>NC_141162.1:7755132-9005132 GCF_053477565.2 Lygodium microphyllum | reverse complement strand
GATCTGAGAGAATGCATCATATCCATCAAGGTGCGAATAGACTTGATAATTTGCTTCAAAATGTGCTATTCTTTATTGGATACGACCCAAGGAGTGTGAGGTAGTTGCAACTGATCATTAGTGCTCGACTAGGCCAAAGCACCTCCATCTTGCCTACCTCCCTCAAATCCATTTGTACCCCTATAGTGTCTCTCTTTCGTGTGATGTGATCCCATAATAAGCTACCCACATTCTTGAAAATAAGCATGGAATCCAACAAATGTTTGATCTATAAGT
Organism: Lygodium microphyllum; assembly: GCF_053477565.2. NCBI lineage: Eukaryota > Viridiplantae > Streptophyta > Polypodiopsida > Schizaeales > Lygodiaceae > Lygodium > Lygodium microphyllum. Next base: position 9,004,856 of record NC_141162.1, on the reverse strand, counting down.
GGACCCAATAGGAAAACTTGTAGAAAATTGAGAACTGCCACATTCCGTTTGGATGTGACTCCATGTGGACCATTTTCAACTCATACCAGCTTTGGGCATTCGTTCGTGCTAGAGGTCATCCAAGAAAACCTTCCCTTACTTCATGACCGTGGTGTGTTTTTGATAAACCATCTTCTTCGTGGTTAGTGACCTTCAAGAGTCTAACTGTGGCCCACAAATGGACATGCATGATAACCTCAGGTAACCAGACCTATCCAAATACTCCTATTTAGTCAACACAAACTTAAACGAGCTATATTAGATATCACCAAGGAGAATGGAAGCCTACTTACCTAAGCACTCCCCGAATCTTAAAAAGGCATGCATGGTCCACATGATAATGGCTTATATATATTAGCAGATCGTCAACCATCACGCTTGCTTATGTCTTCCATGCCAACCCTCTCCTCCCACAAAATCTTGAGCTCATCAACTAATGGATAGAGATAAACATCCATATTCTTGACTTTGTAGTGTGAGAAATGCACAAGCTACGGATCAAATTTCGTTTTTTCGTAGAAAGCCATGGCAAGTTGTTGTAGTTAACAAGAATTACATGTCACACACTATAAGAAGTTGAGTAAAGACCAAATGGATTCATGCCATTCATTGCAAGATCAAGTCAAATATTCCTTGGCTCTCATGCAAAGCATGGAAAGGTGGATTCAATGTCGCTCCATGCACGTAAATTTGCTGATATTCCTTGGACTCCATTTGTGGATCTATTCTGTGCATGCCACATTATCAAGCTCACTATACAAGACGTACGAAACATGCAATGTATATGCAGTATAAGTGGAAAGTGTCTAAGAACTTTTAGAGGGATGGTTTGCCCTTGAAAATCCTATTGATACTTGTGAGCACCACACTTTGGACATGTCTCCATAGTCCCATAATCTCCTCGAAACAGCACGCAATCACTGAGGCATATATGGATGTTGCTATAGTCTATGCCAAGCTTTTGTAATACAAGTCACACATCATCACAAGACTCAGGCATTGTGTTTCCATGTGGTAATATATGATACCTTAGCAACTTGAAAAAAAAACATAAAATACCTTGAAAAATCACAAGAAGTGTTTTTCATAATGGAGTTAAAAAGTTCAATAGAGCGTATATAGAATGTTCTTGAATAACTCGGTCACACTCGCATTGCTCCACCCATATTTTACCTACACACTTAGAAGCACAAGTAGCATATTCAGGTAAGATACTTGGTACCCATCATATAATGGTATGGACGATTCCTCTTTGAGTGGATGAGATGACTCGACATCCATGGACATCAATGCATCAATCATTGCCTCCATCTTAGGCTCCAAGATTGAAGAAAGGTCTCAAAGGTTGACTATCTCCTCTAGTATTGAGAGTGTAGACTGAGGTCATGCCTTCCAACTGGTGGATTGGTTTAGGCACTCCATCATTGCATGCTTAGAAACTCTTCTAACTAGCTGTAATAGGTCTATTCCTCCTTGGGATGAGGTGTCACCTCCGTGTATAAATTTAATGAGCACCTCTAATGTTTTTGTATATGATATTCAATTACTCTGCGAATGTAAGGCATGATGGATACACGCTTTTCTTACCATTCTCTCAAAGTTTGAGATCGCTTAATCAATGATCTCCGATTGGAACTTGCTACAACATCATACATGTGTTCTATAGACAAGCAACGCTTTCATCTGATTGCTAGCTTGCATTGAGAGCAAGGAAAAGGAACATGTTGATTAAGATACGCCTCGTGATCTGGACATCATGACCAATATCATTCTCCATTTGGTCTAGGTTACGAAAAACAACTGGTTTTTGTTCTCCTCATTTATGATCTTCCTTTGTTTTAATCTCTACCCTACTTTTCTTTCCCTTTTCCTTTATTTGTTTACCTTCCTCCATCTCTCTTTATACATTCCATTTCTCTCCATGTCCCTCTATCTTTATCTATACACGTTTTTATTTCTCTCCACGTTTCTCTTTCTCTCTCTCTCTTTCCTTTTTTTATTTTCATCCCTTCTCCTTATCTATTCCTCTTCCCACCTTTCACATTCTCATTCTCATTCTCTTTTTTTATTGGCCTCCATTTATCCTTCTTTGTTTCTCTCTCCCCCCTCTCTCAATGTTTCTTTCTCTCCCCCATCTTCCCTCCCCACTCTCACTTCTTCTTTCTTTTTCTTTCCCTCCCTTCTTTTCTCTATGTCTTTCTCTATTATTTTTCCTTCCATCTTCTTGCTCTCTCCTTTCCTATATTTCTCTCAATGCATCTCATTACAAAGAAAAAAAAACAAAAGAAATTAAGAAAACACAAGAACAAAGCAAGAAGAGGCAATGTAACTACCCCAAAGGCTCGACGATGGATTCTTCGTCTCCTCCTCGCAACCTCCCTTCTTTCTCCCTCGTGTACTTCTCCCTCTTCTTTGCATATGGCGGTGGCAGTGATGACGGTAGTGAGAAGCTCTCCTTATCCCTCTTTCCCTCTCTCTCTCTCTCTCTCTCTCTCTCTCTCTCTCTCTCTCTCTCTCTCTCTCTCTCTCTCAACTCTTTGTGGCAAATACCGCGCTTGATTTCTTAGTGATTTTTCCTTTCTCAAAACAACATCGCTATTAACATCACTAATAGCATCGCAAATAGTAGCCACGCTAATATAAATGATGTTATTTTCCATCGCAAATGACTGTTACTATTTTCCCACTCCTTTGCACTAAGTATTTCATTTGAAACACAATGATATAATGCATATGGCGGTGGCAGCGACGGCGGCAGTGAGAAGCTCTCCTTATCCCTCTTTCCCTCTTCCTCTCCCTTTCCCTCTCTCTCTCTCCCTCCCTCCCTCCCTCTCTCTCTCTCTCTCTCTCTCTCTCTCTCTCTCTCTCTCTCTCTCTCTCTTGAAACTGTTTGTGGCAAATACCGTGCTTGATTTCTTAGTTCTTTTTCCTTTCTCAAAACAACATCGCTATTAACATCACTAATAGCATCGCAAATAGTAGCCACGCTAATAGAAATGATGTTATTTTCCATCGCAAATGATTGTTACTATTTTCCCACTCCCTTGCATTGAGTATTTCATTTGAAACACAATGATATAATGCATATGATAGTAAAGAATGAATTGTTTGATAAAGTTTCTAGATATGTATCCATGATAGAGTTCGAAAAGAAAGGCTTATGTTATTCACACACACACACACACACACACACACACACGCGCACTTAATATTAGAGCCTTGCTTAAGTATCTTGCACAATAATATTGTGATAAATTGGTGTGTGCTATTGGTGTGTACTAAGATATATCATAGCATAGGGAAAGGTTTCTAGATCTTCATCAAATGGTCACTAAATGTAAGATATATGGTCCATGTGGTATATTTAATCAAAGAATTCCTTGCATGATGGATGGTCATTATAGAAAGAGATATCCAAAAAAGTTTATACATGCAACTATAGCTTATAAAATTGGTTATCCTTTGTATAGACATTGATAGGATAGAAGAACATACAATGCAAACAATTACAAATTGAATCATCAAATAAATGTTGACTTTGATAGGATAGAAGAATACACAATGCAAACGATAACAAATTGGATAATTAATGGGCGGTTCCATACAATCCTTACTTAAGTTCCAAGTATAATGATCATATAAATGTTGATACTTGCTCAAAAATTTGAATTGTCAAACATCTATAAGAATGTCTATATGAGCCTTAATCATTCAACCATCCAATCCACAACTGCACATGATTCACCATCCAATGATATCCATATAGAAAATATTGGTGCCCAAAATGTAGATTTGTTCCACCTTGTGATAGTATTTTAATATATTGGAACTTACACAAAATATGTGGGTGATTGTTGGGACCTAAAATGGGCCGGCACTAGCTATGGCACTAGTCGGACATCATACTCATGACACACAAACACCCTCACGGCCTCGCGAACTAGGAGCGTTAATCTAATGCTAAAGGACAAACTGCCCTAAAGCTTAATTCATGTGTTTATAGTTTATAGTCCAACGTTTCCCTAAAACTCCTCAGATGGAGAACCCTTAGTACATACGCAATGCCACGATCGCACACACATAGGAGACACTCCACCGACTAATAGTCGGAGCCCCACTGCAACTCTCCTACATCTCAGGGATTGGCCCTTTCATGCGCTGCTAAACATATAACACAAACGAGCACAAACTCCTCTCCTTTATATTTCTTGTATTTCCAGGAGATATACCATGCTTCCTGACTTCACAGTCCCTTAGGGAACCGACCCTCTACCTTACGGCAAGGGATAACCTCACACTCTCAATCGTGGGTCAAAGTCCTAAGAAAACAATTGCTATGTAGTCCAAGAGATTTTCATTCGATACCATGAACCATGCATAGTGCATAATGTGAATGGTTTAGTGTGCAAACAATAGAAAATCAGCATTGTGCATCGTGTGCAACCAATCTTTTCATGATTTCCATGCTAACGTTTATGTATTAAAACGAGGAGAGACACCGAGCCTTACGCTCATGCTGCCTTTTCCTTTATCTTAAAATAGTATCCTATAGCCATGATGCAACACATCAATCACATTTAAGATTGTACTTTGACGCTCAAACTCCCCTCTCACCCTACCGTTTAATGTTTTGCAATCGTAGATAGGTGTAAGAGTCGTTTTATGTGTATTTCTTTGTAGAGAAAGCAATAAACACGAACGAAAACATAGAAACGAGGGTAAACTGAGGCTAACCACGTACTCTACCTTCATTATACATTGCACAAACACTTATGTGATTTTTTGGAATTTTTCTTTTATCGTTTCCTAATTTTCTCCCATTTAAAACCCATTTTCCACCATTTTTTGGTATTTTTTCTCTATTATCTTCAATAAAAAAGGACTAGAAATTGAGATTGATTGTGGGTATGGCCCTTAGGTTTCTTGACAGCAAAATTTCAGGTTTTATTGATGTTATATCTCATGTTTCCCCTTTATTTTGCAAAAAACCCCCATTTTGCCTCTTAAACGCGTGTTTTACGGGTTTTATACCATTGATTTCATTCATAGCACTTATGATTTTCTTATTTTCTGAGCATAAACTGATCAAACTCATAGCAAACAACAACATAATGCATAATCAGCCCATGGGAACAATATTTCATCACCCAAATAGCATAAAAACTCATTTTTTCTTCATAAAAACTCATTTTTTCTTCATAAAAATTGAATTACCACTTAGGCTTTGTGTCTCGGGATCTCGGTTTTGCTATGGGACTACATGTCAGCCCTCATTCAATGTTCAGCATCTTCAAGAATAGCATCTTCAAGAATAGCACTCTTCATGTCTTCATCCACCCGGAAGCAATCCGGTCTCATCCGGACAAGCTTTCCTCCATCATTCTTCATTGTCTTCTTCCACATAAGAACAACCCCTTAAGGGAGAGAGAGGGAGGAGAGAGAAAGACTGAAATCAGAGATCTCCATTGAGGCCACCATTTGACGGGCGAGAGATGGAGATAAGATCAGCAGCAGGCAGAGTGTAGACCGGGGGTAATGTCAATTGCAGTGGTTGCTTTGAGGCTGGCATCTCCATCCCATGATTGGGGGCGCAATTTTCGGCACCTGTCTAGCCACGCTCCCCCCACGTTTCTCTCTCCATGATTTCTTGCCAAATTTACATACTACATTAAAATTTTGGGGGCTCCCAAAGGTCACTTGCCACTTGACCACTCTTGAGTCCACCCCTTTGCATCTTGCCAAACTTGTGGCCATTTCTTCGTTCGGTGTCTGAATCGAGCTTTGAAAAATCTTGGGCTTTCGGCTTGACATCCCTCATTGGCCGGTAACTCTGACAACCCGCATGGCAGTCTGAAAAATTACCAAAAATCAACAAGTGTCGCTCGGGCACCTTTTAAGAGTCGCATTTCACTTGGTGCTTAAAATCATCCTAGCTGGAGCCGCCACCTTCGACGTTGAATATTTTTCCCTTGATATTTGTAATTTTTAGCTACTTTTAAGCAGTTTTCAATATCAAAACTCTGCTCTCATTGGCAACCACGGGATAGGGCAACTCAGCCCGTCGAATCCCACAACAGATCTGCACAAAACAACCAAAGGAAGCATCAAGCTCATACAAAATAGATACACACTTAAACACAGCACAATGCTCACCCTACCCCCTGACAAAACCAAGGCATGACATCCACAAGGAGTAGGCCTAGCATAATCTGATAAAAGGTCCGAAGCTAGTAACTAACCAACTACTCAAACACGGCCAAACTAAAAAGAACTATCAAAGAGGTTGCTCTAAGTGGTGGTCTGAACTACCTACTAACTAAGGACAACACAACCAGGAGCTCCTACTAGGTGAGGACTCCTGTAGCCTGATCAAGAAGTATTTTCTTTAACACATTTCTTCTTTTAGGTTTTTATTTTCCATACTTGGGCATGTAAAAAGAAGGGAGCTGAGCGTAGTGACCCAAGGAGAACAGGGCATCAGCCTCGGACCTATCTCGATATCCAAGAACCTACCAAGCCCTCGCAAGGTGACACTTAATCATTTTTTGACGCTCACTTTTATTTTCACTCCAACCTTCCTTACTTTCTTCTTTTCCAGCAATAAGCCACCCCTAGCGAAGACAAGGCATTGGCCCCGGGTTTGACTCGTCCCCAGGAACCTACCAGGCCTTCGCAAGGCGATGATCAACTGCTCATAAATTTTCATTTCTCTTCTTTTCTATTTTTATAGGGGGTTAGAACCCGTTTTTACACACCTCTATATATATTTATTGATATTCAGGGTTTTATTTTTCCTATCATCATTATTTTGCTTCTGGTAGGCTTCTCTAATAACTGCCTCACAACTAACAAGAACTCCTAGAACGTCTGCCTAGCAGGCTAGCAGAACAGGGTCACTAGGACTACTTCTAAAACAGATCTTTCAATGCTTGGCAATGTCTTTATAGGAGACAAGGACTACTCAGACCTCCCTCAAACATACTGAACCTAAACCTTGGACTTTATGCCTTGGACACCGGTCCCCAACAAGAAACGGAAAAACCCCTTAACAAGTACACAACCACATAGAGCATAAAAACCACAGTACTCATAAAGGAGAGATATCACCCAAATAGGGCCATGAGAAACTTCCACACAACAAAAGGCTCCTTCCAAGTTCTTCTTCAAATCTTTCTAGCACAAAACTAAAACAAGAAACCATTAACTGTACCTGCACTAAACAGACAATGGGCCCTCTTGGCCTAACGAAATAAAGCATTCAAAACCTCGCAACACTGGCCCTCTTGGCCTAACGAGATCAAACAGAATAGCACCTACACATCCCTCCCTGAAATTGTACAGATATACAATAATAAGCTCCTCTCCAAGGAGGAAAACCACAGGGCTCCCAGCCCTAAACTTAATGCATAAGGTTATGACCCATCCCTCCTGCATATATAGCAAGAGGCATACGCATAACATGTTGTCTAATTAACCTATGGGTCCCAGATAATAACAGTAGATTGGTCTCGGCTACTTTTTGCATCACCCATATCAACCATCGTCTGCCATATATTGCATGCTCTGATAACATTCTCCACAAGCGACCGGGTCCTGTTTCATCATTGATCATAATATCCAAACTAGGACCGCAGTTAAAGAAAAGGTCTTCCTCATAAGCAAGATTTGCCAATGAATCCACAAATTGATTCCAATATCGTGGAATCAGCTGAAAAGACACTCTCTCAAACTCCTCAAGTAGGGTCATCACAGTCCGATGATACATACAAAGTATGGGATTCTGCACTGTGTATGTCCTATCTAGTTGATTCAGGATCAACTGGGAATCCCCTTTTACTAACAACCGACGAATACACCTTGTTTGGCAATATGCAGTCCCATAATCAAGGCTTTATACTCTGTCATATTGTTGGTGAATCCTACTCCAAGATAAGTAGCTAACTTCATCGTAACTCTTCGTCGGGGATCTTGGATTACTACTCCAACACTCCCTTTTTTATTAGGGCCCCTGGATGCTCTGTCAAAATATAATGTGTACGTCCATAATGGGTTTACATAGCTTGCCATCACGAACTCCTCTATTCGTAATTATGGTAATCAAAGTTTAGCATGTTGAGAGGATGATCTGATGGCTCCATCCCACCTTCTTCATTGAACCCAACAGGGATACTTGTCAACAATCGTAAACAGTAATGGCAGAAGACTTTGATCTCCCACACAAAGATTCCGTCCTCTTGCTCAATCACTTTGCATCCTTTGCTCCACCAGATGAGTTTCTACTGATGGTATCTCTGCTTCAGATATGGGTGCTTCAAATAAGGGATTAACTGCCCCATCAACCAGCTTTTAAGCTCTTTTGCAGGTCTCAAATCATCCGTAGCATGGACCTGCAATGCATTTCTCTGTATTAGCTTACTTAGAAATAATAAGGTTTAATCTTATAAAGATTAACCTTATTTTCAAACTCTACTCCCTCCAAATCAGCTAGTAGAGCCGTAGACCTATTCTTCCCTAACCTGACAATCTTGTAGGGCCCATCCCATTTAGGTTCAAGCTTCCCCGAAAACAGCTCCCTACGCGCATCATAATATAGGACTAATTGCTCTTTTTTAAAGGTATACTTCTTCGCTCTAAGTTCATGCAACTGCTTCATTCGACGTTTAGCTACCTCCTGGTGTAATAAGCTCTACAACTTCAGCTCATCCAGGTGGGCTATAGTCGTGAAAAGTTCAAAAAGGGAATTCTCATCTCCCAAAGAGTGGTTAATTGCAAACCGTATGGTTGGCAACTCAATCTCGAGGGGTAACACACACTCTTCCCCATAAACTAATTTAAATGGAGTATGGCCGGTAGCTCGCTTGAACGTGGTATTGTACGCCCATACTACCACAAACAACTTCGTGTCCCAGTCCCATTTCTTCTCAGAGACTATTTTAGACAAGATACCCACAAGTTGCTTATTAGTACTTTCAACTTGTCCGTTTGCTTGCGGATTATAAGGATTCGTTTTATTATGCTTGATTTTCCAAGCTTTAGTCAGGTTTTGATCACTTTATTCAAAAAATGGGTTCCACGGTCTGACACTAATTTCCTCGGTGGACCAAAACGGCATATAATCTGCTCTAAAAGGAAACTTGTAGTCTCTTTTTCATTGTTCTGCCTCGTTGCCCGTGGTTCTGACCATTTTGTAAAATAATCAGTGGCTACTATAATGTACCTCTTCTGGGTAGTAGACGACGGGGTAATAGGACCCACAAAATCAATACCCCACTTCTCAAATGGAAGGATAGCCATGATAAGCGTAAGTGGGCGTTTCCTATTCTCTCTACTATCATGCCTTTGACAGGTGTCACATCTCTTAACATACTCAAAGGTAACTTGGAAGATAGACGGCCACCAATATCCGGCTCTTAAAGCTTTCTGCGCCGTCAACTGTCCCGCGAAGTGCCCTCCACATGCAGAGTCATGACACTCCTCCAAGATGAAAGGAACCTCGTCAGGCATATCCTGTTTCACATCCTCGAAAGCTACCTTACAAGGGCTGCTCCACTCAAATGAACAGCTAAAGGATAATAAATTCGTTAATGGCAACGTTCTTTCTGCCAAGGCATTTATAAACCTTCGATAGTACCCTATCGATGACAGAAAGCTATGAACCTCTTTCGGAGTGCGTGGTGGACTCATAGCGACTATGACCTTGATCTTTTCAGGGTCAATTGCTATCCCTACTGAACTAACCACATGGCCCAGCAATAGCCCATAAGGCACTCCAAAGACACACTTTTGTGGGGCGATACAAAATTGTCTGCAACGCTCAAAGCACTTTCTTAAGATAACCACCATCCTTTCTCCTACACTGGCTGCCCCCAGGTCATCAATAAATACTTTCAACTCATCTGGGGATATGTCACCAAAGATCTTATCCACTGTTCATTGCCACGATCCAGGTGCATTGCATAAACCAAAGGCCATCACATGGTACGCAAAAGTACCAAAGATAGTAATAAAAGTCATTTTCAGCTTGTCTTCCTCTGCAATTGCCAACTGGTTATATCCTACAAAGCAATCCATAAATGAATATATCTCCCTACCCGCTAATTGATCCAAAATCTGGTCAATAAACGGGAACATGTAGTAATCCTTAACTGTCTGCTTATTCAGCTCTCTAAAATCTACACATAATCGGATCTGGTTGTTTTTCTTCTTCCTGATAACAATGGGTGAACACCATTCTGTGTGTTGTACAGGGAAGATTAACCCAACTTTCCTTAACTTCTGCAACTCCTCAAACAGCCCGTCCCTCAATTTAAAAGGCATATGCCTTACCTTATGATGCACAGGACGACTGCCTTCTTTTACAGGAATAGTATGAACAGCCAAGTTGGGAGGGATGTCTCTCAACTCATCATAACTCCAAGCAAAGATATCACAAAATTCTTGAATCAAGGACACATAGTCCTCCCTTTCTACTGAACTGAGCATGGAACCTAATTTACTTGGCCGCGAATCATTCGGCGTACCATGGTCCAACTCAATCACATCCGCATCTCTTATCCTATCTTGCGGCTCTATCGGCTCATTTAGAGTTATCTGATAGATATCCTATGTAGTGGACCCCTCTCTAGATTCATCACTAGATGACGTCTCACTACCAGATGGATCATCTGCTATCTCTAATTCAGTAGAAGATAAAGGAGCTCTCTCACTTTGAGGAGACTCAGGATAAGCATCGACTACTACTCGATTAGCACCTCTACCTAGAACCACTCGACCAGCAGGTATATCGACTTGACAGTCTGTTTGTAAGATCCAAGGCCTATCTAGCAAAACTCGATAGCTAGGACGTCCTGCAAATCTTATCACCCTAAAGTCCAAGAAACATTCTACACTTGCAACTGTAACATGGACCTTAGTAGCGCAACCTTCTGGTTGTCTTAGACTATCATCAGCCATTCTCAGTAGGGTGGAGTTGTCTTTCTGGATGCCTAGACCCAACCTCTCCATCAACTCTGAACTCATGATATTGACAGAGAATCTAGTGTCTAGAATGGCACGTTGCACTAATATTCCATCTACATAAGCTGGAACCCTAGGGCAGTTCTTTTCAGCATGGTCAAACCAATCTTCCCCTACTCGTGCTATGCCCAAGGGTTCTACAATATACCCAATACGCAGGATCTTCTTAAATTCCTTGCATACTCCTGGAGATAATTTGATCAACTATAGAAGGTTTACGTCTGGTTCAACTTCGCAAAGAGAACTTGCTAAATCAAAGTCATGATAAGTAGCCAAAGCTCTCTTTTCTCGCCAAACCATCTGAAGGATGGATTTTAGGCCCCGGAACATGCCTAAAAATAGGAGAAAAATGTGGAAATGCGAGGGAAAATACTCAACCACGAAGGCGGCAGCTCGGCCTAGGACGATTTTAAGCGTCAAGTGCTTGACGGGCGCCTGTACGACACTCCGAGAATTTTCATAATTTTTCCGTGCACCTGTGCCAGTCAGTGGAGCTGCGGTCAGTGTGGGATATCGAGACGAGTTCATAGAAATTTTCAGAGGGACGATCAGGTTCCGTACGCGCAAGATGGCCCGAAACCGGCCGGGGTGCCCAAAGGGGGGCCCAATTTGGGAAATTCCAAGAGGTGTAAGGGAGGGGGGGTGACCTTTGGCACCCCCCCCCCCAAAAAAATCATGATGTAGGAGGGGGGCGGTGGTTGTTTTTGCAGCCGCCGAAAAAATCGCGCCCCCCCCCCATAATCAAGATGGCAGCCTCTATAGACAAGCTATGAGATATCATGCCAGGCTCCTGCCTCCAGTCTACGCTCCGCATCGCCTCCTCTCGCGCGCAAGATGGTGGCCTGGTTGGAGAGAGAGAAAATCAGTCTTTCTCTCTCCTCTCTCTCTCTCCTCTTAACCCCCGTTCGTGCGTGGAAGAGTAGAATGGAAATGGATGGCCAGATGGATGCCGATTCTTGACGAGATTGAAGGGCAATGCCAAATCATTGTAGATTGCTGATTCCAAGCAGAATTCATGGCTGGAAATCAATCGTGGGACGTGCCAAATTGAATGGGAAAACCCGCAAGACACGGTAATAATTATTTTTACAAAGAAAATGGCCTTTTGATGCAAATTTGGTTGATAAAAATGTGTTCATATGGATTGAGTTTTGAGTATGTCGTGCTTTGAGTTGTTTTCTAGCTGTTCATCATTTAAAAATCGGAAAAACATGTGTGGGATAGCAGAAAATAGAAACCCGAGACACGAAAAACCATAAAAATGAAGGAAAATAGGGTTTTTTGGGCTAAAAATGATGCAATAAATTAATCCACACCTACTCAAATTCTTTTTCTATTGAAATGAACTAAGCGCCACAGCCCATAAGCTGAACTTTATTTTCGGCAATTAAAAAATGGGAGAAAATGGGAAAAATTGCAAGAAAATGGTGGAAAAACCCTAAAAATAGGGGAAATTTTATATTTTGGGCTTCGAAAAATTGGGAAAATTATGAGTAATGTCCGTGAATGTATAGTGAGGCTGAGGCATGAAGATTTGCTTCAGATCATCCTTGCTTCCGTGTTTTAGTTCGGTTTTGTCCGCTTTTGATATGAAAAATAAGGGAAAAAGCCGTAAAATGCCATGCAACAAAGCATGATCGGTAGTTGGAAACCATTAAAAGGATGTTTTTACACTTGTGCACGATATTGTTTGCTAAATGTTTGAGCACTAGACATCCACCAAATGCATAGAGCATGAAAAGAATTTAAAAGTATCAGTGACCAGCTCCTGGACATGCTTTGCAATTGGTTTATTAGAACATGACCTACGTTGAGAGACAGTGAGATACTCATGCTGTAGGCTAGTCGTGGGATCCTAAAGGGGAAATCAAGTAAGGACAATGGTACATTCCTGGACACGCTTATTTGGTACCTTGAGCGATGTTTGTGCGAAATGTCTAAATGTTGAGCGACGCATCGAGGGGCCAATCCCCAAGGTGTAGGAGAGTCGCAGAGGGTTGACGGCATTCAGCCGTAGGAGGAACCCCATGTGTATGTGATTCGGGCCTATTTGGCTATGTGAAAGGGACTCCCTCTGAGGAGTAACATTGGGTTAGGATCAGTTGGACTACAACATATTACAAACGCAATGTTTAGGAAGGCAGAGATTTTGATAGACGCTCATGGCCGCGAGGCCGAGGGGTTGTCTTGTGCGTAGTGACGAGGTCCGGCTAGTGCATGAGCCAGTGCCGGCCCGTTTTTAGGTCCATCAGTGGTGCGTCTGTCGGGAGCCGCTTAAAAGTGGCGATTCTCGAATCCTGGTTGTTTAGGGACCAACTAGCAGTTTATGCCTAAGGATACTGAGATTGATCCGTTATTTATTGATAAGCATCGTTTAGCAGAAATCCAAAAGCAAGAAAGAGACGAAAGAGCTAGGCGACGTGCTGAAATTTTTAGGAGATATTCCCCTAAGCATAGCGGTGCTGAACCCTTACGAGGGAGTGGATCTAGTGGTCTTAGTACCACAAGCAGTAAGTTAGGAGAAGGTGGAAGCTCTAGTGCTCCCCTTCCTTCTATAAGCCAGTCCACGTCAAGTGCGGGAGGTGTAACCCCACCGTCCCCTATTCCTAGTGCAAATCCAATCCTCATCATGGCGCAGCCTATTGCAATTCCAGCAGGAACGATGGATTTGCCGGCTCTAGGTTACCCGCTACCCTTTTTTAATGGGCTAGTTGAGGAAGATGCGGAACTCCACATTAGGGAGTTTCAAAAGCTGATGTTTAATTGCCGCATCCAAGAAGAAGGACATTTAATGATGCTCTTCAACATGACTCTCAAAGGAAGAGCCGCTATATGGTATCATGGTTTAGAAGCCGGAACCATATTGAACATTGATGCATTTTATGGAGCTTTTCGAAGGGAGTTTGCCCCTGAAAGGGGTGGGCAATATTGGTTGCATGTACTCAACGTAACCCGCCAAGATCCACACGAGGATATTTGTGCTTATGCGAAGAAGATAAAAGAGGTTTTCTGTAAGTTGGACACCTCTATTCCTATCCCCGCAGCTGCCCAATTGCAATATTTCCTACATGGTTTGGACTTTAATATCCAATTGCAGTTGAGTAGTGTCCCCTTGGGGGATATAGATACTGCCATTACACGAGCACAAGAGGTGGAATCCCGACTACAAGCAGCCTATGCTTCTCGAGGCAATTCGAACATGGGTTTAGTATTGGGAAATAATGTGTCAATGGCCAATGGCAGTAGTAGCCAAGGGATAGCGATGGCTAACCCTAATGGGAGAGGGAACATGATACAGAATGTCCCTTTATTACCAGCTCCCCCTAGCATGTCGATGCCTACGGGCAATCAAATGGCTTCAAGTGGTGGAGGCCAGGCGGTCAATTCTAACACCATGCCTGTGGCTCAACAACCAGTGCCTAATCGAATTGTTAGGCCGATGGAACGACATGGTAATGACCAAGGCTATGAGTTGAGTTCTTCCAATGTTCTTGGCGAGGTTAAGGACATGATGAAGCATTATACCGACATGATTACGGAGCAGTATCGACAAATAGCCGTTGATGTCAACTTCCTTAAAAAACAACAAAATTTGATAGGAAATAGATACCCAGAGGAGGGTGCACCTTCGAGGTTTAGTTGCAAATGGTGTGGTGGGCAGCACTATCCAAGAAATTGCCCAAATGTTAAGTGCGACATTTGTGGAAAATCCGGCCATTTAGCAGCTACTTGCTAGAGTAAGATCAGTTCCCTCTAGCGAGGTAGTCGGCAACAAGGGCCTGTCAATCATCGTGCCCAAGGAAATGATTCCTAGCGAGAAGACGGGCCTAAACAAATACTTCAACGACCAAAGACTACAGTGGAGGAGCTACCAAGTGGTAGTGGGGTTAGTTTGATTGAGGCTGTACGCGTTAATGATGCTGAAACCTCTAATCTGCGAGCTGTTCTTACAAGAGGTCAAAAGGGTAGAGAAGCCGACAAGGATAAGCCTGTCAACGGAAACCCTAAACAAGGCAACAAAGGAACGCAAGTTTTGGATCCTGCCATGGAAGGGGGACCTTTGAAGCCCGTAGAAAGTAAAGCCGATAAGGAACCACCAAAGAAGAAGGTGAAAGTTAAGAAAGAGGCAATAAAGCCAGTTCAGTGACCTAAAGAGCGGATGGTTTGGCGTGAAAAGCGAGCTCTATCAAACTATCATGAATTCGATTTGGCGAGCTCTCTTTGTGAAGTCAAACCCGATGTGAATCTTTTACAGCTTATAAAGCTTTCCCCAGGAGTACACAAGGAATTTAGAAAGATCCTGCGTACCGGTTACATTGTAGAACCTTTGGGTATTGCGCGAGTGGGTGATGACTGGTTTGAGCATGCTGAGAAGCATTGCCCAAGGGTTGCATCCTATGTCGATGGGATATTAGTAGATTATGCCATTGTCAACACGGGATCATCTGTTAACATTATGAGTTTTGAACTGATGGAAAGGTTGGGTCTTGCGATCCAGAAAGATACCTCTACAATTCTCAGAATGGCAGATGATAGTTTGAGACAGCTGGAAGGCTGCATTACTAAGGTCAATGTCACTGTTGCAAATGTAGAATGCATGTTGGACTTTAGGGTGATTCGTTTTGCAGGCCGGCCAAGTTACCAAGTATTACTTGGACGACCTTGGATCTTGCAAGCGGATTGCCAAGTAGATATACCCGCCGGTCGATTGATATTCGGCAGAGGTGCCCAGCGTGTGGTGGTTGATGCTTATCCTGAGTCCCCGCAGAGTGAGAGAGCTCCTCTATCTTCTACAGAATTGGAGACATTAGAAGATTTATCTGCCAGTGAGACATCCTCGAGTGATGAGTCCAAAGAGGGATCCACCACAGAGGACATCTATCAGATCACTTTGAACGAGCCGATAGAGGGCCAAGATCGTATAAGAGATGCAGATGTTATCGAGCTAGACCTTGGTACGCTTGATGATTCGCGACCAATCAAATTAGGTTCTATGCTCAGTACATCAGAAAGTGAGGACTATGTGGCCTTGATCCAGGAATTCCGTGATATCTTTGCCTGGAGTTATGATGAGTTGAGAGGCATTCCTCCTAGTCTTGCTGTTCATACAATTTCGTTGAAAGAGGGCAGTCGTCCTGTACGGCAGAAAGTAAGGCGTATGCCTTTCGAATTGAGGGACGGCCTGTTTGAAGAGTTACAGAAGCTTCGAGAAGCGGGTTTGATTTTTCCTATGCAACACACGAAATGGTGTTTGCCAGTTGTGATTAGAAAGAAGAAGAATAATCAAATCCGTTTATGTGTAGACTTTAGAGAGCTGAATAAGTAGACAGTTAAGGACTACTACCCGTTGCCATTTATTGACCAGATTTTGGATCAATTAGCGGATAGGGAGATATATTCGTTTATGGATTGCTTTGTAGGATACAACCAAATGGCAATTGCAGAAGAGGACAAGTTGAAAATAACTTTCATTACTGTATTTGGTACTTTTGCGTACCATGTGATGGCCTTTGGTTTATGCAATGCGCCTGGTTCGTGGCAACGAATAGCAGATAAGACATTCGGTGACATATCCCCTGAAGAGTTGAAGGTGTTTATTGATGACTTAGGGGCTGCAACCTTGAGAGAAAGGCAGTTGATCATTCTAAGAAAATGCTTTGAGTGCTGTAAACAATTTTGCATCTCCCTAAACCCACGGAAGTGTGTTTTTGGAGTACCTTATGGGCTATTGCTGGGTCATGTGGTCAGTTCGGTAGGAATTGCGACAGACCCCGAGAAGGTTAAAGTTATAGTTGCCATGGGTCCACCACGCACTCCGAAGAAGGTGCATAGCTTTCTGTCTTCGGTTGGTTACTACCGTAGATTCATCAACACCTTAGCAGAAAGAGCGTTGCCGCTTACAAATTTATTGTCCTTTAGCTGTTCGTTTGTATGGGGTGACCCTTGTAAGGTAGCATTCGAGGATGTGAAACAAGAGCTAGCAAGAGCGCCCGTTTTAAAAGCACCTAAAAGAGGTGAGGTGTTTTATATATTTTTAGCAGCCACGATGTATAGTATCAGCTGCTGTTTAGCCCAAATTTGGGAGGAGAAGTGGTACCACCCGATTGCTTTTGCTAGTCGAAAGCAGGGGGTATCCGAAATTAATTACACCTACATGGAGAAGCTATGTCTAGCGATGGTCTTTGGGACCAAGAAGTTCAGGCATTACATTCTCTATGAGAAAGTCGTGCTTTATACGATGGCGGAGGGACTTCGACTATTGATGAATAAGTTACAGCCGCCTGATCGTTTAGCGAAGTGGTTAATCACTTTGCAGGAATTTGATTATGAAATCAAGAGTAAGCCACCAAGGTTGCAAGGCATCGTGGAATGTCTTGTGGACTTTGGGGAGCCGAAAGAATCTGTGGTTGAAGGTAGTGACATGGAGTTGTTACTTAAGATAGATACGGCATCTATTCCCTCCTGGTATGCTGCAATAACGCATTATTTATCAACAAGAGAGGCGGGATCCGAATTATGTAAAGCTGAGAGAAGGAAAATTAAGCGGCAAGCGTTAAAGTTTGCCTTGATCGCAGGTACATTATATCGGCAAGGGGTTGATGATATCTATCGCCGGTGTGTGATGCCTGACGAGGTGCCATTCATTTTGGAAGAGTGCCATGATTCTGCTTGCGGTGGCCATTTTGCTGGACGGCTTACAGCACAAAAGGCTTTAAGAGCAGGTTATTGGTGGCCTGCCATCTTCGAGGATGCGTTTGCGTATGTTAAGCGATGCGATATTTGCCAACGACATGATAGTCGAGAGAATAGGAAACGACCACTCACCCCTATTATGGCGATACTTCCATTTGAGAAGTGGGGAATAGACTTTGTGGGTCCTATTACTCCATCGTCGACTACACAAAAGAGTTACATCATTGTCGCAACTGACTACTTCACAAAGTGGTCAGAAGCACGTGCAACAAGGAAAGATGATGCTAAAGAAACTGCTAGTTTCTTTTTAGAGTAGATAATATGCCGATTTGGTCCGCCGAAAGAATTAGTGTCGGACCGCGGAACCCATTTCCTGAATAAGGTGATCAAAGGTTTTACAGAGATGTGGCAAATCAAGCATAACAAGACAACCCCATATAATCCGCAAGCCAATGGTCAGGTTGAAAGTACCAACAAGCAGCTTGTGGGCATCTTGTCCAAAATCGTGTCGGAAAAGAAACGAGATTGGGATAAAAAGTTATACGTGGCAGTGTGGGCCTATAATACAACTTTCAAATGAGCCACTGGTCATACCCCGTTCAAGTTAGTATATGGGGAGGAGTGTGTCTTGCCTTTAGAGATTGAGCTGCCAACTATTCGGTTTGCCATCAATCATTCTTTGAGCGATAAAGATGCACTTTTTGAGCGCTTGACGACACTGGCACATTTAGATGAGCTTAAGTTGCAGAGCTTATTGCACCAAGAAGTGGTGAAGCGCCGAATGAAGCAGCTACACAACCTCAAAGCCAAGAAATACACCTTCAAGAAAGGATAGCTTGTTTTGTATTATGACGCATGACGAGAATTATTTCCAGGCAAGCTAGAACCCAAATGGGATGGGCCCTATAGGATCGTTAGGATAGGAAAGAATAAATCTACAATGTTGTTAGCTGACCTTGAGGGGATAGAATTTAAAAATAAGGTTAATCTTAATAAGATTAAACCTTATTATTTCTGACTGCACTAATGCCATGACTGCCTTGCAGGTCTAGGCGAGATCGATTAAACATCTGCAAGGAAATCGTGATAGAGGTTGATAGGTCATCTGATCCCTTATTTAGAACACCCATATTTAGAGCAAAGGTATCATCAGGGAAAGCTCATTTGGTGGAGCAAAGGATACAAGGTGATTGAGCAAGAAGGCGGGACATTTATTTGGGAGATCAAGGTCTTCTGCCATCACTGCCTACAAATTTTGACGAATATCCCTGTTGAATTCAATGACGATGGAGGGATGGAACCTACAGTCCACCCGTTGAATATGCTGAATTTTGATTACCATAATTACGAGTAGAGTTCAGGATGGCAGGATATGTAAACCCTTTATGGACGTACACTTTGTACTTTGATGGGGCGTCCAGGGGTCCATGCAAAAAAGGAAGTGTAGGAGTTGTCATCCGAGACCCCCGACGACGCATTGTCATGAAGTTAGCTGTTTATCTCGGGGTGAATTTTACCAATAACATGGCAGAATACAAAGCCCTGATTATGGGTCTAAATATTGCAAAGAAGGGTGGTATCCGCCAGTTGTTGGTGAAAGGGGACTCTTAGTTGGTTTTAAATCAACTCAATGGGACGTACATGGTATGAAACCCCATCCTTTGTATGTACCATCATACTGCCATAGCCCTGCTAGACGGATTTGACAGAGTGTCTTTTCAGCTGATTCCACGGAATTGGAATCAGTTTGCCGATTCTTTGGCTAATCTTGCGTATGAAGAGGACCTCTTCTTTAATTGTGGCCCTTGTCCCGATATATCTATTGATGGTGAGACAGGACCTGGTCGTTTGTGGGGTATGCTTTCTGAACATGCCCTCTTTGGCAGATGATGGTTGATTTGGGTGATGCAAAGGGTAAGCGAGACTCATCTGCCTTTATTATCTTGGACCCACAGACTGGTTAGACGACATGTGATGCGAACACCTCTTGCGGTATACGTTGGAGGGATAGGTCATAATCTAATGCACCTAGTTTAGGGCTACGAGCCTTTGTTCCCCTGGGAATGGTATGCTTTGCTGTCTATCATAGTTGTTTCCAGGAGGATGTTCTGCATAGTCATGTTTGATTTCATTAGGCCAAGAGGGCCGATGCAGTTTTTTAAGTGAAGTGTTTGATTTCATTAGGCCAAGAGGGCCATTTCCCTGTCTAGTGCGGGTGTGTTTAATCGGGTTTTTGTTTTAAGTGTTGTGCTGGACAGATTTCGTGGTTCATGGACTTTGGTGGAGCCTGGCGGAGCCTTTGCTGCGATGGAAGCTTCTTGTGGCCAATCCAGGTGATACTTCTCCTTTACGAGTACTTTTCTTTCCTGTTCTATGTGTATCTGTACTTGTCGAGGGTATATATTTGTGTTGGGGACCAGCAACCAAGGCATGAAGTCCCAAGTTTAGGCTAAGTATGTTTGAGGGAGGTTGGAGTAGTCATTGCCTCCTGTAAAGACATTGTCTGACATCGAAAGACTTGTTTTAGAGGGACGCCCTAGTGGCCCTGTTCTGCTAACCTGCTAGGCAGCCGTTCTAGGAGTTCTTGTTAGTAGTGAGGCAGTTAGAGAAGCCTGTCAGCAGATAATACTAATGATGCCAAGAAATCGGGCACATCCTAACAGATGAATATAAATACGAAGGTGTGTAAAAAGGGGTTCTAACCCCTATCAAAGAAAAGAAAAGAAATGAAAATATATAAGCAGTTGATCATTGCCTTGCGAGGGCCTGGTAGGTTCCTAGGGACGAGTCAGACCCCGGGCCGATACCTTGTCTTCCTAGGGGTGGCTTCTTGCTGCAAACCAAATGAAATACCAAAACAATGAAGGTTAGAGCGAAAATAAAAGTGAGCGTTAGAAAAGGATTAAGTGTCACCTTGCGAGGGCTTGGTAGGTTCTTGGGTGCCGAGACAGGTCCTGAGGTCGATGCGCTGTTCTCCTTGGGTCACTGTGCTCAGCTCCCTCCTTTTTACATGCCCAAGTATGTCAATAAAATAAAAACCCTAAAAGAAGAAATGTACTGAAAGACCATACTCTTTGATCAGGCTATAGGAGTCCTCGCCTTGTAGGAGCTCCTAGTTGTGTTGTCTTTAGTTGGTAAGTAGTTCAGACTACCACTTAGGGCAACCTCTTTGATAGGTTTTTTAGTTTGGCTGTGTTGAGTAGCTGGTTTGTGACTCACTTCGGATCTTCTATTAGATGATGCTAGGCCTACTCCTTGTGGATGTCACGCCTTGGTTCTGTCTAGGGGTAGGGGGAGCATTGTGCTGAGTTTTATTATATATTTGTTTTGTATAAGTTTGATGCTTCTTTGGTTGTTTATGTGCAGATATGTTCGTGGGTTCGACGGACTGAGTCGTCCTATCCCGTGGTCGCCAATGAAGGATGGATTTTAGGCCTCGGAACGTGCCTAAAAATAAGAGAAAAATGTGGAAATGCGGGGGAAAATACTCAACCACGAAGGCGGCAGCTCGGCCTAGGACGATTTTAAGCGTCAAGTGCTTGACGGGGGCCCGTACGACACTTCGAGAATTTTCATAATTTTTCCGTGCACCTGTGCTAGTCAGTGGAGATGCCGGTCAGTGTGGGATGTCGAGACGAGTTCATAGAAATTTTCAGAGGGACGAACGGGTTCCGTACGCGCAAGATGGCCCGAAACCGGTCGGGGTGTCCAAAGGGGGGCCCAATTTGGGAAATTCCAAGAGGTGTAAGGGAGGGGGGGGTGCCCTTTGGCACCCCCCCTCCAAAAAATCGTGATGTAGGAGGGGGGCGGCGGCTGTTTTTGCAGCCGCCAAAAAAATCGCCCCCCCCCCCATAATCAAGATGGCAGCCTCTATACACAAGCTATGAGAGATCATGCCAGGCTCCTGCCTCCAGTCTACGCTCCGCATCACCTCCTCTCGTGCGCAAGATGGTGGCCTGGTTGGAGAGAGAGAAAATCAGTGTTTCTCTCTCCTCCCTCTCTCTCCTCTTAACCCCCGTTCGTGCGTGGAAGAGTAGAATGGAAATGGATGGCCGGATGGATGCCGATTCTTGACGAGATTGAAGGGCAATGCCAAATCATTGTAGATTGCTGATTCCAAGCAGAATTCATGGCTGGAAATCAATCGTGGGATGTGCCAAATTTAATGGGAAAACCCGCAAGACACGGTAATACTTATTTTTACAAAGAAAATGGCCTTTTGATGCAAATTTGGTTGATAAAAATGTGTTCATATGGATTGAGTTTTGAGTATGTCGTGCTTTGAGTTGTTTTCTAGCTGTTCATCATTTAAAAATCAGAAAAACATGTGTGGGATAGCAGAAAATAGAAACCCGAGACACGAAAAACCATAAAAATGAAGGAAAATAGGGTTTTTTGGGCTAAAAATGATGCAATAAATTAATCCACACCTACTCAAATTCTTTTTCTGCTGAAATGAACTAAGGGCCACAGCCCATAAGCTGAACTTTATTTTCCGCAATTAAAAAATGGGAGAAAATGGGGAAAATTGCAAGAAAATGGTGGAAAAACCCTAAAAATAGGGGAAAATTTATATTTTGGGCTTCGAAAAATTGGGAAAATTATGAGTAATGTCCGTGAATGTATAGTGAGGCTGATGCATGAAGATTTGCTTCAGATCAGCCTTGCTTCCATGTTTTAGTTCAGTTTTGTCCGCTTTTGATATGAAAAATAAGGGAAAAAGCCGTAAAATGCCATGCAACGAAGCACGATCGGTAGTTGGAAACCATTAAAAGGATGTTTTCGCACTTGTGCACGATACTGTTTGCTAAATGTTTGAGCACTAGACATCCACCAAATGCATAGAGCATGAAAAGAATTTAAAAGTATCAGTGACCAGCTCTTGGACATGCATTGCAATTGGTTTATTAGAACATGACCTACATTGAGAGACAGTGAGATACTCATGCTGTAGGCTAGTCGTGGGATCCTAAAGGGGAAATCAAGTAAGGACAATGGTACATTCCTGGACACGCTTATTTGGTACCTTGAGCGACGTTTGTGCGAAATGTCTAAATGTTGAGCGACGCATTGAGGGGCCAATCCCCAAGGTGTAGGAGAGTCGCAGAGGGTTGACGGCATTCAGCCATAGGAGGAACCCCATGTGTATGTGATTCGGGCCTATTTGGCTATGTGAAAGGGACTCCCTCTGAGGAGTAACATTGGGTTAGGATCAGTTGGACTACAACGTATTACAAACGCAATGTTTAGGAAGGCAGAGATTTTGATAGACGCTCCTGGCCGCGAGGCCGAGGGGTTGTCTTGTGCGTAGTGACGAGGTTCGGCTAGTGCATGAGCCAATGCCGGCCCGTTTTTAGGTCCATCACCATCCTCTCTTTTGGTCTTTGGACCGGTTTCGGTGCTTCTTTCTGAGCTCTTGCCTTCTTTCTTGGCACTTCCTCATCCTTCTTAGGGTCAACTTTCTTGTCAACCGGCCTTAGCGGTCCCCCTTCCATGCTAGGACTCTGGACTTGCATCCCCTTGTCCCCTTGTTTAGGGTTTGCCTCAATTGGTTTTGTATTATCTTTGTCAACCTCTTTAGCCTTTTGGCCTCTTGTCACGGCTCTTAAGTTAGAGGTTTCAGCATCATGGACTCGTACAGCCTCAATAAGGCTGACCCCATTGCCTTGTGGCAACTCTTCTATATTTGTTTTTCCTCTCTGCAATATTTGTCTTGGTGCATCATTCTGTTGCAAGTTATTTCCTTGCGCTCGATGATTCACTAGGCCCGGTTGTTTACTCCCTTGTTAGAGAGAACTAATCTTACTCCAACAGGTAGCAGCTAGATGGCCCGACTTTCCACAAATGTCACATTTCACATTTGGACAGTTTCTAAGGAAGTGCTGTCCACCACACCATTTACAACTGAATCTAGAGGGTCCACCCTCTTCAAGGCGTCGACTCCCTATCAGATTTTGTTGCTTCTTCAAGAAATTAACGTCGACAGCTATTTTTCGATATTGTTCAGAAATCATATCGGTATAATGCTTCATCATATCCTTGACTTTGCCAAGGACATTAGATGCACTCGACTCGTAGCCTCGATTGTCAACCCGTCGTTCCATTGGCCTAACAATCTGTTTTGGCATTGGCTGTTTACCCACAGGAACAACATTAGAATTTGAAACTTGGCCTCCAACATTTGGTGGAGCCAACTGACTTGCCATAGGCATAGTCACACTAGGAGGAGCCAATAGTAAAGGTACATTCTGAACCATACTCTCTCTCCCATTAGGGTTAGTCATAGGCATCCCTTGACTTCCATTCGTCAATGATGGATTGCCGCGAGGTACTAAACCCCCATTAATATTCATTCGAGAGGAGTAGGCCGTTTGTAATCGTGCTTCTACTCCCTCTGCCCGCGTAATAGCGGTGTCTATGTCTGCCAAGGCCACACTGCTCAATTGTACTTGGATATTAAAATCCAACCCATGCAAAAAGTATTGCAATTGGGCAGCCGTCGGCAGAATGGGAATGTAATTTTACAACTTACGGAATACTTCCTTCAACTTCTTGGCATATGCTTTTACATTCTCATGAGGATCTTGATGTGTTACATTCAAGACGCGCAACCAATATTGGCCACCTCTTTCAGGGGCATATTTCGCTCGGAAAGCTGCATAGAATTGATCAATTATGGTTATGGTTCCTGACTCTATGCTGTGATACCATACCGCAGCCCTTCCTTTTAACGTCATATTGAAGAACATCATGAGATGTCCCTCTTCTTGGATGCGATAATTGAACATAAATCTCTGAAATTCACAAATGTGAAATTCTGCATCCTCTTCCGTTAACCCATTAAAAATGGGCAAGGGAACTCCTAAGGCTGGTAAATCCGACGTCCCTGCAGGAATCGCAATAGGCTATGCCATGGTGACAATCGGATTAGCAATAGGAGCTTGAACAAGTGAGTTCACCCCCCCACTTGAAGTGGGTAGACTTGGTGGAGGAGAGGAAGATCTTACACTTCCTCCTGCACCTAGTGGAATAGGTGGAGTAGTTAAATGACTAAGACCACTGCTTCCTATATGTACTGCACTACTCCTTTGAGGAAAATAACGGCTTACAATCTCTAACCACCGTCTAGCCCTCTCAACACGTTCTGCTTTTTGGATTTCAGCTTGACGATCCTTGTTAGAGGACATAAACCAACTTCCTTTTGGTCCCTAGAAACCCTAGATCCGAAAGCCACCACTTATGAGTGGCTCTCGACAGACGCACCACTGATGGGACTTGAAATGGGTCGGCACTGGCTATGGCACTAGCCGGACCTCATGCTCATGACACACAAACACCCTCACGGCCTCGCGGACCAGGAGCATTAATGCGCTGCTAAACATATAACACAAACGAGCACAAAATCCTCTCCTTTATATTTATTGTATTTCCAGGAGATATACCATGCTTCCTCACTTCACAGTCCCTTAGGGAACCGACCCTCTATCTTACGGCAAGGGATAACCTCACACTCTTAATCATGGATCAAAGTCCTAAGAAAAGAATTGCTATGCAGTCTAGGAGATTTTACTTTGATACCATGAACCATGCATAGTGCATAATGTGAATGGTTTAGTGTGCAAACAATAGAAAATCAGCATTGTGCATCGTGCGCAACCAATCTTTTCATGATTTCTATGCTAACGTTTATGTATTGAAACGAGGAGAGACACCGAGCCTTACGCTCATGCTACCTTTTCCTTTATCTTAAAACAACATCCTATAGCCATGATGCAACACATAAATCAGATTTAAGATTGTACTTTGACGCTCAAACTCCCCTCTCACCCTACCGTTTAATATTTTGCAATCGTTGATAGGTGTAAGAATCGTTTTATGTGTATTTCTTTGTAGAGAAAGCAATAAACACGAACGAAAACATAGAAACGAGGGTAAGCTGAGGCTAACCTCGTGCTCTGCCTTCATTATACATTGCACAAACACTTATGTGATTTTCTGGAATTTTTCTTTTATCGTTTCCTAATTTTCTCCCATTTAAAACCCATTTTTCACAATTTTTTGGTATTTTTCCTCTATTATCTTCAATAAAAAATGACTAGAAATTGAGATTGATTGTGGGCTGTGGCCCTTAGGTTTCTTGATAGCAAAATTTCAGGTTTTATTGATGTTATATCTCATGTTTCCCCTTTATTTTGCAAAAAACCCCCATTTTGCCTCTTAAACGCATGTTTTACAGGTTTTATACCATTAATTTCAGTCATAACACTTATGATTTTCTGATTTTCCGAGCATAAACTGATCAAAATCATAGCAAACAACAACGTAATGCATAATCAGCCCATGGGAACAATATTTCATCACCCAAATAGCATAAAAACTCATTTTTTTCTTCAAAAAAATTAAATTACCGCTTAGGCTTTGTGTCTCGGGATCTCGGTTTTGCTATGGGACTGTGTGTCAGCCCTCATTCAATGTCCAGCATCTTCAAGAACAACACTCTTCATGTCTTCATCCACCCGAAAGCAATCCGATCTCATCGGGACAAGCTTTCCTACATCATTATTCATTGTCTTCTTTCACACAAGAACAACCCCTTAAGGGAGAGAGAGGGAGGAGAGAGAAAGACTGAAATCAGAGATCTCCATTGAGGCCACCATTTGATGGGCAAGAGACGGCGATAAGATCAGTAGGCAGAGGGTAGATCGGGGGTAATGTCAATTGCAGTGGTTGCTTTGAGGCTGGACACTCCATCCCATGATTGGGGGCACAATTTTTGGCGCCTGTCTGGCCACGCTCCCCCCACGTTTCTCTCTCCACGATTTCTTTCCAAAGTTACATGCTACATTAAAATTTTGGGGGCTCCCAAAGGTCACTTGCCACTTGACCACTCTAATGTCCACCCCTTCGCATCTTGCCGAACTTGTGGCCATTTCTCTGTCCGATGTCTGAATTGAGCTCTGAAAAATCCTGGGCATCTGGCTTGACATTCCTCATTGGCCGATAACTCCTGACAACCCACAAGGCAGTCTGAAAAATTATCAAAAATCAACAAGTGTCGCTTGAGTGCCTTTTAAGAGTCGCATTTCACTTGGTGCTTAAAATCGTCCTAGCTGGAGCCGCCGCCTTTGACGTTGAATATTTTTCGCTTGATATTTGTAATTTTTAGCTATTTTTAAGCACTTCTCGACAGCTCGTTCTGAGTAAAGATCCACTTGAGACTTATTTATGATCTGTCACTAGGGTAAACTTGTTACCCAACAGGTAGTGTCTCCAAAGCTTTAGAGCATGGATGACATCTAACAGTTCTAGATCATGGGTAGCATAATTCTTCTCATGGCTCTTTAGTTTTCTTGAAGAGTATGCTACAGGATGACCTTCTTGCATAAGCACACATCCTAGGGCAAGTGTGCTAGCATCAGTTACTACTTCGAACTTCTTACTGAGGTCCGAAAGTTTCAAGATAGGTGCTGATACCAAACTTTGCTTTAGTCTATCAAAGCTAGATTGTTCGGCAGTTGACCATGCAATCGATGTTTGCTTCTTTAGTAAATCCATCAGAGGTGTTGCAATCAAAGCATAGTTTTTGATAAAGACCCTATACCATCCTTTCAATCCAAGAAAACTGTGTATTTCTTTGACAGTTGTTGCTATTGGCCATTCTAGAACATCTGTGACTTTGGCCAGATCCACTCAGATTCCTTCCGCTGATACGATGAATCCTAGATATTCAATCTAACGTTTGAAGAATGCACACTTCTTCATCTTAGCATAAAGCTTGTGTGCCCTCATTGTCTCAAGGAAAATCGGAAGCTGGGATTCATGATCTTCTTCCTATTTGGAATAGACTAAGGTATCGTCAAGAAAGACGAGTACAATGTCATCAAGATATGGCCTAAAGATATCTTGCATTAATCTATTGAAGGTGGCCGGTACATTTGTCAGCCCGAACGACATGACTAGGAACTCAAAGTGTCCATATCTTGTGTTGAATGCCGTCTTTGGGATATCTTCTTCCTTGATCCTTATCTGATAGTATCCGGACCTGGGATCAATCTTGGAGAAGATCTTTGCACCCTCAAGATGATCAAGAAGTTTATCTATTCTTGGAATAGGGTACTTGTTCTTCTTAATGGTTGACTGATTCAACCCTCTGTAATCAATACACCCCCAAAGCGTTCCATCTTTCTTCTTCTGGAACAGCACTGGAGTTCCCCATGGCGAACTGCTGGGACGGATGTAGCCCTAATCTAATAGTTGCTTGAGTTGCTCCTTCAGTTCAATTGCTTCCGGGATGAACATTCTATAAGGACTCTTTGCAATTGGCGCAGCTCCTGGCACTAGCTTGATCTCATGATCAACTTTCCTTTGAGGTGGAGATTCTATCAACTCTTTAGGAAATACGTCTGCATACTCCCTTAGCCATGAAGGTTCTCCACTAGACTCCTGACTCTGATCTAGCTTATTGAGCTTAATCAAGTAGACAGGTAGTCCCTTCCTAACTCCCTTTATAATCTGAGATGCTTTGGCCAATTGAATTTTTGGCTTTCCAGCCTCTCCTTGGGTTGTGACCAATTCCCCTTCAGAGTTTCGAAAGGAAACTTGGCCCTTTCCACAATGAATGTGGGCATCATTAGGTTTAAGGCAATCCATTCCGAGCAAACACTCATGGATACCTACGTTCATGACCCTAAATCTGACCAAAGTCGACTTTCCTCCCAGAAAGAATTCCACCTTAGCAGTTTGCCTAGTACAAGTGACCTCACGACCATTTGCTAATTCCACTAATAAGGTAGGTGCTTCTATTGTGGATATTCCTAATCTTCTTGCACAAGCTAGTGAGACAAAGGAATGCGTACTACCACAATCAATCAAGGTTTTGAAGCCTCTACCTGTTGTCTTTGGGATATCTTCTTCCTTGATTCTTATCTAATAGTAACCTGACCTGAGATCAAACTTGGAGAAGATCTTTGCACCCTGAAGACGATCAAGAAGCTCATCTATTCTAGGAATAGGATACTTGTTCTTGAATGTTGATTGATTCAACCCTCGGTAATCAATACATAGTCGAAGTGTCCCATCTTTCTTTTTCTAGAATAGTACTGGAGCTCCCCACAGTGAATTGCTAGGCCAGATGTAGCCCTGATCTAAGAGTTGCTTGAGTTGTTCCTTTAGCTCAATTGCTTCTGGTATGGACATTCTATAAGGTCTTTTGGCAATTGGCGCAGCTCCAGGTACTAACCTAATTTCATGATCTACTTCTCTTTGAGGCGGAAGTTTGGTCAACTCTTCAGGGAATACGTCCGCGTATTCCTTTAGCCAAGATGGTCCTTCATGAGACTCTTGCTTTTGATCTAACTTGTTGAGTTTGATCAAGTAAACAGGTAATCCTTTTCTGACTCCTTTTATGATCCGAGATACTTTGGCCAATTGGATTCTTGGCACTCTGCCTCACCTTGAGTTGTGACTAATTCACTTTGAGAGTTTCGAAAGGAAACTTGACCCTTTCCACATTGAATGTGGGCATCGTTGGGCTTAAGCCAATCCATTCCGAGTAGACACTCATGGATACCTAAATTCATGACTTTGAATTTAACTAAAGTCTTCTTTCCTCCCAGAAAGAATTCCACCTTAGCGATTTGCCTGGTACAAGTTACCTCACGACCGTTCGCCAATTCCACAAGCAGGGTAGATGCTTTTACTGTGGCTATTCCTAATCTTTTTGCACATGCTGGTGAGATAAAGGAATGTGTACTGCCACAATCAATCAAGGTTTTGAAACCTTTACCTTGATAGTCCGACGGTTTCTGATTGAATCACCAAGCACTGGCGATTCGGCCCTTTCTTCTGTAAAGCGGCATGGACTGTCGCTCTTTCAAATTCTGCTTCCATGGTCGGATCTTCTTCTTCTTCTTCTTCACACATTTTCCTATTGGCAATGCAGGCGGTTCTTCCTCTCCCTTGGGTAGCGGCTCCTTGATCATGGCCTATTCCTTGGAAAGGTGCTTGGCGATGTCCTCCACCAAGCTTGGGACATTGCCTCTTGAAGTGACCGGGTTTGTTGCAGTGGAAACAACGGAGGTTTCAGCCACTACTTTGAGTAGGAACAAAGTTATTGACGTTATTCCTCTTAGCTTTCTTTCTTTGTCCCTGATTATGGCCTTGAACTCTCTTCATTTGAGGTCTGAATGCTCCTCTGTTCGGGTCATTATAAGTCCAAATTTTGTTACCCCTTGGTCTATCTTGAACCTCCTGAATTATAGGCGCCGCTCAAATGAGTGCATCTTGAAGATCTGATGGACGCATAGATTCAAGATGGGTATTTACTGGGGGATTCAGGCCCGCACAAAATTTGGACACCTGTTGTGTCATGTCCATCTATGGTGCATACTTTAAAAGTGAGACGAATTTAGAGTAGTATGCGTCAAGAGTGAGTCCTAGCTATTTTAGCTCGTAGAACTCGTTCATTTTCTGCGTGCGATATGCAGGTGGTAAGTATATTTCCTGCACGGATTTCTTCAGCTTCTCCTAGGTAACGGATTCCTCTGTGATCCCTTGAACCCTGCACCATTGCTTCCACCAAAGTCTGGCTTCGCCGGTGAGTTTCAACTTGGCGAGCATAGCTTGATTGGCAGGTGCAGTACCGGCTGCTTTGAAGTAATCCTCCATGGATTCAATCCAAATTTCAGCATCAGCCTGAACGAATCTGCCTCTCCCATCAAACTCGGGTGGCTTAATCTGCTTGAGGAGGAACTTTTTCTCCTGGATCACAGCAGTACTTGATGTAGGAGATGAATTTGGAACCTGTACCTGGGGTTGTGCCTGAATAAAGGTTTTCTTAATGTTATTATACGATAATCGACGTTAGCTTATATTACATCTTTAATTCAGCTATCTCGTAAACAATGTAGCTACTTAACTTTTTATCAACTCTTATACACAGCGAGGCATTGATAAAAAGAAGTCTTTATTTGTATTTACATAGGCATAGCCCTTTCGAATACAACGTTTCATGTGATGATAAGTCAATTGTTACATTTAGTTTGGGGAGAACAACATTGTATTGCATTTATCTACAGGAACTGTGTAATAGTAGGGTTTTGGGTTATGGATCTTCAGGAATTGATAAGTCATCGGAAGTTCAGGATATCCTTCCCATTGAAATCCATACTTCTCATGGCGGCCCAACACTTTAATCTTGTCGGCGGGGATTACGTGAGTTACTTCCTCATATACACATGAGTTCATCTCAACCCTCTGACCTCGAATATTTAAAGTCGAATTTACGTGAGCTTCCACAAAAACGAATAGCTTCATGACTTTCAGGTCTTCCAACCACTTGATTCTCTTTAGGTTGGTCTGTAGATAAGCAAACTGGTGGGCGGCTAAATAGTATATTTCTGAAGCACCCTTCCATCTTCATTCCATGTATAAAGGTGATGGATCATAAATCTGCTCCAGAATGTTCATCATCCCAATTCTTTGTCTATAAAGCAGAGAATGCATTGCAGTCAGAAACATGACTCGAAATACCAAAAACTTGTTCCACGCTCCGTAATTTTGCAAGACAGCATCGAAGGTAAGGAAATGTTTGGACAACAACAATTTATTTACTTCATTTCAGTGAGATTTCATAAAAGCAATTTTGTTGTTGGTCGGCTCTAATACCAACTGTAACGTGTCCACTAGTATCATCTAGGACACGTCTTAGCAGTCCATCCGAAAGGATGTCTAGAAAGCTCCGCCCGGCACTCCCATGGAATGTTACGGGGTTTGCGATCTAGGGCTTTCAGCCTCTGCCACGTAGCGGAAGTATTCTGGCCGTTCCCACTTAGGATCGACTGGAATTTGGGTTTTCCTGATTAGACATTTCCTAACAGCAACTAGCATAAGACCCAAGTGAACTACTTTACGCAGAAACACCAGGTTCGAAGCGGATTCACGCTACACTTGGTTCAAAGAGAATGGAAAACGAGAGCGATGCAAAGCTCAACCTCTCTGCCATAAGGCAAAGTCCCATTCTGTTCCCCTAAAACAACGTAAATCGGTTAAGACATAACTCTAGGTCAATGCTTTTGTTATTCGTGTCCTTTGACGATCATCCCGCTATTCTTCCAGATTTGAGAAAAGTTCCTGGCCAACCGGGACCACCCAACCGTAGGATGGACGCATGGCCCATCCTCTGCACTTTCCTCGGTTTGTTTTAGTTAGGTAATTATCTAACACGTTAGTTGGACATATAACAATCATCTTCTTTAATTAATCTATTAAGCACTGGCTACTTCACGTAATCTTATCACGTGACATAGAAAAACAATATCAAACAAGTTCTTTATTAACATATTATCATATTTATCTTTGAAATACAAGGAGCTCCGCCCATAGGCTAGTCCATAATCTGCTCGAAGGCTATCCAGTAATCCACAGGGATCACTATTCCAAGCTTCCGCCCATAGACTAGTATGCGGGCCTCGAGATCCAATCCCGAGTCACGTTAGCCTCTTGTGCAGGACCCGGAAGGCGAGGGATTTATGGCCAGAGCCCCCCCTGGCACCCAAGCATCCTCTTGCTTCAAGTAGTGCTCAACGGAGAGACCTCTTGCACTGGGTTCGGTCCAGGTTTCCAACGCAGTCAACAATCCCCTTGGTTAGGGTCAGACAGGCAGTCGGGGGTAACTGAAGCTACTCTCCTTTCAAGCCTTCAACCTGAAGTATAGATATTTATTTGATTCGTAATTCAAAAATCAAACAGTGCTCTAAAATCTCTAGCAAGCACAAACATTTACATTAACCGATCTTGTTGTTCGCAAACTGCTAAGGAAGGAGTCTTTCCTTTTGAATGCATTTAGCACTCGATCCGGGGTACCTTGCAACTTGGCAAGATCCTTTATATTCTAGGTTAGGGCGTACCCTATTAACCCAACTTGTTCAACCCTAAAGTTCATAGGATACTTTAATTTTCGATTTTAACCTTCCTTAGAAGGATATCAAAGAATATATCCTTATTGCAAGATAACTTGCGTAAGGATCCGCCATCCTTGTGGAGGGTATTTCACTTTTCTTCTTGTGAATCAATCACAACACCAGATGACCTCATACTTGCTGCGCAAGTCATGCATCATAATATATGATGAAACAAATCGTTTTAGTTTCTTTAAGCTGACGTTTGTCAGACCTAGGGTCTCTTTTTTAGAACCTCAGGGACAAACCCTAGTTCTTTTACATTTACGATTTATTGACCCTACAATCAGGGAAGGTAGGCAAGTATTTAAGGTATAAACGTTTCCTGGATTTTTAAATCATTCCCAATGTATATTTCGCAGCATAGGTATTTCTAAGTTTATATTAATTCGGTTAACTTTTAGAAGGTAATATGAGATCACCTCGACACGATTTGTTATCTTTGTGACAATTGATTTTTCAGTCCTAAACTTTATTGCTTTGAGGTTAGGTAAATTCAATTAATCTTCCTTTTTCCTTGCAAACGAAACTCATGCCAAATAACAATCTTTTCCTTGCTAAGATATGCAGTTAGCAATGATAACTTCCTAGACTTCAAGCAACGTAAGAAACCTTTCATGAATTTCATCTTCTATGATGATTCCTTGCAAAAAAGAATAGGGGTTAATGGTGCAAGATGCAATTTTTATACCTTCAAGATTTAACCGAAATATACTACTATAATGGGTAGATAATCTTACTCGTAATTTGTTTCAATTCGTAATGCTATTTAAAGAAAAACTATCACTACAAGATATAGACCTTATAGCGACGTTTAAAGCGACGAAAATACAAACAACAAAATTTGCCCCCGTCGTCGCAAAAAGCATCGTTATTGACGATGCCATAGAATCGTCACTATATGCGTCGCTATAAACGTCGCAAATGCGACGCATATAGCGACGCATATAGCGATGCATATAGCGACGGTTGCAGACAATTTGCGACGGTTGCAGACAATTTGCGACGCTCATAGCGACGCAATAGCAACGCGAGCAGTAAATTTGCGACGCAAATAACGACGGTAACAGAGATTTTTTTTTTTGTGGCAGGGCAGCTTTGTGTGTTGTATGAGAGCCATACAAAATAGTTTCTGCACTGCTGCATACAAAGTGTTTGCAAAAAAAAAGAATGTATACTGAAATCATAAAACTGATACATGAAATAAATACATGATCGCATAAAATGCGATTGGTACAATCATGAAACGATATCACTAATACATAGAAAATGTCTACATAGATCAGGCGACTAAAAACAAAGATGTGTGAGCTTTAAGGATCCAAGGGCGAGCTACAAATCCTCGTCCCCCGAAAGCTCGTCCCGCTGAAAAGGAGCATCAAACGAATTCTGCAGAAAAAGAAACAACATATCAATCCACCATACAATAATGCATTCAAATATCTCATGGTAACTACGGAGAAGAAAGATGAGTGACTTACAGGGCCGCCGCGTCTATACAATCGGTCGATCAATGCCCTGAAACCGTGCCTCTCTGCATATCGAGTCTCAAGGCCCTACGGATCGCGATTTGTAATGGAGTGCTGCAAAGAAAACAAAATGCTAACTGTTAGAAACATGATTGTCAGTACAAAGAATATCTCAAAAAAACAAATAAGCAAAACAAAAGAGAAACTTACAAAGTCCTCCAAATATCTCCTGTGGCCGCCACTCCCAAGATGATGCACCGATCCGGCCTCGATTCATGCCCTCACCGCCTCTCATTGCTGACTCCAACGTCCTGGCGAATTTGTAGCCTCCTCCCTCAGTCGGCGCCAGTCATCTGCATCTAACCACTCGGGCTTTGGAGCCCCACTCTTGATTGCCTTGCGTGCGTCGGATCGTCCATGTGACATGTATGCACGCATGCAATCCATCATCCAACCCGTAGAGAATCTATCTACTGCGGCTGGCACTCGGAAATCCTCGTGCAAGGATGCTACTATGTAGTCCTTGCTCACCTCTGGTATATTCCTCCAATGATCCAGGACGTTGTGCCGAAAAACTTGTTGGCACAACTCCCTCATGGGAGCCATCACCCTCCTCCCCTCATCATTCATGATGATGGCTCCTGACCTACTATCCACTAGGTATCCATAACCCCTAGGAGTCTGCCTAAGATGGGCCCTCTCCCATCTCCGTCCACGCTCCTGGGCATATCCAGGAGACCCCTGTACATCTGGTGTACCGATGGGGGTACCCTCTCCCAGAGTGCCACTCAAAGGGGTGCCACCAAAGGGGGTGCCACCAAAAGGAGTGCCACCAAAAGGCGTGCCATCTGCCGATGGCTGCGCAAAAGCCGGAGTAACTAGAGTGGACGTCCCCATAGGTGTGACAAATCCTGGAGGTGATGCAGCTCCAACTGAACGACAAGACGGAGACACCACGTCTGTGTCTCCACAACAGCACCCCCCTGATCCTCTTGCAGTCGCAGTCCCTCCCTCTCGCCCAAGTCGCGAGCATTGAGATCGTCTGCTCGAAGCTGAAGCATCTGATTGAGTTGAAGCTGATCTAGTAGAGCGCCCTGACGAAGAACGAGACAGCTCCTGGTCTGCCATCTCTCTGAATCTCGCGAGCTGATCTGGAGACATGCGTGCCATCATGTCCTGAAACTCCTCATCGCTCTTCCCTCGACTCATCCTAAAAATGTCGATACCTACACAGATAAAAAATGATGTTAGAATAATCAATTTAAACTATACAAAGCACATTAATATAAATCAATTTTGAAAAATATCTCTTAAAATGCATATCTTGTCTACCTTTATGGAAGATCTAAACAACGAATTGAGTAATACAATTCTCCAAGAATGAAGTAATCTATGGTCCCATGTTAATCTCCTGACACAACTCTGCATACACTAGAAGGTCGATAGACATGTCACCACAAAAGAACAAGTCTGCCTCATTCCCAAAAAATTCTACGACTTCTTTATTTCCATCATTGTTAGCCGATGCAGGCTCCAAGCTTGCGGTGGCCTCCACCCCTTGTAATATCGATCCCTCTATTTGCATATTTTCTTCATCTATGCCTGGAACATCGCTTTGATCATATACTCTTGCACCTCGAGGATTTGAAGGTATAACATACCACCATCGAGGTTGTCGGGGGTTTGGATGGAAGATTACCTGTTCACAAACACTTACAAAGCGAGTTCAAACCATTGTGACATAAACCATTCGTATTACAATTAGCAAGCAAATGACTATTTGCACCTGTTCACAATGGGCCGGCAACACAAAGGTGTCGCGCAAATCCATCCATTTTTTTTTCGGAATCTATTTCGAGAAATCCAAATGGACCTCGTCGAACTGTTGCTCCAGCTCCTCCAAGTACCACTTTGAACCACTGCACATAGAATAGTATCATGGAGAAGCTATGGTAATCCACCATAATAATACTTTGCAAGTTTCCAAAATACTCCATCTCATCCACAACCGTGTTCGGATCCGTTGCTCGTCGCCGGTTCTCTTGCTCAAACCTTGCCATGACACCACAGTCTATTGTGGAGCGCATTTTGTCAATACGCTCCACCTGAAAATGCCGTCCGCGCGACCACGCTGCACTATATATTTTGTACTGCACATTGAAACACTCAAATTAGATGTAGCAAGCAAATTTAGATACGACACATTCTAAACCCCTCATTACCTTTGGACTACATCCCCTCGAGAACTCCCACTCCTCCATTGAGACCTCTGTCCCTTCGCTGGATGCTGCGGTCAAGGCTCCATGCAACCATCGTGTTGACATAAACCGTGGCATCTCCTCCATGCCTTCGGGATATCGAATCGGTCGGTGATGCGTACTGCGTCAGAATTCAGCTCGCGCTTCCTCTCGATCTTGCCTTGCAATCTGGTACTTGGCGAGCCACGTCTCCATGGAGGCATGGTGCAACATACAAAAGCGATTCACCTTCTCTTCCATTGAGGCATCCATTCTTTTTTCTACCCCATTTCCAACCACCACATCTCCAGTCAGCCTATCATCGTCCTTCAGCGTCCATAGCATTTCATTGTCTGGTTCCACCGTTGGTAGCCATTGTGAGATATGCACTAACACCTCTGACACCAACCAACCTTCCGCCATGCTACCTTCTGGACGAGCTCGTTGTCGCACAAAGCCTTTCAGGGTTTTCATGAAGTGCTCCAGGAAGAACATCCATCACGTATGGACAGGTCTAGCAATCTCCACTTCGTCCACAAGATGCACAAGAAGGTGAACTTGTATCGTGAGCATGCTAGTGGGCAGGTATTTCTCAAAGAGACAGACCATCTCAACTGCTCCCCACCTTGCGGATTCAATAGAGGACATCTTAATCTCTTTCTGTGAGATCCATTGCACCAAAGTCGACAACTTGTAAATGGCCCTGCGAATTTCTGGAGTTAGGCATCCCGCGATGGCGATCGGCAGGACAAACTGCCACAAATGAGAAAGCATTAAGAATAATGGTCACTTTTCAAATTTCAAAATGTCCACGCTAATTAAAATCCATTATGTTCACAAACCTGACATATCTTATGCCAATCATGGGATTTTAGCCCAGATATTTGGTTATCTTTAGAAAATGCGGACCTGAGAGAACGCATCATATCCGTGGGAGTGCGGATAGACTTGATTACTTGCTTCACAATGCGCTCTTCTTTGGTAGACAAAACCCAGGGAGTGCGAGGAAGCTGCACTCCCCCTTCAGCACTCGACTACGGCCAAAGCGCCTCCATCTTACCTACCTCCTTTGAATCCATTCGTGACCCTATAGTGTCTCTCTTTCCTGTGATGTGGTCCCATAGCAAGCTGTCCACATTTTTGAAAATATGCATGGGATCCAACAAGTGGTTGACCTGTAAGTGGGTCCAATATGGCAACTCGTAGAAAACTGAGAACCGTCTAGGTTTACCATTTTCAACTCATACTAGCTTGCATCGTTCATACGTGTTGGAGGTTGTCCAAGAAAACCTTCCGTGAGTTCGTGATCCTCCGGCAAGAAAGTGGCGTGTCCTTGATATACCATCTTCTTCATGGTTCGTGACCTTTAGGAGTCTAACTGTGGCCCACACAATGGACATGCATGATAACCTGAGGTAACCAGACCTGCAAGGCAATCCACGACCTAGTGAATACTTGATTGAATGAAATAAAATATAGATATTACCAGCGAGAACAAAGGTCTGCTCACCTGAGCACTCTCCCAATCCCAAAAAGTCATGCATCGTCCACATGAGAATGGCTCGAATGTTGGCTGACCGCCGACCATCGCGCCTGCTCATATCTTGCACCGTGACCCCTCCTCCCACAAAATATTAAGCTCATCGAAGATAGACGTCCATATTTTTTACTTTGTAGCGGCCCGGGACAAGCAAGCTAAGGATGAGATGTCCTTTCTTCGTAGAAAGCCATGGAGGGATGTTGTAGTTGACAAGCACTATAGGCCACACACTGTAAGAAGTCGAACGCAGACCGAATGGGTTCACACCATCCATGGCGAGATCGAGCCAAAGATTCCTTGGCTCTCACGCAAAGCCTGGGAAGGTAGAGTCAATGTGGCTCCATGCGTGCGAATGTGCTGATATTCGTTGAACTCCATCCATGGACCTATTCTGCACATGCCACGTTGTCAAGCTTGCCACGGCAGACGTGTGAAACATGTGGTTTATGCGGGGGATGAGCGGAAAATGTCTGAGAACTTTTTGAGGGATGGTTTGCCCTTGCAAGTCCTGTCCATACCTGTGAGCACCACACTTTGGACATGTCTCCATAGTCTCGTATTCATCTCAAAACAATATGCAGTCGTTGATACATGCATGGATGTTATTGTAGTCCATGCCAAGCTTCCGTAAACATGTCGTGCATCATCACGAGACTCAGGCATGGTATTTGCAGGTGTCAATATATGATATTTCAATAACCTGAAAAAAATCATAAAACACCTTGAAAAAACACAAATGTTTGCAATAATACTGTTTTTAAAAAAATCAATGAAGCCTGTGTGCAAGGTACCTGAATAACTCAGTCACACTCGTATCGCTCCAATCGTATTTTGCTTACACACTTAAGAGTGCAAGCAATGTCTTCAATCGAGATACTCGACACCCATCATATAATGGTATGAATGATTCCTCTCTAAGCGTGCCAGACGTCTCAACATCCATGGGAATCAATGCATCGATCATTGCCTCCATCTCAGGCTCCAAGTTTGTAGGCAGGTCGGGAAGGTTGTCTGTCTCCTCTGGCATTGACGGTATAGATGGGCCTTGTGAGTGGTCGATTGGCTCCTGCAATCCATCCATCGCAAGTCCACGAACTCTTCTAATTGGCCGCAAAGGGTGCACTCCCCCTTGGGTCGAGACATCACCCCCCTGGATAGAAAATTTGCCAACAAGACCCAATCTTATTGTGTATGGTTTTCAATTAGCTTGAGAGTACAATGCATGAAAAATGCTAACTTCAAATTACCGTTTGCTGAAAATCCGCAATCGCCTGATCAATGATCTCAGATTGAAACTCGCCAAATCGTCGTACGTGTTCTATAGACAATCAACATTTTCGTCTAATTGCCAACTTGCATTGAGAGCAAGGACATGGGACACGCTAATTAAGATACGTCTCGCGGTCTTGAACAATAAGACCTTCTTCGTTTGCCATCTTATCTACATTACAACAAACGAGGCTTAAATGGATAGCTTTATGGAGATGTACGTCAAGTTGCAAGTTGACCATAAATCTTGCATTGTATATAGTAGTTGAGAGATTTTCCGATGTTATATCTCGGCCTTGTATCATGCTCAAGGATTTGTTTGTCCCGGTAGATAATTATTTGTTATATCTCGGCTTTGAGTATCAGTAATCCATTTTAAAATTAATGCGTGCCATCTATGAAATTTTATAACTATAGTAATAAAATTTATTTCAATCAATTCTACTCATAGTCATAAGACCTGAGAGAAATTATCCTATACTCAATTTAAGGGTTTCTTCTTCTATAACAATACTTTTGGGTTCATTTTGATGAAGTACCTTAATCACCATTAGCTAGGGTATCATTTTCTTTTAGTCCTTCCGTTGACAAGTTGGCATGATTTCTAATTTGCATGCCTATAAAGTTAATACAAAAACAATGAATTATGCATATCACAATTAGATCCCCTACTTGGACTTCATGAAGGAATTGACCATTTTTAAGCCATCTTAAAGAGTTACCAATGTATGTGGCCCATGGCAAAGCACATTGCATACCATTATCAATAAGTCTATTATCTTAAATTTCCTTCCCCTCCCTCTCCCTCTCTTTCTCTCCCTCTCTCTCCCTCTCTCTCCCTCTCGCTCTCTTTCTCTCTTTCTCTCACCCTCTCCCTCTCCCTCTCGTTCTCTTTCTCTCCCTCTCTCATTTCCTTCCCCTCCCTCTCCCTCTCCCTCTCCCTCTCCCTCTCCCTCTCTATCTCTCTTTCTCTCTCATTTCCTAAACAAGCAAAAAATAAAGTGATTTAAATATCCTCCAAGCAAAAGGGAGAGGGAGAGATACAATGCACTCTCCCTCTCTTTCTCTTTCTATCCCTGTCTCATTTCCTTCCCCTCCCTCTCCCTCTTGCTCTCTTTCTCTCTCATTTCCTCTCCTAAACAAGCAAAAAATAAAGTGATTTAAACATTAAACAAGCAAAAGGGAGAGGGAGAGAGAGAATGCACTCTCCCTCCTTCTCCCTCTCTTTCTCTTTCTCTCCCTCTCCCTCTCCCTCTCCCTCTCCCTCTCTTTCTCTCTTACTCTCTCATTTCCTTCCCCTCCCTCTCCCTCTCTCCTAAACAAGCAAAAAAGAAAGTGATTCAAACAACAAACAACCAAACCTGTTGTGAGAGAGAGAATGCACACACACTCTCTCATCCTCTCCCTCTCCCTCTCGTTCTCTTTCTCTCCCTCTCTCATTTCCTTCCCCTCCCTCTCCCTCTCCCTCTCCCTCTCTTTCTCTTTTTCTCCCTCTCCCTCTCTATTTCTCTTTCTCTCTCATTTCCTAAACAAGCAAAAAATAAAGTGATTTAAACATCCTCCAAGCAAAAGGGAGAGGGAGAGATACAATGCACTCTCCCTCTCTTTCTCTTTCTATCCCTCTCTCATTTCCTTCCCCTCCCTCTCCCTCTCGCTCTCTTTCTCTCTCATTTCCTCTCCTAAACAAGCAAAAAAAAAGTGATTTAAACATTAAACAAGCAAAAGGGAGAGGGAGAGAGAGAATGCACTCTCCCTCCTTCTCCCTCTCTTTCTCTTTCTCTCCCTCTCTCATTTCCTCCCCCTGCCTCTCCCTCTCCCTCTATTTCTCTTTCTCTTTCTCTTTTTCTTTCTCTCCCTCTCCCTCTCCCTCTCCCTCTCTTTCTCTCTTACTCTCTTGTTTCCTCTCCTAAACAAGCAAAAAAGAAAGTAATTTAAACATTAAACAGGCAAAAGGGAGAGAGAGAGAGAGAATGCACTCTCCCTCTCTTTCTCTTTCTCTCCCTCTCCCTCTCCCTCTCTTTCTCTCCCTCTCTCTCCCTCTCCCTCTCCTTCTCTTTCATTTCCTCTCCTAAACAAGCAAAAGAGAACAATTTAAACCTTCAACAAGCAAAAGAAAGAGAGAGGGAGACTCGCCAATGAGATATGGTGAGCGTGGGCGGCTTCTCTTTGCAACGAGGGATCCTCCTCTCCTTCGCGAACAACGGCGGTGGCGGTGGCGGCGGCGGCAGCAAGTCTCTTCCCCATCTTCTCTCACAAAGCCTTCGCTCTCTCTCTCGGTCTCGCTCTCAAAAGGCAAAACCAAAGAAATGAAAACGGCGCTCGGGTTTCGGCCGCGTTTTTTTTCCTGCGGCGTCGCTATTTGCGACGCAAATAGTGACGCCCATAGCGCCGCCAATAGCGACGCCAATAGCGACGCCGATAGCGACGCCGATATCCGCCGTCGCTAATCGGCGTCGCTAATTGCCCAATTCCTTGTAGTGTATGTTTTATACATTATCCATTTTGCATGTTCAATTAAACCAAATTCCTTCATCGTAAATAACTAGGACAAAATATATCTTATCCCTAACAATTCATCTTGCATGATTAAATTAAAACCGATATAAAACCAAGAAGGAAAACCCGGTTTTGGGGTGAGATATCCACATGGATACCGAGAGATGACCCTCCCGCAGCTACTCCTTGGACTTTCTTAGGCGGCTTCGCAGTTGTAATCCCTCCAACGTGAAGGCAGCTTTACACTCCTTTTCGGAATTCCACCGCCACTTCAATACTCTTCTTCTTTCTTTCGAAGCAAGGAGCCGTTACGGAATTAACCACAAGGAAGGGTAACAAGACCTTTAAGGTCTTAACTTCTTCGGAGAGGGAAAGGTTTATAGGGCCTAAAAGAAAAGGCCATGGAACTTGCGAGGGAATGGGTGCTTAGATCTCGGGTGGGGGTATAAACCCACTTGGAGAAGGCTTGTGGAAGCCCACAAGGAAGGATTAAGGGCTTGCAATATGAAAAGGGCTTATAGGACCCTAAGGTATTTCATGGGGAAAGACCACATGGAGGATTTTTAAATCCCAGGGAGGGCGGAAAATAGGTTATAAAACCCTTCAAGAGGAGGACTTATAAAAACCACAGAGGGCTTAATGGTTTTTGAGGCCAAGGGGAGAGGGGGCTATGGTGGTTAAAACACGGGTTGGGGTTTAGTGGCTCTATGGGAAGGGGTTAAGGGTTAAAAAAAAAACAAAACCAAACCCCGGGGGGGGGGGGGGGGGGGTGTGGTTCCAAGGAAAAGAGGGCTTAAGGTCTCTTAGAAGCTTTAGAGCTTCAAAACCAGGGGGGTTGAGGGGGGGGAAAAGAAAGAAATAATGGGGACACGGGGGATAAAAAGGGGCTTAGGGGGTGTGTTAAAAAGGAGTATGGGGGGTGAAAGGGAAAAAGGGTTATGAGGGGGGTGAAAGGGTAAAAGGAATATGAGTATAGGAAGGGGGGCTTAGAGGAGCCCCCCCTTAGAAGCTTCAAGAAGCTTCTTGAAGCTTCTGTGGGATCATAAGAGCCACGTGGGGGAAAATTTGACGCGATGACCGGGGGGGTGAAAGTCTGCAGGCGGCAGATGAATA
Source organism: Lygodium microphyllum (assembly GCF_053477565.2). Taxonomy (NCBI): domain Eukaryota; kingdom Viridiplantae; phylum Streptophyta; class Polypodiopsida; order Schizaeales; family Lygodiaceae; genus Lygodium; species Lygodium microphyllum. The sequence continues at coordinate 8,962,027 of NC_141162.1, read as the reverse complement.
TGGTGCTCGTGGGGAGAGAGGATAGAGGCAGCAATGTAGCGTTCGGCAATGGTCCTTCCTCCTTTCTCGGCAGCAACACGAATGGGTGATGGCTTCGTCCTCCTCTCTCACGGCAGATAGACGGACGTCAGGCGGTAGCAGCGTCTTCCCCATCTTCTCACGATACCGTAGCACTGTCCCTACTTCTCACGACTCTCCCTCATTTATATAGGTGAGTGGAGGGAATCCTCCCCCCTGCTACGTGTCAATCAGCATGCCAGTAGAGCCGAGCAAGCTCCAGCGAGGAGCTTGTTGGCTCCTCTATCGCATTCCCTCCTTCTAGCACGACGTGATGCTGGAGAAGAAAAAAAGAATATTATCTGAAATATTACATGGGAGAATAATGTTGTGTTACATTCAGCTATGGGAACTGGGTAGTAGTATGGATTTGGGTCATGGATATTCACGAATCGATAAGTCATCGGAAGATGAGGGTATCCTTTCCTTTGGTACCTATTCTTCTCGTAGCGTCCCAACACCTTGATCATGTCGGAGGGGATTATGCAGGTCATTGCCTTGTACACATACGTGTTCAGCTTTGACCTTCCGACCTCTGACATGTAAGGTTGCATTTATGTGAGCCTCAACAAAAATGAACAGGTTAATGATCTTCAGGTCCTCCAACCACTTGATTCTCTTTAGGTTGGTTCGAAGGTACGCAAACCGATGGGAAGCTATGTAATAGATTCCTGAATCACTCGTCTATCTCCGTTCAACGTACAGAGGCGATGGATTGTAAATGCGGTCCAGGATGTTCATCATATCGATCCTCCGTCAATAATCCGAGGCATAAACATGACCTGGAACACCATGAACATGTTCCATGCTTCATGACTCTGCAAGACAGCATCGATAAGTAAGGAAATGTTCTTAACAGCAACATTTGCTTTACTTCTTCTTATTAAGTTTTCTTATAAAGAAAAATCCTTCGTTGGTTCGCTCTCATACCAACTGTAACGTGTCCACCTGTTCCCTTTCAGGACATGTCTTAGTAGTCCATCAGGAAGAAAGTCTAGAAGGCTCCGCTGACACTCCCATGGAATGTTACGAGGTTTGCAATCTAGGACTTCCCAAGTCTGCCACGTAGCAGATGTATTCCGGCCATTCCCACTTAGGACCAACTTCAATCAGGGTTTTCCCTAATGGTCAAATTCCTAAAACAGTATCCTACTTTACGCAAAAACATCAGGGTCGCAAATTCCTACTTTACGCAAAAACGTCAGGGTCGAAGCAGATTCATGCTGCACTTGGTTCAAGGAGAATGGGAAATGAGAGGGATGCAAAGCTCGATCTCTCTACCCATAGGGCATAGTCCCATTTCATTTCCTAAAACAGCATAAATCGAGATTCTAGTAACCTAAACTCTAGGTCAGTGCCCTTGCTATTCATTTCCTTTGAGAAGAGATCCTTGCTGTCCATTTCGATTGAGAAAAGTTCTCGGCCAACTGGGACCACCCATCCGTAGGACGGACCCATGGCTACATCCACTGCACTTTCCTCAAGGTTTCTTTAGTTGTCTAATTACCTACCACATTTAGTTTGTAACGTTTCCACTAGTATCATGCAGGACATGTCTTAGCAATCCATCGGAAAGGATGCCTAGAAAGCTCCGCCCGGCACTCCCATGGAATGTTACGGGGTTTGCGATCTCGGGATTTCCGTGTCTGCCACGTACCGAAAGTATTCTGGCCGTTCCCACTTAGGACCGACCTGAATTAGATTTTTCCTGATTGGTCATTTCTAGCAGCAACTAGCGTCGGACCCAAGCGAACTACTTTACGCTGAAATGCCATGTTTGAAGCGGATTCACGCTATACTTGGTTCAAGGAGAATAGGAAATGAGAGGGATGCGAAGCTCAACCTCTCTGCCATAAGGCATAGTCCCATTCTGTTCCCCTAAAACAACGAAAATTGGGTTAAAACATAACTCTAGGTCAACACTTTTGTTATTCGTGTCCTTTGACGATCATCCTGCTCTTCCTCGTGATTTGAGAAAAGTTCCCAGCCAATCGGGGCCACCCGTCTGTAGGACAGACCTATGGCCCATCCTCCACACTTTCCTTGGGTTGTTTTAGTTATTTAATTATCTAACACATTAGTTGGACATGTAACAACCAGCTTCTTTAATTAACCCGTTAGGCACTGGTTCCTTCACGTAATCTTATCACTTGACATAGAAAAACAATATCAAACAAGCTCTTTATTAACAGGTCATCATATTTATCTTTGAAATACAAAGAGTTTCGCCCGTGGGCTTATCCACAATCCACCCAAAGGCTATCCAGCAATCCACATGGATCACTATTCCAAGTTTCCACCTGTAGACTAGTATGCGGGCCTCCAGATCCAATCCCGAGTCACGTTATCCTCTTAGGCAGGACTCGGAAGGCGAGGGATTTACGGCGAGAGCCCCCCTGGCACCCAAGCATCCTCCTGCTCAATGTAGTGCTCAATGGAGAGACCTCTCACGGTGGGTTCGGTCCACGTTCGTGACGCGGTCAAAAACCCCCTTGGTTAGGGTCAGGCAGGCAGTCGGGGATAACTGAAGCTGCCTCTCCCTTCAGGCCTTCAACCTGAAGTATAGATATTCATTTATCTTTTAATTCATTGGTCAAACAAAGCCAAACAGTGCTCTAAAATATGTAGCAAGCACAAACATTTCCATTGATCATTTTTGTTGTTGGCAAACTGCTAAGGAATGAATCCCTCCTTTCGAATGATTCCAACACTCGATCCGGGATGACTTGCAACTTGGCAAGATCCCCTATATTCTGGGTTAGGGCGTACCCTATTAACCCAACTTGGTCAAACCTTAAAGTTCATTGAGTACTTCAGTTTCTGGTCTTTAATCTCCAATTAATCTTCCTTGCTAAGAAGGATATCAAAGTATACATCCTCTTGCAAGACAACTTGCATAAGGATCCGCCATCCTTGTTGCGAGAATTTGGCCTTTCTTCTTGTGGTTCAATCATAAGACCATATGACTCCGTACTTGTTGCGCAAGTCCCGGATCGTACTATGCGATAATGGAGTCATGAAACAATCCATTTCAGGTTCTTTAAGCTGACATCATTAGACCTAGGGTTTCCTAGCTTTATTTTTGTAAGAATCTCAGGGACAAACCCTAGTTCCTTTTACGATTACAATTTACTGACCCTATATTCAGGGAATGTGGGCAAGTATTTAAGGTATAGGTGTTTCTTGGAATTTAACTCATTCCCAATGAATATTTCGCAGCATAGGTATTTTTAAGTTTATGTCAATTTGGTTAACTCTAGAAGGTAATTTCGAGATTACTTTCACATGATTTGTTATCTATATGTCAATTGATTTTTCAATCCTAAACTTTATCGATTTGAGGTTAGGTTAATTCCAACTAATCTTCCCTTTTCTTTGCAAACAAAACTCATGCTAAATAAGCAACCTTTTTCTTGCTAAGTTATGCAGTTAACAACGATAATTTCATAGAGTTTATGCATTGTAAGAGTCATTTTATGATTTGCACTTTCCATGATGATTCATTGTAAAAAGAATAGGGGTTAATAGTGCGAGATGCAGTTTTATACCTTTAGGCTTAACCGAAGTATACTATTTTAATGGGTAATAATCTAGCTCATAATTCATTTCAATGCATAAAGCTATTTGCAAAAAAATACATTTATACTTTATTTATTTTGCACGTTCCATTAGATGTATTAATGACTAAATTCCTTCGTCGTGAACAACTAGGATAAAATATATCGTATTTCTAACAACTAACCTTGCATGATTGAATTACAACGATATAAAATAAAAATTAAGAAGGAAAACCTGGTTTTGGGGTGAGATATCCACATGGATATCGGGAGATGACCCTCTCACGACTGCGCCTTGGACTTTCTTAGGAGGCATCGCAATTGTAGTCCTTCGGACGTGGAAGCAGCTTTATACTCCTTTTCGGAATTCCACAGTTGCTCCCTTGCACCTCAATACTTTTCTTCTCTTTTTCGAGTAGGGAAAAAATCAAAGTCCCAAGGGTATTTTGAAAAGGGTAAGGAACGGCTAAGGGTTTTAACCACGGGAGAAATGGGGAGTAATCCCTAAGTCCAAGAGAAAGGCTTAAGTAATTTTATAAAACATGCGGTTTTTAAAACCCATGGGAAACATGGGAAGGCAAAGGAAAAAAGAAACCTTATGAGTTTTAAACATGAGGGGGTCTTCAATATGTCATAAGGGAAGGGAGATAAGGGATTTTACACACAGGGGTTTTAATATGTCACGGACAGGGGCTTAAGGGTTTAGACATGAGGTTCCAACACCCATGAAAGGAGGGAAAATAATGCTTTAGAAATGGGGGTATTTTTGGCTTAAGGGATAAGACCTTTAAAGCCTAAAGGTTTAAAGGATAAGGGGGATGATAAGACACGCGGGGGGGGGGGGGGGGATGAAAGGTTTTTGAAAGGCACCATAAGGTATAGAAAGGCCATAAAAAAGGGGGCCTTGGGAAATTTTGGGGCACGGGGGTGAAAGGGGGCTTAAGGGCCCTTAGAAGCTTCTCCCCAAGGAAGCTTCTAAAGCTTCCACATGGAAGGGGGGATGTGTTAAGGCTCTCTATAAGCTTGGTGGAAGAGAGCAGCGGCTCCTCCCTGGGCACTCAGAACGTGGTAGCCAAATGGCAGCCTCCCCCTCTTTTTTTTGACTTCAGCTCCTCCGTCAGGCAGCATCGAGGCAGTGCACTCCCTTCCTCCTCCTTCTCACGCCAGCGGTACTGCACGGTGATGTCCTGGCAACGTCGTCCTCCCCCTTTCCTAGCCTTCCCTTGAGTGAGGGTTTTTATAGGGAGAGGGAAGGGAATCCTCCCTCTCTTCGTGTCGTCATGCAGGGCGGCTGGAAGCACCGAGCTCCACCAAGGAGCTTTGTCATTCTTTCTATTCCCCTCCCCTTCCAGCACGACAGTCGGCTAGGGAGGGGAATAATAAAAAAATTTGCCATTATTTCTTTTAAAGGAATTATCCCCATAATTATCCTACCCTTAAGAGGGTTTCCTATGTGAATGGTATTTTCATCCTTTTTGGAGTTGTTACATTCTCTCCCCCTTAGAGGAATCGAGATGTCCTCATCTCGAGATAAACTGGAAATATTGATGGCTGAGTGTGCCTTCATCTATCCAAGTGGCATCCTCTTCAGGATAATCCTTCCATTGGATGAGGCATTCTCTCAAGGTTCTGGATCTTAATTGTATCTCCCTAACATCTAAGATCATATCAGGCCTTAGTTCAAGGACTCCTTGACTAGGCATTACAATTTGTTGATCGTCAAGTACATGGTTAGGATTAGGTACATACTTTTTCAACAGGCTAATGTGGAATACATTGTGAACCTTTAGGTTCTCAAGAAGTTGCAATTTATAAGCATAAGGTCCTAGGCATTTGAAGATTTTGTACGGCCCACAATACCTTGGACTTAGCTTCTTGCAATTTCCTAGGGATAGAGAACTCTTTTTAGGGCATACGCGAATGAAGACCATGTCTCCCTCTTCGAAGACTCTATCTTGACACTTCAAATCTACATATGCCTTCTGTCTATCCTTGGCCACTTGGATGTCTTGTCTTATTGACTTTATTTGGTCATCCATCTCTTCCAACATCTGCCTTGAAGCTTCAACCCTCAAGGTTGGATCTGAGAAGTTTAGGGGACTTTGATGGTCATGACCATACAATGCTTGGAAAGGGGTCATCTGAATGCTTTGCTGGTAAGAAGCATTGTATGCAAATTTAACCAAAGGTAAGTATTGAATCCACCTCTTCGGCTCACGACAGTAGTATGCCCTAAGCATATCCTCGATGACTTGATTTACTCGCTCTGTTTGGCCATCCGTTTGGGGATGGTAGGCGGTGCTAAAATAGAGTTGAGCCTCAATAGCTTCAAACATAGCTCTCTAGAAGTGTGATGTGAAGAGAGAATCACGATCACTAATGATTCTTCTGGGTAAACCATGTAGCTTGAATATCTCCTTGATAAATAATCTTGCAATGTCCGAAGCTTTATAGTTTGTCTTTATTGGAATAAGGTATGCAACCTTAGTAAGCATGTCAACCACAACCATGATGGAGTTGTATTCTCCCTGGACTTGGGGTAGGCCTACAACAAAATCCATGCTGATGAATTCCCATTTCATTTGGGGAATGTCAAGCGGTTGCAGTTTCCCTGGCATCATGACATGTTCAGTTTTGATACGTTGGCAAGCCAAACACTCGGTGACATATTTGAGAACGTCACCTTTGAGCCTCTCCCAATGGTATCTCCTCCTAATTGCATTAAGAGTCTTAGCATAGCTAGGATGTCCTGCAAAAGGAGAATCGTGAGCTTCCCACAATATCTTCTGCTTAAGTGACTGGCTTGCTGGTATACACAGCCTTGTTCTATAGTAGACAAGTCCACTATTGATAGAAAATTCATGATAATTAGTCTGCAATTTTTGATTCTGATCCTTGATAGAGATCTCCCTTAACATTGTTTGGTAAGCTGGATCATGGCATGCATCCTCTCTAGCTAACTCAAGTATAGGGTTGTTTGGCATTGATACTTTTGTAGCTAGAGATCTGGCTGTTGATGGATTCTGCAAGATTAGGGAATTTAGGAATGCCTTGCGACTAAGTGCATTGGCAACTACATGCTCTTTCCCTGGTCGGTACTTGATTTCAAAGTCATATTCCTCCAACACTTCAATCCACCGATGTTGCCTCATGTTGAGCTCATTCTGGGTAAAGATCCATTTGAGACTCTTATGGTCAGTTACTAGAGTAAACTTATTACCCAACACATAGTGTATCCAAAGCTTTAGAGCATGGATGACAGCTAGCAATTCCAGATCATGCATAGCATAATTCTTTTCATGACTCTTCAATTTCCTTGAAGAGTATGCTACTGGATGACCTTCCTGCATAAGTACACACCCCAAGGCAAGTATGCTAGCATCAGTTACTACCTCAAACTCCTTATTGAGGTCCGGAAGTTTTAGAATAGGTGTTGATACCAAACTTTTCTTTAATCTGTCGAAGCTATTTTGTTTGGGAGTTGACCATGCAATGGAAATTTGCTTCTTCAGTAAGTCTGTCAGAGGTGCTGCAATCAAAGCATAATGTTTTATGAAGACCCTATACTATCCTGTCAATCCAAGAAAGCTGCATATCTCTTTGAAGGATGATGGTATTGGCCACTCAAGCACATCTCTGACCTTGGTTGGTTCTACTGAGATTCCTTTTGCTGATACTATGAATCCCAGATATTCAATCTGACGCTTGAAGAATGCACACTTCGTCATTTTAGCATACAGCTTATGCAACCTCATTGTCTCAAGGACAATCCGAAGTTGGGGTTTATGATCTTTTTCCTGTTTAGAATAGACTAAAGTGTCATCAAGGAAGACAAGCATGAAATCATCAAGATATGGCCTAAAGATATCCTACATTAACCTATTGAAGGTGGCATGTGCATTCGTAAGCCCGAATGACATAAGTAGGAACTCAAAGTGCCCATATCTTGTATTGAAGGCCGTCTCTGGGATATCTTCTTCCTTGATCCTTATCTGATAGTAACTTGACCTAAGATAAATCTTGGAGAAGATCTTCACACCCTGAAGACGATCAAGAAGCTCATCTATTCTAGGAATAGGATACTTGTTCTTGACTATTGATTGATTCAACCCTCGGTAATCAATACATAGTCGAAGTGTCCCATCTTTCTTTTTCTAGAATAGTACTGGAGCTCCCCAGGGTGAACTACTAGGATGGATGTAGCCCTGATCTAGAAGTTGCTTGAGTTGTTCCTTCAGCTCAATTGCTTTTGGTATGGACATTCTATAAGGTCTCTTTGCAATTGGTGCAGCTCCTAGTACTATCCTAATTTCATGATCCACTTCTCTTTGAGGTGGGAGTTTTGTTAACTCTTCAGGGAATACATCTACGTATTCCTTTAGCCAAGAAGGTCCTTCATTAGACTCGTGCTTCTGATCTAACTTTTTGAGCTTGATCAAGTAAATAGGTAATCCTTTTCTGACTCCTTTTATGATCCGAGATACTTTGCCCAATTGGATTCTTGGCACTCTAGCCTCACCTTGATTTGTGACTAATTCCCTTTCAGATTTTGAAAGGAAACTTGACCCTTTCCACAGTGAATGTGGGCGTCGTTAGAATCCATTCCGAGTAGACACTCATGGATACCTAAATTCATGACTTTGAATTTAACCGAAGTCTTCTTTCCTCCCAGAAGGAATTTCACCTTAGCAGTTTGCCTGGTACAAGTAACCTCACGACCATTTGCCAATTCCACAAGAAGGGTAGGTGCTTCTACTGTGGCTATTCCTAATCTTTTTGCACATGTTGGTCAGATGAAGGAATGTGTACTGCCACAATCAATCAAGGTCTTGAAACCTTTACCTTGATAGTATGACGGTGTCTGAATCACCGAGAACTGGCGATTCAGCCCTTTCTTATGTAAAGAGGCATGGACTGTCGCCCTTTCAAATTCTGCTTCCATGATTGGATCTTCCTCTTCTTCTTCTTCCCACATTTGTCTATTGGCAATGCAGGCGGTTCTTCCTCTTCCTCAAGTAGCGGCTCCTTGACCACGGCCTATTCCTTGGAAGGGCGCTTGGTGATGTCCTCCACCAAGCTTGGGACATTGCCTTTTGAAGTGACCGGGCTCGTTGCAATGGAAACAATGGAGGTTTTGGCCATTGTTTTGAATAAGAACAAAGTTGTTAACATTGTTAGTCTTTGCTTTCTTTCTTTGCCTGTGATTATGACCTTGAACTCTCTTCATATGAGGTCTGAATGCTCCTCTGTTCGGGTCATTATAAGACCAACTTTTGTTACCCCTTGGTCTAGACTGCACCTCTTGAATTATATGCGCCGCTTGAATGAGTGCATCCTAAAGATCTGATGGACGCATAGATTCGAGACGGGTACTGACTGGTGGATTTAAACCCGCACAAAATTTGGACACCTGCTGCGTCATGTCCATCTGCGGTGCATACTTAAGAAGTGAGACAAATTTAGAATAGTATGCATCAAGCGTGAGCCCCAGCTGTTTTAGCTCGTAGAACTCATTCATTTTGTGCGTGCAATAAGCAGGTGGTAAATATCTTTCTTGCATAGCTTTCTTCAGCTTCTCCCAGGTAAGGAATCCCTCTGTGATCCCTTGATCCATGCACCATTGCTTCCACCAAAGCCTGGCTTCACCGGTGAGCTTTAGCTTGGCAAGCATACCCTGATTGGCAGGTGCAGTACAGGCTACTTCAAAGTAATCCTCCATGGATTCAATCCAAATTTCAGCATCAGCTTGGATGAATCTGCCTCTCCTGTCAAACTCGGGTGGCTTAATCTGCTTGAGAAGGAACTTCTTCTCTTGGATCACAACAGTACTTGATGTACAAGGAGAATTATAAACCTGTACCTGGGGTTGTGCCTGAATAAAGGTTTTCTTAACGTTATTATACAATAATCGTCGTTAATTTATATCACATCTTCAATTTCATTATCATGTAACCAATGAAGCTACTTAACTTTTTATCAACTCTTATGCACAATCAGACATTGATAAAAAGAAGTATTTATTTGTATTTATATGGCCATGGCCCTTTCGAATACAACATTTCATGCAGTGATAAGCCAACTATTACATTTAGTTTGGGGAGAACAACATTGTATTACATTTATCTACAAGAACTGTGTAATAGTAAGGTTTCGGGTCATGGATCTTCAGGAATCGGTAAGTCATTGGAAGTTTAGGATATCCTTTCCGTTGGAATCCATACTTCTCATGCCGGCCCAACACTTTAATCTTGCCGCCATTGGCGGGGATTATACGGGTTACCTCCTCATATACATATGAGTTCATCTCAACCCTCCGACCTCGAATATGTAAAGTTGAGTTTACATGACCTTCTACAAAAATGAACAGCTTCACGACTTTCAGGTCTTCCAACCACTTGATCCTCTTCAGGTTGGTTTGTAGATAAGCAAACCGGTGAGCGGCTTTATAGTAGAATCCTGAAGCACCCGACCATCTTTGTTCCATGTACAAAGGTGATGGATTATAGATATTCTCCAGGATGTTCATAATCCCAACCCTTTGTCTATAAAGCGGAGAATGCATTGTAGTCATAAACATGACTCGAAATACCAAGAACTTGTTCCACACTTCTAATTCTGCAAGATAATATTGAAGGTAAGGAAATGTTTGGACAACAACATTTTCTTTACTTCAACTTATTAAGATTTCATAAAAACAATTCCGTTGTTGGTCGTCTTTGATACCGGCTCTGATACCAACTGTAACATGTCCACTAGTATCATCTAGGACACGTCTTAGCAGTCCATCAGAAAGGATGTCTAGAAAGCTCCGCCCGGCACTCCCATGGAATGTTACGGGGTTTGCGATCTAGGGCTTTCCACATCTGCCACATAGCGGAAGTATTCTGGCCATTCCCACTTAGGATCGACCTGAATTAGATTTTTCCTGATTGGTCATTTCTAACAGCAACTAGCGTCGGACCCAAGCGAACTACTTTACACAGCACGCTGCACTTGGTTCAAGGAGAATGGGAAACGAGAGGGATGCGAAGCTCAACCTCTTTGCCATAAGGCATAGTCACATTCTATTCCCCTAAAACAACGTAAATCAGGTTAAAACATAACTCTAGGTCAACGCTTTTGTTGTTTGTGTCCTTTGACCATAATCATGTTGTTCCTCGTGATTTGAAAAAAGTTCCTAGCCAACTGGGACCACCCATCCGTAGGACGGACCTATGGCCCATCCTCCGCACTTTCCTCGGGTTTTTTTAGTTATTTAATTATCTAACACATTAGTTGGACATGTAACAACCAGCTTCTTTAATTAACTCGTTAGGCACTGGTTCCTTCATGTAATCTTATCACTTGACATAGAAAAACAATATCAAACAAGTTCTTTATTGAAAGGTCATCATATTTATCTTTGAAATACAAAGATTTCCTCCCGTGGGCTTATCCACAATCCACCTGAAGGCTATCCAGCAATCCATAGGGGTCACTATTCCAAGTTTCCGCCCGTAGACTAGTATGCCGGCCTCAAGATCCAATCCCGAGTCACGTTAGCCTCTTGTGCAGGACCCGGAAGGCGAGGGATTTACGGCCAGAGCCCCCTTGGCACCCAAGCCTCCTCCTGATCCAAGTACCGCTCAACGGAGAGACCTCTTGCGGTGGGTTCGATCAACGTTCCCGGCGCCGTCAACAACCCCCTTGGTTAGGGTCAGGCAAGCAGTCGGGGGTAACTGAAGTTGCCTTTCCCTTCAGGCCTTCAACTTGAAGTATAGATATTCATTTATCTTTTAATTCATTGGTCAAACAAAGCCAAACAGTGCTCTAAAATTTGTAGCAAGCACAAACATTTCCATTGATCGTTTTTGTTGTTGGCAAACTGCTAAGGAATGAATCCTTCCTTTTGAATGCATCCAGCACTCGATCCGGGATGACTTGCAACTTGGCAAGATCCCCTATATTCTGGGTTAGGGCGTATCCTATTAACCCAACTTGGTCAAACCTTAAAGTTCATTAAGTACTTCAGTTTCTGGTCTTTAATCTCCAATTAATCTTCCTTGCTAAGAAGGATATCAAAGTATACATCCTGTTGCAAGAAAACTTGCGTAAGGATCCGCCATCCTTGTTGCGAGAATTTGGCCTTTCTTCTTGTGGTTCAATCATAAGACCATATGACTCCGTACTTGTTGCGCAAGTCCCGTATCGTACTATGCGATAATGGAGTCATGAAACAATCCATTTCAGGTTCTTTAAGCTGACATCATTAGACCTAGGGTTTCCTAGCTTTATTTTTGTAAGAATCTCAGGGACAAACCCTAGTTCCTTTTAGGATTACAATTTACTGACCCTATATTCAGGGAATGTGGGCAAGTATTTAAGGTATAGGTGTTTCTTGGAATTTAACTCATTCCCAATGAATATTTCGCAGCATAGGTATTTTTAAGTTTATATCAATTTGGTTAACTCTAGAAGGTAATTTCGAGATTACTTCCACATGATTTGTTATCTATATGTCAATTGATTTTTCAATCCTAAAATTTATCGATTTGAGTTTAGGTTAATTCCAACTAATCTTCCCTTTTCTTTGCGAGCAAAACTCATACTAAATAAGCAACCTTTTTATTACTAAGTTATGCAATTAACAACGATTATTTCATAGAGTTTATGCATTGTAAGAGTCATTTTATGATTTGCACTTTCCATGATGATTCATTGTAAAAAGAATAGGGGTAATAGTGCAAGATGCAGTTTTATACCTTTAGGCTTAACCGAAGTATACTATTTTAATGGGTAATAATCTAGCTCATAATTCATTTCAATGCAGAAAGCTATTTGCAAAAAAATACGTTTATACTTTATTTATTTTGCATGTTCCCTTAGATGTATCAATGACTAAATTCTTTCGTTGTGAACAACTAGGACAAAATATATCGTATTTCTAAAAACTAACCTTGCATGATTGAATTACAACAATATAAAATAAAAATTAAGAAGGAAAACCTGGTTTTGGGGTGAGATATCCACATGGATACCGGGAGATTACCCTCCCGCGACTGCGCCTTGGACTTTCTTAGGAGGCATCGCAATTGTAGTCCTTCGGATGTGGAAGCAGCTTTACACTCCTTTTCGGAATTCTACCGTTGCTCCCTTGCACCTCAATACTTTTCTTCTCTTTTTCGAGTAGGGGAAAAAATCAAAGTCCCAATGGTATTTTGAAAATGGTAAGGAACGGCTAAGGGTTTTAACCACGAGAGAAATGGGGAGTAATGCCTAAGTCCAAGAGAAAGGCTTAAGGAATTTTATAAAGCACGCGGTTTTTAAAACCCACGGGAAACATGGGAAGGCTAAGGAATAAAGAAACCTTATGAGCTTTAAACATGAGGGGGTCTTCAATATGTCAGAAGGGAAGGGAGATAAGGGATTTTACACACGGGGGTTTTCACTATGTCACGGACAGGGGCTTAAGGGTTTAGACATGGGGTTCCAACACCCATGAAAGAAGGGCAAATAATGCTTTAGACACGGGGGTGTTTTTGGCTTAAGGGATAAGAGGGATGATAAGACCTTTAAAGCCTAAAGGTTTAAAGGATAAGGGGGATGATAAGACACGCGGGGGGGGGGGGGTGTTGAAAGGAAGGGGTTACAAGCCCATAAGAAAGGGGCTTAAGGGGAGATTTTAAAAACCCGGGGGCAGGGGGTGGTTTCAAAATGCATAACAAAGGGGGCCTTGGGAAATTTTGGGGCATAGGGGTGAAAGGGGGCTTAAGGGCCCTTAGAAGCTTCCCGCCCAGGAAGCTTTTAAAGGTTCCACATGGAAGGGGGGTGTGTTAGGGTCTCTGTAAGCTTGGTGGAAGATGGCAGCGGCTCCTCCCTAGGCACTCGGAACGTGGCAGCCGAACGACAGGCTCCCCCTCTTTTTTTTTTACTTCAGCTCCTCCGTCAGGCATCAAGGCAGTGCACTCCCTTCCTCCTCCTTCTCATGGCAGCGGTATTGCACACTGATGTCCTAGCAATGTCGTCCTCCCCCTTTCCTGACCTTCCCTTGAATGAGGGTTTTTAGGGCTTAATGGCCTTTTAAAGACTTACAAGAAAGGGGGAAATGGAAAGTGAAAAAGACCCTTATAAGGGCTTTTGGTATGGAAAAGAAAGTGTAAAAAAAAAAACCCTTAACCCCCTCTTTTCTTTTTGTGTGGAGGGCGGAAACAAGGTATGAAAGGGCCAAAAAAAGAATTTTTGCATGGGGGAAAAGGGGCCCTTAGGGGATTTAAGATATGGGGAGAAAAAGGGGCTTTAATGTAAAACCTTTTTGGGGGTGGAAAGGGGGCTTATAGAGCCCTAAGGGGGGAATTTTTGAGGGGGGGGAGGGGTAGTCTTAAAGACCATAGGAGGGGGGGCTTAGGAAGCCGACCCTTGGAAGCTTCCAAGGGCCTTTCAGAAACCTCACAAAGGGCACGTGGGAGGGGAAAATGACTCCCAGGTGGTGTTACGACGGCTATTAAACGACAATGACTCCTTATCTTGATCTCCTCGATAGCAATTGGCCTCGTGATGTTGCTGATGGAAATGTGGGCGGGGGATCAGACTAAAGCGACAGTTGCAATTGGGGATTGGCGGCGTCACGTTTGGATTTACGACAGCACCTCAGCCGTCCTCTCAGCCTCCACTAATTTTTTTTTGCTTCCTCCTCCTTGTGAGTTATTGACAGAATGATGGCTCTCACATCCTCCCAATCTCTCACGATTTCACACACAGAGTATCTCCTGGCAGCCCTTTTGTCCCCCTCATTGCATGCACCACCCCCAATTTATATAGGTAAGGGCAGGGGGATCTTCCCTCCCCAGCATGGTAGCGGGCATGGCCACTTCTCTTCTGCAAGCTCCATCAAGGAGCTTAGTCACTCCTTCTATTCCCCTCCTCGGCTGGGGGGAATAAGGGGAATAACAACAAATTTTTTTGTCATTTATCCAATTTAAAAAAATATTATCCCTATGAGGGCTTTCATATGCGAATTGCATATTTTGGAGTTGTTACATTCTCTCCCCCTTGGAGGAATTGAGATGTCCTCATCTCGTGATAAGCTAGGGATATTGATGGTTGAGAGTGCCTTCATCTATCCAAGTGGCATCCTCTTCGGGATAATCTCTCCAACTGGACGAGGCATTCTCTCAAGGTTCTGGATCTCAATTGTCTCTCCCTAACATCTAAGATCCTGTCAGGCCTTAGTTCAAGGACTCCTTGACGAGGCATTACAACTTATTGGTCATCAAGTACATGGTTAGGATTAGGTACGTACTTCTTCAATAGGCTGATATGGAATACATTATGAACTTTTAGGTACTCAGGGAGTTGCAATCTATAAGCATTAGGTCCTAGGCATTTGAGGATCTTGTATGGTCCACAATACCTTGGACATAGCTTTTTGTAATCTCCTAAGGATAGGGAACTCTTCTTAGGACATATGCGAATGAATACCATATCTCCTTCCTCCAAGATTCTATCTTGATGCTTCAAATCCACGTATGCCTTCTGTATATCCTTGGCGGCTTGGATGTCGTGTCTTATTGACTTTATTTGGTCATCCATCTCTTCCAACATCTTCCTTGAAGCTTCAACCCTCAAGGTTGGATCTGAGAAGTTTAGGGGACACTAGACTCTTGCTTTTGATCTAACTTGTTGAGCTTAATCAAGTAGACAAGTAATCCTTTTTTCACTCCTTTTATGATTCGAGATGCTTTGGTCAATTGGATTTTTGGATTTCTAGCCTTACCTTGAGTTGTGACTAATTCCCTTTTAGATTTTCGAAAGGAAACTTGGCCCTTCCCACAATGAATGTGGGCGTCGTTAGGCTTAAGCCAATCCATTCCGAGTAGACACTCATGGATACCTAAATTCATAAGTCTGAATTTGACCGAAGTCATTTTTCCTCCCAGAAAAAATTCCACCTTAGTAGTCGGCTTCTAAATGTAGTCGGCTTCTGAAATACCATTTGCCAATTCCACAAGCAAGATAGGTGCATCTACTATGTCTATTCCTAATATTTTTGCAGATGTTGGTGAGATAAAGGAATGTGTACTGCCACAATCAATCAAGGTCTTGAAACCTTTAATTTGATAGTCTGACGGTATTTGAATCACCAAGAACTGGCGATTCGGGCCTTTCTTGTGAAGAGCGGCATGGACTGTCGCCCTTTCAAACTCTGCTTCCATGGTCAGATCTTATTCTTCTTCGCACTTTTGCCTATTGGCAACGCAGGCGGTTCTTCCTCTACCTCGGGTAGCAGCTCCTTGACCACGTCCCGTTCCTTGGAAAGGTGCTTGACAATGTCCTCCTCCAAGCTTGGGACATTGCCTCTTGAAATGACTGGGCTCGTTGCAATGGAAACAATGGAGGTTTCGGCCATTGCTTTGAGTAGGAACAAAGTTGTTGACGTTATTAGTTCTTGCTTTCTTTCTTTGTCCTTGATTATGACCTTAAACTCTCTTCATTTGAGGCCTGAATGCTCCTCTATTCGAGTCATTATAGGACCAAGTTTTGTCACCCCTTGGTCTAGCCTGCACCTCCTAAATTATGGGCGCAACTCGAATGAGAGTGTCATGAAGATCTGATGGACGCATAGATTCGAGACTGGTATTTACTGGTGGATTCAAACCAGCACAAAATTTGGACACCTGCTGTGTCATGTCCATCTGTGGCGCATACTTAAGAAGTGAGACAAATTCAGAATAGTATATGTCAAGAGTGAGTCCCAACTGTTTTAGCTCGTAGAACTCATTTGTTTTCTGCGTGCGATATGCAGGTGGTAAATATCTTCCGTGCACGGCTTTCTTCAGCTTCTCCCAGGTAACAGATCCTTCCCCGATCCCTTGATCCCTACACCATTGCTTCCACCAAAGCTTGGCTTTGCCGATGAGCTTTAGCTTGGCGAGCATAGCTTGATTGGCGGGTGCAATAGTGGCTGCTTCAAAGTAATCCTCCATGGATTCAATCCAAATTTCAGCATCTGCTTGAACGTACCTGCCTCACCCGTCAAATTCGGGCCGCTTAATCTGCTTGAGAAGAAACTTCTTCTCCTGGATTACCACAATACTTGATGTAGGAGGCGAACTGGGAACCTATTCTTGGGGTTGTGCCTAGACTAAGGTTTCTTTATTAATCGATAATCGTTCCCATTCATGTTTCATTTTCATTTCAATCAAGCAATCTAACCACTTAACTTCTTATCAATTCTCAACAACAGAACATACATTGATAAAAAGAAGTCTTATTATATTTATATGGGCATAGCCCTTTTGGAATACAACATTTCTTGCGATGATAAGCCAACTGTTACATTTAGTTTGGGGAGAATAATTTTGTATTACATTTATCTACAAGATTTGTATAATAGTATGGTTTCGGGTCATGGATCTTCAGGAATCGGTAAATCATTGGAAGTTCAGGGTATCCTTTCCTTTGGAACCCATTCTTCGCATGGCACCCCAACACTTTAATCCTGTCGGCGGGGATTATACGAGTCACTTCCTCATATACATATGAGTTCAATTCAATCCTCTGACCTCAAATATGTAAAGTTGAATTTACGTGAGCTTCCACAAAAATGAACAGCTTCACGACTTTTAGGTCTTCCAAACTCTTGATCCTCTTTAGGTTGGTTTGAAGGTATGCAAACCGGTGGGCAGCTATATAGTAGATTCTTGAGGCACCCGTCCATCTTCGTTCCATGTACAAAGGCGATGGATTATAGATCCACTCTAGGATATTCATCATCTCAACCCTTTGTCGATAATTAGGGGAATGCATTGCAGTCATAAACGTGACCCGGAACACTAAGAACTTGTTTCACGCTTCGTAATTCTGCAAGACAGCATTGAAAGTAGGGAAATGTTTGGACAGCAATATTTACTTTACTTTATCTTATTAAGATTTTATAAAAACAATTCCATTGTTGATTGGCTCTGATACCAACTATAACGTGTCCACTCGTATCTTCAAGACACGTCTTAGCAGTCCATCGGAAAGGATGTCTAGAAAGCTCCATCCGGCACTCCCATGGAATGTTATGGGGTTTGCGATCTAGGACTTTCCGCATCTGCCACGTAGCGGAAGTATTCCATCCGTTCCCACTTAGGACCGACCTGAATTAGGGTTTTCCCTATTGGTCATTTCCTAACGGCAACTAGCGTCAAACCCAAGCGAACTACTTTACGCAAAAACGCCAGGTCCGAAGCGGATTCACACTGCACTTAGTTCAAGGAGAATGGAAAACAAGAGGGATGTGAAGCTCAACCTCTTTGTCATAAGGCATATTTCCATTCCGTTCCCCTAAAACAACGTAAATCAGAATCAATTATAACTCTAGGTCAACACTTTTATTGTTCATGTTCTTTGACGATCTTCTGGCTGTCCATCGTGAACTAAGAAAAGTTCCCGGCCAACCAGGACCACCCATCCATAAGACAGACCTATGGCCACATCCACCACACTTTTGTCAGGTTGTTTTAGTTAATTAATTACACACATTTAGTTGGACATGTATCAATCAGCTCCTTAATTAACCTGTTAGGCAATGGCTCCTTCACGTAACCATATCACTTGACATAGAAAAACAATGTCAAACAAGTTCCTTGTTAACAGGTTATCATATTTATCTTTGAAATACATAAAGTGCAGCCCGTAGGCTTATCCACAATCTGCCCGAAGGCTATCTAGCAATCCACAGGGATTACTAATCCAAGTTTCCATCTTTTTAGCGAAATATTCTTAGGGACAAACCCTAGACCACTTCTCAAGTATGTTCCATTGTCCCTACATTCAGTGAATGTGTGTAAGTATTTAGGGTATAGGAGTTTCAGTTTTAGCAATACGTACGATTAGGTCACGTATTAAATCCTAGTGAGTTCTTTGGAATTGAATTAACTCTTTCTAAAACAAGTACTCCGCGGTTTTAGGTGTTTAGGTTTATGCCAAATTGTTTAATTCTTGAAGATAATTACGCTATCATTTCCATAAACACATGACTCATTGTCTATGCGTAAATTGATTTTCAATCCTAACTTATCGATTTAAGATCGAGCATAGAGTAGGTTGTAACCTAATTCTAATTAATCATCCTATAACTTGCAAACAAGATTCATACTAAACAAGCAACCTTTTACTAATAATTATGCAGTTGAAAAACGATAATTGACCAATTTATGCAACTTAGGAATCATTTCATGCCTTGCACTTTCCTATGGATTCTTAGCACTTTCCATGATGACTCATTGCGAAGATATGGCCTAATAATGCGACATGCAATTTATACTTCCATGCCTTAACGGAGTGCACTATTTTAATTTCGTTTTGAAAATATGGATAATAATCTAAGTTCAGTTCATCGAAATGCACAGAAACTACTTGCTAGGAACGCATATCAATATTCTACTTACTTTATTTTGTTCATTTTATAAAAAATGCTAATGATTGAATTCCTCTGTCATGAGCTAATTTTTCGGAAGCATTTAAGACGAAAAATGCATCCTATTTCCAAAAAAATCCTCTACATCCAATTAAATTATAACGATGTAAAATAAAAACTAGGAATAAAAACCTGGACTTGTGGTGAGATGTCCACGTGGATGCTAGGAGACGACCCTCCCGCGGTTGTGCCTTGGGCTTTCTTAGGGGCCATCGCGAATGCAGCCTTTTCATCGTGGATGCAGCTTTGTGAACTCCCTTTTGAAATTCCACGGTCCTTTATGAGTTTTCTTTTCCTTCCTTTCGTATAAGCTCTTTGAAGGGATACTTGTAGAGGAGGGGAGAAACCACGGAAAGGGTTTAAAAACCCGGGAAGGGGGTATTTTAAAATCCTCCACGAGTAAGGCTCATTAAAGCCACAGGAAAGGGCTTAATGGCCTTTTAAAGACTTACAAGAAAGGGGAAAATGGAAAGTGAAAAATACCCTTACGAGGGCTTTTGGTATGGAAAAGAAGGTGTCAAAAAAAAACCCTTAACCCCGTCTTTTCTTTTTGTGTGGAGGGGGGAAACAAGGTATGAAAGGGCCAAAAAAAAAAAATTTGCATGGGGAAAAGGGGCCCTTAGGGGGATTTAAGATACGGGGAGAAAAAGGGCTTTAAGGTAAAACCTTTTCGGGGGGGGGAAAGGGGGCTTATAGAGCTCTAAGGGGGGAATTTTTGAGGTGGGAGGGGTAGTCTTAACGAACACAGGAGGGAGGGCTTAGGAAGCCCACCCTTGGAAGCTTCCAAGGGCCTTCCAAAAACCTCACAAAGGGCACGTGGGGGGGGGAATGACTCCCAGGCGGCGTTACGGTGGCTGTTAAACGACAGTGACTCCTTATCTTGATCTCCTTGGCAGCGAGACCGACCGCCTGATGCTGCTGACAGCGATGTGGGCGGGGGATCAGACTGCAGCAGCAGCTATAATTGGTGATTAGCGGCATCACGTCTGGCTTTACAGCAGCGCCTCAGCCGTCCTCTCAGCCTCCACTAATTTTCTTTGCTTCTTCCTCTTTGTCAGTTGTTTTGGAGTTGTTACATTTTGACATGTTCGGCCTTAATGCGTTGACAAGACAAACATACAGTGACATATTTGAGAACATCACCTTTAAGACTTTTCCAAAAATAGCTCTTTCTGACTGCATTGAGGGTCTTGGCATAACTAGGATGTCCTGAAAAAGGGGAGTCATGGGCTTCCCAAAGCATCTCATGCTTGAGTGACTGTCTTGCCGGTATACATAATCTTGTTCTATAGTAGACAAGTCCACTATTGATAGAGAATTCTTCATACTTTGCCTGTAGCTTCGGGTCTTGATCCTTATTTGATAATATCCAGACCTGAGATCGATCTTGCAGAAGATCTTCGCACCTTGAAGACGGTCAAGAAGTTCATCTTTTCTTGGAATGGGGTATTTGTTTTTAATGGTTGATTGATTCAACCCTCTATAGTCTATGCATAACTGAAGTGTTCCATCCTTCTTCTTCTAGAACAGCACCAGAGCTCCCCATGGTGAGCTGCTAGGACGGATGTAGCCTTGATCTAACAATTGCTTAAGTTGCTCCTTCAGCTCAATCGCTTTCAGAATGGACATCCTATATGGCCTCTTTGTGATCGGTGCAACTCTTGGCGCTGGCTTGATTTCATGATCGACTTCCCTTTGAGGTGGAAGTTCTGTCAGCTCTTCAGGAAATACGTTTGCGTAATCCTTTAGCCATGAAAGTTCTTCCCTAGACTCCTGATTCTAATCTAGCTTATTTAGCTTAATCAAATAGATAGGTAGCCCCTTTCTAACTCCTTTTATTATCCGAGATGCTTTGTCCGTCCAGTTGAATTTTTGGCCTACAAACCTCTCCTTGAGTTGTGACCGATTCCCCTTCAGATTTTTGAAAGGAAACTTGTCCCTTTCCACAGCGAATGTGGGCATCATTAGGTTTAAGCCAATACATTTCGAGCAAACACTCATGGATATCTAGGTTCATAACCTTGAATCTGACCGAAGTCGACTTTTCTCCCATAAGGAATTCCACCTTAGCAGTTTGCCTAGTACAAGTGACCTCACGACCATTTGCTAATTCCACAAGTAAGGTAGGTGCTTCTATTGTGGCTATTCCTAATCTTCTTGCACAAGCTGGTGAAATGAAGGAATGTGTACTGCCACAATCAATCAAGGTTTTGAAGCTTTTACCTTGATAATCTGATGGTGTCTAAATCATCGAGAATTGGCGATTGGGGTCTTTCTTGTGGAGAGCAGCATGGACTGTTGCCCTCTCAAAGTCTGCTTCCTTGGTCAGGTCTTCTTCATCGCAAGTCTCCCTGTTGGCAACATTGGTGATTCTTCCTCTGGCCCTGACAGCGGCTCCTTGGCCACGGACCATTCATTGGGATGGTCCTTGACGTTGCCCACCGTTAAGCTTGGGACACTGCCTTTTAAAATGACCAGGCTCGTTGCAATGGAACCAACAGAGATTGCGGCCATTACCTTGGGTAGGAACAAAATTGTTGGCAATATGTGCCCTAGCTCTCTTCCTTTGTCCCTGATTTTGGCCTTGTCCTCTCTTTGCCTGGGACCTATACAATCCCTTGTTCTAACCGTTGTAAGACTAAGTCTTGTTATTTCTGGTCTGCACCTCCTGTATTATGGGTGCAGCTCGAATGAGCGCATCCTATAGATCTGTCAGGCACATTGATTCGAGGTGGCTGTTTACAGGTGGGTTTAATCCAGCACAAAACTTTGACACCTATTGTGTCATATCCATTTGTGGTGCATACTTCAAAAGAGAGATGAACTTTGAATAGTATGCATCAAGAGATATACGAAGCTGTTTCAGCTCATAGAACTCGTTCATCTTCTGCCTATGGTAGGCAGGTGGTAAATATTTCCCTCGCACTGCTCTTTTAAGCTTTTCCCAAGTAGCTGACCCTTCCGAGATCCCTTCGTCTCTGTACCATTGCTTCCACCAAAGTCTTGCTTCACCGGTAAGCTTCAATTTTGCGAGCATTTCTTGGTTAGCGGGTGCAGTACCTGCTACTTCAAAGTAACCCTCCATGGATTCGATCCAGATCTCAGCATCAGTTTGGATGGTCCTTCCTTTGTTGTCAAATTCTGGTGGCTTGATCTGCTTGAGAAGGAACTTCTTCTCTTGAATTACAGCCGTACTTGGTGTAGGGGTCGGACTAGGGATCTGCACTTGAGATTGTGCCTGGCAATGAGATTCTTTATGTTAAAAACTGGCTAAGCGTTTCTCTCATTACATTTCATGTCCAGTTCAGCTTTTAGCCAAGTGACCTAATCACTTAACTTCTTTATCAATACTCATAGTCAAGACAATCATTGATAAAAAGTCTACCCTAACCACTCTTATGGACAATAGTCCACCATAATGATGCTCTATCTGCTAGATGGTTAGTGACACATTTAAGTTTATCTTTTTTAGCATATTTCTCTTCATGAAAATAGTCATCAAACTGACTGATGAAAGCAAGAACAGTTTTTTTGTCACGTTGTCCATTAAAAGTACAGAATTTGAAATTTCTTTTACTTATCTTGGCTTCTTTCGTGAGAGACTATGCATCAAGTGCGGGATCAATCGTATGTCGAATAATATCTTTAGGTTGCACTTCGTACTGATCATCGATAGTGAATCATTGAAGTGTAGCTAGTTGTGGTTGCAATTTTTGACGTGCTCTTCACTCTTTTTGAAGTTGCATCATGATTAGGTCCAATTTTTGCTCCATAGTTAGCTCTAGCAAATCACATTCGCCCATCAATGTTTTAATTGGACATCTTATAAAAATCTACAAAAACCTCACACACTCAAAATATTGTTAGAAGAATGAGAGTGGCTCAAATTTTGGTTTACAAGGCTTGCTTTTCTTAAAAAAGGAAATAGCTTGCTTATTATTAATCAACCCTGTCGAATTGCAGATGTGATCAAAGGCTTGCTAGGAATACGAAACTTGTTTGGGAGTAATTCGGTGTGAACACCCACTATGAAGGAGTTAAAGATTGAAAATTTTAAGCTTTAGTAAGCTTAATAATGTTAAGCTTTGTAAAAAGCTTAATGGTTTTTATACATTTGAACAGGATGGTGGTATCTTCACACCGGATTCGTCGCCGTTGGTACGTGCTACCGCCGTTTGTCGTTGAATTTTGGAGCTTGAAGTTCTTTTTAAGCTTATAAAGCTTATTAACTCCAAGCTTACTAATCTTCCTTCTTTGCTTCTCTATGTCAACAAAAGACTTATAAAGGATCTTCAAAGGTGGTCCTCTGCCTCCTGGGAGAGGTCCTTTGGGATTTGAGAGCACACTAAGGGGTTCTTTACCGCCAGGAACACGCCTGTATCGACACTGTGTTGGAAGTTATCCTGTAGAGCCCGTTCGTTCTAGGAGCTTCACCTTCACATGAGATGGTAAGCAATTGAAGCCCTTGATGTCTCAGCTTTGCTTTGATACCACTAGTGTGCAAATCGGATGCTGTAGTGCGCATAGTGTATCCCGAAAGGTCCCCAACAACAAAGAACTCTACAAAATCTACATAAAAGCAAAAAGAGAGTTTGCACGACATGACATAAAAAGATCAATTGGGCGCAATCTCCCCCCATGCCTTGTGTGACTCCTTCACAAGGCATGTATTTATAGATCTATTAATCTCCAAGCTAAAAAATAGCCCAATTTACAATTAGCATGCTTTTGGCTTTTGTGTTTGCTTTTGCCCAAATAAAGAGTAAAGTGTCTCGACATCCCAAAAATAGGGATGTGCCTAAATACAATGTCCAATAATAAAATATTAAACCAAGTGCCTATGCGCATACAAAAATAATAAATGTTTGTTAAGTGCTTTAATAAATAAGCGCACCTATATAAATATTGTTACAACTATATATATCATCTCTCACTTGACTTGGGTCTCACCTATATACACTAACTCTACATCAATATGAATCATTCTTTGGGAGCATGTCTTGTGTATCTCTCTAATACTCTCTCTCTCTCTCTCTCAACATGGTATCAGAGCTATGGATGCCTAGCAACAACAAGGAAGATAAGTTGTTTCATTGTTTATACTTAATTGAATTCTTTGCATAAGTGATGATTTGATACATGAACTTGTTCAAATTAGAAGTATTAGTTAATTTTGTCTTTAAAAATAAAACTACATCTGGATGCGTAGCTCTCATTGTGCTCTCAAATCTTTTCAAAACCCCTTGTCAATAGGAGTTCTGGATCAAAAGTTATAACAGTTCAAGATTGAAGACAACAATTCTACTCAAATATGCGATTCTTTATTTAAAACTGTAATTCTAATTACAGTTCGTTAATACCCAATTACAGTTCGTTAATTGCTTGCCTTCATTAATGATGTTGATTACGACAAGCAAACATCTTGCTATTTTTAGCGATGTTTTATTCGACTGAAATAGCACTTTTCTTATACGCGTCATCTCGTCTTGCACGCTACATCTCTCTATTTCGGGCTTTCTTTTTAGTCACTCAATACTTTTCGTCGTTCTTATGTGCATCTCCCTATTTTGATCTTCACGCGTCTCAACTACGCTCGTCTTGTTCATGGTTTGCAGATTCTGCGATTTGGATTATCATGCGTCTCAACTACGCTCGTCTTGTTCATGGTTTGCAAATTTTGTGATCTCATCTTATTTGTTTTCTCTCGATATACAGACATGGTCAATTGCGTAATTGTTAACGAATATCCGTCTGGCCAATGTTCGTTTCCCTTCTTCCAAGGACAAGGCTTTTCTGGGTGGAAAGCAAAGATGATGCTAATTCTTGAAGGTGACGAATTATTTGATATTGTTTTGGGCAACCTATCTTGCCCAGTTCAACCTATTGATGTGATGAATCCTGTCAAAACTGCTTGTTAATCTGAGTTCTGGATCAAAAGTTATGACAATTCAGGATTTAAGACAATAATTCTTCTTGAATCTGTGATTCTATATTTAAAATTGTAATTCTAATTACAGTTCGTTAATCCCCAATTACAGTTTGTTAATCGCTCATCTTCGTTAATGACGTTGATTACGACAAGCAAATATCTTGCTATTTTTAGCAAATTTTTATTCTTGTTCATGTTCTTTGTTTGACCGAAATAGCACTTTTCTTATACGCGTCATCTCGTCTTGCATGTTAAGTCTCTCTATTTCGGGCTTTCTTTTTAGTCACTCATCCATTTCTTGCTTTCTTTTTAGTCACTCAATCCTTTTCGTCGTTCTTACGTGCATCTCCTTATTTTGATTGTGACGCGTCTCAACTACGCTCATCTTGTTCATGGTTTGCAGATTCTGCGATCTCATCTTATTTGTTTTCTCTCAAGATACAGGCATGGCTAATTGCGTAATTGTTAACGGATATCCGTCTGGCCAACATTCGGTTCCCTTCTTCCAAGGACAAGGCTTTCTTGGGTGGAAAGCAAAAATGATGCTAATTCTTGAAGGTGACGAATTATTTGATACTGTTTTGGCTGACCTGTCTTGCCCAGTTCAACTTATTGATGTGATGAGTGACAATTCTCTGATTATTCATGGCCCGTTATTTGAACAATGGAAAATTGATCATACTGATTGGATTCCTCGTGACAAAGCCGCTCGTCGTTATATATTTTCTGCACTTCTTGACTCACTTACGTTGGATGTCTTTCATCTGGAAACCTCTCATGCTATTTGGGAGTATCTTATCTCAATGTTTGAGAATAAATCGATCACCGAAATTTTATATCTCCAAACTCGTTTGAAAAATCTTCAATATAAGGTTGGTACTTCTATACACTCTCATATCGAGGCTTTTAAAGACATTATCAATCAGCTTGGTGCTGTCGGCGCTCCTGTTGCTAAAAATCAGATTGTTACTCAACTTCTTCATACCATCAAAGATCCTTTATATGACAATATCATCACTATTTTGTCTAAGGATGATATCCACTTTGACAAAGCATGTATATCTCTTATTGAATATTCTCAACATCATGAGCATCATTTGGAAAAATCTGATGATGTTTTGGTCACTTGCGAACAAAGGGATTTTGATGCTACTTTTGTTGCTCGCAAGCGTCCCACTTCACGTTTTCAGTTGGGTGGACACCCTAATCAAGGTGGTAAATCTTCTCCTCTTGCTTATCCTAACAAATATTGTTCTTATTGTGATAAGAAAGGCCATGTGGCTTCTGATTGCTGGGCACGTCAATATGATGAGGACCATGGAGTTACTACAAAGCAGCCTCACTCGTCCAAAAGTTTTCCTCCTTGTGATTATTGTGCACATACAGATCATCCATCTCGTCGACGTTGTTATAAACATAGATATGATGAAGAACGTTCTCGAGCTTATATTGTTCAACAAACTACAACTGATGATGATCATACTCATAAGGAGCTCAATTTCATCCATCATGATATCTCTCTAGAAAAGGTACTTCATGTTCATGATGGTTCTCTATTCATCGTTGATTCAGGTGCCACTGGAAACATGACATACCAACTGCAGTGGATTCACAATTATCATTCTCTTCCTGTCAAGAAGTTTGTTTACATGACAAGTTGTATCATCCATGGCTTTCTTCCATTTCCATGGATGAAGAAATGGAAGAAAGCCATGGATGAAGAAATGGATGCCTTGGAAGCAAATGCTACATGGGAATTGGTACCTTTGCCTAAAGATAAGAATGCAATTGGCTGTAAGTGGGTTTATAAGGTGAAGCACAATGCAGATGGTTCTGTGAATAGATACAAGGCAAGATTAGTAGTCAAGGGGTATGCACAATCATATAGCATTGATTATGAAGAAACATTTAGTCCGGTTGCAAGGATGGCAACCGTAAGAGCAGTCATTGCTATGGCTGCATCAAAGGAATGGTCTTTACATCAGATGGATGTAAAGAATGCCTTCTTGCATGGTGATTTGCAAGAAGAGGTATATATGGAGCAGCCACTAGGTTATGTGCATGCTGTTCATCCTGAGTTTGTTTGCAGGTTGAAGAAACCATTGTATGGCTTGAAGCAAGCACCTAGAGCATGGTCTGACAAGATAGGATAGTATCTTGTCACTATTGGCTTTCAGATTTCCAAGGCAGATTTCTCACTTTATGTGAGAAAAACAGAGAAAGGTATTATGCTACTTGTCATTTATGTTGATGATTTGATTATGACAGGTGACAGTGATGAAGATATCCTTTATGTGAAAATGCTATTGAAGCAAAAGTTTGAGATGAAGGATTTGGGAGAGCTGCGTTATTTCTTGGGCATTGAGGTGATTAGATCACCAAGTGGGATACAGCTCTTGCAGAGGCAGTATGGATTGGACATGTTGTCCAAATATGGGATGACAGGCTGTAAGCATTCTCTTTCTCTCTTGATGATATAATCAAAGGCATAATGGATTTGACACTAGAGTCAGTTAAAGCAGAATTGGTGGGAAAATTGAAAGAGCAGTTTGCTTCGACTGCGCCTACTATTTCTTCTAGTGCTCCTACTACACCTAGGAGTGCTCCTAATGCACCTAGGAGAGATCGAAGATGTATTTGGTGTGATAGTACGGACCATCAGCATTGCAGGGATTGTGAATCTTTTCAGGATGCAAGGAGGAAGAATTTGGTATTTTGGGGACAAGATGGTAAGATTTGGTTGACTGAAACAGGAGCTCTGCTTGCTACCAACTTTGGGAAAGGTGGAATGAAGAAGTTAGTGGATGACATGGCTGCGCATACTTCTTATGTGACAGCTAGAGGAGATGCTTCTGCATATGGAGTCCTGATTGAGAAAGGATCAGAGAATCAGTCAGCATTATGGACTTATGCTATGGAGACGGCAAACAAGGGAAAAATTCAGCAAACTGTTTTGACTAGTGCAGGCTCTAGCATGAGATCTGAGACAGTTTGGGATTGGCCTGTTTGATAGGTACTCTATTTATGCCTACTTGGCTAAGTCTCACGGAGCAGATGTACTTGTTGAGGAAAAGCATAAGAGGGATGAAGAAAATCCAAGTGCAGCTAAAAAGACTAGAGGGGGTGAGGTTGTTACTCCACCTACTGCAGGACCGTCTTTGAGACCAGGGCCAGAACGACAGATGGAAGATGCTCAAAATAGAGAAAAGAGGTAAGAGCCTAGAGAGAGAAAGCAGCCAGGGTTTAGATTGATGTCTGATATTGAGACATCTACGGACATGAAGAAAATCTTTAATGACAAGATACTTGGCACTGAGGTGACTTTTACTATTTCTGAGGTTTTGGGCATTTTGAAAAGAGAGTTTCAAGATCAGTTCCAAGAGGTCCTGAAGAGGAAAAGACATGCATTGCCTACTACTGATACACAGGGAGTTTTGATTGGGGAGTTGGATGAGGATGAGGATGAGGTTATGGTTGAGAATGCTTCTATTTTTCCACAGATAGAGAAGAGGGTTCAGCCTATGCATTATGCTGAAACTGATGAGCCTGTCTTGATACCGCGTAGTCACTTTTCGCGGAGTCATTGGGCTAGGGCAACTACAGAAACGATAGTACAAATTGGAGAGAAACAGGCGCCTTATGTTGCTTTGGTGGATCATGGTTCAGAGATTAATCTCATAGTTCGTGGATTTTATGAAAGTAACAGATGGCCTATGGATGTAGAGCATGGGTGGCGTATGAGAGCCGCCAACAACACTGCATGTGATTTGTATGCTGCCTATCCCAGTGTCAGGGTTTCTATTGGAGATGTAGAGGAGGATTTCCATTTCTTTGTGCAAGATTCATGCTCTTATCCCATAATTCTTGGACAACCATTCATCACAGAGATGCGCATGGAAACAAAGGTAATGGATGATGGATATGCTTATGCACGGATTTGCAGTAAAGATGGCATGAGAGTAGTACAATTTATGACTGTGTGTGTGAACCATGTTAGAAACAGGGATATTCTTAGAGATGCACCTTTGCCCACTGTGAGGGATTCGGGTTTTCATTAGGTACCGCCATTTTGTGAGACGACGGTGGTACAAAGCAGAGAAGATTGGAGTTCTCGCCTCCTGGCAGCAGTGTTTTCTCCTCTAGTTTTGTTGGGATTTCAGCAAACAATTTGATGAGCTATCAGAAAACTTCTAAATTGCCTAGAGCTGCTAGGCAGTACATATGAAGGAAGGAGAAAATTTTGAAAAATGCAGGTATTTTAGAGGATGATGAGTATATAGATGGGATGTATGACTGTATGATTTGTGTAGATACAATGACAGAGATGGAAGATATGCTAAAAGCTGATATGCAGAGTTGTCACAGTAATGTATTAGTGCAATCCCTGGACATGTTTCATGAAATTGCAGATTTTGTATCACAGATAGAGTCAGAGGCTGAGGTGACTTAGCAAAAAGTGTTGAGTGCTGAAGAAATTCAGCAAACAGAGTTTCCGGCTGATTATGATCAGCTTACAGAGACACAAAGGGCTGAAAACTTTCAGCCAACAGAGTTTACTGCTGAAATATTTCAGCATCCAGAGTTTAGGGCTGTTCCTATGCAGTCCATAGAGCAGAGGGCTGAGGATATTAAGCCAATGGAGTGTAGAATTGCTGATTTACAGCAAGATTTGAGTAATGCAGAGGATTATAATGAAGCCAGGGTTGACATGAAATACAAGGCTGTGGATAAGAATGTGGATTCTATAGGCAAGATTACAGAGTATTATTCTATCACTTCAAATGTACAAAGATTCATTGGAGCTTGTGTGTTTTACATGATTTGGATACCCCATTTTGCACACATAGCAGATTGTTTATACGAGCTGTTTCGAAAGGGGCAGAAATTATTTTGGGATGAGAGTCACACTAGAGCCATGCAAAAATTGAGAAAGTTTTTGCAGATTTTTTGGAAGATGGTGAAAAGATGGTTTGGACCATACATAGTCAGACATGTCTTTGATAATGCAACATATGAGTTGACAGAATTGGATGGGACAGTGCTTAGAGTGCCGATTGCAGGAAAAAGAATCAAGATTTTCAAGAAAAGAGATGATGAGAATTATGCATTGGAAGAATTTGCAAGAAAAGAGCAATGAGAAGAAATTCTAGTAGAAGAAACAGATGATATGACAGATAATCTTGTTGATATACTAGAAATACACAATGAAGAGATTGATCTGTTTGTGGATCTTGATGATAATGATCATAGGTAGTTGGCCCATCCGGAGGATGTGGTGGATTAGAGGGGGTGGATGTCGTACCGCTGCGCATCCGAGGTGTGGAATTCACCAAAAAGTTGTGTGTGTGACATTTGTTACTTTGTGCATACTTAGTTGTTGTGTTTGCATTTTGTTTTGCGTGGGCAGTATAGTAGAGAGAGGGGTCTTTTCCTGCATTTTCTTTCAGCTGGGGTTGCACCTGATAGATCCTTCTTCAACAATGATGGGCATGCAAAGTCTTCTATGGCTTTTCTTGGCTTCCAATTCCTGGGTGAAAAGAAGGAATGGATCTCCACATTTTACTCCCTTGGCATTTTTATCAAGTTGGGATGCTTTTCAAAATCAAGTGCTAAATACGTGTCCCTCTCCTTGTTAAAGAGCAAGTTGGAGATATGTGCAGATCTATGTGATGGGTAAACAACTGCAATATGCTATTGGGAGACATTGTTGAAGGCAAAGGGCTTTTCTTCTTTGATAGTAGGTATAGACGTGTGCTACTTACTCAACAGTACATTGGCATAACTGAAACAAATTTTTTGGTTTGTAATACTCTGATGAATGAAGTGGGCTACAATAAGATTTTGAATTCAATAAAGCGTGAGAAACAAGCAATGGTCTTTGTGCACTCCCGAAAGGATACTGGCAAGGTTGCTTACATATTGGTTGAAATGACATAGAGGAATGGAGAGATTGGGTATTTTACTGCAAAAGATTATGCTTAGTATGGGATCTATAAGAAAAACAATTGTGAAATCAAGAAATCGTGAGCTGGGTGAACTTTTTAGCTCTGGATTTGGGATATACCATGTTGGCATGTTACAATCTGATGGAAACCTTACAGATTGGCTGAATAAGGTTCTGTTATGCGCTCCAGTATTAGCGTGGGAGGGGCCGTTTTTCTGGGCAGAGAGAGAGGAGCTTTACCGGCCTGGAGAAGAAAAAACACGACATCCAGAGAGTTCCTGTTTTTGGGAACGCTGCTAGTCCTTGTGCGAAAGGGAAAAAAAAGATTGATATTCTGGAGGAAAAAGAGGTGAGAAGGAAGAAGGTGACTAAGGATGAGCAAGATGGAGCACTAAGATTGCAGATAAAGGAGACGACAAAGCAGGAGAAAGGCAGAAGATAGAAGATAAAGGTGACAAGGATGAAGACCTACAAACGAAGAGGCGGACGACCTGAGCTGCATATTGAGGCGGGACGCGTGACGAACAAAACAGATAGAGAAGCCAAAGAGGGACGAGAAGATGAAGTAATGACAATAAAGAAGAAGCAATAGAAGACGACGGGAAGAAGGAAGGCGAGCTTCGCTGAAGGATGCAAGGTGTCGACGCGGAATGAAGGATGATGGAATGACAACACAGCTAAGAAGGGATTAAAGCGGTGACGAGAAGGCGAACGATGAAGGAGGGAATCGAAAATGTGAAAGGTGACGCAATAGACCTGGCCGTGAAGTTGACGAAGGGATTAATGATTATGAAAATCAGCTGAGGCGAGGTTGCAGTCGCAGTTGGGTGACGCCAAATTGAGATCGAAGGAAGGGAAAATTTCAGAGGACGCAACCTGATGAAGAACGAACAGGAGGCTATCTCTGTGCGAGTTTGATGAAGAAGCAGCTTCTTCAACTCTTGACTCATCTGGCCCAACTTTAGCCCTTAGTCATCATCAACTAGCAATGTTGCGTTATATGTAGGTGTAGCAGCTGCTCTTGTTATCGATTATTGGATGCTCCACCTGAAAGCAAAGGTCCCATTTGTCTTCCATCTCATCTTCTTTCTTTCCATTGAACATCTGACAAGACTTCAATGAAGGCAGTGCGATCAGACTTCGTGAGGCTTGGATGCAGGTGCTTTCCCTTCTCTTGTGCAGGTGGTGTCCAGACGTAGAGCCTCAGCAATGAAGGGTGTGTGCTTAGTGAGGAGGAGCGCGCTAAGGAGAACTTGTACATCAAGAAAATGGAATGTAAAAGGCTATCAAGAATGAATTCGGCAGCTTCCTCAAGTTTGTATTATCATCACATTGATTTATGCAATTGGATGATGTTAAAGTAGGCATAATGTAGTTGTCAACCTGTTTCCAGGAAATATAGGCCGAGCAAGTAGTCAAAACCCTCTTCCTTGTTTTGTTTATTCAAACCAAGTTAAGGCTACGGCCAAAGTTCAAGAAGTTAAAATCCTCATGATATGATCATAGTGCTACATCATTGGCGGCTGAATCAAAGGAGTTTCAATCAGTTTTTGGAGTTGATGGCTAGTGCAAGTCTGAAATTATTGGAATTGTAAGAAGAGAAGGTGTACTTTTTGTCTTCACTTTGTTCCCAATAAGATGTATCTGGCTGTATGTCTCATATTATCTGAAATTGAGCTTTCAAATTGAATTTAATTTCGATAGATTGATCTTCTATCCTGAAATTTGTCAAAGTTTTCTGTAGATGCGACTTTGCTTTCGAAAACCCTTCGACAGCAGGACCTGCACTTGCTTAGTTTCTTCCCTACTTGCCAAGGACATTGTCCCACTCTTTTTGTCAGGGTCATACATTCTCAGGAATTCCACACACCCAGTGTGGTCAAGATCTTGCTCAAACTTTTTGATATACTTGGTGAGATTGCACTGATCCACAATCCTCTTGGTAGCTTCCTCGCTAGTCACCACTCCTTCAATGTTGTGGATGCTCCCAATCCTGAGCTGGTTGTATGCTCTATTTTCAAGGTATAGGCTATACTTCTCTCTTTCCTCTTCCATGAAGGGTAGGCAATGGGCTCGATCTTGATGTGACATCTTCAACTCCTGTCATAAGCCATGTTTTTCCATTAGTGCTTTTCCACCTAGCTTTACCGAAAGACAAGATTTCATGCTAGGCAAATAAACCTATTTTTAGTACATTATTAGACCTTTTTCTTCAACAATATAAGTCCATTTCTTTCAAGCTTTATTATTAATTCCTTGGTCACACGTTACTTCATCCTACCATTGAGGTCCCTCATGTCTCGCATGTGTTATTTTCCTTTATGGTTCTTATTATGTGTTTTGGTTTGTTTTACCATACCTCCCCCTCTATGAATTGAGAAGAATCCTTCCTAGGATTAAAGGGTTAGAGGCTGACGGCCATTCAACATCTAATGTGAGAGTGTTACCTTTGCATGAGCCAAGTATAGAAATTTGGATTATACCCAAGATTAGCATAGATGCCCATGTTGAAAGGGAAAATGCCTACGTGCGTAATATAAGAGAGGATGTCAGGCAAGAAGTCACCAGACTCCGTTCAACTAGAGACATGCAAATCCTCCTCTATGATGATGTGATGTAAAAATGGATGTCCCTCAATGTGCTCTTCTAGGGTCGGTTACCAATAGAAGACAACACCCTATAGGAAGTTGGAGTGACATAGGTTGGGTCATATTCAAATGCCTTGATTGGGTGTCATTGTTCAGCATTGGTCATTATTTGGTATCCCACTTGCTCCCATTACAATCGTAGAGTGTAATATTTCCATAAGGAGGACTTATGGTCGACAAATTGTTCCAACTCCGCGATTTCTTGATTTGTGGCCAGGGTTGTATTCTTGTTATATGACATAATGAGACGTTACTTGATGGCTTGTTTGTGGGATATATTAGTTGCAATTAATTCTTGAGTTGCTTCAGAAGCCTTGATGAATACAAATTCTGACTCTTCCCAAGAGCACGGGAGTGCTCAGACTTCCGTTGCTATAGGTTCGTCCAAGAGGCCTAAGTGTAGTTGTTTGTAACTTTTAGTTAGGGTCATGAAAATAGCGTCCAAGCATCGGAGGCAAGAAACCAAGTCATCTCCCATGTTTTCTGCTAAGTTTGTGGCCAAGGGGTTAAGATTGATCATTGCTCATAAGAGGGTCAAACGCCAGTAGGGGGTTGAGGCTTAACCGGACAAGAGAGTTCAACGACCAATAGTCACACTATGGGTTGTTCTTTAGGTTGAAGCTTGGCATCACCTTTGATGGGTTTAGTGGGAGTTGTGGTTGTTGTCTTGCCACTAGATGCCTTTGAGATGTGAGAGGTATTATCAGTGCTAGAGTTGGGAATTTGCTAGCGACGAGGTGCGATTTTGGATGATAGATTGGTTCAGGTCCTACTGAGCTAGACTTTGGAGGTTCTACAGACTTAGCAGCGTGATTCTCCCTTGTTTTGAGTATCTCTGGCATGATGTTTCATCTGGTCAAGTTTGAGGGTAGCATCTGAGTAGGATCTTTGGTCATTTTGTCTTTAGGTAGCCAAATCTAGGTGTTACCTGCATAGTAGCCTTGTGCTTGCAATAAGGTCTTGGGGGCCCATCGTGGCTTGACTGTGCATGGACATTTACGGAAAGGCCTTGGCTTCATAGGTTTTGGATGTGGATGATGAGCTTTGCGAGGCCGTTGTCACTGCACGTAGGGTTGAAGGTCACCACAAGGGTTTGGGAAGAGAAGAATGTATGGGGTTTCGGGAGCTTATACTCCAAAGATGGTAGAGATAAGAGAAGGGTTGAAGGTTTCAAGCCAAGTTCTTGAAGATAAGTGAGAGCAGGGTGAAGGTAGATTCAAGGAGAGGAGTAGACATGAGAGAAGGGGTTTGAAGAGATTGAAGATGTAGAAGAATACTTCCAAAAAGAATTAAAAAATATAGAAGAATACTAAATAGATGAAGCCTATCAGCTTCTTTTAGCATTATGAGAAAATATAACTCTAATAGACAAAAACATGTACAAAATAACACCTTCCTCTATGCTGCTCAAATCACCAATCTGATCCTTCCAATGGCTTTGAAAGGGCGGTTAAATACTAGGACACCTGACCAGAATCTTGTCAAATCACACCTTCTTCATCCCCCACTTTTGGAGTGTTGTTCACTGCTTGAAAACAGCGATCGCGCATCGCGCGATTTTGCTAATCTCTCTTTTCACATAAAATCCTCTCAAATTAGCTAAAAGTTACATGATTTCTTTTACATGTCATCCTAATCTAGAAGTTGTCTATAGTTTTGTAGATTTTTTTATAAGTGATAATATCTAGGATATCAAAAATTATCTAAAATCTAATATTTTTGAACCATGGACACTAATACTAATGTCTAAAATGGTAGCCACATTCTATATATTTTTTTACACGGTGTGCCCGTAGCGGCACGACATCCACCCCCTCCTAACTTGCACATCCTCTGGCATATGCCAAAGTCTTACGGATCTGACTTGTCAGAAGAAGTATCTTCTGCCAAGTCAATGTCTTCATCTTCTGCCTCTTCTTCTTCCTCTATGTCTTCATGATCTTGAATTATATTCAAGTCTTCTAGCTCATATGTTGAACTTTCTCTTCATTTGAAGAGCTTGATTCTTTTTCTAGCTATGGGTATCTTCATGCTTGTTCCATCCACTTCAGCCAATGAATATGTGGCATTGTCATGAACGATCTTTACCACATATGGGCCAAACCAACGCTTCACCATCTTCCTAGAAGCACTGTATTGATTGTCTAAGCTGCTATCATAGACAAGCACCTAGTCATTTTCTTGAATTATACTTGGCCGAAGTCGATGTTGCTTATCAAATCTTCTTTTTCTTTAGTCTTGCTATCTTTAGCTTCTCAATAGCTGCTTGAACATCTTTAAGCCTTCTTTCTAGCTGCCATATGCGCAAAGTCAACAACTCTTCTCTACTCATCCTTCCTCAAAAGGTAGAAGACTCCATGTGAGAATAGATTTTTCAATTGGAATAATTGGTTGTTGTCCATGCATAAGTTCAGCTGGCATATAGCCAGTCACTAAAGTGTGAGTAGTCCGGTCAGCCCATAATGCAAAAGGTAGCATTTTAGGCCATTCTTTGATCTTTCCTGTACAAGAATTTGCTAGAGCTTTGAGAATAGGTTGATGACCTCTCTCACTCTTTCTATTGCCTTCAGGGCTGTAGGCTGATGTTAAAGCCAACTTAATACCCAATTGAAAAAAGAAGTTTCGTGCCTCATCAGCATCCAACTCTCCTCTATCTGCAATTACTTTACCCACACAACCATATCTACAAAACACTTCTTCAAGCAAAAAATGACAAAAAGCTTGGGTGGATTTGGTTGTTAAGGCTTTGCCTTCAACTAGATTAGTTAGATCCTCTCTTGCAAGTACTAAATACCGTATATTCCATATTCCCGTAGGCATGGTTACAAGATCAATAACCCATCTATAATGTATAGACAAGGGATAAGTGGGTTGTAACCCATCTCGATGCTTAACCATAGAATACATTTGACACACATAACAAGTTTCAACAAAATGTGCTATGTGCTGATACATTTTTTGCCACCAATATTTTTCTTTGACTTCACTAAAGGTTCGCCAGCCCACAGGCTTTCATGAAATTCCTTCATTACTTGTTGTTGTAATCTTTTGTTACCTAAAACTTGGATAGGTACTCCTTTCTTCTTCTTTGCGAGCTTCCATAGATGTCCTTCTTTAAGAAAAAAGCCATAAGCTTTTCTCTTGTTATGCTTGAACTCCTCATCAGTCCAAGTCTCTTTCTTCTTCATTGTGCTCAAATATTGGCCGATCTTTAGCCAATCTTCATCATAATCTTCTTCAAGGAAATGAACTAGAACTTGAGCAATGCAATGAGCATGTTGGCTTCTAGTTGACCATCCTGTTGTTTTCAGCTTTGGACTAGTATTTGCAGTAACTGAAAAGGTATTTTCAGTAGCCATGGAATGAAATTCAACAAGTATAGGTTCTTTAGCTTCATCTTCTTCCATCAGCTCTTCTTCATTGTCATATCTTGCACGTAATAGCAAGTCAGCAACTGGATTCGCCTTTCTTGCAATATGCTTTAATTCGAGGTTGAGAGATTTAATATATGCAATCCATCTTAGCATAGCAATGTCGGGTGTAGAGCAATTGGCAATCATGCCCAAGAGTGGAATACAATCAATTTCTACCACTACAGAAGCACCTATAAAGTATTCACGATTACACTTTAATATTGTTAAACTCCCCACAATTCCCTTTTTACTTGTGCATACCTTCTTTGACGTTCATTGAGAACTTTTGCTCCAAAACGAATTGCATACATGTTACCTTCGAGATCATCTTGGCCTACAGCCCATCCTATCGCAATGGGACTTATATCCACAGTAAGGATGATGGGTTGACCATTTGAATAATCTGCCCATTTGAGAGTGGGGGATGAAATTAACAGCTTCTTTAATTTATGCATAGTGAGAGTATGCTCATTACCCTAAGAGAATATTTGGCCTTTTCTTAATAATTGATAAAGATTTTTGGCTACATGAGCAAAATGTGGTAACCATATGAGATAGAATACACATGCGCCAGAAAATCTTCTCACCTCTGAAACATTTGTGCATTTTTCTTGCATTCTACTAATGGCATCTATCTTGATTGGAGAAGGTTTGCGTCCATAGGGGCCACATAGATGACTGACCACTAGAACTTCTTCTACTCCAAAAATCGACTTAGCTCTAGAAAGGGTAATATGTACCTGTTCTAGCCTTGTTAAAATCCTATCACAATCATAAATATGGTTTACTACAAATGTCTTGCAGCCATCTTCGTCAAGCTCCTCATTATTTTCATTAACTTCACATCCCTTGATATGTACATCATCAAGAAATGGAAGAGTAAGTTGTGGAATAAAGTCCCTTAAGACTTTGTACATGCCATTCATCATATGGGCTACAGAGTTTGTTGCACCTTGTGATAGAGTGCACATGCCGACCAATCCAAGAGGTGTCTTCATTGTGGTAATTTCTCCGCTTTCTAATGAAAGTTGAAATTGTTCATATCTTGAATATAGGTCACCCATAGAATAAATTTCTCTACCTGCAAAAGCTTTAGCAAACTCATCAACAATTGGACCCGAACCAACATTTCGGATTGTCACACGATTAACAAGTTGTAGATCTTGAATGAATCATAAAGATCCATTTTTCTTGGGAACGGTAACCATCGGTTTGAGTAGGGCACTGAAGAAGGTTCTAAAATATTTATTATGATCTTTTCATTTAGAAGTTTGAGTAATTTGGGCAAATGCACCCTTGGAATAGGAATAGGCTTGAGGTTCCAAGGCACATGTGGGACTGTGTAAATGACCATAGGAGCCACAATATTTGGATTCACACAGCCTATTTCACTTTATTGAAATGCAAAAGCTTTTCCATGTTTCATTAGTATTTGCATAAAAGAGTGTTTTTCAACCGGTGAAAGGAAATAATTTTCACCTATTTTAAGCTATTTTATACTTTCAGATGTGAATTTGTGACCAATGTTGGAAGGATCACAAAGACTTGGTTGATTTGCTGCCCTATCAACTAGCCCTTAACCAGTGGGACTGCCGCAGGTTTGACTTTCTTATCCACCGTCTTGTATTTTGTCTCCACTTGCACTTCAACCTTGCTGAGTAAACCAATTGTCTTTCTGCGCAACAAATTCTTGAATTATTTGATAAAAATCCAATGTACATACTTCTATGGACTAATTTTCTACTTGATTTTTTGCATGAGCAGCTGCACATATTTCAGCCAATGTGTCAATAGTAATGAGTCCAAAAAAATGCGTGAAATATCTTCATTTTCAGCCATCATCTCTTAAGTTTTCAGCTCCCTTTTTACATGACATAAATATTTTCTTTCAACCTTAGTCATGGCCAAAATAGACTTATAACAATCCATACTATTGGCTGTACATACATACAAATTTGCTAGAGACACAATTTCTGTAGCATAAGGATGTTCAATCTCTTTACATGACACACTACCATAGCCTCCTTTTATAGTAGTGCAGCCCAAAAACCCTTGAATTCTCAGGCATTAGGAGGCATAGGATAATCACGCTGTTAATCTCTATTTCAATGATGGTTAACACACACAATAAGAAATTGGACAGCTCGTTCATTATCCTTGCTTTGGAATCGAGCATAGGAAGAATCATCATCAAGAGCTTTTGTTTCCAAGCGAGGTTCAGAAATGTAAGGTTGCCCAAGAATGATAGGGTAACTACAAGAGTCTTGAGCAAAAAATTGAAAATTGTCTTTTATGTCTCCAATAGTTACCTGCACATTAGGACATGCATCATATAACTCTCCAAAAGAGTTGTTTGCAGCTCTCATTTGCCTTCCTGGATCAACATCTATGGGCCATGTGCCACTTTCATATAGACTCCTTGCCATGACGTTTATCGCCAAGCCATGGTCTAAGAATGCAATACATGGTGTTTCTTTTTCTCCAATTTTGATGATTGTCACCGTTGTTGCTCTTGCCCAATGCGTATGGGAGTAGTGACTGCTTGGAATGAATTGAGCCTCTTCCTCCTCATGCATGTGCTATAGACGGCCTTCTTTTTGAGAGGTGGGTTGGCCAACTGGTTTGGACCAACCGACCATTACATTTTCAGCTTTCACTTCTTTAATTTTGCATTCATGTTTTCTTTATCTTTAGCTTCAATTGCTACAATTAATTATTTAACTGCTTCAAGATGAATTCCTTGTGAAGTCAGATTCTCTTCATCTTGTACAAAAACTCGAAGAACTTGCAAAAAAGCATGCACTGTTTCTTCAGCTTCATCACCAACATATTGTCTTTTCATTTTAATTACATTAATAATTACATCATGGAATTCATGTTTGGCAATTCCAAGAATTTTGCCTAAGGTGAATTCAATTTTGCTTCTTAGAATTCGTTCTTCTAGGACTTGTTTGAGATCCATTGTTGATTCTATGTTAGACTGCAATTTGTAGCTTGGCTGCATGCCTGTCTTCTTTCCTTTGATCTTCTTTGTTTGTGGCGCATCTTCCATCTCTTGATCTAGGGTTATATTCTCAACAAGCTTTGGTTATTCAAGTGTTCTTCTAGTTACCCATTTTGGAGGGCCACAAGAGAAAGGCCCTATTTCATCTTCTCTTCTTCTCTTTTCTTCAATCAAGACTTCTTTATGGTTGACGTCAGCCAAATGTGCGAAGGCAGAAAAAGAATCTACTGGTTCTTTCCAACTAGTTATTTCTTGAATGCATTGGCTGGCATTAGCCAAATCAAGACTTCTTTATGATTGAAGTCGGCCAAATGTGCAAAGGCAGAAAAAGAATCTAGTGGTTTTTCCCAACCAGTTATTCCTCAAATGCATTGACTGGCGTTGGCCAAATCTTCTTTGGCTGCTTTACCACGTTCCATTTGATCTAATGCCTGCATCCATACTTTAGATTGCACATTAGCTTTACATGCTTTCAAAATTGATTTAGTTGGCTAAATTTGCAACCCATAGGTAGCTGCATCAATTGCTGCATAGGCCTTCTTTATAGCTAAATCTTCTAATATTTTCTTCATTCCACCATTGCCAAAATTTGGCTCCAGTAGAAGACCAATTTTAGTTGCATCGATTTTTTCATCTTTCCAAAAGACGAGCTTCTGTGCTTCAGCCTCACAAAAGGCAGAACACTCCCTCTTGTCATGTTGTTGGCTGTCGCACCAGATACAACGCCTCTTAAAGCCTTCTCTCATGGGTCTTTGAGTTGATGATCGTCCTCGTTCTTCAACTTTGGCATCCAACTTCTCTACTTTGGAACTAATTTCTGTAAGATTCAAATGAAGGTCACGCATGCTTTAATAAGTTCATCCATGACATCATTTTTAAAAGGAACAGAAGAAGAAATAATTGGTTGATTAGTCAAAGGAATAGGGGATTTTAAAGGTGGAACAAGCTCCATCAATGGAGTTGTTGAAGTTGAAGTAGATCCCAACGTTAGTCGCATCCACTCTCTTCGAGCAATCATGCTAACTGCATTAGTAACATTTGTCCATGCAGTCTCAACTCTTGATTCGGAGGTAGCATCTTCTAGGTGATCAGCAACCTTTTCTTGTAGAATGGGATCTGCATCCTTAAGGAATAATTCAATCTTTTGACCTTCCATACTTTGTTGGTCTTCAGCATCAAGTTGTCCAAATTTACTTTCAAATTCATAATATAGAGCTATTGCAGCTAAACCTTTGTTGGGTTTTTCAACCCATTCAGTGAAACTTTTCTTCATCATAAGGCCAAAGTCTTCTAAGAAGAATTCTTCACATAGGGCTTTTTTGAATGTAGTCCAATCCACATCTTGTTGGAAAAGACCATGGATTCTTTCTTGAAGACCATGCTTGGCTAGTCTAGCAAAATAAGGGCTCCATGAATGTTGCAGGTGACCAAAGAAGAGCATTTTCTCAACATACAAATGAATGAAAATAGAGACATGTTGACCATTAAATTGTTTTAATTCACACCCAACTTCTTCTAGGGCCTTGATAGCTGTGGAATCAACCTTCTCTTCTTCTTGCCTTTGTTGTTGTTGTTGTAACATTTGGATTTTCTATTGTTGAGTCTGTTGTAGTATGCACACCAATTGTTGTAGAGTATCTCCTGAAGAATCCCCCATCTTGGAGTTCTCTTGCACCAACCTTCACGTCGGGTTCACCAATGTCACTGCGCATAGGGTTGAAGGTCACCACAGCGGTTTGGCAAGAGAAGAATGTATGGGGGTTCAAGAGCTTAGACTCCAAAGATGTTAGAGATAATAGAAGGGTTGAAGGTTTCAAGTCAAGTTCTTGAAGATAAGTGACAGTAGGGTGAAGATAGAATCAAGGAGAGGAGTAGATAGAAGAGAAGGGGTTCGAAGAGATTGAATATGTAGAAAAATACTTCCAAAAAGAATTAGAAAATATAGAATAATACTAACAGAGATGAAGCCTGTTAGTTTCTTTCAGCACTATGAGAAAATATAACTCTACTAGACAAAAACATGTACAAAATAATACATTCCTCTATGCTGCTCAAATCGCTAATCTGATCCTTCCAATGGCTTCAAAAGGGGGGTTAAATACCAAGACACCTAACCAGAATCCTACCAAATCACTCCTTCTTCATCTGCCACTTTCAGAGTGCTATTCATTACCTAAAAATAGGGATCCCAAGTTTCTCGATTTCTCTAATCTCTCTTTTTACATAAAATCCTCTCAAACTAGTTGAAAGCTACATGCTTTCTTTTACATGTCATCCTAATCTAGAAGTTGTTTATAGTTTTGTAGATTTTTTTACCAGAGATAATATCTAGAATATTAAAAATTGTCTAAATCTAATATTTTTGAACCATAGACACTAACATTAATGTCTAAAATGGTATTGGCTCTC
This sequence comes from Lygodium microphyllum, assembly GCF_053477565.2. Lineage (NCBI taxonomy): Eukaryota > Viridiplantae > Streptophyta > Polypodiopsida > Schizaeales > Lygodiaceae > Lygodium > Lygodium microphyllum. The sequence goes on along the minus strand of NC_141162.1, from coordinate 8,919,624 downwards.
TAAATCTAAAAGGAAGCCACACTCGAGATTTTTTTACACGGTGTGCATAGGGGCATGACACCGTGTGTTTCTACTCCTAGGTGGCGCTCCCTGTTTAGGTCCCCATTTGAACCGAGGTTCGTGGGCTTGAGTGCAAGCTCTAGTAGGTTGCTCACCCCAAGGCTGGGTGGGTTGTCACAAGTTACGACCCCCCTCATTAGCCTTGGTGGTGGGTTGCTCTATCTGTGTGTTGTGAACTTCGAAAGGATCACACCGCCCTTGCTAAAAGCTAGAGCTATGGGGACATTACCTATGGCAACGTGGATACGCTATGACTCATAGTTGAAATTTCAATAAGCTTGCTTCTTAAAAGTTCGTCCCAATAGTGATTATGTGCCTGCATTCTTAGTGTTTGACAACACATACAAAACTATTGGCATGATTTCAAACTCAATAGAAACCACAACCTTGCACTTTCCCAGAAGTTTGGAGGGTCGGCCTCCATAAGGGGTGAGACTAGCATTAGTGGGCTCTGCGAAACTGCGGTTTGCCAATGTGGGTCCAATGGTCATGAGTCAAGATATTAAAATTAGCTCCCTCATTGATCAGTGCGCCGATGTTGCATGTGTGTTTGGCAGTGAGTGTCATGCATAGGTAAGTTGATGGTACCGCTTTCTCATCCTCACTATTCATCTTGGTGATAGTGGCTACTCCTACGTTGAGAGACATCATTGGAATTGGGGGCTCATGCAATGGGTGTGTGGGGAAAAAGCACTTCTTTATGCAGCTTCCATTGAAGAATCCTATGCCCTCACCCTCTAGGGTTTCAAGTTCTACGTTGCCAGTTCAGCTAATGGTTCGAACCTTCAAAGGTCCTGGCCCCCAAAATTTTAGTTCTTTCTTATGTCCTTTGACTGAGTACAATAGTACCAAGTCACCGTATTCGAAATTGAGTTTCTTGACATGCTTTTCAAACTAGCTTTTGTGTCTTGCCTTCTCACATATGAGCGCATGGGTGGTTAGAAGCCGGGTTTCTGTTAAGTGTTCAAGTTCAATCAAGTGCTCAGTCTATCCCATCTTTCTTGAAAGGCGATTTTGAGGCTTGGTATGAAGATTTCCAAGGAAAGGATTGCCTCTATGCCATATGTTAATCTAAAGGGGGTCAATCCTACCACCATCTTATAAGTCATGCGGTAGGCCCACAAGGCCACCAATCAATTTTTTGTCCCAACCACTGTGTGATGTGGAGATGATTTTGGTCAGGACATTTACTAGGATTTTATTTGTTGATTCAGCTTGACGGTTTGCTTGTGGGTAATATGGTGAATATTTCTGATGGATGATTAAGAAGGAGGACAAGAGGTGAGTTATCACTTCGTTGATGAAGTGGGTGCCTTGTCACTAAACTGGTTTGATGGGGTAGTCAAATCGTGAGATCACTTACTCCCATAGGAACTTAGGGGTGGTCTGAGCATCATTCTTCCTTGTAGCTTGCGCTTCCGCCCATTTTTTCAGATAATTAGTAGCCATAATAATGTATTTGGCTTGCGAATATTGTGCTGCAGGACTAATGGGTCGGATGAAGTCAATCCCCCATTTCTCTAAGGGTTATCATGTGATAATCAGGGTTAGCTCCATGCGATCTTTACGAATAGGTACTTTAGTTTTCTAACACTCATCACAATGCTTCACGAATTGCGTCACATCTTGGAAGAGGGTAGGCCACCACAACTGGGACTACAACGCTTTGGGAGCTGTCGTGTCCTTGTTGAAATGTCCTCTTGTGGCTCCACCATGTGCCTCTATCGGTAAGTCATGCATCTCTCTCATGCTCACACACGCATCTACCTAGTAACCCATCTTGTCCTAGCCTGTAAAGTTGGCCAGTTGATAAGGTTGGATTTTTAGGATAAGTCGCCTAAGTCGGGCTTTATCTATTGGTCGCTCCAGTAGTTCGTGTTCAAGTACTTGAACTATGTCATCTACCCAATAAGGTGTTATGTCACCTCTAAACAAATCTTTTTTGCTGGACAATCAGAATAGATGCGCGCCTGGTAGTTCGTCCATGATACCTTGTCGAGCGTGTGGGGATGCAACATAGATGGTCAGCCATGTAATGATGTTTCCCCTTATGCACTGTCACAAAGAAATCAAACTCCAAAAGCAAAAGAAGCCATCTAGCAATGCATCTTGTAGTGCATGGTTTATTAACCAGATACAATAAGGATTGATGATCAACAAAGAAAGTAAAAGAAGTAGCCAAAAGATAGTGCCAAATTTTCTTCACAACAAACACCATGGCCAAACCCTCTCTCTCCATTGTCAAGTAATTCATTTTAGTCTCAGTGAGTTGTCTGCTAGCAAAGCTCACAGGGTAGTCCAAGTTGGGTTCACCAGGTTTCCACAACATAGCTCCTACGGTCAATTTCGAAGCATCGATGTGCACGTGGAACATGCGTGTCCAATCTTGGGCTTGTAGTATGCAGTGGTGGTCATAGCCTTTTTTAATTCCTCATATGCATGTTGGCATTCCACAGTCCATTCGAATACAATCAATAGCTTGTATAGAGGTCTATCAATCAATGTGTAGTTTAATATAAAGCGTCAATAGTACTCGGTGTGTCCTAAGAAGCACAGAACACCCTTGTAATGAGCTGGCTTTGGAAGGGCGACAATGACCTTGATCTGAAAGAAATATGTGGCAATGCCATTGTTTGATACCATGTGTCCTAGGATACATCCATGGTTCACCTAGAACTGGCATTTCAAGGCTTTCAATGAAAGGTGGTATAGCTGACATTGTTCAAAGATCGCTTGGAGCCTATTTGAGTGTTCCTACCAAGTAGACTGAATGCACAAGTCGTCCATGAATACTTCTAGCTCCTTCCTCAACATGTCCTTCAATATTGTACACATCAATCGTTGGAAAGTGGCTGGTGCATTAGTCAATCTAAAACACTCCCCATTCAGTGGCGAATGCCATCTTATCCATATCATTAGGATGCACTTGCACCTGATTGTATCTTGAGAAGCCGTCCAAGAAACTATAGGCCTCTTTGCTAGCCACTCTCTCTAACATGTGCTTGGTGTACCACAATGGGTAATTATCTCCTTTCAGCTGCATTTACCTTCTTGTGACTCAAATATTTCCATTTTTCTTTAAGACAACAACTATGGGCGAGACCTTGTCCGTGTGTTCAATTTTGTAGATGAATCCTACTCTCATTAGCTTTTTGATTTCTTCCTTGATAGCATGGGCATGCTTTGGATTCATGGGATATGGTTGCTACTTGGCACGCATTGCGTCAGGCGTCATGGGTATGTTGTGAGTCACCATGCTTGGGTGTACTCCTTTGAACTCTTCTAGGGACCAAGCAAAGACATCTATGTACTTTCGCAGGCGAGCAACGAGATTTGCTTCATCTTTCTCTGCCAAGTCATCTGCTCTAAAGATAGGTTGTGGGGTCTTCCCTTCCCTAGCTAAATTAACCTGCTTGATGTTGGTGGGTCCCTTGATTGGTTCACTTGCTTCCCCCTGTCATTTGGCTCCCAGCAAGATCACCACCCTATCTCCCTTCTTGAAATTTGTGAATCGTTTTTGTAGGTCTTGCAGTTTTCGTTGTTCGCCCACCCGCATTTCCTGGTTCTGCACCTGTCATTCCTCTTTTAATTGTCAGAATTGTAGGTGGATGGGTAGGTCCCCCTTAGTGCATCTAGTCTTGGGAGGTCAAGGTATTTCAAGATCACTACTTGAGCTGACCTCTGATTCGGAATCGAACTCTCCATCTTCGCTAGAAGAGGGGCGCTCTCTTGGTGGTCGTAGCTCAGAAGGTGAGTCCATTTGCAGCAGTGGTGTATCACTTGGTTGGGCTAGGCCTACCCACTTGTAATTGATTGCACATGTGTGCTCCAACCAAGTTCGATCGCAATCCTTAAGTCTAACTCCACCTCTAAGTGCACTCTGCTTGCATGGTGTGGGGTCTACTTGTATTTCTTTGATTATATGCCCCCCAGTGTCATACTCTAGGATATCGATTTTCTTTTTGCTCTCATCACTGAAGGAACAATAATCCTCATATTCGTTGTCCGAGCTGTCTTTGTTCGGCTGCTCGTGATTCTCATGGTTCTAACTATTCCCTTCTTGTTGGTCAAGAAGTAAGGCCCAATTGTACTTCAAGTTCAAATCGTACACCTTGGACCATCACCATTCAGGCTCATTAAAGAGATCTTGGAGTGGCTAAAGGTTTGCCGCTGGATTGCCAACCAACTTATTGGTTAAGTATCCTAGGATCTCCTAGAGCTCACATCTATTGCTTGGGACTTAGAATGCAACATGAGTGGATCTTTCCACGTATACTCTTGGTCATCATGTAGACTAGCACTGAAGGTGTGTCCTTGAACTTATCAATTGCCTTGACGGTTTGTTCGTATTCCTCAGCATCCGAGAATGGTAGGTCAATGGTAGCAAGAACATGCATCCAATCTCGCTCGTCCTCAGGACAAGAGATGCACTTGGTAAGAGTCCCATAGGATCCCTTAGTTTGCTATCCACCACCCTTCAGCATGGTGAGATGGCATCTAGGTTGATTGGCATAGCTTCCAAGTGTCCATCTCCACTCTGATAGCCTCTATTCGATTTCCCAAGAAGATAAGACCATTGCCCCAGTCTTCTATGACTCTTGCATTGTGCATCTAGGGTTGGCATAATAGGATGTTGTAGAGTCCACTCCCTTCTTCATGACTATGAAGTCAACCAAGAATTGGATTCCTGCAATCTTCACGGGCCAATTTTTTAACACTCCACATGGTTTCACCTTCATTTGGTTAGCTAGAGTGATGTTGAACCTAGCAGTCTTGACCGATGGGTTACCCCAAGTTTGGAGTACTGTGTGGCTTAGCACGCTTACTCCTACCCTTAAGCCTGCAATTCCCTTTCTTGTGACATCTCCCAAAACTAGGACTGGGAGGACTGCATGCATTTCCGTGCCCTCCCAAAAAGCATTGACGTGCAAGGATCTAGGCATGGAGTATAGTGTGAGACTCAGTATTTGAGTTTCTGCATCGTGCTTTGACAGATGATTTTTTATGCCGAGAAATGCTTAAGAATAGCCAAAAATTACGAATATCCGGGGAAAAATAGACTTCTCAAAGGCGATATGGCAATCACTACGATTTTAAGTGGCAAGTCTCTAAAGCACTAGTACTTATTTTTCTGGAAATCAAACGGTGGCAGATGGCCGAGCTAGAGTTTTTCTAGATGTAAAATGATGTTAGGAATTCAACGCAAGTGTCAGATCTTCATTTTGAGGTCGTTTGATCCCCCATTTAATCCCTGCAAGGTTTGAAGTTTTGAAGCAACTACTGGATATGGAAGTCGAGAAGAGCATAACATGGCCCAACTTTGTAGATTTCGATGCCATGGAACCACCCGTCCAGACTAATCTCGAATCCGATGTCGTTTGCCCCTCCAAAAGCGAAAAAGCCACTTGCCAAAGTGTGAAAGCAAAATGCATGAACTAGATATTTGGGGTGTTTAGATTAAAGCTCTAATTAAAGAGCAACAAAAACTCACGATATGAAACGTTTGGGGGGGGGTCAGCTTTTTGTGCCCCATTTTCCCCCCCCATCATGCATTTTCTGATTAGGAGAATGGAGAGGAATGGTCATGGGCCTGGGATGCTTCTATCCTTCACCCTTCATCGCCACAAATAGATTGTGGGATGATGCATTGAGAAAAGAGATCAAGAACCAGTCTTTCTCTCTCCTCCCTCTCTCTCCTGCATAGAGGCTATTCATGTGCAAGAAATCAAGAAGAAGAGGGACTTAAGAATGCTTGTTCGGCGGTGATCAAACTGCTTCAAGATGAAGATAAGGCTGAGGAAAGAGGTTCAGCACTGAAGAATGGTTGTTGTTGGTCTATGGGCTACTCAGAATAATTATTAAAAAACCCGCAACATGCAAGACACGCGGTATGCTTCTATTTTATGAAGAAATTTGATTATTTTTGTTGTTTCATGGTCCAAATGTTGTTCATATGCAATGAATTTTTGTTTGAACCTTGTTTGCATCATGTTTGAGGGTTGTAACTACAAAAATATAGAACCCATAATGATCTAGAGCCATTATTAATTCTTTAAAACTCAAAAAATATGAATTTTTAATGGAAATTAGTGGTTTTTTTCGATTTTGAGTTGGAGAAAAGGGATGAAAATGGGATAACATCAAAGAAAATATCAAGTTTCAGTCAAAATGATAAGCCAATACAAATAAATCAAAATATATCTATTTTTCATGAATAATAAATAGGAAAAAATGGTAAAAATAGAGAAAATTGGGATTTTCGTGCTAAAAAATATGGAAAATAAGATTTATGTGCGCGAATGTTTGGCAAGGTTAAAGCATGAGGTCAAGCCTCAGTTTGGCCTTGTCCTTTGTGTTATAGTACGTGTTTATTACTTTTTACATACAAAAATGATACAAAACAACCATTTACACCTATGCATCGCAGCAACACCTAAACGGTGAAGGGGGGGGGATGATGTTTGTGCGATGATCTAATTGTTGAAAATATCAAAATTCTGATTTCCATCTTTGTGCATAGCATTTAGGGATCGTTTCATAATTAAAAATAGGTGACTAGTAGCACGGAAGTTCCGGTGCTAGTCCCTAAAGCAGCGTAGCACACGCTTAGTTAAAATTCATGAAAGGGCTATTTTCCGCACCTCACATGGCTGTTTTTTAAATCATAAAATGGTTGTGCACAATTTTCATACAACTTGCATCACGCATGCCATGTGGTATCTCTTGGAATGCATTGCACTTGATTAATAAACTTTGACCAGTGCTGAGAGGACAGGAAACCTAAGATGTAGGTTGAGATGGGTGCTTCCGTTGGGGAAAGTTTTGTGAGGCAAATTAAAATCTCCTGGAACACTGAATTATGAAAGAGTGAAGTTTGTGCGAATGTTATATGTGTTGGAGCGACTCATCTTGGGGCTAATCTCTGACTTGTAGGAGAGTCGCAGTAGTGGAGCCGCGGTAATCAGCTGAGGGGTGCTTCCCTATGTGTGTATTATGAGGCATTATGCCTATATGTTATGGGATCTCCCTCTGAGGAGAAGGGAAGGTGAACGTTGGACTACATATTGGATACAAATGCAAAATTATCATAAGCATTTAGTGCAAAGTGAGTTTTAGATGTTTCTGGCCCACGAGGCCGTGTGGTGGGGTTGTCTGTCATATGCATGAGGTCAGGCTATTGCCATAGCTAGTGTCGGCCCATTTTAGGTCCCATAAGTGGTGCATCTACCAGGAGCCGCCAACAAGTGGTGGTTCTCGAATCTAGGGTTTTTAGGGACCAAATAGTTGGTTTATGTCCTCTGACAAGGATCGTCAAGCCGAAATACAAAAAGGAGAATGTGCTGAGAGGGCTAGACAGTGGTTGGAGATTGTAAGACACTATTCTCCTCAAAGGAGCATCTCGTTACGCATAAGTGGTAGTGGTTCTAGTAATCTAGGTGTTACGAGTAGCTCTTCGAGTGCAAGTGGAAGTCTTGGTACTTCCCTATTTCCAATTAATCAACCCACAACAAGTGGGGGTGTAGTGTTGCCTACATAAACTCTTGTTGTCAATCCAATTGTAGCCATAGCACAACCTATCACAAATCCAACAAGTACACCCGATTTACTAGCATTAGGAGCACCCATTTTTCATGGGTTAGCAAAAGAAGATGGAGAACTCCACATTAAGGATTTTCAAACGCTCATGTTCAACTATAGAATCCAAGATGAAGGACACCTAATGATGTTCTTCAACATGACATTAAAAGGAAGATCAACAGTGTGGTATCACGGTCTAGAAGCCGGAACCATATCTAGCAGTGCCCAATTCTTTGCAGCTTTCCGTAGGGAGTTTTTCCCTAAGAAGGGTGGACAATATTGGTTGCATGTTCTGAACATAACATCCCAAGACCTAAATGAGAATGTCCACACATATGCCAAGAAATTAAAGCAAGTTCTTCGAAAACTTAACACTTATATCCCCATTCTAGCGGCTGCACAGTTGCAATATTTCCTACATGGATTGGATTTGCAGCTAAGTAGTGTTGCTTTGGCCAATATTAACACTACCATTATCGAAGTAGAAAGAGTAGAGTCGCGCTTGCAAACGGCTTATGCAGCAAGGATAAATAGGAATGGTAATAATTTGGCCTTGACCAATGGGAGTCAAGGGGACCCCATGTTAAATACGAGTGGCAGAGGGAGTATTATGTTGAATCTGTGTTTATATTGGATGCTATAATTCCTACTATAAATGTTTCTATTTTCCTAGAGCAAATGTGTGGCTGCAGACATTGAAATATGGCACAAACATATTGGATATGCAAATTTGCACATGCTAAAATTAATGTAGTCTAAAGGGTTGGTTACATTTTCCTATATTCAGACTTGCAAAATTGCATAAATTTTGTGAAGCATGTTAATTTGGGAAGCACACAAGGCAACCATTTTCTCCTAATAGAGATGTAATCAACAATATACTTGATGTTGCATATTTTGAGGGCCTACTTAGAATGTATTTTATGGTGGCAGTAAGTATTTTGTTACATTCATTGGCAATTACTCTAGGAAAACCTAGGTATATTTCATGAAATAAAAGAGTAAAGTCTTTGAGCATCTTGAAAATTTCAAGTTTGTTGTTGAAATAGAAATTTTCTTGAAAGTTAAGTGCTTGAGATAAGATGGAGCGATTGAATACCTTGCCTATGAGTTTAGTGATTTTTTGAGGTTTCATTAGATAAAGGGACAATATATGTAGGTAGTATCTCATACTGAAATGGGGTTGTAAAAGGATAGTGCATGGGTAATCTCCACATCCTTTGTTAAAGCTACTTGATGCATGAATTAACCAATCAAGGGTTCCAATCCAAGAAGCCTGACAAACACAAAACGTAGACAAACAAAAGACATATAGGGCTCCTAATTCTTTTATTCTCATAAAGAAAAATCTAGGCATGAGAACTTGGAAGCTTAGGTTATCCCTATCTTCTTTGATTCCACTATTGAAACCCAAAAAGTGTTGGACTCATAAAGGATAATTTTGAGCTCACAAAAAATTTCCCCTTGTAATAGATGCACTAAATCAATGCACTCTTTTTTTTTTGCTTAATTTCTCTCTCCACTAAACAATATAACTATCTTCTCTAATCATTAGGTGCACATTGATAGGAGTTGTTTGCACACTTGGTACCTTGTGCTCTATATCCTTCAAAAGAAATCTTGAAACAATAAATTTAGATGTCTCATTTGCAATTAAACATGTCCATTGGTTATCTTCCATACTAATGGTGATAGTCCATAAAAGCTCTAAACATGTTTATCAATCCTAGGTGATTCAACCACACCTAAGGGAAAAGACGAAAGCTTGCTAGCTCTCCTTATCCTTAAATATAACACCATATTAGAGAATTCGGGAATGTCACAAGTCCCAATTTAAAATAAGGGGTAAAGATTTGGCCATGTGGCTAAATCTTAACCCATTATTTAAAGTGGGATTAGGAAAGACAACCTTTATAGTAATTAGGGTAGACTTTTCTTTTAAGTAAGGGGACAAGATTTGATCACGTGGCCAAATATTAACTATATTGGAAATTTCCAAACTGTATGATAATTCCCAAGTTTCTTAATATATGATAAATTTTCTTCATCCCTTATGATGCATGCGTACCCTTAACTCTTCCATCTCCACCATCATGAACAAAGGTTGCACATCACTTTGCTTTTCCCTATAACACTCCCCAACATGTCTATTGAAAATTGGTGTTTGACCAATCGCCCATCTTTCACATCCACATCAATATCTTTAAAAATACCTCCAGTGAGTGTTGGCTATTCCCTTGTTCTAAGACGATGAATAGTGACATTCTTATACTTGGGTCTATGACGAAACATCCATTATAATGCTTGCATACACATTTCTCCTCTTTTGTGTAATAGTTTGTTGTTTAATATAACTCTATACATTACTTGTTATTTGATGCTCCTCCAACATATTAAACTTAAATCCACGAAATGCTTTCTTGCTAGTGCTCCCTCATCCCATGCCATAAACATATTGTGTATATTTTTAGGCACAATCTAGAGCTTCATTTTCTCTAGTCAAATAAGCTTTACAATGAGTGCTTTGAAGAACTAACATAGCAAGGTCTACATCACAAGAAAAGTGCAAGCTAACTTGCTAAGAATATCTAAGAGCTACCCTCATGGACACATGTTTGCATATGGAAAGATTGGTTATAGAAAGTGATCTCCATCTCCTTGACTTACCATCCATCTTGCCTTGGGACCCCCTCACCTCCCACCAAGAAAGCCTCAAGTCCAATGACTACAAATCATCCTTATGTGCATGACCCAATCTCCAAAATAGAATTTGAGCATTGGTGTTTCCCACCTTGAACTCACCAACAATAATAGTAAGCAAATCTCTAACATATGGATGATACACATGAGTGCTCCTTATGATCCATCCATAAATGTAGTTAATATGATAAAAAATATGCAAATTCGTGATCCAATGGGCCTCTAGGTCTCATTTGATTAACTAAGTCCACTCCAATTCCAAGATCGATAGCAGACATTTTAAAAACATATGCCTCCTCCACATGGGCCAATTGATTTGGAAACAATATAATGTGAATATAAGGGTACCACCTGTTTGTTTATCCTTCAACTCTAATAGTGCTTCAAGGCTTGACACTAACCCTTTTATAATTTTCTTGGCTATATCATTGGTCCTTTGAATCCTATGAGAATATAAAAGGTTAGAGTAACATTTAATTTTATAATGAGTGACAAAGTCTACAAAAAATTCTCACCTTCTATATTGGAGAAGAGGAGAGACTCTTCGTGAGAAGAAGAAGCTTCTATTAGAATCAGCCCCCTACACTTTGCTATGCAGTGCACTGTACAAGAAAGGAAAAGATGAATGCTACAAAGATATGTTACTAGGGATAAAATCGGCATAGTATTGAAAGCATGCCATGAGGAACCATGTGGTGGACACTTCACAGGAGAAGCGACAGCCAAGAAGGCTATGTTGGCAGGATAGTGGTGGCCAACCCTCCACAAGGATGCATATGACTACTACAAGAGATGTGATGCTTGTTAGTGATTGGGGAAACCCACCAAAACAAGTGCCATGCTACTGCAACCTATTCTTCCCCTAAGGCTGTTCAAGAAGTGGGGGATTGATTTTGTGGGTCCCATTGATCCACCCACCAGAGGGAAGCAAAACAGATACATCTTAGTATGTATGGATTATGTCACAAAGTGGTGTGACGCTAAAGCTCTGAAGCGGGAAAATGGTAACAACGTATCCCTATTCATGTACGAGAATATTATCACCCATTTTGACAGTCCCCTTGAGTTGGTAAGTGACAGAGGTACTCATCTCCTTTACAAAATCATGGAGGAGCTGACAGAGCTGTATAAAATCCACCATCGCAAGTCCACTCCTTACTACCCCAGAGCCAATGGCCAAGTTGAAATCACCAATCGCATCCTTTGCTCGATCCTGACAAGAACAATTGCCACACATCGTCGCAATTGGGACGATCGACTTACAAAGGCCCTCTGGGCATATAGAACCTCCCATAAGGCAGCTATGGGACCGACCCCTTTCTAGCTAGTGTATGGTACAGAAGCCATTTTCCCTGTTAAACTGGAATTGCCCTCTTGCAAGCCCTATAGTGTATGGAAACCACTCAAGCTCGATTCAAGGCCTATCATGACAGTTTCATCAAGCACAAGAAGTTCAAAGAAGGTGATCTTGTCCTGGCCTATGATTCGAGATTTGGCAAGTTTCCTAGCAAGCTTCAACAATGGTGGATGGGTCCATACAAGGTACTTGTTGTCAATCCTAATGGCTATGTTTAGGTGTGCAGACCATTAATGCCTTTGATGATCCTTTCCTGATCAATGGCTATCGTCTGAAGAAGTACTTCTCCCCTTGGGGATCTTGACAATCATAGTCGACCTACCCTCTCCCTTTTGGACATCACATTGTCATTCTCTTCCTGCTTCTGATAGCCCTTATGATCTTCCCCATGAGGGGGTCTCATTCTGCTAGCCCCTCACAGATACCTCTCAACCCAACCTTTTTCTCTTCTCGTCTAATCCAACAATGGTGGCGAGGTTGGTCTTGATACATGGTATTTCTATCATTCTCTTTATTTAATAAAAAACAAAAAACAAACAAACAAACAAACAAAACAAACAAAACAAACAAAATTGTTATGGAAGAAAAGGAAGAAATTCCTTGTCATAATAGGCCTTATTCCAAGAAAAGGTGGAAACACCCTTGGGCGGGAAGATGATTGTGGAAAAGGTGGTAACGCCCCACAGTTTAGGATAGCTGACTCACCATCATCACATTTTCAACACGTAATTTGAAGCTACCTTCCTTGGTGCGTTGTCTTTGCAATATCAGTATGTCTACCCTTCTTAATAGACGACATTTCTTACAAATCATTGAAGTACGAGACTTGTTGTTGCCTCCCTGGATACTCCCCATCTTCAACATCCTGATGACAACAACAGATAAAGTGATCTTCATCACCAACCCCTTGAGTGACGTAAGCTTTCATCCTAACAGGATGGGGATGTGTGTATAGGCTACCCTCTGTATCTATCAGTGAGTGAGACAGAGGGTGGGGTGAGTGATCAATCTTTCCCTTCAAATCAAATGAGAGGTGAGATGTGTGAATGGAGTGTTGCATGTACGGGATGGGCCTTCCAATGCACAATGCACGATTTGTTCCTATGCACTGCACCATAAGGCTCCCTGGCCTTCCTTCTTGCACTTCCTTCTTACACTGTATGCCGGCACAGGGCGAGATGCACAATTGCACCATCAAAAGTGCACAAGGCATACAACCTTTGCACAAGTGACACTGAGGATTACATCAATGGGTTTCAGGAATGGGTTGCCCTCTTGGATATTTCAACAGAGCGTGAGACAGAGGGTGGGCTGCATGTGACTGGTGTTTCTTCAATCAATTATTGAGAGGTGAGGATTGAGGGACGTTATGAAAATTGGCATCATGTACATTTTTATTTTCCTTTGCACCCACACGGGATGGGTCGTTGCCATTAGCACAGGACACGTCACTCTGTTCTATACATGGTCCTACAAGGCTCCCTGGCCTTCCTACTTGCACCTATGCCAGATGGGTTGGACGCACTAATGCACCATTAATTGTGCACCCTGGCATACTCCCTCTGCCCCACCCCTTTGTCGATTCCTAAACCCGGTGTGAGAATTGGGTTTCCATCAATATTACCTCCAGTGATGTAAGTTATGGGAAGAGTGACTATTCTCCCATTCCATTTGAGTGCCCGTGAGTTGCGTGACTATCCTTCATTAACGACACCTCCCCCAATAAGCTTCATCAACCAGCTACCTCCGTGGGTGTTGCTACATGGTCCTTGCCATACTGGCTGAATGCTGGAGCGAGCCGTGGTACCTCCTACAGCCGACTCCAACCCTTTTTTATGAGTGATGGTTCCTTCAATCATATGTGAAACAGGCCAAGTCTTTCTAAGCTTATCCTTATGATTGCAAGTGTACATTATGATTTAAGTGTGGGGGCCAAAGCTCAGTCGGTTGACAAGTCCTAGGCTATGTTGCTGCATCTAACCCTGCCCGGTAAGGTCTTAAGTGTGGGGATGCATCCCTGCGCATCTTTTCTGCATATCATCATGGAAATACATCTATCCACCTCCAAATGCAAAAATTCATTTTTTATGCTCTAATGGGGTCACTTTCCCACTCATCTGTTCTATTTCACCCTGTCCCTAGGGCTGTTCCTTGTCCGTTTGCTTTTATCCTTTGTTTTGCCATTTTTTCATGTGAACGCACCCTACATTCACTGAGACTTATATCCAACCTTATAGCCTTGTTTGTCCCTTCGAATTGGCTATTTTTCCTTTTTTATACACCCTTGTTCCAACTTACGGTTCATCCACTATCCCATTTTGAATAGTTGTATGTTTTTCCATGTGAATGCATCCTACGTTCACTGACCTGATATCTGAAGTCATAACCCAGTTTTTCCCTTTGAATGACACACTTTTCCTTTTTACATCCCCTTGTTCTGGCTTACTGTTTTTGAGTTATTAAATTTTTAAGCAATTTCTGCTAATTAAATATATTTCTATGTGAACACATCCTTCTCATTTCAAAATAGTAATCTAACATACCAGCCCTATCCTACGCCTTCCCTTGGACACATTTTCTTTTTATACCCTATCCTTGTGCTGTACAGGTTGTCTGTTAATAATTTTTGCAAGTTTTTGTGTCTTTTTCGTGCGTTGTTTTGCCCTTTTTTCCATATGAACCTGCCCTATTCTCTTCAGAATTCCATTTTGATTGGATAATCTTGTCTAGCCACCCTTTCTGCACAATTTTTCTTTTTTCTCTACCCTGTTTTGCCCTTTGGATTTTTTGTTATTAATTTTCATTGGTGTTTTTAAGCGCCATTTTCTTGTTTCTTCCATGCGAATGCCTTCTAACCCCATCCCAACTGAGTTTTGATGTGACAGCCTTGAAGATTATATTTTTCTGGAGATTTTTCTAGAGATTTTTCCTTTTTACTGTCCTCTATTCCGGTTCATGGATCATTCCATATTAATTTCTAAATCCCTTTTCGAGTCCGATTTTGGGGTTTTTTCCATGTGAATGGATCTTATTTTCGTCGAAACTGTGTTCTAACGTGATAGGCCTGTCCGAAATGCCCTTTTGTACATTTTTCCTTTTTCCCACCTTTCATTCCAATGCACCGTGTTGTCATGTTGGGGGTTGAAGGTCAACCAGCGGGGTTTAGAGCAGAAGAAGAGTGTGGGATTCAAGGTTTGGAGAAGGAGGAAAGATTGGGGTTTGACAAGATTTGGGTTTTAGAAATGACTTAGTTGAAGAAGAAGATATGAAGTTTTTTCTGTTTATTTAGCATACATGAATGGAATGAAAGACTTTGTCTTTATCACATCAAATGCATATGGGAATAATAGGTCTTTACATTAGGGATAATCTCAGATTTAAACCAAATGCATATTCCAAATGTAAGCTCAAATGGCTTTCATTTCATGAGCATGGATGGATAACAACTCCAAGAAACAAGTATTTTGATGGTAGACTCAAGTACATTCAAGATATAGATCAAAAGCTCATGAAATGCACTGATAAAGCATAATTTTAACTTCAGCCCTGTTTTAAAATAGTAAATTTCAGCCCATAATCAAGCTCCAAAAGTTGACATAATCTCAAGAATAAGCTCCTCTAATCATTCACAAGTAAAGCCCTAATGTTAAGAGGTCAATTGCCTCTGTTACAACCACATAGATCACTTGTTTACTCATCAAAATGGACAAGAATAGTGGGCTGCCCTGTTTATGACTGGTTTTTTCAGTCCATAACAGCCCATACACCTTCAAAATCCTCCCCTTTGCTTGCCCCAAAGTCACTCATGTACTTGGGTATAAGACGGGCTTCATTGGACCATGAATAAGGTAAAAGAATGAGAGAAGACATATATAAGAGCAGGCTAAATACTTTTTCTTAGGTTTCCCCCTTTTATGGACTGTCATACTATTCATTTTTGTCATACCAAATGGACGGATAAGACGAGCTCTCACCTTACTTGTTTGTATTTCCTTCTTGAGCTCCAGTTTGCCTTGAGTTTGCATGCTTTGGAGCATGCACCATAGCCCACAGCTCATCCTCCATCCGCCCACATAGGTATGTAGGCCCGTTTTTTTTTTTTGCGCCGAAAAATCCGGGCTGCATCTTGCTCAGCTTTCACTTATCATTTTGACCACTTAGGTCACTTACAGGTCATTTTAGTCCATTATTTCAGGTCCCACATGAACCTAGTGGACTTTTGGCAGTTCTCTTGATTTCCAACCAATTTTTTCTCTTTAACCAATGTGACTTAACCTGTAAACTGTCAATTGCTTCTAGTTGATCAAGTTGTGGGTTCCCATAGACTTAATTTTTTATCAATATACATGTTACAATTGAAATTTTTTTGACAAATACAAAAGAACTTATGCAACTAAGTGATATCTAAGTTGGTTGTTGGGTAACAATGACTGAGTTATGTATGAAAATTCCTCATATAAATCCTAGTAAAGTTCTTCTGTGTTCATAAGAATTCCATGATTTATATTATGAACAATAAACTTTCTGACATTCACCCCCTCCTAACCTGCACATCCTCCGGCATGTGCCATTTCACAAGATTACAGGTTAAGGAGGGTCTTCTTCTGACATGTCTTCATCTTCATCCTCTAAGTCTTCTTCATCTTACTTGTCTTCAAGTAGATGGCTCATATCCAAGTCAACAACTCATAAGTAGAAGACTCTCTTCGTTTGAAGAGCTTGATACGTTTAACGGCTATTGGTACCTTGACCATGGTCCCATCCATTTAAGCCAAAGTATATGTACCATTATCATGTACTACTTTCACCACATATGGTCCAAACCATCGCTTGGCTAACTTCCTATGAGCACTATATTGATTGTCCAAGCTGCTGTCATAGACAAGTACCCAATCATTCTCTTGAATAGCTCTTGGGTGGACGGAGTCGATGATACTTGTCAAACCTCTTCTTATTCTTCAATCTTGCTGCCTTCAGCCTTTCAATGGCTGTCTTGACATCTTCTGGCCTTCTTTCAAGCTGCCTTATGCGCAAAATCAGCAACTCTTCTCTATTTATGCCTTCATCCCAAGGCAAGATACTCCATGTGACAATAGACTCCTCAATAGGCATAATAGGTGGCTGCCCATATATCAGTTCAGCCATCTATTACTGCACTATGGGTAGTTCTATCAGCTCATAATGAAAATGGAAGCATTCTAGGCCATTCTCTCATCTTTCCTCTACAAGATTTTGCCAATGCTTTGAGAATTGGTTGATGACCTCTTTCACTCTTACCATTGCCTTCAGGATTGTAGGCCTGATGTAAAAGATAGCTTGATTCCCAATTGAGCAAAGAAATGGCGAGCCTCATCAGCATCCAATTCTCCTCTATCAGCAGTTACTTTGGCAACACAGCCATACCTGCAAAATACTTCTTCAAGTAAAAATCTACAAATAGCTTGAGTAGACTTTATTGTCAAGGCTTTTCCTTCCACTTGGTTTGTGAGATCTTCTCTAGCAAGTACTAGATATCTCATGTTCCAAATTCCTTTAGGCATGGTTACTAAATCAATAACCCATCTATAGTGAATGGATAAAGGAAAGGCAGGCTGAAGCCCATCTCTATGCTTAACCATAGAGTACATTTGACAAACATGACAAGACTCAACAAAATGCTCAATGTCTTTATACATGTTTTGCCACCAAAATTTCTCTTTTATTTTGGCAAAAGTGCCCCATATGCCTCTATGACCAGCCAATAGGCTTTCATGAAATTCTTGCATGACCTGTCTTTCAGTCTTCTTGTCTCCTAAGATACGAATAGACGCCCTTCCTTTCTTTTTCGCATGCCTTCAAAGGAAGCCATCTTTGAGAAAAAATCCATAAGCTTTTCTCTTGATTCTCTTGAACTCTTCATTAATCCAATCTTCCTTCTTTGTCATAGTGCTTAGAAATTGGCCAATTTTTAGCCAATCACCTGCATTATATTCTTCTTTAAAGTGCGAACAAACCATAACAAAACATTGAGCATGCTGTCTTTCAGCTGCCCACTGTCCTTCTATGGTTGTTTCTTATTTCTTTGCTAATGTAAAATTTGTTTTAGCAGCTGAACCTATTGTACTTGCTATAATTAATATTGTACCTACATTTTTTACAGCCGAACCATCATTAGGTATAGCTGTACTTGCTGTTTTCAGATCTGAACCTGCAATTACAACATCATTTTTAGCAAATATAGACTCTGTTTCTTTCTCATCCATCATCTCTTATTCATCCTTATATCTAGCACATGAAAGCATGTCACCAACTGGATTATCTCTTCCTGCAATATGTTTCAAATCAGGATTTAAGGATTTAATATAGGCTATCCATCTTAGCATAGCTATGTTGGGAGTGGAGCGGTTGGAAATTATGCCCAAGAGTGGAAGACAATCTGTTTCAACTATTACATGTGCATCCATGAAGTATTCGCGGTCACATTTCAATGCAATTACCACTCCCCAAAGTTCTCTTTTAATTTGAGCATACCTTCTTTGACATTCATTAAGAACCTTCACTCCAAAGTGAATTGCATATCTGTTGCCTTCAAGATCGTCTTGACCGACTGCCTATCCTATTCCAATAGGACTTGTGTCTACTATGAGTATGATAGGTTGTCCATTAGAGTAATTAGCCCTCTTTAAGGTGGGGGCTGAAATCAGCAATTTCTTCAATTTTCGAATAGCTTGAGTATGCTCTTTTTCCCATACAAACCTTTGGCCTTTTCTTAGCAGTTGATAAAGATTTTCAGCAACATGAGTGAAATGTGGGATCCAAATAAGGTAGAAGACACATGCTCCAAGAAATCTTCTCACCTCCGAAACATTTGTGCATATTTCCCGTATTTTGCTGATAGCATCAATCTTGGTTGGAGAAGGCTTTCGGCCATATGGACCACACATATGCCCTACCACAAGAACTTCTTTGACTCCAAAACCAGATTTAGCTCCTAAAAGAGTAAGATGGACTTCTTCCAATTTAGACAAGATTTGAGCACAATCATTAATATGATCGGAAACAAACTTGTGACATCCAAGTTCATTGAGTTCTTCATTCTTCTCATGAACTTCACATCCTTTGATGGGTACATCATCAAGGAAAGGAAGAGTTAATTGGGGAATATAATCTCTCAATACTTTATGCATGGCATTCATCATGTGAGCTACTGAATTTGTAGCTCTTTGAGGTAGAGTAAACATGCGGACTAAACCAAGAGATGTCTTCATTGTGGTAATGTCTCGGATCTCCAAAGCAAGATGAAATTGGTCATAGCCCGAATATAAATCTCCCATGGAATAAATGGCTCTACTTGCAAAAGCCTCAGCAAATTCATCAATAATTGGCCCTGAACCAACATTTCTAATAGTGACTTTATTAACAAGCTGTAAATCTTGAATGAATCGCAAAGAACCATTTTTCTTAGGCACCGTAAACCATCGATTGGAATATGGAGCTGAAGATGGCTCCAATATTCGCAATTTTATCTTTTCATTTAAAAGCTCCAGTAACTTAGGCAAATGAGCCCTTGGTACCAGAATTGGTTTAAGATTCCAAGGAACGTGTGGGACCGTGAAAATCACCATTGGTGCCACAACACTTGGATCCACACATCCAATTTCATGTGGCTCAAATGAAAAGGCTTTTCCATGTTTTCTTAACATCTACATGAAGATTTGCTTTTCAGCCTGGCAAGAGAAAAGAGTCTTCACCAATTTTCAGCTCTTGTAAACTTTTAGCTGTAAATTGCCAATATCTTTGGGATCACGAAGGCTTGGCTGTTTGGATGCCCTTTCTGCCAGTCCTTCACTTTTGGGAGGTAGAGGAGTAGCAACCGACTTGACCTTCTTATCAACTGTCTTATATTTTGTTTCTACTCTTACCTCATCCTTGTTTGGCTGTCCAAAAACTTCTTGATTTGCAAATTCTTGAATGATGTCATAAATATCCAATGTGCACACCTGTATGGATTGATTTTCAACTTGATTTTCTGCATGAACAACTGTAGATATTTCAGCCAATGTATCATTATAAGTCAGCCCATGAAATAGCCCTGAAATTTTTTCATTTTCAATCAAAACATCAATTTGCTTCAGCTCTCGTTCCACATGACATAAATGCTTTCTTTCAGCCCTATTCATGGCTAAAAACTGTTTATAACAGCCCACACTGTTGGCCGTAAAAACCTGCAAGCTAGCTTTTGGCATAGCCCCCTTTACATATGGAGGCAAATTTTTATGACATGAAGCACCACCATAGCCTCCACTTATAGCAGTGCTACCCGAAAACCCTTAAATTCTCAAGCATTAGGAGGTATAGGATGATCTCTCAATCATTCTCTATTCCGGTGATGATTTACACATACAGTTAAAAATTGGACAGCTTTGTCATTATCCTTACTTCTTATTCGAGCATATGATGAACCATCATCAAGGGCCTTTGTCTCCAAACGAGACTTACAAATAAAAGGTTGTCCAAGAATGATAGGATAGCTGTAGGAATCTTGAACAAAGAAATGAAATTCATCTTTTACATTACCAATAGTAACTTGTACATAAGGGCATGCCGCATAGAGATCGCCAGAGGAGTTATTGGCTGCTTTCATGTGGCATCCTGGGTCCACATCTATGGGCCATCCGCCATTCTCGTAGAGACTTCTTGACATGACATTGATTTCCAAGCCATGGTCTATAAGAGCAATGCATGGAGTCTCTTTTTCTCCAATCTTGACAACGGTTTCGGTGGTAGCCCTTCCCCAATGGGTATGGGAGTAGTGACTACTAGGAATAAAGTGAGCATCATTTTCTTCTTGCATGTTGTGAAGATGAACTTCTTTCTTATGCATGGGTTGCACTTTGGATTGAGAAGACCCCACCATAACATTTTCTGCAATAGCTTCTTCAATTTCTACTTCATAGATGTCTTCATCTTTGGCTTCTATAGCTGCAGTCAATTCTTTGATTTCCTCCAATCAAATCCCTTGAGTTTTCAACTTCTCTTCATCCTGCAAATACACATGAAGTGCTTGCAAAAAAGCATGCATAGATTCTTCAGTTTCCTCACCAACATATTGTCTTTTCCGTTTAATTATATCAATTATTACATCATGAAATCCTTGTTTTGCAATTTCGAGAATTTCACCTAATGTAAATTCAATTCTACTTCCAAGAATCCTTTCTTCTAGGATCCGCTTAAGATCCGTTGCAGTCTCTATGTTAGACTACAACTTGTAGCCGGGATGTTTGCCTTTTCTTTTCCCTTCCGTCTTCTTTGCTTGAGGGGCATCTCCCATATCAAGCTCTGGCAGTGGTGGATTTTCAGCAGCCTTCTGCTGATCCGGTTTACTTCTTGTCACACGTTTAGTTGGCCCCGAAGAGGAGGGACCAGCAACATCTTCTTCTCTTTTCTTATACCATAGCTTCATGATTATTAATTTCAACCAACCAAGCGAAAGCTGAAAATGAATCAACTGGCTCAGTCCATCCGGTTCTTCCTCGAATGCATTGACTGGCAGTAGTTACATCATCTTTGGTTTCCTTGCCTTGCTCCATGCGATCTAAGGCCTGCATCCGCACTTTAGATTTTGCATCAATTTTACATTCTTTAACAATTTCATTTGTTGGTTCAATTTGCAGCCCATAGGTTACTGCATCAATAACTGCATAGGCTGTTTTTGTTGCCAAATCCTCCAGTCTTTTCTTCATGCCACCGTTACTCAAATTTGGCTCAAGAGGAAGCCCTGTTTTGGTTGCATGAATTTTACCATCCTTCCAAAAGACTAATTTTTGCGCTTCAGCTTCACGGAATGCACCGCAATCCCTCTTATCATGTTGTAAGCTATCACACTAGATACAACGTATTTTGAAGCCTTCTCGTACGGGTCTTTGGACAGTTGTCCGTCCTCTTTCTTCCACTTTCACATCAAGCCTTTCCACTTTGGAATTAATCTCCATTAGATTAAGATGGAGATCCTGCATGCTATTAATTAGCTCATCCATGACATCCTTCTTTGGAGATGGAACAACAGGATTTCTTGGTTGCTCGGCCATAGAGACAAGAAGTCAAGATACAGGAACAAGCTCCTTCATGGATTTAGTTGGTGCAGAGGTAGATCCCCATCTTAGGCACATCTACTCTCTTCGAGCAATCATATTAACTACTTCAGTGACATCACTACAAGCAGTCTTCAATCCCGTCTCAGATTCAGGATCTTCAAGTCGATCAGTTAGCTTCTCTTGAAGAAAGTATCCGTAGCCTTTAGAAATAATTCAATCTTCTGGCTTTCCATACCCTACTGATCGTCAGGATCTAGTTAAGAAAATTTTCTTTCAAATTTGCCATGAAGAGCAGTGGCGGTTAGTCCCTTATTGGGCCTTTTGACCCACTCAGTTAAGACTTTCTTCGTCATGAGGCCAAAATCTTCAAGAATTTTTTTTTCTTGAAGAGCCTTCTTGAATGTGGACCATCCCGCGTCTTTTTGGAATGGCCAAACGAGCAAAGTATCGGCTCCAGGCATGATGAGGAACTCCAAAGAAGACCATCTTGTCAATATAGAGGTGGATAAAAGAGGACACATTTTGCCCATTAAATTTCTTGAGCTCTTGCCCAACTGCTTCCAAAGCTTTAAAACACAATATTAGTGAGTTTGGGAATCTCCCAATTCCCATTTTTTGAATACTAAAAAGGTGGCATCCGGATAACATGCCCATAAGTTTCTCAAAACCATATGATGTAACCTATCATTGGAAAGCGCTTGAAAAATGGAATCTATTGAGCAATAGAGTGCTCAATTTGGAGTTATAGTGTTCAAGTTATGACAAATCCAAAGATTTGACCACGTGTGCCAAACTTATGGGAAATTCCCATATTCCCCAATATGGTGTTTTAATGGCAACGGCATCATTCCGCTCTTCTTTTTGTCTCCGCTATTGTTGCAGTCGCAACTGCTACTAAAATTGCAATTGTTGTTGTTGGCTTTCTTGCATCACATGAACCAACTATTGCAAGGCATCTCCTCCCAAACTTGACGATTCTCCCAATGTACTTCCTCTTCCACAGGCTGATCTTCACGTCGGGTTCACCACTGTCGTTGTGTTGGGGGTTAAGGTCTACCACTGGGGTTTAGAGCAGAAGAAGAGTGTGGGATTCAAGGTTTGGAGAAGGAGGAAATATTGGGGTTTGACAAGATTTTGGGTTTAGAAATGACTTATTTAAAGAAGAAGATATCAAGCTTTTTCTGTTTATTTAGCATACATGAATGGAATGAAAGACTTTTTCTTGATCACATCAAATGCATATGGGAATAATAAGTCTTTACATTAGGGATAATCTCAGATTTAAACCAAATGCATATTCCAAATGTAAGCTCAAATGGTTTTCATTTCATGAATAGGATGGATAATAACTCCAAGAAACAAGTATTTTGATGGTAGACTCAAGTACATTGAAGACATAGATCAAAAGCTCATGAAATGCACTGATAAAGCATAATTGTAACTTCAGACCTATTTTAAAATAGTATATTTCATCCCATAATCAAGATCCAAAAGGGTACATATTCTCAAGAATAAGCTCCTCTAATCATTCACAAGTAAAGCCCTAATGTTAAGAGGTCAATTGCCTCTATCACAACCACATAGATCACTTGTTTACTCATCAAAATGGACAAGAACAGTGGGCTGCCCTATTTATGACTGGTTTTTTCAGTCCATAACATCCCATACACCTTCAAAATCCTCCCCTTTGCTTGCCCCAAAGTCACTCAAGTACTAAGTTAAGACGGGCTTCATTGGACCATGAATAAGGTAAAAGAATGAGAGAAGACGTACATAATGTTGGAAACTGCGAAGAAGTTGAGAGACAAAAGAAGAGAGGAGAGCAAAGAGATATGAGACACCAGAAGTGGAACCCCAGAAGTGTGTCAACTGAGCACACATTATAGGAATATATAGAGGGGACCTGGGGCGCTATATATAGACAGACTATATATAGCTAACAGGGGCGCTATATATAGACAAACTATATATAGCTAACACCCCTGCTCAAATAAAGGTCCCTTACTATGGATGAAAAAACCCTTGGGGACTCAAGGGAAAAACCCACAGCTCTATATAGGCCTACTGTTATATTAATATTCAAAATATAAAATTACAAAGTTGAACTTACAAGAGCCTATTCATAGGCATCAAAGGAGCTACATCACTCGTGAATTACAACATCAACAAAGAAGGAGCTACATCACTGCAAAAGATAAAATCTCCAAGAAAGTCCTGCACAACTGAACTTGGGATGTAGGCAGTATATCTGTCACATCAAAACTTAAAGAAAAACGTTTCAGTGACATTAGAACAACACAAGTTCTATAGAGACGGTTCGCGACGCCGCTCTATAGACAACATAACACATGTGGGGCCCCATGAACTGAATATAAATAAAACAATTTGTCATCAGCTGGAATATAGATGCTCATCAGAGCTGGAAAGAATATAAACGAAATAATATGTCATCAGCTAGAATATAGACCCTCATCAGCTGGAAAGAATTTAAGCCTTGAGTGGCAATGCCATACATGCAATCTAGCAAGTGCTTCCGACTGTGTATGTTGTTGACGACAACGTGGAAGCTTTCCTCATACCTGAAATAAAATGGAAGAACCTCACAAGCAAATCGATCCATTGCAGCTGTGGTGTTAGATTCAAATACCTTTTGAATTCTTCACTTGATGAGATGCCTTTATAATCTATACGCTTGCCATCATCTGATGCATATTGCTCGAATATTGCAAGAGTAATCTTCCAAAGGCACACCTCCATGTCCTGGCCTACTTTGGGTTCGAGCTCATTTATCCTAGCTTTGAAATTGAAGCATTTTGTGTATATGACTAGATCATGCTCTAAAAACTTGAAGCAAAATCCACAATCTGATTCAGAACAGAGAAGTTGGCCACTCACCACTGACCTATACAAGGGCATACACCACATACCTCTATAAAGACTCTTAAGAGTGGTAGAGACCCAGCAACTGTATAAATATGGTTGCATGCATTCAAACCTTTGACTCAGATTTTGTCTGCAACCCCTTATCATCATCCAATATCTACTCAATGCTTACCATGTCTGAAAAACTAACCTGCTTCATCAGGATGCCACGTGAGAAGAGTTGTGAGTCCATATCAGAATTCTACTTGGATTAGTACACACAAGGAGGGCAAATAGTTACAAACATACAAAGGAGAGGATAGCAGCCTTATAAGAGCAGTAGAGATCATCCATCAGCAGTATACACATATGTAATACAACACATTACATCCCTCCTTAGAATGTTAATATGCTTTTGCATACATTCACAACCTTTGACTCTTTCAACAGTGTCTTCTCTCTCACAATTATGCTCTTCTGCCAAAATGTCAACAGCCTCATACCCTACAAAGCACTTGCTAAACCAATGCATTTTGTATAATCTATCTTTGATTTGCACCTTTTCCATTAGAGTTTCAGCCAATTCTGCCAATTCATCTGTATTTCCCATAACGCGATCATCATCCTTGGGAGTGATAGGAGGCAAGGGAGCCGTTGCTAGGCATTCATTTTCAAAGACGTGCTTCAACTTTTCATCCAACTCTCTAGAAGCTTCCATAGCCTTGAGCTCCGCAAGGCCACCAACAAAAACTTCATTGAAGAAGACTTGTGGTAGGGAGGATGTCCCTGTCCTTTCCTCGAGTTCGAGTTTTCTATTGGGGTAAATATCAACATAGATCTCCACAAAGGAAATGCACTTTTTACAAAGATCAACATTGATCTCCACAAAGGGAATGCACTTTTTACGAAGGAGCTGATGCACAACTCGACAATCTTCACAACCAGACATGGAGAAGAAGGTGATTCTACCTTTGATCTTGAGAGAAGCATCTTTTTCCTCCTCTCTTTCCACAGCCAGGGATTTCTCTGCTTCACTCGATGTCGTTGCTGCTTGTGCAAAAGTGGTCTATGCAATTGTGCACATCTCCACAAATGAAGAGGCCTTTCTCAAGAACAAACCCATGGTAGAATCAGCACGAGGCATGTCCGATTCAACAAGAAAACAAGATAGGTCACCTAAACCCAAAGACAGAAAGCCTCCCAAATCCAGGCGGCAGCCAAGCTTCTGCAGAGAGGAAGTGCTCTTGCTCCGGCGGTTCTTCTTCCACAGGGGCCGCTCGCAGGCGTGACCAGACAGGGAAGCCATAACCACAGAGAGAGACAGATGGCAGAAGAAAACCTGTGAAAAAAGCTGCTTCTTTTTCCTGGTTGCTACGGACTACTAGTGGTAAGCAAAGAAGCAGTAGTGAGCATGTCATGCAGAGGAAGGATGTTATAGACCTCCTCGTCCTCCTAGCTCATCCTCCCAGCTGTAATATCCTCTCTACACCATGGTGGGAGGCACCAAACGATGCAGCCATGACAGGATGTTAGAAGGGAAAGTAGAGACGCGCTCCGGCTAAGAACTGTTGTGCACCAAGCTCTTGCACTTCTTGATCTGAGACTGCTTTGCACTCTACGTGTGAGACCGTAATCCAATATCTATTGCTATGATACCATGTTGGAAACTGCGAAGAAGTCGAGAGACGAAAGAAGAGAGGAGAGCAAAGAGATATGAGACACCGGAAGTGGAACCCCAGAAGTGTGTCAACTAAGCACACATTATAGGAATATATAGAGGGGACCTGGGGCGCTATATATAGACAGACTATATATAGCTAACAGAGGCACTATATATAGACAAACTATATATAGCTAACACATAAGAGCAGGCTGAATACTTTTTCTCAAGTTTCTCCCTTTTATGGACTATCATACCATTCATTTTCGTCATACCAAATGGACGGGTAAGAAGAGCTCTGATGGGACCTCAAATGGGCCGGCACTGGATATATAGCACTAGTCGGACCTCATGCTCATAACAGACAAACACACCCTCAGGCCTCGCGGGCTAGGAGCATCTATCTGCTGCTAAAGGATGAACTGTCCTAAATCCTAATCATGGATTTATAGTTTTGTAGTCCAATGTTTCCCTTTCTATAAACTCCACAGAGGGAGAACCCTTACACATTGTCAATAAATGCCACGATAATCATATACATGGGAGGCAACCTCTCGGTGGAATCACCGTGGCTCCACTGTAGCTCTCCTACATCGCAGGGATTAGCCCCTTGATGCGCTGCTCAACATATAGAACAAACGAACAGACTCTACTCTTTCATTTTGAATGTATTCTAGAAGATACCATGTGTCCTTACCAAATAATTCCCCAAGAAATGAACGTCTATCCTACGGCCTAGGTTGCCTTTCCACACTCAAGCGTGGGTCATCATAATCGAAAACAAGTGCTATGCATCCAGTCCTTTGTATTCTGATACCATGGTTGACATGCACATGAAAAAGTGGATGATCCTAAAGAGCTCAACCACAAATTTCAATCAGAAACATGTGGTGCACAACCAGGCTTTCCAATGCTCATTCACTAACTCATTGTGGCAATGTAAGAATAGCACCGAGACAACACTCGTGCTACTGTCCTCTTAATTAAAATACAAAAACCTCTATGGCATGATATGCATAAGAAAATCAGCAATAATCAGCACGTAAATCACACCATTCAAACATCCCAACCCCCTACGTTTAGGTAATGCTTTCATTGCATAGGTGTAGAGGTTCATTGCGTCATGTTTTGATGTATTAAAAGTGATAAATCATCAACTTTGACAAAGAGATAGGGAAAACTGAGGCTAAACCTCATGCTTTGCCACTACCATACATCCAAAAACAATCATTATATTTTTTCTTATTTTTGTAAGTCGTATTTCTATTTTTTCTCTTATTTTTTTCATTTTCTTGATTTATTTGGCAATAAAATATGCTATTTTCTTATTTTTCTTGTTCCAATCACTGCAGCATACTAACATTCAATTGATCTCCCATTTTTCCCCCATGGGAACACATTTCACCCACCGGAAACGATAAAGCTACCATTTTACCGCTTAAAAACCGCATTTCGGGTTTACAGAAATTAAATAGCACATGTAAATCATTGCAAAATCAAGATTTTTTTATAAACAGTAATTAATCATGATGCAACCAGCACTCAAACAAATTTTCATCCAATAAAAACATTGTTACCATCATAAACTATCAAAAAACTTCATTTTCCTTCATTAAAATGTTCATACCGTGTTTTTATGTAACCTGAGATGCATTCAATGACTGCATAACCAGCTGACGGAGCCTCCTTTGCTCTCAATCCAATGCTGCATATCAATCTTCAGCATCTCCATCCATTTCCATCACCACTTCCTTCAATCTCCCTCCCGATTCGTCCTTCAAGATGGTGCACATGAACAGCCCTTAGAGGAAAGAGAGAATGAGGAGAGAGAAAGACTAGATTCTGATCTCTTCATCCAGACAGCCATATCTCGCACGAAGGCCGGAAATAGAATCAGGAAAGAGGGAGAAGTTGCCGGGTATTGTCATTTCCATGGGGTACTTGCAGCCTCCAATCATGATTTGTGAGGGGGGGCTTGGCCTTAGTTTTGTCCACCCTTTCAAATCTTGGCCCATTTTTTGCCTCTTCCGCGTCCGGACTTCGTTTTGTCCTCTGAAAAATCTTGTGCGTCCATCTCGGTATCCCGCACTGACTCGCATCTCTTGGCATCCCGTACCGCAGTCAAAAAAATTATGAAAAATCCACAAGTGTCGCTTAGGTGCCTTTGAAAAGCCGTCTTTCACTTGGTGCTTAGAATCGTCCTAGCTGCAGCCGCCACCTTCAATGTCGAATATTTTTTCCCTAAATTCCAGATTTTTTGGCAAATTTTAGGCACATTCCGGGCTCAAAACTCCGCTCTCATTGGTGACCACGAATAGGGTGACTTAGCCCATCAAATCCTACAACAGATCTGCACAAAAGAACCAAAGGAAGCATCAAGCTGATACAAAATAGATACATATTAAAACACAGCACAATGCTCACCCTACCCTCAGACAAAACCATGGTATGAAATCCACAAGGAGTCAGCCTAGCATAATCTGATCGAAGGTCTGAAGCTAGTCACTAACCGACTACTCCAACATGGCCACACTAAAAAGAACTATCAAAGAAGTTGCCCTAAGTGGTGGTCTGAACTACCTACCTAACTAAGGACAACACAACCAAGAGCTCCTACTAGGCGAGGACTCCTATAGCCTGATCAAGAAGTATTTTCTTTTAGCACATTTCTTCTTTCAGGTTTTTAGTTTCCCATACTCGGGCGTGTAAAAAGGAGGGAGCTGAGCGTAGTGACCCAAGGAGAACAGGGCATCGGCCTTAGGTCCTATCTCGGTACCCAAGAATCTACCAAGCCCTCCTTAGGCAACACTTAATCCTTTTCTGATGCTCACTTTTATTTTCGCTCCAACCTTCCTTACTTTCTTCTTTTCCAGCGAGATGCCACCCCTAGGAAGACAAGGCATTGGCCCCGGGTCTGACTCGTCCCTAGGAACCTACTAGGCCTTCGCAAGGCGATGAGCAACTGCTTGTAAATTTTTCTTTCTTTGCTTTTCTATTTTTATAGGGGTTAGAACCCTTTTTTACACACCTTTGTATATATATTTAGTTTCTTTGAGATATTCAGGGTTTTTTTTCCTCTATCATTATCATTTCCTCTCGCAGGCTTCTTTAACTGCCTCACAACTAACAAGAACTCCTAGAATGGCTGCCTAGTAGACTAGTAGAACAAAGTCACTAGAACTGCCTTCTGAAACAGGTCTTTCGATGCCTAGCAATGTCTTTACAGGAGGCAACGACTACTCAGACCTCCCTCAGACAAACCTAACCTAAACCTGGGACTTCATGCCTTGGATGCCGGTCCCCAACCAAGAAAGAAAAATCCCCTACAAGTACACAGACACATATAGCATAAAAAACATGTTACTCGTAAAGGAGAGATATCACCTGGATAGGGTCACGAGAAGTCTCTGTGTGACATAGGCTCCTTCCAAGCTCTTCTTTAAACCTGTCTAGCATAGGACTAAAATAAGAAACCATTAACCGCACCCGTACTAAACAGACGACTGGCCCTCTTGGCCTAATGAAATAAATCATTAGAACCTCACAAAACTGGCTCTCTTGGCCTAACGAGATCAAACAAAAAAGCACCTACACATCCTTCCCCGAAATAGTACAGATATACAATAATATACTCCTTTCCAAGGAGGAAAAATAGGGCTCGCAGCCCTAAGCTAAATGCATAAGATTATGACCCATCCCTCTTGTATATACAGCAAGAGGTGTATGCAGAACATGTTGTCTAATCAGCCTATGGGTCCAGGATAACAATGGTATATGGGTCTCAGCTACTCTTTTCATCACCCATATCAACCATCGCCTGCCATATATTGCATGCTCTAATAACATTCCCCACAAGCAATCGGGTCCTGTCTCATTATTGATAGCAATATCCAAACTAGGACCACAGTTGAAGAAAGGGTCTTCTTCATAAGCAAGAGTTGCCAGTGAATCCACAAACTAATTCCAGTAACGTGGAATCAACTGAAGAGACACTCTCTCAAACTCCTCAAGTAGGTTCATGGCAGTTCGATGACACATACAAAGGATGGGATTCTGCACTGTGTATGTCCCATCTAGCTGATTCAAGATCAACTGGGAATCCCCTTTTACTAACAACCGCCGAATACCACCTTGCTTGGCAATATGTAGTCCCATAATCAAGGCTTTATACTCCGCCATGTTGTTAGTGAATCCTACCCCGAGATAAGCAGCTAACTTCATCGTAACTCTACGTCAGGGATCTCAAATTACTACTCCAATACTCCCTTTCTTATTAGGGCCCCTGGACGCTCCATCAAAATATAATGTATACGTCCACAATGGGTTTACACAGCCTACCATCACGAACTCCTCTATTTTTAATTATAATAGTCAAATTTTAGCATGTATAGAGGATGAACTGACGACTCCATCCCACCTTCTTCATTAAACTCAATAGGCATACTTGTCAACATTCGTAAGCAGTGATGGCAGAAGACTTTGATCTCCCACACAAAGGTTCTGTCCTCTTTCTCAATCACTTTATATCCTTTGCTCCACCAGATAAGTTTCCCTTGATGGTATCTCTGCTCCAGATATGGGTGCTCCAAATAAGGAATTAACCGCCCCATCAACCAGCTTTAAGCTCTTTTGCAGGTCTCTATTCAGCCCCAGCATGGACTTACAATGCATTTTTCCATATTAGCATACTTAGAAGTAATAAGGTTTAATCTTATTAATATTAATCTTAATTTTAAATTTTACTCCCTGCAGATCAGCTAAGAGCCGTAGACCTATTTTTCCCTATCATGACAATCTTGTAGGGGCCATCCCATCTAGGTTCCTGCTTCCCTAGAAACAGCTCCCTACACGCATCATAGTACATAACTAATTGCCCTTTTTTAAAGGTACACTTCTTCACTTTAAGGTCATGCAACTGCTTCTTCCGACGTTTAGCTACTCTTGGTGTAATAAGCTCTGCAATTTCAGTTCATCCAAGTGGGCTATGGTCATGAAACGTTCAAAGAGTGCATCCTCATCTCCCAAAGAGTGGTTAATTGCAAACCGTATGGTTGGCGACTCGATTTCAAGGGGTAACACACACTCTTCCCCATAAACTAATTTAAATGCAGTATGGGCAGTAGCTCGCTTGAACGTCGTATTGTATGCACATACTGCCACATACAACTTCCTATCCCAGTCTCGTTTCTTCTCAGAGACTATTTTAGACAAGATACCCACAAGCTACTTATTAGTACTTTCGACTTTCCTGTTGGCTTGCGGATTATAAGGGGTCATTTTTTAATGCTTGATTTGCCAAGCTTCAGTCGGGCTTTTGATCACTTTATTCAAAAAGTGGGTTCCATGGTCAGACACTAGTTTCTTCGGTGGACCGAAATGGCAGATAATCTGCTCTAAAAGGAAACTTGCAGTCTCTTTTGCATTGTCTTGCCTCGTCGCCCGTGCTTCTGACCATTTTGTAAAATAATCAGTTGCTACTATAATGTACCTCTTCTAGGTAGTAGATGACGGGGTGATAGGACCCACAAAGTCAATGCCCCACTTCTCAAATGGAAGGATAGCCATGATAGGCATAAGTGGGCATTTCCTATTCTCTCTGTTGTCATGTCTGACAGGTATCACATCTCTTAACATACTCAAAGGAATCTTGGAAGATGGATGGCCACCAATACCTAGCTCTTAAAGCTTTCTGTGCCGTCAACCGTCCAGCGAAGTGCCCTCCACACGCAGAGTCATGGCACCCTTCCAAGATGAAAGGAACCTCATCATGCATCACACATTGGCAGTAGATATCATCAACACCCTACTGATATAGTGTTCCTGCAATCAAGGAAAACTTCAAAGCCTGTTCTTTGATTTTCCTCTTTTCTGATTTTGATAAACCAGCTCCAGTCTCTCCCGTTGATAGATAATGTGTGATAGTAGCATACCAAGATGGGATATAAGCTGTATCGATTTTAAACATTTCTTCAATATCACTTCCTTCAACCAAAGTCTCTTTCGGTTCCTCAAAATCCACAAGGCATTCCACAATACCCTGCAACCTTGGTGGCTTACTCTTAATCTCATAATCAAACTCTTGCAAATTTATTAACCACTTTGCCAGACGATCAAGCGGTTGTAGCTTGTTCATAAGCAATCTAAGCCCTTCTGCCTTCGTATAGAAAACTACCCTCTCATAGAGGATGTAGTGCCTGAATTTTTTAGTCACAAAGACCATCGCAAGGCACAACTTCTCCATGTAGATGTAGTTAATTTCTGATATGCCCAATTTTTGACTAGCAAAAGCTATCGGATGATACCACTTTTTCTCCCAGATTTGGGCTAAACAGCAGCTAATACTATGCATGGTGGCTGCTGAAAATATGTAAAATACTTTGCCTTTTTTAGGTGCTTTTAAAACTGGTGCTTTTACTAGCTCTTGTTTCACATCCTCCAAAGCTACCTTACAAGGGTTGCTCCATACAAATAGACAGGTAAAGGATAATAAGTTCGTTAATGGCAACGTCCTTTCTACCAAGGAATTTAAAAACCTCTGATAGTACCCTACCGATGACAGAAAGATATGTACCTCTTTCGAAGTGCATGGTGGACTCATAGCGACTATAACCTTGATCTTTTCAGGGTCAGTTGCAATCCCTACTGAACTAACCACATGGCCTAGCAATAGTCCATAAGGCACTCCAAAGACACACTTCCGTGGGTTAAGAGCGATACAAAATTGTCTATAGTGCTCAAAGCACTTTCTTAAGATAATCAATATCCTTTTCCTTACAGTGTCTGCCCCCAGGTCATCGATAAATACTTTTAACTCATCTGGGGAGATGTCACCAAAGGACTTGTCTGCTATTCGTTGCCATGATCCAGGTGCATTGCACAATCCAAAGGCCATCACATGGTACGCAAAAGTACCAAAGACAGTAATAAAAGTTGTTTTCAACTTGTCCTCTTCTACAATTGCCATCTAGTTGTATCCTACAAAGCAATCCATAAATGAATATATTTCCCTACCCGCTAATTGATCCAAAATCTTGTCAATAAATGGAAATGGGTAGTAATCCTTAACCGTCTGCTTATTCAGCTCTCTAAAATCTACACATAGTCAGATCTAGTTATTTTTCTTCTTCCTGATGACAACTGGTGAACACCATTCTTTGTGCTGTACAGGGAAGATTAAACCAGCTTTCCGTAACTTCTGTAACTCCTCAAACAGCATGTTCCTCAATTCAAAAGGCATACGCCTTACTCTCTGACGCACATGATGACTGCCTTCTTTTACAAGAATAGAATGAACAGCCAAGCTGGGAGAAATGCCTCACAGCTCGTCATAACTCCAAGCAAAGATGTCACTAAATTCTTGAATCAAGGACACATAGTCCTTCCTTTCTGCTGAACTGAGCATGGAACCTAATTTAATTGGCCGTAAATCATTCGGCATGCCAAGGTCCAACTCAATCACATCTGTGTCTCTTATCCTATCTTGCAGCTCTA
Source organism: Lygodium microphyllum (assembly GCF_053477565.2). Classification (NCBI taxonomy): domain Eukaryota; kingdom Viridiplantae; phylum Streptophyta; class Polypodiopsida; order Schizaeales; family Lygodiaceae; genus Lygodium; species Lygodium microphyllum. Next base: position 8,885,843 of record NC_141162.1, on the reverse strand, counting down.
TCAGCTCATTTAGAGTTACCTGATAAATATCATTTGTAGTGGACCCCTCTTTAGATTCATCACTGGATGATGTCTCACTACCAGATGGATCATCTGCTGTTTCTAATTCAGTAGAGGAGAAAGGAGTCTCTCACTCTGAGGAGACTCAGGGTAAGCATCAACTATTACTCTATTAGCACCTCTACCTAGAACCACTTGACCGGCGGGGCGGGTATATCGACTTGACAGTCTATTCGTAAGATCCAAGACCTACCTAGCAAGACTCGAGAGCTAGGACGTCTTGCAAATCTTATCACCCTAAAGTCCAAGAAGCATTCTACACTTGCAAGTGTGACATGGACTTTAGTAACGCAACTTTCTGGTTGCCTTAGACTATCATCAGTCATTCTAAGAAGGGTTGAGCTATCTTTTTGGATGCCTAGACCCAACCTCTCCATCAACTCTAAACTCATGATATTGACGGAGAACCCAATATCTGCAATAGCATGCTCCACTAGTATCCCATCCACGTATACTAGAACCCTAGGGCAATTCTTTTTAGCATGATCAAACCAATATTCCCCTACTCGTGCTATGCCCAAAGGTTCTACAATATACCCAATACGCAGGATCTTCTTGAATTCCTTGCATACTCCTGGAGATAATTTAATCAACTGTAAGAGGTTTACATCTGGGTGGAATAGGAATGTAAGTTTGCCACTTACGAAACACTTTCTTAAGCTTCTTGGCATAGGCTTTCACATTCTCATGGGGTTCTTGGCATGTTACATTCAAAACACGCAACTAGTATTGGCCACCTCTTTCAGGGGCATATTCTCTCGGAAAGCTGCATAAAATTGGTCGATTGTGGTTATGGTTCCAATCTCTATGCTATGATACCATACTGTAGCCCTTCCTTTTAATGTCATGTTAAAGAACATCATAAGATGTCCCTCATCTTGGATGCGGTAATTAAACATTAATCTTTGGAATTCACAAATGTGAAACTCCGCATCTTCTTCGGCCAACCCATTAAAAATGGGCAAAGGAACTCCTAAAGCTCGCAAATCCGGTGTCCCCGCAGGAATTGCAATGGGTTGTGCCATAACGACAATTGGATTGATAATAGGAGTTTGGACTGATGGAATCACACCCCCACTTGAAGTGGGTTGACTTGGTGGAAGAGAGGAAGAACTTGCGCTTCCTTCTGCACCTAAAGGACTATGTGCAGCAGTTGGGTTACTAAGACCACTGCCTGTTATGCGTATCGGGCTACTCCTTTGAGGAGAATAGCGACTTACAATCTCCAACCGCCATCTAGCCCTCTCAACATGTTCTGCTTTTTGTATTTCGACTTGACGGTCCTTGTCAGAGGACATAAACCAACTTTTTGGTTCCTGAAAACCCTAGATTCGAGAACCACCACTTGTTGGCAGCTCTCGCAGACGCACCACTGATGGGACCTCAAATGGGCCAGCACTGGCTATGGCACTAGTCGGACCTCATGCTCATAACAGAAAAATGCACCCTCACGGCCTCGAGGGCTAGGAGCGTCTATCTGTTGTGCTAAAGCACAAACTGTCCTAAAGCCTAATCATGGATTTATAGTTTTGTAGTCCAATGTTTCCCTTTCTATAAACTCCACAGAGGGAGAACGCTTACACATTGGCAATAAATGCCATGATAATCACATACATGGGAGGCAACCTCTCGGTGAAATCATCGCGGCCCCACTGCAGCTCTCCTACATCGCAGGGATTAGCCCCTTGATGCGCTGCTCAACTTATAGAAAAAACAAACAAACTCCACTCTTTCATTTTGAATGTATTCCAGGAGATACCGTGTGTCCTTACCAAATAATTTTCCAGGAAATGAACGTCTATCCTACGGCCTAGGTTACCTTCCACACTCAAGCGTGGGTCATCATAATCGAAAACAGGTGTTATGCATCCAGTCCTTTGTATTCTGATACCATGGTTGACATGCACATGCAAAAGTGGATGATCCTAAAGAGCTCAACCATAAATTTCAATCAGAAACATGTGGTGCACAACCAAGCTTTCCAATGCTCATTCACTAACTCGTTGCGGCGATGTAAGAATAACACCGAGACAACACTCGTGCTACTATCCTCTTAATTAAAATACAAAAACCTCTATGTCATGATATGAATTAAAAAATCAACAATAATCAGCACGCAAATCGCACCATTCAAACATCCCAACCCCCTACGTTTAGGTATTGCTTTCATTGCATAGGTGTAGAGGTTCATTTTGTCATGTTTTGATGTATAAAAAGCAATAAATCACCAGCTTTGACAAAGAGACAGGGCAAACAGAGGCTAAACCTCATGCTTTGCCACTACCATACATCCACAAACAATCATTATATTTTTTCTTATTTTTGTAAGCTATATTTTTATTTTTTCCCTTTTTTTTCAATTTTTTGATTTATTTGGCAATAAAATATACTATTTTATGATTTTTCTTGTTCCAATCACTTCATCATACTAGCATTTAATTTATCTCCCATTTTCCCCCCATGGGAACACATTTCACTCACCTGAAACGACAAAGCTACCATTTTACCACTTAAAAATCGCATTTCGGATTTACGGGAATTAAATAGCACATGTAAATCATTGCAAAATCAAGAATTTCTGATAAAAAGCAATTAATCATGATGCAACCATCACTCACGCAAATTTTCATCTAATAAGAACATTGTTACCATCATAAACTATAAAAAAACTTCATTTTCCTTCATAAAAATGATCATACCGTGTTTTTACGTAACCCGAGACGCATTCAATGACCGCATAACCAACTGACAGAGCCTCCATTTTTCTCAATCCAATGCTGCACATCAATCTTCAGCATCTCCATCCATCTCCATCATCGCTTCCTTCAATCTCCCTCCCGCTTCCTCATTCAAGATGTTGCACATGAACAACCCATAGAGGGGAGAGAGAGGGAGGAGAGAGAAAGACTAGATTCTGATCTCTTCATCCAGACAGCCATATCTCGTGCAAAGACCGGCCATATAATCACAAAAGAGGGAGAGGTTGCCGGGTATTGTCGGTTCCATGGGGTACTTGCAACCTCCAATCATGATTTGTTGGGGGGGGAAGGGGGGGAAATTTGCGCCGCCTGCTGCTCACACAATATTCACGCCATTTGTGGGAGAATTTGAGAAGGGGGGTTAAAGTCCCAAAGGGCATCCCCCCTTTGGCCTTAGCTTTGTCCACCCTTTCAAATCTTGGCCCATTTTTTTCCTCTTCCGTGTTCGGACTCCGTTTCATCCTCTGAAAAATCTTGCGCGTCCGTCTCGGTATCCGGCACTGACTGGCAGCTCCTCCCGGCATCCCGTACTGCAATCGAAAAAATTATGAAAAATCCACAAGTGTCGCTCGGGCGCCTTTTAAAAGTCGTCTTTCACTTGGTGCTTAAAATCGTCCTAGCTACAGCCGCAGCCTTCGATGTCGAATATTTTTCCCCTAAATTTCGGATTTTTTGGCAAATTTTAGGAACATTCCGAGCTCAAAACTCCGCTCTCAAGCTCTCACCTTCCTTGTTTGTATTTCCTTCTTGAGCTCCAGTTTGCCTTGAATTTGCATGCTTTGGAGCATGCACCATAGCCCATAGCTCATCCTCCATCCGCCCACAGGTATGTAGGCCAGTTTTTTGCGCTGAAAAATGTGGGCTGCATCCTGCTCAGCTCCCACTTATCATTTTGACCACTTAGGTCACTTACATGTCATTTTAGTCCATTATTTCAGGTCCCACATGAACCTAGTGGACTTTTGGCAGTTCTCTTGATTTCCAACCAAATTTTCCTCTTGAACCAATGTGACTTAGCCTGTAAACTGTCAATTACTTCCAACTGATCAAGTTGTGGGTTCCCATAGACTTAATTTTTTATCAATATACATGGTACAATTAAAAATTGTTTGACAAACACAAATGTTGGGTAACAGTGGTGACTGAGTTATGTATGAAAATTCCTCATATAAATCCTAGTAAAGTTCTTCTGTGTTCATAAGAATTCCATGATTTGTATTATGAACAATAAACTTTCTGACAACGGTTTGGGTTTTATAAAATTTTCGGCTCATTTGCGCCTATCATGCCTCTCACGTTGTACGTGCCCACATGTTTTTTTCGACTTTGAATCCAAACGACGCATCTGTCGCGTCCTCCTACCCCCGTGCCGCCATCCCAGCCCCTGCCGCTTCCTCCTACTATAAATTTTTTTGCCTCGCCCCGCGCTTCTGCACAGGACGAGGGGGATTTTTATTTTTCTCTTTATTTTTTTGCTTTTTAATTTTTCAAAATAAATATTCATTTTCAAGAAAAAAAAGGACCCACCCGACTGTTTTTCTTCCACCTTTCTTCCCTCTCTTCTTCCTTCTCTCTCCTTCTCTTTCTCTCTCCTCGTCTTCTTCTCCCTCTTCCTCCTCTCCTGCTCTTCTCCCTCCCTTCATCTCCCCCTCCTCCCTTCTTCCTTTTTTCCTCCTTCTTCCCTTCCTCCTTCTTCTCCTCCCCTCCTCCTTCTCTTCTCTTCCTCCTCCTTCTCTTCCCTTCCTCCTCTCCTTCTGCCCGCTGCCGTTGCTCTGCAACCGCTACCCGTCGCCGCAGTCTCTGCAACCGCTGCCCATCATCGCCGCTGGCTCCACCGTAGTTGCCCATCCACCAGCCGCCTCCTCCTCCTCTTGCCGCCATCTCCTCCTCGTCTCGCTACAAGCCGCGGACGTCTCCTTCCTTCTCCCACACCTCATCTAGCAACTAACCACTCCCCTAGTTAACTAACTCCCCTAGTTAACTAACGAGTCCGTAGTTAACAAACCTCTCCCTAGTCAAGAAACCTAACCCTAACCTATCCTAGTTACACTAACCTACCATGGTTGCACTAACCTAACCCCCCTTCTACTTCCCTTCTAGCCCCCTTTCCTACCCCTTCTCCACTACCCCCCTTCTAGCCCCCTTTCCCATCACCCCCACTCGCCGTCACCCTCGATTCTTATGGGTCCCTACACCACTCTACCCCCACCCTCCACACGCAGGCCCATTGCTGCCCGGTGATTCCGTGTGTGTGTGTGTATTCGCACATGTGCCGCAGTTTATTCGCATGACCGGGAGTTGCCAGCAGGTGTTCACGCGCGAGGACGCACATTTGGTCTTATCGGTGCAGTGGTGTGTGCCGTCCTCGAGCACACAAAGTTGTTCACACGCAGCCGGAGTATCTCCTTTGATTTTCTACAAACTCGCGAAAAATACCTAGAAGATACCTAAAAACACTTAAAAATATTAAAAAAAGCGTTAAAAATTAATTTAAAAATAAAAAAATTACAACAAAATACCTTACTAAATTGGATAATTTTTTGGTTGATCTTGTTGATTATAAAACAAGGAATTAATTGCAAAAAAATTAACATAATTTGCAATCTTTTTAAATTTTCACTAAAAATTGAGAAAAATTCATTAGAAATCCCTTTAAATTAGAATTAAATTCTAAAAAATCACTGAAAATTCCATCAATGCATTTGAATGCTTTTCGAATATTTTCTAAGCTAGAAAAAGCCTTGGCACATGATTATCCTATTATTTTTGGACCCAAATGATAAACTTTTAATCTAAATTCCTAAAAAATTTAGTTTAAATTCTAAAAATAGGTTGTCAAATTACAAAATAATTAAAAAAATACAAATCCATTGTTAAAGCCCGATGGTTTCATTTTCAATAAAGTTTGATTGATATCCTAATAAATTAAATATTTTAAAATAAAAAATATACTAAAAATTAGAAAAAACACAAAATACAAAATAGAAACACACCTAAATTACAATTAAAGAATTATAATAACAATCTCATCCAAACACTAATCAGCATTACCTAAACCATATGTGATCCCATGAACATTTCTTTGATATTTATTTATTTTTAAATTTTTAATACTAAGGTGTTTTTTTTTTTCCAATAAGTGGTTTTTACTTTTTTGTTGGATTCCTTGCATTTGGGACTACACAGTGTGTCCTTAGTCTTTTGCATACACACCCGTACCAAGTATGTATTTTTCGTACTTTATTTATTGTGTTCATCCCTTAACCACAGTTAATTGTTAAAATGAACTTTATTCACCCACTTTTTCATGTGCACTCGTGCTAAACACACATTTTTCTAATAACTTAAAATCAACTTGCCGTTCACTTTGCATGTGCTACATGCACTTTAGAGACACTTTAATTTTCAATAAAAATGAACCAGCCATCTCACAAAAATGCACGCACTGAAAAAGAAGAGCGCTTTAGACACATTAAATTTTTAATCAATGAATATGCATTTAGAGACCTGAGTCCTGGGATCAAAGTTCGGGCTTTGTTAAAAGCACTGTTTCACATTAATAAATTGTAACTAACAATTTAAAAATGAACCGCCGTTTTCTTGTCAAGGTTTACAACCTAATAAAATTTCAATCATTATTAATAATTTATTAAAATGAACCCTTCACTAAAAACATTCCCCTGACTGTATTTTTTTCGTCTTTTCAATAAATAAGATTCGTGGGATGGGCATGTATAGTCCTTTAAGCTGACATTGCTTATCAAAGTTCTGGTTATGTCCTGATTAGGTTATTGAGGTATTATGGTTTGATTGTGTGATACGATTACGGGTGCAGTCTATAGTTTTCTTTTTCGCCTGATACAGGGTCTTGGATACCTACTTATTGCATAGCATGAAGCTTTCAATCGCATATGTGTAGGGGTCATGCCGAATTTTTTCTAGGATGTGGGTTGTTTGGGATGGCCAATTGATTAGTTATGCCTACGTGTACTTATTTTGATCGATTTCTTTGTGCTAGCTACACTACAAGAGAAAGGCCCTATAGATGCACACTGTAGACACGAAAAAGCAGATGCGTTTATAAGCGCTTGTATCAGCGCGCCTATTCACGCTGGTATAAAGAACGCGCATATATATCCGCATTTATAAACGCGCTTGTAGATGCAAAAATAAACACACTTATTTTTCATTTCTCATAAAGTCCCTGAATATGACCAAACCTCTTAACAGCTAGTATCTGTTTGAATAGGGCATGTTTGGATGTATATACGACATAATTACACCTAGATCATAAGCTAGGACATGATATACATGTATAGGATCATACGGACATGATATATATGTATATATGACATGATATACATGTATAGGGCATATACACGCATAGGACATGATATACATTACCAACTTTACTTCTTTCTGAGTATTACAAATATACATCCAATCATTCAAAGCTAATTATATATATGTGATTTCATGCCCTATATATATCCAATCATGCCCTATACAAATGTGATTGGATAGGGCATGATGATTGGATGTATATATGACATAATTATCATAGAAGTGATTGATATATGCACATGTTGCATCTATTGTGCACTTAACCTAGCCATGGCTAAAACTTATAGATCAAAGGTTGACTTGTGCATTTGCAATATATATATATATATATATATATATATATATATATATATATATAGAGAGAGAGAGAGAGAGAGAGAACTGATCAATACACTCACATGTCTCATTTGTTGTGCACTTAACCTAGCCATGCATGCCAATTCATAGCATGAGTAGATTGATGTAAATCAGTTGGCTTGTGCATGTGCAAGCTATTCCAATCATGACAAGGTGCACTTATAGCTCACATATAATTTTAGATCAGGTGGACCACATGTAGCCAATGTGCACATGTCTTCTTTTCATCATCTTTAGCCAGTGTGTCCACTTGTTGGTGACTAAAATAGATCACTGTAAGGATACTTTGCAATACCAACAAGCCAACTACAAATCTCTTATCTATGAAATGTATAAGTAAATTAACTTGGTTAATTTGATGAGGTCAAGTTTTCCTTCCATGGATAGTGTGGTTGGCTATATTTTACTTCAAGGTTATAAGAACTTACAGAAGTCAATGGAGCATCCTAAAAATGATGATACTCTAATTATTACTATATCAAGTCACTTCATGTACATATCTTTGATTGATTGATGGATAATATACATTTCTCTATCTCTTTCGTATACACCTTCTTTGCTTTATCTCTCTCTAGCTAAAAACCATTCGTGCTTTATCCACCTATTGATACTTGCATGCAATTGTAAGTGGGATGGTCTAGTAAGTCACCACATGTGTGCCAATTGACTTGCCAATGTGTTATCTCTTATCCTCAAGCTTTGTTATATATGTCACCACATAGGTCAATTGATTCCCTAAATGCATGCATTGATACTTACAACATGGAGGCAAACATTTTGATATTGAAAGACTAGGAAAGTCATGTCATGTTGATCCAAAAACAACCAAAAGCTAGCATCTCATTAGTTTAATTGTTCTTGTGCATCTGGAAGTGCGTGTAATAGTTATTATCTGCGCATATACATGCGCAATTACACGCGCTTACAGACGCGTCACACAGGTATAGAAATTTTTTTAAAAAAAGTTGTGGCTTTCTTTTCAAACCTGTGCTTTCCTATGTTTTTTGCTCGTTTTCTGCTGTTCGAGCTTGACATCACTACTCATGTCTATCTATCACTTCATGAAGACAATGAGGCAAGGAAATAAGAGTAAAAAGAGGACAGGAGGAAAGAAGAGCCAAAGAGTAAAGAACAAGAGCCAAATAGCAAGGAAGAGAAGAAGATTCAAGCAACTTACCAAGGGAAGGGAGAAGGAGGACAAGGAGCTTGCAACCTAGCCGCCACCCGTTGGAACAAGCAAAGAAGGTGAGTTCTTCTTCTTTCTCTCAATCTTGTTTGCTTTCTCTGTCTGTTTGTCTCTCTCTTCTCTCTCTTCATATGCTGGATCCTATCATCTGTGGAGGTTTTTTTACACGTTTTTTAACCAAGTTTGAAAAGAAACGGTCCGACTGTGCGCGTTTGTCAGCGCGTCCAAATGACAGTGTAGACACAGGTATAGATGCGGTAATAGACGCGCTGACAGATGCACATGGAGATGCAGATATAGACACAACATGTAATATGTTTTATCTGCACAGGGTAATATAACTTTTCTTGTGTAGATGTGGAATCTTGGATCCTCCAACACCCCATTCAACAAGGAGCAATTCATGGGGGAGATGACCAATTATCTTGGTCGCCCTCCCACTGCAGAGGAGGTTTTTAGTGTGATGTCTGGGACACCTATCACATCTTTGCCTACACAGGGATCAGCTGAGGTACATGGATCGGCCGAAGCATGTGCATTTGCAAAAGCACATATATCGAGTAAGGTAGAGGGTAGTGCCCGTCGAGGGAGGAGGGAGAGTCGTGCGGGAGGACGAGGAGGTCGAGGGCTTTGTGAGGGTTGCCTAGGTGGTGGCTCTCAATCACCCTCACCGAAAAATGAGAGAGGTGAGCCTCCACAAATGTACTACTCTGTCACTGATGTTGGTGGTATCTTGCATGACTCTGAGGGAAGGGAAGTGATAGCCTACTTGAGGAGTGTCGTACATGCCACATACAAAGATTACATGATTCCCTTCAAGCACCAAAAAAATGGTTTGTGGCAAGAGGTGCTGCGGGCAGTACATAGAAGGTACCCTAATCCCGAGAATTCACGATTCTCAGATAATTGGGGACGGTCAAAGGTGAGAGACACACTTCGTAACAAGAGGTCTCACCTTATGACGCGCGCCAAGGAGTCACTGCGGAGACAAGAGCAGGAGCGCCCTGGATATGGCCAACCACTCAATTGCCACTGCAAGGAGTGGAAAGAGACCAAGAAGAGAGCAGCAGAGAAAATGACAAGTCGCCAGCATGCAGAGGCACGACGTATCCAGATGGCAACCATGGGATTGTCGCATTATGGATCGCATGGCAGGGAGTCATGGGAGGCTGAGTTTGTAAGTATTATTTGATTTCTTTTTTAAAATTAAATTTTGTAATTTGTTTTACTTCATTATGTAGTGTGTTTTAATACATTGTATGTTCAAATTGTTTTGTAGTATCATATTGTTGGTAGGATGCCTACTCCTAGAGAGGTAGGCTACCATCAAGGTCATTACCGGGCGTCCACTTGGTAGCATTTCTACAAGGAGGGACTCATCACGGAGGAACAATATAATCGCGCCATGAGGATTCCACCACCAGAAGAGGTATGTTTTATTTTTTACATGAAAAGTATACATAACTCTAATTTATTGTTTGTAATGGTTTTTATATACCTTAATCCTTTGTGTAGGCGAACCCTGATGCAGTTGAGGATAGAGAAGGGGGGACTAGCAGTAGCGGTGACGGCAACGGTAGCAGTGGTGGTAGCAATGATGATGCCTTTTCTGAGGAGATATATGTTAGATATGATCAATGCCCCACCCTCATTAGGTACTACCAATGATCCATGGTGCTCAAAGTTGTAAGGCCCCCATTATGAGGAGAAGCCAAGTGTGAGCCCGGACATTGGTGGAGTCCTGACTTGTATATCAGATGAGGTCTATGTGACCGGATGGCAAAAAGGTGACCATTGTGGGTCTAATCTTTGGGTTAGACGGAGTGGTTAAGCTGGTAGCAACTCGAGGCACATTGCATTGAGTTGCGTGGTAAGGGAGTTAAAAGGGGCCCCTATTGTGGGGTCCGGGGGCCGCGGAAGCGGCCCCTGGCTGGGGGGTCCCAGGGGGGCCAGCGGCCCCCCTGGCGGGGGTCCGGGGGCAGCGCCCCCGGCCCGATGGTAAAGGGAATATTCCCTGGAATATTCCCTGGCCGACTAGTGGAGGCTCATATGGTAGGTCGGTCAGCAGGCCGACCTAACGACCTTCGCGGGCTATAAAAGCTAAACCCCTTCGCAGCCATCACACACTCATCTTTCACCCAGTCAGAGTTGTTGTTCCAGCTAGCCTTAAGCTCTTCACCTATCTTCTGTCTAGATCGCCATCTAAGCTTCACTCAGTGGAAGCGCACGGGTGGACAGAGCCATCTTTGTATCAGTTGTTTGGAGTTAAAGAATTTACTGATTCTCCTCTTATCTGTTGTGTACTCTCTATCTCTTTCTCAGATTCTGTTCGCTGCGCCGTGTAATATTTTACATGGTATCAGAGCCCAGGGGGCTCTAGAGATCGGAGAGCGTGCAAGAGGCAAAGGCTTCAACAGCAAAGAGAAACGATGTCGACTCCGGGAAGCAGTTCTGGCGCATCAGGAAGCGGTGCAGGAGGTGGTGCTGCTGTACCGGCTATTCAAACACTGAGGATTCGTCCACCAACCTTCAGCGAAGGCAAGTTAGATGGTACAAACTACACCTTGTGGAAGTTCAAAATTACTACTATCCTTGATTCTTATGAGCTTCTGGAGACTGTGCTGGGGACTGACGCAGAACCACAGCCTACCCCCGACCCATCAAATCCTAGTGTGATGATTCCTCCGAATGCAGATCTTCTACGAGCTTGGAAACGAAGGAATGCAGATGCATTGTGTGCCTTAGTTACAAGCTGTTCTGACAGTGTTTTGACTCTGATTCAGCATACAACCAAAGCGTCAGAGGCTTGGAATGTACTAAGGAGTCAGTATGAAACACGAAACCAAACAAGGATTCAAAACTTGGAGAATCAACTAGCAGCGGAGAAGTTTGCTGAAGGAGAGACGGTTGAAGCATTCATCACTCGGATTAAGAATCTGCGCGACCAGATGGCTGGCGCTGGGATACAAAAGACTAGCGAAGAGCTAGCTCGGAGGTGTCTTCGGATTTGTCCACAAAAGTTTGATGGACTAGTAACTGCCCTTAATACTCAGGTGAGACCTCAAGCTTTGACTTTTGAGGAGTTTTGTGCATTATTAATGGAGGAGGAGTTGAGGCTGAAAGCCCGAGAAGGAAGCAACAATGGAGATGCTGCATTCTCTGCCAATGCAAAAGGCAAAGGTGTTTCCTCCACCAAAAATGATGGTGACAAAAAGAAAAAGGGCGGCAAGAAGAAGTTTCAAGGAGAGTGCTTCTACTGTAAGAAGAAAGGACATGCAATTGCAGATTGTCGTGTCAAGAAGGCAGATGAAAAGAATGGTACCCTTAAAACTAAAGGGAAAGAGACAGCCAATACGGCTGAAGCAGAGTTGGAATTATTCATGGCGACCATTGAGGAAGTGTGCTCCTCGGCGCAAGAAGAATCTACCACTGACTCTTGGGTGTTGGATAGTGGGGCCTCCCGTCACATGACCAACAAGAAAGGTCTATACAGTTCTATGCAGCCTCTACAAGAATCCATCACTGTGACGGTTGGAAATGATGCTAAATGCCCTGCTGCGGGCACAGGTACTATTTCTTTTGTTGCTGCAAATGGTGAAGTCAAAAAGCTTTCAAATGTGTTGTATGTTCCCGAAATCAGGAGAAATCTCTTATCAGTTGCTGCCATAACTGATCTTGGTCATGAAGTGAGGTTCAAGAAGACAGGTGCAGAAATTATTGATAGTGCTGGCACAATTGTTGGCAAAGGAGAAAGAAGGAACAACCTGTATGAGCTAAGTGCTCTTACAGCCACCGCTGGAGTGGGCACAAGTAAGCTTTGGCATGAAAGGTTTGGACACATCGGATTTGCAGTATTGAAGGAGATGCAAAAGCAAGGTATGGTTGCTCACCTACCTACAATAACTGAATTGAAGGAACCATGTGAAGCTTGTATGATGGGCAAGCAACAGAGAAAGGCATTTCCACAAGAAAGCAAGAATAGAGCACATGCTCCTCTAGAGTTGGTGCATGCTGACTTGTGTGGTAAGATGCCTACACAGGCCTTGGGGGGATCTTCTTATTTTATGTTGATTGTCGACGACTACAGTAGGAAGATGTGGGTGTACTTCCTTCGTGATAAGGCTCAAGCTTTTGGTAAGTTTAAAGAATGGCTAATACTTGTTGAGAATGAAACAGGGAAAAGTGTGAAGAAATTTAGAACAGATGGTGGTGGTGAGTTCAACTCAAAGGAGTTTGAAGGCTTTTGCAAGAGCAAAGGGATCAAGCGTCAATTGACGACGCCTCACACACCTCAGCAGAATGGTGTTGTGGAACGCAGGAATCGTACCATTGTGGAGATGGCAAGATGCATGCTAAAGGGCAAGGGATTGCCTAACCATTTTTGGGCTGAAGCTGTTAATACTGCAGTCTACATTCTAAATCGGAGCTACACAAAGGCTCTCAAGGGAAAAACACCTCATGAGGCTTACACTGGTAAGAAACCATCTGTTTCACATTTCAGAATTTTTGGATGTGAATGTTATGCACATGTTCCAGATGAGAAGAGAAACAAGTTACAACCAAAAAGCAGAAAATGTATCTTCTTGGGTTATAGTGATGAGCAGAAGGCTTACAAGTTATATGACCAAGAGGCAAAGAAGATCATCGCGAGCCGTGATGTGGTGTTCAAGGAGGAGCCGCATACAGTGGAGGAGGAGAAGGCAAGGTCTTCCACTTTATCATCAAGCGAAGAAGTAGTCCACTATGAACCTGTCCCGAGAGCTATCCCTATCCTTAAGGAGGAGGAAGCATCATCTTCAGATGATGAGGAAAAAGTTCACCAACCTGACATCACCCCACCGGAAAAGCCATTGCCGCGCTGGGTGAAGCAGCTCTATGACCACAATAATCCTAGGCCTGCATCTGTTGAGGAGAAGGCAGACGGACCAAGGAGGTCTCAGAGAATAGAGGAGCAAAGGAGGGCTTCTGCTCACATAGTCAACATGGCCTTGATGGTTGAGATTATGAGAGAAGTAAAGGAGCCAACTGACTTAGAAGAAGCACTTGCAGATCCATCATGGAAGGCTGCTATGCAGGCGGAGTATGACAGCATAATGAAGAATGACACTTGGGAGCTAGTGGATCGGCCAGCAAAGCGGAAGATTATTGGCACCAAGTGGATCTGGAAGGTAAAGTACAAGGCTGATGGTACCTTAGAAAAGTACAAAGCTAGACTGGTTGCCCAAGGATTTTCACAAGTTGAAGGGTTTGATTTTCAAGAGTCATTTGCCCCAACTGCCAGAATGACCACTATTCGCACGGTACTTGCAGTGGCTGCCCACAAGAAGTGGCCAGTGTACCAAATGGATGTTAAGTCAGCGTTCTTAAATGGTGACCTCAAGGAGGAGGTGTACGTGGCTCAGCCACCAGGGTTTGAGGCCCCCCATTCTGAGAACAAAGTGTGTAAACTGAAGAAGGCATTGTATGGGCTGAAACAAGCCCCCAGAGCATGGTACCAGCGGATAGATAGGTTCTTTTTAAACCTAAACTTCAAAAGATGTGCCTCAGATGCTAACTTGTATGTTTACAGGGATGGTAAAAAGTCTGCAGTGATTGTCCTATATGTGGACGACCTTCTTATTACAGGTGACTATGAAGATATGATCAACCAAACTCGAAAGGCTTTGAGTTTTGAGTTTGAAATGACAGACTTGGGCTTGCTGCACTATTGTTTGGGGATTGAAGTCTGGCAAGAGCCAGGAAAGATCTTCATCTCTCAGAAGAAGTATGCATGGGAGATCTTGAAGGCATTTGGTATGACCGAGTGCAAGGAGATAGCTACACCTATGGAGGTGAATGTAAAGTTATCCGTTGAGGATACATCAGCACTAGCAGACATTGGGAGGTATAGGAGGTTGGTCGGCAGTCTAATCTACTTGTGTAACACCAGACCAGATATCAGTTTTGCTGTTGGTGTTTTGAGCAGGTTCTCAAACAAACCTCATGAGAGTCATTGGAAGGCTGGGATGCGGGTGCTCAGATACTTGAAGAAAACTCTTGACTATGGTATCACATACAGTTTCGGAACTTCTCTTGTGGGGAACTGTGACTCAGATTGGGCAGGAGACATTGATTCCAGGAAGTCAGTTTCTGGTTATTGTTTCTCTTTGGGTTCAGGAATTTTCTCTTGGATTAGTAAGAAGCAACCAACAGTGGCATTGTCTTCTACCGAAGCAGAGTACAAGGCAGCTTGTTTTGCTGCATGTGAGGCCGTATGGTTGAGAAGGATTCTATGGCATATGGGAGTGCAGGATGAAGAACCAACTGTGCTGAGATGTGACAATCAGAGTTGCATCGCCATTGCCAAAAATCCAGTGTTTCATGCACGCACCAAACATATAGAGATCCAGTATCACTATGTGCGTGATTTGATGGAGGATGGGATAGTGGAATTGGTCTACTGTCCAACAGAGGAGAATGGAGCAGATATCTTCACCAAAGCACTTACGAAGGATCTGCTTCAAGTTCATCTTCAGAGACTCGGCATTGGGCCGAGGAGATAGTTCACCTATGGGTGGACATTGAGGGGGGGTGTTAGATATGATCAATGCCCCACCCTCATTAGGTACTACCAATGATCCATGGTGCTCAAAGTTGTAAGGCCCCCATTATGAGGAGAAGCCAAGTGTGAGCCCGGACATTGGTGGAGTCCTGACTTGTATATCAGATGAGGTCTATGTGACCGGATGGCAAAAAGGTGACCATTGTGGGTCTAATCTTTGGGTTAGACGGAGTGGTTAAGCTGGTAGCAACTCGAGGCACATTGCATTGAGTTGCGTGGTAAGGGAGTTAAAAGGGGCCCCTATTGTGGGGTCCGGGGGCCGCGGAAGCGGCCCCTGGCTGGGGGGTCCCAGGGGGGCCAGCGGCCCCCCTGGCGGGGGTCCGGGGGCAGCGCCCCCGGCCCGATGGTAAAGGGAATATTCCCTGGAATATTCCCTGGCCGACTAGTGGAGGCTCATATGGTAGGTCGGTCAGCAGGCCGACCTAACGACCTTCGCGGGCTATAAAAGCTAAACCCCTTCGCAGCCATCACACACTCATCTTTCACCCAGTCAGAGTTGTTGTTCCAGCTAGCCTTAAGCTCTTCACCTATCTTCTGTCTAGATCGCCATCTAAGCTTCACTCAGTGGAAGCGCACGGGTGGACAGAGCCATCTTTGTATCAGTTGTTTGGAGTTAAAGAATTTACTGATTCTCCTCTTATCTGTTGTGTACTCTCTATCTCTTTCTCAGATTCTGTTCGCTGCGCCGTGTAATATTTTACAATATAGAGGAGCCCCATGCATGCATGCCTCCCATTGGCTTGTAATTTTCATTTTTGATATGTATTACTTTCAGCTAGTGCTTGGGACCATGACCATGCTTGAGGTCACAAGCACTAGAACTCATAATGTAAAAACGTTTCATCTATATATATGAAATTTCATGTTCTACATACATTGTTTTGTTTTTAGTATCTAATCTTCGAAATAATATTTCTCTGTTTTCCCTAAGCATACAATTTGATGTTGATGGGGGAAAAAAAACCAGAGAGCATATTTACGTAGCGCATCAATACACACGTCTATATGCTCGTCTACATGGGCGTGTAACTCTGACTATAAGCGCGCTTTTAGACGCAATACTGTAGACACAGAAGTAGACACGGTAATAAACACGCCAGACATTTTTTTTCACAGTTCAAATATTGCGTCTACAAGCGTGTCTATGGAGCCTTTTTGTTGTAGTGCTATTTTGTTGTTTTGCAAGCATTCACTATGATTGTATATGTTTGTGGTGTGTGTATATTCCATCTAAATAGCACCTCAAGCTCCTCCTCCTGTTCAATATGTTCCACTGATCAATAGGAATTATTCTTCCCTACTGACTTTTGAGCCTAGCGCAAAAGCTAGCCTTGCATCTTTTGTGGCTGCTTCATTCCCTTTGATTTCAAAGTTTCTTGTGTCATATAGTAAGAAATTGGGCTTGGTTCGTGGTACTTCCATGGTCCTGACACCTAGAGGGTTAGGGAAGGCTTTGTCTCTTCCCTACAAAGGAGAACCCTTTGTTAGTTACAGAAGCAAACTAAAGGGGTCCTCGATATCAAGAAGGTGATTAACACTTCAGGAGTGTCTTTCTCAATGATCTCACTGATTCTCTCTGGAAGCTAGTCTGCCAATTTCTCCAACATAGGTTCATGCATGCCAAGACACCATCTCACTATTTGTCCAAGGAGCTCTTCACAGCTTCCAGGATGGTGTTAAAAGGGGTTGCCATTGACTGGAGTACTTAACTTCTTACGAAGATGGACCAACATTTTGTCAAAGTGACTAGAGGGAATGTTACCAATGTAACTTATGGTTCATATTTATATGCTTTCTTGACATATTCAGGCCTTAAGAAGGGTGTGCTAGCCCCTCCTCCATCTGATCCAGTACCTCCCCCTCCACCTTCAGAAGATTCAGAACCCATTGACATAGAGGATCTTGATTCCTCTCCTCCATTGGTCATTCAGTGAAACTGCTTGAAGTGTGTAGCAGAGAAAGTTTCACCAATCATTAGTTCCTGCTACCTCTGGAAGTGACCTCCCTACCTACCTCAAATGCAACAACTTATTCAGGGCACATCGAGAGGGTTCTTTGGAAATATCAGTTCCTTCGCTGAACATCTTAGTGTCAGGGGAAGACATTTCTTTCCTTTGTAACAACATCGAGAGTTCTATTGAGCTCTCAGTGGACAGGTTGTGTTCAACAATTATATGCTTCTTTCTATGAAAAATTGATGCAATCCAAAGACCAGATGCATAAGGCAACCACAGAGTTAGCCTCTGCTAAAGACACTCTTGCCGATCTGTTTAAGCAGCTGGAGCAGAAGATACAAATGATTGAGACCCCTAGAGAGAGGAAATGTCTTCTTTGAAAATTCAATTAGCAGAGGCTCAGTCAGAGGTCACTAGAGTTTCAGAAGAGAAATAGAAAATGCCTAAAGAAGCTCAATACTTTAAGAATCTTTTCGATATGAAACTGTCAGCTGTGCAGACTGCTCACAAAACATTGGAATCCCAAGCTTCCCAAGTTAAGCAGTTGAAGGACCAACTGGCGTAGTCAGGGTCCATTCCTCCAAGCCCTAGTGTCCCCATCATTCCTTCTATATCTTAGCAGGACTTGGTAGTTCTCTAGAGACAGGCCACATTATGTTCGTTGTTTCAAGATAAAGTGGAAAGATTGCAGTCCAGGATGGATTTACTATGGTCTACATTTGAGCACTTTCAGGAGTATGTTTCTCCCGACCATTTCTTTTTTGTCCACTATCAGCTGCAGAAGTTGGCCTTCTATATTAAGCTTTCAACGATGGATCTGCCTCTTCCAAAGGATGGTTGGAGTAGGGCTTGGTCTTCTGATTTGCTGACAGAAGTTGTCCGTATGGTCTTTGAAGATTCTGTGACAATGGATACCATGTTGCTATCTTATATGTATCTACGAGGTGATCTATTAATTTTAGATGATGTAGATCTGGCTTGGTATGTGGGGGATGTGGTCTTACAAGCTACCTTATATGTCAACCATTTAGAGTTGAGGATAGATGAAATGTTCCAGTGCTATTCTTCTAAAGTGGCTACTTTCCCTTACACTTTATGGCATTCAATGATTGATTTTGTAGTCCTGAACCAACGCCAAAATACAGCTTGCTTATGTGTAGAGCACTAACCAACTCAAGGTGGATCTCCTAGCTTATCTTTCAAAGAACCATCCATTTGATTCGTCCTTTTTTTATGCCTACCATCGATGATCTGTTTTAGGTCTGTTCCAGGCTTATTGTACTATCAACAAATGGCCCATCGCTATGATGCTATTTTTTTCCTTTATCAATCCAACTCAATAGCTATCTTACCTCTCCTTTTCCAACCTCAGGGTTTTCCTCAAATTCCTATATTTACCTATTGTTCTTTCATTGAAGATCGTGTCTTTTTCCCTTCTCCTCGATGCCCTTCTCCATCTATCCATATACCTTCTACTTTTCCTGCTTATCAATTGATACCTTTCCTAAACTGATTCGCTTAAATTTTCAGCCACTCCTTCTTTAGCTTATTCCTCATTTTATGATTTTGCCTACCCATCTCTTCATCCTCTTTTACTTATTCCACTTCCATCTCTTGCCACTTCTATTTCTCAACCCCCTCAGTTGGTTAGTGGGTATGAAGGATTTGATCAGTAGATTCCGAGAAGAAGAGGATGGAGCTCAATTGATTCTCTCACGGGACCACATATTAATTGGCCATTAATTCCAAGGGACTTGACAACTGCTAGTCAAGCATACCAAAATTACCTCCATTTTTCTCAACAATATTCACAATCTCTAGATCCTTCAGTGAGATTGACTACCCATTTTGCCTGGTACTTAGCATATATGCATAGGCATTCCCATAATGATCAATTGATTCTCTCACGGACCATAGATTAATTGGCCACTAATTCCAAGAGACTTGACAACTGCTAGTCAAGCATACCAAAATTACCTCCATTTTTCTCAACAATATTCACAATCTCTAGATCCTTCAGTGAGATTGACAACCCATTTTGCTTGGTACTTAGCGTATATGCATAGGCATTCCCATAATGATCAAAAGGCCATTCCAAAGCTTTGTATGAATGTCAATGTGAACATTGATTCCCAATAGTTGGATGTCCTATATTTTGATGCCCTTTGTCTACCTAGCAGATACCTTGTTTTGCTAGAACGGATGTGTTGCCTTCAATTCTTTCAGAATCCTCCACAATCTTTTGTAGATGAGTCTTTATCCCTGGATCGCTTTCTTAATCATCAAGCTTTTAAGAGGGATCATCTTCATTCATACCCCTGAATGTATCTTCTATGCTTCTTAATGAGACATCTTTTGGAGGTGTCATTCAGATGGTTGTGTTTGTGTTTGTGATGTAATAATTTGTATGTGATGAGTTCGTGCTGGTTGAATAATTTGTTCGAGAGCTCTCTTTTCAACTATTGATACTAATGGTGGATGGCAAGCCTATGATGCAAAGCTAAAAAACCTCTTATATCCTTTACAAATTTGTTATGACTTTTTATTGTTTATTAGATGTGTTAATGAATAACGAAGTTTTTCTTTAGTAGTATTCTTTTCTAGAGATACAGGTGATAAGTTGGGGTCGAGGTTTGGAGTGATTATTGAAGATACTAAAGAAGATCAAATTGAGATCTTTACTGAACTTAACATTATTCTTTTCCTTAGGTCGTGAGGACGCTTCCTTTCTAAGTGTGGGGATATGTTGAGAGTGGAAAAAGACTGAGTTTTTGGCTGTTTTTTTTGTTTTTGAGGTTTGAATGGTTGATTTTTTATGGATTTAGAGTGATGTATGGTTGTTAATGGAAGTGTTTGAGAGTTTTTTGGATGATATTGATTATGTTTGTAAGTTTATGATGATTTTTAGTGGAAATATGAGGCTCTGTGATGTTCTGATAGGTTTTGTTGAGGTTTTGATTGGTTCTGATACCTTCTGTATACTCTCAACCATCAATATCCCCAGCTTATCTCGAGATGAGGACATCTCGATTCCTCTAAGGGGGAGAGAATGTAACAACTCCGAAATATGCAATTCGCATACGAAAGCCCTTTATGGGGATAATAGCATTTGGTTTGGATAATTGAATTGGGATGATGACAATTTTTTTTTAAAAAATTCCCCTTATTCCCCTTAGCCAACTGCCGAGCTGGAGGGGGAGGGGAATAGAAGGAGTGACTAAGCTCCTTGGTTGAGCTCGCATGAAAGAAGTGGCCATGCCGCTGCCGCGTAGGGGAGGGAGGAACCTCTCCCTCTCCCTATAAAAATCGTAGAGAGGGGAGCATAAAAAAACAGAGGAAGGGGGTGCCGAGACTCTGCGTAAGATTGAGGAGGAGGCGAAGATAAATTGTGCTGCCAGCCGAGAGAGGGGAGAAGGAGCTGAGCCGGATCATTGCAAGCTTGAGAGGAGCTTTGTCACTGAGTGCTGCCACCGACTCCGTCTCTGGTCACCGCTGTCATCGCCATCAGTCCAAACACTAATTCATTGTCTCTCTCCACACCATGTTACAAGCACAGAAGCTTCCCTTGAAGCTTCTGGAAGCTTCCAAGGTGGCTTCCTAAGCCCCCTTTCACACCTTTGCTTATTTCCCCCTCAAATTTTCCCTAAGGGCCCCCTTAGCCCTTTTGTTTCCCCCCTATTTTCCATTAAAGGGCTTTCAAGTGGCCCTTAAGCCCTTTCCCCCCTCCCCATGCAAAAATTCCCTTTTTAGCCCTTTTTTCCTATAACACCCTCTAATTTTCCCCCCCCACACATGAGAGGCCCTCCTAAGGGCCCTATAAGCCCCTTTCCCCCCCGGGATTCGAAGCCCCTTCTCGTGCCCATTCGTAATATCTTTCAAGTGGGTTGAAAACCTAACTACTCTATGATTTAACCCCTCACTAATGATTTATGCATTCTCCTTCCTTCCTTTTCCAATCCACTAAGACCGTTTTAAACCCTTCCGAGGTTTAAGAACCCCTTTTTCGTGAAATCCCTACTTCAAGGAAGAAGCCTTCTAAAACCGTTTCCGACAGACGGTGCAAGTTATCACCAAGGGAGCTACGGTGGAATTTCAAAAGGAGTTTGCAAAGCCGCATCCAAGACGGCTACATTCAGGATGGCTCCTAAGAAAGCCTAAGGCGCAGCCCCGCAGGAGGATCGTCTCCTAGCATCCATGTGGACATCTCACCACAAGTCCAGGTTTTTCTTCCTAATTTTTATTTTACGTCGTTATAATTCAATTGGGCGTAGATGATTTTTGGAAATAGGATGCAGTTTTCATCTTAAATGCTTTAGAAAAATTAACTCACGCGATGGAGGAATTCAATCATTAATAAAATGAACAAAATAAAGTGAGCAGAAGATTGATATGCATTCCTAGCAAGTAGTTTTTGTGCATTTCAATGAACTGAACTTTGATTAGTATCCATATTTACGAAACGGAATTAAGATAGTGCACTCCATTTAGGCATGAAGTATAAATTGCATGTCGCGTATTTAGGACATATCTTCTTCGCAAATGAGTCATTGTGGAAAGTGCTAATAACCCATAGGGAATTGCAAGGCATGAAATGATTCTTACGTTGCATAACTCTAGTCAAGTATCATTTTCTCAACTGCATAATTATTAGTAAAATTTTTCTTGTTTAGCATGAATCTTGTTTCCAAGTTATAGGATGATTAATTGGAGTTAGGTTATAACCTAACTTATGCTTGATCTTAAATTGATAAGTTAGGATTGAAAATCGATTTTCACATAAACAGTGAGTCATGTGTTTATGGAAATGATAGCGTAATTATCTTCAAGAATTAAACAAATTGGCATAAACCTAAACACCTAAACGCACTGAGTACTTGTTTTAGAAAGAGTTAATTCAAGTACAAAGAACTCACTAGGATTTAATACGTGACCTAGTTGCACGTATTGCTAAAACTGAAACTCCTATACCCTAAATACTTGCCCACATTCACCGAATGTAGGGACAACGGAACATACGTGAGAAGTGATCTAGGGTTTGTCCCTAAGAATCTTTCACTAAAAAGATGGAACTAGGAACCCTAGGACTGACAATGTCAGCCTAATGTAATCAGGAACAGATTGTTTTGTGATTCCATTTGATGGATAGAATAGTCCCATAGTTCGATGCGACACTTGTGCAACAAGTGCAGAATCGTATGATCCTGTGATTGGATCACAAGGGAATAGCCAATTCCTCAAAATGAGGTTGGCAGATTCTTATGCAAGTTATCTTACAAGAGGATGAATTATCGTCCTAATATAGTATCTTCCTTGGGTAAAGATAATTGCTCGAAAGCAAGAGACTATCCAAAAAAATGGGAATAATATATGAACCTAAGATATTGACCAAGTCGGGTTAATAGGGTACGGCCCTAACCCAGGATATTGGGGATCTTGCCAAGTCGCAAGTAATCCTAGATCGAGTGGTGCTGGATGCATTCGATAATAAGGATTCATTTCTTACCAGTGCCTAACGGGCTAATTAAGGAAGCTGATTAATACATGTCCAACTAAATGTGTTAGGTAATTAAATAACTAAAACATCCTGAGGAAAGTGCGGTGGATGTGGCCATAGGTCGGCAGTCCTATGGATGGGTGGTGCTCGTTGCCCAAGAACTTTTCTCAATCAAGATGGACAGCATGAATATTGTTCAAGGAACACGAACAACAAGAGAGTTGACCTCAAGTTATAAGTTGATCCCAATTTATGCTATTTTAGGGGAACGGAATGGGACTATGCCTTATGGTAGAGAGGTTGAGCTTCACATCCCTCTCGTTTCCCATTCTCCTTGAACCAAGTGCAGCGTGAATCTACTTCGGACCTGGCATTTCTGCGTAAAGTAGTTCACTTGGGTTCCACGCTAGTTGCCGTTAGGAAATGACCAATAGGGAAAAGCCTAATTCAGGTCGGTCCTAAGTGGGAACGGTTGGAATAATTCCGCTACGTGGCAGATGCAAAAAGTCCTAGATCGCAAACCCCATAACATTCCATGGGAGTGCTGGGCGGAGCTTTCTAGACATCCTTTCTAATGGACTGCTAAGACGTCACCTGAAGATACGACTGGACACGTTACATCCACCATGTAGGTTCTAAAGATGACCTTCTCTTCTTCGAGCTATACAAGCACGGTCTTTTTCTCCTTAGTCATCTTATCAAGTTGGCTTTAAAGTTATTTTATCAACTTGTCATAATGTTCAGTGTTGCACATTGTCGAAGGCGTTGAAGTAGTTGGCACTTCCAAATGGGGTATCTTCAGTCCTTGGCGTGATTTTTGCATCGTCTCTATTGGCCTCTTAATTCTTGCAAGGGGAGACTCCTTTGCTAGGGTAGATAGAATTTCTCATTTTTCTCAATTACCCTCCCTCTTATTAGCATCTCTTTCTATTTTGTCTTGCTAATCCCTGTTGAATTCCTCTTCCCCTTGTTCTTCTGAGATGAGAGTGAAATAGGCAGGCTTGATAAGGCAGGGGAGCAATGCTCCTCTTGAGTCAATGATGGTTTTTAAGGTTTTCTTCACCATTTATTCACTTTTTGGCCCCCACGGCTTCCTAGATTCTAGCTATCAGTACTCCTCCAAACCCTATGGTTGAAGCCTTGCAAGTTCTTTCCTTTCTTTTGATATTTACTCTAGTAGCCCTAGAGTTTTCCCCCCTATTTCTTGGCACTAAGGCTAGTACCTTTGTTGACACCTAGATCATTTGTTAGACATAAGCACTCCAATTTACCTTGTCTAGTTCATTTGGTGTACGGCTCTCGAGCAATGACATTCCTATTCAATTCATGATAGAGCATTGTATCTCTAGATGAGAAGAGAGTATAGGCCATTTTTACTTGTAGTCAGATGGTGGGATCAGGAATGTTAGCTGGATTGATTTTATGGTTTGTGTAGATTTTCTTTTTATCTATCCCCAACAACCTACAAACATTCTTCTTTGGCCTCTTCTCCAGCTTATCTTCCAATCCCAATGCCTTCTCCACAATTTTTGGACTAAGTGTGATGTCCACTCTTCTCATGGTATCTCCTTGCCCGATGGTTACTATGTTGCTATTCTTTTGGGTATTAAAGGTTATCAAGAACTTTGTGCATGTATTATGGTTGATGTCTTACCTCACATTCTCAAGTACTTGTTGAGATGCCATCATTCTATCATCTGCCCAACCAATGGCCTCTTCAGATGTCATCAATCCTTTCAAATTTTGTGGATGATATGGCATTTTAATTGATTGAATGCGCATATCTCCATGGCTAAGCCATATCTTCTATGATCCTCCTCCGAGAAGGAGAGATTTTTGGGTTTATTCTATTGATCTACCATTTAGGTTCTTTCCAAAACACAATAGTTCACAATTAGTTTTCTTTAAAGGACATCTCCTGCTGCACAGAAGGTAAGTGATTAGAAAGATTAGTATCCAATAATGAAAGGTATAGATGAAAAAATGAGAATTCTCACATAGATCAATCCATACATTTTTACACTTTCATTTTTTCCTTTATAAAACATATTCAAATTCAATTTTCCCTCCATTTTCACTTTAATTTATATTTCAAAATTTCATCTATTTTTCAATTTTACCTCCTCCCCCTTGGAAAGGATGAAAATCCCTCCTACGAATGTGGAAAGCAAGATGGATGGGCATTTAGTGCATCTGTGGTGTGATTTACTTTTCTAAGAGACAGTCATTAAACTCGAGGTTATACTCCAGGATTGCATAACAGCTACAATGTGGAGTTACTCTATTAGGATCCTATCAAAGTATAGGTGGAGCATGACATTGTCTTCTAATGGCCGATTCCTTATTGTGGCTAACACTCTAAATGAGGTTGGGGACACATAGGTCTGGTCATACTCAAAAGTCTTGATGCCATGTCATTGCTTTGCATTGGTCATGATTTGGTAACCCTATTGAGCCCATGAAATGTACAAAGTGTACCACTTGCATAAGGAATCGGACTCAAACGTGATTAATCATTGGAGTCCAAAAAGTTATTGTGGTGCCATGGGAGCTTTGATCTTCTTATATAAGGTAATTAAGCATTGGATTAAGGCCTCTTCTCATGAAATTTCAGTGCCAATCGTTTCATTTGCAATAGTGGGGGTCTTACTGAACTCCATACGGTCCTTACAAATAGGGACTTTGGTCCGTTGGCACTCATCATAGTGCTTCGCAAACCTAGCTACATTTTGAAATAGTGTTGGCCACCATAGTTGAGATTGGAGCACCTTGTGTGTTGTGATGGCTCCACTAAAATGCCCCCAACAATCTTGGCATGTGCTTCTTTGAGCGCATCATACATTTCATATTCGCAGACACATCTCCTTAAGAGTCCATCCTATCCTAGCCGATACGATTTTCCTTCAATCAACTAATAGAATTGGATTCTAAAGATCGACGTCCTTAGCCTAGCTTTTCCTACGGGTCATTCTAGCAATCCTTTCTCTAGGATGTGGACTATGTTATTCTCCCAATATTTTGTGAGTTTTGCCTCTAAACAAATCTCATTCACTAGACATGCTAAAACTATATATATCTGGTAGGTCATCATAGTGATTTCCCATCCATCGACTTCTCCTATGGGTATGCATAATATATGATCTACCATATAGCATTGTTTACCCTTGTGTACAAACATAGAGAAGTCAAATTTCAAAAGTAGAAATAATCATAGAGTAATGCATCTTATTGCACAGGGCTTGTTTACAGGATAAAACAATGCTTGATGATCCACAAAGAAGATAAAGGGTGTCAAGAAGATAGTATCTAAAGTTCTTTATGACAAACACCATGGCTAACCCTTCCATCTCTACTATAGAGTAGATCATTTCCATATCAATGAGTTACCTGCTAGCAAAGCTCACTAGATAGTCTAGGTTATGTTCACCAAGTTGGCACAACCTTGCCCCCATTGCAAATATTGATGCATAAATGTGCACATGGAAGGTAGTGGACCGATCTAGGGCTCTTAAGATAGGAGCTGAAGTTAGAATCTATTTAAGCCTTTCATATGCTTGTTGACATTCTTCAATCCACTCAAATACTATTAATAGCTTGTACAAAGGTCTAGCAATCAATGCATAGTTCAGCACAAACTCTTGGTAGTATCTTGTGTTGTGTAAGAAAAATTGAACTCCATTGAATTTGGTCAAAGGGAAAAAGTCAATAATCACCTTGAATTTTAAGGAGTCTATGGCTATCCTGTTCCTCAAGAAAACGTACCCTAAAATGCAATCATGCATCACCTAGAATTGGCACTTTAAGGGGTTTAGTGAGAGAGCTTGCCAAAATTGTTCAAAGACTATTCATACCTTTTCCAAGTGCTCTTTCCAGTAGTTGGTGTGGATGCACAAGTCATCCATGAATACTTCCAACCATTCTCTGAGCATATCCTTGAAGATGGCACATATAAGCACTGTAAGAAGGTAGTAGAAGCATTGGTTAGCCCAATGACTTGACTATTTAGGAAAAACACCCCCATTTAGTGATGAGAATGCCATATTATTCCTATTTTTTATATGGATTTTCACTTGGTTATATCTTGAGAAGCCATGGAGAAAAATATAGGCTTCCTTTCCTACCACTCTCTCTAGCATATGCTTAATGTATGGTAACAGATAATTCTCTCTTTGTAGCTGATTGACCTTCTTGTAGTCTATACACACTCAAATCTTCCCATTCTTCTTCATGGTGATAGCTATGGGTGATACCCAATTTGTGTGCTCTATCTCGTAAATGAATCTTGCCTGTAATAGCATATCAATGTTTTCCTTTATTGCATGTGCATACTTAGGATTAATTGCATATGATCATTGCTTGATTGGTGCTACTCCCGGGGATCATGGAAATATTATGAGTTATGATATTTTAACCTATTCTCTTCAACTCATCTAAGGACCATGCAAACACATTGGAAATTTTCCTTAATAGATTTAAAAGATCATTCTCCTCCTCCTTGGTTAGGTCATCCATTATGTACATGGGTCTAGGCTTGTCCTCATCGCTCGCCAAGTTTACCTCCTTAACATTGGCTAGTCCTTCGAGGGATTCACTTGCTTGCCCTTTTTGTTTGGCTCCTACTAACACCACTATTGGATCATCCTTCTTGAACTTCGTGAAGCACTTCAGCACATCCTAGGGTTTCTTTTGCCGTTCAGCTTCTAAATTCTTTGACTTATTTTTTCTCTCCTCCTTGAGCCTCCTATGCCTTACGTGGACTTAAAGGTCCCCCTTGGTGCACTTGATCCCTAGTTGTTCACAAACAAGGTGGAAAACCTAGAAAATCTAAAGTAGAAGACAAAGCCAAGGAAAAAGCGGAATGGAGAATGAAGGCATGCCAGGAAAAATCGGGAAACACAAGAAGTGTGAAAAAATCCTAAATCAAGGAGAGACACTCAAGAAATAGCACAAGTCAATACTTTTTCAAAAAGAGCGCTAGGCGCACCGTGATTTATCGGACCTTGACTTGTGAAAATTGTAAATGTAGATGGGTGGTAGGAGGGAAACTAAGAAGATAGGAGGACAATGGAAAAATGGCCTAGGCTATGACCGGCCATGTAAAAAGGGGATGACCACTCAAATGGAATTTAGGGCTTTGTATATAAAGTTCAAAAAGTGAATGAGAGCTCATTCTTTGGTGTGTGGCAAAGTGGACTCTTCTTCTTCTCTCCTTCTCTTCTATTTGATTGTTTGTGTGTGGTTGAGGGAGGGAGTCTGAGAGTGTGAGGGAGTGAGTGTGTGAGGATGAGGGACCATGGTGGAGAAGCTCTCCATCTTTTCCTATCTTCTTCTCTTCTTCTCTCTTCTCTTGTCTCAGGCATGGCTATGGTGGATGGAGCTTGAAGGAAGAGGCTTGAGGGTGCTAGAGCTTGCATTAGGAATCCTGGAGTTATCGGCATGCTTGAGAGAGGAAGCAACTTAATCGGGCATCAAGGTAAGCTCACTACATCCTTAGAGAGGCAAGGCACGTCGGCTATGTGAGAGGTAGCCATTGGTGCTTTATTCTTGGAATACTTAAAACAATAAGTGGTATGTGGGTCTTGGTGGTAGAGCTTGTGCATCTGAGACAAATGGATTCAATCTTGAGCACTTGTGTGCTTCGAATTGAGCATTGAAGTAAGGGTTTCATCCCGAAATTGGAGCTTGAGGTAGATAGGAGGTTTTGGGTCTTTAATCCGTGCTACAAGTAAGTATTTTTTATCTTTGAAAGTTAGTTTAATAGGAAAAATTAGTTCAATACCTTGCTTTTGATTCTTGTTGCATTCAAAGTAGGTTAAGGTTAGAAAATCGGTTGGAAAAGTGTAGGGTTTGTTGGCCAAACAGGGCATATATTTGTGAAAAATGGGAGAAAGGAGAGCTTAAGAGAGCTGAGATTGACTAGTGAGGGGGAAAGACTGGCAAGAACTTGGTGAAGGAGGGGTTTAACAATAAGAAGACCCAGGGGAAGCGCATTTGAAACCCTTGTTGCCAGAGAGAGAGAAACACCATATTGGGGAATATTGGAATTTCTCATAAGTTTGGGACACGTGGTCAATTCTTTGGATTTGTCATAAATTGAACACTATAACTCCAAATCGAGCATTCTATAGGTCAAAAGATTCCATTTTTCAAGCGCTTTCCAATGGTAGGTCACATCATATGCTTTTGAGAAACTTATGGGCATATTATTGAGGTGCCACCTTTTTAGTATTCAAAAAATGGGAATTGGGAGATTCCCAAACTCACTAATATTGTGTTGAGAGTGAGAGAGCTTCATTGCATAGACTTGATTAAATCTCATCAACGACGAGTTCATTGCCCACTACAGGTATTCCCACACATTCTCCTGTTGCATGTGTAGTTAGGATCTAGAGGTGCTCAAGTAGTGCGAAGGCTTCTATCACTCGGCGTAGGGAATTTTATGTTAGCTCAGTGAAAATGCGTTGTGTTCACCCCGTCCGAGTGATGAAAATTTTGGGCCGAGTCCAAGAATCGGCCCTCGGCCGGCCTCGATACTTGGCCCAACTTGTATTTGGCTACTCGGTCCACTGGACTCAGGCACTCACCACTCGGCCCGTCCGAATCAACCATTCAGACAGACTAGATATTTGGCCCTCGGCCCACCCACACTCGGACAAGTGGACATTTGGTCAATCTTATTTAGATGCAGTCCTTGGCCCTATCCACTTGGCCCTTGCACAAGTGGATTTGGCCCACCACCATTCAGCCACTCGGCCCTCAGCCCACGTGATTCAATCCTCTAACAACTACACTCGGATTGTCCAAATCCAACACTGAGACCAATTGTGTTTGGACCTTTCTCATTCGGCCCTTGGCCATTTAGATAGGCCAAATTGGACATTCGGTGCTTGCAATTTGGACATGTTGGGTAGAGTTTGGTTTTTCAAAATTTTTGAACATTGGAGCAGACCTCCTAGGCACCAACTGCCTTGACATCTTAAGACCATATACACACTAGAGAAGCCCTTCTGGCACAAGGAACAAGGGGATCAACAACACTCAAGCATAAAGGCCACACTAGCTGACCATCTAGTGATTTTGACCAATAGCACCATAGAGTGGAGTCTAAAAGCACTACCGAGTCGTGATTGGGCTGGAAGACTAGCAACAAACCCTACAAATCAGCAAGGACGGGCATACGGGCCTATCAGGCTAAACCAACGACAAGAGTGATAGAGTCATTTAGGCACTTGTCTTCTCAATCACTTTGAATTCTAGTCCACAAAGCACGAGGGAGAAAGGCTAAAAGCCTGATTTGGCACAATGCACATAAAAGAACACACACATGCACACATGCATAGAGTGAGAGTAAATTGAAGACTAGTTGTAACTAATAAGGAACTCACCCAGATGTAAGAACTTTAAGGAACCCACCAGTAAGAGAAGACCCAAGGACATAGAAGGGAGATTGAATCCCCAAGAGTAGGACCAAGCCAAGGACAAAGCCTAAAATAGAAACACAACAAGGGCAAAAAATATTGAGGAAGTGGATCTACCCGACCTTATCAACTTGATCGACAATTTGGCAAAACAAGAAGCCCTAGACATGGAAGGAGGCAGCTCAGGCCATAGAAGCGATGAGGAGCTTAATCTAAGGGACTACCCTAAGGCTGTCCAACATTTAGTGAACCAATACAATGCTCAAACCCGGCTAAAACACCATGGTAGGCCGGTAGAGGACATGGTAGCAGACCTAGAGGAAGAGAAAAAACTAGCCCGCAGGGCCTTGTAAGGCCTAGCTACATACAACCAAGATTAGCAAACAAGGAAATTATGCCAAAGTTTATAAATGTGAGAGATGCAGAGGATGCTAGCCCTAGCAAGCAGGAATCGGTCAGAGAGCGAGAGAGTGCTAGAAGAAGCTCTCACACTAAGCGAACTTGTGACAAAGCAACTACTAGATAACACAACTGCAAAATGAAGTGCTGAATCATTGGCCACATCGCTATACTGACAAGGTTAGGAGTCAATCAAGGCTCTAAGAGCCAATAAAAAATCCTTACGGTAGCAAAACAGCTATACAAATACAAAGCTATCGAGGACCCATACAACTTTGTGGAAGAATTCCAGCAGGTTTATGAGGCCAATGGCCTCACTAATCCTACTCAACGCTCCCAAGCTTTCTGAATGTGCTTAGGTGACAAGGGTCAAACCTGGTATACAAGTCTAGACGTTGTAGAGTGTGCGGATTTTAATGGCGTGAAAAATCTCTTCAATAAGAGATTTTATAGACTTGGATACTCCGATAACCTGTTGGTGTGGCTTATGAACGTCAAGTAGAAAGAGAAAGAGGATATTCGGGATTATGTGACCCATGTGAGGATCCTCCTCAAGAGGATCTCCATGGGTGAGAGACCAACCGAAAGGGAGGTGTCCACTGTATTTGTCAATAGAATATAAAGAAAGGAGCTCTACAAAGCCTTGGCCAGCAACTCAAGCTTATAGGGAGACGCGCTAGTGAGGGTCTTTGAAGAAGCTATTAGAATGGATGACCAACTCAAGGAAAGAAGCTCTAGAGGCTCAGAGCAAGAAGAGTCTAGTGCTAGGAGCTCGGAGAGAGCCTCAACACTGAGTGAGAGAGTAGACTCAAGCACTTAATACAAAGGGAAGGGCACTTAGTTGCGACAAGAGCTAGCCGAGATTAGGATGGACATAGCCAAACTACAGGAGATGATGAGAAAACCAACACGCCCACAAGTCCAATGTGTGCATTATGGAAAAAACCACTTGCTAGTTGAGTGTCAGGACCCTAGGTCATGACCTTGTGCTAATTGTTGTAGGTTCAGCCATGACACCATGCATTGTTGATTACCTCGGAGGCTCCCATACCTGTAGCCTTATGGTCAACCCTACCTTGCAAACATGACACCAAACTTCTTTGGAAGGGGAGACCCACTAGCTCTTCCAGCACCAAATGATGCTAAACCAACCATCCCTAGGATGGAAATTAATCCTACGGGTATCCCTAGACGGCCTGGACCCTATGTGATCCATCCACCGAATGACACCCTAGTCCACTATATGGATGAGCCTAGCAACGATGAGCCTTATGTAAACCTATATGTGTCGTATGATGAGGAAGGCAATGCTATCCTCATGGACTGTAGACCAGTATCGGTGATGATGTTGGGAAGAGGGAGAGGTAGGGGCCTAGGAGGGCAATCACAAGAGTTGGACTTGCGGTCACCCAAGACATATTTCTTCATGTTGCCCCAAGAGGGAGCAAGAAAACAGAGATAAGATTGACTTGAGATGCACAGAGTGTGGAATCACTCATCTCTTTGTCGACTACCCTAGGTAGACACCATCCTCTCTTTTAGCATGCAAGCCATCGGTTCCATTAGGGTTGTTTGCTATCAAGACGCTCGATGGAGAGGCCACACCTATCCCATTGCATGTCATGACCCGTGTGCAAACAAAGTAGGACGACAAGTCATCGTTAGGGCCCAGCAACCTTGATGCAACCTCAGTTGGAAAGAAGAGTCAGAGACAAAGGAGGAAGAGATGAGACGCTAAGGTCACCCTCAAAACCAAAAGTGCCACAAGTCTATGGGTTGGAGGGAAAGTCATTGATGCAGAAGAAGAGATGTGAGCACCTCAAACAGTTGAAAAGGGAAGTGCTAAGGTCGAGGAGTACCCCAATCTGAAGCGCCAACTCGAAGCCATCAGGAAGGTGAGAAAGTTGGTGAAGGAGGCCCAGTAACACCTAAAGGATGTTGGGCCCTTACTAGAGGATAAGATCGATGATCTCTCAAGCCTAAGCATGCCAATCTCTATCCCACGATTGAAATCAAGGGAAATGATGGCACCACAAGCAGGGCCATCTAGACAAAGCCCAAATGCTCTGGGCTAGTAAATTACTCTAGGCCATTGGCCAACAACCGTAGACTTGGGAGTGAGGCAAGTGACTAGAAACCTCCTCAATACACTGGTGACCACCCTTGTAACTCTAAGCTTGGGCGATCTGCTTACGGAGCATCCAATGTTATGGCTAGAGCTAAAACATTACGTCGAAGAATCAAATGATCCAATTATCACGGACTTGCCTAAGCACGATGTAGAAACTCAAATATCGAGTTTGACACTGCACTCAATGCCTAGATTCTTGTGTGCCAATGCTTTTTGGGAGGGCATGGAAATGCATGTAGTCCTCCTAGTCCTAGCTCTCGGGGATGTCACAAGAAAGGGAATTGCAGACACAAGGGCAGGTGTGAGTGTGCTAAGCCACGTAGTACTCCAAACTTGGGGTAACCCACTGGTTGAGATTGCTAGGTTCAATGTCACTCTAGCTAACGGAAGGAAGGTGAAATCGTGTGGAGTGTTAAAAAATTGGCCCGTGAAGATTGCAGGAATCCAATTCTTGGTTGATTTTAGTCATGAAGGGGGTGGACTCTATGACATCCTATTAGGCCAGCCCTGGATGCGCAACGCGAGAGTAATAGAAGACTGGGGCATTGATCTTATCTTCTTGGGCAATCGAATAGAGAGTGTCAGAGTGGAGATGGACACTTGGAAGACTATGTTGAGATATCGAGCTACACTCATGATATGCCACGGTGACGGTTGTGCATTTATGTCACCGACTTGTCAGTTGCAGATGCGGTTGGTACACCGCCCATGAATAATAGCTAGATGATAGCTATCCTTATCTACTCTAGTTCGTGGCTCAGTTAGTATGCCACCTTAGTTAGTTGATTTTGGTTTGAAACCCATGTATAGGGTTCTTATGTTTCTATGTACTCGAGTTCTTTTGGCTTACACAACTAAGAAGAGGAAAACTATTTTCAGCCTCCACCTGTGTGTGTATTCCCCCATTGTGCAAGAAAGCTACAAGTGAGACTCCTTCCTTCTCTCCCACAATCTTGACAGACTACACCAGTCAACCTAGATGCCATCTCCACCATGCTGAAGGGTGGTCGACTGCAAACTAAGGGATCCTATGGGACTCTTACCAAGTAAATCCCATGTCTTGAGGACCAGCGAAACTCGATGCATGTTCTTGCTACCATCTACCTACCATTCTAAGATGTTGACGAATACGAACAAACTGTTAAGGCAACTAATAAGTTCAAGGACACATCTTCAGTGCCAATTTTCATGATGACTGAGAGTCTTCGTGGGAAGACCCACTCATGTTGTTGCATTCCAAGTCCCAAGCAATAGACGTGAGCTCCAAGAGATCCTAGGATACTTAACCAATAAGTTAAGCCACTACAAGATCTCTTGGATAAGCCTAAATGGTGATGGTCCAAGGTGCACGATTTGAACTTTAAGTACAATTGGGCCTTACTTATTGACCAAGAATAAGGAAATAGTTAGAATGAGGAGAATAAGGAGCAATTGGACAAAGACAGCTCAATGATGAATATGAGGATTGTTGTTCCTTCAGTGTGAGATCGAAAAGGAAATCGATACCCTAGATTATGATATTGGGGGGTATATAATCAAACAAATAGAAGTAGACCCTATACCACACAAGCAGAGTGCACTTAGAGGTGGAGTCAGACTTAAGGATTGCGATTGAACTTGGTTGGAGCACACATGTGCAATCGATTACAAGCGGGCAGGCCGAGCCCAACCAAGTGATGCACCACTGCTGCAAATGGACTCACCTTCTGACCTATGACCACCAAGAGATAGCCCCTCTTCTAATGAGGATGGAGAGTTTAATTCTGAATTGGAGGTCGGCTTAGATAGTGACCTTAAAATACCTTGGCCTCCCAAGACTGGATGCACTAAGGGGGACCTATCCATCCACCTACGACATTGATAATTCAAAGAGGAATGACAGGTGCAAAACCAAGAGACGCGGGTGGATGAACAACGAAAACTGCAAGACCTACCAAAATGATTCACAAAGTTTAAAAAGGGAGATAGGGTGGTGATCTTGCTGGGAGCCAAATGATAGGGGCAGGCAAGAAAACCAATCGAGGGACCCACCAAGGTCAAGGAGGTCAATTTAGCCAGGGAAGGGGAAACCCCACAACCTATCTTTATAGTAGATGACTTGGCGGAGGAAGATGAAGCAAATCTTGTTGCTCTCCTACGAGAGTACATGGATGTATTTGCTTGGTCCTTAGAAGAGCTCAAAGGAGTAGACCCAAGCGTGGTGACTCTCAACATACCCATGACGCCTGACACAATGCCTGCTAAAGCAGCGACTGTATCCCATGAATCGAAAGCATGCCCATGCTGTCAAGGAAGAAATCAACAAGCTAATGAGAGCAGGATTCATCTACAAAATTGGACACACGTACTAGGTCTCGCCCATAGTCATCGTCCTAAAGAAAAATGGAAAGATTCGAGTGTGTGTCAATTACAAGAATGTAAATGAAACTACAAAAAGAGATAATTAGCAAATGTTAGAGAGAGTGGCTGGAAAAGTGGCCTGGAGTTTCTTGGAAAGCTTCTAGGGATACAATCAAGTGCAAGTGCATCCTAACGATAGGCATAAGACGACATTCGCCACAGAATGGGGAGTCTTTGTTGAGATATCGAGCCCCACTCGTGATATGCCAAGGTGACCGTTGTGCATTTATGTCACCGACTTGTCAGTTTGCAGATGCGGTTGGTACACCGCCCATGAATAATAGCTACATGATAGCTATCCTTATCTACTCTAGTTCGTGGCTCATTTAGTATGCCACCTTAGTTAGTTGAGTTTGGTTTGAGACCCATATATAGGGTTCTTCTATTTCTTTGTATGAGTCTTCTTTTGGCTTCCACAACTAAGAAGAGGAAAACTGTTTTCAGCTTCCACCCTTGTGTGTATTTCCCCATTGTGCAAGCAAGAAAGCTACAAGTGAGACTCCTTCCTTCTCTCCCACAATCTTGACATGGTATCAGAGCCTTGTTCGTGGAAAGGAGCTCAAGAAAGCAAGCCAAGCTCGCGGTGTTCTGGTAAGAGGAGCAGTGTTTCTTTCATTTTCTGTTTTTGGGAGCAGATCTCTACAAGTAGCACAGCCAGAAATTGCAAGAGTGCATTGTCTCAGATTGAGATGCCCTTCGCGGTGAAGCAAGAGGGCACTATATTGGGGCCTGTTTTGGAGGCGGAAGTTTTCTGCACGCACTCAGGAAAAGGCCCTGTTTTATGCTGTGCGACCACTGTTCTATAGGTCGGTGAAAAGTTACCACAGAAATTGCATCATATGCTTGTGTATAGAGACATTGGGAGTTACAGAATCATCCTTGGTTCCTGTTTATGTAAAATCGTCACTAGGAAGTGACTGTGTGGTCAAATACCACTTTCGCCAGTTTTGCAAATTTGCCCTTGTGAGGGTGAAGCTGTGGTTTTTGCAGTGACAAATTTTTTTGCAGTATTCTGTAATGGTGTCTGATTCTCTTTCACAGATTGTATCTGAAAAGCTTGACAAGAACAACTTCCAAGCATGGAAGTTTAGAATGATGAATTTCCTTATTGGAAAAGGATATTGGGAATTTGTTGCAGATGTTTCTTGTCCAGTTCAATCTTCTTGGGTGCCTTGGAAGAAAGCCATGGATGAAGAAATGGATGCCTTGGAAGCAAATGCTACATGGGAATTGGTACCTTTGCCTAAAGATAAGAATGCAATTGGCTGTAAGTGGGTTTATAAGGTGAAGCACAATGCAGATGGTTCTGTGAATAGATACAAGGCAAGATTAGTAGTCAAGGGGTATGCACAATCATATAGCATTGATTATGCACAAACTTCCATTTCATGTCTAGTTCAATCTTCTTGCTTTCATCCATGACAAGTTGTATCATCCATGGCTTTCTTCCATTTCCATGGCTTTAGACATATATCTCCAAATTTTCATCAATCTTCTTTCGAGGTGACGGAGGTTTATGATCATCAGAATTAGTAGACTCAC
Source organism: Lygodium microphyllum (assembly GCF_053477565.2). Taxonomy (NCBI): domain Eukaryota; kingdom Viridiplantae; phylum Streptophyta; class Polypodiopsida; order Schizaeales; family Lygodiaceae; genus Lygodium; species Lygodium microphyllum. Next base: position 8,849,197 of record NC_141162.1, on the reverse strand, counting down.
AAAGCAAGTAAGGAAATGCACTAAGCAAAGACTCTGTATCATCTGAAACATCTGCAACAAATTCCCAATATCCTTTTCCAATAAGGAAATTCATCATTCTAAACTTCCATGCTTGGAAGTTGTTCTTGTCAAGCTTGGAACTTCCATGGCTTTCTTGGATTAACTAATGCACTAGCCACTTTCCAACGACTGATGTGTACAATATTCAAGGAAATGTAGAGGAAGAAGCAAGAAGTCTTCATGGATGACATATGCATTCAATCTGCTTGGCGAAAACACTTAAATAGGCTCCAAGAGGTCTTTGAACGATGTCAGCTTTACCGCCTTTCATTGAACCCTTTGAAATGCCAATTCTCAGTGAAGCATGGATGTATCGTAGGACAGGTAGTGTCAAAGAATGGCATTGCCATAGATTTCTCAAAGATCAAGGTCATTGTCGACCTTCCAACCCTAGTTTATTACAAGGGTATTCAGTGCTTCTTAAGACACACCGAGTATTATCAACGCTTTGTGTTAAACTACGCATTGATTACTAGACCTCTATACAAGCTTTTGATTGTGTTTGAATGGATATATTATGGAGTGCCAACATGCATATGAGGAATTGAAAAAGGCTCTGACCATCACTCCGATACTACGAGCCCTAGATTGGACACTCACGTTCCATGTGCACATCAATGCTTTGAAATTCACCGTAGGAGCTGTGTTATGCCAACCTGGTGAGCACATCCTAGACTACCTCATGAGCTTTTTTAGTAGACAAATCACTGAGATTGAAATGAATTACTTGAGAACGGAGAGAGAGGGCTTGGCCATGGTGTTTGCTATGAAGAAATTTTGGCATTATCTTTTGGCTATGCCTTTTACTTTCTTTGTTGACCATCAAGCCCTGCTCTATCTGGTTAATAAACCATGCCCTACAAGACACATTGCTAGATGGATTCTTTTTCTTTCAGAGATTGATTTCTCTATGATAGTGTGTAAGGGGAAACAACATTACATGGCTCATCGTCTATCTCACATGCCCACAGGAGAACTAGCTGGACAAGGTATCGTTGTGGACAAATTGCCAGACGTGCATCTATTCTGATTGTCCAACGAAAAAGATTTGTTTAGAGTTGACATGACACCTTATTGGGTAGATGGCATAGTTCAATTGCTTGAACATGGACTGTCGAAGAGACCCATAGATAAAGCCTAACTTAGGCGGATTATCCTCAAAATCCAACCTTATCAACTGGCCAACTTTATGGGCTAGGAAAAGATGGGTTACTACGTAGATGCATGTGTGAGCATGAGATGCATGATGTATCGATAGAGACACATGGAGGAGCCATAGGAGGACATTTCAATGGAGACACGACAGCTTGCAAAGTGTTGCAGTCCTAGCTGTGGTGGCCTACCCTCTTCCGAGATGCGATGCAATTTGTGAAGCATTGTGATGAGTGCCAACGAAATCAAGTACATATCTGTAAAGATCACATGGAGCTAACCCCAATTATTGTAGAACAACCCTTCGAAAAAGGAGGGATTGACTTCATCAAATGACCCATTAGTCCTACAACACAATATTTGCAAGCCAATACATTATTGTGGCTATCGATTATTTGAAAAAATGGGCAGAAGCATGAGCTACAAGAAAGAATGACACTCAAACCACCGCTAAGTACTTGTGGGAGCAAGTGATCTCATGATTCAGCTGCCCCATCAGACTAGTTATGACAAGGCACCCACTTCATCAACAAAGTGAAAACTCACCTCTTGTCCTCCTTCCTAATCATCCATTGGAAATCTTCACCATATTACCTACATGCAAATGGTCAAGCTGAATCAACAAATAAAATCCTAGTGAACGTCTTGGCCAAGTCCATCTTCGCATCATGTAGTGATTGGGACAACAAATTGATGGTGACCTTATGGGCCTACCGCGCACGGCTTACAAGACGGCGAGAGGACAGACCCCCTTTAGATTAACATATGGCATAGAGGCAATTCTTCCCTTGGAATTCTTCATACCAAGCCTCAAAATCACCCTTCTAGAAAGATGGGATGGATTGAGTGCTTGATTGAAGTCAAACACTTAGTTAAAACCTAGCTTATAGCCACCCATGAGCTTATATGCAAGAAGGAAAGGCACAAAAGCTAGTTTGACAAGCATGTCAAGTAGAAAAACTTCGAATAGGGTGACTTAGTACTACTATACTTAGTCAAAGGACATAAGAAAAAACTTAAATTCTGGGGGCCAGGACCTTTCAAGGTTCAAACCATTAGCTGAACTGGCAACGTAGAACTTGAAACCCTAAAGGGCGAGGGCATAGGCTTCTTCAATGGCAACCACATAAAGAAGTACTTTTCCCCCACACACCCATTGCATGAGTCCCCAATGCCAACACTACTTATCAATGTACGAGTAGCCACTATCACCAAGATGGACAGTAAGGATGAGGAAGTAGTACCACCAGCTTACGTACACGTGACAGTCGCTGCCAAACACACATGCACCATGAGCACATTGATCGATGAGGGAGTTGATTTTAATATCTTGACTCATGACTATTGGACCAACATTGGCAAACCACAGCTGCAAAGCCCAGTAATGTTGGTCTTACCCCTTATGGAGGCTGAACCTCCGAACTTCTGGGAAAGTGCAAGGTTGCAATTTCTATCAAGTCTGAAAGCATACTGATAGTTCTCTATGTGTTGCCTAACACTAAGAATGTAGGCGTAGAATCACTATTGAGATGAACTTTCAAGAAGCAAGCTTGTTACAATGTTGACTATGAGTCACAGCGCATCCACGTCCCCATAGGTAACATCCGCATAGCTCCATCTTTTAGCAAGGGCGGTTGACCCTTTGCAAGTCCACAACACCATCACTAGAGCAACCCACCGTCAAGGCTAAGGAGGGGGGTCGTAACTTGTCACAACCCACCCAGCCTTGGGGCTAGCAACTCGCTAGAACCCACACTCAAGCCCACAAAACCCAGTTCAATTGTAGGCCTAAATAGGGAGTGCCACCTAGAAATAGAAACCCATGGCCTCATAAAGCTCATCATTTGCACCCAAAACCTAGGAAGCCAAGGCCTTACCATAAATGTGGACGCACGGTCAAGCCGCAATGGGTCCCGAAGACCTTATTGCAAGCGCAAGGCTACTATGTAGGTAACACCTTTTTTGGCTACCTAACGCCAAAACGACCAAAGACTCTACTCAGATGCCACCCTCAAACTTGACCAGATGAAACATCATTCCAGAGACACTCACAACACAAGAGAATCAAGTTGTTAAGTCAGTAGAACCTCCAAAGCCTAGCTCAAAAGGACCTGAACCAATCTATCGCCCAAAATCATAGCCCGCCACTAGCAAAATTCCTAGCTCTAGTGCTGATGATACCTCTCACATCTCAAAGGCATATAGTGGCATGATAACAATCGCAACTCCCACTAAACCCATCAAAGGTGAGGCCAAGCTCCAACCTAAAGAACAACCCACACTATGACTATTGGCTACTGCTAAACTCTCTAGTCCGGTTAAGCCTCAACCCCCTATCAGCCTTTGACCCTCTTTGACCCTCTTATGAGCAATGATAAATTTTAACCTTGGCCATGAACATAGCTGAAAACACGAGGGACGGCATGGTTGCTTATCTCCAATGCTTGGACACTATTTTCATGACCCTAGCTAAAAGCTACAAACGACTAGACTTAGGCCTCTTGGATGAACCTATAGCAACGAAAGTTTGAACACTTCCGTGCTTTTAGGAAGAGTCAGAATTTGTATTCCTCAAGGCTTCTGAAGTAGCTCAAGAATTAATTGCAACTGAGATATCCCACAAACAAGCCATCAAGGAACATCTCATTATGTCATATAATAAGGATACAACCCCGGCCACAAATCAAGAAATTGCAAAGTTGGAACACTTTGTCGACCATAACTCCTCGTTCTTACAAAAATGGTATGCTCTACGATTGCAATGGAGCAAGTGGGATACCAAATAATGACCAATCTTGAACAATGACACACAATTAAGGCATCTGAATATGACCCAACCTATGTCGCTCCAACTTCCTATAGGGTGTTGTCTTCTATTGGTGATCGACCCCTAGAAGAGTAAATTGAGGGATATCTGTTTTTAGATCACATCATCACAAAGGAGGAGTTGCATGTCACTAGTCAAATGGACTCTAGTGTTTTCTTGCTTGACGTCCTCTCTTATATTACACACATAGACATTCTCCCTTTTGACATAGACAGCTATGCTAATCTTGAGTATAATCTCAATTTCTATACTTGGCTCATGGGAAGGTCACACTCTCAGATTAGGTGTTGAATGGCCATCACCCACTAACCCTTTAATCCTAGGAAAGATTCTTCTCAATTCACAGAGGGGGAGGTATGGTAAAACAAACCAAAACACATAACAAGTACCATAAAGGGAAAAAACACATACGGGACATGAGGGACCTCAATGGTAGGATAAAGTAACTTGTGAGCGAGGAATTGAAAATAAAACTTGAAAGCAATGGACTTAGTTTTTTGAAGGAAAAAATTCTAATCATGTACTAAAAATAGGTTTATTTGCCTAGCATGAAGTCTTGTCTTTTGGTAAAGCTAGGTGAAAAAGCGCTAATGGCAAAAGATGGCTTATGACAAGAGTTGAAGATGTCGCAGCAGCAGGACCGAGCCCATCACCTACCTTTCAGGGAAGAGGAAAGAGAAAAGTACGACCTATCCCTTGAAAATTGAGCATACATCCAGATCAAGTTTAGGAGTATCCAGAATATTGAAGGAGTGGTGACCAATGAGGAAGCTATCAAGAGGATTGTGGATTAGTGCAACCTCGCCATGTATATTGAAAAGTTTGGACAAGAGCCTATTGACCACACTAGGTGTGTGGAATTCTTGAGGATGTATGACCCTGACAAGGAGAGTGGGACAGTGTCCTTGGCAAGTAGGGAAGGGACTAAGCAGGTGCAAGTCCTGCTTAGCAAGACCCTAGTGGAAAAGGCACTAGGATTGGAACAACCAAAGGTGAAGAAGAGGCACAAAACATCAGATGTCTATGCCATGCTAGGGATAAAGAAGGAAAGTGTCTTAAAAAATGATGGCATAAGCATCCAAGACATCCGCGATGTAGAGATTAGATTGCGAGTAAAGGTGATCCACACCCTCTTCTTTGGGGTCAAACTTTTTGGTAAGGATCAAAGAATCACTCCCCTTCGAATGAGAGCCCTTAAAGAACTTATCGAATATAGAATTATAGATATGGGACATGAAGTTAACATAGCTAGCTAATATATATTCCATGCATGGATAACACCATTGTTTGAAATTGTGCATTTATTCACTTTGTCCTCAATGTCAAGAATCACATAATGGGGAGACTTTCTTGAGTTGATATGCCAAACACACACCATACACACAAGAGGAAGCTCATTCAAGAGTAGAAGAAGAGAGATGGAGGCCAAAACGTTTTCTTGCTAGTCTCTTCTTCTTCTTTTATACACAACACAATGTACAAAAATATAGAGAAGATACAACATAAAGGAAATTGGTTTACTACGTCAAATAATAGAGAAGATACAACACAGAGGAAATGGGCATACTACGCAAATAATGCATAAGTGACTATACTAATTGATTGGCACTATAACTATGCTAGATGTAGATAGATGCAATGACCTAAACATAATAATTGATAAGTTAATGGCTGTGTGGGGATTATAATGACCATCGACGTGTTAAGTGTAGATGTGCTCTCCATCTAGCCATGTTATCAATGCTTGCATGTAGTGAGCTTGCCATCTCAACTCTCCCCCTTAAGCTCAACTATATCTCTACAGCTCCAAGTAAACCTTAAAATTTTTTTAACCTTCTCTGCACCCAATGCCTTTGTTCTCTCTCATTAAGAGGTAATGCACCTAAATGTGTTTTGTCTTAGTATGGAATGTATGTTGCTCATGTTGTCATAATGAATGACAACTGGACCACATCCTTGTACAATAACTTTTGTAGCCATATCATCTCATATATTTCCATAATAGCACCTCTGCACTCAGACTCTATACTCAATATATCAAATATAGGTTACTTTTTACTACGCCACATAAGTGTTGTATTACCAAGGAAAAACATGAATCCACTGGTAGATCTTTTGACATACTACCAACTCAATCTACAAATGTGTATCCAAATGCTTGTATGCCCTTACCTACCCCATTAAAAAGTCCATAATACAAAGTGCACTTCACATACCTCAATATGTGTCTAATTGCATCCAAATGAGGAATTCTAGGCATCTACATAAACTAAGTGACAAAGCTAATAGCATAACTTAAGTCTGGTCTTGTGAAAGTCATGTAAATCAAACTCCCTACTATCCTCTTAAATGTAGTAAGATCTTATGTCTCATCCCCAACATCAGCACTCAACTTTACATTTTGCTATAATGGCACAAAAAGAGGCTTGCATGCTATCATACCATATTTGGACAACATATTTAGGCCATACTATCTTTGGGATAGCTATATACCATCATCACATTTAATCACCTTAATACCAAGAAAGTACCTGAGCTCACCCAAATGTTTCATCTCAAACATTTTTTTCGAAAAATCCTTAACTTTAGAAATACCATTTTTATTGTCACCTATAATAATCAAGCCATCCACATAAATAACTATGATGACCAAACTTGCATCTCCCTTTCTCACATGAAGTGAATGATCAACATTAGAAACAAAAAGCCAACGTTGACAAGATACTCTCCAACCTTGTCAGACCATGCTTTAGGTACAAAATTCAACCCATAGAGTGCCTTCTTTAATCTACACATATATAGGATACTCTAAATCCTCATAACCTATTGATTGCTCCATATACACCCCTTCTTGCAATTCACCATGCAAAAAGAAATTATTTACATCCATTTTCTTCAAACTCCAACCTTTGGCTACTGCCAAAGGAATCACACATCGAATAGATTCTATCCTAGCAACTTGACTAAATGTCTCTTTATAATGTATGCCATATGTTTGAGTATAGCCTTTGTAATGAGCCTAGCCTTATACTTGTTAATAGAACCATCTACATTATGCTTACCTTTATAGACCCACTTATAATGAATAGTACTCTTGTCCTAATTAGATAATGGTACTAGATCCCAAATCTTATTGGCCTCTATTAGGTCCATCTACTCATTCATTACTACATCCCAATGAGCATGACCAATAGATTCTTAAAACAAGTGCACTCAACATACTCAACTACCAAAATTTTAGTTAAGTAGCATTTTTAGCAAATGTAGAAAACAACGTAGATATGTAGGTGACATGTTCCAGATATTGGCGCTTGTTGATGATTGCACAATCTTGGTAGCTATCATAGGGCTTTGTTAGCCCCCCCAGTGGACCATCTCCCTCTAAGAGGGTTTGAAGAAATTCCTCCTCTACTGGCTGCTATGAGCAAAACCCTAATAGTGGGTTTCTAGAAACCACCCAAAGCCAAGAAGCTTCAAGCTTCCTATTTTTTCAATTTCTTCAATTTGTAATCATTAACAGTGATTCTAATCATTGAAGCATATGCTCTGAAGTGTGTTCTTGATCTATGAGTAGCTCCAACACTCGGGGGACATCATAAGTTCACTAAGAAGCATGCTCTTCAAACTGATAATGAGTCGTGTCTCACCAAACATGACAAGGTAATACCTAAACATATCAATCTTGAGATGAGTGCTTCTAAGCACTGAAAAGGCATTTAGTAACATCAGTACGATTGCCCTATGAATATTGATGTGATTGAAATCTTCTCTTGCTCAACCAAATGATCGTACACTAAACCACAAGGTGGGGGGGAGCTAGAAGTCCAGTCAAAGTTCACCTCATTGAAACCTAGGAAAATAGTAAAAATTAAATTAAGGGCTGTTCGAAGGACGGGACCGCCAAAATTCTACCTTGAGATATTGCATATGTATGATTTTCAACCTTTTTCATCTTTAGATATTTAAAATTGGTTATCACTTGTGGGGCTATCAATTCTATTATTTGGTTTGTACTTGGCCACCTGTAAAGGACTAGATACTACCATTGCCTAAGGCAATAGGTAAGACCATCCTATAATGGCCATGGCCTATGTAGTTGCGAGGCCTCAAATTCACAAGTTCAATAGAAAAGACTTCCATCCCTGTCAAGTCCTCGTAAAATATAAAATGATGGAACGAAGCTATTGACCCTTTATAAAAGGGACCAACGTTATTGACCCATCAAATCCCCTTGATGTAGAAGACAATGAAAGAGCTCAGTTCATCATCATGCTTCATTTGGATGAATCTTTAATTCATCATATTGACCAACTCTCCACTACCAAGGAGAAGTGGGATGAGCTTGAAAGTCTCTATGGCGCTACAGGGAAGAACTCCAAGATCTTTCTAAAGATCGAGTTTCTTAGATTGGAGTATAAACAGGGGGAAGATATAAGTTAATTTATTTCACATATGAAGGGGCTCATGGCACAATTGGCCGCATTTCAAAGCACCAATTCATGATGAAGATGCCATTTCCATCCTTCTAAAATTTGTAAAGAAGGTCTTTCCAACTCCTTGTTACTACCCTTACTAATATCCCAATTCCAACTTTGGCAAGTACCATTCAATCATGCCTAGATGAAGAGAAGAGGAACCATAAGGAAGGATCTTTAGCATTTACTTCCCGTGAGCAAGTGTTAGTCCATGTAGCTTCTACAAAGTGCTCCTTTTGTCATAAAAAATGGCATATTGTAAGTAATTGTTGGAAGAAGTATCTTCAAAAAATCAAGTGCAATAAATACATAAAGACTAGGCATATCACCAGTAAGTGTCCCAGTGTTATAGAAGTACCTAAGGAATTGGAGGTCAATTTTGCCTCTCAATCCATGGATGATTCACTCTTCTGAGTCCTGAATTCCCTTTGTCTATAACTATCCTTTTAAGCCTATTCTATAAAGGCATCCAATTTGGGTTAACGGGGGGCATTCTCTTATGCTTTGTATTCCAATGTTACATGGCATTAAGGGGGGGTGCTGAGAGTATAGGCATATGGACCCTCATGCAAGAGTGGATAAGGGTAGGAAAGTGTGAATGGTCTTGAGGGGAAGGGAAAACCCTAACCCTAGCCAGTTAGGGCTATATAACTAGCCTAGGGGTCTATATCAACTTCTGAGTGAGAGTGACCCAAGTTGTACTTTCATACGCAACTGAATAAGCAAGACTTGTTCTTTTACTTGTGTGCTCTTCTCTCCCTCTTGTGCACACTCTTTAGCTTCCTCTCTAAATTTTCACAGCATGCACCTTGCCAAGTAGGACAATTTCAATTTTATAGTAAATAATGGTAATATCTCTACAATAACCAAGGTATTTCACCTCAACAACTTCTCAAAACATCTCAGAACATCTACCATATCATCTATTATACCGATAGTATGAGAGTTTTAAGTTAAGCATTCAATGCTCTAAATATCCCAGATAGCATTTCGTAGAGGTCAACTATCATCTAAGCATCAAGGGCATTTAGGCGACATAGGTGATCTAGATATCTATTAAACCCTATGTAAAAATAATATGTATGCTATATACAACATATACTAGGAGAGTACAAAGCTCCAATGAAGTCCAACAACACACTCCCATTTCTAGGGAAGTAGTCAATGACTTTTCCAAGTTTGTCTTCAAGTGCCATATGTATATGTTAGAGTATACTATCAAGAAAGAGGTGCACTTTCTCCTGGTCGATGCTAGTCACAAGAGCTATAATATCTACTACTTTGATTGATGTATTTGATGGATTATATTGAGCACTTAAGAGTGGTAAAGAGGCTTCATAAAGTAGCCAAGGTTGCTATTCAATATCAACTACAATAAGGGATTGAGTTACATGACTTTGGTGTTGCTCATTTAATGCATAGAAACCCATCTTAACATAATGCCTTTGATGTTGCTCACTAAAATAATAAGAAATCCATCTTAACATGATTTTATCTTAAGTATACCAACTAGTACTCATGCCTAACAGATGTAAATGATCTATTTCTACTATTAGTGGAGTAACAATGAATTACTCTTTATCACACTTTAATGCAATAAAAAACACCCATGGCTCTCTTTTCATGTGTGGATATCTCTTTTAGCTTTTGTTTAAACTTTTGTATCAAACCTCATTGCATCTTCATCATCTCAACCTATAGCCCAATAAATTTAAATTGGACTAGTATCCATTGTAATAATGATAGCTTTCCATTGTGTACTCTCATTTTCTCAACCTTGATGTCATACTCAAAAGATTTTTTATTGAGTGTTGAAATGCTTATATTTTTAGGTATTTTTTATTTGGATTTTTGGGAAACTTTTGTTTGATTTTTGGTTGATTGATTGATTTGGAAGTGTTTTGAAGTTTTTTTGAATATATTGAGTAGGTTTGAGAAGCTTATGATGGTTTTAGTTGAGTTTTGACGAGTTGATGGGTTTTGTGGTGTGCTTGTTTGGTTTTGATGAGTCTATTTTGCTTCTATTTCGGTCTTTTTTTAAAATTAAAACATTATCATTGTAAACGTATATTTTGAGGAATGATTGAGATTGTGTTAGATGGTTTTTGAAGGTTTGGGTTGGTTTTGGTTTGAGCTCTACAATTTTTATGCCTTCTATAGTAGTGTCCTATTGAGCTTCTATATACCTTTTACTATCTTCTGTATGCTTCTATAATTGTTATGATGGATGGATGTTTAGCTTTGGGAAATTATCTAATCTTGGAAAGAGAATAATGGAAGCTCTTAATAGCTTTAAAAAATAGAAGAAAGTAGCTAATGAAGACTTGACCTAAAGACTGAAGTGATAATGACATTGAGGAGCTCCCAAGGGACACTATAATGGCTCTAATGCCCCTTCATATCATGCATGTCTCTTGGGAGGGGTATTCATTAATAAAAGAAGATTATTGAGTGTCATTATTTTTTACTATCATGTGATATTAAGAGAGATGTTGCTTCCATTTTCAGCCTTTGTTGGTACTTGTTGATGGTAGTTTTCCAATTATGCACCAAATACATGGAGCCCCAAGAGGAACACCAAGAAAATGGAAAAAATACTATAAGAAAATATATTTTCACACCAAAAAGCATGTTCTTTATAATTCAACCAATCACAAGAAGAAAAACATCACCAAGAACCACTTATCTTCATGAAACATCACACAATGAATCTCCCACGGATTTATCACAATAAATCCTCAACATGTTCTTCATATTATTTTAGAAACCATAAAATAAGGAAAATAAAACAAAGAAATGATCAACTTTGAATGGATTTAATCACATAGTATTCATATTTCATCACCTTCATAGTCTTCATAGTCTTTCTCTCAATATCTCTCATGTAGATACAATATTTCTTCATAGAAATTGTCTATCTCTCATACACTATCTCTCTCTAGCTCTTTTGAACTTAGATTCATCCTGTCCAAAAGTTAAAAGAATCTCCCAAAGTCACACATACATTCTACATAACACTTATTGAAGATCTACAGAACAGAACTGAATAGGAATAGAAGAGAGATAGAATAGAGACAAAAGCTCTACAGAAGATTTACAGAGGGTTACAAAAGGTCACGAGAGAACATAAAAACCTCATAACTCATACTAAAACCATTCCAAAATATAAAAAACTATTCAATAAGCTTTCAAAATATTTCAACCTTCATCAATCATCAATCCATGCTTCATACAGAAGAAAATCAGAACAAAACTGAAGCTATACAAAGGTATCAGAACCTCAACAGAACCTATCAGTACATAACAAAGCCTCCTATTTCCACTAAAAATCATCATGAAATTACAAAACATAATCAATATCATCCAAATCACTCTCAAACACTTCCATTAACAACCATACATCACTCTAAATCCATCAAAAATCAACCATTCAGACCTAAAAAACAACAAAAATCAATCAAAAATTTAGTCTTTTTCCACTCTCAACAGATGCCTATTTGTTTCAAAAAAAATTATCAATTGAAAAGGTCTAGCTCATCCATCTCCTAATAGAATCAAGCCTACAATATGATTGCTAGTCATTTATATCAACTAGGGGAGGACTGTCATCTTCAAAGATGAATGTGTGAGTATGAAATTGAGGATGTGCTATAAGAAGGACACAAAGGGATACCACAATGAAGTTTTGATGTAAACACTACAACTAGAAACTTGGTTTTATACTCCTAATTCTGGTGGCCAACTCTTAAGAAGGAGGGACATGTTACATTAAACACTATGATTACTGCCAAAAAACCAAACTACCAATTAGGAAAGATAAAATGTAGCTTTTCCCTTTAATTTCATGCCAACCCTTTTGTATAAACTTCATGGGATCCATTAGTCATGTTAATCAATATTTCCAAGTGTGCTACATTGTAGTGGCCTTTGGTTATATGACTAACTACATGGGCAAAGGCTAGGGCCACCTACAAGAATGATGCTTATACTATGACAAAAATCTTATGGGGAGATGCTATCTCATGATTTGGCTATCCCATTGAGATTTTTAATGACAATGACTAGGGAACCAATTTTTTAAATTATTTCATTGAACTTATCCAATCCATTTTTGAAATGATATCATTAGAAATCTCACATCCATGTTCCTAGTCTTACATTGAAAGTTCAGCCCCCTTACTACCCTCAAGCTAATGGCCAATCATAGGCCACTAATAAGATCCTTGTTAGTATGATACCCAATACTATCTAAGCCTCACAATCAAACTAGGATCATAATATCATGACTATACTCTCGGCTTAAGAAAAACTTACAAGACACACAAAGAGTGAATCCCCTTCAATTTAACTTATGGGACCAATGCAGTTATGCCAGTCGAGTTCCTTATCCCTAGTCTTTGTATTGTAGTACAAGAACTAGAAATGCACTAAAGTTTGGGCTGAACACCTTAATAAACTCAAACATCTTATTGAAACATGAGTTCTCACAACTCATGCCCTACTATAGCTAAAAGAGCCTAACAAAGGAAGGGGGGACTTGAGGGTTTTAAAAACCCGAGGGGGGGGAGGGGGGGAATTTATGGAATAGAAGGGAATATGAGGGGGTGAAAGGGGGCTTAATTAGCCCCCTCCCTTAGGAAGCTTCCCTTATCCCACGTGGCAGGAGGGGGGACAATCTAGCGGCGATGGGGATGGAAAAATCTACCGGTGGTAGATGATGGCATCGTGAGGAGAGAGGCTAGAGGTTATAGGCGGCAGCGGCAGCTCGGCAGCATAGCAGGCGGCTTCTCCTCATCTTCGTCCTCCCTTGATAGCAGCACCAACAACGCCAAATCTTCCTTCCACTCTCTCCTAGCCTCCTTGTCTCTGCGGCCCACCCCTGATTTTATAGGGGAGGGGAGGGAATCCTCCCCCCTCGACGTGTCCCTATGCATGAAGATGGAGCCGAGCAAGATTCAACGAGGAGCTTGCTGGCTCCTCTATCCCCCCTCTCCCGCTCCAGCTCGATATGCTGCCGTGTGAGAAGGTGATTTTTTATTTAAAAATACATATATTTGATATATTACATTCTCTCCCCCTTAGAGGAATCGAGATGTCCTCATCTGAGATAAACTGGGGATATTGATGGTTGAGAGTGTCTTCTTCTATCCAAGTGGCATCCTCTTCAGGATAATCTTTCCACTTGACGAGGAATTCTCTCAAGTTTTTGGATCTTAACTGTCTCTCCCTAACATCTAAGATCCTATCAGGCCTTAGCTCAAGGACTCCTTGGCTAGGCATTACAATTTGTTGGTCATCAAGTACATGGTTAGGGTTGGGTATATATTTTTTCAATAGGCTGATATGGAATACATTGTGAACCTTTAGGTTCTCAGGGAGCTGCAATCTATAAGCATTGGGTCCTAGGCATTTGAGGATTTTGTATGGCCCACAATACCTTGGACTTAGCTTCTTGCAATCTCCTAGGGATAGAGAACTCTTTTTAGGGCGTATGCGAATGAAGACCATGTCTCCTTCTTCAAAGACTCTTTCTTGACGCTTGAAATCCACGTATGCCTTGTGTCTATCCTTGGCCGCTTGTATGTCTTGTCTTATTGACTTTATTTGATCATCCATGTCTTCCAACATCTGTCTTGACGCTTCAACCCTTAGGGTTGGATCAGAAAAGTTTAGGGGACTTCGACAATCATGACCATACAATGCTTGGAAAGGAGTCATCTGAATGCTCTACTGGTAACAAGCATTGTAGGTAAATTCTACCAATGTCAAGTATTGAATCCACCTTTTCAGCTCTCGAGAGCAGTATGCTCTAAGTATATCCTCGATGACTTGATTTACTCACTCTGTTTGGCCATCAGTTTGGGGATGGTAGGCGGTACTAAAACAGAGTTGAGTCCCAATAGCATCAAAGATAGCTCTCCAGAAGTGTGATGTGAAGAGAGAATCTCGATCACTAATGATTCTTCTCGGTAAACCATGTAGCTTGAATATCTCCTTGATAAACAATCTTGCAATGTCGGAGGCTTTATAGTTTGTCTTTTACTGGAATCAGGTGTGCAACCTTGGTAAGCATGGCAACCACAACCATGATGGAGTTGTATCCTCCGTGGACTTGGGATAAGCCTACCACAAAATCCATACGGATGAATTCCCATTTCATTTGGGGAATGTCAAGTGGTTGCAGTTTCCCTGGCATCATGACATGTTCGGCTTTGATAAGTTGGCAAGACAAACACTCAGTGACATATTTGAGAACATCACCTTTGAGCCTCTCCCAATGGTAGCTCTTCCTAATTGCATTAAGAGTCTTAGCATAGCTAGGATGTCCTACGAAAGGGGAATCATGAGCTTCCCACATTATCTTTTGCTTAAGTGGCTGGCTTGCTGGTATACACAGCCTTGTTCTGTAGTAGACAAGTCCATTATCAATGGAAAATTCCTGATACTTAGCTTGCAACTTTTGATTCTGCTCCTTGGTAGATATTTCCTTTAGCATTGTTTGGTAGGCCAAATCATGGCATGCTTCCTCTCTAGCTAATTCAAGTATAGGGTTGTTTGGCATAGATACTTTTGTAGCTAGAGATCTAGCCATTGACGGATTCTGCAAGATTAGGGAATTTAGGAATGCCTTGCGACTAAGTGCATCGGCAACTACATTCTCTTTCCCTGGTCGGTACTTGATTTGAAAATCATATTCCTCCAACACTTCAATCCACCGACGTTGCCTCATGTTGAGCTCGTTCTGGGTAAAGATCCATTTGAGGCTCTTATGGTCGGTTACTAGAGTAAACTTGTTACCCAACAGGTAGTGTCTCCAAAGTTTTAGAGCATGGATGACAGCTAGTAATTCCAGATCATGCGTAGCATAATTCTTTTCGTGGCTCTTCAATTTCCTTGAAGAGTATGCTACTGGATGACCTTCCTGCATAAGTACACACCCCAAGGCAAGAATGCTAGCATCAGTTACTACCTCAAACTCCTTATTGAGATCTGGAAGTTTTAAAATAGGTGCTGATACCAAACTTTGCTTCAATCTGTCGAAGCTATTTTGTTCGGAAGTTGACCATGTAATGGAAATCTGCTTCTTTAGTAAATCCGTCAGAGGTGCTGCAATCAAAGCATAGTTTTTGATGAAGACCCTATACCATCCTGTCAATCTAAGAAAGCTGCATATTTCTTTGACAGATACTTGTGTTGGCCATTCAAGCACATCTCTGACCTTGGCTAGGTCTACTGATATTCCTTCTGATGATACTATGAATCCTAGATATTCAATCTGACGCTTGAAGAATGCACATTTCTTCATTTTTGCATATAGCTTATGTGACCTCATTGTCTCAAGGACAATCCGAAGTTGAGGTTCATGATCTTGTTCCTGTTTAGAATAGACTAAAGTGTCATTGAAGAAGACAAGCACAAAATCATCAAGATATGGCCTAAAAATATCCTGCATTAATCTATTGAAGGTAGCAGGTGCATTCGTAAGCCTGAATGACATAACCAGGAACTCAAAGTGCCCATATCTTGTATTGAAGGCCGTCTTTGGGATATCTTCTTCCTTGATCCTTATCTGATAGTAACCTGACCTGAGATCAATCTTGGAAAAGATCTTTGCACCCTAAAAACGATCAAGAAGCTCATCTATTCTAGGAATAGGATACTTATTCTTGACTGTTGATTGATTCAACCCTCGGTAATCAATACATAGTCAAAGTGTCCCATCTTTCTTTTTTTGGAATAGTACTGGAGCTCCCCACGGTGAATTGCTAGGCCGGATGTAGCCCTGATCTAATAGTTGTTTGAATTGTTTCCTTCAACTCTATTGCTTCTGGTATGGAAATTCTATAAGGTCTCTTTGCAATTGATGCAGCTCCAGGCACTAACCTAATCTCATGATCCACTTCTCTTTGAGGCGGAAGTTCGGTCAACTCCTCATGGAATACGTCCGCGTATTCCTTTAGCCAAGAAGGCCCTTCATGAGATTCTTGCTTTTGATCTAACTTGTTTATTTTGATCAAGTAAATGGGTAATCCTTTCCTAACTCCTTTTATGATCCAAGATACTTTGGCCAATTGGATTCTTGGCACTCCAGCCTCACCTTGAGTTGTGACAAATTCCCTTTCAGAGTTTCGAAAGGAAACTTGGCCCTTTCCACAGTGAATGTGGGCATCGTTGGGCCTAAGCCAATCCATTCCGAGTAGACACTCATGGATACCTAAATTCATGACTCTGAATTTAACCGAAGTCTTCTTTCCTCCCAGAAAGAATTCCACCTTAGCATTTTGCATGGTACAAGTTACCTCACGACCATTTGCCAATTCCACAAGCAGGGTAGGTGCTTCTAATGTGGCTATTCCTAATCTTTTTGCACATGTTGGTGAGATAAAGGAATGTGTAATGCCACAATCAATCAAGGTTTTGAAACCTTTACCTTGATAGTCTGACGGAGTCTGAATCCCCGAGAACTGGCGATTCCGCCCTTTCTTGTGTAAAGCGGCATGGACTGTCACTCTTTCAAATTCTGCTTCCATGGTCATCTTCTTCTTCCCCTCCTTCACACATTTGCTTATTGGCAATGTAGGTGGTTCTTCCTCTTCCTTGGGTAGCGGCTCCTTGACCACGGCCTGTTCCTTGAAAAGGCGCGTGGCGATTTCCTCCACCAAGCTTGGGACATTGCCTCAAAGTGACCGGGTTCGTTGCAATGGAAACAATGGAGGTTTTGGCCATTACTTTGAGTAGGAACAAAGTTGTTGACATTATTCGTCCTTGCTTTCTTTCTTTGTCCCTGATTATGACCTTGAACTCTCTTCATTTGAGGTTTGAATGCTCCTCTGTTCGGGTCATTATAAGACCAAGTTTTATTACCCCTTGGTCTAGCTTGTACCTCCTGAATTATAGGCACCGCTCGAATGAGTGCATCCTGAAGATCTAATGGATGCATAGATTTGAGACGGGTATTTATTGGTGGATTTAAGCCCGCACAAAATTTGGACACCTGCTGTGTCATATCCATCTGTGGTGCATACTTTAAAAGTGAAACGAATTTAGAGTAGTATGCGTTAAGAGTGAGTCCTAGCTATTTTAGCTCGTAGAACTCGTTCATTTTTTGTATCTTCCTTGCAAGTGGTAAGTATCTTCCCTGCACGGCTTTCTTCAGCTTCTCCCAGGTAACGGATCCCTCTGCGATCCCTTGATCCTTGCACCATTGCTTCCACCAAAGTCTGGCTTCGCCGGTGAGCTTTGACTTGGCGAGCATAGCCTGATTGGCGGGTGTAGTATTGGCTGCTTCAAAGTAATCCTCCATGGATTCAATCCAAATTTCAGCATCAGCCTGGACGAATCTGCCTCTCCCGTCAAACTCGGGTGGCTTTATCTGCTTGAGGAGGAACTTCTTCTCCTGGATCACAGCAGTACTTGATGTAGGAGGCAAATTTGGAACCTATACCTGGGGTTGTGCCTGATTTTGTTAACATTATTATACGATAATTGACGTTAGCTTATATTACATCTTTAATCCAGCTATCTCGTAAACAATGTAGCTACTTACCTTTTTATCAACTCTTATGCACAGCCAGACATTGATAAAAAGAAGTCTTTATTTGTATTTACATGGGCATAGGCCTTTCGAATACAATGTTTCTTGTGATGATAAATCAATTGTTACATTTAGTTTGGGGAGAACAATGTTGCGTTGCATTTATCTACAGGAACTGTGTAATAGTAGGGTTTTGGGTCATGGATCTTCAGGAATCGATAAGTCATTGGAAGTTCAGGATATCCTTTCCGTTGAAATCCATACTTTTCATGGCGGCGCAACACCTTAATCCTGTCAGCGGGGATTACTCGAGTTACTTCCTCATATACATATGAGTTCATCTCAACCCTCCGACCTCGAATATGTAAAGTTGAATTTACGTGAGCTTCCACAAAAATGAACAGCTTCACGACTTTCAAGTCTTCCAACCACTTGATCCTTTTTAGGTTGGTCTGTAGATAAGCAAACCAGTGGGCGGGTATATAATAGATTCTTGAAGCACCCGTCCATCTTCATTCTATGTATAAAGGTGATGGATTATAAATCTACTCCAGGATGTTCATCATCCCAATCCTTTGTCTATAAAGCGGAGAATGCATTGAAGTCATAAACATGACTCGAAATACCAAAAACTTGTTCTACGCTTCGTAAGTCTGGAAGACAGCATTGAAGGTAAGGAAATGTTTGGACATCAACAATTTCTTTTCTTCATTTCATTGAGATCTCATAAAAACAATTCCGTTGTTGGTCAGCTCTGATACAAACTGTAACGTGTCCACTAGCATCATCCAGGACGCGTTTTAGCAGTCCGTTAGGAAGGATGTCTAGAAAGCTCCGCCTGGCACTCCCATGGAATGTTACGGGATTTGCAATCTAGGGCTTCCCACGTCTTCCATGTAGTGGAAGTATTCTGGCCGTTCCCACTTAGGATTGACATGAATTAGGGTTTTTCGGATTGGTCATTACCTAACAGCAACTAGCGTCGGACCCAAGCAAACTACTTTATGCAGAAATGCCAGGTCCGAAGCGGATTCACGCTGCACTTGGTTCAAGGAGAATGGGAAACGAGAGGGATGCAAAGCTCAACCTCTCTGCCATAAGGCATAGTCCCATTCCGTTTCCCTAAAACAGCGTAAATCGGTTAAGACATCACTCTAGGCCAATGCTTTTGTTGTTCGTGTCCTTTGACGATCATCCCGCTATTCTTTGAGAAAAGTTCCTGGCTAACCGAGACCACCCAACCATAGGACGGACCCATGGCCCATCCTCCACACTTTCCTCGGTTTGTTTTAGTTATGTAATTATCTAACACATTAATTTGACATGTAACAATCAGCTTCTTTAATTAGTCCGTTAAGCACTGGTTCCTTCACGTAATCTTATCACGTGACATAGAAAAACAATATCAAACAAGTTCTTTATTAACATATCATCATTTTTATCTTTGAAATACAAGGGGTTTCCGCACGTAGGCTTGTCCATAATCCGCCCAAAGGCTATCCAGTAATCCACAGGGATCACTATTCCAAGCTTCCGCTCGTAAACTAGTATGCGGCCCTCGAGATCTAGTCCCGAGTCACCTTAGCCTCTTGTGCAGGACCCGGAAGGCGAGGGATTTACGGCCAGAGCCCCCCTGGCACCCAAGCGTCCTCCTGCTCCAAGTAGAGCTCAACGGAGAGATCTCTCGCGACGGGTTCGGTCCACGTTCCCGGCGCGGTCAACAACTCCCTTGGTTAGGGTCAGGCAGGCAATCGAGGGTAACTGAAGCTGCCTCTCCCTTCAAGCCTTCAACCTGAAGTATAGGTATTCATTTAATTTGTAATTCATAAATCAAAGAGTGCTCTAAATTATCTAGCAAGCACAAACACTTCCATTAACCAATCTTGTTGTTGGCAAACTGCTAAGGAATGATTCTTTCCTTTCGAATGCATCAGCACTCGTTCCAGGGTGTCTTGCAACTTGGCAAGATCCCTTATATTCTGGGTTAGGGTGTACCCTATTAACCCAACTTGGTCAACCCTAAAGTTCATTGGGTACTTTAGTTTCCGGTTTTTAATTTTCCTTATTTAGAAGGATATCAAAGAATACATCCATTTTCAAGATAACTTGCGTAAGGATCCGCCATCCTTGCTAAGGGTACTTAACCTTCTTTTTTTCTTGTGAATCAATCACAAGACTATATGACTTCGTACTTGCTGCGCAAGTCCTGCATCGTATTATACGATGAAACAATCCGTTTTAGTTTCTTTAAGCTGACGTTTGTCAGACCTAGGGTCTCTTTTTAAGAACCTCAGGGACAAACCCTAGTTCTTTTACATTTACGAATTTATTGCCCCTACAATCAGGGAAGGTAGTCAAGTGTTTAAGGTATAAACATTTCCTGGTTTTTAAATTATTCCCAAGACATATTTCGTAGCATAGGTATTTCTAGATTTACATTAATTCGATTAATTTTTATTGAGATCACCTCAGTACGATTTGTTATCCTTGTGACGATTAATTTTTCAGTCCTAAACTTTTTTCAATTAAACTTCCTTTTTCCTTGCGAAAGAACTCAAGCCAAATATCAATCTTTTCCTCGCTAAGATATGCAGTTAGCAATGATAACTTCCTAGAGTTCAAGCAACGTAAGAAACATTTCATGAATTTTCATATTCTATGATGATTTGTTGTAAAAAAGAATAGGGGTTAATAGTGCAAGATGCAGTTTTTATACCTTCAAGATTTAACCGAAATATACTACTATACTAGGTAGATAATCTCGCTCGTAATTCATTTCAAAGCATAATGCTATTTGAAGGAAACTATGTCTATTATATTATCATTTTTACATGTTCAATTAAACTAAACTCCTTCATCGTAAATAACTAGAACAAAATATATCTTATTCCAAACAACTCATCTTGCATGATTAAATTAAAACGGATATAAAACCAAGAAGGAAAAACCTTGTTTTGTGGTGAGATATCCACATGGATACCGGGAGATGACCCTCCCGCAGCTACTCCTTGGACTTTCTTAGGAGGCATCGCAGTTCGAACGTGAAGGCAGCTTTTACTCTTTCTTTCGGATTTCCACCGTCTCTCTTTCGAGGCAAGGAGCCATTTAAATGATTGACCATGAGAAGGAATAATATGACCTTTAGGTTCTTAGCTTCTTCAGAGAGGGAAAGGTTTATAAAGCCTAGGGAGGCCCTATAAGGTATATACATGGTAAAAAATTTATGGGTGAGTGTGGCTTCATAATCACATGAACCTTTGGAGAACTTTGGGCTTGGGGTAAAAGGTATAGAAAGGGAATTTTTAGAGTAGTAAAGGTTTTTGGGATTTTACCTGGAGTGAGAGGGAAAGGTGAAGGGTGAAGGCTTATAGTAGGGGGGAGAGAGAAAAGGGTGTGTAAGAAAAAGGGAACACGGGGTTAGAAAGGGCTTAGGGGCTGTGTTAAGAAAAAAGGAATATGAGGGGAGAAAAACGCGGGGTTTCAACACAAAAAGGGACTTATAGATTTAGGCACGGGGCGAAATTTATGGGTTATGAGGCCAAGGGTAGTGGGGGTTTAATGGCCCTCGGGAAGGATTTAAGGCCTTAAGACTATTGTGGGGTGAAAAGGATTTCTAAAGGTTAGAACCAGGAGGGGGTGGAAGGGTAAAGGAAGGGTATAGGAAGGGGGGACTTGAGGGTTTTAAAAACCTGAGGGGGGGGGGGGATTTATGGAATAGAAGGGAATATGAGGGGGTGAAAGGGGGCTTAATTAGCCCCCTCCCTTAGGAAGATTCTTCGAGGAAGCTTCCCTTATCCCACGTGGCAGGAGGGGGGACAATCTAGCGGTGATGGGGGTGGGAAAATCTGCCGATGGCAGACGATGGCGCCGTGAGGAGAGAGGCTAGAGGTGATAGGCGGCAGCGGCAGCTCGACCGCACCAAGTGGCTTCTCCTCGTCTTCGTCCTCCCTCAATAGCAGCACCAGCAGCGCCAAAGCTTCCTTCCACTCTCTCCCGGCCTCCTTGTCTCTGCCACCCACCCCTGATTTTATAGGGGAGGGGAGGGAATCCTCCCCCCTCGACGTGTCCCTATGCATGAAGATGGAGCCGAGCAAGCTCCAACAAGGAGCTTGCTGGCTCCTCCATCCCCCCTCTCCCGCTCCAGCTCAATACGCCGCCGCATGAGAAGGAATTTTTTTTTAAAAAAATACATATATTTGATATATTACACTTTCTTCACTGCTTCTCGCCTTAAAGATTCAATAGAGGTTGTCTTGATCTCCGTCTTTGAGATCCATTGCACTAATTTTGACAACATTTAAATGGCCCCACGTATTTCTAGAGTGAGGCATCCTGTGATCACAATTGATAGTATAAATTACCACAAATGAAGAAGCATTACGAACATCAACTAGACTCAATAGAAAAATATGCAGGCCACTTACAATCCATTCGTAGTATAAACCTGACATATCTTATGTCAATCATGGGATTTTAGCCCTAATAGTTGGTCATCTTTAGAAACAGCGGATAAGAGAGAATGCATCATACCCGTTGGAGTGCAAATAGACTTAATAATTTACTTCACAATGCACTCTTCTTTAGTGAACAAAACCCAAGGAGCGGGAGATAGTTACAAGTGACCATTAGCACTCGACTATGGCCAAAGTGCCTCCATCTTGCCTACCTCCTTCAAATCCATACATGTCCGTATAGAGTCTCTCTTTTCTGTGATGTGGTCCCATAGTAAGCTACCCACATTCTTGAAAATATGCATGGGATTCAACAAGTGGTTGATCTGTAAGTGGGTCCAATATAGGAACTCATAAAAAATTGAGAACCATCACATTCTGTTTGGATGCGACTCCGTGTGGACCATTTTTAACTTGTACCAGCTTTGGGCATTCATTTGTGTTGGAGGTTGTCCAAGAAAACCTTCCCTCAGTTCATGACCCACTGGCAAGAAAGTGATGTGTCCTTGATATACCATCTTCTTCATGGTTTGTGACCTTTGGGAGTTTAACTATGGCCCACACAAGGGACATGCATGATAACCTGAGGTAACAAGATCTCTCCCAACACCTTTATCCTATGAATACAAACTTGAAAGAGCTATGATAGATATGACAAATGAGAACAAAATCATACTTACCTGAGCACTCCTTGAATCTCGAATATTCATGCATGGTCCATATGAGAATGGCTTGTATATTGGTGGAATGTTGACCCTCACACTTGCTGTGTTGAGATTCAGCAATCACACTCACTAACATCCTCTTTGTATGGAGCTTCAGGGCCAAGGACATGCAGGCTTACCTATCCCATATGCACAGTGGTGCCTACTGCAGTTTCCTACTTTCCTATAAAGCATTGTACTTGCTTCCTTTTCTTAATGCAATGATAGCACTCTTTTCTTTTCAGTGAAGTGTCAATGTCATTGTCCACATACACAAGATTGTGTTTATGAGTCCAAGTCTCAATCTTGGAACCTAATTCACTTGTGTAACAAACAGTGTCTTTGTCTTCTCCATCATGAGTCTACACTTCTCTTTCCATCCACCATAACTCACTGCCATGCTCTAGATCCCGCATGTTTGTCAACATGGTATCAGAGCCCTGTCGGGCATGGCTCAGCTCGGCTTAGCTCTCCTCTGCCCTCTCTCAGCTCATGTTAATCTCTGGTCACCTTAGTTCCATCCGATGACTTCATCTCCCAACTCTACCCTCACTTAAGCTTCCATGGCAGCCATAGCCAGCAGCACCCTATCAGATTGAGCTACTTATATCTCATTCCACAGGTCAAATATCTTGGAGCTTCCTTCTAGAAAAGTATTCCCCAACTCACAAAGCTTCCCTGTATCACATCAATCCATGACATTTGGCTATCTGAAGCTCAGCATTTCTTCAACTGTGACCTGCAGGACATACCCTCCATGGAGCCTTCATATCTCTCTCTGTAGAGCATATCTTCATGAAATTTCTTCTAGGCATATCTTCCTCTACTTAGGGCGCTCCCTCCTGGCACAAAAATTGGCCACATTGGTGATCTACAGCCTGGCATTGCAGACATTCGACATCGCTGCCCAAAACTGCGCCGTGCCTGTTCATCCACTCTGCGCACGCCATACAGCCACGATCTTGACGAGGAGGATAGGGATTTTGAAGAGCCTAAATTAAGCTTCATTTCCATAAAAAAAGTTTTGGAAATGATCAACCATAGCTCCTGCAATCTGCAAAAAACCAGGCCCCTATCTGAAACCCTAAACTGTAAGCCATAGCCAAAATCTCTCAAGCTTTTTTTTTCCCTCATTTTTCTCACTCCTGACACTAAACCAAGCCAAAGCCCACTCTAATCCATTGACCCAACATCAAATCAAGGAGGGGAAGGACCTGAGAAGATTGAAGAACGATCCCAAACAAGAAGAATCAAGCTCAACATCAACACTGACATAGTGTTTTCACACTGTCATTAACTGTGTCTCTTGACACATTGCAATCTGCTCTTCTACTGATAAAATCTCAGAATTCTAGTGTTGATTTGCTGCTGATCTTGCAACCTCAACATGGGAAAAGACTCTCCAAATGCTCGATTCAAAGGAGTCAGGTTCCACACTTGGCAAACCCGCATCAAGCTCATCCTGATGAAGAAGGGTCTTTGGGCCATCACAAATGGTAAAGAGAAGAAACCCCGAGATATGGACCTTGCAGTTACTTGGCAGAAGAATGATGACAAGGCACAAGCCATCATCAAACTGGAATTGGACGACAGCTACATTCATCATGTGGATGCCTGTGACACGTCCCATGACACTTGGGATAAATTGGATACCCTATTTGGTGCACAGTCAAAGTCATCTAAGTATGGTCTATTAATTGAATTTTTTCGACTTGATATGAAGCCTCATACATCCCTGGCATCCCATCTGAACTACATGGAAAGCCTGCTTACTCAACTTGCAGGAATAAAGCTAAAAATGGATGAAGATGTTTGTATTGGTGTCTTGCTAGAAAGTCTGCCTCTTGCCTATGATAATGTATCAACCACTCTAACCAATATGCCTGATCCTCAACTTGTTGATATTAAAGCCTCTCTGTTAGAAGAAGAAAAGAAACTTAAAAGCAAAGAAGAGTCCAGCACTTCAAAGGATGAACAAATGTTATATGTAAACAACAGATACAAAGGTAAAAAGGAACTGCTCTTCTATGACTTCTGCAAAAGGACCGGACATAATGAGAAGTTCTGTCATGCTAGGAAGAGGTCCCAAAAGGCCTATCTTGCAGCTGTGAAAGAAAAAGAAGACCATGGACCAAAAGATGAAGAAGAAGATGAAGATGAAGACCACCAGGATCAGAAGGACAAGACTCATCAGTCCTTCTACTCTCATTACTCTGATAGACTGTTTTAAAAGCCTTGTACTTCCTTGCCCTAATGCTTCCTGCCATAAGCTTTGTAAACTCCTCATGTAACTTGGCATTACAGTCCCTGTACACTTTGTGAGGCCCCTGTTACAGCCTCTAGATGTCCATCATGTTTTGGTGCCCACACTTAGCCTTTTCTGTGACAGCCTCTGGTGTCTACCATGTTTGTGGTGTGCCCACACTTTGCAGGTGGTTCTCATTATAGCCTCTACACACTTTGTGCCTTTCTAGTTGTGATTGAGGAGGGGTGTTGAGATTCAGCAATCACACTCACTAACAGCCTCTTTGTATGGAGCTTCAGGGCCAAGGACATGCAGGCTTACCTATCCTATATGCACAGTGGTGCCTACTGCAGTTTCCTACTTTCCTATAAAGCATTGTACTTGCGTCATTTTCTTAATGCAATGATAGTACTCTTTTTCTTTTCACTGAAGTGTCAATGTCATTGTCCACATACATAAGATTGTGTTTATGAGTCCAAGTCTCAATCTTGGAACCTAATTCACTTGTGTAACAAACAGTGTCTTTGTCTTCTCCATCATGAGTCTACGCTTCTCCTTCCATCCACCATAACTCACTGCCATGCTCTAGATCCTGTATGTTTGTCAACATGCTCATATCTTCCACGATGACCCCCTCCTTCCACAAGATCTTAAGCTCATTGATTAATGGATGGAGATAGATGTTCATATTCTTGACTTTGTAGCAGCTAGAAATGATCAAACTAAGGATCATGTGTCCTTTCTTCATAGAAAGCCATGTTGGGATGTTGGGTTCACGCCATCCATAGAAAGACCGAGCTGAAGATTCCTTGGCTCTTGTGCAAAGCTTGGAAAGGTAGAGTCAATGTGGCTCCATGCATGTGAATCCATTGATATTCGTTGGACTCCATCTATGGATCTATTCTACACATGCTAGGTTGTCAAGCTCGCCAAGCCTGACGTAGAAAACATGTAATGTATACGGGGGATAGGTGAAAAGTGTCTAAGAACTTTCTGAGGGATGGTTTTCCCTTGCAAGTCCTGTTGATACATATGAGCACCACACTTTGGACATGTCTTCATAGTCTCGTACTCTCCTCGAAATAGCACGCAATTGTTGAGACATGCATGGATGCTATTGTAGTCCATGCAAAGCTTTCGTAAAATATATTGCGCATCATCATGAGACTCAAGCATGGTATTTTCAAGTGATAATATATGATACTTTAGCAACTTGAAAACAAATCATAAAAAACCTTGAAAAAACACAATTATTTTTTATAATGGTGTTGAAAAGAAATCAACAAAGCATATGAAGAAGGTACCTAAAGAGCTTGGTCATACTCGCATTGCTCCACCCATATTTTTCTTGCACACTTAGGAGTTGAGAGCGTAAGGTTATCCCTTGCCGTAGGATAGAGGGTCGGTTTCCTGAGGGACTGTTAAGTAAGGAAACATGGTATATCTCCTGGATTACGTTTGGAAATGAAGAGCGGAGTGTGTTCAAATGTTTTATATGTTGAGCAGCGCATAAAGGGGCCAATCCCTGCAATGTAGGAGAGCTGCAGTGGGGCCGCGGTGTGTCTACCGAGAGGTTGGCTCCATGTATGTGATCGTGGTATTTATTGCCAATCTGTATGGGTTCTCCCTCTGTGGAGTTTATAGAAAGGGAAACATTGGACTATAAACTATAAACACATAGATTAGGCTTTAGGGCAGTTTGTCCTTTAGCAATAGATAGACGCTCCTCATCCGCGAGGCCGTGAGGGTGTATTTGTCTGTCATGAGCATGAGGTCCGGCTAGTGCCATAGCCAGTGTCGGCCCATTTCAAGTCCCATCATAGAAACATGATGATGATGGTGATGTTGATCCATGATGAACCTAGGGAAAGAAGATGTACTAGAACTAGAATTGAAAACTTGGAAAAGCAAGGTCTACATCTAGAAGAAAGAAATGCTCTTATTGATAATTGAGAATAGGATCCATCATCTAGTTTAAAAGGTGAATGGAAAAAAGCTAGGGATATTGATGGTGTAGCACAAGCGGAAGATAAAGAAGAGTAAATGCCTTAACACAATCAATTTTTTATCCTTTCTATTCGAATTTCTATCTCCTTTTCAATTATTATAAATGTAGCAAATGTTTTCAAGCCTCACCAACATGTGTATATGGAGTCTCATATTGAGTAGTAAGTTTTACATGATGGATAAAATCTATGTACTTCTCTTATGATCCCCTTTTAAGCCTCACCAACATGTGTATATGGAGTCTCATATTGAGTAGTAAGTTTTACATGATGGATAAAATCTATGTACTTCTCTTATGATCCCCTTTTAATTTTTCTTTCAAAATAAATGTACTCTTCAAGATGCCAAATATGATACTATTCAAAAAATTTAGTCACTTTCATATCACTTTTTCAAAATATTGAATCAAAAAAGTGTGATTTTGAATAATTATATGAAAAATGGTAGCTTTTCATGGAATCTTTGAAAATATTTCAAATGTTTCTCCTAAGACAAAACATTGCCCAAAAGGTTTCCAATCAATGTTAGATGCATTCAAAGAGTTGCTTCATAACCCACTTTTGGATAAGATTTTGACTAAAGAGTAGCTTCACATTTCCAATCAGTTTAATGATCCCTCGTTGCTAAGCAACATCAAATCTTATCTTTGTGTACCAATGGTTCAACCTTCAAACTTAGACACCCTTGCTAAGCTTAAGTATAATCCTAAAATGTGCATATTTTTAGTTTTTCTAATTAAAAACATCTTTTTAAAAAATTATCATGATAAATAATTCTTGAAAAATAGTTATATATATATATATATAGTTATATATATATATATTTATTTATTTATTTATATTTATATATATATATGACAATTTGTTGTAAATACGCAAAAGATAAGGATGATAGGATTTATTCTCCCTCATTAAAAAAAAAAGGGATTGATCAACCACTCTATATATTGATCAACCACAATTTGTTGTCGCCTCCGTAAAAGGGAGATGTTCGAGGCCTCTAGACAATGGGGGCTCAATTTGATGCCAGGAGGCATATTCCACAGTGGATTCCGTGCCACGGTGGATTCCGTGAGGTTTTACGGTGGATTCCGTAAACTTTTATTACCAGGGCTCATACACAAAGTGGATTCTTTGTGCAAGAAGTCGATGGGGACGCCTATCCTTTTCAGACGTTTTGTTAATTTAGTGTATACATGGGTGATTCCATAACCGGTGATTTCGCAAAATACATATTTAAATTAATAAACGTTTATGAGTTTAGAGTGCGCACTCGTGATAAATTAAGGTTAGGATTGATTTCTAACCAATTTATTTATTTATGTAGCTGAAGATTGCTAGGTATTCACTTTTGTCAGTCTAATTGTATTTGTAATATTTCCGCGTACCGCGTACCGTAAATATTAACCTTCCGCACGCTGTGTAAACCTTGTGCAAGAGTATTCCCCTACTTTGTGAATATTGGTAACCTAATCCACACCATGCACGCTCGAAAATGAGGTCTCCACGTCAAGAATTAAAGGCCGGGGTTGAGGACCGTAAAAACCGCGAGGAAACGTCTGCTTGGGAAGGGCAATAGGATAAATACAAGGCAAATTTTATTATTATTATCCCTTCCCCCAGCCGATGCATGGCTGGAGGAGAGGGAGTGTGGAGGGGGGATGGCCAAGAAGGAGTGAAGTGGGGACTGCATGAGGGGAGTCCTCCACGTGTGTGGAGGCCCTCTTCCCCACCCCCCCATGCCTATATAAACACCCCCTAGCAAGGGGGTGTGCTAGAGAAGCTGTGAGAGAGGAGATGAAGGAGGGAAAGCGTGAGGAGGTCACCGTGCTGGTCACCGAGCAGGAGGAGGTCGCTGACACCGCCGCGCACAGTCGCCCAGTCCGCCGCTAGCTGCCGGTCCGCCAGCCACCGCCACGATCCGCCATCGCTGCCGCCCTGACCGCCCGGCCATCTCAGGCCGCCCGCCACGTGGATCACGACACCCTCCCCCCCCCCCCCCCCCCCCCCCGTGGTTCTGTAGAAGCAGAAGCTTCTCACAAGCTTCTTTAGAAGCTTCTAAGGGGGGGGCCTCCTTAAGGTCCCTTCCCACCACATTTCCAAAAAGACCCCTTCATACCCCTCCCCGGGACTTTGAAGAGGAGGAGGTGAAGGCCGTAAAGAACCCCAAGACCCTTCGAAAAAGGCTTTTGCAATAAGTCTTTAAAGCCCTTTTGCCGCAAGAGACATCCCGTAAAGAAATCTTCCGCCTACGAGGAAAGGCAAAGGTCGGAAGGTTGCATGCCAAGGCAAGATGCTCCGTAGACCACAAAGGCAAATCGGAAGTCGAATTTATGCCTACGATGGCCCCAAAAAGATCACAAGGTGCGACCGCGGGAGGCTCATCTCCGAATATACAAGTGGACATCTCCCCGAGTCCTCAAGTCCAGGTTCTTTCGAGTTATTCTCGCATGATTAGGCGCGCTTAGCTCATAAAGGAAATTGCATTTTTACGCTTAATTTTAAAGCATATGGAAATTGGAAAAAAACACATTTGATAAAGCATCTCTTGAACATTAGGCAAGATTGAAATATGTCATGAATTTGAACGAGTTATCCACCTTAGAAGGCTAGTTGCATGTAGTTTTCGTACCTTATCAAAGTAATGAGTCTAAACTTAGGCAAAGAAATGGAATTTATAAGTGCATTCTCTTTTGTCCTAGACATGGTAGGAATAAGCGTGTGCCGCATGTTAGGCAACATCCTTCTCGTAATGATTTCATGAGGAAAGGTTAGCACCATAAAGTATTATCCGAAAAGAAATAATAGAGTACGAAAATGATCGTATGGACTAAGTTAACATTAGCTTTAGTTGGTATAAACTTCGTTAACTACATAATAGCTAAGGGAATGTTGCGTATCGCATAATCATCATGCGATAACGTCATTCATCAGAAGCCGCATTTAGGAAAGGTTGCATGGTTCGTCAAAGCATAAGATTTGGAAGTATAGACTATAAGGTTGTAAGCATGATTAATTGATGTAAATCCTAGTATGTCTTAGGAAAAGTTAACTTCCAGATTATCATGCGGGTTTTGCTACACCAAGGAAAGATAAAGTTATCATGAACCATGTGATGCGTAGAAGCAATAAATCGCATGTTTACGCGTATTGGTAATTATTATTCTCCATTAGATTTAGTTATTACCTTTAGAAGGATCATCCTTGTCGCAAGACAAGCATAATTGAGTTGACTAAAGTAATCTAAACCACAAAGATTCGTATGGGCATGATTGAGTCGATATGATAGGAATCCCAAATGTTAACTAGGGTAATTCGACCTAGTTTACACTGGTTGCCAAGACAAAAACCGCAAATCTAAAGATCTTACACACGTTCACGAAATGTCGAAGCAATTGGATGTTCATGCATGAAATGATCTAAGGTTTTATCCCAAGGATCATTCAAAATGATGAAACTCCGACGGAGTTGCCTATTTCTAGGACCATGGGCCAACATAACTAGGAATGGTTTGGAGGATACCCTAAAACCCTGTTACTCGGCTGGAGGTAAATTCTGTGACCGGAAAACGCTAAACAATGGGTAGAATAATCCCGTGGAATAGATGCAATACATGTGCAAAAAGCTGCAACTTTGTATAGACTTGAGATTTGCCCACAAGAGAGTTTTGTCATCTCTCGAAATGAGGTTGGCAAGTTATTGAAAGAATTTAACTTACAAGAGGATGAGTAATCATCCTGTTACTCACATTTCTTGGGGGATAACTGCCAAGGAAAAGGAAAGGTTAGGTGTTTGCCTTGAAGCAAATGACCAGACAATAAACTAAAGCGACATGGTCGCTGGAACCTACCACAACAAACCTAAAGTATGGGTAGGGTATGACCCTAATCCAAGAATGATAGGAATCTTGCCAAGTTGCAATTGATTCCGGATCGAATGCGGGTTGCGTTCGGAGGAAAGGAAGTCACTCCTTAACAGTTTACCAGCTGAACAACCACTGGAAATTGATTGTGCTTGTAACAGTTTAGAAAGCACTGTTTGCAATGTTTGCTTAATGAACTAAAGGATGAAAATACATCTAAATACTTCAGGTTGAAGGCCTGAAGGGAGAGGCAGCTTCAGTTACCCCCGACTGCCTGCCTAACCCTAACCAAGGGGGTTGTTAGCCGCGCCGGGAACGTGGACCGAACCCGCCGTGAGAGGTCTCTCCGTTGAGTTCTGCTTGGAGCAGGAGGACGCTTGGGTGCCAGGGGGGGCTCTGGCTGTAAATCCCTCGCCTTCCGGGTCCTGCACAAGAGACTAACGTGACTCGGGATTGGATCTCGAGGCCCGCATACTAGTCTACGGGCGGAAACTTGGATTAGTGATCCCTGGTGGATTACTGGATAGCCTTCGGGCGGATTATGAATACGCCTACGGGCGGGAACTCCTTGTATTGCAAAGATAAAAGGATAAAATGATAATAAAGAAGTTGTTTGGCATTGTTTTCTTTATGTCCTGTGATAAGATTACGTGAAGGAACCAGTGCTTAACAGGGTTAATCAAGGAAGCTGTTTGTTATATGTCAAACTAATGTGGTAGGTAATTACATAACTAAAACAAACCGAGGAAAGTGCGGAGGATGGACCATGGGTCCGTCCTACGGATGGGTGGTCCCGGTTAGCCGGGAACTTTTCTCAAAGCATTCGACGAACAGAAGGATGATCAACATCACCGAAACAAGTAATGAGAACGATGACTTGGAATTACCGATTACCCGATTCAAGTTGTTTTAGGGGAACGGAATGGGACTATGCCTTTTGGCAGAGAGGTCGAGCCTTGCATCCCTCTCGTTTCCCGTTCTCCTTGAACCAAGTGCAGCATGAATCCGCTTCAGACCGAGTGTTCTGCGTAAAGTAGTTCGATCAGGTCTGACGCTAGTCGCTGTTAGTAAATGACCAAACAATTCCGATCGATCCTAAGTGGGAAACGCCCAGGACACTTCCGTTACGTGGCAGACGCGGAAAGTCCTAGATTGCAAAACCCGCAACATTCCATGGGAGTGTCGGGTGGGGTTTTCTAGACAACCTTTCCGATGGACTGCTAAGACGTGTCCTAGAGGATTCTAGTGGACACGTTACAGTATTATTTTACTAACGATTGTGAATGCTTCAGTTGATGTGTAGAGATAGTAGTGGTGGCAGTGGAAAGCATTGGAGGATAGCGTGTATTAAAAATTATCATCAATATTTTGATGGGCACATACCTTAGGCATGGCGTCTATATTTTGTCACACCTATTTATCAAGGCATTTTATATTTATTTATTATTTTTGTATGCGCTTGGCACACGATTTAGATATTTGTATTTGGATATTGTGTTGGGTATGCCTGATTTCTTGGGTGCTCGCCTATTAGATTTATTTCTATTTGGCACAAAAGCAAACTCAAAAGCTAAAGCGTGCTATTTTGTAATTTGGACTATTATTTGAGCTTGAAGATGATTAATACATAAAAATACATGCTTTGTGGAGCGTTCACACAAGGCATGGGTGGAGATTGCACCCAATTGGTCTCTTGTTCATGTTGTGCAAGTCTTCTACATTGATTTGTGTGCAAAAAGTAGAGTTCTTTTATTCTTGGGGACCTTCTCACACTCACTACGTGCGCTTATGGCATCCGATCTGTGCATTAGTGGTATCAGAGCGAAGCTGAGATCGAGAGCTTCCAATCACTTACCATCTTGCGCAAAGGTAGAGCTCCTTGAATGAACGAGCTCTACAGACAGTTTCATCGCGAACGGTCAATATGGGTGACTTTCTGGGCGGTCAAGAACCCCTATCTGCAGCCTTTGATCGCGAAGGACCGGCTTGAGGAGGCGGAGGACCACTTGTGCATCTCCTTCTTCAAGTCGTTTTGAATAGAGAACAGTAAGCTCTTCATCCATAACCAAAAGTTCAAAAGCTTTAAAAAAAAGCTTAGTAAGCTTAATAGTAAGCTTTATAAAGCTTACTTCAACAAATTCGACAAATCAGGACAGCGGCATGTCGACGTCAGCAATGGCGGCGTGAAAAACGTCCCCCCCCCTAGAATCAAAATTGTGATCAGCCATATTTCATAAGCTTAATCACATAAGCTTTCAAATTCTCAAATCTTCTAAGTCTTCAAAGTCTACAAATTCTACAAGTCAACTAAGTCACATAAGTCATCACAGACTTACTTCAACCATTCCCATAAAGACTGTTCCTATGCAGAAGCACAGAATCACAAAATTGGAACACACCAAGCATTTTAGATGTTTTAGACTAATCCAATGCATCAACCAAATGGGGACTTGTCAACATTACCATTCCATTAGGTAATCTCCTAAATCTAGTCCCAACTTTCAAAGATCACCTCATGAATATGATTCAACCCGAGTGCTAATAACCATGATGGTCCATGCCTTAAAGGAAACAATTGAGAAGATTCAACAACATCCCAATAGGCCCCTCTTTGATCCAACCATCTTGGTGATTCCTATTTAGTGCAAGGACTAGTTCGTAACTTACTAGACCATCCCACTTACAATTGCATGCAAGTATCAATAGGTAGATAAAGCACGAATGGTTTCTAGCTAGAGAGAGATAATGCAATGAAGGTGTATATGAAAGAGATAGAGAAAGGAATATTATCCATCAATCAATCAAAGATATGTACATGAAGTGACTTGATATAGTAATTAAAGTATCGTCATTTTTAGGATGCTCCATTGACTTATGTAAGTTCCTATAACCTTGAAGTAGAATATAGCCAACCACACTGTCCATGGACGGAAAACTTGGTCTCATCAAATTAACCAAGTTAATTTACTTATACATTTCATAGATAAGAGATTTGTAGTTGGCTTGTTGGTATTGCAAAGTATCCTTACAGTGATCTATTTTAGTCACCAACAAGTGGACACACTGGCTAAAGATGATGAAAAGAGGACATGTGCACATTGGCTACATGTGGTGCACCTTATCTAAAATTTATGTGAGCTATAAGTGCACCTTGACATGATTGGAATAGCTTGCACATGCACAAGCCAACTGATTTACATCAATCTACTCATGCTATGAATTGGCATGCATGGCTAGGTTAAGTGCACAACAAATGAGACATGTGAGTGTATTGATCAGTTCTCTCTCTCTCTCTCTCTCTCTCTCTCTCTCTCTCTCTCTCTCTCTCTCTATCTCTCTCTCTCTCTATATATATATATATATTGCAAATGCACAAGTCAACCTTGGTAATGTATATCATGTCTATCATGTCCTAGTGTATGATCCAGGTGTAATTATGTCGTATATCATGTCCTAGTGTATGATCCAGGTGTAATTATGTCGTATATACATCCAATCATGCCCTATCCAATCATGCCCTATTCAAACAAATACTAGTTGTTAAGAGGTTTGGTAATATTCAGGGACTTTATGAGAAATGAAAAATATGTGCGTTTATTTTCACATCTATAAGCACGTTTATCAACGTGGATATATAGACACATTTTTTATACTAGCGTGAATAGACGCATTGATACACGTGCTTATAAATGCACCTGGTTTTTTGCATGTACAGTGCACGTCTATAGGGCCTTTCTCTTGTAGTGTAAACCATATTGTTTACCATGGTGTCTCTTAACTCTTTGACAAACTAAACATTCAGAAACAAAGTTAGATACATTAGTGTCCATATGTCGCCAATAAAAATCTTCAGTCAATGTACGCAAAGTAGATATAATACCTCTATGACCTTGATATGGAGAACAATGAATCTCATTCAAAACAAATGATCTAAATGGAATTGTAACACATAATCTCTTTTCATAAAACATGAATCCATTATTGTAAGACAGTGAATCAATAGGAATCCAATTATTTGCAACTAATTTATTCCCATCAGCTTGAAAAGTAATATCCTGATGATAAGTATCTTTCATAGGGATAAGGAAATCAAATGATATCACAGAGATATTATGAATTTTCGGTCTTCTACTCAAAGCATCAGCTACTACATTCTCTTTTCCTAGTTGATATTGTATAAGGGAATGAAAACTCTAGATGAAAGCTGCCCATTTTATATGTCGATTAGATATTTGGGGTTGACTAAGGAGATGTCGAATACTTTGTTGGTCAGTCTTAATCATAAACTCAGAACCCATTAATTAATGTTTCCATTGACATAAGGCTTGTACTACAGCTAGCAATTCTTTATCATATGTAGAATATTTAAGTTCGGATGGTTTCACTTTACAGCTAGAGTGGGCTATAGGATGATTATCTTGCATAAGTACAGCTCCTATTCTAGATCCACTAGTATCAGTAACTACTAAAAAGAATGGTCTATTGAAATTAGGTAGTTGTAATATAAGAGCATGGATTAAAGCATGTTTTAATAAATCAAAAGATTTTTGTTGATTATGAGTTATAAACAATACCCTTCTTTAAAAGTTTAGTCAAAGGTAATACAAGTAATGAAAAATTTCGCACAAACTTTCTATAAAAACTAGCAAGACCTAGAAAAGAACGTAACTCATGCACATTTTTGGGTATGGGCCAATTTAAAATTGCTTCTATCTTTTTAGGGTCAACCTTAATACCTTTTGATGAAACAATGTGTCCTAGATATTCACTTTCTGTTTGAAAGAATTCACTCTTTTCTGGATTAGCATACAATTGATTATCTTTTAACAACTTGAAAACTAAAGACAGATGTTCATAATGCTCATTCTCATTTTTACTGAATACCAATATATAATCAAAGAATACTATAACACAATGTCGATATTTGAGAAATATGGGATTCATCATTCGACTAAATGTAGCAGGTGCATTAGTTAAACCAAAAGGCATCACTAGAAATTCAGTGTCCAAATTGTGTTCTAAATGCAGTTTTGAATATATCAGATTTATCCAATCTTACTTGATGATAACCAGATTTAAGATCTATCTTACTGAATATGGCAGAACCTTGTAGTTTATCCATAAGATAATCTACCCTAGGAATCGAATATCTATTCTTAATAGTAATTTTATTTAGGGCACGATAATCAATGCACATGCGATAAGTATTATTCTTCTTCTTTACTAATAAAACAGGTTCACCAAATGGAGAACTACTAGGTCTAATTAATCCTCTGTTTAGCAATTCCTCTATTTGATTTTGAATTTTTTTCTATTCAATTTGATTGTGCCTATATGGTGCTTTACATGGTGGTTGTGTACCAGGAATTAAATCTATTTTGTGATCTTCTGGTCATGAAGGTGGTAGTCCAGGTTGTAAATCATCAGCAAAACAATCTTTAAATTGAGCAAGAAATTGTGTATGCCTAGGATGCATATGTTTTTCTTTAGCTTGAAGTTCATTCACCCAAATTCAATAAGATTTGCTACTTTTACGTAATGCACGTTTAGCTTGAGTATGAGTAATTTTAATTGAACGAGTAAACAGTGGAAAATTTTAATTGAATGTGTGGAATAATCTATGTCAGGATTATATTGATGACGCCAAGGCATACCTAAGATAATATCACTAGACTGCAAAGGTATAACTAGGAAATTCCTTCATTCAGTGTATTCACCAATTTCAATTTTTAAGTCATGCATCTCTTATGTTCCATTATATCTTGTGCCTAGGAATGTTGCTTTAATGCAATAATGTGTAGAAACAGTTTGTAAATTCAATTATTTCACTAACTTTGCAAAAACAAAATCATGTGTGCTACCATCATCATGCAAAATAATCTTTTCTTTACCATGCACTAAAAATTTCATTGTCAACAAAGAATGTGGAGTTGGCATACTTGGAAAAGTATCCGAAGTAGTGACAATGTCATCATCATCTTCTATAAAGTCAGGCATTTCCTCATGTTCTTCATCTTCCATTGTTCCAAGATAATTGATATGGACAGGTGGTTTCTTCGATTGGCAATTGGTTGCTAGATGTCCAGGTTGATGCCATTTGTAACAAACTATAGGTTTGGCTTTAGATACATTGTTGGAAATGGCAGGAAGTCTAGG
Organism: Lygodium microphyllum; assembly: GCF_053477565.2. Taxonomy (NCBI): domain Eukaryota; kingdom Viridiplantae; phylum Streptophyta; class Polypodiopsida; order Schizaeales; family Lygodiaceae; genus Lygodium; species Lygodium microphyllum. Next base: position 8,811,724 of record NC_141162.1, on the reverse strand, counting down.
AATATTGGGATTTGGCTGTGAGGATGGTTTAGGGTTTTGATTGGTATTTGATGGCAAAGCAGGTGGTCGTGTCCAAGACTTACGGAAGGAAGATGGAAGAAAACGACTTTGATTGAATCTTCTAAAATTTGAATTGAATTGCTTGGAACCATAGTTACCATTAGCTTGAAATTGTTGTGGACTCTTGTCTCTTCCTCGAATCTTGTCTTCAGTGTCATGAGCCAAAGAAATTGCATCTTCAAGGGCTGTTGGCTTAAACATATTGACTTCAGCATAGTAATGTTCAAGTAAGCTAGACATAAACTTACGTTCCAAAAACGTTCAGTGTATTGGAAAATAGGTTCACGATCTCTTTGCTATAGAATATCCCATTGCTTTATGGCTTTTTCATGGAATTGAGGAGGAAGGAAATTTTGCAAAAACTTCTTTTGGAAACTCTCCCAGGCAGTTGGACAATCAATGCTCTTGCGAACCACAGTCCACCATAGAGATGCTCGATAGACTAAATGATTAGCGACACATTTAATTTTGTCTTTCTCAGCATATGTCTCTTCATGAAAGTAATCATCAAACTGACTGATAAATGAAAGTACAATCTTTTCATCTCAAAATCTATTGAAAGTATGATATTTGAAGTTTCTTTTACTTATCTTTGTTTCTTTGCAGATGGATTGAGCTTCGAGCGTCCCATCGATGGTACATCGGATAAGATCTTCGGGTTGCAGTCCATCTTTGTCAGTGGTAGATCATTGCAAATTTGCCAATTGAACTTGCAAATCTTGTCTGGCTCTTCGTTCTTCATCGAGGTGCATCATAATTAAATCCAATTTTTGTTCCATTGTAGGTTCAGGTAAATCACCTTCAGCCATTAAATCGTCCATATTTTGTTCCATCATCGTGTAAAATCCAAAAGACCTCATACTCTCGAAATCTGATTAGCGGGATGAGTGTAGCTCAAAGTCGCGTATACAAGGCTTATAAATTTTTGTTTGGCTTTTACGCTCTTTGTCTTTTGCGATTGCGGTATTCGTAGTCTTTGTAGAAACTGCGTATGACCTTCTGCATTTGTTGAAACTAGTTCAGCAAGTCTGCGTGTGTGAACATAGTCTTCCAAGGAGCAATTCTGTAAGTCTGTGCTTCTGCGCAGGAACAATCTTTATGGGAGTAATTGAGATAAGTCTGTTTTGACTTCTGTGGACTTACACAACTTGTAGAAGTAAGTAAGCTTGCAGAACTTAGTAGACTTGAGAATTTGAAAGCTTATGTGATTAAGCTTATGAAATCACTGATCACGAATTTGATTTTGAAGGGGGGCATTTTTCACTCCGTCGATTCCATCAAGAAGATGCCGCGTTACCAGACGTCAATTTTGTGGGGCTCTAAGCTTTATTATTAAGCTTATTACTAAGCTTAATGAACTTTGAGATAAAGCTTTTTAACTTTGCAGCTATGGAGCTTACTATGACTGTTGAAAAAAAAGCGTATTGAAGAAGGAGATGTAGAAGTGGTCCTCCACCTCCTTAGGCCGGTCCTTCGCGATCAAAGGCTGCAGATAGGGGGAAGTCACCGATATCGATCATTTGTGATGAAACTAACTGTAGAACTTGATCGTTCCAGGAGCTCTGCCTTCACGCAAGATGGTAAGCGATTGGAAGCTCTTGATCTCAGCTTCGCTCTAATACCACTAGTGCACAGATCCGACGCCGTAATCGCACGTAGTGAGCGTAAGAAGGTCCCCAGGAACAAAAAAATTTCTACTTTTTGCACAAAAATCAATTTAGAAAGCATGAACGACATGATTAAGAGACCAATTGGGTGCAATCTCCCGCCATGCCTTGTGTGAGCGCTCCACAAAGCATGTATTTTATGTATTAATCATCTTCAAGCTCAAATAATAGCCCAAATTACAAAATAGCACGCTTTAGCTTTTGAGTTTGCTTTTGTGCCAAATAGATAATAAAGCTAATGGGCGCCCAAGAAGTCAGGCGTAGCCAAATACAATGTCCAAATACAAATATCTAAATCGTGCGCCCATGTGCATACAAAAATAATAAATAAATATCAAACGCCTTTATAAGTAGGCGCGACAAAATATAGGCGCCATGCCTAAGGTATGCGCCCATCAAAATATAGATGATAACGCGAATACACGCTATCCTTCAATGCTTTCCACCGCCACTGCTGCTATCTCTACACATCAACTAAAGCATTCACAATCGTTAGTAAAATAATACAATTAAACCGACAAAAGTGAATACCTAGCAGTCTTCAGCTAAATAAATCAAATGGTTAGAAATCAATCCTAACCTTAATTTATCATGAGTGTGCACTCTAAACTCATAAACGTTTATTAATTTAAATATGTATTTTGCAGAATCACCCGCTATGGAATCACCCATTTACACACTAAATTAACAAAACACTCGAAAAGGATAGGCGTCCCTATCAACTTCTCGCACAAAGAATTCACTTTGTGTATGAGCCCCAGTAATAAAAGTTTATGGAATCCACCGTAAAACCTCAGGGAATCCACCGTGGCATGGAATCCACTGTGAAATATGCCTCCTGGCATCAAACATGTTGCAGAGTCGCATGATCTTGTGATTTGATCACAAGGGAATGGCCAAATTCCTCGGAATAAGATTGACAGATTCTTGTGCAAGTTTATCTTGCAAGAGGATGAGTAGTCATCTTGATATAGCACCTTTCTTGGGAAAAGTGACCAAGATAAGGGAACTAGATATTTGCTTACACAAAAGGACCAATCAAAAATTTGGAGTAACATAGTCATTCTTAACAGAACTTAAGGTATTGGTTAAGTTGGGTTAATAGGGTATGGCCCTAACCCAAGGGCATACATGTTAACAAACAAACCCTTAGGGATCTTGCCAAGATGCAATTGATCTTGGATCGAATGTTGGATGCATTCGGAGAGAAGGATTCATCCTTAGCAGTTGGCCAAACAATGACCACTGGAAATGATTGTGCTTCTAAGAGCACTATTTTCTTTGTCTATTCAAAGAATTAAAGGATGAAAAGATATCTAATGCTTCAAGTTGAAGGCTTGAAGGGAGAGGCAGCCTCAATTATCCCCGACTGTGTGCCTGACCCTAACCAAGGGGGTTGTTAACTACGATGAGAAGGTGGACCGAACCGGCCGTAAGAGGTCTCTCTGTCAAGCGCTACTTGCAGCAGGAGGACACTTGGATGCCAAGGCGGGCTCTCGCCGTGAATTCCTCACCTTTCGGGCTCTGAACAAGAGGCCAACGTGACTTGGGATTGGATCTCGAGGCCTGCATACTAGTCTACGGGCGGAATCTTGGATTAGTAATCCCTGTGGATTGCTGGATAGCCTTTGGGCGGATTATGGATGAGCCTATGGGCTAGACTTTATAATTGTATTTCAAAGATAAAAATGATAAGCTATTGAAAAGGAACTTGTTTGACATTGCTTTTCTATGTCAAGTGCTACGATTACATGAAGGAACCGGTGCCTAACGGACTAATTAAGGAAGCTGTTTGATGCATATCCAACTAAATGTGGTAGGTAATTAGATAACTAAAACAACTAGAGAAAAGTGCAGTGGATGTGGCCATGGGTCCGTCCTACGGATGGGTGGTCTCGATTGGCCGGAAACTTTTCTCAATCATGAGGGACAGCAAAAAGATCATTTCAAAGGACACGAATAGTAAGGGCGCTGACCTAGAGTCTAAATTACAATAATCCCGATTTATGCTTTTTTAGGGGAATGTAATGGGACTATGCCTTATGGCAAAGAGGTCGAGCCTTGCATGCCTCTCGTTTCCCATTCTCCTTGAACCAAGTGCAGCATAAATCCACTTCGGCCTTGGCGTTTCTGGGTAAAGTAGTTTGCTTGGGGTTCGACGCTAGTTGCAGTTTAGAAAATGACCATTAGGAAAAACCCTAATTCATGTTGGTCCTACGTGGGAACGACCAGAATACTTTCGCTACATGGCAGACGCGGAAAGTCCTAGACCGCAAACCCCGTGACATTCCATGGGAGTGCCGGGCAGAGCTTTCTAGACATCCTTTCCAATGGACTGCTAAGACGTGTCTTGAAGATAACAGGTGGACACATTATAGTTGGTATCAGAGTGAGCCAACAAAGGATTTGTTTTTATGAAATCTTAATATGAACAAGTAAAGAAAATGTTGTTGCTTCAAACATTTCCTTACTTTCGATGCTGTCTTGTAGAATTATGAAGCATGGAACATGTTCTTAGTGTTCCAAGTCATGTTTATGACTGCGATGCATTCCTCGGATTATCAAAAAAGGGTTGAGATGATGAACATCCTAGAGCGTATTTATAATCCATCACCTTTATATGTGGAACAAAGATGGACGGGTGCCTCAAGAATCTACTATATAGCTGCCTGCCAGTTTGCATACCTTCAAACCAACCTAAAGAGGATCAAGTGGTTGGAAGACCTGAAGATCGTGAAGCTGTTCATTTTTGTGGAGGCTCACATAAACTCAACTTTACATATTCGAGGTCGGAGGGTTGAGTTGAACTCATATGTATATGAGAAAGTGACCTGTGTAATCTCCGCTGAGAGGATCAAGGTGTTGGGGCGCTATGAGAAGAATGGGTTCCAAAGGAAAGAATACCCTGATCTTCCAATGATTTACCGATTCCTGAAAATCCATCACCCAAAACCATACTATTACCCAGTTCCCGTAGATAAATGTAATACAACACTATTCTCCCCAAACTAAATGTAACAGCTGCTTTGCCATACCAAGAGATGTTGTACTCCGAAAGGGCTAGACCCATATAAATGAAATAAGACTTCTTTTTATGAATGTTTTTTTTGTCTATGAGAATTGATAAAAAGTTAAGTGGCTAGATTGCTTGGTTGATAACTAAAATGGAGATGAAATATAAATCATAACGTTTATCGTGTAATAACGTTAAGAAACGGTTATCCAGGCACAACCGCAGGTAGAGATTCCCAGTTTGCCTCCTACATCAAGTACTGCTGTAATCCAACCACGAGAAGAAGTTTCTTCTCAAGTAGATTGAGCCGCCTGAATTTGACGGGAAAGCTAGAACTATCCAAGCGGATGCTAAAATTTGGATAGAGTCTATGGAGGACTACTTTGAAGCAGTCGGTACTGCACCCGCCAACCAGGCTATGCTCACCAAGCTGAAGCTCACTGGCGAAGCTAGGCTTTGGTGGAAACAATGGTGCAGAGATCAAGGGATTTCAAAAGGATCCGTTACCTGGGAAAAACTGAAGAAAGTCGTACAGGGAAGATACTTACCACCTGTGTATCGCACGCATAAAATGAATGAGTTCTATGAGCTGAAACAACTGGGACTCACTCTTGACGCATACTACTCTAAATTCGTCTCACTTCTTAAGTATGCACCACAGATGGACATGACACAGCAAGTGTCAAAATTTTGTGCTGGTTTAAATCCACCAGTGAATACCCGTCTCGAATCTATGTGCCCATCAGATCTTCAGGACGCACTCATTCCAACTGTGCCTATAATTCAGGAGGTGCACGCTAGACCAAGAGGTAACAAAACTTGGTCTTATAATGACCCAAACAGAGGAGCATTTAGGCCTCAAATGAAGAGAGTTCAAGGTCAGAATCGGGGACAAAGAAAGAAAGCAAGGACTAATAATGTCAACAACTTTGTCCCTACTTAAAGAAATGGCCAAAACCTCCGTTGTTTCCACTCCAATGAGCCTGGTCATTTCAAGAGGCAATGTCCCAAGCTTGGAGGAGGACATCGCTAGGCACCTTTCCAAGGAACTGGCCGTGGCCAGTGAGCCACTACCCGAGGCAGAGGAAGAACCGCCTGTGTTGCCAACAGGGAAATGTGCAAAGAAGAAGATCCGACCATGGAAACAGAGTTTGAAAGGGTGACAGTCCATGCCGCTCTACACAAGAAAGACCCGAATCGCCAGTTCTCGGTGATTCAGACACCGTCGGACTATCAAGGTAAAGGTTTCAAGACCTTGATTGATTGTGGCAGTACACATTCCTTTATCTCACCAGCTTGTGCAATAAGATTAGGAATAGCCACAGTAGAAGCACCTGTCTTGCTTGTGGAATTGGCAAATGGTCGTGAGGTCACTTGTACCAGGCAAACTGCTAAGGTGGAATTCTTTCTATGAGGAAATACATCTTCGGTCAAATTTAGAGTCATGAACTTAGGTATCCATGAGTGTCTACTCAGAATGGATTGGCTTAAACCTAATGACACCTAGATTCATTGTGGAAAGGGCCAAATTTCCTTTCGGAACTCTGAAGGGGATTTAGTCACAACTCAAGGTGAGGCTGGAAAGCCAAAAATTCAATTGGCCAAAGCATATCGAATTATAAAGGGAGTCAGAAAAGGACTACCCGTCTACTTGATTAAGCTCAACAAGTTAGATCAGAAGCAGGAGTCTAGTGAAGGATTTTCTTGGCTAAAGGAATATGCGGACGTATTTCTTGAAGAGTTGATAGAGCTCCCACCTCAAAGAGAAGTGGATCATGAGATCAAGCTAGTACTAGGAGCTGCGCCAATTGCAAAAAGACCCTATAGAATGTACATACCGGAAGCTGAAGGAACAACTCAAGCAACTGCTAGATCAGGGCTACATCCGTCCTAGCAGTTCACCATGGGGAGCTCCAGTACTATTCCAGAAAAAGAAGGATGGAACGCTTCAATTATGTATTGATTAACAGAGGGTTGAATCAATTAAGTGTCAAGAACAAGTATCCTATTCCTAGAATAAATGAGCTTCTTGATCGTCTTCAAGGTGCGAAGATCTTCTCCAAGATTAATCTCAGGTCTGGTTACTATCAGATAAGGATCAAGGATGAAGATATTCCAAAGACAGTATTCAACACAAGATATGGACACTTTGAGTTTCTAGTTATGTCATTCAGGCTTACGAATGCGCCTGCCACCTTCAACAGGTTAATGCAAGATATCTTTAGGCCATATCTTGATGACTTTGTACTCGTCTTCTTCGACGATACTTTAGTCTATTCCAAACAGGAAGATGATCATAAACCCCAACTTTGGATTTTGTCCTTGAGACAATGAGGTCACACAAGTTGTATGGTAAGATGAAGAAATGTGCATTTTTCAAGCATCAGATTGAATGTTTGGGATTCATTGTATGAGCGGAAGGAATCTCAGTGGACCTAGCCAAAGTCAGAGATGTGCTAGAATGGCCAATACCAACTACTGTCAAAGAAATACACAATTTTCTTGGATTGACGGGATGGTATAGGGTCTTCATAAAAAACTATGCCTTGATTGCGGCACCTCTGACGGACTTACTAAAGAAGCAAACATCCATTGCTTGCATGGTCAACTGCCGAACCATATAGCTTTGATAAATTGAAGCAAATTTCGGTATCATCACCTATGCTAAAACTTCCAGACCTCAATAAGGAATTCGAGGTAGTAACTGATTCTAGCACACTTGCCTTAGGATGTGCACTCGTGCAGGAAGGTCACCCTATAAGCTACTCTTCAAGGAAACTGAAGAGCCATGAAAAGAATTATGCTACCCATGATCTAGAATTGTTAGCTATCATCCATGCTCTAAAGATTTGGAGACACTACCTGTTGGGTAACAAGTTTACTCTAGTGATCATAAAAGTCTCAAGTGGATCTTTACCCAGAACGAGCTCAACATGAGGCAACGTCGGTGGATTGAAGTGATGGAGGAGTATGATTTTGAAATCAAATATTGACCTGGAAAGGAGAATGTAGTTGCCAATGCACTCAGTCTCACAAGGTATTCCTTAATTCTCTAATCTTGCAAAATCCATCAACAGATAGATCACTAGCCACAAAGGTGTCCATGCCAAACAACCCAATACTTGAGCTAGCTAGAGAGGAAGCATGCCATGATCCATCCTATCAGAAGATGCTAAGGAAAATCCCTATCAAGGAATAGGACCAAAAGCTATAGGCTAATTATCATGAATTCTCTATCAATAGTGGACTTGTCTACTATAGAACGAGAGTATGTGTACCCGGCAAGCCAGTTACTTAAGCAGAAGATATTGTGGGAAGCTCATGATTCCCCTTTCTCAGGACATTCTGGCTATGCCAAGACTCTCAATGCAGTTAGGAAGAGCTACTATTGGGAGAGGCTTAAAGGTGATGTTCTCAAATATATCACTGAGTGCTTGTCTTGTCAACATATCAAAGCCGAACATGTCAAAATGCCAAGAAAGTTACAACCACTTGATATTCCCCAAATGAAATGGGAATTCATCAATATGGACTTTGTTGTTGGCCTACTCCAAGTTCAGGGAGGATACAATTCCATCATGGTTGTGGTTGACATGCTTACTAAGGTTGCACACCTTATTCCAGTAAAGACAAACTATAAAGCCTCAGACATTGCAAGGTTGTTTATCAAGGAGATATTCAAGCTACATGGGCTACCCAGAAGAATCATTAGTGATTGTGATTCTCTCTTCACATCACACTTCTAGAGAGCCATCTTTGAAGCCATTGGGACTCAACTCTGTTTTAGCACAGCTTACCATCCCCAAAATGATGGTCAAATGGAGCGATTCAATCAAGTCATCGAGGATATGCTTATGGCACACTGCTATCGTGAACCAAAAAGGTGGATTCAATACTTGCCTTTGGTGAAATTTGCCTACAATGCTTCTTACCAGCAAAGCATTCAGATGACTCCTTTCCAAGCATTGTATGGTCATGACTGTTGAAGTCCCCTAAACTTCTCATATCCAACCTTGAGAGTTGAAGCTTCAAGGCAGATGTTGGAAGAGATGGATGACCAAGTAAAGTCAATAAGACAGGACATCCAAGCCGCCAAGGATAGACAAAAGGCATACACGGATTTGAAGTGTCAAGATAGAATCTTCGAGGAAGGAGACATGGTCTTCATTCACGTACACCCAAAGAAGAGTTCTCTATCCTTAGGAGATTGCAAGAAGCTAAGTCCAAGGTATTGTGGACCATACAAGATCCTCAAGTGCCTAGGATCTAATGCTTATAAGCTGCAACTCCCTGAGAACCTAAAGGTTCATAATGTGTTCCATATCAGCCTATTGAAGAAGTATATACCTAATCCTAACCATGTACTTGATGACGAACAAGTTTTAATGCCTAGTCAAGGAGTCCTTGAACTACAGCTTGACAGGAACTTAGATGTTAGGGAGAGACAACTGAGATCTAGAACCTTGAGAGAATGCCTCGTCCAGTGAAAAGATTATCCCAAGGAGGAATGCACTTGGATAGATGAAAGCACTCTCAACTATCAATATCCCAGTTCATCTCGAGATGAGGACATCTCGATTCCTCCAAGGGGGAGAGAATGTAATATTTCTGTTGAAAATATTTCTAACCCGCAAGGGAATGCCGGCATTGAACATTTGGACCATGCAATTGTACAATCTCCATTGGCATAAACAAGGACCAAAGAAAATGAAATCGAATATCCTTGTATGAACCTCCTCTTGGGAGGAGGTCAAAAGGATAAGGATATATTTTATGGCAATTTTTTTAAAATTATCCCTTCTTCCTCCAGCTGAAGGCCGTGCTGGAGGAGATGGGTATGGCTCAGATGACTAAGCTCCTTGCAGGAGCTCGCAGAAGAAATATAGCCATGCGCTATGGCTGTGTGGGGGCGGAAAGGTCCCCTCCCTTCACCTATAAAAGAACCTATGGGAGGGGAGAGAGGATTCTCTGAAGGGTAGACTACGCTAGCTGCCGCCATTGAACAAGATAGTGAGGAGGAAAGGAATCCGCTAAGCCACCGCCGTGAAGTAGTCGTAACAAGGAGGAAGACACCGCCTGTGCTCGAGGGACTAGTCGTGAAGCCACCGGCAGAAGGAAGACGTCGCCGATTTAGTGGCATTCTTCTTGTCCACGTGCTCCCACCACAGAAGCTTCTTGAAGCTTCTAAGGGCTCTTCTAAGGCCCCCCTTCCCGTGGTTTCCCCCCCCCCCCCCCCCAACAAAATTCTTTAAAGTCATTTAAGCCCCCTTCCTATGAGGCTTTCATAAGGCCCTTCCCTTGTGTTTTTTTTTATATATAACCCCTTGAGAATTAAGCCCCATTCCCCCCCTTTTTCATTCCATTAGCCGAATTTTAAAACCCCCTTTCCGTGGACCCTTTTTCCTTTACCCCTACAAAGCGGTTCTTACAAACCGGGGACTTAAGTATTCTTTCACCTTGCATCCTCGAAAATTGAGTACTTTCCCTTAGCATTTCCACAAAGTCATTTCTGTGGATTTTCCTCCCCATACAAGTCTTTTAAGGTCTCCCATTGCATTCCTACACAAGTCTTTTAAAACCATTATATCCTTTTTTCGTGAAGCCCTATTATATCCGAATTTTCCAATTCCCCTTTCCCTTACAATCCTCAAAGACATTTTTGACGGTTGTAAAGTCCTAATCATGAAATCCCTACTTCAAAGAGGAAACCTATAAAGCCTTCTAAATCCTGATTCCGAAAGACGATGCAATCGGTCAAGGAAGCCGAATCACAAACGGAGTTTCGCGTGCGAAGGAGACGGGCCAAGATCATAAGTCGGCGGCCAAGGCAAGAAAGTTGAATACGTGATGGCTCCTAAAAAGGCACAAGGTGCAACCGCAGGAGGATCATCTCCTAACATCCATGTGGACATTTCACCACAAGTCCAGGTTTTCTTCCTAATTTTTAATTTACATTGTAATGTTTCAATTGTGCATCAATCATTTTGGGAAATAGAATGCACTTTTTCGATTGAAATACTTTGGCTAAATTAAAGAAAATAGCTTAGGATAAAGGAATCAGTATTTTTTTTTCAAATAAAAGAAGGCAAAAAAAAAGGAGCATAAGATCTCTATATCAAGTGGTTTTTATTAATTGAAAAGTAACAAATTTAGATCAACTAATGCCCATCTTTACAAATGGAAATTATGGTAGTACACTTCGATCATGCATGGAAAGAATAAATCGCATGTCACATTATTAGGAATTTTTCCTTCGAAATGCTTCATTAAAAGAAGGTTGCTAATAATCCGTAGGAATTTGCAAGGCATGGAAATGATTCTAGAGCTGCATGAAGTAGATTAATCTCTAAGAAATTGACAGAAATCTCAATCAACTACGTAAGTAATTACGAAAGGTTGTGTAAGTTTAGCATGCGAATAATTCATTCAGAAATGAAATTAGGAAAAAGGCTGCATGGTTCGTTTTAAATATAAAACCATAAAGCTTAGTAGCATGAATCTTGATTGCATGTTATAAAAGGATGAATGGGAATTATGCCATAACTCAACATATGCTTTGTTCTTAACCAGAAAAGTTAGGGTTTGTAAATCGAATCATACGTAAGCAATGAATCATGTGATTACGAGAATGGTATCATAAATATCTTCAAGAATAGACAAGTAAATTGGTTTACCCTAAAAATACCTAAACCCTGAGGGACTCATTTAGGAATGGCTAAATCGATCCAACATATCTCTAGTGCTAACTAGGATTTAGCACGTTGAGGACGTGACCTAATCGCTCTTATTGCCAAAGTTGAAACTCTTATACCCTAAAGACTTGCCCACATTCACGGAATGTAGGGACAATAGGACATACTTGCGAGAAACGATCTAGGGTTTTTACCCTAAGGTTCGCTTGCTAAAAGGATGAAACTCGATTTGAAATTGGAACCCTAGGACCGACAATATCGGCCTAGTGCAATCAAGAACAGATTGTTATGAAGACACCCTAACCTTGTTCCCTATCTAATCATGACTCCATGATTGGAAGACGCCGTTTGATGGGTAAAATAGTCCCATGAATTGGATGTGACACTGGTGCAACATGTTGCAGAGTCGCATGATCTTGTGATTTGATCACAAGGGAATGGCCAAATTCCTCGAAATAAGATTGGCAGATTCTTGTGCAAGTTTATCTTGCAAGAGGATGAGTAGTCATCTTGATATAGCACCTTTCTTGGGAAAAATGACTAAGATAAGGGAACTAGATATTTGCTTGAAGCAAAGGACCAATCAAAAATTTGGAGTAACATAGTCACTATTAACAAAACTTAAGGTATTGGTTAAGTTGGGTTAATAGGATACGGCCCTAACCCAAGGACATACGGGTTAAAAAATAAACCCTTAGCGATCTTGTAATATGCAATTGATGCCAGATCGAATGCTGGATGCATTTGGAGAGAAGGATTCACTCCTTAGCAGTTGGCCAAATAACGACCACTGGAAATGATTGTGCTTGTAACAGTTGTATAGAGGACTATTTGCTTTGTGTGTTCAAAGAATTAAAGGATGAGAAGATATCTAATACTTCAGGTTTAAGGCCTGAAGGGAGAGGCAACCTTGGTTACCCTCGATTGTCTGCCTGACCCTAACCAAGGGGGTTGTTTACCGTGCCAGGAAGGTGGACCGAACCTGCCGTGAGAGGTCTCTCCGTTGAGCGCTACTTGGAGCACGAGGACGCTTGGATGCCAGGGGGGCTCCGGCTGTAAATTCCTTTCCTTTTGGGCCCTGCACAAGAGGCCAACGTGACTCGAGATTGGATCTTGAGGTCCACATACTAGTCTACGGGCGGAATCTTGGATTAGTAATCCCTGTGGATTGCTGGATAGCCTTTGGGTGGATTATGGATGAGCCTACGGGCCAGACTTTATAAATGTATTTCAAAGATAAAAATGATAAGCTATTGAAAAGGATCTTGTTTAACATTGCTTTTCTATGTCAAGTGCTATGATTACGTGAAGGAACCGGTGCCCAACGAACTAATTAAGGAAGTCGTTTGATGCATGTCCAACTAAATGTGGTAGGTAATTAGATAACTAAAACAACTAGAGAAAAGTGCGGTGGATGTGGCCATGGGTCCGTCCTATGGATGGGTGGTCCCAGTTGGCAGAGAACTTTTCTCAATCATGATGGACAATAAAAAGTTCGTTTCAAAGGACACGAATAGTAAGGACGCCGACCTAGAGTCTAAATTACAATAATTCTGATTTATGCTGTTTTAGGGGAACGGAATGGAACTATGCCTTATGATAGAGAGGTCGAGCCTTGCATCCCTCTCGTTTTCCATTCTCCTTGAACCAAGTGCAGCATAAATCCGCTTCGGCCCTAGCATTTCTACGTAAAGTAGTTTTCTTAGGGTTTGACGCTACTTGCCGTTTAGAAAATGATCATTCAAAAAAACCCTAATTCAGGTCGGTCCTAAGTGGGAACGGCCAGAATACTTCCGCTATGTGGCAGATGCGGAAAGTCCTAGACCGCAAACCCCATGACATTCCATGGGCGTACCGGGTGGAGCTTTCTAGACATCCTTTCCGATGGACTGCTAAGACGTGTCCTGAAGCTAAAAGGTGGACACGTTACAAACAGAGAGACCTCTCACAGCGGGTTTTGTCCACGTTCCCGACGCGGCTAACAACCCCCTTGGTTTGAGTCAAGCAGACAGTCAGGGGTAACTGATGCTGCCTCTCCCTTCAGGCCTTCAATGTGAAGCATAAATTATCTTTCCATCTTTAGTTCCTTGAGCAAACAATGCAAACAATGCTCCTAAACTGTTACAAGCACAATCAATCGAGTGGTCGTTTATTTGGCCAATTGCTAAGGAGTGAATCCTTATCTCCGAATGCATCCAACATTCGATCCGGAATCAATTGCGACTTGACAATATCCCAAAGGGTTTGTTTGTTTACCCTTATATCCTTGGGTTAGGGTCATACCCTGTCAACCCAAATTATCCAATTTCTTAGGCTTCTTAAGTTAAGACAATAATTCATGGCGGACCATGTCGCTCTAATTGATTAATCCTCTGCTTACCAAGCAATATATAACTTCCCTTAACTTGGCAAATCAGCCCAAGAAAGATGATGTAACAGGATTTCCACTCATCCTCTTGCAAGTTAGACTTGCGCTAGAACGGGCCAACCTTATTCCGAGGGGTGGCAAATTTATCTTGTGGTTAAACCACAAAGCCGTGCGACGTTGCAACTTATTGCACAAGTGTCACACCTAACTCATGGGATCATTTCACCCTTGAACGGCGTTTCCTGGTCAAGGAATTATGTTTAGTCAAGTTGTAGGGTTTGGGGTGTCTTCTTACCCAACCCAACCCTAATTGTACTAGACCAACAACGTTCGGTCCTAGGGTTTCCAAACTCAATCCGAGTTTTAGCATTAGGTCCATCGATCCTTAGGGTAGAAACCCTAGATCGTTGTTTGCATGGGCGTCCAATTTACCCAAACATTCCATGAATGTGGGTAGGACCTTTGGGTTTGAGGGTTTCGACTTGACGTCCAAGTACAGTACTAGACTGCATTTCTAAGGTGCCAAGCCCTACCTAGTACTTGAGGTGTTTATCGTATTTACTAGTTATGCCTATACGAATCCTTGACGGTTATAATATTACAAGTGATTTAGCTAAATTGATCTACTTGTCTTGCGACAAGGACAATCCTTTCCTAGAGATGCTAAACTTGTTCTAGAGGTGTAAATAATTGCATGATACGCTTCATTACTTTTAGGAAACTATAAGGATTGCAATAACCCTTCTCTTTCCTTGCTAAAATCGTGACGAATGAAAATTTGAAGAATAACTTACGTAGGACCTACTAGGATTTACATCAAGGAACTATGCCTACAACCCTTTTGTCTAAGCATTTGAATTTCATGCTTTTGATAAGCCATGCAACCTTTCCTAAATGCAACTCTTGATGAAATGAAATTTTCACATGATGAATATGTAACATGCAACCCTTTTCTAGATATAACATTGTTAATGAAGTTCATGTGACATGAAATCTTTAATCCGTTCTGCAAACATCTTTGCATGCAATGTGCAAGTCTTTGGTCCCATTTCCATGCTATGCAATGGACGTTAACAATTCTATCCATGCGAGTCATAAGAAGGAAGTTTTTGACTAAAAGCAACATACGCTTGTTCTTTCATGGCCAAACAAGGATGCACTTAACAACTTCATCTTTAACACTAGGCAATATGTGTTTAGGCTTGTCATTTTGAAATGCACAAAAAGGCAACATGCTATTAAGCTCGTAAGATGGATAGGTAATTTACATTCATAACATTGGAAACGCAAAGAGCCCAATTGCATGTCATGCATTTATTCTAGTAAATCGTTCGGGTAGGCAATTTTCCCCAAATGCATTTTAACTAGGCTAGGTGAAAAACATGCATAAGTGCTTCCTTTCCATGAAAGTTATCGTGCTTAACATATTTCTCTTATGTGGAATTAAAACTCGTGGAACCTGGGCTTGAGGGCTCGTGGGAATGTGCACATATACGTTCGAGGAAGAACCTCCCGCGGGTGCGCCTTGCATCTTCTTGGGAGCCATCATAGTGTGATTATGGACTCCGCGGATTCCTTCTAGCCTTTATTCACCCTCTCCGAGGCCGCCTGTAGGTGGATACCTTCTCCCTTGCATAGGAATTGGAGCTTTACGAGCCCGGTTTTTGAAACCGGAAAGGGCACGTAGGAACAAGGCTTATGGGACTTATCCTTAGAAGCTTTGATCTTTAGCAGAGTCGATGTGGAAGGGTCAAATGATTGGAAAGGAGAAGACATCGAGGACAGGGGGAGGGACTTTGATGATGATGGCAGGGATAGGCAGCGGCCTGGCGGACTGGCGCAGTAGGGCGGTCCTCATGGCGATTTGATGGCGGATAGTATGGCGCTGGCAGTAAGCAGCCTTTCCTTCTCTCCCTTTGATCGTACCTCCCCCCAATGCCTAAGGGGGAGGTTATATAGTGCTTAAGGGGGGGGGGAGAGGCGGCCACATACGTGGCTGGTGCATGCCTCCCCCCTCATGCAACCCACACACCTCACTTGCTCTTCTCCTACTCCCTTTTCTCTAGCCATGCATCGGCTGGGGGAAGGGATAATAAGAAAAAAAATTGCCTAAAATTTATCCAATTGCCCCTTCAAAAAGGGTGTTCTCCCGGGGCTTTGAGGTCTTAAACCCCGGCCTCAATTGCACAATGCGGAGGGCTCATTTTTGTGCGTGCGGGGTATGGATTAAGCTGCCAATAATTACGATGTGGGAGATAACCTTGCACAGGTTTTTGCACAGGCGTGCGGTGATCAAAGATCCTTAATATTTCGAGTGGGAATATTACATTCTCTCCCCCTTGGAGGAATTGAGATGTCCTCATCTCGAAAAGAACTGGGGATATTGTTAGTTGAGAGTGCTTTCATCCATCCAAGTGGCATCCTCCTCGAGATAATCTTTCCACTGGACGAGGCATTCTCTCAAGGTTCTGGATCTCAATTGTCTCTCTCTAACATCTAAGATCTTATCAAGCCGTAGATCAAGGACTCCTTGGCTAGGCATTACAACTTGTTGGTCATCAAGTACATGACTAGGATTAGGTACATACTTCTTCAGTAGGCTGATATGAAATACATTATGAACCCTTAGGTTCTCAGGGAGTTGTAGTCTATAAGCATTGGATCCTAGGCACTTGAGGATCTTGTAGGGTCCACAATACCTTGGACTTAGCTTCTTACATTCACCTAAGGATATGGAACTCTTCTTTGGGTGTACGTGAATGAAGACCATATCTCCTTCAGTGAAGGTTCTATCTTGACGTTTCAAATCCGCGTATGCCTTCTGTCTATCCTTGGCGGCTTGGATGTCTTGTCTTATTGACTTCATTTGGTCATCCATATCTTCCAGCATCTACCTTGAAGCCTCAACCCTCAAGGTTGGATCCAAGAATTTTAAAGGACTTCGACACTCGTGCCCATACAATGCTTGAAAAGAGGTCATCTGAATGCTTTGTTGGTAAGAAGCATTGTAGGCAAGCTCAACCAGTGGCAAGTATGGAATCCACCTTTTTGGTTCACGGCAGTAGTGTGCCCTTAGCATATCCTCCATGACTTGATTGACTCGCTCCGTTTGACCATTGGTTTGGGAATGGTAAGTTGTACTAAAATAGAGTTGAGTCCCAATGGCTTCGAAGATAGCTGTCCAAAAGTGTGATGTGAAGAGTGAATCACGATCACTAATGATTCTTCTAGGTAACCCATGCAGTTTGAATATCTCCTTGATAAATAACCTTGCAATGTTAGAGGATTTATAGTTTGTCTTAATAGGAATAAGATGTGCAACCTTGGTGAGCATATCCACCATGACCATAATGGAGTTGCATCCTCCCTGAACTTGGGGTAGGCCAACAACAAAGTCCATACTGATGAATTCCCATTTCCTTTGGGGAATGCCAAGTGGTTGCAACTTTCCTTGCATTTTGACATGTTTGGCTTAATGCATTGACAAGACAAACACTCAGTGACATATTTGAGAATGTCACCTTTAAGCCTCTCCCAATAGTAGCTCTTTCTAACCGCATTGAGGGTCTTGGCATAGCCAGCATGTCCTGAGAAAGGGGAATCATGAGCTTCCCAAAGTATCTTTTGCTTGAGTGAGTGGCTTTCCGGTATACATAATCTCGTTCTATAGTAGACAAGTCCACTATTGATAGAGAATTATTGATACTTAGCCTATAGCTTCGGGTCTCGATCCTTGATAGGGATCTCCCTTAGCATCTTCTGATAGGTTGGATCATGGCATGCTTCTTCTCTAGCTAGATCAAGTACTGGGTTGTTTGGCATGGATACCTTTGTGGCTAGAGATCTAGCTATTGATGGATCTTGCAAGATTAGAGAATTAAGGAATGCCTTGCGGGGACTGAGTGCATCGGCAACTACATTTTCCTTTCTAGGCCGGTATTTGATCTCAAAGTCATATTCCTCCAGCAATTCAATCCATCGATGTTGCCTCATGTTGAGCTCATTCTGGATAAAGATCCACTTGAGACTTTTATGATTCGTCACTAGGGTAAACTTGTTACCTAGCAAGTAGTGTCTCAAAAGCTTGAGAGCATGGATGAGAGCTAACAACTCCAGATCATGGGTAGCATAATTCTTCTCATGGCTCTTCAACTTCCTTGAAGAGTATGCTACAGGATGACCCTCTTGTATAAGCACACATCCTAAGGCAAGTGTGCTAGCATCAATTACTACTTTGAACTCCTTACTAAGATTCGAAAGTTTCAGGATAGGTGGTGATACCAAACTTTTCTTTAATCTATCAAAGCTAGATTGTTCGGCAGTTGGCCATGCAATCGATGTTTGCTTCTTCAGTAGATCCATCAGAGGCGCTGTAATCAAAGCATAGATTTTGATAAAGACCCTGTATCATCTTGTCAAACCAAGAAAACTGCGTATTTCTTTGACAGTTGTTGGTATTGGCCATTCTAGAACATCTTTGACTTTGGCTGAATCCAGTGAGATTCCTTCCGCTGACACGATGAATCCCAGATATTCAATTTGACATTTGAAGAATGCACACTTCTTCATCTTGGCATGAAGCTTGTGTGCTCTCATTGTCTCAAGGACAATGTGAAGTTGGGGTTCATGATCTTCTTCCTATTTGGAGTAGACTAAGGTATCGTTGAAGAAGACGAGTACAAAGTCATCAAGATATGGCCTAAAGATATCCTGCATTAACCTGCTGATGGTGGCAGATGCATTTGTCAGCCCGAACGACATGACTAGGAACTCAAAGTGTCCATATCTTGTGTTGAATGCCGTCTTTGGGATATCTTCTTCCTTGATTTTTTATCTGATAGTATCCAGACTTGAGATCAATCTTGGAGAAGATCTTCGCACCTTGAAGACGGTGAAGAAGTTCATCTATTCTAGGAATAGGGTACTTGTTCTTAATGGTTGATTGATTCAACCCTCTGTAATCAATACACAGCTGAAGCATTCCATCTTTCTTCTTCTGGTATAGCACTGGATCTCCCCATGGTGAGTTGCTAAGATGGATGTAGCCTTGATCTAATAGTTGCTTGAGTTGCTCGTTTAGCTCAATCGCTTCCGGGATAGACATTCTATATGGCCTCTTTGCAATTGGTGTAGCTCCTGGCACTAGCTTAATTTCATGGTCAACTTTCCTTTGAGGCGGAAGTTCTATCAGCTCTTCAGGGAATACGTCTGCGTACTCCTTTAGCCATGAAGGTCCTTCATTAGACTCCTGATTCAGATCTAGCTTATTAAGCTTAATCAAATAGACAGGTAGTCCCTTTCTAACTCCATTTATTATCTGAGATGCTTTGGCCAATTGAATTTTTGACTTTCCAGCCTCTCCTTGAGTTGTGACTAATTTCCCTTCAGAGTTTTGAAAGGAAACTTTGCCCTTTCCACAACGAAAGTGGGCATCATTAGGTTTAAGCCAATCCATTCTGAGCAAACACTCATGGATACCTAGGTTCATGACCTTGAATATGACCGAAGTCGACTTTCCTCCCTAGAAATAATTCCACCTTAGCAGTTTGCCTAGTACAAGTGACCTCACGACCATTTGCTAATTCCACAAGCAAGGTAGGTGCTTCTATTGTGGCTATTCCTAATCTTCTTGCACAAGTTGGTGAAATAAAGAAATGTGTATTGCCACAATCAATCAAGGTTTTGAAGCCTTTACCTTGATAATCCGCTGGTGTATGAATCACTGCAAATTGGTGATTCGGGCCTTTCTTATGAAGGGCGACATGGACCGTTGCCCTCTCAAAGTCTGCTTCCATGGTCGGGTCTTCTTCTTGGCACATTTCCCTGTTGGCAACACAGGTGGTTCTTCCTCTGCCCCGGGTGGCAGCTCCTTGGCCATGGGCGGTTCCTTGGAATGGTCCTTGACGTTGTTCTCCGCCAAGTTTGGGACATTGCCTTTTGAAATGACCGGGCTCATTGCAATGGAAGAAACAGAGGTTGCAACCATTATCTTGGGTAGAAACAAAGTTATTGACATTGTTGGTCCTCGCTTTCTTCCTTTGTCCCTGGTTTTGACCTTGAACTCTCTTTGCTTGGGACCTATACACTACTTTGTTCTGATCATTATAAGACCAAGTCTTGTTACTTCTTGGCCTGATCTGCACCTCCTGAATTATGGGCGTAGCTCGAATGAGTGCATCCTGAAGATCTATTGGGCACATTGATTCAAGGCGGGTGTTTATAGGTGGGTTTAATCTAGCACAAAACTTTGACACCTATTGTGTCATATCCATTTGTGGTGCATACTTCAAAAGAGAGACAAACTTTGAGTAGTATGCGTCAAGAGTCAAACCAAGTTGTTTCAGCTCATAGAACTCATTCATCTTGTGCATGCGGTACGTAGGCTTAAGTATCTTCCTTGCACAGCTTTTTTCAGCTTTTCCCAGGTAACGGACCCTTTCGAGATCCCTTGGTCTCTGCACTATTGCTTCCACCAAAGTCTGGCTTCGCTGGTGAACTTTAGCTTGGCGAGCATTGCTTGGTTGGTGGGTGCAGTACTACCGGCCGCTTCAAAGTAATCTTCCATGGACTCCATCCAAATCTCAGCATTAGCTTGGACAGTCCTTCCTTTGCCGTCAAATTCTGGCGGCTTGATCTATTTGAGAAGAAACTTCTTCTTCTGAATCACAGCCGTACTTGGTGTAGGGGTTGGACTAGGAATCTGTACGTGGGGTTGTGCCTAGGTATGAGATTCTTAACGTTAACAACTCGCTAAACGTTACTTACATTACATTTCACACCCAATTCAGCTTTCAGTCAAGAAACCCAATCACTCAACGTTTTATTAATACTCATAGTCAAGACAACTATTGATAAGAAGAAGTATTATTTCATTCATATGGGCATAGCCCTTTTGAAGTACAATATTTCTTGGGATGGTAGAGCAAACTGATACATTAATTTGGGGAGAATAAGGTTGTGTTACATTCAGCTACGGGAACTGGGAAATAGTATGGATTTGGGTCATGGATCTTCAGGAATCGATAAGTCATTGGAAGAATAGGGTATCCTTTCCTTTGGTAATCATTCTTCTCATATCGTCCCAACACCTTGATCCTATCGGTGGGGATTATGCGAGTCACTTCCTTGTACACATATGTGTTCACCTTAACCTTCCGACCTTCGACATGTAAAGTTGCGTTTACGTGAGCCTCAACAAAGATGAACAATTTCATGATCTTCAGGTCCTCCAACCACTTGATTCTCTTTAGGTTGGTTCGAAGGTATAAAAATCGGTGGGCAGCTATATAATAGCTTCCTGAATCACCCGTCCATCTCTGTTCCACGTACAGAGGCGATGGATTGTAAATGCGGTCTAGGATGTTCATCATATCGATCCTTTGTCGATAATCCGAGGCATGCATCGCGGTCATAAACATGATTTGGAACACTAAGAATCTGTTCCATACTTCATGACTCTGCAAGACAGCATCGATAAGTAAGGAAATGTTCTTAACAACAACATTTGCTTTACTTCTTCTTATTAAGTTTTCCTATAAAGTCAGATCCTTCATTGGTTTGCTCTGATATCAACTGTAACGTGTCCACTTGTTTGTTTGCAGGACACGTCTTAGCAGCCCATCGAAAAGAGGGTCTAGAAAGCTCCACCCGGCACTCCCATGGAATGTTACGGGGTTTGCGATCTAGGTCTTTTCGTGTTTGCCACGTAGCAAAAGTATTCCGGCCGTTCCCACTTAGGATCAACATGAATCAGGGTTTCTCTAATGATCAAATTCCTAGAATGACAGCTAGTGTCAAACCCCAGGCGAACTACTTTATGCAAAAATGTCAGGGTCAAAGCAGATTCATGGTGCACTTGGTTCAAGAAGAATGGGAAACGAGAGGGATGAAAAGCTCGACCTCTCTGCCCATAAGGCATGGTCCCATTCTGTTTTCCTAAACAACATAAATCGAGATTCCAGTAACCTGAACTCTAGTTGCGTGCTATTCATTTCCTTTGAGAAAAGTTCCTTGCTATCCATTTCGCTGAGAAAATTTCCCGGCCAACCGGGACCACCCATCCGTAGGACGGACCCATGGCCACATCCACCAGACTTTCCTCATGGTTGCTTTAGTTGTCTAATTACCTACCACATTTAGTTGGACACGCATAAAATAGCTTCCTTAATTAGCCAATTAATCACCAGTTCCTTCACGTAATCTTAACACTTGACATAGAAAAACAGTTTCAAACAAGTTCCTTTACATCATTTGATCTTATTTATCTTTGAAATACATGCAGCTTGTAGGCTAATCCATAATCTACCTGAAGGCAATCCATAATCCGCTCGAAGGCTATCCAGCAATCCACAAGGATTACCAATCCAAGATTCCACCCGTAGACTAGTATACAGGCCACGAAATCCAATCTCGAGTCGTGTTGGCCTCTTGTGCAGGGCTCAGAATGCAAGGGATTTACGACCAGAGCCCCCTGGCACCCTAGCGTCCTCGTGATCCAAATAGCGCCCAACAAAGGGACCTCTCGCGGCGGGTTCGGTCCACGTTCCCAGCGTGGCTAACAACCCCCTTGGTTAGGGTAAGGCAGACAATCGGGGGTAACTGATGCTGCCTCTCCCTTTAGGCCTTCAACCCTGAAGCATTAATTACCTTTCCATCTTTAGTTCCTTGAGCAAACAATGCAAACAGTGCTCCTATACTGTTACAAGCACAATTATTCCAGTGGTCGTTTATTTGGCCAGGTGCTAAGAAGTGAATCGTTATCTCTAAATACATCCACTGAATCAATTGCGAGTTGGAAAGATCCCTAAGGTTTTATTTATTTACCCTTATATCCTTGGGTTAGGGTCATACCCTATCAACCCAAATTAACCGATTTGTTAGGCTTCTTAAGTTAATACAATAATTCCTGGCAACCATGTCGCTCTAACTTGATTGATCCACTACTTACCAAGCAATACATAACTTCCCTTAACTTGGCAAATCAGCCCAAGAAAGGTGATGTAGCAGGATGTCCACTCATCCTCTTGCAAGTTAGACTTGCGCTAGAACTTGCCAACCTTATTCCGAGGGGTGGCAAATTTATCTTGTGGTTAAACCACAAAGCCGTGCGACGTTGCAACTTGTTGCACAAGCATCTCACCTAACTCATGGGATCATTTCACCCATTGAACGGCATTTCCTGGTCAAGGAATTATGTTTAATCAAGATGTAGGGTTTGGAGTGTCTTCTTACCCAAACCAACCCTAATTGTACTAGGCCGATAACGTTCGGTCCTAGGGTTTCCAAACTCAATCAAAGTTTTAGCATTAGGTTGATTGATCCTTAGAGTAGAAACCCTAGATCATTGTTTGCATGGGCGTCCAATTAACCCAAACATTCCGTGAATGTGGGTAGGACCTTTGGATTTGAGGGTTTTGACTTGGCATCCAAGTATGATACTAGGCTGCATTTCTAAGGTGCCAAGCCCTAGCTAGTACTTGAGGTGTTTATCGTATCAACTAAAGATGCCTATATTAATCCCTAACGGTTATAATATTACAAGTGATTTAGCTAAATTGATCTACTTGTCTTGCGGCGAGAACGATCCTTTTCTAGAGATGCTAAACTTGTTCTAGAGGTGTAAATAATTGCATGATACGATTCATTACTTTTAGGAAACTATAAGGATTTCAATAAACCTTCTCTTTCCTTGCTATAGTCGTGGCGAATGACAATTTGGAGAATAACTTATGTAGGACCTACTAGGATTTAAATCAAGGAACTATGCCTACAACCCTTTTGTCCAAGCATTTGAATGTCATGCTTTTGATAAGCCATGCAACCTTTCCTAAATGCAACTCTTGATGAAATGAATTTTTCACATGATGAATATGTAACATGCAACCCTTTTCTAGATATAACATTGTTAATGAAGTTCATGTGACATGCAACCTTTAATTCGTTCGATAAACATCTTTGCATGCAATGTGCAAGTCTATGGTCCCATTTCCATGCTAATAATTCTATCCATGCGAGTCATAATGTAATATTTCTGCTAAAAAATATTACGAGCCCACGTGAGTTTCAGGAAAATGACAATGCCGGCATTGTGGTTACGGACGGTGCGGTCTTTAAATAGTATACTCTCCATTGGCCAATCGAGACTAAAGACCATAAGAAACCCACATATCTTCATGTGAACCTCCTCTTGGGAAGAGGTCAAGAGGATAATTGATAAGATTTATGGCAAAAAAAAAATTGAACCCTTCTTTCCCCCCAGCCGAAGGCTGTGATGGAGGAGAGGGAGTAAGGCACGGGTACATTAGCTATAGCTGGAAGACGTGGGGAGGGATCAGGCCATGCATCAGGCCGCATGGGGGGGGGAGGTCCCCCTCCCTTCGCCTATAAAAACCCCCTGTGGGGAGGGGGGAGTAAATAGGGAGGGTCATGAGGTTGATTGAGGATGACCAAGCATGGAGGAGGAAGAAGCCATCGCGACGCTTTTGAAGACCATCCTGGAGTGGAGAGGGATGAAACACTGCCACCAGGCTGACAGATTCACTGCCGCCAGCTCCGTCTAGAATTCCCTGTTGCGTAACCACGTTAGCTGCTGTCATCAAAAGCCCATCACCACGTGCAGTAGTTAGAAGCCTTAGAAGCTTCTAAGGGGGGCTCTTTAAGGCCCTTTGCCTTGCATACTTACACAAGGCGTTTTTGCCTTGGGAAATTAAGCCTTCCCCTTGCCTCCCCCGGGATTTAAGCACCCTTCCCATGGAAATCCCCACTCAAATTCATATTACCTGCAGGTTTCTTAAAAACCCTTTCTATTGCCCTTCTCAAGCAATCTCTTATACCCCTGGGAATTAGGCTTTTCCCCCCCTGCATGGCCTATAAAGTCCAACTTAGCCCGGGTTTTTTTAAAACCCCCTTCTTGTGGATTCACACTAGCCAATATTAAAACCCCTTTTCCATTGGCCCTACAAAGCGGTTTCTACAAATCCAAGATTTAAGCCCCCTTTTCCCCCCTTGCATTCCACAAGGCCATTTTACTCTCGGTTTCCTTTTTAAAAAAACCCTTCCTACTCAAGTCCTTTAAAAGCTATTTTATCCCTTCCCATGGAGGCCATTTTATATCCGGAATTTAAAAGCCTTTTACATTGCATCTGTCACAAGGCCAATCTCCTTGCCGGGTTCAAGGGCTTTCCATTGAACCCTCCTAAAATATAGCTTTTCTTTCCTCCGAGCTTCGAGGAGGAAGCCTATAAGGTCTTCGTGTACGAGGGGGGAACGGGCCAAGATCATAAGTCTGCGACCAAGGCAAGAAGTTCGAATTCTCGATGGCCCCTAAAAAAGCACAAGGCACACCCGCAAGAGGATCATCTCCTAACATTCATGTGGACATTTTACCAAACCCAGAAGTCTAGGTTTTCTTCCTATTTCTTGACTTATGTCGAAGTATTACAAACATGCATGGTTAATTCATGGAATTAGGTTGCGCTTATGCTTGTCAAATCCACCAAATTTGATAAAGATGCATTTTTGCACTTGAAATACATTGGTTAATTTAAGGAAATAACTCACAATTGAAGAATCAGTCATTTGTATTTCTCAAAGAAACGAACGAAAGAAAAACATAAGATGTCTATGCATTCTTAGCAAGTTGTTTCTATACATTGCAAAGTATTGAATCTAGATCAACTAATGACCATCTTTACAAGTCGAAATTATTGTAGTATACTTGGATTATGCATGGAAAGATTAAATCACATGTTGCATTATTAGACATCTCTTCTTCGCAATGATTCATTAAAGAACGTTGCTAACAACTGTAGGATTTTGCAAGGCATGGAAATGATTCTAGGGCTGCATGAAGTAGATTAAACTCTAGTCAGTTGGCATAAATCTCAATAAATTACGTAAGTAGTTCAGAAAGGTTGTGTAATGCTCATTCAGCATACGAATAATTCATTAAAAAATGAATTTAGGAAAGGTTGCATGGTTCATTTTTACATAAACCCTAAAAGCCTAGCAGCATGAATCGTGAATGCATCAATGGAAACTATGCCATGACTTAAATATACGCTTTGATCTTAACCAAAAAAGTTAGGGGATGTAAATCCAATCATATGAAGGCAATGAATCGTGTGCTTACGACAATGGTATCGTAATGTAACTTGTTTTTCCCCTCTTTGATCAAGACAATATCTTCATGAATAGACAAGTAAATTATTTTATCCTAAACACCTAAACCACGAAGGAATCGCTTAGGAATGGTTAAATCGATGCAACATATCCCAAGTGCTAACTAGGGTTTAGCACGTTGAGGACGTGAACTAGTTGCTCTTATTGCCAAGTTGGAACTCTCATACCCTAAAGACCTGCCCACATTCACCGAATGTAGTGACAATAGGACATACTTGCAAGAAACGATCTAGGGTTTCTACCCTAAGGATCACTTGATTAAAAATATGAAACTCGGATCGAGTTGGAACCCTAGGACTGACGATGTCGGCCTAGTGTAATCAGGAAGGGATTGGATATAAAGACACCCTAACCCTGTTTACTATCTAATCATGATTCCGTGATTAGCAGACACCGTTTGATGGGTAAAATAGTCCCATGGATTAGATGCGACACTTGTGCAACAAGTTGTAGAGTTGCACGATCTTGTGGTTTGATCATAAGGGAATGGCCAATTCCTCAGAATGAGATTGGAAGATTCTTGCACAAAGTTATCTTGCAAGAGGATGAGTAGTCGTCCTGATATAGTACCTTTCTTGGGAAAAGTGACCAAGATAAGGGGATTAGATATTTGATTGGAAGCAAAGGAACGATCAATAATTTGGAGCAACATACTTTGTGTGAATAAAACTTAAGGTATTGGTTAATTTGGGTTAATCCTTCTCTCCAATTGCATCCAGCATTCGATATGTTGAGTGCTACTTGGAGTAGAGGACACTTGGGTGCCAAGGTGGGCCTCTGGCCGTAAATCCCTTGCCTTTCGTGCCCTGCACAAGAGGCCAACGTAACTCGGGATTGGATCTCGAGGCATGCATACTAGTCTACAGGCGGAATGTTGGATTAGTAATCCCTATGGATTGTTGGATAGCCTTCGGGCAGATTATGGATAAGCCTACGAGCTGGACTTTATAAATGTATTCCAAAGATAAATATGATAAGTTGTTGAAAAGGAACTTGTTGACATTGCTTTTCTATGTCAAGTGCTATGGTTACGTGAAGGAACCGATGCCTAACGGGCTAATTAAGGAAGCTATTTGATGCATGTCCAACTAAAACGTTGTAGGTAATTAAACAACTAAAAAAACTTCAGGAAAGTGTAATGGATGTGGCGATGGGTCTGTCCTACGGATGGATGGTCCCGATTGGCCGGGACCTTTTCTCAATCATGATGGACAGCAAGAAGATCGTTTCAAAGGAAATGAATAGCAAGGGCGACCTAGACCCTAGGTTATAATAATCCCGGTTTACGTTGTTTTAGGGGAACGGAATGGGGCTATGCCTTATGGCAGAGAGGTCGAGCTTTGCATCCCTCTCGTTTCCCATTCTCCTTGAACCAAGTGCAGCGTGAATCTACTTTAGCCCTGGCGTTTCTGCGTAAAGTAGTTCTCTTGGGGTTCGACACTAGTTGGCGTTTAGGAAATGACCACTAGGGAAAACCCTGATTCAGAACGGTTCTAAGTGGGAACGGCTACAATACTTCCGCTACATGCCAGACGCGGAAAGTCCTAGATCACAAACCCCGTGACATTCCATGGGAGTTCCGGGCGGAGCTTTCTAGACCTCCTTTCCAATGGAGTGCTAAGATGTGTCTAGAAGGGAACAAGTGGACACGTTATAGTTGGTATCAGAGTGAACCAACGAAGGATTTGTTTATAAGAAATCTTAATAAGAATAAGTAAAGAAAATGTTGATGTTCCAAACATTTACTTACTTTCGATGTTGTCTTGTAGAATTATGAAGCATGGAATAGGTTCTTAGTGTTTTGAGTCATGTTTATGATCGCGATGCATTCCCCGGATTATCGACAAAGGTTGGGATGATGAACATCCTAGATCATATCTATAATCCATCATTTTTGTATGTGGAACAAAGATGGACAGGTGACTCAGGAATCTACTATATAGCTGCCCACCGGTTTGCATACCTTCAAACCAACCTAAAGAGGATCAAGTGGTTCGAAGACCTGAAGATCATGAAGCTGTTCATTTTTGTGGAGGCTCATGTAAACTCAACTTTACATATTGGAGGTCGGAGGGTTGAGCTGAACTCATATGTATATGAGGAAGTTACCCATGTAATCCCTGCCGACAGGATCAAGGTGTTGGGGCGCTATGAGAAGAATGGGTTCCAAAGGAAAGGATACCCTAATCTTCCGATGATTTACCGATTCCTAAAGATCCATGACCCGAAACCATACTATTATCCAGTTCCCGTAGATAAATGTAATACAACATTATTCTCCCCAAACTAAATGTAACAGTTGCTCTATCATCTCAGGAAATGTTGTACTCCAAAAGAGCTATGCCTATATAAATGCAATAAGACTTCTTGTTATCAATGTCTGTCTTGTCCATGAGAATTGATAAAAAGTTAAGTGGCTAGGATTATTGGTTGATAGCTGAATTGGGTATGAAATATAAATCATAACGATTAGCGAGTTATAACATTAAGAATCCTTTATTGAGGCACAACCCAAGGTACAGATTCCCAATTTTCCTCCTACATCAAGTACTCGCGTAATCCAGGAGAAGAAGTTTCTTCTCAAGCAGATTAAGCCGTCTGAATTTGATTGAACTCCATATTCCGGATTTTGGGAATTTCCCATCAATATGGGAAAACCAAATCAAAATGGATTTCATAAATTTTGGGAATTTCATTAATTTGGAACT
Source organism: Lygodium microphyllum (assembly GCF_053477565.2). Taxonomy (NCBI): domain Eukaryota; kingdom Viridiplantae; phylum Streptophyta; class Polypodiopsida; order Schizaeales; family Lygodiaceae; genus Lygodium; species Lygodium microphyllum. Next base: position 8,783,036 of record NC_141162.1, on the reverse strand, counting down.
TGGTGCAATTAAACATATTACTGCTTATGGTTGTTTCCAAGAGATTGAAAAAAACTCAAAAAGGTGGTGTTAATAAACACCTTAGTTTTAATATCCTTGAAATATTCAAGGAAAATCTTCAGTAGATGGATTCATGTAGACTTTCTTTAGCCTTCAATACAACCTTTGGGGGAATTTTGATTTTTTTGGGAGATTTTGTACCTTTCTTCATCCAAGAGAAGACAATGCTATCTATTGTTTCCCATCGTTCAGGATCTTTTTTGTTGCACATCTAATATTTATCCCAACAATTAAAATACACCTCTGCATCTGTAGCATTTTGACGACTACAAACTGGTGCCCAATATTGTATACGTACCTTGTTGAAGTTTTTGGAATGTCTATTTGTATCGACCTCAGTTTGTGCAACACCAAGCCATATTGGATATATTGGATCTGAAGGTCTAACGAGAACAAAGTCATCTTTCTTAACATCAAGCATTGGTTCAAATGCATGTTTGGGTCATTTGCTCAGAGGACCACAATAGTGATCATTCAACTCTTCCAATCCAATGTAGTCATCTGCATTATCTACATCTATATTGGTTACATCACTTTGTGTTCTTGGCCAAAAATCTATGAAAAATAAATGGTCTCTCTTCCATAATTCAATGCCACCTTCTCTTGGTAACCAGTCTGGGGACTTTGTATGCATCTTGTATTGCATGAGAGGTGTATCTCCTTGCATATAAAACCAAAATTGAAGAGGTTTTGAGTGACCAACAAGTGTATCTTTTGAATCACACAAGTATCCCTCAATGTATCTGTTAAAGTCAGGCACATGTGTCAATAAGAAAGGTGTAGGACTAGTCATCTGGCATGATTGAAAATGTTGCATAAGATGAGGAAAAGTGAAGGTCATGCTCATCCTTAGCTTCTCTGAAAATTTGCTGAACATTGCATCGATGTCTTCATGTGTATGACACACCATGAGAAACCAAGCTGGATCATCTTGAATGTTCCTCGTGCAACAAGCAATGATAGATATGCAAAGAGATAGCGATTTCTGTTTTCTGACCGACAATTATCAAGTTGTAGAAGTAAGTTCTCTGCCAATCGTTTGAAATGATGATGGTCATCCTGTGGTGTATTATCTTCCATGCATGATTTATTTTGTGCAACACCTTGATGGTGGTCTAGTGCTTTTTTTGAGTTGAGGGCATTTAGTAGCACAGAGGTTGATCTTGGCATTCCATGTACTTGTAGATCACCATTTGCATGCCTATGTAGTCGCTCCAAGTTCCTAAAGCACAATGACAATGAGGCAATTGTGAAGTTAGGATCATGAGGCCATAGATCAAGTGAGAAATGTCCATATCTACCTTCTCCATGTCCATGTGTAATCATGCCTGTTAAAGAAACTGGTAGTTGAGTAGATCTTTCAGTCTCTTTTGATCGAAGCCTTAACCTAGGGATAGCTGTCTTTTGCTGGTCCATTTTATCATGTATGATGCACAAGTTTTTATCTGGATCTAATGTTGAGGCCAAGCGCCAACTGTAGTATATGTTCCGACAACTTTGTTGTTGTAGCATGTGACATTGACACTTCTTTAGAAGCATATTTCGCTCTTGAAGACACTTTGTTGCTGCAAGTTGTTCTTTGATCTCTGAGCAAATACTACATTTGGAGAACTCACTTGTCTTTGCTAAGGTTACATGCTTCAACTCTGTGTTCCAATACGATTGAAGGTGGACAAGGACATTTGCTTACATCCAATACCACTCAATGTTGTATTTACTTCTGCCCATATATCTACTTGCTTATAAATATCTGGGATGACCAATTGTGTCTCCCTTGATCCATCTTGCATTGTTCTACTCTTGTGTGGCATTTGCTCTGCATTCTCCTTAACAAAGTCTCTAAGGATGGCTCTTCCCATCTCTGTGTGATCCCAAGCTGCTCTTATTACCCCCTTGTTTCCATGCATTGCCCTCCTCACGCCATGCTCAAATTGTGTTTTGTACCTGTAAAAAGATGTCTTTGGGATTCCATGAATCTCATACCATGCCCTTCCACATACCACTTGTCCATTGAAGATAAAGTTGTACTTCCTTGTTCCCAAGTAATCAATCCTGCATGATGATTCAAACTTGTCATAAACATAGTTTGTGTGGTCTTCAAATTGCAATCCCCAAAAGTATTTACGTAATTGTTGCATTGCTTCTCTATTAGCAAACTGACAACACTTTTCTTGGCAACAATCAATCATGGAAACCTGTGAAATGGAGTCCATAGAAGTCCTCAAGTTTGCACCCTTAGGGGCAATAATTCGAGGCTTTCTATTGACCATACAATATGATCTCTTCTGAACAAAAATTGATTTTTTTGCAGAAACATAATCTTCATTGGTATTTTCCATGTTTTTGGCACAAGCATTTGTAGAGACAAATTGCATGTATGATTGTTAATGTACCAGTGATGTTCCATCATCAAAGGTGACTTGTTTAATAGGCCATCTTTCCAAAGTGACACAGTGGAGGTTGTCATCTATGTATGTTCCTGTGGTTTGATCAAGGGCTTTATCTACCACCACACCAACATCCTCTTCTCCTAGCAATTCAAAGTTTATCACATCATATGGAAAAGCCAATAATAAAACCCCTGTCCCAACACACACAGTGTTGCCTTCTATCCATAGCATCACTCTACGTTCTCTCCAACTTTCACGAATGCTAAGCACATCAATATCCTCAGAAGATAGGACATGGTCTGATTCGTAATCATATCCTTTGTCATGAATTGTTATTGAGTTTGAAACAACCACCACATCTTTCTTTTCCCATTTTGCAAAACCACCTACAGCTTCATGAACCTTCGTTGCATCAATTGTTGGGAATGGAAAATACGCTGCTACATTTAAACATTTATCAATAGCCACTGAAATATATCCATCTTCAAGTGTTTCTCCATGGCATGTCTCATTTGGATGTATTGCATGCACTCTACCAAGTGCAACAATCTCATGATCAACTAGCAAATTCACAGTTTCTCCAAAATAAAATTCGTTATTCATGATACCTGTACAAGTGAGAAAATGGAGATTTTATCATTTTTATGTTGTCACCTCTGAGAAAGAAGAAAATAGTGATGAAATTGCTAAATACAATGAAGTATCAAATTTCATTGAAACAAAAAAAGTACTTAAACATTAGATAGAGTGAGTCCAACTTCCATAATAGAAAGCATCAATGGAAATATCGTACAGAAAGAAGGGGATAGATTTGACCATATGGCCAAAAATAAACTTTCTCATGAATTGTGCCGCCCTAAAGTAAAAAAGAAAAGTTTCTTCTATTATTTTTAGTTGCCTTGATTTTACTTTATTTTAGTAGCTACTCTTTGAGTAAGCCAAAACTTCAACACGAGAACAATGATTAAAATTATTTATAATGTGTATAGGAAAAGATTTAGCCACGTGGTCAAAAATCTATTGTATGTATTCCATACCATAGCAAATATAAAAATTATTTGTGATCCCCATAGGGGAAATCATAGTCAAAGGATTGAAACCTTTGTTGTATGTATTTCACATGAAAAAATGATAAAAGCTCATTGTGGTCTCCATAGAAAAATATTTAGCCAAATGGTCAAAACTCAAGCCAAATACATATAACAAGGATAAAAGTTCATTGTGATCTTTATGGAAAAGGATTTAGCCAGATGGTAAAAACCTCTATTGCAACTATTTTAGACAAGACTTAGGATTAAAATTCTTTGTGATATCCACAAGATAAGATTTAGCCATATGGTCAAAACATGTATTTAACTTAGATGATAGCAAGAATAATAATTTTTTGTGATGTCAATAGAACAAGATTTAGCCAAATGTTCAAAGCCTTTATTGTATGTCAACAAGAATAAATAATTTCTGTGATCTCCATTGGAAAATATTTGATCAAATGATCAAAACCTTTATTTCATGTATTCCACATGACAACAAGGAAAAATATATTTTTGAGAAACTTTGACCTTGTGCTTAAATGTTGAAACCACAATGACCTCTAAAGAATAGGAGATTTCATTCACTATGACATAAAGTTATAAATATTGAGAAAATTTTAGCATCAATTAGAAGCTATTTGAGAAGAAAATATAAATTTTATCATGGTTAAATATTTATAAATCTTATACTACCTACTTGTTGATAATAGTAAAATGTATCATATTACATTTTATTTTTAAGTTATACTATTAGTCTAAATCATGTTATATTAGTATATCGTACTATGTGCATATTATGGAATATATTATCAAAATATAATTTAAAAAAATATATATTAAATTAATTTATTAATAATTAATAAATATAATTTAAATATATTAAATCATATTTTGTAAGATTATGTATATTAAATGTATCTAATATGTAATATGTAATATCATTGAGGATTTTGAACCCACCTTAGTGATAGTTCGAGAGTAGAATCTCTAGTAGGGTAGGATAGAGAGTATGTAGGAAAAATCTCTAGCTGTGGAAATAGGGGCAATATCACAATGGTGGGTTCTTAAGGAGGGGCAAGGGGGAAAGAGCTGGTCTAGGAGAAATGCCCCTAGTAAGAGTTTGAGGGTAATGTCTTCCTCAGTGGAGGTTTGGGAGCAATGCCCCTAGTTGGGGTTTCAAGATAGCACTCGTTGTAGGGATTTGGGGGCAAAGCTCCCAATGGGGGATTTAAGCGGTAGGGCCCTTGGTGGAGGTATGCGGGCAACACCCCTAACAGGGGGTTGGGGGTAGTGTCCTTGATGGGGGTTTGGGGGCAACGCCCCTAGCGGGGGTCCGAGGGTAGTGTCCCTAGTGTGGGGGTTTGGGGGCAATGTCCCTGATGGGGGTTTGGGGGCAACGCCCCTAGCGGGGGTCCGAGGGTAGTGCCCTTGGTGTGGGGGTTTGGGGGCAATGTCCCCAACGGGGGGTCCAGGGGGCAATGCCCCCTTGTGGGGGTCTGGGGGCAAAGCCCCCAGCGGGGGTTCGCGGGCAGCGCCCCCGGTGGGGGTTTGGGGGCAATGCCCCCAACGGGGGGTCTGGGGGGCAGCGCCCCCCTGTGGGGGTCTGGGGGCAACGCCCCCAACGGGGGTTCGGGGGCAGCGCCCCCGGTGGGGGTTTGGGGGCAACGTCCCCAACGGCGGGGTCCGTGATGTATAGCCATTACGTGATTTTTTAAAAAATCACGACTTGAAATCTTTAATAAAATTAAAAAATAGACACAAAAATAAGATCTAAATCTACTCGTATTCCGTAACAAGTTATGGTTATTCGAATAGCGTGATACATTAAATGATTCGTTTCATGAGTCGGTCTTTACAACTAATCATGACGTTTTTCAAAATGAGTTTCTCTTCCCCTCCCTCTCTCTTGCACATAACTCTCTAACCTGGGAGTTTTCTCTGTTGCGTTTTTACAGTTGCAGGCTTCGCATCTCTGATCCTCTGCGTTTTTATCTCTGCTCTCCTATTGCCCCTCTCTTACTATAGGTGTTGCAGCCCTAATCTTTGGCGGTTCTATCCCCCTCCTCTTCTTTGACTACTCTCCACTGTTTCATTTTCTCAAACTGAAACAGATTGTGCAGTGCAATTTCTGGTTTGAATCTGGGTATTTCTTTGACTACTCTCCACTGTTTCATTTTCTCAAACTAAAACAGATTGTGCAGTTCAATTTCTGGTTTGAATCAGGATATTTCTTTGACTACTCTTCACTGTTTCATTTTCTCAAACTGAAACAGATTGAGCAATGCAATTTCTGGTTTGAATCAGGGTATTATGACCAAAAGTACGTGCATCTTCAAATCAAAAATCTTGTTAGTGAATGATCGCTAGTCCACACCGTGCCTGCTCCTACTTCACAGGTGATTTCTGTTACGTTGGCATACATTACTGACCTACTAATTACAACAGGTTTTCAACTTTTCCCTACTTCATTTCTGATTTTGAGTTAAACTACATTGATTATGACCATTTCAATCCATACAATTACTACAAATCACACTACTACTCTTTTGTATGATTAATATTGAATAATATTAAGATCAAACACCAAAAGCATTTTCTAAATAAGAATCATGTATGAAAACTAAATGCAATATGTATTTCTGTATATGTATTTCTGTAGCAATGAGATTAGGCACTCACTCTTGAGAATTCAATGTCTTCTTCTTCTTCTCGATTGCTTGATTGATCTCCTGGAGTGCTTGTGTTTTTTGTTGTCCAACCACTACCTTGCAAGTGATAGCTTCACTCTACGTCAATATTGAAAACATGACTTCTTGCATTGTTGAAAATACTCTTTTTGTTGTGAATATGAAGTATATGATTTGTGTAATGTTGAAAAAAGTCTCTTAGATGTGAATATGGAATAAATGGTTTGTACAATGCTTTTATCAATGATGAGTGCTTTCAAAATACTAGCCTTTCTTTCTATTCTGTGATGCTATATACCTCAAGATTTTGCCTCAATGCTAAACCTAGCCTTATATTTATTGTATCATTCTGTAATATTAGAGCATTTTATCAAGTTCTTATACATTGTATTATACTTTACTATATAGAACTTTCCATTATATTGTATTTTCATAGTAAAAGCATTACCATCAGATTTTATGGTTACACTTTTTATAATTTTGCAATAAGCATATGGCTATACAATACTTACAAATACTCAATATGATTTTGCCATAGGATGTAATTTGATTTTCTAACAACACATATCATGATCTTTCATCAATTTATAGATTCGACCATATGGTCTAAAAATTTCTTGCAATATAAGAAGTACTTTTTGTTATTTTATTCAATACAATCTGAGATTTGGCCATGAGGTCAAATCTTTTCTTATAATATAAGAAGTAATTTATGTTCTTTTTTCCAATATACTATGAGATTTTGCCATGTGGCCAAATCTTCTCCTTAAGCTATCTCTTGGCCAAAATAAGGACTCCTGTAGTATCACAATATCTTGCAACCAATCAAGCACTTTGTTCATTTTACTACAAGAATGACATTTTACCATTTGGTCAAATGCTTTCTTATATTATCAACCCTTGTTTACTTCCAAAGGGAAAGGCTAGTTTCTACTTAGAATTCCTTACTTTCTATAATTTGGCCATGTGGTAAAATCTTGTCTTGCAACAAACGAACCACTTTTTTGGAATTTGATCCTAAAAAATTAAGACTAAATCTATGGTGGGTTCAATCACACAAATTTTGGGTATGCTAGATTTGGTTGTATGGAAAAATGTTCTAAGAAAAACATCTTCTATATTATCTCCAAAAAAGGAAGACCATGTTCTACTTGGAACTCCTTCATTACCTACTATATTTATAGGAAGTCTCGCCATGTGGTCAAAACTTGTTGTGCAACAAAAAAACCACTTTGTTTCCATTAACCATTTCTTTCATTTCAATTTTTCATTACTTCCTATAAATATCATATCATTTTGCCACAAATTAGCCACTTTTTCCATTCCACTACAAAATAAAAATTGGCCATATGGTCAAATCTTTCATTTTGTTATCAATGCTAGCATCCAAGAATCCCCATTCTTGTTTTGTTCAGCCATATGATCAAATCTAATCTCATAAATCTTACAAACCATGAGACTACTTTTTCATTCCATTATAAAAAAATATTTGGCTATATAGTCAAATCCAATTTCACAGCATATCACAACAAATGAATCACTTTCTTCATATGGTTATGAAACTAGATTTGGCCATATGGTTAAAACTAGTTTATAGAAATCGTCTTGTCTTGTAGGTTTTGCCATGAGGTCAAATCTCCACCTTTCAAGTGTTTTTCACTTTATCTTATATTGAAATCTATGGGATTTCCTACATAGCTATATTTGTTTATATGTGAATCTCATATCACAATAAATTGCATCCTCCCTTTAACTAGCCTTTAAGAACTCTATGGTAAAAAACCATGGCAAAGTTTCTAATCTGATAGATAAGTCTTATGACTAAATAGGATTTGACCACATGGCTAAAACCAATGACAATGTTTCTACAATATAGCTCATTTCAAGGGAAACTTACATGTGCAGTAATTAAAATGTTAACTTTGGGCCAAATGGAATTGTGAGATTGCTACATAACCACATTGATATATAGGTGGATCTCATATTGGACTAAATCTCATTCTTTGATTAAATAGGATTTGACCACATGGCCAAAAATCTTAGCAAAGTTCCTAGAGTATCATCCTTGCATAGGAAACTTACATGGAGAAGAAATCCAATATTAACTTAGGGACAAAATCATCCATGACATTTTCTACATAACCACAATGATTTTTCACTATATCTCATACCACACTTACACTCAACAATTCATTATCACTTGACCATTTGGTTAAGCCCATGGTCAAGTCTCACTATTAATAGAATTTGATCTTCTCACCGAAGTCCATGGCAAAGTTTTTACTATATGATTCTTGCAAGAGAAACATAATTAATGCTGACTTAGGGCCAGGATAATCCATGAGATTTGATACATAAGCACACATATTTATGGTTGGATCTCATACCACACTTAATCTCAAATTTCAATATTTCATTTTATGGAAGAGTCCCTTTAGAGTACATTTGTCTTGTATTTTGTAAAATCTTGTGTTGTTGTGTTTTCAATTTTCAACTTAGAAATCTTATACATTTATTTGGGTTTTGTGAATTTTGAATATTTTTAAATCCACTTTTGTCTAACAACTTTTTTTCTTTGTAGAACTATTCAATGGCAAAGAAAGATAGCACATCCAAAAAGGAGACCCAAACCATTGATGGAGTTGGTGGTGGTTTTGTGTATCCATGGTATGTGGATGTTTATGATAGTCAAGGAAAAAGAGCTGACAATGTTGTCTTATTCACTTTGAAGATGATATTGCATTTTTTCAACAAGATGGTGTCATAGAGAAGATAACAGATGGATGTGCTGGGAAAGAGGGAATACCATGTAATCTTGTTAAGATCAAGGGGAAAAATGTAGTATACAAACTTGATCATTTGTCATTTCACTTTGCCAGTATTAAAGAGGATGAGGAATACTCTTTGAAAACAATGGGATGAACCTTATTTGAGGAGGTAAAGGGCACATAAGACATTATATTAGCATTCCAAGCTGTTCAAAATAGTGAGCTACTTTCTCTATCAAGAAAATGTGATCGCCCCAACAAAAGAATGAAGCTCCAAGATAAACAAATAGACTTGAGATCTTCATCTTCTCCTCAAGAAGAAAATAATTCATGGAATCCCACAAGCTCAAAGTCAAAATCACCTCAACAAAGTTCCTTGTCACAAGCTCTTGTTGTTAGTATGGTTGCTAACACTCCTAAGAATGATGCCACTTTACCTTCCATGTTAGAAGTTACACCTGCAAAGCCAATAATTTCTCTTGAGGTCAAGGGAGTAGAAAGAACATTCGATTTTCCTGAAATAGTTAAGAAGAAGGGAAAGAAGGAAGAATCAGGATTTCACATGTTTGAAAAATTCTTTCCATTTGGGCCAACAACACAATTTCCTATTCTCGTTGATAGGTATTATGAGGCACCTCCTTTGTATGCTTATAGGTCACTATGTTGGGATTATGTAGAGAAGCTAACCACGTCTTTCATAAAGACTCCCATGAACCCAGCAACAGCAGCATATCTTATGCCTTTTGTACAAGAGAACAATGAGAAGAGACCCATGCATCGTGATGAGGTGGATGCTAATAAGTTGGACACTTATAGTTATTGGATTATATCAGGGCTTCACTCAATTCATGCAGCAAAGATATATATTCAGAGTAATACTACACGTTGTCTAGCAACCAAGCATTTATACACCACAAGAAATGCTAGAATATTAGTTGATTATCCTGCGGAAATGTGCATTGAGCTTTCACGAATGACAAATATGGAATCACATAATGTTATGAAGAATGCACCTTATGTTGAGCAACTTCAACAATTAAGAGATCAATGGTGGCTAGCATTTGGTTCTCCACCAAAACCCCAACAAGGGCTTTCTAAGACAAGCTCTCAAAGAGTACCATGGCAGGTAATCATATATAAGCTTACCTTCTTTTTTTGTGAAGATTAGTGCGATTCTCTTTCTTTTGTTCTATGCTCACTATTTTGATCTTTTTTTTGCAGAGATTTGTGGCATACATTGGAGAAAATTGTGCATCTAGAGATTGCCATATGATTGTTAGCTCCCAAGAAATATTTGATAGTTGGATCAAAATCATGAAGAGATACTCTAGAGGTGAACTTATATCCCAAGAGGAGAGTTCGAGAAAAAAGGGAAGGCAACCTTCTCCTGCTGCATTTCGTTGCCTTATGGGTTTAAAGGATGGAGACATCCTTACACTACAAGAGGAGATCAATGAAGGTCATATCCTTTTTCTTAGAAACAAATGGGATAAGGAAGATATGATTGACATGGCAACAAGGGCTAAGCAAATCAAGCAAGATAGGGTCCTAAAGGAGGAATTAGTCACTCTTTTCAATGCTTCAGTTCCAGAAAGTAGCGCTGTGATGAAGACTTGGGAAGAGCTTGTTGATGATTATGATATCAATGATGAAGTCTACACAAAGATTTGGGCATTTGCAATGATTGGGTATCAAAGAAGCTCACACGTGGAGCTGATGCAGGGTCCCTACCAAATGGAGCAAAAGATATTGTGAACTTCCTAATTGGAAAAAAGCAAAATCCTCTTTAATCCTCCACTACTTCCCCTTGGCGTGTATATGTTGTCGGATGCAATCTAGAAACCTTTGATCTTATACATAATGTTTACAGAGATCCAATTACCATTGGGGTTGTTGTTCTAGATGCAGCACATGGGGTTGAGGGAATGCAATGGGACTCTATAAAGTTTGGAAAGGTTGTATCCACTCTACTAAAAATGACATGTGAACCTAAAAAATTCATGTTGTTATCATTTCTTGATCGAAAGCAAATGGCAGCTTTGGAAAATTCTCTTGAAAGCATTTCTTGCAAGTATCGCATGCTAGTTGGTAGTGTTGACTTCCTACCAATGGATAGAACGTTTGCTTTTGGATCTATAGATTCTTTTGTGGTTTTGACATTAGTGACCATGGAGAAAAGCTTCATCAATTTTGAGCGATATATAAACAATGTCAACAAGCCTTCCATTTTGGACTTTGAAGGCTTGGACAAGGAGTGCAATGATGAAGATCTTGAAGAAGAACAAAGGATTGCAAAGGCCGTTTTGAGAAAGAAAATGAAAGTTATGGAAACTACAATCAAAGCATTCAATGATGCTCATGAGGTTGTATTTGATGTATATGCAAGTGGACTTGCATCTAAGGTGGCATTGATAAATCATATGAAGACTATTGCAGTGGTTTGCAACACTCAAGAGCAAAGAGAGGTTGAAGCACAATTGTGGAGGGTCCATGAGAGTACCAAACAAAATTCAAACTCCCAAGAGGTTCTTCCTACTGAAGTTCAAGTTCTTGAAGTACCACCCGAGGGCATAGAAGAATCAAGCCAAGATATAGCAAGTCTAATTATGAAAGAGAAATTAAGGGCTACTTCAGGTGTTTAAACTCAGTTCCTTCTCCTTTCATCGAGGAAGACACATTGATGTAATTTTGATTTTTTTCTTGAGAAGTTACTTCCATTAGCATTTGCAATATTTTCTTTCTTTGATGATATTAATTAAAGAAACTATGTCTTTGGTTTTTTAATATTTTATAAAAGGTACCAAGCATGTTTGGTTTAATTTTTTTATCTAAGTATATATTTTACCAAATCGGTATTAAAGAGCTCATTAAAATTTATCATCCTTTGTAAGGATAACTATTTAATTGTAATCTAGTGTATAAGAATACTTATCATAATGAAAAGTTTGAGCTATCTATGTAAAATTTACTTAAGTCTATTTTAGATCTTATTTCAATTAAACTCTTATATGTGTTGTGTTATGATCTTGTCATGTTAGTTTTGGTTAGATTTGTCCACATGGTCAAATCTCTTATCTCTTATAGCCTCTTTTACTACATCACTAGTGTATGTCTATGCATGTACCTTAGGATAAGAAAGCCAACAATATATTGCACACCCCAAAAAAGATTCATTGTACCTCCCAAAGGAGTTTTACCTCAGTTATAAATATTGCAACAAAGATTTCTCTCCAATGTATCTTTTGAGATGTGTATATGGAATATTAAGGTAAAATCCTTGTTACAATTCGTGAGTTTAAATATCTATGGGATATAACTAGTTCAAAAATAGAATGGTTAGTCCTTAAGAAGAAACTATGAAAACTTATTCAAATAAAGTATAACTTATCTCAATTAAATTGTCATGTGTCACTTATATGTGACATAGTTTTGGTCACATGGTCAAAAGTATCATGTTTAAATTTTCTTTTAATAATTAGGACTAATAAACATCTTCTTTGTACATGCCATTTTGAAGGTCTTTTTAAAAATTGAGTATATTAAATATTATAATGATAATATAATTTATGCAACTAATTACAAGAATCTATTGTTAATATCTCAAGTATACTTATAATTAGCGATAAAAAGTAGATATGGAAAAATGACTTTATTAGAATAGATTTTACTTCGAAAAATTTGTCATATATATTTTTTTCACCTCATGATATTACTTTTGATTAGATTTGACCACATGGTCAACAGTCTCTTTTCTTAAGACATCATTTTTTAAGTAGTACCTATTTATGTATTTGTCAATGTGAAGTTAAATTGCTTTAGTGTTCTATGCCAGTTTATAGCTCAAAAATTAGGTAGAATGATGAGGAAGTAAATGAATCTAATGTGCTTCTTTTTCTTCTTTGTAACTTCAACTAAGACATCTATGGTTGGATATCTAGCAGATTCAACAATAGTAGAGCACGATGATGTGATTGATGTTTCCTTGATAAGAAATGCAACACAATTATGTATAATACTTGATCTCAATGGTCTTCTTTTACAACGATGCTTTGCTAAGTCTAAAAGGTTTCAAAGCTTTCAAATGGGAAAGCAATGGCTTATTCTTCGACCAGGATGTATGGAGTTTCTTGAAGCCTTATTTGCAAGATTCCAAGTGGGAGTTTGGTCAACACCTTTACATAAGAATGTCATGGCAATTATTAAGTGCTTGGAGATCCATGCAAAAAGGAAGTATCCTTTCTTCATGATTTGGGGCCAAGAACAATGTCATAGACATCGACTCAAAATCATATATAGGCCAGATAAGATGGGAGTAGAAGCAATGTTCAAGCCTCTGAAGTATGTATGGGATCAATATGGAGATGTTTGTCAGCATACCAAGACTATTCTCATAGATGATAGTCCTTACAAAGGATGTCCAAATCCTGTTGAGAATTGCATTTATCCAAAAACATTTGATATTGATCGTGAAGACTCTATCTTGATCAAAGAACTTCTACCATACTTGACTCGCTTAAGCAAATACCATGATGCACGTGAAGTCATCAAGTTTGATCGATATGGACAGGATCCAGTTCAATATGGACATGAATTGTATGCTCAATTCAAGGTTGTCATTGATGAATGGACTAGAGCAGAGAATGATGGTATTTCATCTTCATCATCAGCACCACACCAGACCATGATTGATAAAGATGGTATATATGTTCAATCTTCAATTACTTCTTGCTTCAAGAGACCATCTATTATACAAACATCCTCAACAAATGCTTCACGTCATCCGTCTCTTACATTGAACAGCTCACAATTATCCATGTTGAAGCAAACTCCTTTAGTCTCTACTTTGAAAGATATGGAAGCAATGCAACTTGCTCATGAGTTAGGATATCACAAACATTTCATAAATGGTAGTGCAGCTAAACGTTTTATACAAAATCTACAAAATTTGTATTTTTCCAATATACATGATGTAACAAGAAGGCGCTGACTCTATATGGATTAATTTTGACTTTCATAATAGATATATCCCTTACATTAAAGGCTTTTGCATGGCTATGAAATATATGCTTGTTAGAAATTTAAAGTGTTTTATGTAATTACCTTGGTGTTTCTAAACACCACCAATATCAATGAGAGAATCTACTTGATGTTTCTTATTGTTTCAATAACATTAGTTAATTGTATTGGAGTTTCTTATAAAGTGGTTTAAATCCTATTTTGTACTTTATGATAGTCTACTATACAAACATACTCAACAAATGCCTTGCATCATCTATCACTTACATTGAACAACTCACAATTATCCATGTTGAAGTAAACTCCTTTAGTCTCTACTTTGAAAGATATGGAAGCAATGCAACTTGCTCATGAGTTAGGATATTACAAACATTTCATAAATGGTAGTGTAGCTAAATGTTTTATACAAAATCTACAAAATTTGTATTTTTTCAATATACATGATTAACAAGAAGGCGCTGACTCTATATGGACTAATTTTGACTTTCATAATAAATATATCCCTTACATTAAAGTATTTTATATGGCTATGAAATATATGCTTGTTAGAAATTTAAAGTGTTTTATGTACTTACCTTTGTGTTTCTAAACACCACCAATATCAATGAGAGAATCTACTTGATGTTTTTTATTCTTTCAATAACATTAGTTAATTGTGTTGAAATTTTTTATAAAGTGGTTTAAATCCTATTTTGTACTTTATAACCATCTACTATACAAGCATACTCAACAAATGCCTCACATATTCTATTACTTACATTAAACAACTCACAATTATCCATGTTGAAGCAGACTCCTTTAGTCTCTACTTTGAAAGATAGGGAAGCAATGCAACTTGCTCATGAGTTAGGATATCACAAACATTTCATAAATGGTAGTGCAGCTATCTACAAAAGTTGTATTTTTCCAATATACATGATGCAACAAGACAATGACTCTATATAGACTAATTTTGACTTCCATAGTAAATATATCCCTTACATTAAGGGCTTTTGCATGGCTATAAAATATATGCTTGTTAAAAATTTAAAGTGTTTTGTGTAGCTACCTTGGTGTTTTTAAACGCCACTAATATCAATGAGGAGAATCTACTTAATGCTTTTTATTCTTTCAATAACATAAGTTGATTGTGTTGAAATTTCTTATAAAGTGGTTTAAGTCCAATTTTGTACTTTATGTCTTAGCTAACAAATAAGTCTTGATTGATTATAAAATTTATGTCTATTTCTTTGGAAACACAAACCATTGGTCAAAGGTTAAATCTTTAGTCTTAGAAAAATCATAAACTTCTAGCTTGGTATATAAATCTTTATTTTATGATATGAAAATTCATTTAGCTAGTCAAAGTGTAAAACTCGTTAATTTTGGCCAAAGTCAATATCCATCTTGTCCATATAGTGTCAAGATAGATAGAAATTTTGAATAAAATATATTTATGTATCATGCATATACATACAAAAAATGTAAATGGAGTGAGCAATTATTTGGCATACTTGTGTCTATTGGTTTACACAAAAAAAGAACCATCACATCATAGGTTATCCAAACTTATTACGATATGGTATTAGATCAAGTTATTAAACC
The DNA here is from genome assembly GCF_053477565.2 of Lygodium microphyllum. NCBI lineage: Eukaryota > Viridiplantae > Streptophyta > Polypodiopsida > Schizaeales > Lygodiaceae > Lygodium > Lygodium microphyllum. The sequence goes on along the minus strand of NC_141162.1, from coordinate 8,767,500 downwards.
ACACCTAGTTAGTAGTGACTCTTTTAAGGTCCTAGTTCATGAAACTTATACATGTCACTGTAAATGATGCTATATCTAAAAGAAAAAACTCGTATTATAATATCTTCAAATCCATAACATTATAAATTTTGGCCATGATAATATATTTTCATACAATGTTTAAGGCTCTTGTATTCTAAATTCTCTCTCCACTCCATCAAACCTTTGTATTCTTACATTAAACTTGGAAATTTCCTAGGTATATACTAGTTAAGCCTCCTTGATGTTTCCACCACCATACAACTGTCAAGATTGTGGGAGAGAAGGAAGGAGTCTCACTTGTAGCTATCTTGCTTGCACAATGGGGGAATACACACAAGGGTGGAGGCTGAAAACAGTTTTCCTCTTCTTAGTTGTGGAAGCCAAATGAACTCTCTTACAAAGAAATAGAAGAACCCTGTATATATGGGTCTCAAACCAAACTCAACTAACTAAGGTGGCATGCTAACTGAGCCACAAACTAGAGTAGATAAGGATAGCTATCGTGTAGCTATTATTCAGGGGCGGTGTACCAACCGCGTCTGCAACTAACACGTCGGTGACATAAATGCACAACGGTCACCCTGGCGTATCACGAGTGGAGCTCGATATCTCAACACTCCCCCTCGAGCTCAATCCCAATTCCTGCACACCAAGCAGGTCTCTGAACTTGCGCAGCTTCTCTGCGCCCAATGCCTTCGTGAATATGTCAGCTACCTGATCCTCTGTGCTGACATAAACTAGATCAATAAGACCTAGTAAAACCCTCTCTCGCACATAGTGATAATGCACCTCAATGTGCTTTGTTCTAGCATGATAGACTGGGTTATTTGCCAAGTGTATACTACTCATGTTGTCACAATAAATGACAACTGGCCCATCTGTAGACTGATGCATATCATAAAGTAGCTTATGCAACCAAGCTACCTCACATGCAGCCATTGCTGCACCCCTGTACTCAGCCTCTGTGCTCGACAAGGCAACTGTAGGCTGTTTCTTGCTGCTCCAAGTGACTGCAGCACTCCCAAAAGAGAACACATATCCACTGGTAGATCGTCTATCAGAAATACTACCAGCCCAATCAGCATCAGTGTATCCATGCAACTGTATCTGAACCCCAGTCTCATAAAATAGTCCATACTGCAATGTGGACTTCACATACCTGAGTATGCGTCTAGCCGCATCCAAATGTGGTTTCCTTGGAGCCTGCATAAACTGACTTACCAATCCAACAGCATAGCTCAAATCTGGCCTGGTAATAGTCATATAAATCAAGCTTCCTACTATGCGTCTGTACATAGTAGGGTCTTCCAGAAGCTCACCTGCATCTGCGCTCAGCTTCACATTCTGCTCCAAAGGAACTGAAATAGGCTTACAGCCTGTCATCCCATATTTGGACAGCATGTCCAATCCATATTGCCTCTGCAAGAGCTGTATCCCACTTGGTGATCTAATCACCTCAATGCCCAAGAAATAACGCAGCTCTCCCAAATCCTTCATCTCAAACTTCTGCTTCAATAGCATTTTCACATGAAGGATATCTTCATCACTGTCACCTGTCATAATCAAATCATCAACATAAATGACAAGCAACATAATACCTTTCTCTGTTTTTCTCACATAAAGTGAGAAATCTGCCTTGGAAATCTGAAAGCCAATAGTGACAAGATACTGTCCTATCTTGTCAGACCATGCTCTAGGTGCTTGCTTCAAGCCATACAAAGCTTTCTTCAACCTGCAAACAAACTCAGGATGAACAGCATGCACATAACCTGGTGGCTGCTCCATATAGACCTCTTCTTGCAAATCACCATGCAAGAAGGCATTCTTTACATCCATCTGATGTAAAGACCATCCCTTTGATGCAGCCATAGCAATGACTGCTCTTACGGTTGCCATCCTTGCAACTGGATTCAATGTTTCTTCATAGTCAATGCCATATGTTTGTGCATACCCCTTGACTACTAATCTTGCCTTGTATCTGTTCACAGAACCATCAGCATTGTGCTTCACCTTATAAACCCACTTACAGCCAATTGCATTCTTACCTTTAGGCAAAGGCACCAATTCCCATGTAGTGTTTGCTTCCAAGGCATCCATTTCTTCATCCATGGCTTTCTCCCATTTTTCTTTTCCCATGGCTTGCTCAAAAGAAGTGGGTTCTGGTTCCTGTATCACCTTGACCATATATGCATAGTGAATGGCTGTAAATCCATCATATTTCAGCCTATCCACAGGATACCTAACTCTGGCAGACCTGCGCAAAGTGGGTTCACTCCCAGGTGCTCTCAAAACATCCCTAGTCTTCCTTACTCCAGGTGTAACAATAGAAGGAATACCCAACTCATCATCAATGCTCTGTTCTGAGCCACTGGATTCTCCATCCACATAAGAGTGACCTGCATTCACATCAAACATGGGCTGATCAACCTTCTCTTTTCCTTTTCGTGATACCTGCATACCACTATCTGCATTACTTTGAGAAGATTCTCCTGATCTCAATCTGCCTGTCCATGGCGAAGACTGTGAACCACTACTAGAGGACGCTCCAGGTCCACTAATATTTTGTGACTGCTGCTGTGAATTTTGTGCAGCATTACCATTTTGTGCATCTACATCATCAATCACATTTACTGGTTTATACCAGCTACTCATCTCATCAAAAACAACATCTCTGCTCACTGTAAACTTACGAGTAGAAGGGTTATAGCATCTATACCCTTTTTGCTGCAGAGAGTAACCAATAAAGATGCACTTCTCAGCTTTTGGATCCAACTTGGATCTCAGCTCATCTGGCACATGTACATAGGCAATGCAACCAAAAATTTTCAAATGAGAAATATCTGGTTTCCTACCAGTATACCTCTCCTCTGGAGTCATTCCATGTATTGCTGCAGTGGGAGTCCTGTTCATTATGTAGACTGCTGTAGCAACTGCTTCAGCCCAATAAAAATCTGGCAAGTCTTTTTCATTGAGCATGGCACGAGATACCTCTCCAATATGCCTGTTTTTCCTTTCTGCAATTCCATTTTGTTGTGGGGTATGACTGCATGAATATTGCTGCTTTATGCCATGCTCCTGCAAGAACCTTGCAAACTCATTTGAGAGGTACTCTCCCCCTCCATCTGACCTTAGGCATTTTATCTGCAGACCTGTTTCTTTTTCAACCATAGCTTTAAGAGTTTTGAAATGCCCAAAAACTTCACTTTTCTTTTTCATAAAATACACCCAAACTTTTCTGCTATAGTCATCAATAAAACTGACAAAATAATGACAGCCTCCAAGAGATGCAGCTTTAGTAGTCCACACATCAGAGTGGATTAATTCCAATGGCTTCTCACTCTCTTGAACATGTCTAGGAAATGGTTTCCTTGCCTGTTTTCCAAACTGACAGGCTTCACATACCTTATGCATTTCTGCAACCTTGAACTTAGGCAATCCTCCAACAATATTTTGGGCCTGCATTGATTTAAGTCGCTGTACATTAACATGACCAATGCGTTTATGCCAGATATCAATATCTGCAACTACACCGGTCCCATGTGCAAACATTGCTGCACTCAATTCAGGCATGTCTGCATCCAATGTAAACATTCTGCCCTTCTTCTTTCCTTTTGCTATCAAGCGACCTTTATTTTTCATATCCTCAACAAAGCATCCATGAGGATTAAATCTGACCTGCAAGCCCTGCTCAACCATTTGACCAACAGAAACCAGATTCTTGGTGATATTCGGGACATGAAATACATCAGACAAGTATTTCTTTTTCCCATCCTACATAGACAAAGGAATTTTTCCAATCTGCACAATAGGATGTGCAGTATCATCACCAGTCTCCACAAATCCTGGTTTTTCCATTTTCCTTGCATCCTCCATCCATTCTGCATGACCTGTCATATGGTTTGATGCACCTGAGTCAACATACCATACATCGTTGCTTTCTTCTCCACTTGTCACAGAATTGTTCATGTGCTGCACCATGAACAAATGCTCATTTCTGTCATCACCCTGTCTACTAGAAGATGCATAATTCCCTTGTTGCAGTTTTTCATTCATGATGTCATTCTGCTTTTTATAGCAGTCTTTAGCCATATGACCCATTTTACCACAGTAGTAGCATTCAACATTACTGTTTGTATTTTGGCCTCTTTGCCATCCACCACGACCTCTTTGGCTCCCCCTGCCTCTAGAGTTACCACGTCCTCCTCCATAGGACTGGTTTTCTTGAGTTTGCTGCATATTCTGATTTCTACCACGGCCTCCAAATCGGCCTCCTCTACCTCTGCCTCTACCTCTTCCAGCATTTGAGTAGAAGACAGCTTCTTTTGAAGTTCCTCTTGAAGAAGATGCACCACCATTTCTCTGCTCCTCAGAAATTAGAAGAGCAATCAACTCTTCAAAATCAGGAAATCTTTCACGGACGGAAATGGATGTCCGAAACTACGCATAATCCTTTCCTAGACCATTCAAGGTCACAGAAACTAAATCATCATCTTCCACTGGCGACCCAATGGAAGCAAGTGCATCTGCAATCTTCTTCACCTTCATGTGGTAGTCATTGATGCTCATATTTTCTCTTTGCACATTATGCAACTCTTGCTTGAGCTGCATTTTCCTCGCTTGCGTATTTGTGCTATACATTTTTGACAGAGTATCCCATGCCTCCTTTGGCGTACTTGCATCCTAAATATGCACAATCATAGAGTCTGAAATGCTGATAGACAGCCAGTACATAACTTTCCTGGCTCTCTCATGCCATGCTTTAAATGCCTGCATTTGCTGTTGATTGGGAACATCAGGAAGAACTGGTTCTTCTTCATTTCCTGCAACAAATTTCCAATATCCTTTTCCCATAAGGAAATTTGTCATTCTAAACTTCCATGCTTGGAAGTTGTTCTTGTCAAGCTTTTCAGTGACAATCTGTGAAAGAGAATCAGATGCCATTACAGAAGACTGCAAAAAATTCTGTCACTGCAAAAACCACAGCTTCACCCTCACAAGGGAAAATCTGCAAAACTGGCGAAAGTGGTATTTGACCACACAGTCACTTCCTAGTGACGATTTTGTATCAACAGGCAACAGGGATGATTCTGTAGCTCCCAATGCCTCTGCGCACAAGCATACAATGCAATGTTTACAGTAACTATTCACCGACCTGCAGAACAGTGGCTGCACAGCATAAAACTGGGCTTTTTCCTGAGTGCGTGCAGAAAACTTCCGCCTCCAGAATAGGCCTCGAAATGGCCTCAAATCAAAAAAACAGGGTCGCCAAGAGCTAATGCTCTTTCCCGCAACATATACTGCCCTCTTGCTTCACCGCGAAGGGCGTCTCAACCTGAGACAATGCACTCCTGCAATTTCCGGCTGTGCTACCTGCAGAGATCTGCTCCCAAAACAGAAAATGAAAGCAACACTGCTCCTCTTACCAGAACACCGCGAGCTTGGCTTGCTTTCTTGAGCTCCTTACCACGAACAAGGCTCTGATACCATGTCAAGATTGTGGGAGAGAAGGAAGGAGTCTCACTTGTAGCTATCTTGCTTGCACAATGGGGGAATACACACAAGGGTGGAGGCTGAAAACAGTTTTCCTCTTCTTAGTTGTGGAAGCCAAATGAACTCTCTTACAAAGAAATAGAAGAACCCTGTATATATGGGTCTCAAACCAAACTCAACTAACTAAGGTGGCATGCTAACTGAGCCACAAACTAGAGTAGATAAGGATAGCTATCGTGTAGCTATTATTCAGGGGCGGTGTACCAACCGCGTCTGCAACTAACACGTCGGTGACATAAATGCACAACGGTCACCCTGGCGTATCACGAGTGGAGCTCGATATCTCAACAACAACATCATATTTTGTTAGTATGCTAGAAAAGATAGAGGTGAAATCCAAATCTCGTAACAGCCACATAGCTTACATTCATCATTTAAGCTCTCAAGATGTCTGACTCATATTTGTAACATACAAAGTGCCCTTTAAAGATAAACATAAACATAGTGCTCTCTTTCATTCACAAAAGTAAGACATTCATTCAAAGTGGGACTTGGGAAATTCCCAAAATCTCTAATATGGTGTTACTGGAAAGGTAGGATTGTCCAAGCGGATGTTGAAATTTGGATAGAGTATATGGAGGACTACTTTGAAGCACGCGGTACTGCACACGCCAACCAGGCTATGCTCACCAAGCTGAAGCTCACCGACGAGGCTAGGCTTTGGTGGAAGCAATGGTGTAGAGATCAAGAGATTGCAGAAGGATCTGTTACCTGAGAAAAACTGAAGAAAGCTGTGCAAGGAAGATACTTACCACCTGTGTATTGCACGCAGAAAATGAATGAGTTCTACGAGCTAAAACAGCTAGGACTCACTCTTGATGCATACTATTCTAAATTTGTCTTACTTCTTAAGTATGTGCCACAGATGGATATGACACAGTGGGTGTCAAAATTTTGTGCTGGTTTAAACCCACCATTGAATACCTGTCTCGAATCTATGCGCCCATCAGATCTTCAGGACGCACTCATTCAAGCTACGCCTATAATTCAGGAGGTGCACGATAGGCCAAGAAGTAATAAAAGTTGGTCTTATAATGACCCGAACAGAGGAGCATATAGGCATCAAATGAAGAGAGTTCAAGGTCAGAATCGAGGACAAAGAAAGAAAGCAAGGACTAATAATGTCAACAACTTTGTCCCTACTCAAAGAAATGGCCAAAACCTCCGTTGTTTCCACTGCAACGAGCCTAGTCATTTCAAAAGGCAATGTCCCAAGCTTGGAGGAGGACATCGCCAAGCACCTTTCCAAGGAACTAGCCGTGTCCAGGGAGCGGCTACCCAAGGCAGAGGAAGAACCACCTGTGTTTCCAACAGGGAAATGTGCAAAGAAGAAGATCCGACCATGGAACCAGAGTCTGAAAGGGCGACAGTCCATGCCACTCTTCACAAGAAAGGCCCAAATCGCCAGTTCTTGGTGATTCAAAAGCCATCAGATTATCAAGGTAAAGGTTTCAAGACCTTGATTGATTGTGGCAGTATGCATTCCTTTATCTCACCAGCTTGTGCAAGAAGATTAGGAATAGCCACAGTAGAAGAACCTACCTTGCTTGTGGAATTAGCAAATGGTCGTGAGGTCACTTGTACCAGGAAAACTACGAAGGTGGAATTCTTTTTGGGAGGAAAGACGATTTGGATCAAATGAAGAGTCATGAACCTAGGTATCCACGAGTGTTTACTCGGAATGGATTGGGTTAAACCTAACAACGCCCACATTCATTGTGGAAAGGGCCAAATTTCCTTTCGAAAATCTGAAGGGGAATTGGTCACAACTCAAGGTGGGGCTGGGAAGCCAAAAATCCAACTGGCCAAAGCATCTCGGATTATAAAGGGAGTTAGAAAGGGATCACCTATCTACTTGATTAAGCTCAATAAGTTAGATCAGAAGTAGGAGTCTGGTGAAGAACCTTCATGGCTAAAAGAATGCGCGGACGTATTTCCTGTAGAGTTGATAGAGCTCCCGCCTCAAAGAGAAGTGGATCATAAGATCAAGCTAGTGCCAGGAGCTGGCCAATTTCAAAGAGAACCTTATAGAATGTCCATCCCAGAAGCAATTGAGCTGAAGGAACAACTCAAGCAACTGCTAGATGAGGGTTTCATCCGTCCTAGCAGTTCACCATGGGGAGCTCCAATACTATTCGAGAAAAAGAAAGATGGAACGCTTCGACTATGCATTGACAGAGGGTTGAATCAATCAACTGTTAAGAACAAGTACCCTATTCCTAGAATAGATGAGCTTCTTGATCGTCTTCAAGGTGCGAAGATCTCCTCCAAGATTGATCTCAGGTCTGGTTACTATCAGATAAGGATCAAGGATGAAGATATCCCAAAGGCAGCATTCAACACAAGATATGGACACTTTGAGTTTCTAGTTATGTCATTCAGGCTTACGAATGTGCCTGCCACCTTCAATAGGTTAATGTAGGATATCTTTAGGCCATATGTTGATGACTTCGTACTTGTCTTCTTCGATGATACTTTAGTCTATTCCAAACAGGAAGAAGATCATGAACCCCAACTTCGGATTGTCCTTGAGACAATGAGAGCACATAAGCTCTATGCTAAGATGAAGAAGTGTGCATTCTTCAAACGTCATATTGAATATCTGGGATTCATCGTATCAGCAGAAGGAATCTCTATGGATCCGGCCAAATTCAGAGATGTTCTAGAATGGCCAATACCAACAACTGTCAAAGAAATACGCTGTTTTCTTGGATTGACAGGATGGTATAGGGTCTTCATCAAAAACTATGCTTTGATTGCAGCACCCTTGATGGATTTACTGAAGAAGCAAACATCTATTGCATGGTCAACTGCCCAACAAACCAACTTTGATAGATTGAAGCAAAGTTTGGTATTAGCACCTATCCTAAGACTTCTAGACCTCAGTAAGGATTTTGAGGTAGTAACTGATGCTAGCACGCTTGCCTTAGGATGTGTGCTCAAGTGGGAAGGTCATCCTGTAGCATACTCTTCAAGGAAACTGAAGAGCCATGAGAAGAATTATGCTACCCATGATCTAGAATGCTTAGCTGTTATCCATGCTCTAAAGCTTTGGAGACACTACTTGTTGGGTAACAAGTTTACTCTAGTGACTGATCATAAAAGTTTCAGGTGGATCTTTACCCAGAACGAGCTCAACATGAGGCAACGTCAGTGGATTGAAGTGCTGGAGGAGTATGACTTTGAAATCAAGTACCAACCGGGAAAGGAGAATGAAGTTGCCGATGCACTCAGTCGCAAGGCATTCCTTAACTCATTAATCTTGCAAAATCCATCAACAGCTAGATCTCTAGCCACAAAGGTGTCCATGCCAAACAACCCAATACTTGAGCTAGCTAGAGAAGAAGCATGCCATGACCCAACCTATCAAAACATTCTAAGAGAGATCCCTATCAAGGACCAGGAGCAAAAGCTACAGGCTAAATATCATGAATTCTCTATCAATAGTGGACTTGCCTACTATAGAACGAGATTGTGCATGCTGGCAAGCTAGTCACTTAAGCAGAAGATATTGTGGGAAGCTCATGATTCCCCTTTCTCAAGACATCCTGGCTATGCCAAGACTGTCAATGCAGTTAGGAAGAGCTACTATTGGCAGAGGCTTAAAGGTGACGTTCTCAAATATGTCACTGAGTGTTTGTCTTGTCAACATATCAAAGCTGAACATGTCAAAATGCCAGGGAAGTTGCAACCACTCGACATTCCCCAAATGAAATGGGAATTCATCAGTATGGACTTTGTCGTTGGCCTACCCCAAGTTCAGGGAGGATACAACTCTATCATGGTTGTAGTTGACATGCTTACTAAGGTTGCACACCTTATTCTAGTTAAGACAAACTATAAAGCCTCAGACATTGCAAGGTTGTTTATCAAGGAGATATTCAAGCTAGATGGGCTACCCAGAAGAATCATTAGTGATCATGATTCTCTCTTCACATCACACTTTTAGAGAGCTATCTTCGAAGCCAATGGGACTCAACTCTGTTTTAGCATAGCTTACCATCCCCAAACTGATGGCCAAACGGAGTGAGTCAATCAAGTTATCGAGGATATGATTAGGGCACACTGTTGTCGTGAACCAAAAAGGTGGATTCAATACTTGCCTTTGGTTGAATTTTCCTACAATGCTTCTTATCAACAAAGCATTCAGATGACCCCTTTTCAAGCATTGTATGGTCATGACTGTCAAAGTGCCCTAAACTTCTGAGATCCAACCTTGAGGGTTGAAGCTTCAAGGCAGATGTTGGAAGAGATGGATGACCAAGTAAAGTCAATAAGACGGGACATCCAAGCTGCCAAGGATAGACAGAAGGCATACACAGATTTGAAGCATCAAGATAGAATGTTCGAGAAAGGAGACATAGTATTCATTCGCGTACGCCCAAAGAAGAGTTCCCTATCCTTAGGAGATTGCAAGAAGCTAAGTCCAAGGTATTCTGGACCATACAAGATCCTCAAGTGCCTAGGACCTAATGCTTATATACTGCAACTCCCTAAGAACCTAAAGGTTCATAATGTATTCCATATCAGCCTACTGAAGAAGTATGTACCTAATCATAGCCATGTACGTCTTGATGACCAACAAGTTGTAATGCCTAGTCAAGGAGTCCTTGAACTATGGCATGACAGGATCTTAGATGTTAGGGAGAGACAACTGAGATCCAGAACCTTGAGAGAATGCCTCATCCAGTGGAAAGATTATCCTGAGGAGGATGCCACTTGGATGGATGAAAGCACTCTCAACCATCAATATCCCTAGTTTATCTTGAGATGAGAACATCTCGATTCCTCCAAGGGGGAGAGAATGTAATATTTCTACTGAAAAATATTACGAGCCCGCGTGAGTCTCAGGCAAATGACAATGCTGGCATCGTGGTTACGGACGGTGCGGTCTTTAAATAGTACACTCTCCACTGGCCAATCGAGACTAAGGACTAAGAAACCCGCATATCTTTATGTGAACCTCCTCTTGGGAAGAGGCCAAGAGGATAATTGATAAGATTTATGGCAATTTTTTCTTTAACCCTTCTTTCCCCCCAGCTGAAGGCTTTGTTGGAGGAGAGGGAGTAAGGCGCGGGTGCATCAGCTATAGCTGGAAGACATGGGGAGGGATCCGGCCATGCATCAGGCCACGTGGGGGGGGGGGGAGATCCCCCTCCCTTCACCTATAAAAACCCCCTGTGGGGGGGGGAGGGGGGGGAGTAAATAGGGAGGATCGTGAGGCTGATTGAGGACGACCATGCATGGAGGAAGAAGCCATCGTGATGCTGCTGAAGACCATCGTGAAGTGGAGAGGGACGAAATGTTGTCGCCAGCTGACAAATTTTTCGCCGCCAGCTCCATCTGGAATTCGCTGCTGCCTGACCACATTGGCCGCCATCATCAAAATCCCATCACCACCTGCAGTAGTTAGAAGACGTAGAAGCTCCTTATAAGCTTCTAAGGGGGGGCTCTTTAAGGCCCTTTCCCTTTCATACTTATACAAGGGGTTTTTACCACCGGAAATTAAGCCTTCCCCTTGCCTTTCCCGGGATTTAAGCACCCTTCCCATGGAAATCCCCACTCAAATTCATATTACTTGTGGGTTCCTTAAAAACCCTTTCTATTTCCCTTCTCAAGCGGTCTCTTATATCGCCGGGAATTAGGCTTTTCCCCCCTTGCATTCCACAAGGCTATTTTACTCTCGGTTTCCTTTAAAAAAAAAAACCCTTCCCATTCAAGTCCTTTAAAAGCTATTTTATCCCTTCCCCTGGAGGCCATTTTATATCCAGAATTTAAAAGCCTTTTCCATTGCATCCATCACAAGGCCAATCCCCTTGCCGAGTTCAAGGGCTTTCCCATTGAACCCTCCTAAAATATAACTTTTCTTTCCTCCGAGCTTCGAGGAGGAAGCCTATAAGGTCTTCGCGTACGAGGGGGGAACGGGCCAAGATCATAAGTCTGCGACCAAGGCAAGAAGTTCGAATTCTCGATGGCCCCTAAAAAAACACAAGGCACACCCGCAAGAGGATCATCTCCTAACATTCATGTGGGCATTTCACCGAACCGACAAGTCCAAGTTTTCTTCTTATTTCTTGATTTATGTCGAAGTATTACAAACATGCATGGTTAATTCATGGAATTAGGTTGCACTTATGCTAGTCACATCCACCGAGTTTGATAAAGATGCATTTTTGTGCTTGAAATACATTGGCTAATTTAAGGAAATAACTCACAATTGAATAATCAGTCATTTGTATTTCTCAAAGAAACGAACAAAAGAAGAACATAAGATGTCTATGCATTCTTAGCAAGTTGTTTCTATACATTGCAAAGTATCGAATCTAGATCAACTAACGACCATGTTTACAAGTCAAAATTATTGTAATATACTTGGATTATGCATGGAAAGATTAAATTGCATGTCGCATTATTAGACATCTCTTCTTCACAATGATTCATTAAAGAAGGTTGCTAACAACCGTAGGATTTTGTAAGGCATTGAAATGATTCTAGGGCTGCACAAAGTAGATTAAACTCTAGTCAGTTGGCATAAATCTCAATCAATTACGTAAGTAGTTACGAAAGATTGTGTAATGCTCATTCAACATACGAATAATTCATTCAGAAATGAATTTAGGAAAAGGCTGCATGGTTCGTTTTAACATAAACCCTAAAAGCCTAGCAGCATGAATCGTGAATGCATCAATGGAAATTATGCCATGACTTAAGCATATGCTTTGATCTTAACCAGAAAAAGTAGGGAATGTAAATCTAATCATACGTGGGCAATGAATCATGTGCTTATGACAATGATATCGTAATGAAACTAGTTTTTCCCCTCTTTGATCAATACAATATCTTCATGAATAGACAAGTAAATTGTTTTATCCTAAACACCTAAACCGCGAAGGAATCGCTTAGGAAGGGTTCACTCGATGCAACATATCCCAAGTGATAACTAGGGTTTAGCATGTTGAGGATGTGACCTAGTCGCTCTTATTGCCAAGTTGAAACTCTCATACCCTAAAGACCAGCCCACATTCACAGAATGTAGGGACAATAGGACATACTTGCAAGAAACAATCTAGGGTTTCTACCCTGAGGATTGCTTGATTAAAAAGATGAAACGCGGATTGAGTTGGAACCCTAGGACCGACGATATTGGCCTAGTGCAATCAAGAACTGATTGGATATGAAGACACCCTAACCCTATTTCCTATCTAATCATGATTTCGTGATTAGAAGACACCGTTCGATGGGTAAAATAGTCCCATGGATTATATGCGACACTTGTGCAACAAGTTGCAGAGTCACATGATCTTGTGGTTTGATCACAAGGGAATGGCCAATTCCTTGGAATGAGATTGGAAGATTCTTGAGCAAAGTTATCTTGCAAGAGGATGAGTAGTCGTCCTGATATAGTATCTTTCTTGGGAAAAGTGACCAAGATAAGGGGATTAGATATTTGATTGGAAGCAAAGGACCAATCAATAATTTGGAGCAACATAATTTCTGTTAATAAAACTTAAGGTATTGGTTAAGTTGGGTTTAATAGGGTACGGCCCTAACCCAAGGACATATGGGTTATGAAACAAAACCTTGGGGATCTTGCCAAGTCGCAATTGATCCCGTATCGAATGCTGGATGCATTCGAAGAGAAGGATTCACTCCTTAGCAGTTGGCCAAATAACGACCACTGGAAATGATTGTGCTTGTAGCAGTTTAGAGAGCAGTGTTTGCTTTGTTTGCTCAAGGAATTAAAGGATTAAAAGATATCTAATGCTTCAAGTTGAAGGCCTGAAGGGAGTGGCAGCCTCAGATACCCTCGACTGTCTATCTAACCCTAACCAAGGGGGTTGTTAATGAAAGGTGAGAAGGATCGAAGCTTGCACGCGAGCTATGGCAGGAGAGCAAGAGCAAGAAAGAGAGAGACAAGAAATGGGAACTCCAACAGTCACAATGTGTGACCGGGCCTTCCTTTATTCAAACTGTCACTAAAAGAATAAAGAATAAAGTGACGTGACGGGCGCCCGCCACGTGTAGTGTGCAGTGGTGGGTACTGTCAGTGTAGTAATACATGGGGCGGTACCGCGGAGGCGCCTTTACCCCCAACAACCTCCCACTTAAAGGTGAATTTGCCCTAGTGAGAGAGAAAAGAAAAAAGAAAAGACAGTACAAATGTACATAGGTACAAGGGATGAGGAAAGGCGACATCTCATCCAACGCCCATCAACCTCCTGAGGAAGGAAAAGCGCTCAGTAGTGAGGCTCTTCGTGAGCAGATATGGAGGATTCTCGTCAGTGGAGATCTTGACAAGGTCAATAGACCTGTCCTCCACGACACCACGTATGAAGTGAAACCTCACCTCAATGTGTTTCGTCTTCGCATGGAAGACCGGATTCTTAGCCAACTGAATGGCACTCATAGAATCCAAATGCAGTGTAGGTGTAGCATCAATCCCAAGGTCAGCAACTAGATGGCCTAACCATATGGCCTCCTTGCAAGCCTCAGTGGCTGCAACATACTCGGCCTCAGTGGTAGACAAAGCCGTACACTTCTAAACCCTGGACATCCAAGAGACAGCCCCTCCAGCATAGGTGAATACATAGCCAGAAGTGGACTTCCTACTATCTGCATGTCCTGCATAATCGGAGTCAGTGTCCTCCACGACCCCTGTATCCTGGCTGCCATAGCAAATACACATATCTGCTGTGTCCTTCAGATACCTCATGATACCCTTCACGGCATCCCAATGTCTGCTGCCATGTGTAGCCATATAGCGTGCCACAACACCAACTGCATGCGCAATATCTGGACGAGTGGCTATCATGGCATACATCAAACTGCCCATGGCTGAAGCATAAGGGATCTTGGCCATCTCGGCCCTCTGCTCATCTGTCTGCGGACAATCGGCCTGTGATACCTTCACATAAGAAGGTAATGGACAGCCAGTAGGCTTTACGTCCTGCATGCGGAAGCGCTCAAGGACTTTATGAATATACTCCCGCTGTGAGAGATACAAAAGCCCCTGATGCCTATCGTGCTTAATGTACATCCCAAGTATATGTGAGGCCTGTCCCAAATCCTTCATCTCAAAGCTCTTCTTCAGCTGAGATTTAAGAGCATCTAGCTCATCATGAGCTTTCCCTGCTATCAGCATATCATCAACATAGAGTACCAAGATAAGCAAACTGCCATCACGGGCTTTCTTCGTGTAAAGACACGGATCCATAGCACTCCTGCTGTAGCCCTCTGACTGCATAAAGGCATCAAACTTATGATACCATTCCCTAGGTACCTGCTTCAAGCCATATAAGCTCGTCTTCAACTTGCACACTAGGTGCTCCCTGCCAGGTTCTGCAAAGCCCTTAGGCTGATCCATATAGATCTCATCATGCAAGTCCCCATGTAGAAAATCCGTCTTGACATCCATCTGATATAGATGTACGTCAAGCTGTGCAACCAAAGCCAAGACTAAGCGTAGGGTGGTCATTTTAACCACAGGAGAGAAGACCTCATCAAAGTCCACACCATGTTCCTGCTTAAAACCCTTTCCTACCAATCTAGCCTTGTATGCTGGCTTGGGGTGTCCAGGGGTACTTTTCAGCTTGTACACCCACTTGCATGGCAAAGCCTTCTTGCCCTTAGGCAAGGCAACCAAATCCCAAGTCTCATTCTTATGCAGGGAGTCTATCTCAGACTGCATAGCCCTCTCCGAGGAGTGACTGTCACCCCTGCGCATAGCCTCATCATAAGTGAAAGGCTCTCCTACATTTGTAACCAAAACATAATGCATAGAGGGCTGAAATCTGTCAGGTGGACGTCTGTCTCTAGCAGACCGTCTCACCGCAGGCTCTGCTGCCTGTCTAACTACCTGTCCAATACCCTAGCCCTGTGGAGGAACTGCTGCAGGCTGTACTACTGGCTGTGCTGGAGCTCTAGGCTCCTCCTAAAAGATCACTCTGCGGATCTCAACCACCTTCTCAGGCTGCCTGTGCATCTTGTCTTTATGGAAGACGACATCATGGCTGCGTACTATTTTCCACGCCTGCGGATCCCATAGGCGATAGCCCATCTCTCCTGACTCACCATAGCCAAGGAATATGCACTTAATGCTCTTTGGATCCAATTTACTCCTCTTGTCCTTGGGCACATGGCAGAATGCCTCACATCCAAAGACACGGAGATGCGCATAAGAGGGTGGCTTACCAGCCCAAACTTCCTCTGCAACCTGGAAATCCAATCCACTGGAAGGCGATTGGTTTATGACATGTACTGTCGTACTAACTGCCTCAGCCCAAAAACTCTGGGGTAGGCCTACATGGCTAAGCATAGAGCGCACACGCTCCTGAATAGTCCTGTTCATGCGCTCAGCCGAACCATTCTGGGGTGGGGTGTAAGGGGCGGTCAACTGACGCTTAATACCCCTGTCATCACAAAACTGCTCAAAAGCACGTGAGATATATTCTCCCCCATTGTCAGTCCTAAGGCATTTCAGCCTATACCCAGTCTGGTTCTCAACAAGAGCAAGCCAATGCTGAAAGACTGCCAAGACATCGGACTTTTGCTTTATGGGATAAGCCCACACTTTCCTAGAAAAATCATCAATGAAGGTAACAAAGTACTTCGCGCCACCCATAGACATGCAAGGCATAGGCCCACAAACATCGGAATGCACCAATGCCAAGGGCTCACTCATGCGTGGCCTACCCAATTTCTTATGCGTAGACCTATTCTGCTTACCATAAAGACAATGATCACACGAGTCAAAACGTGCATAGTCCAAAGGCGGAAGATACTGCAAACGAGATAACATTTTCATTCCCTTCAAAGACATATGCCCCAAACGGGCATGCCGAAGTGATACATGTGGGATAGAGCTTACTGCCAAAACATGGTCTACAGAAGACCCAGATACAACAAGAGGATAGAGGCTGCCAGCCTTGGCGCCTCTAGCAAGCACAAGTCTGCCTTTGGTAATTTTCCAGGCAGAATTCCCAAAACAGACATGAAACCCTGCATCATCCAGCTCTCCTGCAGACATAAGACTGCGCGTAAGCGTAGGTACATGACATACATCCCTGAGAAAAAAGGAACTGCCAGTGGAAAACTGCAACTGAATATCTCCACAGCCCACAATATCAAGAGACCTGTCATCTCCAAGTCTGACTGATCTAGATACAGTACGGTAAGAGTGAAACCACTCACTGTAAGGCGTCACATGGAAGGACGCACCTGAATCCAATAACTAGCACTGTTGATACATACTAGATGTCTCAGTCAAGTGTGAAGCATCAAAAGAACTAGCTGCAAGTATAAACTCATCACCGCCATCGGACTCCTCAGTCTGCGTGACATTAATTTCCTCCATCTTGACACTGGACTTCGCAGGTACTATGCTGCAATCAGAGGACTTCTCCTGCACTTTATCTTTCCCCTTATCCTTGCGCTTCTCATTGCGCAACTCATGACACTGTGGTCTAATATGGCCCTTTTTCCCACAATGATGACAAGTGACATTTGCATTGCACCCACGCGACTTACTACGCGACTTGCGACGAGATTTAGACCGACCCTTTTGCGAGTCACGGCCTCGGCCATTACCACGGTCATACCTGTCATTCCTGCCTCTAACTGTCAAATCATGACTACCACGAGAGGCATCCAAGTTATTGCAATTCACCTCTTCCTGAAGAAGAGCACTCTCAACATCTGCCAATTTTAGAGTAGCACTAGAGGCACAAAGAGCAGTGCAGAATACATCCCATGACTCATTTAGAGTCCCAAGCAAGAAAAGAGGAGTTACTTCCTCTCCAAAGGTGATACCCTGCGAAGTCAGGTTCTTCAGTATAGCATGGAACTGGCTCAACTGAGCAGACATAGTCGCATTATCCTTCATGTGCAGATCCATAAGCTGCTTCAACCAGTACATCTGACTCGCCGAACTTTTCTTATCATAAAGATTCTTGATCTTATTCCATAGATCCCATGCACTCTGTGCTTCCTCAAATACATTATAATGTACCTGTTCAGTGAGAGACAATACAATCGTGGACTTGCATAGCTCATCAAGTTCAAGCCAGTCGTCATTGTCCATAGTTTCAGGCTGCTTCCCACTCAACCGAAGTGGCTTAATCTGAGATTTCTGCACCAAAACCTGCCATATTTGACTCTTCCAGTAAGAGTAGTTGGTACCATCCAACTTTGTAATGTTAAAGATAGCACTATCATGCGAAGATGACACCATTATGCAGGCTGGAAATGCCCAAACAGTCCAAAACTGCTTGCTGTTTTACTGCAGAAACTACCAAAAAATGACCAAAACGGGGTCCAAAGGGCGAGCAAAGTGTACCAAAAGTTGCTACCCACTTAGTACTAGGTGCGGTACACCAAATCAGGATATTTCAGCATGAAAAGTACACCTCAGTCCACCAATAACTGCTTGCTATAATAAATTGCAGGTATGCAGTCTAGAGAGCAAACTGTCCCAAAATAGGATCCAATGTCAAGCAAACAATGCTAGGTCCAAAGCCGGCATGAAACGGACATAAGCAAGGCCAATGACGGTGAAAAGAACATGTGCTCAACACCGAAGCATGTCAAAATAACATCTGCCAGTGAAAGGCACACCCCAGACACTCTAGGCAAAGTGTTCATGTAACTGCCAAAACCTGACACAAATAGGTGTCTGCTCAAAGAGAAAGATCCAAATATGAGACTCAACTCATAAGCATCCTGTGAACCAAGAGTACATCAATGCATATCCATAAAGATCGGAGTATGATCCCAAAGTCTCAATGCGTATATAGCTGCTCAAGACATAAACTGCTCCAAATACATGTAAGTGCTCCAATAGCATGCAACTGTCAAAGGTCAAGCAAGCATGTAAAATGCTCCCACTGGCACAAAAGGCGTACAAAGCGAGCTCAGAAGCTCAAACAACCCAAGAGAAAGCACCAGTGATAAGTGACCCTGTCAATGCATCAAGCACATCCAAGAGAGCATGACATACATGAAGTACCGGTCGTATTCACCATGAAGCAATACATAAGCCCAAATAAGCTCTCGGTCAACTCAATGACATCCAAATAGCAACCAAGATCAGTGATCAAGTAAGCCGGGAATGCTCAAATACATCCAAATCCAAGCTCCAAATGTCGGTATGGCATACACGAACCAAATAGCATATGTCATGAACCAAAGCATGTAATGCAAAAGCCTAACTGTCAAGCAGAGACATGAGGCATAGGCGGTCCACGAGCATGCCAAGTCGGTCCAAATGCCAGTGAAGACGGAGCTAATGCGAAGCTCAAAAGCATCCCATAATCTCATACATATGCTCCAAGTCGTCCCCAAATGTCAGAGACATCATGCCAAAGCTCAAAGCATACATCCGGTATCGGTAGGTAAGTGCCAAAGCATGTAAAGTACCTTCAGCCCACTGTTATTCCAACATGTATTTACTGTTCTAAACAGTAGATTTCAGCCCCGTATTCAAGCCAAAATCGCTCCAAGTCGTCCCCGAATGTCAGAGACATCATGCCAAAGCTCAAAGCATACATCCGGTATCGGTAGGTAAGTGCCAAAGCATGTAAAGTAACTTCAGCCCACTGTTATTCCAGCATGTATTTACTATTCTAAACAGTAGATTTCAGCCCCGAATTCAAGCCAAAATCATGGTCAAACCAAATGCATACATCCCCAATAGATCCGGGTAGGAAGTAGACCGCATACGGGAATCAAATAGCTCCAATGGAATGAGGCATAAGCAACAAATGTCAGTGTCAGGGGTGCTGCCCTGTTTCTAGCACTGTTATGCAGTGAATGACAGTTTCAAAACTGAGAATGATCAGCTCCCAACCTCAACGTCAAGCCAAAGCATCAAAATGACATCCAAAAATGGCTCAAATGCCCTCGAAATAGGCCAATGATGAGTGCTCCATGAGCAACAAAGCATTCAGCTGTAAAACGTGGAGGTCAAAGTCTGAAAATGGGAGCCATATTCAGTGTGTTGAGGCCTGGAGTGCTGCTTTAATCATGTGGCTGAATGTTGAGTGTGGGGGGGCTCAATGATGGCCCAAGGTAGACACATACCAAGCCATGAAGGCCCAATGCAAAGGGGAGGGAAGATATGAGCTATGGAGCTCAAGAAGAGTGGCTACCCTTTGTTCCTGCCTTGTTTCAAACTGAGAATACACTCAAATGCCTGCAAATGCTGAAGCAATACCTCAAGGGCAAGGCCCTGATGAAGCTCAAGAAGGCCAGGATGGAGCTCGGGAAGCCGGGGAGAGTCGGGAGCTCAAGAGGTCGGCTATGGCTGCCGGGATGGAGACCCAATGCATGAAGCGAGTCGATGCGAAGGTCGGGAAGCACCCAGTCGAGCTCGAGCAAGATAATGCCAAGCTCTGATACTAGTTGAAAGGTGAGAAGGATCGAAGCTTGCACGCGAGCTATGGCGGGAGAGCAAGAGCAAGAAAGAGAGAGACAAGAAATGAGAACTCCAACAGTCACAATGTGTGACCGGGCCTTCCTTTATTCAAACTATCACTAAAAGAATAAAGAATAAAGTGACATGACGGGCGCCCGCCACCTGCAGTGTGCAATGGCGGGTACTGTCAGTATAGTAATACACGGGGCGGCACGACGGAGGCGCCTTTACCCCCAACAGTTAACCACACCGAGAAGGTGGACCGAACCCGCCGCGAGAGGTCTCTCCGTTGAGCACTACTTGGAGTAGGAGGACGCTTTGGTGCCAAGGGGGGCTCTAGCCATAAATCCCTTGCCTTTTCGGGCCCTACACAAGAGGCCAACGTGGCTCGCGATTGGATCTCGAGGCCCGCATACTAGTCTATGGGTGGAATCTTGGATTAGTAATCCCTGTGGATTACTGGATAGCCTTCGGGCGGATTATGGATAAGCCTATGGGCTGGACTTTATAAATGTATTGCAAAGATAAATATGATAAGCTGTTGAAAAAGAACTTGTTGACATTGCTTTTCTATGTCAAGTGCTATGATTACATGAAGGAACCGGTGCCTAACGGGCTAATTAAGGAAGCTATTTGATGCATGTCAAACTAAAAATGTGGTAGGTAATTAAACAACTAAAACAAATTGAGGAAAGTGCGGTGGATGTGGCCATGGGTCCATCTTACAAATGGGTGGTACCGGTTGGCTGGGAACTTTTCTCAATCATGATGGACAGCAAGAAGATCGTTTCAAAGGAAATGAATAGAAAGGGCGCTGACCTAGACCCTAGGTTATAATAATCTCCATTTATGTTGTTTTAGGGGAATGGAATGGGGCTATGCCTTATGGCAGAGAGGTCGAGCTTTGCATGCCTCTTCTTTCCCATTCTCTTTGAACCAAGTGCAGCGTGAATCCGCTTCGGCCTAGCGTTTCTACGTAAAGTAGTTCGCTTGGGGTTCGATGCTAGTTGCCGTTTAGGAAATGACCACTAGGGAAAACCCTGATTCAAGACAGTCCTAAGTGGGAACGGCCAGAATACTTCCGCTACGTGGCAGACGCGGAAAGTCCTAGATCGTAAACCCCGTGACATTCCATGGGAGTGTCGGCGGAGCTTTCTAGACCTCCTTTTGGATGGACTGCTAAGATGTGTCTAGAAAGGGAATAGGTGGACACGTTATACATAACAAGGAAGTTATTGACTAAAAGCAAGGTACGCTTGTTCTTTCACGGCTAACAAGGATGCATTTAACAACTTCATCTTTAACCCTAGGCAATATGCGTTTAGGCTTGTCATTTTGAAATGCACGAAAAGGAAACATGCTATTAAGCTCGTAAGACGGATAGGTAATTTACATTCATAACATTAGAAATGCAAATAACCCAATTGCATGTCATGCATTTATTCTAGTAAATCGTTCGGGTAGGCAATTTTCCCCAAATGCATTTTAACTAGGCTAGGTGAAAAACATGCATAAGTGCTTCCTTTCCATGAAATTTATCGTGCCTAACGCATTTCTTTTACGTGGAATTAAAACTCATGGAACCTGGGCTTGAGGGCTCGTGGGAATGTCCATGTGTATGTTCGGGGAAGAACCTCCCGCGGGTGCGCCTTGCATCTTCTTGAGAGCCATCGTAGTGTGATTATGCCATCCTCTTGGGAGCTATCGTAGTGTGACTATGGACTCCATGGATTCCTTCTAGCCTTTATTCACGCTCTCTGAGGCTGCCTGTAGGTCGATACTTTCTCCCTTGCGTAGAAATTGGAGCTTTACGAGCCCGGTTTTTGAAACCGGGAAGAGCACGTAGAAACAAGGCTTATGGATCTTATCCTTAGAAGCTTCGTAAAGAAGCTTCTGATCTTTAGCATAGTCGACGTGGAAGGGGCCAATGATTGGAAAGGAGAAGACATCGAGGACAGGGGGAGGGACTTTGATGATGATGGCGGGGATGGGTGGCAAACTGGCGCAGCAGGGCGGTCCTCACGGCAGCTTGATGGCGGATAGCGTGGCGCTGGCGGCGGTAGGCAGCCTTTCCTTCTCTCCCTTTGATCATCCCCCCCCAAAGCCTAAGGGGGAGGTTATATAGTGCTTAAGGGGGGGGAGAGGTGGCCATATACGTGGCTGGTGCATGCCTCCCCCCTCATGCAACCCACACACCTCACTTGCTCTTCTCCCATTCCCTCTCCTCTAGCCATGCATCGGCTGGGGGAAGGGATAATTAGAAAAAAACATTACCCAAAATTTATCAAATTTCCCCTTCAAAAAGAGTGTTCTCCCATGGCTTTGTGGTCTTAAACCCCAGCCTCAATTGCACAATGCGGAGGGCTCATTTTTGCGCGTGCAGGGTACGGATTAAGCTGCCAATAATTACAATGTGAAAGATAACCTTGCATGGGTTTTTGCACGGGCGTGCGGTGATCAAAGCTCCTTAATATTTCGAGCGGGAATATTACAGTAAAACCCCAAGATGCCTAATTAGAATTCTCTCAAATTTCTCCTTGTTTGTCTTGCTTAGTCAATGTGCTTAAGTAGCAGCCAATAAGCAGCCACTCTCCATCATACATGTCTTCGTAAAATGATTCAAAAGAAGATGCACAAGAACAACCATCTTGTTTTCATAAGAAGTGGAGTAGAAATTTGTATCAACATCATTTCTTTTGACAACCATGTCTTCATCATCCTCATACATGGATCTTGATAACATATCAACAATACAATGCGATTATCTTTACCTACAATATGGCAAAAATCTAGGTTCAAGGACATGATGTAAGCAATCCATCCCAACATAGCAATGTCTGGAGTTGAGCAACTAGTGATCATCCCAAGAAAAGGTAGACAATCTATCTTGACAACCATTGATGCACCAATAAAGTATTCTTTATCAAACTTCAATGCAATGATCGTTCCCCATAATTCCCTCTTGAGTTGTGGATAATTTTGTTGTCCAAGACTTAAGACTTTGGCTCCAAACCACACAACATATTTGTTTCCCTCTTCATCATCTTGCCCAATAGTCCACCTAATTCCTATTAGATTAGAATCCACTGTAACAATGACATGTCTTCTACTCATAATTTACTTTCCTTAGTGTGGGTGCAGATAACAATAAATGTTTCAATTTCGTCATTGCCTTTATATGTGATTCATGCTAATGAAACTTTTGACCTTTCCTCAACAATTGATAGAGTGCATATGCTACATGTGCAAAGTGAAAAATACAAATAAGATAGAAAACACATGCACCCAAGAATGGTCTCACCTTAGTTATGGAAGTACAAGTATCCTTTATCTTTTGAATGGCTTCAACCTTTACTAGAGAAGGCTTTTGACCACAAGGCCCACACAAATATCCCCCAATTTAATACTTCCTTGACTCCAAAATTGACTTTTCCCAAGAAGAGTAAGATTTACCTCTTCCAACCTAGATAAGATCTTCTCATAATCAGAAATACTTCAAAAACTCCTGAAATCCCTTCATCATCTTCAATCACACCATTCTCCTTTAAGCTCTTTTGAACATTACCAACATGTTGCCATTTCTTTCTTTGCAATTCTTGAAACTTTCTAAAACATATGGAACCTTTTCCTATTAGCTTTATAAATCTTGTAGAAAAAGCTTTCGTACCTTCTAAATTAGGTGATAACCTTTTTCTTTGTGTACCATCATAGTTTGGCTTTACAATGGTACTTGGAGAAAACCCATCATATCCGTATGCTCTTTTGAACTCCTTGCTAATATTTGGTAAAGGATGCTCGTAAAGGCTTTCTTGAGTCCTCTCATGATCTACACATAGGGTCAAGAACTGAGCAACATGCTACCCATCATGACTTCTTATTCTAACATAAGAAGAACCATCATCCATCACCTAAGTCTCCGTACAGACTATAGTAATATATGGTTGTCTAAGAATCAAAGGGTGAGTGTTGAAATGTAGGGAGAGAAGATATGTAGAGACAAGATAGAGAGAGAGACACACCATATACACTCCCAAAGACTATATCATATTGATCACAATCTACATATATACAGGTGAGAGGTAGTATAGATAGGGTGAGCTATATATAGCTCCATCACATCCACCCAAACAAAGGTCTCTAGCTACATATGAAAAAACCCTTGGGGAGCACAAGGGAAAAACGAGAGCTCCTATATACAAACGTACAAACATGATCAAGAAGGATTGTTGTGTGCATGTAAAGTGAATCTGTGGTACATGTGAAGTGAAATTGAATATGTATGTAAAAGATGACCAAGAGTTCTAAGGTCCATGTGCATATGTGAAGTGTATGGTACCTAAAACAAGTATGTACAATAGCACTACAGTGTCATAGTAGATTCATTCCCAAAGATTGAAGTTGAAACAACTCCAAGTTTCGAGTGCAACAGAGTGAAGAGTACTTCATTGAGTCCTTTTGTGAATATACCTACAATCATCTAATCACTTAAACAATGTTCAATCATGATTGTGTCTTTCTTTACTTCATCAAAGTTAGAGAGAGGAGGATGGCCAATAATTGATAGCACTTGTTGAAGCTATACCTCAGGTAAGTTACTCATAAATATATGTGTGCATCACGTTGTCGTGATGTTATGAGGACATAGTGTGAAAAAGTATGGAATGCATCATCATCTGACTTCTTTATTGATCTAGAGAGTCAATGTGATCTGAGCCATTAGTACTAGTGTGAGTTGCATGGATTATCCAAAAATACTAGATTTTTTAATAATTTTAGCCTATTTTTTATATTATTTATTGTAAAAATTCAAAAAAGTTAGAAAAAAAACTTCTAGATTAGGATGGCATGCAAAAAGCTAGTTGCTTTTTTAGCGAATTGTAGGATTTTCACAAGAGGGACAGATTGATGAAATCGTGTGCATCGCGATCACTGTAAACAAGCTGAAAACTGCAGATTGAACTAAAGAAGAAGAAGGAGTAATCTGGGAGATCTGTGAGTAGGTGTCTTGAGGTTTTACCCCCCTTTCAAAGCCAACGGATCCATCAGATTTGGGTTTCGAGCAGCAGAGAAGGAGCTGTAATTTTTATGTACGTTTTGTTCTACAAAGAAGCTCCAAGAGATCTAATGCGTGGGGACTGCTTTTGAGTAGTGCGAAGATTCCAAGTTCTTTCAATACATATTGATTCAATTCATTGTGATTTGTCTTTGTAGTATTTACCACTTGGGTATTCTCTATCTTCTCTTCCATCTCCTATCTCTACTTCCTTCTACTTCTAATCCCTGGTGGATTCGACCTTTCGACAAAAACCCCTCTGACATTAGTGAACCCAACGTGAAAGGTCATTAGAAGAAGGAAAGACAAGATTGGAGAATCTTCAAATACATTCTCCAGTGATGTTTTGCAACACTTGGTGCAAAATATGAATATGCTTATGCAGGTACAACAACAAGAAGTGATGCAAGATTCAGCTCAAATAGAAAGTGTTGTGATGAATGCTTTGCAAGCAGTTGAGCATGAGGTGAAGTTATTGAATGGTAGGAATGTATTTGCATATGTATATACCTATCCTCAGAAGATGAAATTCGTTGGGGTGGCTCAATCTGCATGGAGCTGGTATTTTGTACGTGTTACTGTTCATGAACTGAAAGCATGGATTACTTAATTATAGTTGCAGGATGCAGATTGGGTAGCCTTCAAGAAGACACTCAAGGAAGAATTTTAAATTGAGGACACTAGTTTGATTATGCGCAAGACTTTTCAAGAGTGGGTTTTACAACCCAATAAGGGTCTTGTGGCTATGGATTTGTTAAGAGATTTTGAAAGTCGATTTGAGCAGTTGAATCTTGCAGAACAACAAGCTCTTGCAAGTCAAAAAATTGAATTGTTTCTACTGGCACCTGATCCTATTCTTCAAGAGAATCTTGATGATTTATTGGAGGATCAGACTACAGAGATAGGTTTGAAAATAGAGTGGAGACATGTCAAGGAAGGTGTTACTGCACTTGTGAAGAAGCATAGAAGAAGAGAAAGATTGCATGTCTCTAGCTTGCCCACTGTTATGGGCAAGACAGTTGATGTATCTAGTAAGCCACCTACTTTTGTGGCTAACCCTATGGTTGTACTTGCTATTGTTCCCTCTGTTAGGGAAGATGTCTTAGATGAATCGGTCAAAGGCATGCGGGATCTTCAATTGAAGGTTGCAAAATTGGAAAAAAAAGGACAAGAGGAAAGGGGATGGGCAATATCCCCTAAGCCTGGAAAAAGATATATGTGGTATGACAGTTTGCAGCACGAGAGAAAGGATTGTGCTGCCTATCAGGAGGCCTTGGCACGACAACTTATCTTTTGGAAAGATGGCAAGATCCATGCACAAGAAATGGAATTTCCTCTTTGAATTTTGTAAAGGGAGGTATGCAGAAGTTGTTGGAAGACTGGGCTGTTCGAAATGCTTATGCGGTGATACATGCTTCTACTTTTGGTCTATAATTGGATAGAATGCATGGCCAAGTGATGGTTGGTCCAAAGGCTGAAATATGGATACATGATTTACATGTAGCTGAAAAGAGAAAGGTCACTGATAGTGAAATGTCTCAGGCAGGGCAAGACATTCGTGGCATAACTAGTTGGGAATCACTGGTAGATGCATATTCAGTATATGCATAATTAGCAAAGGTACAAAACACGGATGTACTTGTGGAAGAAAAATGAAAAAGAGATGAAGATATTGTAGGGACGTCTAAAAGAATGACAAGAAGAAGTGTGGATCAGCCTAAAGTTGTAAATCAGCCACCTCCCAAGCATGTTATGGAAGAGGTCAGTGAGACGAAAAACAAGATAACAAAAAAGAGGGCAAAAAGAAGGGTAAGCAGCCAGGATACAAGTTGCAATTTGACATTGAGACAGCCACATATCTTAAGAAAGTTCTTGAAGAACGAATCTTAAATAGTCGGGTGGAATTTATCTTGGGAGAGGTGCTTGCATTGCCAAAGCTAGAATTTCATGATGAGATCATTGACATAATTAAAAGGAAGTGTCAATTTCTTGGTGATACCACTAGTGCATTGCTGCAATTTGAAGAGGAAACTATTTTGTTGGTTATTCGGGCTTAATATGAGCATGAAGTACTAGATTATCTATGCAGGATGCTACTAATCACTGGACATCATGTGGAAAAGAGAAGAAAGTGGCTGAAAATGCATTGTCTTGTAGCAATATGCATGGTGGAGTAAGGCAAATGCAACAATATGGTGAAGAGACTCTAGGATTTATTTCTCAAAGTCACTACACATGAAATCATTAGGCTAGAGCTACCACTGAAATGGTAGTGAAAATAGGGGAGCGTGAAACTCCTTGTGTTGCTTTACTTGACCATGTGTCTGAGATAAATGTCATTGAATGGGGATTGTATGAAAATGGTGCATGGCCTATAGACACTGATCATGGTTGGTGAATGAGGGTTGCAAATAACTCTTCAAGGGAGCTCTATGCTGCATGTCCTAATGTAAAAGTGACGATTGGTGATGTACAGGAAGAGCAACACTTCTTTGTGCAAGATAATTCCTCATATGTAGTGATTTTGGGATAGCCCTATATTACAGGTATGCATATGGAAACAAAGGTGCTTGATGATGGTTCTGCTTATGCAAGAGTCAGAAACAAGGATGGGAGAAAAGCAGTCCAATTTCTTACTGTTTGTGTTAATCATCCCAGAAATCGGGATATGCTTCGAGAGTCTCCTTTGGTTCCAAATGCAAGGGAATTCAAAGACCTGGATTTTCATTAGCCACTGCTATAATGTAGGGCTACAATAGTGCTATTCAGTGGGTATACTCGCCTCTTGATGAAATGAAGCATGTATTTACTATTGGTAATTGTCAGTTTACAGCAAATAGTTCATGTTGGTTTAAGCCTATGGAAGCTATATGTAGGGTTGAACGTACATCTATGAAATGGGCTACTAAGAAACTGAGAGCATTGGGGTTGTTAGCTGAAAATGATGGAATTTTGGGAATCTTTTATGGGCTGAATATTACTGACACTATGGCTGAAATTTCAGCAACTATACATGCAGAAAATGAGGCTGAAAGCAGAGTGTTGTCAGTATGTTCTTTGGATATGTATGACATTATAGCATTGTTTGTTCAGTAGGAAGGATTAAAATGGGCACTTGTGAAGACAAAGTATAAGACAGTTGACAAAAAGGTGAAACCAATTGCTTTGCCACTTCCACCAGAGAGTGAGGTTATGTATGAAAAAGTGTCAAGGCAGCCAAGCTTACGGGATCCTAAAGATATAGGTCATCAATTTACATCTGAAACATTATAGTAATTGAAAGTTGGTGCAGAAGGGTTTCTTTTGCCTACTAGTGAGAGAGACTAGTTTATACGGATGTTGGCTAGACATGGGAAGGCATTTACATTTCAGCCAAGTGAAATAGGCCGTGTGGATCCAAATGCTGTCTCTCCTATGGTCATATTTTCTGTGTCACATGTACCATGGAACTTGAGGTCGATTCTAGTGCCTAAAGATTACTTGCCAAAGCTTATGGATTTGCTAAATGAAAAGATTTGCATGAAAATCTTGGAGCCTTCTTCAGCCCTGTACTGAAATTGTTGGTTTACTGTGCCCAAAAATAATGGGGCTTTGAGATTTATTCAAGATATGCAACCAGTCAATAAAGTGACCATAAGAAATGTGGGTGTAGGTCCTGTGGTTGATGAATTTGTAGAGGCTTTTGCAGACAGAGTGATCTATTCTTTGGGTGATCTTTACTCGGGTAATGATCAGTTTTAGCTTGCAATTGAAAGCAAGTATATCACAACCATGAAGACTCCTTTGGGGTTAGTACGGATGTGTATTCTCGCACAGGGTGCAACAAACTCAATGGCACACATGACAAATGCTATGAATAGGGTACTCAGGGATTTTATACCACAATTGATTATGCCCTTCTTGGATGATGTTCCAATCAAAGGGTGTGCAGTGGATGAAAAGAATGAAGAGATGGATGCTCATGGATGCAGACAATTTATTGCAGACCGTATTCTGGATTGTGAGAGAATCTTGACACGACTAGAAGAGGTGCATTTAACTCTTTCTGGATAAAATTTTGTCTTCGGAGTTGAAGAGGTTTTGATTGTTGGTCATATGTGTGGGCCATATGGGCGAAGGCCATCACTAGCAAAAATAGATGGGATTGATAGAATGCAAGATGTATGCACTAATGTATCAGAGGTGCGTAGATTCTTGGGTGCACGTGTGTTCTATTTGATATGGATTTCTCACTTTGCACATGTAGTCAATGCTCTTTATCAGCTTCTAAGGAAAGGTAAGAAATTTCATTGGGAAAGGAAGCATCAGAAAGCAATGAAGAAATTGAAACAACTCTTAAAATATGTTCCTACATTGAGAAAGGTTGACTATTCAGATGGAAAGTCGATCATTATTACTGTTGATACAAGCCCAATCGGGATTGGATGGGCAATTGGGCAAGATGATGAGGAAGGATAAAATATATGTAATTCCCTTTGGTGCTAAAGTATTGACTGAATGACAGAGAAGGTATCCACAAGTTAAAAGAGAATTATGGGGAATTGTGACAGCCCTTAAATGTGATAAGGAGTATTTTATGGGTGCTCATGTAGTCATTGAGACCGATTGATTGCCAATATTCGGTATGATTACTAGTTGTGCTACTCCATACATTGCTATGCTCCGGTGGATTGCATACATCAAATATTTGAACCCTAAATTTCAGCATATTGCAGGAAGAGATAACCCAGTGGCAGACATGTTATCTCGAGCACGTTATGAGAATGAAGATGGGGTGATGGATGGGGAGGAAGGAGATGACTTTCTTATGGCTGAAATTGATGTTGCAAGAGTGAATTTAGCAATGCAAGGTGTTGCTATAGCATTAACAGAAGCTTGGACAACAAAGAGAAGACATTTTAGATGTTTTGTATCTTGTGTAGAAGTGTTTTTGGAAGACAAATATACAGGAGAGTGATTGAGAATTGGTCAATACCTCAGTACATTAACAAAGAGAGATGAATGGTCAGATGAGGAATTTAAGAAAATCAAGAGGAAATCGTATGGGTTTTTTTTAAAAGATGGATACTTATGAAAACATGCTAAAAAGAAATAGGGTATGCCATTGTGAGTTTTGGGTGACAGAGCTTCACAAGTAAAAGTAATGCAAGAATTTCATGAAAGCTTGTGGGCTGGTCATAGACATGTTTGGGGTACTTTTATAATGATCAAAGAAAGATATTGGTGGCAGGGTATGTATAAGGATGTTGCTCACTTTGTGGAAACATGTACGACATGTCAAATGTATTCATCTATGAGACAGCAGGATGGATTTCAACCCACATATCCATTGTCTCTTCATTTTAAGTGGGTGGTGGATTTGGTCACAATGCCTACAGGTCTTTAGCAAATGAGGTATCTTGTGCTTGCTCATGAAGACTTGACTAATCAAGTGGATGGGAGAGCTCTATGTACTAAGACGACAAATGTCGTATGTACTTTTCTCTTAGAAGAGATCTTTTGTCGGTATGGCTATGTGGGAAAAATTATAGTAGATAGGGGTGAGTTGGATGCAAATGAAGCTCATGATTTCTTTGCACTTTTGGGGATAAATCTTGCTTTAACTTAAGCCTATAACCCTGAAGGAAATGGAAAAAGTGAACGAGGTCACTCACCTATTGTGAAGGCATGGACAAAAGCATGTGGAGAGAAGGTAAAAGAGTGGCCACGATTGCTCACTTATACTTTGTGGGCCAACATAACAACTCATAGTGCTGTTACAAGATATATGCGTGCAGAATTGATGTATGGTCAAAAAACTATCATGCTAATAGAAGAGATGACAGTCACATGGAGTGTGTTGAGGAGGAGTTGAATCGAGAGGAGTTTTTGGCCTTACACATTAGACAGTTGGAAAGAAAGTTAGAACACATAGAGGCAGCAACTGCAAAGTTAAGGGCAGCAAGTATACAGAACAAGAAACGGTTTGACAAAAGACATATACTGAGACCAAGAACCATAAAAGATGGTGATTGGGTATTGGTTTATGATAGTAGTTTAGATAACCAGCATAGTGCCATGCATAAATTTTCAAAAAGATGATTTGGATCCTATGTGGTAAGACAGGTGTTTGATAATGCTACTTATGCATTAAATGAGCTAGATGGGACAACCATCAAACTTTCGGTAGTAGCAAGGAAAAGAATCAAATTATTCAAAAGGCCAGAATCTACTACATATGAGTTGCCAGAATTGGAAGAAAATAGTGGTCATGATACAGGGGCTAGCCAGGAAGATATGGAAGATGAAGAAGTAAAGGATATGGTTGCAGGGGATAAGGAGGACTCAGAATCCGGTGAAACCTAGGATTTTGGCACATACTGCAAGATGTGCAGGTTCAGAGGGGGTGGATGTCATGATGTTATGAGGACATAGTGTGAAAAAGTATGGAATGCATCATCATCCAACTTCTTTATTGATCTAGAGAGTCAATGTGATTTGAGCCATTAGTACTAGTGTGAGTTGCATGGATTATCTGAAAATACTAGATTTTTGGATAATTTTAGCCTATTTTTGTTATTATTTATTGTAAAAATACAAAAAAGTTATAAAAAAGCTTCTAGATTAGGATGGCATACAAAAATCTAGTTGCTTTTTCAGTTAATTATGGGATTTTCACAAGAGGGACAGATTGACAAGATCATGCGCATTGTGATCACTGTAAACAGGTTGAAAATTGTAGATTGAACTGAAAGAAGAAGAAGAAGTGATCTGGGAGATCCGTGATCAGGTGTCATGGGGTTTTACCCCCTTTTGAAGCCAACGGAGCCATTAGATTTGGGTTCTGAGCAGTAAAGAAGGAGCTGTAATTTTTATGCACATTTTGTTCTATGAAGAAGCTCCAAGAGATCTAATGCGTGGAGATTACTTTTGAGTAGTGCGAACATTCCAAGTTCTTTTAATACATATTGATTCAATTCATTGTGATTTGTCTTTGTAGTGTTTACCACTTGGGTATTCTCTATCTTCTCTTCCATCTCCTATCTCTACTTCCTTCTACTTCTGATTCCCGATGGATTAGACTTTTCGATAAAAACCCCTACGACAACGTGGATTCAAAAATAGGGTATTTTTAAAATACTATTTTTATACATTTTTTTACATACACAAGGGTGTAATATAAAGGGGCTATTTACAGATTGAATAGAAAAGGGTTATGTTTTATTCAATAAAAATTCACATATAAGGATATTTATAAATAGGCCTTGAATGCACGTGATGTAGAGATTATACATATATTAACTTTCCGGAGATCCATACCAACTCTCGAGCTACAAAAGATGCAGTGACATATTCAGCCTCTATAGTGGAAACGACAACAAAATGTTGTTTCTTACTAGTCCAAGAGACAAGACAACCATTGATAAAGAAACAATGTCCACTTGTATGATGCATAAATAAGTGAGAGCTTGCCAAATCTGCATCTGTATAACCCAGAAGTCGAAGTGAATGTAGAGAATTAGACTTTTGTTAGCACGGATAAACCAACCTGAAATTATTAGTGCCTTTCAAATACTTTAAAATTTGTTTAGCTACAATTTAGTATTTAAGATATGGAGAACTAAGATGTTGTCCAAGAAAATTTATAGCAAAAAATTGTGAGGCTGAGAATTTAAGCCAAGAGATTGAAGACATCCAACTAAGATTAGCATAAGGTTGATGTAATGCTAATTGTCCATCATTTTGCAAAAAAGTGAGTTTTTGGTAGAGCTCACAAGATAAGGAATACACTGCAACAAAAAGGCCTCTTAGATGCACTTTTAGACACGATTTCTGAATATAGAGAAAATCTTACGGTTGCGTCTACCCGCCCGTCTATTTGCATATCTACGAATTCGCGTCTATAATCACATGTATTAAGGAATTTACATGCAGAATTAGATGTGCAATAGACACACATATACACACGTGAATACAAGTGCATAAAAAAATCAAAATTTTTATTTATTTAATTTATTTTGTGCGTCTACCAATGTGTCTACCTGGCAAATTAGACGGGCATATAGACATGCGCGTAGACGCGCTTTTACAAGCGTCCATAGACACGAATGGAAATAAAAAATCTCATTTTTATTTAAAAAGATATTTATTTTTTTAAATTTAAATTATGTAGCATATGTACTCTGCATTTTAGATGCGCTTATAAATGCGTGTTTCTGCAATTTAGATGCGCGGATAGACGCGTAAAACAGAACTCGAAAAAGAAAACCAGAGAGCATCAAAGCAACCACATGCTCTCTGGTTTTTTTTTCCCCCCTCCCATACATTAGATTGTGCATTTGGGAAAAAAACAATGGATCTAAAAGCACGAGAATTGAAAATAAAAGTCCATGTATTCATTATAGATCAAAAGCATTTACATGGGGAGTTTAAGTGCTTGCGACCTAAAGCGTGGCTGCAAGTAGTAGGCTCAAAGATGGATACTACATATACAAGAAAACAAGGCCATAGAGGAGGTATGGTGCTCCTCTACGAATTTGAAGAAGAAACATCTTTGCTAGCACCACCATGGCTACTAGCGTCGCTATCCCCCTCCTCGCTATGCTCCACATCCGGGTTCACCTACACACACAAAAGATCAAGGTTTCTTACGTACACATGGTGGAGAAAAAGTTATAATTAGCTATACTTTTAATAGGAAAGTAAGAAAAACATACCTCCTCTGGCTGTCGAATCCTCATAGCCCGGTTGTATTGGTCCTCAATGATGAGACCCTCATAGAAGTGAAGCCATGTGGCTAGCCTCGATGGTAACCTACCTCTCTAGGAGTAGGTATCCTACCAACGATAGTAGTCTGCAAAACAATTATGATATATACAAACAATTATGAGACACAATGTATTAGAACAAATTATATAAAGAATTGAAAGAAATATAAATTTTAAAAAACTAGAAATCAAAATATACTTACAAACTCTGCCTCCCACGACTCTTTGCCGCCCGATCCGTAATGCGACGATTCCATGGTTTCCATTTAGATGCGTCGCACCTCTGCGTGCTGGCGACTCTTCACTTTCTCTGCTGCTTTCTTCTTGGCTTTCTCCCACTCTATGTGGTGGCACATAGGTGGTTGGATATAGGCTCCACGCCCCTCCTCCTGTCTCCACAGTGAGTCCATGAGGTGGGATCTTTTTTTGTGAAGAAAATCCCTCACTTTTGTGCATCCCCAATCATTTGAGAATCGCTGACCCTTAGGATTTGGGTACCTCCTATGGACTGCCCTCAACACCTCCTGCCACAAGCCACTTTTCTGATTTTTGAAGTAGACGAAACAATCTTTATACGTCGCATGCATGACGCTCCTCATGTACGCCATTACATCCCTTCCTTCATCATCATGGAAGATGCCACCAGTATCTGTAACTCTATAGTACTGGCGTACAAGCTCCTCTACATGATCTACTGGTGAGGGTGATCGCTCGCCACCTCCTAGGCAACCCCCACAAAAGCCTCGTCCTCCCTCTCCACTCTCCCTCCTCCCTCTCTCTCGACTACCCTCTGCCTCACTAGATGCACGTGCTTCTGCAGATACACGTGCGTCAGCTGACGCTTGTGCTTCTACCGATGCATGTACAAGTGCTACACGTGGAGTACCTGCAATTGGAGTTTGGGAAGTAGTACTAGGCAAAGACGTCAGAGGTGTTCTAGACATGACGCTTAACACCTCGTCTGTTGTGGGAGAGTGGCCAAGGTGTCTGGTCATCTCTCCAATGAAGTCTTCCCTACTAGAAAAACCTCCAAAAAATGCATTGACCCCCTGCCAAACAAGCCCAATGTATCATTCATGCGATCAAATCTGGGTCATTGCTAGATGAACCACGATGTGATATCTGCAAAAAAAACACAGGAAAAAGACAAATTTGTTTGTATACAAAAAATCATATATTACCTTCATCCACACCTAAACATTTTCAAAGAGCCATAATCCTTGATCCAATCCAATATTATTCATGAAAAATCTTTCAATGAGCCTAGAATCATTATGTAAGAGAAGGCTTTTGATGCTCACACATTTTCATTTTCTTCAAGTGTATTTTGCAAGCACTTACTAAGGTCCATTTAAGTGAAACAAAGGTGTGAAAATCCCATAGAAAAAAAACATGGATGCTCATGGGACTTGAAAGTGCTAATAATCTAGCTTTTTTTAGACATTGAGCATAAAACTTAAGTGCTAATTACTCCTGATTTGAAAGTAGAGCTTGGAAGATTCCCAAAATCTCTAATATGGTATCGAAAGTATAATGCTACCTAATTCACTACGTTGGAAGGCTAAAGCTTCTAAAAATTCAATCATAAATCAAGAAAATTTATAAACACAAACATGGGATTGGTCACATTTATCATTGCAAAAATATATTGTTTAGGCAATGAAAATTGTTTTTTGTCAGAGCTGGCTGGCACGTGTATAACCGCGTCTAAAATGCAGGATAGACGCGCTCTCAGATACGTCCCTAAAGTCAACCCTCTGTTCAGAGCACGTGTATATTCGCATTTGAGATGCAGTATAGACGCGCTATCAGATGCGATTTCTAGGTCAATGCTTCTGGCGCGCACGTGTATTCTCGCATGTCGACTGCAGAATACACGCGCTTGGAGAAGCGACCCTCAAGTCAAAGCTTCTGGGCTGGGCACATGTATTCGTGCATCCCACATGCAGGATACACGCGCCTGGAGACGTGAATTTGAAATCAAAGCCTCTTTTGTGTAGAGCGACGCGTGTATTCTTGCGTCTCCGACGCAGAATACTGGTGCGCAGATCAGTCACAGTATGCCCACGTAGTGAATCTTGGAAGGTCCCCAAGAACAATGAACTCTACCTTTTTGCACAAATTAGAATGTAAAAAGCATGAACGACAAGAGCAAGAGACCAATTGGGTTCAATCTCCCCCCATGCCTTGTGTGAGCGCTTCACAAAGCATGTATGTTATGTATATTTCCATCTTCATGCTCAATAATAGCCCAATTTACAAAAATATGACAAGCTTTTAGCTTTTGAGTTTGCTTTTACAAAAATAGGAAATAAAGCTAATGGACGGTGCCCATAGAGTGTGGCACGCCCAACACAATGTCCAAATAGAAATAACATATCCGTGCGCATAGGCGCATACAAAATAATAATAAATAATCGATGCCTCAATAGATATAACAAAATATAGGCGTGGCACCTATCAAAATATAATCCATAGGTCGAATACTCACTAGACTCCAATGCTTTCCTCCGCCACTACTACTATCTCTACACATCAACTGAAGCATTCACAATCGTTAGTAAAATAATTTAATTAAACTGACAAAAGTGAATACCTAGCAGTCTTCAGCTACATAAATAAATCAACTGGTTAGAAATAAATCCTAACCTTAATTTATTACGAGTGGGCACTCTAAACTCATAAACGTTTATTAATTTAATATGTATTTTGTGGAATCACCCGCTATGGAATCACCCATGTACACACTAAATTAATGAAACGCCCGAAAAGGACAGGCGTCCCCATCAACTTCTCGCACAAAGAATCCTCTTTGTGTATGAATCCCGGTCATCAAAGTTTACGGAATCCACCATAAAACCTCACAGAATCCACCGTGGCACGGAATCCACTGTGGCATGGAATCCACCGTGGAATATGCCTCCTGGCATCATACCCCCGGGGTGGGATAGCAATTGACCTCAATAGCTATTAGCTCAATGTGGATCTAATAGAGTGGGGAAAGCATTTAAGTCTCTAGCGTGCACCCATTGTGCTTCCTCTACAGGATGGTTCTTAAATTTAACTAAATATCTAGAATACTTTCGGCCATTTCTAGTGGTCATAAAGTCAATGTCTATGATAGCTTCTGGTTCAAGTATTTCAGTCTCTTCCTCTAATAAAGGTGGGTTTTCATAAATAGGGTGGACAGGTAATTGGCCTCTAAATGGTGTCAATAAACTAATGTGAAATGTATTGTGAATTTTCCAATGAGATGGTAATTTTAACTTGAATGCATTATCATTAATTTTATGAATGATTCTAAATGGTCCATAAAATCTAGGAGCTAGTTTGACAACTGGATGTCTATCTACACTTTGCAATCTACGTTTTTCTATTCTCAGCCAAACATAATCATCAACTTTGAAATTCATAGCTTATCTTTTCTTGTTGGCTTGTTTGGTATATGATTGCTGGGCTTTAGCAATCATATCTTTAACTTCATCAAATATACTATTATGCATACTAGCAATATCATCAGCACTCTGAATTCTATTAGACAAAGATGCAACAGGTGTAGATAATCTATATCCATAAATGACTTCAAACGGTGCTTTCTGTGTAGATGTGTGCGGTGTATTGTTATATGCAAACTGTAATAAATGTAAATTAGTGTCCCATGTCTGAGGTTTAGAGATAGTATATGCACGTAAAAGATCTAGAATGGTGTTGTTTGTTGCTTCTATTTGTCCATTTGTTTCTGGATGAAATGCAGATGAGAAATCAATCTTTGTGCCTAGATTAGCAAATAGGGTAATCCAAAAATTGTTACAAAATCTAGAATCACGATCTGAAATGATAACTTTTGGCAATCCATGGTTAGTAAAAATAGTTTTAAAAAATAACTATGTTGCTTGTGATGCTGTTAAAGTTTTCTTACGTGGAATGAAATATGCTTGTTTACTAAATCTATCTACAACTGTCCAAATCATATCATGGTTAGATTTATTATTTGGTAAACCAGTAATGAAATCCATAGAAATTTGTTCCCAAGGTTTAGATGGAATAGACAAAGGCATAAGTAATCCATACTGTTTACCATGATGTCTCTTAACTCTTTGACAAATCAAACATTCAGAAACAAAGTTAGATACATCTGCATCCATATGCGGCCAATAAAAATCTTCAGTTAACATACGTAATGTAGATATGATACCTCTATGACCTTGATACGGGGGACAATGAATTTCATTCAAAACAAAAGATCGGAATGGAATAGTAATACACAGTCTCTTTTCATAAAACATAAATCCATCATTATATGACAATGAATCAACAGGAATGAAATTATTTTGAACTATTTTATTCCAATCAGAATGAAAAGTAATATCCTGGTGATATGTATCTTTCATAACAATCAAAGAATCAAAAGATATGACAAAAAGATTATGAATTGCAGGTCTTCTACTCAATGCATCAGCCACTACATTTTCTTTTCCAGGTTGGTATTGAATGATAGGATGAAAACTTTGAATGAAAGAAGCCCATTTGATATGACGGTCAGAGATTTGGGGTTGGCTAAGTAAATGTCTAATACTTTGCTGATCGGTTTTTATCATAAATTCTGAACCCATTAAGTAGTGTTTCCACTGTCTTAATGCTTGTACAACTGCTAATAGTTCTTTGTCATATGTGGAATATTTCAGCTCAGAGGGTTTCAGCTTACAACTAGAATATGCTATAGGATGATTGTCTCGCATAAGTACGGCTCCTATTCCTGATCCACTAGCATCGGTCACTACTAGAAAGAATGGTCACTACTAGAAAGAATGGTCTATTAAAGTCAGGTAACTGTAGAATAGGGGCATTGGTTAATGCATGTTTCAGTAAGTCAAAGGATTTATGTTGATTTTCAGTCCATTGATAAACAATTCCTTTCTTGAGAAGTTTGGTTAATGGTAAAGCAAGTAATGAAAAATTATGTACAAACTTCCTATAGAAACTAGCAAGACCAAGGAATGAGCGTAACTCATGCACGTTTTTAGGAACATGCCAATTCAATATTGCATCAATTTTCTTAGGATCAACTTTAATTCCTTCAGATGATACAATATGACCTAAATACTCAATTTCTGTCTTAAAGAATTCACTCTTTTCAGGATTTGCATACAGTTGATTTTCTTTCAATAACTGAAAAACCAATGACAAATGCTCATAATGTTCTTTCTCATTTTGACTAAACACCAAAATATCATCAAAGAAAACAATTACACAATATTGATATTTCAAAAAGATACGGTTCATCATTCTACTAAAGGTAGCAGGTGCATTAGTCAATCCGAATGGCATGACTAAAAATTCATAATGACCAAACTGTGTTTTGAATGCAGTCTTGAATATGTCAGACTTATCTAGCCTCACTTGATGATAACCAGACTTAAGGTCAATTTTACTAAATATAGAAGATCCTTGCAGTTTGTCCATAAGGTCATCAACTCTAGGAATAGGATACCTATTCTTTACAGTGATCTTATTTAAAGCTCGGTGGTCAATACACATACGATAGGTATTATTCTTTTTCTTGACTAA
Organism: Lygodium microphyllum; assembly: GCF_053477565.2. Lineage (NCBI taxonomy): Eukaryota > Viridiplantae > Streptophyta > Polypodiopsida > Schizaeales > Lygodiaceae > Lygodium > Lygodium microphyllum. The sequence continues at coordinate 8,728,151 of NC_141162.1, read as the reverse complement.
CAATACAGGTGCACCGAATGGAGAACTGCTAGGTTGAATTAAACCTCTATTTAGTAATTCCTCAACTTGACTCTGGATTTCTTTTTGCTCTATTTGGTTGTGCCTATATGGTGCTTTGCAAGGTGGTTGTGTGCCAGGGATCAAATCTATCTTATGGTCTTCTAGACGTGAAGGAGGTAAACCTGGTGGTAGGTCTTCTGCAAAACAGTCCTTAAAATATGCAAGAAATTCCTTATGCCTAAGGTGCATATGATTTTCCTTTACTTGTAATTCATTCATCCAAATAAGATAGGATTTACTACTCTTGCGTAATGCACGTTTAGCTTGAGTATGCAAAAGCAGTGGAAAAACATTAGATGCATGCATACCATATAATGTAATAGATTTTCCTTGAAAATTAATATTCATTGTGTGTGTGGAATAATCTATATCTGGGTTATGCTGATGTCGCCAAGGCATTCCTAAAATAATGTCACTCGACTGTAATGGAACAACTAAGAAATTTCTTCTTTCAGTGTATTGGCCAATTTGAATCTCTAAGTCTTGCACTTCCTGTGTACCATTATACCTAGTGCCTAAAAATGCAGCTTTGATGTGATAATGCGTAGGTACAGTCTGTAATTTCAATTCCTTTACCAATTTTGCTGAAATAAAATCATGAGTACTACCATCATCATGCAAAATAGTCTTTTCCTTTCCATGCACTAAACATTTCATAGTCAATAATGAATGTGGAGTAGGCATACCTCGTAAAGTATCGGAAATAGTAGTGGTGTCGTCCTCATCTTCAGTGAAATCAGGCATATCTTCATGTTCGTCTTCATCCATGGCTCCAAGATAGTTGATATGAGCTGGTGGCTTCTTTGAATGACAATTTGCTGCGAGATGTCCAGGCTGGTGACATTTATAGCATACTATTGGCTTGGCTTTGGTTACATTGTTTGCAATGGCGGGAAGTCTAGGTACATTTGGATTTGGCTGTGGAATATGCTTAGGATTTGGATTGACATTGGATGGTAATGCAGGTGGTTTAGCCCAATTCTTGTGGAAGGATGATGAAGAGAAATGACCTGGATTAAATCTTATAAAATTGGAATTGAATTGTTTAGATCCATAATTACCATTGGCTTGGAATTGCTGTGGTCGTCTATCTCTACCGCGTAGCTTATCTTCAGTGTTGTGAGCTAGTGAAATGGCGTCTTCAAGGGTAGCAGGCTTGAACATGTTCACTTGAGCGTAGTAATGTCCAAGAAGTCCAGACATATACTTCCGCTTATGTGTCGTCTCTGGTACGTCTTCAAGCATGTGTAATTGGAGGAGTGCATTCCAAAAACGCTCTGTATAATACTGAGGTATAGGCTCACGATCCCCTTGTTGAAGTAGATCCCATTGCTTGATAGCCTTCTCATGAAATTGCGGTGGAAGGAAATTCTGCATGTACTTCTTCTTCAAATCTTCCCAAGTAGTAGGATATTCTATGCTCTTGCGTACTACAGTCCACCAAAGTGATGCTCTGTCTACCAAATGATTAGTAACACACTTGATTTTATCTTTTTCTGGATAAGTTTCCTCATGGAAATAGTCATCAAACTAGCTAATGAATGCTAGAACAGTCTTTCCTTCTCGTATGCCATTGAAAGTACGAAATTTGAAACTTCGTTTACTTATCTTTGATTCCTTGTGAATGGTTTGAGCTTCAAGAGTGGCGTCGATGGTACGTCGAATCAAATCTTCAGCTTGAGGTTCTTCTTTGTTGGTAGACGCTCTTTGTAATTTTGCCAATTGCGCTTGCAATGCTTGCCTAGCCCTTCGTTCTTCTTCTAATTGCATCATGATTAGGTCCAGATTTTGCTCCATCGTAGGCTCAGGTAGGTCGTCTTCAGCCATAGGATCATCCATATGTGATTCCGTTATTCCTGTAAAACTCAAAAGACCTTTCTCACTCAAAATCAGGTTAGCGGGATGAGCGTAGCTCAAATTCGGGGTTACAAGGCTTATGTGTTTTCGGGTATTTCTTTCTCAATCTTCAGAAAATCTGCGATTTTTCCTTCTTCGTGTGCTGAGAATACTTCAGCAAACCTGCGTATGGGTAGAATACCTTCCAATGAACAACTTTGCAGTTCGGAGTTTCTGCGCAAGAACAGCCCTTCTAGGAGTTTTGAGCACAAGTCAGTTCTGACTCCAGTTGACTAGTCTGACTTGCACAGTTGCAGACTTATGTGACTTGTAGAGTTGCAGACCTGCAGAACTTAGTCGACTTAGTGAACTTGCAGAACTTGATCACAGATGACTTGCAGAACTTGATTTCTGAGGCGTGGGACTTGGAGTTGCTGACCAAAAGTGATTTGTCTAACTTGTTTAAGCTTAATGAATTAAGCTTAATGGCTTAAGCTTTAGAGGGGGGGCTTAATGGATGAAAAACGGTGCAACCGTGGGGAGGGCCGTTTTTTTCGCCGCCCGAAAATTTCGGAAGCCCCTCAGATACCTCGCGATGATTTGTTGAAGCTATTAAACTTCTAACCAAGCTTATTGATTAGTAATCTTAAGCTTTGAAGCTTGATGAAAAGAAATTACTCTGTTTATCCAAGACTTGTTGATGGAGATGAGAGAGTGGTCCTCCGCTTGTATTGCCTGGTCCTTCGCAATCTGATAACAGAAACATGGGTTCTTGATCGCCAGAAGTCTGCCTGTATCGACGGTTCGTGACAAGATTGACTCTAGAGTCTGATCGTTCCAAGAGCTCCGCCTTCGCACGAGATGGGTAGCGATTGGAAGCTCTTGATCTCAGCTCCGCTCTGATACCACTAGTGCGCAGATCGGTCGCAGTATGCTCACGTAGTGAATCCCGAAAGGTCCCCAAGAACAATGAACTCTACCTTTTTGCACAAATTACAATGTAAAAAGCATGAACGACAAGAGCAAGAGACCAATTGGGTTCAATCTCCCCCCATGCCTTGTGTGAGCGCTTCACAAAGCATGTATTTTATGTATATTTCCATCTTCATGCTCAATAATAGCCCAATTTACAAAAATATGACAAGCTTTTAGCTTTGAGTTTGCTTTTACAAAATAAGGAAATAAAGCTAATGGACGGTGCCCATAGAGTCTGGCACGCCCAACACAATGTCCAAATAGAAATAACATATCCGTGCGCATAGGCGCATACAAAATAATAATAAATAATCGATGCCTCAATAGATATAACAAAATATAGGCGTGGCGCCTATCAAAATATAATCCATAGGTCGAATACTCGCTAGACTCCAATGCTTTCCTCCGCCACTACTACTATCTCTACACATCAACTGAAGCATTCACAATCATTAGTAAAATAATACAATTAAACCGACAAAAGTGAATACCTAGCAGTCTTCAGCTACATAAATAAATCAACTGGTTAGAAATAAATCCTAACCTTAATTTATTACGAGTGCACACTCTAAACTCATAAACGTTTATTAATTTAATATGTATTTTGTGGAATCACCCGCTATGGAATCACCCATGTACACACTATATTAATGAAACGCCCGAAAAGGACATGCGTCCCCATCAACTTCTCGCACAAAGAATCCTCTTTGTGTATGAGCCCTGGTCATCAAAGTTTACGGAATCCACCATAAAACCTCACGGAATCCACCGTGGCATGGAATCCATCGTGGAATATGCCTCCTGGCATCAAATATACGCGCTCTGAGACGCGGCCTCAGATGCAATGATAGAAAACATTGCTTTGCGTCTATCCCTGCGTCTGCATTGAAATGTAAACGCATTGGCAAATGCACTCAGTCGGCTGATTTCGGTCCGACAACTACCATTCATGATTTATTTGTGCTATGCAAAATGCAACCATAAATCCTAATACACAGACAAAGAGAGAAAGAGAGAGAGAGAGAGAAGAGAGAGAGAGAGAGAGAGAGAGAGAGAGGACTCACCTTGGGTGTTTGGTGTGGCGAGTGGTGGCGCTTCTTCCTTCTCGTTCTTCCTCTCCTTGGTGAGTTACTCTCCCTTGATGCTTGCTTGTTGCTGCTTGTTGTCTCTTCCCTTTGCTTCTTCTTCCTCTTGTTCTCCTCTCTCTTGTTCTCTCTTTCTTCCTCTCCTTGGCTTTCCTTTTTTCCCTCTTGTGTGTTTGAAATGAAAAAAGAGGTGAGTCATGAGGAGGTGAGGCATGAAGAGACTGCATGTCGGCTAAACTCGAGCTTCAGAACCGTAAAAAACGCAGGAAAGGAAAGGCACAGTTTGAAAAGAAATAATTTAAGTATCTTTTGAATTTTGACGTGTGCGTCTATTTTGGCGTGTATATGCGCGTCTAAGTTTACATAAATGCGCATATAGACGCGAACTTAGACGCGCAAATAGATACTAATCTAGATGCGTATGTAAACATAGATATAGACGCGCATTTAGGTTTTATCATAATTTTTTATTTTTAAGATAAGTTTTGATAGTGAATTCTTATCATAAGTTTTAATGTATTTATGATGAGTTTTGTGTATTTAAAATTGAGATCTTAGAATAATTAATACTCCAACTTGAAGTTTTTATGTAAAGATATAAATGACAAATATTTTGATGTTGTCATGAATTAGGTTTAATCATGTCGTCGTCATCACCTAGTGCGGTGCATGCTAATGAGTCAATGAGCACATCCTCAAGTGAGGATGAAACATTACGTCTTCATAATCGAGATGCATGGCTACGACGAAAAATTAAATGCATGTGTGATCATTATCAAGGGTGTATTTTTCGAGCACGTTGAGTTGCAATGTCACACCTCAGCATGTATGGAGAATGGGACCGAGAAAAATAACCGATATTCATTGTTTCTTTTTAACACTAAGATTGCTAGTCTATGTTACTCAATATATATCAACGTACATGAAACTCCCTTTTGTGGTTGAGCAGGATGCAGTGCCACATCCTCAGATGCTCCCTCCCGGGTGTCGAGAGGCTACAAAATGTCGACGCGAGGAGGCAGAGTCTTCAAGAAGAGTGGAGACTAACAACCATGATAGTAGCCCTCATAAAATGCCCCATCAAGTCTTAGAGGATGAGATTTTAGACAACATGGTACACCATCTATTTTCGCAACCGATTCAGGGAGAAGGTCACTCTACAAAGCCAGATGATCCACTATACGTATCGTCATCTACTCCATTGTATGAAGGTTGTACGTACTCTATTCTTTGTGTGTCCCTCGAGATACTTAACTTGCAAACAATTCATGGATGGAGTAATGTCAGTTTGGATGCATTATTGAAGTAGGTATCAATTCAGTTTGGCTTATGAATCATAATATTAATTGTTCTATTTTGAAATCAGACAAAAATATATATTGGTGGTTTTTTAACTCACTTTTAAAAATATATGTAGGTTATTATCACAAATGCTTTCAAAAGGAAACAAATTGCCAACTAAGAGAGAGCAAGAAAGACATTACTTGACATCTCTGGGAGGCCTCCATTATGTCAAGATCCATGCATGTGTCAATGATTGTGTCTTATTTCGTGGGATTCATGAGTTCACACGAGAGTGTCCTGTTTGTGGCGAATCAAGATACGAAGTGGAGATGAAGTCAATGGATGTGCCTCGTAAGGTTTTGCGACATTTTTCGATTGTTCCATGTATACAACTTATGTTCAAGTGTAAGTATATTGGAAAGCTCACGTCATGGCATGCTAGTCATCGTTCAAGTGATGGAAAATGGAGGATCCCTACAGACACACCGGCATGGCAAAATATAGATAATTTGTGGCCCGTTTTCAAAGAAGAGCCAAGAAATTTGAGATTTGGTTTAGGTATGGATGGAATCAATCCATTTGGCATCAAAAGCACATCATACAGTGTATGGCCAGTGATATTGGTGAACTATAATATTCCTCCATCCATGGCAATTAAAAAGGGACATGTAATGTTGTCCCTTCTGATTCCTGGAAAGCACAAGGTAAAAAACATGGACATTTACTTAGAGCCTTTGATTGAAGAGTTAGAAATGTTATGGGAAGGTATTGAGGTGCAAGATACAAACGCATATGCATCCTCTAGAGATTTCACATTGAAGGCCATGTTGTTGTGGACCATGCATGACTTTCCAGGATACGGAGATTGTTCAGGTACATGTATATAACTCTATATTTGAAATTCAAGACTTGAATCAATTGTATTTTATTAATTCACTTGTTTGTTCAAGTTTAACCACATCAGGATATCATGCATGTCCTATTTGCGGTCCCTCTCTAGTTTCCTCTAGGCCAACACGTTTAAAGAAGGTTATCTACAACAATCATCATCGATTTCTTCCTATTGACGATCCCAAATATGTTCTCCCTACTAATGGAATGATTCCACAATCTCTAACCATTCGAGATTGGAAGGAGAGATGGATTAATGCCGACAGCCACCCTCCACTCGGCATGAGTCAGAAAGAAGTGCATTTCTCTCAATTGACTTTAAAGTATTTAGCATGATGAATTGTTTACATAATATATTATTTGTTTGTTAGGTTCTCTATATTTTTTCGTCTTTCGTACTGGACTGAACTCAAGATCAATCACCTATTGGACCCCATGCACATATTCAAAAATGTTGTATCTACATTATGGGATCACTTGATAGGGGCTTGTGATTCAGTCATCAATGTAAGGGAGGATTTACGTAACATTGGTCGCATGACACGAGCCTGGACCCAAAGGAAAGATTGAGCTACCCCATGCACCTTGGATATTGTCAAAGAACGAGGAAAAAATAGTGAATGAACAAATATGTAGCTTTCGAATACCCACAAGATGTATGAGATGTCTCAAGGGAGCCTTCATAAAGAAAAAGAAAAGAGGTGTGGAGTAACTATCTGGTTTGAAGTCCCATGATTGGCACAAAATGATTTAAGTAAGGGTATCTCTAACCATGAATATAGTAATTAGTGGAGTAACTATGTGTAAAATTTGGGGTATGATGACTTTTTCCTCAACTAATCATTTGATCTATGAATATTGTTTACATTCAGTTCGTACTTCCTACTAGCATATCCCATTGTGTATCCAAAGATGTACGTGATATCATTTACAAGATGGGAGAGCTTGTGAGGTGTGTATACATTGTATTTTTTCATTATATATCTTTGAATTTCTACACAAAAATAAACAATTCTCAAATACATCCTGACAGATACGTGAGCTCGAAGGAAATTGATCCAAACACATTGCAAGATGCTCGAGTATTATCTATTGAGGTGGTTTGTTTGGTGGAGGAAATTTTTCATCGATTCATTTTGACTACTCAATTACATTTACTCGTACATTTGATTGATGAGATCACACTTTGTGGGGCAGTTCATGCAAGGTGGATATTTTTTTTTGAGTGCTTCATGAAAACCTTGAAAGATTTTGTGAGGCAAAAAGCACGGCCTGAGGGAAGCATGGTTGAGGGTTGGTTAGTGCAATCATCCCTTGTTTATATCTCCGAATATCTTGCTGAAGTGGACCCCTCTCAACCACGACTATGGAAAGATGATGAAGACTTGAGGATGACCTCTATAATACCTCAAGGAAAAGGAATGAGTAAAGTGCTAACAAAAGAAGAACTTCGTAAGTTAAATAGTTTTTGTGTGCTCAATAGTGATGTAATGAGCAAATGGGTGACACTATATAATGAAGCAAGGGCAAGAAGAAAAAGTGAAAGACAAGCATTTCACACCAGATATGGACGTAATGTCTCATTTTCAGATCATCTAAATTCTCTCCCACATCATATTGATATAGATTGGTTACATGAGGAAATGGAGAGAATGGAAAAAGAGGAGGAAATTAATATATCTCAAGAAGAGTGGGAATATGCACGAGGTTGCTTATCAGAGGTGAGACATACTATCAATTAATTTGATTCTATAAGTTATATTTTATATAAATAATTGACATGTTTGATCTTAATCTTTTACTACTAGTGCACATTATTCAATGCTATTTGGTGTGAGGGTAAACAACTTCGAACTCAATGTATAGATGAAAAGAGAAATACCCAAGATTGTAGTGTCCTTGCTCACTTCGAGGATGCCAATGGTACCATGGAAGGTTATTGTGGCTTGATCCAAGATATTCTAAAGCTTGACTTCAGACGATTCTTTATATATGTACTGGATGTGAAGTGGTTCAAGGAAGTGGTAACAAATGGTGAGCATTGCACAATCAGACATCATCCAAGTGGTTTTGTAATCATTGACTCTAGAAAATTTCACCAAAACAAGAATGACACATTAGTACTACCTCAATAATGCGAGCAAGTATATATGCAAAAGCTAATTTTTTTATATGTATACATGTGATACATATACACAATATAATAAGTATTTAAGTTTCTTGCTTTTGTTTTTCAAATACAGGTTGTGTATCATCCAATGGTAAACAATAACCAATGGTGATATGTCATCCCTATATCTAATCGTTCAAAACTAATATATGGTAATATTACCGACATAGAGATAGTAGATGACAATCCAACAATTAATGATGATGTACATGATGACACCATAATGGATGATATGCGTGATATAGTACAAGATGAACCTCACGAGGATGTTCAAGGAAACGCAAAGAAGACAATAATGTGATTGTCGATGATATTGATGAAGTTATTAAGCAATATAGCAACACATCTGATAGTGGGATAGACTTATTTGTTTCGTTACCTCTTGGTAACATAGACCTAGAAGTAGATAGTTTAGCAAGGGCTGATCTCATTGAAGATGAGATGGATCATTCACTGTAACATACTTAATTTGCTTAATGATTCAATGTGTATTCTTAATTCTATGGTTTTTATCATGCGCACACGTGTATACTAAATAATGAATAGTCAAGTTTAAAGCTAAATTGAATTTTCCATAATAAAAAGGAAGTGTTTTTTATCATCTTCAAGTAGAGAAATTACAAGATACATATTGCAATGCTTGCTACTAATTGTATAATAGCGTTTCTATCGCTTGCCACTAATTACTTGTAACGTTCTAAATTTCTTTTTTCCGCATGAACTACCTCTATTAGGAAAATAATGATATAGTTATTTTTAAGGATAAATGATTTTTTTAAAATTTCCCTCATTTCCCCCCAGCCGACAGCCGTGCTGGAGGGGGAGGGGAATAGAAGGTTTACGAAAGCTCCTCTGTGGAGCTCATTGGAGTAAAATTGCTAGGAACCTCTCCCTCCCCCTAAAAAAAAAAGGGGGGAACACAAGGGAAGGAGTGAGGAGTCGGGATGCTGCCAGTTTGAGGGCGCAATCAGATGGCAGCGGCCTTAGCTTTACCCTCCTCTCTCTCCCTCAACGTTTAGAATGGCCTCTCACTCCTCACGTATTCTGTCTGATTCCTCCCTCAAACTGACGGCATCCCGGCTCCTCGCTCCTTCCCTTGTGTTCCCCCCCTTCTTTTATAAAGGGAGGGAGAGGCTCCTCCCTCCCCTAGGCGGCAGCAGCAGAGCAATTTTACTCCAGTAAGCTCCATAGAGGAGCTTTCGTAAACCTTCCATTCCCCTCCCCCTCCAGCACGACTGTCGGTTGGGGGGAAATGAGGGAAATTTATAAAAAAATCATTTATCCTAAAAAATTGCTATATCATTATTTTCCTAATAGAGGTAGTAATGTAACGTTCTACATTTCTTTTTTCCGCATGAACTACCTCTATTATGAAAATAATGATATAGCAATTTTTAAGGATAAATGAATTTTTTGATTCCCGTCATTTCCCCCCAGCCAACAGTCGTGCTGGAGGGGGAGGGGAATAGAAGGTTTACGAAAGCTCCTCTGTGGAGCTCACTGGAGTAAAATTGCTCTGCTGCTGTTGTCGCGTAGGGGAGGGAGTAACATCTCCCTCTGCTATAAAAAAAGGGGGAAACACAAGGGAAGGAGTGAGGAGCCGGGATGCCGCCAGTTTGAGGGAGGAATCAGACGGAATCCTTCCTTTCAAATTCCCGACTTCAAGGAGGGAGCCTTCCAAAAACCGCTTTGACAGATGGTTTAAGAGGAGCAATGGTGGAATTCCAAAGAAGAGTTGTAAAGCTACTTCCACGTCCGAACGACTACAATTGCGATGCCTCCTAAGAAAGTCCAAGGCGCAACCGCGGGAGGGTCATTTCCTGGTATCCATGTGGATATCTCACCCCAAACCGAGGTTTTTCCTTCTTAATTTTTATTTGATGTTGTTATAATTCAAACATGCAAGGTTAATTATTAGAAATAGGATATATTTTCGTCCTAATTGTTCACGTTGAAGGAACTTAGACATCAATACTTTTAAATGAAACATGCAAATTAAGAAAGTATAAATGCATTTCTAGCAAATAGCTTATGCATCGAAATGAATTATAAGCTAGATTATTGTCCATTAAAATAGTATACTTCGGTTAAGCCTAGAAGTATAAACTGCATCTCGCATTATTAACCCATATTGCAATGAATCATCATGGAAAATGCAGAGCATGAAACAACTTTTACGATGCATAGACTTTATGAAATTATCGTTGCCAACCGCATAAATTAAGCAAGAAAAAGGTTGCTTATTTAGCATGAATTTTGTTCGCAAAGAAAAGGGAAGATTAGTATGCCTGACCTAAAACCGACAAGTTAGGGTTGAAAAATCAATTTATGCATCGTCAACGAATCATGTGGAAGTAATCTTGAAATTATCTTCTAGAGCTAACTAAATTGATATAAACCTAAAACACCTATGCTGCAAAATACTCGTTGGGAATGAGTTAAATTCCAAGAAACATCTATACCTTAAATACTTTCCCACATTCACTGAATGTAGGGACACTCAATTGTAATCGTAAAGTGAACTAGGGTTTGTCCCTAGGAATCTTACAAAGATGAAAATCCTAGGTCTAATGACGTCAGTTTAAAGAACCTGAAACAAATTGTTTCGTGACTCCATTGTCGCATAGTACGATGCGACACTTGCGTAGCAAGTACGGAGTCATATGGACTTGTGATTGGATCACAAGGAAAAGGCCAAATTTTCGCAATGAGGATGGCGGATCCTTTTGCAAGTTATCTTGCAAGAGGATGAATAATCATCCTAATTTAGTATCCTTCTTGAGTAAGAAAGAATAATTGAAAGCTAATGACTAGCTGATAAACTGAAATAACCCATGAACTTAAGGTTTGTCCCAAGTCAGGTAAATAGGGTACGTCCTAACCCAGGATATAGGGGATCTTGCCAAGTTGCAAGTCATCCCAGATCGAGTGCAGGACGCATTCAAAAGGAAGGATTTATTCCTTAGCAGTTTGCCAACAAAAACGATCAATGGAAATGTTTGTGCTTGCTAGAGATTTTAGAGGAATGTTTGGCTTTGTTTGATCAATGAATTAAAACATAAATGGATATCTATACTTCAAGTTGAAGTCCTGAAGGGAGAGGCAACTTCAGTAACCCCCGACTGCCTGCCTAACCCTAACCAAGGGGGTTGTTGACTGCGTCGGGAAAGTGGACCGAACCCGCCACAAGAGTCTCTCTGTTGAGCGCTACATGGAGCAGGAGGACGCTTGGGTGCCAAGGGGGGGCTCTGGCCATAAATCCCTCGCCTTTCGGGTCCTGCACAAGAGGCTAATGTGAGTTGGGATTGGATCTCAAGGCCCGCATACTAGTCTACGGGCGGAAACTTGGAATAGTGATCCCTGTGGATTGCTAGATAGCCTTCGGGCGGATTGTGGATAAGCCTATGGGCTGGACTCTTTGTATTTCAAAGATAAATTTGATAACCTGTTAATAAGGAACTTGTCTGATATTGTTTTTCTATGTCAAGTGATAAAATTACATGAAGAAACCAGTGCCTAACAGGTTAATCAAAGAAGCTGGTTATTACATGCCCAACTAATGTGTTAGGTAATTAAATAACTAAAACAACCCAAGGAAAGTGCGGAGGATGGGCCATAGGTCCCTCCTACGGATGGGTGGTCCCGAATTGCCGATAACTTTTCTCAAATCATGAGGAACAGTGGGATGATCGTCAAAGGACGCGAACAACAAAAGCGTTGACCTAGAGTTATGATTAAACCTGATTTATGTTGTTTTAGGGGAACGAAAGGCGACTATGCCTTATGGCAGAGAGGTTGAGCTCTGCATCCCTCTCATTTCCCATTCTCCTTGAACCAAGTGAGCGTGAATCCGCTTCAGGCCTGGCATTTCTGCGTAAAGTAGTTCGCTTGGGTCCGATGCTAGTTGCTATTAGGAAATGACCAATTAGAAAAATCCTAATTCAGGTTGATCCTAAGTGGGAACGGCTGGAATACTTCGGCTATGTGGCAGACGCAGAAAGCCCTAGATCGCAAACCCCGTGACATTCCATGGGAGTGCCGGGTGGAGCTTTCTAGACATCCTTTCTGATGGATTGCTAAGACATGTCCTAGATGATACTAGTGGACACATTACAGTTGGTATCAGAGCCAACCAACAACGGAATTGTTTTATGAAATCTTAATAAGAAGAATTAAAGCAAATGTTGATGTTCCAAATATTTCCTTACCTTCAATGTTGTCTTACAGAATTACAAAGCGTGGAACAAGTTCTTAGTATTTCGAATCATGTTTATGACTACAATGCATTCTCCGCATTATCGACAAAGGGTTGAGATGATGAACATCCTAGAGCAAATCTATAATCCATCACCCTTGTACATGGAACGAAGATGGACGGGTACTTCAAGAATCTACTATATAGTCACCCACCGGTTTGCTTACATACAAACCAACCTAAAGAGGATCAAGTGGTTGGAAGACCTGAAAATCGTGAAGCTATTCATTTTTGTGGAAGCTCACGTAAACTCAACTTTACATATTCGAGGTCGGAGGGTTGAGATGAACTCATATGTATATGAGGAAGTAACTCGTGTAATCCCCGGCGACTAGATTAAAGTGTTGGGCCGCCATGAGAAGTATGGATTCCAACGGAAAGGATATCCTGAACTTCCAATGACTTACCGATTCCTGAAGATCCTTGACCCAAAACCATACTATTATATAGTTCCTGTAGATAAATGTAATACAACGTTGTTCTCCCCAAACTAAATGTAACAGTTGGCTTATTATCGCAAGAAATATTGTATTTGAAACAGCTATGGCCATATAAATACAAATAAAGACTTCTTTTTATCAATGTCTGATTGTGCATAAGAGTTGATAAAAAGATAAGTAGCTACATTGTTTACATGATAGCAAAAATTGGAGTTGTAATATAAATTAATAGTGATTATCGTATAATAATGTTAAGAAACCTTTATCCAGGCACAACCCCAAGTACAAGTTCCTAGTTCGCCTCCTACATCAAGTACTGGTGTAATGCAGGAGAAGAAGTTCCTTCTTAAGCAGATTAAGCCACCAGAGTTTGACGGGAGAGGCAGATTTATCCAAGCGGATGCTGAAATTTGGATTGCATCCATGGAGGATTACTTTGAAGCATCCGGTACTACAGCCATCAATTAGGCTATGCTCGCCAAGTTAAAGCTCACCGGTGAAGCCAGGATTTGGTGGAAGCAATGGTGCAGGGATCAAGGGATCGCAGAGGGATTCGTTAACTGGGAGAAGCTGAAGCAAGCCGTGCCCGGAAGATATTTACCATCTGCTTATCGCACGCAGAAAATGAATGAGTTCTACGAGCTAAAACAGCTGGGACTCACTCTTGACGCATACTATTCCAAATTCGTCTCACTTCTTAAGTATGCAGTGCAGATGGACATGGCATAGCGGGTATCTAAATTTTGTGCGGGTTTCAATCCACCAATCAATACCCGTCTTGAATCTATACGTCCATCACATGTTCAGGACGCACTCATTCGAGCGGCACCTATAATTCGGGAGGTGCAGTCTAGACCAAGGGGTAACAAAGCTTGGTCTTACAATGACCCGAACGGAGGAGCATTCAGACCTCAAATGAAGAGAGTTCAAGGTCATAATCACGGACAAAGAAAGAAAGCAAGGATAAATAATGTCAACAACTTTGTTTCTACTCAAAGTAATGGCCGAAACCTCTGTTGTTTCCACTACAACAAACCTGATCACTTCAAGAGGCAATGTCCCAAGCTTGGTGGAGGACATCACCAAGCGCCCTTCCAAGGAACAGGCCGTGGTCAAGGAGCCGCTACCCGAGGAAGAGGAAGGACTGCCTACATTGCCAATGTGCAAAGAAGAAGAAGAGGAAGATACGACCATGGAAGAAGAATTCGAAAGGGCGATAGTCCATGCCGCTCTACACAAGAAAGGGCCGAATCGCCAGTTCTCAGTGATTCAGACACTGTCAGACTATCAAGGTTAAGGTTTCAAGACCTTGATTGATTGTGGCAGTACACATTCCTTTATCTCACCAGTATGTGCAAAAAGTTTAGGAATAGCCACAATAGAAGCACCTACCCTGCTTGTGGAATTGGAACATGGTCATCAGGTTACTTGTACCAGGCAAACTGCTAAGGGTGAATTCTTTCTGGGAGGAAAGAAGACTTCGGTCAAATTCAGAGTCATGAATTTAGGTATCCATGAGTGTCTACTCGAAATGGATTGGCTTAAGCCTAATGATGCCCACATTCACTGTGGAAAGGGTTAAGTTTCCTTTCAAAACTCTGAAAGGGAATATGTCATAACCCAAGGTGAGGCTGGAGTGCCAAGAATCCAATTGGCCAAAGTATCTCGGATCATAAAAGGAGTCAGAAAAAAGGATTACCTGTTTACTTGATCAAACTCAACAAGTTAGATCAGAAGCAAAAGTCTAATGAAGGACCTTCTTGGCTAAAGGAATACGCGGACGTATTCCCTGAAGAGTTGACTGAACTCCCGCCTCAAAGAAAAGTGGATCATGAGATTAAGTTAGTACGAGGAGCTACGCCAATTGCAAAGAGACCTTATAGAATGTCCATACCAGAAGCAATTGAGTTGAAAGAACAACTCAAAGCAACTGCTAGATCAGGGCTACATCCGTCCTAGCAATTCATCGTGGGGAGCTCCAATACTATTTCAGAAAAAGAAAGATGGGACACATCGACTATGTATTGATTACCGATGATTGAATCAATCAACAGTCAAGAACAAGTACCATATCCCTGGAATAGATGAGCTTCTTGATCGTCTTCAGGGTGCAAAGATCTTCTCCAAAATTGATCTCAGGTCAGGTTATTATCAAATAAGGATCAAGGAAGAAGATATCCCAAAGACAGCCTTCAATACAAGATATGGGCACTTAAAGGTTCCTAGTTATGTCATTCGGACTTACGTATGCACCTGCCACCTTCAACAGGTTAATGCAAGATATCTTTAGGCCATATCTTGATGATTTTGTACTTGTCTTCTTCGATGACACTTTAGTCTATTCCAAACAGGAAGAAGATCATGAACCCCAACTTCCGATTGTCCTTGAGACAATGAGGTCACATAAGCTATATGCCAAGATGAAGAAATGTGCATTCTTCAAGCGTCAGATTGAATACCTAGGATTCATAGTATCAGTAGAAGGAATCTCAGTGGACCCAGTCAAGGTTAGAGATGTGCTTGAATGGCCAATACCAACATCTGTCAAAGAGATACGGAGCTTTCTTGGATTGAGAGGATGGTATAGGGTCTTCATCAAAAACTATGCTTTGATTGCAGCACCTCTGATGGACCTACTGAAGAAGCAAACTTCCATTGCATGGTCAATTCCCGAACAAAATAGCTTCGACAGATTGAAGAAAATTTTGGTATCAGCACCTATTCTAAAACTTGTAGACCTCAATAAGGAGTTCCAGATAGTAACTGATGCTAGCATTCTTGCCTTGGGGTATGAACTCATGGAGGAAGGTCATCCAGTAGCATACTCTTCAAGGAAATTGAAGAGTCATGAAAAGAATTATGCTACGCATGATCTCGAATTGTTAGCTGTCATCCATGCTCTAAAGCTTTGGAGACACTACCTGTTGGGTAACAAGTTTACTCTAGTAATTGACCATAAGAGTCTCAAATGGATCTTTACCCAGAATGAGCTCAACATGAGGCAACGTCGGTGGATTGAAGTGTTGGAGGAATATGACTTTGAAATTAAGTATCAACCAGGGAAAGAGAATGTAGTTGCCGATGCACTTAGACACAAGGCATTCCTTAATTCCCTAATCTTGCAGAACCCATCAACAGCTAGATCTCTAGCTACAAAAGTTTCTATGCCAAACAATCCAATAATTGAGTTAGCTAGAGAGGATGCATGCCATGATCCAGCCTACCAAACAATGCTAAGGGAGATCTCTATCAAAGATGAGAATCAAAATTTGCAGGCTAAGTATCATGAGTTTTCTATCAATAGTGGACTTGTCTACTATAGAACAAGGCTGTGTATCCCAGCAAGCTAGTCACTTAAGCAGAAGATATTGTGGGAAGCTCATGATTCCCCTTTCGCAGGACATCCTAGCTATGCCAAGACTCTCAATGTAGTTACGAAGAGCTACCATTGGGAGAGGCTTAAAGGTGACATTCTCAAATATGTCACCGAGTGTTTGTCTTGTCAACGTATCAAAGCTAAACATGTCATGATGCCAGGGAAACTGCCACCGCTTGACATCCCCCAAATGAAATGGGAATTCATCAGCATGGATTTTGTTGTAGGCCTATCCCAAGTCTAGGGAGGATACAACTCCATCATGGTTGTGGTTGACATGCTTACTAAGGTTGCACACCTTATTCTAGTAAAGACAAACTATAAAGCCTCAGACATTGCAAGATTTTTTATCAAGGAGATATTCCAGCTACATGGTTTACCCAGGAGAATCATTAGTGATCGTGATTCTCTCTTCACATCACACTTCTGGAGAGCTGTCTTTGAAGCTATTGGGACTCAACTCTGTTTTAGCACCGCCTACCATCCCCAAATGGATGGCCAAACAGAGCGAGTAAATCAAGTCATCTAGGATATGCTTAGGGCATACTGTTGTCGAGAACCAAATAGGTGGATTCAATACTTCAACATATGCTTAGGGATATGACTATCGAAGTCCCCTAAACTTTTTTGATCCAACCTTAAGGGTTGAAGCTTCAAGGCAGACGTTGGAAGAGATGGATGACCAAATAAAGTCAAGAAGACAGGACATCCAAGCTGCCAAGGATAGATAGAAGGCACATGCAGATTTGAAGCATCAAGATAGAATCTTTGAAGAAGGAGACATGGTCTTCATTCGCATACGCCCTAAGAAGAGTTCCCAATCCTTAGGAGATTGCAAGAAGCTAAGTCCAAGGTATTGTGGGCCGTACGAGATCCTCAAATGCCTAGGACCTAATGCCTATAAACTGCGACTCCCTAAGAACCTAAAGGTTCATAATGTATTCCATATCAGTCTATTGAAAAAGTATGTACCTAATCCTAACCATGTACTTGATGACCAACAAGTTGTAATGCCTAGTCAAGGAGTCCTTGAACTAAGGCCTGATAGGATCTTAGATATTAGGGAGAGACAATTAAGATCCAGAACCCTGAGAGAATGCCTCGTCCAATGGAAAGATTATCCTGAAGAGGATGCCACTTGGGTAGATGAAGACACTTTCAACCATCAATATCCCCAGTTCATCTCGAGATGAGGACATCTCGATTCCTCTAAGGGGGAGAGAATGTAATGTTCTAATTTTTTTTTCCGCATGAACTACCTCTATTAGGAAAATAGTGATATAGCAAATTTTAAGGATAAATGATTTTTTTTAATTCCCCTCATTTCCCGCCAGCCAATAGTCGTGCTAGAGGGGGAGGGGAATAGAAGGTTTACGAAAGCTCCTCTATGGAGCTCACTAGAGTAAAATTGCTCTGCTTGCTGCCGCGTAGGGGAGGGAGGAACCTCTCCCTCCCCCTATAAAAAAAGGGGGGAACACAAGGGAAGGAGTGAGGAGCCGAGATGCCGCCAGTTTGAGGGAGGAATCAGATGGAATACGTGAGGAGTGAGGGGCCATTCTACATGCTGAGGGAGAGAGAGGAAGGTAAAGCTAAGGCCACTGCCATCTGATTGCACCGTCATGTTTGTAGAAGGGAAGGAGGGAGGAGCCACCTCCATTAAAGCCAACACCGCCACCTACAGACTACCCATTGTCACGCGCGTCGACTGACAGCCGATGCCGTCTGATTGCACCGTGATGGCCTTTTCACCCCCCCAATGTAATCTTCTGGAAGTCAGAAGCTTCCAAAGGGGGGGCCTCCTTAACCCCCCTTCCTATACCTTAATCCCCCTCCCGGTTTTAATCCCCTTAAGCCCCCTTTCACCCTCCTTGTTGTTGCCTCACCAAATCCTTTTCCCCCAGGTTTAAAATCCTCCTAACCCCCCCTTTCACCCCCGTGCTAAAACCCCTTCCATGGCATTTTGGAACCCCCCCCCGTGTTAAACCCTTAAGCCTCTTCTTTTGGGCTTATTAAACCCCGCCCCTCCCCCCATTTTTTAACCTTTATAAGCCCCCTTTTTCCTCTGGAAGAACTAAGGCCTCAAAGGTCTTATCACCCTCCATGTTCTATAAACCCTTAGGCCCCCTTTTTGCGTGGATATTGGAATCACCCCCTTTTTTTTTTCCCCTGTGTTTAAACCTTCTCTAACCCCCCCTTGTAGCGTATCGAAACCCCTTTCCTCCAAGTTTGACCTAAGGGTCCTTTGACCTTACTTATAACCTTTATGGTTACTATATTCCCTTAGAGTTCTCTTTTGCACCTTGTGTCTTTTCCATCCCTTTTCATTATTCGTTGAACGAGTCATTATAAGGCCATTAAGTCTTCCCCATGGCTTCAATGGGTCTTAGTCGTAAAAGATTCTGAAACACCCTTTTGAATTCCCGACTTCAAGGAGGGAGCCTTCAAAAAACTACTTTGACAGACGGTGCAAGAGGAGCAACGGTGGAATTCCAAAGAAGAGTTGTAAAGCTCCTTCCACGTCCGAACGACTACAATTGCGATGCCTCCTAAGAAAGTCCAAGGCGCAACCATGGGAGGATCATCTCCAAGTATCCATGTGGATATCTCACCCCAAACTGAGGTTTTTCCTTCTTAATTTTTATTTGATATTGTTATAGTTCAAGCATGCAAGGTTAATTATTAGAAATAGGATATATTTTCGTCCTAGTTGTTCACGACGAAGGAACTTAGACGTCAATACTTTTAAATGAAACATGCAAATTAAGAAAGTATAAACGCATTTCTAGCAAATAGCTTATGCATCAAAATGAATTATAAGCTAGATTAGTGTCCATTAAAATAGTATACTTCGGTTAAGCCTAGAAGTATAAACTGCATGTCGCACTATGAACCCATATCACAATGAATCATCATGGAAAATGCAGAGCATGAAACGACTTTTACGATGCATAGACTTTATGAAATTATCATTGCCAATTGCAAAAATTAAGCAAGAAAAAGGTTGCTTATTTAGCATGAATTTTGTTCGCAAAGAAAAGGGAAGATTAGTTGAACCCATGCCTGACCTCAAACCAAAAAGTTAGGGTTGAAAAATCAATTTACGCATAGTCAACGAATCATGTGGAAGTAATCTCAAAATTATCTTCTAGAGTTAACCAAATTGATATAAACCTAAAACACCTATGCTGCGAAATACTCATTGGAAATGAGTTAAATTCCAAGAAACATCTATACCTTAAATACTTGCCCACATTCACTGAATGTAGGGACAATTAATTGTAATCATAAAGTGAACTAGGGTTTGTCCCTAGGAATCTTACAAAGATGAAAACCCTAGGTCTAACGACGTTAGTCTAAAGAACCTGAAACAGATTGTTTCGTGAATTCATTGTCGCATAGTACGATGTGACACTTGCGCAACAAGTACGGAGTCATATGGTCTTGTGATTGGATCACAAGAAAAAGGCCAAATTCTCACAATGAGGATGGTGGATCCTTACACAAGTTATCTTGCAAGAGGATGAATAATCATCCTAATTTAGTATCCTTCTTGAGTAAGGAAGATTAATATTAATTGGAAGTTAATGACCAGCTGATAAACTAAAATAACCCATGAACTTAAGGTTTGCCCAAGTCGAGTTAATAGGGTACGCCCTAACCCAAGATATAGGGGATCTTGCCAAGTTGCAAGTCATCCTGGATCGAGTGCAGGATGCATTCGAAAGGAAGGATTTATTCCTTAGCAATTTGCCAACAAAAATGATCAATGGAAATGTTTGTGCTTGCTAGAGATTTTAGAGCACTGTTTGGCTTTGTCTGATTAATGAATTAAAAGATAAATGGGTATCTATACTTCAAGTTGAAGTCCTGAAGGGAGAGGCAGCTTCAGTTACCCTCGACTGCCTGCCTAACCCTAACCAAGGGGGTTGTTGACCGCACTGGGAAAGTGGACCGAACCCGCCGCAAGAGGTCTCTCCGTTGAGCGCTACTTGGAGTAGGAGGATGCTTGGGTGCAAGGGGGGGCTCTGGCCGTAAATCCCTCACCTTCCAGGTCCTGCACAAGAGGCTAATGTGACTCAGGATTGGATCTCGAGGCCCGCATACTAGTCTACGGGTGAAAACTTGGAATAGTGATCCCTATGGATTGCTGGATAGCCTTCGGGCGGATTGTGGATACACCTACGGGATGGACTCTTTGTATTTCAAAGATAAATATGATAACCTATTAATAAGGAACTTGTCTGATATTGTTTTTTTATGTCAAGTGATAAAATTACGTGAAGAAACCAGTGCCTAACGGGTTAATTAAAGAAGCTGGTTGTTACATGTTCAACTAATGTGTTAGGTAATTAAATAACTAAAACAACCCCAGGAAAGTGCGGAGGATGGGCCATAGGTCCGTGCTACGGATAGGTGGTCCCAGTTGGCTGGGAACTTTTCTCAAATCACAAGGAACAGCAGGATGATCGTCAAAGGACACGAACAACAAAAGCGTTGACCTAGAGTTATGATTAAACCTGATTTGTGTTGTTTTAGGGGAACAGAAGGGGGCTATGCCTTATGGCAAAGAGGTTGAGCTTTGCATCCCTCTCCTTTTCCATTCTCCTTGAACCAAGTGCAACGTGAATCCGCTTCAGACCTGGCATTTCTGCGTAAAGTAGTTCGCTTGGGTCCGACGCTAGTTGCTGTTAGGAAATGACCAATCAAGAAAACCCTAATTCAGGTCAATCCTAAGTGGGAACGGCTGGAATACTTCCGCTACATGGCAGATGCAGAAATCCCTAGATCGCAAACCCCGTAACATTCCATGGGAGTGTCGGGCGGAGCTTTCTAGACATCCTTTCCGATGGATTGCTAAGAGTGTCCTGGACAATACTAGTGGGGCACGTTAGAGTTGGTATCAGAGCCAACCAACAACGGAATTGTTTTATTTGAATCTTAATAAGAAGAAGTAAAGAAAATGTTGATGTTCCAAACATTCCCTTACCTTCAATGCTATCTTGCCGGATTACGAAGCGTGGAACAAGTTCTTAGTATTTTGAATCATGTTTATGACAATGCATTCTCCGCATTATCGATAAAGGGTTGAGATTATGAACATCCTAGAGCAAATCTATAATCCATCACCCTTGTACATGGAACAAAGATGGATGGGTGCTTCAAAAATCTACTATATAGCCGCCCACTGGTTTGCTTGTCTACAAACCAACCTAAAGAGGATCAAGTGGTTGGAAGACCTGAAAGTCATGAAGCTGTTCATTTTTGTGGAAGCTCACGTAAACTCAACTTTACATATTCGAGGTCGGAGGGTTGAGATGAGATCATATGTATATGAAGAAGTAACCCATGTAATCCCTGTCGACAAGATTAAAGTGTTGGGCCACCATGAGAAGTATGGATTCCAACGGAAAGGATATCCTGAACTTCCAATGACTTACCGATTCCTGAAGATCCATGACCCGAAACCATACTATTATATAGTTCATGTAGATAAATGTAATACAACATTGTTCTCCCCAAACTAAATGTAACAGTTGGCTTATTATCGTAAGAAATGTTGTATTCGAAAGGGATATGGCCATATAAATACAAATAAAGACTTCTTTTTATCAATGTCTGATTGTGCATAAGAGTTGATAAAAAGGTTGGTAGCTACATTGTTTACATGATAGCAAAAATTGAAGATGTAATATAAATCAATAACGATTATTGTATAATAACATTAAGAAACCTTTATCCAGGCACAACCCCAAGTACAGGTTCCTAGTTCGCCTCCTACATCAAGTACTGGTGTAATCCAGGAGAAGAAGTTCCTTCTTATGCAGATTAAGCCACCCGAGTTTGACGGGAGAGGCAGATTTGTCCAAGCGGATGCTAAAAATTTGGATTGAATCCATGAAGGATTACTTTGAAGCATCCGGTAGTGCACCCATCAATTAGGCTATGCTCGCCAAGTTAAAACTCACCGGTGAAGCCAGGCTTTAGTGGAAGCAATGGTGCAGGGATCAAGGGATCGCAGAGAGATCCGTTACCTGGGAGAAGCTGAAGCAAGCAGTGCAGGGAAGATATTTACCATCTACTTATCGCATGCAGAAAATGAATGAGTTCTACGAGCTAAAATAGTTGGGACTCACTCTTGACGTATACTATTCCAAATTCGTCTCACTTCTTAAGTATGCACCGCAGATGGACATGACACAATAGGTATCCAAATTTTGTGCGGGTTTAAATCCACCAATCAATACCCATCTTGAATCTATGCGTCCATCACATCTTCAGGGTGCACTCATTCGAGCGGCACCTATAATTTAGGAGGTGCAGTCTAGACCAAGGGGTAACAAAGCTTGGTCTTACAATGACCCGAACAGAGGAGCATTCAGACCTCAAATGAAGAGAGTTCAAGGTCATAATCACGGACAAAGAAAGAAAGCAAGGATGAATAACGTCAACAACTTTGTTTCTACTCAAAGTAATGGCCGAAACCTCTGTTGTTTCCACTGCAACAAACCCGGTCACTTCAAGAGGCAATGTCCCAAGCTTGGTGGAGGACATCACCAAGCGCCCTTCCAAGTAACAGGCCGTGGTCAAGGAGCCAGTACCCGAGGAAGAGGAAGGAACGCCTACATTGCCAATAGGCAAATGTGCAAAGAAGAAGAAGAGGAAGATCCGACCATGAAAGAAGAATTCGAAAGGGCGATAGTCCATGCCGCTCTACACAAGAAAGGGCCAAATCGCCAATTCTCGATGATTCAGACACCGTCAGACTATCAAGGTAAAGGTTTCAAGACCTTGATTGATTGTGGCAGTACACATTCCTTTATATCACTAGTATGTGCAAAAAGTTTAGGAATAGCTACAGTAGAAGCACCTACCCTGCTTGTGGAATTGGAACATGGTCATCAGGTTACTTCTACCAGGCAAACTACTAAGGTGGAATTCTTTCTGGGAGGAAACAAAACCTCGGTCAAATTCAGAGTCATGAATTTAGGTATCCATGAGTGTCTACTCGGGATGGATTGGCTTAAGCCTAATGACGCCCACATTTATTGTGGAAAGGGTCAAGTTTCCTTTCAAAACTCTAAAAGGGAATTTGTCACAACTCAAGGTGAGGCAAGAGTGCCAAGAATCCAATTGGCCAAAGTATCTCGGATCATAAAAGGAGTTAGAAAAGGATTACCCGTTTACGTGATCAAACTCAACAAGTTAGATCAAAAGCAAGAGTCTCATGAAGGACCTTCTTGGCTAAAGGAATACGCTGACGTATTCCCTGAGGAATTGATTGAACTTCCGCCTCCAAGAGAAGTAGATCATGAGATTAGGCTAGTACCTGGAGCTGCACCAATTGCAAAGAGACCTTATAGAATGTCCATACCAGAAGCAATTGAGCTGAAAGAACAACTCAAGCAACTGCTAGATCAGGGCTATATCCGTCCTAGTAGTTCACCATGGGGAGCTCCAATACTATTTCAGAAAAAGAAAGATGGGACACTTCGACTATGTATTAATTACCGAGGATTGAATCAATCAACAGTTAAGAACAAGTACCATATCCCTAGAATAGATGAGCTTCTTGATCGTCTTCAGGGTGCAAAGATCTTCTCCAAAATTGATCTCAGGTCAGGTTATTATCAAATAAGGATCAAGGAAGAAGATATCCCAAAGACAGCCTTCAATACAAGATATGGGCACTTAAAGTTTCCTAGTTATGTCATTCGGACTTACAAATGCACCTGCCACCTTCAACAGGTTAATGCAGAATATCTTTAGGCCATATCTTGATGATTTTGTGCTTGTCTTTTTCTACGACACTTTAGTCTATTCCAAATTTGAAGAAGATCATGAACCCCAACTTCGGATTGTCCTTGAGACATGTAATATTTCTGTTGAAAATATTACGAGGTCGTGTGAAGTCTTGGGCATTGTAGTCAGGGACGGTGCGATCTTTAAATGGTATAATCTCCACGGGCCAATTGAGAGTTAGGACTAAGGTTTAATAAAAATCCGCGTTCTTCATAAGAACCTCCTCTTGGTAGGAGGCCAAAGGGATAATTGATGGATATATGGCAAATTTTTATCCCTTCGCCGAAGGTCGATCTGGAGGGAAGGGAGTGAGGTGTGGATGACTAAGCTCGTTGGTGGAGCTCGTGGAAGGGATAAGGGCCATGCAACTGGCCACGTAGAGAGAGAGGTCTCCTCTCCCTACCCTTTAAAAACCCCCTATGGGGGGGGGAGTAGGGGGGAGAGGGCCATAACACTGCAGGCCGAGGAGGGAAGTTGAGGAGTTGTGATGCGGACAGAGCATGACGGTGGAG
This sequence comes from Lygodium microphyllum, assembly GCF_053477565.2. Lineage (NCBI taxonomy): Eukaryota > Viridiplantae > Streptophyta > Polypodiopsida > Schizaeales > Lygodiaceae > Lygodium > Lygodium microphyllum. Next base: position 8,703,467 of record NC_141162.1, on the reverse strand, counting down.
GAGAGATATAACGCTGCCCTTTAAGGCCGTGACCTGACTGTGAGAGCTGTCGTTATACTGTCATTGTGCTGCGTCGAGGAGGAAATTTGCCGTTAAGAAGGATAGGCCGCCATCATGAGAGAAGGGAGATTGTGCAAGACTGTGTGGACGTGTGTTGCTGCAGAAAATCGACATGGTGGGAGAGTGGTGGTCGCCACCGTTCATGCCGTCAGCCACCGTGCTGAAGTACGCCCCCAGTCCGCGTTCCACTACACCACGGTCGGTTATTGATGACGCCGCCCTTCCACAAATTGACCTTCTACTCACCCACGTGGTCTTCAACACGCCCCAGGAGCTCCTTAGAAGCTTCTTGGGAAGCTTCTAAGGGGGCTCTCTAAGCCCCCTTTTCCATTGCATTATTACACAAGGGGTTTTTACCCCCGGGAATTAAGCCTTCCCCTTGCTTCCCCCGAGAATTAAGCCTTTCCCCTTGGATCTCCTAAAAATCCATTTATCCCAGTGCTAAACCCTTCCCGTGGATTCTCCATCCAAGTCTCTATAAAAGCCACCTTAGCCTGGTTCTTTAAAACCCTTTTCATAGCATTTCCACAACGCCTTTTGCCCCCTCGGTTTCCTTTTAAAACCATTCCCACCCAAGTCCTTTCAAGCCATTTTATCCCTTCCCGTGAAGGCCATTTTATATCCGGTATTTAAAGGTCTTTTTCATTTCGTCCGTCACAAGGCCAATATCCTTGCCGGGTTTAAGGGTGTTCCCATGGAACCCTCCTAAAGATAACTTCTCTTTCCTCCGAGCTTTGAGGAGGAAGCCTATAAGGCCTTCCAAAGCCCAATTCCGCAAGATAGCCGAATCTCAAAGGGAACTGCATGTGTGAGGGAGACGGGGCCAAGATCATAGGACTGCGGCCAAGGCAAGAAGATCGAAATCGCGATGGCCCCTAAAAAGGCACAAGGTGCAACCGTAGGAGGATCATCTCCTAACATCCATGTGGACATTTCACTGAATCCACAAGTCCAGGTTTTCTTCCTATTTTTGATTTATGTGGGAATATCGTACTTATGCATGGTTAATCTACGAAAGTAAGATGCACTTTTACGAATGAAAAACATTGGCTATCTTAGGGAAAATAACTCACAATCGAAGAATTGGTCATTTGAATTTTTTTTCAAAGGAACAAATGAAAGAAGGACATATGACATTTATGCATTCTTAGCAAATTGTTTATATGCATTTCAAAGTAACAAAATTAGTAGATCAACTAATGATCATCTTTACAAAGTTGAAATTATTGTTGTACACTTTGACTATGCATGGAAAGATAAAATCGCATGTTGCTTCATTATACATCTCTCTCTTCCCAACAATTCATTAAAGAAGATTGCTAACAACCGTAGGAAATTTGCAAGGCATGGAAAGGGTTCTAGGGTTGCATGAAGTAGATTAATCTCTAGGAAATTGGCATAAATCTCAATCAATTACGTAAGTAGTTACGTAAGGTTGTGTAAATTCAGCATACAAATAATTCATTTAGAAATGAAATTAGGAAAAGGCTGCATGGTTTGTTTTAAACATAAAACCCCAAAAGCCTAGCAGCATAAATCATGAAATGCATGTTCTAGAGGGGTCAATGAAAAATTATGCCGTAACTTGACCTACGCTTTGATCTTAACCAGGAAAGATAGGGTTGGTAAATCTAGTAATTTGTAGGCAATGAATCATGTGATTATGAGAATGGTATCGGAAATATCTTCAAGAGTAGACAAGTAAATTGGTTTACCCTAAACACCTAAACCCTGAGGGACTCGCTTAGAAATGGTTAAATAAAAGCAACATATCCCAAGTGCTAACTAAGATTTAGAACGTTGAGGACGTAACCTAGTTGTTCTTATTGCCAAGATAAAACTCTCATATCCTAAAGACCTGCCCACATTCAATAGGACATACTTGCGAGAAATGATCTAGGGTTTGTTACCCTAAGGGTCGCTCGCTAAAAGGATGAAACTCGGTTTGAATTGGAACCCTAGGACCGACAAGGTTGGCCTAGCGCAATCAGAAATGGATTGGATATGAGGACACCCTAACCCTATTTCCTATTAATCATGATTTCGTAATTAGAAGATGACATTCGATGGGTAAAATAGTTCCATGGATTAGATGCAACACTTGTGCAACAAGTTGCAGAGTTGCATGACCTTGTGGATTGACCACAAGGGAATGGCCAAATTCCTCGAAATGAGATTGGCAGATTCCTACATAAGTTTATCTTGCAAAAGGAGAAATAATTGTTGTGATATAGTACCTTTCTTGGGTAAAGAAACCAAGTTACGAGGATTAGATATTTTCTTGGAAGCAAAAGACCTATTAGTAAATTAGAATAACATATTTACTACCAATAGAACTTAAGGTATTGGTTAAGTTGGGTTAGTAGGGTATGGCCCTAACCCAAGGATATAGGGTTAACAAACAAACCCTTAGAGATCTTGCCAAGTCGCAATTGATCCTGGATCGAGTGCTGGATGCATTCGGAGAGAAAGATTCACTCCTTAGCAATTGGCCAAATAAACGACCATTGAAATTGATTGTGCTTGTAACAGTTTAGAAAGCACTGTTTGCATTGTTTGCTCAAGGAACTAAAGGATGAAAGATATCTAATGCTTCACGTTGAAGGCCTGAAGGGAGGGGCAGCTTCAGTTACCCCCGACTGCTTGCCTGACCCTAACCAAGGGGGTTGTTGACCGCGCCGGGAACGTGGACCGAACCCGCCGCGAGAGGTCTCTCCATTGAGTTCTACTTGGAGCAGGAGGACGCTTGGGTGCTAGGGGGGGCTCTGGCCGTAAATCCCTCACCTTTCGGGTCCTGCACAAGAGGCTAACGTGACTCGGGATTGGATCTCGAGGCCCGCATACTAGTCTACGGGCGGAAGCTTGGAATAGTGATCCCTGGCGGATTACTGGATAGCATTCGGGCGGATTATGGACAAGCCTACGGGCGGAACTCCTTGTATTTCAAAGATAAAATGATGAAATGATAATAAAGAATTTGTTTGATATTTTTTTTTCTATGTCATGTGCTAAGATTACGTGAAGGAACCAGTGCTTAACAGGAGTAATTAAAGAAGCTAATTGTTATATGTCAAATTAATGTGTTAGATAATTACATAACTAAAAAAAACCGAGGAAAGTGCGGAGGGTGGACCATGGGTCTGTCCTACGGTTGGGTGGTCCCGGTTAGCCGGGAACTTTTCTCAAAAATCTCGAAGAATAGCGGGATGATCATCATCATCAAAACGAATAATGAGAGCGATGACCTAGAGTTACTTCTTACCCGATTTATGCTGTTTCAGGGGAACGGAATGGGACTATGCCTTGTGGTTGGCAGAGAGGTTGAGCCTTGCATCCCTCTCGTTTCCCATTCTCCTTGAACCAAGTGGAGCGTGAATCCGCTTCGGACCTGGCGTTTCTGCGTAAAGTAGTTCACTCGAGTCTAACACTAGTTGCTGCTAGCTAATGACCAGATCAGGAAAACCCTAATTCAGGTCGATCCTAGGTGGGAACCGCCAGGATGCTTCCGCTATGTGGCAGATGCGGGAAGACCTAGATCGCAAGTCCCGTAGCATTCCATGGGAATGCCGGGCGGAGCTTTCTAGACATCCTTTTCGATGGACTGCTAAGACATGTCCTGGATGATTCTAGTGGACACGTTATAGTTGGTATCAGAGCGAACCAACAAAAGACTTGTTTTTAAGAAATTTTAATAAGAAGAAGTAAAGCAAATGTTACTGTCCCAAACATTTCCTTACTTTCAATGCTATCTTGCAGAATTATGAAGCGTGGAACATGTTCTTAGTATTTCGAGTCATGTTTATGACCGTGATGCATTCCACGGATTATCGACAAAGGGTTGAGATGATGAACATCCTAGACCGCATTTACAATCCATCACCTTTGTACGTGGAACGGAGATGGATGGGTGTTTCAGGGATCTATTACATAACTGCCTATCGACCTGCGTACCTTCAAATTAACTTGAAGAGAATCAAGTGGATGGAGGATTTAAAGATCGTGAAGCTATTCGTCTTTGTTGAGGCTCACGCAAACGCGACCCTACAGGTCGGGGGTCGAAGGGTTAACCAGAATAAGTATGTGTACGGGGAAGTGATTCAAAGAATCCCTGCCGACCGAATCATGGTTTTGGGACGTCATGAGAAGAATGGATATCAAAGGAAAAGATACCCTAATCTTCCAATGAACTATCGATTCCTGAAAATCGATGACCCTAATCCGTACTACTACTCAGTTCCTGTAGCTGAATGCAACAACATCTTATTCTCCTTGAATTAATGTATTAACTTGTTCTATCACCCCAATAAATAATTGTACCTCCAAAAGGCTATGCTGATATGAATGGAATAATTTTTTTTAAAAAAAAAATCAACGATTGTCTTGACTATGAATATTGATCAAGAAGTAAAGTGATTTGGTCACTTGGCTAAAGGAATACGCGGACGTAGTTCCTGAAGAGTTAACAGAACTCCCGCTTCAAAGAGAAGTAGATCATGAGATCAAGCTAGTAATAGAAACTGCGCCAATTGCGAAGAGACCCTATAGAATATCTATACCAAAAGAAATTGAGTTGAAGGAATAACTCAAGTAACTGCTAGATTAGGGCTACATCCGTCCTAGCAGTTCACCATGGGAAGCACCAGTACTGTTCCAGAAAAAGAAAGATGGAACACTTCGACTATGTATTGATTACAAAGGGTTGAATCAATCAAATATCATATTCCTAGAATAGATGAGCTTCTTGATAATCTTTAGGGTGCCAAGATCTTCCCCAAGATTATCTTAGGTCTGGTTACTATCAGATAAAAATCAACGAAGAAGATATCCCAAAGATGACCTTCAACACTAGATATGGATACTTTGAGTTCTAGTTATGTCATTAGGGCTTACGAATGCGCCTGCCACCCTCAATAGGTTAATGTAGGATATCTTTAGACCATATCTTGATAACTTTGTGCTCGTTTTCTTTGATGACACTCTGGTCTATTCCAAACAGGAAGGAGATCATGAACCCCAACTTCGAATTTTCCTTGAGACAAGGAGGTCACACAAGCTGTATGCTAAGATGACGAAATATGCATTCCTCAAACATCAGATTGGTTATCTGGGATTCATCATATCAGCAGAAGGAATCTCAGTGGAGCCGGCCTAAGTCAGAAATGTTCTAGGATGGCCAAATACCAACAACTGTCAAAGAAATACGTAGCTTTCTTGGATTGACAGGATGGTATAGGTTCTTCATTAAAAACTATGCTTTGATTGTAGCACCTTTGACAGACTTACTAAAGAAGCAAACATTGCATGGTCAACTACCAGACAAACTAGCTTTGATAGGTTGAAGCAAAGTTTGGTTTCAACACCGATCCTACAACTTCTAGACCACAGTAAGGAGTTTGAGGTATTAACTGATACTAGCATGCTTGCCTTAGGATGTGTGCTCATGTAGGAAAGTCATCCTATAGCATAATCTGTTGAGATATCGAGCTCCACTCGTGATACGCCAGGGTGACTGTTGTGCATTTATGTCACCGACGTGTTAGTTGCAGACGCGGTTGGTACACCGCCCCTGAATAATAGCTACACGATAGCTATCCTTATCTACTCTAGTTTGTGGCTCAGTTAGTATGCCACCTTAGTTAGTTGAGTTTGGTTTGAGACCCATATATACAGGGTTCTTCTATTTCTTTGTAGAGAGTTCATTTTGGCTTCCACAACTAAGAAGAGGAAAACTGTTTTCAGCCTCCACCCTTGTGTGTATTCCCCCATTGTGCAAGCAAGATAGCTACAAGTGAGACTCCTTCCTTCTCTCCCACAATCTTGACATAATCTTCAAGAAACTGAAGAGCCATGAGAAGAATTATGCTACCCATGATCTTGAACTTTTAATTGTCAAGCTTTGGAGACACTACCTGCTGGATAACAAGTTTACACTAGTGACTAATCATAAAAGTCTCAAGTGGAACTTCACCTAGAACAAGCTTAACATGAGGCAATGTCAGTGGATTGAAGTGCTGGAGGAGTATGACCTTGAGATCAAGTACCAACCTGGAAAGGAGAATGTAGTTGCTAATGCACTCAGTCGCAAGGCATTCCTTAATTCACTAATCTCTCAAAATCCATCAATAGCTAGATCTCTAGCTACAAAGGTGTCCATGCCAAACAACCCAATACTTGAGCTAGCTAGAGAAGAAGCATGCCATGATCCAGCCTATCAAAAGATGCTAAGGAAAATCTCTATCAAGGACCAGGAACAAAAGCTACAGGCTAAGTATCATGAATTCTCTGTCAATAGTGGACTTGTCTACTATAGAATGAGAGCATGTATACCGGCAAGCCAGTCACTTAAGCATAAGATGTTGTGTGAAGCTCATGATTTCCCTTTCTCAGGACATCCTGGCTATGCCAAGACTCTCAATGCAGTTAGAAAGATCTACTATTGGGAGAGTATTAAAGGTGGCATTCTCAAATATTTCACTGAGTGTTTGTCTTGTTAACGTATTAAAATCGAACATGTCAAGATGCCAAGGAAGTTGCAACCACTCGACATTCCCCAAATGAAATGGGAATTCATCAGTATGGACTTTGTTGTTGACCTACCCCAAGTTCAGGGAGGATACCACTCCATCATGGTTGTGGTTGACATACTGACTAAGGTTGCATACCTTATTCTGGTAAAGACAAACTACAAAGCCTCCGACATTGCAAGATTGTTTATCAAGGAGATATTCAAGCTACATGGGTTACCTAGAAGGATCATTAGTGATTGAGATTCTCTCTTCATATCACACTTTTGGAGAGCTATCTTTGAAGCTATTAGGACTCAACTCTGTTTTAGCACTGCCTACCATCCCCAAACAGATGACCAAACAGAGCGAGTAAATCAAGTCATTGAGGATATGCTTAGGGCATACTGTTGTCGAAAGCCGAAGAGGTGGATTCAATTCTTGCCTTTGGTTGAATTTGCCTACAATGCTTCTTACCAACAAAGTATTCAGATGACCCCTTTTCAAGCATTGTATGGTCATGATTGTCGAAGTCCCCTAAACTTTTTCAGATCCAACCTTGAGGATTGAACCCTCTAGGTAGATGTTGGAAGATATGGATGACCAAGTAAAGTCAATAAGACAGGACATACAAGCGGCCAAGGATAGACAAAAGGCATACGCAGATTTGAAACGTCAAGAAAGAGTCTTCAAAGAAGGAGACATGTTCTTCATTCACGTACGCCCAAAGAAGAGTTCCCTATCCTTAGAAGATTGCAAGAAGCTAAATCCAAGGTATTGAGGATCATACAAGATCCTTAAGTGCCTAGGACCTAATGCTTATAGAGTGCAACTCTCCAAGAACCTAAAAGTCCATAATGTATTCCATATCAGCCTATTGAAGAAGTATGTACCTAATCCTAACCATGTACTTGATTACCAACAAGTTGTAATGCCTAGCCAAGGAGTCCTTGAACTACGGCCTGACAGGATCTTAGATGTTAGGGAGAGACAACTAAGATCCAGAACCTTGAAAGGATGCCTCGTCCAGTGGAAAGATTATTCCGAGAAGGATGCCACTTGGATAGATGAAAGCATTCTCAATCATCAATATTCCTAGTTTATATCGAGATGAGGACATCTCGATTCCTCCAAGGGGGAGAGAATGTAATATTTCTGTTGAAAATATTATGAGGTCGTGTGAAGTCTTGGGCATTGTAGTCACGGACGGTGCGATCTTTAAATGGTATACTCTCCACGGGCCAATTGAGAGTTAGGACTAAGGTTTAATAAAAATCCACATTCTTCATAAGAACCTCCTCTTGGTAGGAGGCCAAAGGGATAATTGATGGATATATGGAAAATTTTTATCCCTTCGCCGAAGGTCGATCTGGAGGGAAGGGAGTGAGGTGTGGATGACTAAGCTCGTTGGTGGAGCTCGTGGAAGGGATAAGGGCCATGCAACTGGCCACGTAGAGAGAGAGGTCTCCTCTCCCTACCCTTTAAAAACCCCCTGTGGGGGGGGGAGTAGAGGGGAGAGGGCCATAACACTGCAGGCCGAGGAGGGAAGTTGAGGAGTTGTGATGCGGACAGAGCGTGACGGTGGAGGAGAGATATAACGCTGCCCTTTAAGGCCGTGACCTAACTGTGAGAGCTGTCGTTATACTGTCGTTGTGCTGCGTCGAGGAGGAAATTTGCCGTTAAGAAGGATAGGCCGCCATCATGAGAGAAGGGAGATTGTGCAAGACTGTGTGGACGTGTGTTGCTGCAGAAAATCGACATGGTGGGAGAGTGGTGGTCGCCACCGTTCATGCCGTCAACCACCGTGCTGAAGTACGCCGCCAGTCCGTGTTCCACTACGCCACGGTCGGTTATTGATGATGCCGCCCTTCCACAAATTGACCTTCTACTCACCCACGTGGTCTTCAACACGCCCCAGAAGCTCCTTAGAAGCTTCTTGGGAAGCTTCTAAGGGGGCTCTCTAAGCCCCCTTTTCCATTGCATTATTACACAAGGGGTTTTTACCCCCGGGAATTAAGCCTTCCCCTTGCTTCCCCCGAGAATTAAGCCTTTCCCCTTGGATCTCCTAAAAATCCATTTATCCCAGTGGTAAACCCTTCCCGTGGATTCTCCATCCAAGTCTCTATAAAAGCCACCTTAGCCTGGTTCTTTAAAACCCTTTTCATAGCATTTCCACAACGCCTTTTGCCCCCTCGGTTTCCTTTTAAAACCATTCCCACCCAAGTCCTTTCAAGCCATTTTATCCCTTCCCGTGAAGGCCATTTTATATCCGGTATTTAAAGGTCTTTTTCATTTCGTCCGTCACAAGGCCAATATCCTTGCCGGGTTTAAGGGTGTTCCCATGGAACCCTCCTAAAGATAACTTCTCTTTCCTCCGAGCTTTGAGGAGGAAGCCTATAAGGCCTTCCAAAGCCCAATTCCGCAAGATAGCCGAATCTCAAAGGGAACTGCATGTGTGAGGGAGACGGGGCCAAGATCATAGGACTGCGGCCAAGGCAAGAAGATCGAAATCGCGATGGCCCCTAAAAAGGCACAAGGTGCAACCGTAGGAGGATCATCTCCTAACATCCATGTGGACATTTCACTGAATCCACAAGTCCAGGTTTTCTTCCTATTTTTGATTTATGTGGGAATATCGTACTTATGCATGGTTAATCTACGAAAGTAAGATGCACTTTTACGAATAAAAAACATTGGCTATCTTAGGGAAAATAACTCACAATCGAAGAATTGGTCATTTGAATTTTTTTTCAAAGGAACAAATGAAAAAAGGACATATGACATTTATGCATTCTTAGCAAATTGTTTATATGCATTTCAAAGTAACAAAATTAGATCAACTAATGATCATCTTTACAAAGTTGAAATTATTGTTGTACACTTTGACTATGCATGGAAAGATAAAATCGCATGTTGCTTCATTATACATCTCTCTCTTCGCAACAATTCATTAAAGAAGATTGCTAACAACCGTAGGAAATTTGCAAGGCATGGAAAGGGTTCTAGGGTTGCATGAAGTAGATTAATCTCTAGGAAATTGGCATAAATCTCAATCAATTACGTAAGTAGTTACGTAAGGTTGTGTAAATTCAGCATACAAATAATTCATTTAGAAATGAAATTAGGAAAAGGCTGCATGGTTTGTTTTAAACATAAAACCCCAAAAGCCTAGCAGCATAAATCATGAAATGCATGTTCTAGAGGGGTCAATGAAAAATTATGCCGTAACTTGACCTATGCTTTGATCTTAACCAGGAAAGATAGGGTTGGTAAATCTAGTAATTTGTAGGCAATGAATCATGTGATTATGAGAATGGTATCGGAAATATCTTCAAGAGTAGACAAGTAAATTGGTTTACCCTAAACACCTAAACCCTGAGGGACTTGCTTAGAAATGGTTAAATCAAAGCAACATATCCCAAGTGCTAACTAAGATTTAGAACGTTGAGGACGTAACCTAGTTGTTCTTATTGCCAAGATAAAACTCTCATATCCTAAAGACCTGCCACATTCAATAGGACATACTTGCGAGAAACGATCTAGGGTTTGTTACCCTAAGGGTCGCTCGCTAAAAGGATGAAACTCGGTTTGAATTGGAACCCTAGGACCGACAAGGTTGGCCTAGCGTAATCAGAAATGGATTGGATATGAGGACACCCTAACCCTATTTCCTATTAATCATGATTTCGTAATTAGAAGATGACATTCAATGGGTAAAATAGTTCCATGGATTAGATGCAACACTTGTGCAACAAGTTGCAGAGTTGCATGACCTTGTGGATTGACCACAAGGGAATGGCCAAATTCCTCGAAATGAGATTGGCAGATTCCTACACAAGTTTATCTTGCAAAAGGAGAAATAATCGTTGTGATATAGTACCTCTCTTGGGTAAAGTAACCAAGATACAAGGATTAGATATTTTCTTGGAAGCAAAAGACCTATTAGTAAATTAGAATAACATATTTACTACCAATAGAACTTAAGGTATTGGTTAAGTTGCGTTAGTAGGGTACGGCCCTAACCCAAGGATATAGGGTTAACAAACAAACCCTTAGGGATCTTGCCAAGTCGCAATTGATCCTGGATCGAGTGCTGGATGCATTCAGAGAGAAAGATTCACTCCTTAGCAATTGGCCAAATAAACGACCATTGAAATTGATTGTGCTTGTAACAGTTTAGAAAGCACTGTTTGCATTGTTTGCTCAAGGAACTAAAGGATGAAAGATATCTAATGCTTCAGGTTGAAGGCCTGAAGGGAGGGGCAGCTTCAGTTACCCCCGACTGCCTGCCTGACCCTAACCAAGGGGGTTGTTGACCGCGCCGGGAACGTGGACCGAACCCGCCGCGAGAGGTCTCTCCGTTGAGTTCTACTTGGAGCACGAGGACGCTTGGGTGCCAGGGGGGGCTCTAGCCGTAAATCCCTCGCCTTCCGAGTCCTGCACAAGAGGCTAACGTGACTCGGGATTGGATCTCGAGGCCCGCATACTAGTCTACGGGCGGAAGCTTGGAATAGTGATCCCTGGCGGATTACTGGATAGCCTTCGGGCGGATTATGGACAAGCCTACGGGCGGAACTCCTTGTATTTCAAAGATAAAATGATGAAATGATAATAAAGAATTTGTTTGATATTGTTTTTTCTATGTCATGTGATAAGATTACGTGAAGGAACCAGTGCTTAACAGGAGTAATTAAAGAAGCTGATTGTTATATGTCAAATTAATGTGTTAGATAATTACATAACTAAAACAAACCGAGGAAAGTGCGGAGGATGGACCATGGGTCCGTCCTACGATTGGGTGGTCCTGGTTAGCCGGGAACTTTTCTCAAAAATCTCGAAGAATAGCGGGATGATGATCATCATCAAAACGAATAACGAGAGTGATGACCTAGAGTTACTTCTTACCCGATTTACGCTATTTCAGGGGAACGGAATGGGACTATGCCTTATGGTTGGCAGAGAGGTTGAGCCTTGCATCCCTCTCGTTTCCCATTCTCCTTGAACCAAGTGGAGCGTGAATCCGCTTCGGACCTGGCGTTTCTGCGTAAAGTAGTTCGCTTGAGTCTGACACTAGTTGCTGCTAGCTAATGACCAGATCAGGAAAACCCTAATTCAGGTCGATCCTAGGTGGGAACCGCCAGGATACTTCCGCTATGTGGCAGACGCGGGAAGACCTAGATCGCAAGTCCCGTAACATTCCATGGGAATGCCGGGCGGAGCTTTCTAGACATCCTTTCCGATGGACTGCTAAGACGTGTCCTGGATGATTCTAGTGGACACGTTACAAGACAGTGAGGTCACATAAGCTATATGCCAAGATGAAGAAATGTGCATTCTTCAAGCGTCAGATTGAATACCTAGGATTCATAGTATCAGCGGAAGGAATCTCAATGGACCCAGCCAAGGTCAGAGATGTGCTTGAATGGCCAATACCAACATCTATCAAAGAGATACACAGCTTTCTTGGATTGACAGGATGGTATAGGGTCTTCATAAAAAACTATGCTTTGATTACAGCACCTCTAACGGACCTACTGAAGAAGCAAACTTCCATTGCATGGTCAACTCCCGAAGCTTCGACAGATTGAAGCAAATTTTGGTATTAGCACCTATTCTAAAACTTCCAGACCTCAATAAGGAGTTCCAAGTAGTAATTGATGCTAGCATTCTTGCCTTGGGGTGTGTACTCATGCAGGAAGGTCATCCAGTAGCATACTCTTCAAGGAAATTGAAGAGTCATGAAAAGAATTATACTACGCATGATTTGGAATAGTTAGCTGTCATCCATGCTCTAAAGCTTTGGAGACACTACCTGTTGGGTAACAAGTTTACTCTAGTAATTCACCATAAGAGTCTCAAATGGATCTTTAACCAGAATGAGCTCAACTTGAGGCAACGTCAGTGGATTGAAGTGTTGGAGGAATATGACTTTGAAATTAAGTACCGACCAGGAAAAGAGAATGTAATTGCCGATGCACTTAGTCGCAAGGCATTCCTTAATTCCCTAATCTTGCAGAACCCATCAATAGCCAGTTCTCTACCTACAAAAGTATCTATGCCAAAAAATCCAATACTTGAGTTAGCTAGAGAGGATGCATGCCATGATCCGGCCTACCAAACAATGCTAAGGGAGATCTCTATCAAAGATCAGAATCAAAAGTTGCAGGCTAAGTATCATGAGTTTTCTATCAATAGTGGACTTGTCTACTATAGAACAAGGCTATGTATCCCAGCAAGCCAGTCACTTAAGCAAAAGATATTGTGGGAAGCTCATGATTCCCCTTTCACAGGACATCCGAGCTATGCCAGGACTCTCAATGTAGTTACGAAGAGCTACCATTGGGAGAGGCTTAAAGGTGACATTCTCAATTATGTCACCGAGTGTTTGTCTTGTCAACATATCAAAGCTGAACATGTCATGATGCTAGGGAAACTGCAACCGCTTGACATTCCCCAAATGAAATGGGAATTCATCAGCATGGATTTTGTTGTAGGCCTAACCCAAGTCCAGGGAGGATACAACTCCATCATGGTTGTGGTTGACATGGTTACTAATGTTGCACACCTTATTCCAGTAAAGACAAACTATAAAGCCTCAGACATTGCAAGATTGTTTATCAAGGAGATATTCAAGCTACATGGTTTACCCAGGAGAATCATTAGTGATCGTGATTCTCTCTTCACATCACACTTCTAGAGAGCTATCTTTGAAGCTATTGGGACTCAACATTGTTTTAGCACTGCTTACCATCCCCAAACGGATGGCCAAACAGAGCGAGTAAATCAAGTCATCCAGGATATGCTTAGAGCATACTGCTATCGAAAACCAAAGAGGTGGATTGAATGCTTGCCTTTGGTTGAATTCGCCTACGATGCTTCTTACAAGCAAAGCATTCAAATGAACCCTTTCCAAGCATTGTATGGTCATGACTATCAAAGTCCCCTAAACTTTTTTGATCCAACCTTAAGGGTTGAATCTTCAAGGCAGATGTTGGAAGAGATGGATGACCAAATAAAGTCAATAAGACAAGACATCCAAGCTGTCAAGGATAGACATAAGGCATATGCGGATTTGAAGCGTGAAGATAGAATCTTCAAAGGAGACATGGTCTTCATTCGCATACGCCCTAAGAAGAGTTCCCTATCCTTAGGAGATTGCATGAAGCTAAGTGCAAGGTATTGTGGGTCGTACAAGATCCTCAAATGCCTAGGACCTAATGCCTATAAACTGCAACTCCCTGAGAACCTAAAGGTTCATAATGTATTCCATATCAGCCTATTGAAAAAGTATGTACCTAATTCTAACCATGTACTTGATGACCAACAAGTTGTAATGCCTAGTCAAGGAGTCCTTGAACTAAGGCCTGATAGGACCTTAGATGTTAGGGAGAGACAATTAAGATCCAGAACCCTGAGAGAATGCCTCGTCCAATGGAAAGATTATCCCGAAGAGGATGCCACTTGTTGGTAGATGAAGACACTTTCAACCATCAATATCCCTAGTTTATCTCGAGATGAGGATATCTCGATTCCTCTAAGGGGGAGAGATGTAACGTTCTAAATTTCTTTTTTTCGCATGAACTACCTCTATTAGAAAAATAATGATATAGCAAATTTTAAGGATAAATGGAAATTTTTTTATTCCCCTCATTTCCCCCCACAGTGATGGATTCTTGTAGAGGCTGCATAGAACTGTATAGACCTTTCTTGTTGGTCATGTGATGGGAGACCCCACTATCCAACACCCATGAGTCAGTGGTAGATTCTTCTTGCACCGAGGAGCACACTTCCTCAATGGTCGCCATGAATAATTCCAACTCTGCTTAAGCCGTATTGGCTGTCTCTTTCCCTTTTCTTTTATGGGTACCATTCTTTTCATCTGCCTTCTTGACACGACAATCTGCAATTGCATGTCCTTTCTTCTTGCAGTAGAAGCACTCTCCTTGAAACTTCTTCTTGCCGCCCTTCTTCTTTTTGTCACCATCATTTTTGGTGGAGGAACCACCTTTGCCTTTTGCATTGGTAGAGATTGCAGCATCTCCATTGTTGCTTCCTTCTCGGGTTTTCAGCCTCAACTCCTCCTCCAACAATAATGCACAAAACTCCTCAAAAGTCAAAGCTTGAGGTCTTACCTGAGTATTAAGGGTAGTTACTAGTCCATCAAACTTTTGTGGACAAATCCGAAGACACCTCCGAGCTAGCTCTTCGCTAGTCTTTTGTATCCCAGCCAGCCATCTGGTCACGTAGATTCTTAATCCGAGTGATGAATGCTTCAACTGTCTCTCCTTCAGCAAAATTCTCCGCTGCTAGTTGATTCTCCAAGTTTTGAATCCTTATTTGGTTTCATGTTTCATACTGACTCCTTAGTACATTCCAAGCCTCTGACGCTTTGGTTGTATATGTTGAATCAAAGTCAGAACATTGTAAGAACAGCTTGTAACTAAGGCACACAATGCATATGCATTCCTTCATTTCCAAGCTCGTAGAAGATCTGCATTCGGAGGAATCATCACACTAGAATTTGATGGGTCGGGGGTAGGCTGTGGGTCTGCATCAGTCCCCAGCACAGTCTCTAGAAGCTCATAAGAATCAAGGATAGTTGTAATTTTGAACTTCCATAAGGTGTAGTTTGTACCATCTAAGTTGGCTTCGTTGAAG
Source organism: Lygodium microphyllum (assembly GCF_053477565.2). NCBI lineage: Eukaryota > Viridiplantae > Streptophyta > Polypodiopsida > Schizaeales > Lygodiaceae > Lygodium > Lygodium microphyllum. The sequence continues at coordinate 8,688,246 of NC_141162.1, read as the reverse complement.
GTTAGTGGACGAATCCTCAGTGTTTGAATAGCCGGTACAGTAGCACCACCTCTTGCACCACTTCCTGATGCATCAGAACTGCTTCCGAAAGTCGACATAGTTTCTCTTTGCTATTGAAGCCTTTGTCTCTTGCCCACTCTCCGATCTCTAGAGCCCCCTGGGCTCTGATACCATGTAAAAATTACACGGTGTAGCGAACAGAATCTGAGAATGAGATAGAGAGTACACAACATATAAGAGGAGAATCAGTAAATTCTTTAGCTCCAAAAAACTGATAAAAAGATGGCTCTGTCCACCCGTGCGCTTCCACTATGTGAAGCTTAGATGGTGATCTAGACAGAATATAGGTGAAGAGCTTAAGGCTAGCTGGAACAACAACTCTGAGTGGGTGAAAGATGAGTGATTGATGGCTGTGAAGGGGTTTAGCTTTTATAGCCTGCGAAGGCTGTTAGGTCGGCCTGACCGACTTACCATATGAGTCTCCACTAGTCGACTAGGGAATATTCTAGGGAATATTCCCTTTACCATCGGGCCCCTTTTAACTCCCTTACCCTGCAACTCGATGCAATGCGCGTCGAGTTGCTACCAACTTAACCACTCCGTCTAACCCGAAGATTAGATCCACATCGGTCACCTTTTTGCCATCCGGTCACGTAGACCTCATCTGATATACAAGTCAGGACTCAACCAATGTCCGGGCTCACATTTGGCTTCTCCTCATAGTGGGGGCCTTACAACTTTGAGCACCATGGATCATTGGTGGCACCTAATGAGGGTGGGGCATTGATAATATCTAACATGATTCTTCCAAAGTGTCTTTTGATGATGTGAAGCAGGAGCTTGCCAAAGCACCTGTTTTAAAAGCACCAGAAAGGGGCGAAATGTTCGACATATTTTCAGCAGCAACTATATATAGTATCAGCTACTATTTGGCCCAAATTTGGGAGGAAAAGTGGTACCATCCGGTAGCTTTTGCTAGTTGGAAGTTGGGCATATCAGAAATTAACTACACCTATATGGAGAAGTTGTGCCTTTCGATGGTATTTGCGACCAAAAAGTTCACGCACTACATTCTTTATGAGAGGGTGGTTTTTTATATGAAGGCGGAAGGGCTTCGATTGTTGTTGAATAAATTACAACCGCCTGTCCGTTTAGCAAAGTGGTTAATCACTTTGCAGGAATTTGATTATGAGATTAAGAGCAAGCCGTCGAAGCTTCAGGGCATTGTAGAGTATCTTGTGGATTTCAAAGAGCCAAAAGAGGTTGTGGTTGAAGGAACTGACATGGAGACTTTGTTCAAGATCCATATGGCGTGTTTTCCCTCCTGGTATGGTGCTATAACACACTATCTTTCTATGGGAGAGATTGGAGCTACTTTATCAAAATCGGAGAAGAGGAAGATTAAAAAGCAGGCATTAAAATTTTCCTTGATCGCAAGCACATTATATCAGCAGGGTGTTGATGATATTTATCGCTGATGTGTGATGCCTGACATTTGGTGAGTTTTGAGGTCTCGAAAATGCCTTTTACGATGTGGAGAGAGAGTGCTCTAGACCAATAAGAGCAAAGCCTCCGTAACGGAACTTCTATTTTAAAAAAAATAAAAAATCTTTTTACAAAAACATATAAATATAATAATATTACGAATTTGTATTTTTATTATCTATTTTTGGTCTCTTATATTCGTGATTGTGACATCTTTTGCATTAATGGCATAGAGTCTTGACTACTTTTATTTAATGATGTTTCTAGATTAATGATAATGACTGATGTAATCGAAATTCAAATTAGTGAAAAGCATGGCACTTAGTTTTTTCCCTCCTTTCTTTTATTCCTCTATTGTTTTTCCCTCCATTATGGTAGCCTAGTCCTCTCTCTCTCTCTCTCTCTCTCTCTCTCTCTCTCTCTCTCTCTCTCTTTGTGCATGTCTCTCTCTCTTCTACCATGGATACTGAAATTCGACCTTCAACAAGGCGTCCAAGCTCCCAAATCACATGCATATCAGTGTTTAACTCATTCCAAACTAATGGAAGATGGATTCCTACTATCATTACCAAAGGTAGTTGGATCACCATGCAACAAGCAAAACGTGGAAAAAGGCAAAGACATGAGAGCTTGTTTATCTCTGCTTGGAAGGGCAGAATCTGAGATTTTAAGCTTGGAGCAAATAAGAATAGCATCAAAGAGGTACTAGTGCAACATGTGTTCATGCATAGAGAGCTGTGTTTGAAACCTGGATCTTCAAAGCTTCCAATGCATAGACCAAATTGCAAGAATTTTATTCTTAAAGTTTTTCCTTTTTGAAACATGGTTTAGGTTTTTCCATTATAATATTTGTTTATCTTATAGATATCTATCCCTCTAATCTTGAGAAATGGCAACCAGTGGAGTCTATTATTGATGTTATTGATGTTATACATGGTTCAATTGGAGAAGAAATGTATAGAGGCAGAAAGAAGAAAGAGCTTGCAGAGAATGGAATATTCTTTTATAACCATTCTTATGTTATTCCTATGCGGCATTGCCAATGGGGATCAATAAACCTCCTTCCTTTTCCAGATTTTTCAAGCTTTGAGTGGCCTTTGCCAAGTCCAGCTACTAGAGAAGGCTATAGATGTAAGATATTTTCTGAGATCCAGAAAGCACTAAAATCTAATATCTCAAGTAGGCTAAGCAAAGTTACTTTGTTTATGCCTATTAATATATTTATTGATTTCTTCTTTAATATAGAGATAATAATAACAAAAACCATGCTTTCAGTGAAGAGACTAACATATGATCATATCATACAATTTGTTGATGAAGGATGGGATACAAGGAAAGAAGGAAAAATTATATGTAAGATAGATCAAGACTCTATAGCTGTGTAAATATATGATTGCTACTCAAAATTTTATCCTTAGCTTTTACTATAGTCGATGGCATCTTGTTGGTAGTAGTCTAGTTGCTTTAGACGAGAATCTTAATGATTTCAGCAAAGATCGTATAGTGGATCCTCATATTTGGTTCAACGAGGATATTATTGAAAACTTAAAGATCAGGAAATCATGTACGCTACATCAAGTGAGGATGGATTTACAAAATGAAGACATTGAACTACCATGCTCCTTTGTATTCCAACTTGACAAGAAACGAGTAAGTTTTCACATCATATGATATCTACTTAGATGTATATCAAGATCTCACTTCCTAACTAACAAACATTTGTAATTTATTTTTTGCAGATATCGAAAAGAAGAGAAAATAATATACATTGCAAGAACATTCAAGAAAATATATCTTTACTATCAATATAAAATATATGTACAAATTTTGTAGCAGATGTCTATCTGCCATCTCTATGAGATATACAAGGGCTGAAGGGAAATTTTCTATATATGAAGGCTTACAAGGCGATATGGCAAATCTATTTCTTTTTTGGAGAACTATCTTTTCTAGGAGTCCTTTTTCCTTTCTCTGATGTCTTGGGTATAGAAGGTGTGGGTAAAGGTGTTGAAGTTGTGGCTTCACCTTCCGTGGTTATAGGCACCGCATCTCCTTCATGGTGCAAATCCCCACCAATCTCTATTGTTGCTTGTATACAATCCACCATTATATACTTCAAGAGCTTTTCTTTGACATACCAAACATTGGATCCCCAAGAGAGACACCAAGGAAATAGGGTTTCTGCTGCAAGAAAGTGTATCTTGTCATCATCAACAAGCTTTTTTATTAGGTTTTGTATGATCACAATGAAGAAAAGAACATGAGGCACAACAAATCTTCATGCAGCATCATGTAGATCTCCCATGGATTTTATAAAATCGACCATATTCTTCATAATCTTCATAATCTCCATCAAAAAAACAATAAAACACCAAAGAAAGACACTAGTTTTTCTTGGAAATACATCACATAGTATTCTTCTTTATTTTCTTCATAGTCCTTCTCTCTTCTCTCACATGTAGATACATTGTTTTCATGCATAAATTTGACTATCTCTCACTTCTCTCTCTCTCAATGATGCTCTCTCAAATGTACATAATCTCCTCACTACAATAATCAATAATCACACATAATACTCCTCTCTTGGTCGTGGATACACCTTCCAAAAGGTATGTGTGGTATGAAAGGGCACCAAAGACTTCATAGTGTCCTGTGAGATCTGTCTTCTGTCATTGTTTTCTGTAACCTTCTCTGAATCTTCAGGAGTTACTTCTTCACTTCAATTAGCTTGGATAGAGCTTCCATTCATCCTTTCCTAAGACAAAAACACTTCCCAAAATATCCACACATCCATCATAACACTCAACAGAAACAACAGAACAGAACCACAGAGCAACAGAAGTACAGAACAATAGAGCTATAGAAGCTTATAGAACTTCATAGAAGATCAACAAAACCCATAAAAATCATAAAAACCAAAACAAAACCAATTCAATCTTTCATAAACCTCTTCACACAACTTCAATCATCTCTCAAAACATTCATTCAACCATCTCTACTACCAAAACAGAAACAAAACAGAAGAAAACAGAAGAAAATCAGACCTTACAGAACCAAACATCCTCATCAAAAACCATAAAAAACCCTTCAAACTTATCCAAACCTTTCCAAACACTTCAAAATATCTTCAAATTCAAACAATCAATCATTGAAAACAACCATTTATCATACAAAGCAACAAAAAATCAGCCCAAAAACCAACGTATTTCACACTCAACATATCCCCACACTTAGACAAGGAAGCGTCCTCACGACCTCAAGAAAAAATGAATAAAAGCTCTAATCTCTTTCCTAAAAAATCTTCAATCAGCACAATGTACCAGCTACGATCACGACCCCAACATCAGCTTCATAAAACCTATATAATATGTTTCAGCTTCCAAATCTTCAACTGCAACTTAATCCAGCTAATAAGCAACATCATCAATCTTCACAGCTCCATCTTCATCAGCTCCTCATCCACAAAGGAAAACAAAAATACCCATACACAAATATAATCTGAATGGCACAACTCCTCAAAAATGTTGAAGAAAAAGAAAAAATTTCCATTAAAAAGAAGAGAGTGGATACAATCAAGAAAACCCTCCTACTAAGTAGGATGAAGGTATTTCTTCTTAAACTGCAGACTAATTTTAAGATGGTCCAAGGCTTTGTTTTCATCCAAAAAGTACTAAGGTAGAATGATTCATATTAAGGTAGAGTTAGTATATATAGGTGCGACCTAGGTCAAGTGAGAGATGATAATTCGTCACCTTCAAGAATTAGCATCATCTTTGCTTTCTACCCAGGAAAGCCTTGTCCTTGGAAAAAGGGAATCGAATGCTAGCCAGACGGATATCCGTTAAGAATTAAGCAGGTGGCCATGTCTGTATCTCGAGAGAAAACAAATAAGATGAGATCGCAAAATTTGCAAACCCTGAACAAGAGTAGCGTAGTTGAGACACATGACAATCAAAATAGGGAGATGCACGTAAGAACGACGAAAAGTATTGAGTGATGAAAAAGAAAGCCCAAAATAGAGAGACCTAACATGCATGACGAGATGACGCGTATAAGAAAATTGCTATTTCGCTCAAACAAAGAACGTGAACGAGAATAAAACATTGCTAAAAATAGCAAGAGGTTTGCTTGTTGTAATCAATGTCATTAACGAAGGCGAGCGATTAATGAACTGTAATTGGGGATTAACGAACTGTAATTAGAATTACAGTTTTAAATAAAGAATCGCAGATTAGAGCATAATTGTTGTCTTCAATCCTAAACTGTCATAACTTTTGATCCAGAACTTCGATTGACATCAGTTTTCAAAGGATTCGAGAGCACGATGAGAGCTACGCACCTAGAGCTAGTTTTGTTTTCAAAGACGAAATTAACGAATACTTTTAATTTGAACAAGTTCATGTATCAAATCATCACTTGTGCAAAGATTTCAATCAAGTATAAACAATGGAACAGCTTATCTTCCTTGTTGTTGCTACGCATCCATAGCTCTGATACCGTGTTGAGAGAGAGAGAGAGAGAGAGTACGCGAGAGATACACAAGACATGCTCCCAAAGAATGATTCATATTAAGATAGAGTTAGTATATATAGGTGAGACCTAGGTCAAGTGAGAGATGATAATTCGTCACCTTCAAGAATTAGCATCATCTTTGCTTTATACCCAGGAAAGCCTTGTCCTTGGAAGAAGGGAATCGAATGCTGGCGAGATGGATATCCGTTAAGAATTATGCAGGTGGCCATGTCTGTATCTCGAGAGAAAACAAATAAGATGAGATCGCAAAATCTGCAAACCATGAACAAGAGTAGCGTAGTTGAGACACATGACAATCAAAATAGGGAGATGCACGTAAGAACGACGAAAAGTATTGAGTGACAAAAAAGAAAGCCCGAAATAGAGAGACCTAACGTGCATGACGAGATGACGCGTATAAGAAAATTGCTATTTCGGTCGAACAAAGAACGTGAACGAGAATAAAACATTGCTAAAAATAGCAAGATGTTTGCTTGTTGTAATCAAGGTCATTAACGAAGGTGAGCGATTAATGAAGTGTAATTGGGGATTAACGAACTGTAATTAGAATTGCGGTTTTAAATAAAGAATCGCAGATTCGAGCATAATTGTTGTCTTCAATCCTAAACTGTCATAACTTTTGATCTAGAACTCTGATTGACAAGCGGTTTTGAAAGGATTCGAGAGCACGATGAGAGCTACGGATCTAGAGCTAGTTTTGTTTTCAAAGACAAAATTAACTAATACTTATAATTTGAACAAGCTCATGTATCAAATCATCACTTGTGCAAAGAATTCAATCAAGTATAAACAATGAAACAACTTATCTTCCTTGTTGTTGCTATGCATCCATAACTCTGATACCATGTTGAGAGAGAGAGAGAGTACGAGAGAGATACACAAGACATGCTCCCAAAGAATGATTCATATTGATGTAGAGTTAGTATATATAGGTGAGACCCAAGTCAAGTGAGAGATGATAATTCGTACCTTCAAGAATTAGCATCATCTTTGCTTTCCGCCCAGGAAAGCCTTGTCCTTGGAAGAAGGGAATCGACTGCTGACTAGACGGATATCCGTTAAGAATTACGCAGGTGGCCATGCTTGTATCTGGAGAGAAAACAAATAAGATGAGATCGCAGAATCTGCAAACCATGAACAAGATAAGCATAGTTGAGACGCGTGACAATCAAAATAGGGAGATGCACGTAAGAATGACAAAAAGTATTGAGTGACTAAAAGAAAAGCACGAAATATAGAGACGTAACGTGCAAGACGAGATGACGTTGTCGAAGGGTTTTCTAAAGCAAAGTCGTGACCACAGAGGTTCTTGAGAAATTCCAAGACGGAAGATCAAGCGAAACAAATAATCAAGACGAATATGATGCCATGGTTTAAGTGTATTACAATTTTTGGTTCAAGTACAAGTGGCAAGACAGATCAATCAAAAGAATCAATCCTCACAAGAAAACCACATGAAGTTATAAATCAGAATACAAGAGCATCAGATATGTCATCCAGTCTTCAACAAAATATCTTCAAAATAAATCTTCTTCAGCTGATAGGTCAGCTAGTATGTGTCTTGAGTGCAGCACTAAAGTCAGTGCCATTGGAACTCGAAAGTGCATTTGTAATCTGCTCTATGATCACTAAAGCTTCTTCAAATGGCCTGCCAGGACGGCGGACTGAGGGAGAGCACACTGGGGTAAAAGAAGCTCATTCAAAGGAACAAGATAGGGCTGACAGCGTAAGATAATTGCTTCTCCATAATCAGGTTTAAGGGTGATTCCGTGTCTTATGCCTTGCATGTTGTCATCATCTACAAACTCAATGTCCTCATTATCACCTACTGTTCCACCATGGAATGGGTAGTTTAGCATCTGTATACACAATGAACATCTCTGGAATTGTGACACAGTAACTGTCACACTATACAACGTACATTGCTGAAATCCTACTACTGTTTGCAGTATCTGGGAAGAGATTTGAAAGAATGGCTTCTTTGCAATGTCTTTTAACCCACTGAAAAATAGAGGAGTTCCATTCTCAACAGTAGCTGAGACTTGTGAATTAAAAGGAAACTTCCTTTGCACACTCCTCCAATGGAAAGGGATTATTTAAATAGTCTGGCTTGGACACAGCCATGATGATCTTGCAGCTTTCAGGACCTGAATGAATGTGCTACCTTTCAACTAGAGAGTCTCTCACATGTGTCAAACTCTGTACCTAAATTGTAATATAATAGTGGTGGAAGGTGGCATTAGGGAGGTAGTATCCACTTTCAGAAAATGCAAGATACAGCAGTTTTGAAATCCTGTTCAAACCTATCCTTCGAAAAAAAATACATAGCTTGTTTCCTTCTGCAGCAATTTGTAACCCTTCTTCTTTTGACATTCGCAACACTCTGATCATTGAATTTGCATATTGATCAACAAAATCCGCAAGAAATCCAGTCCTTTGACCATCCTGTTCAAGAACTATGTCCATCTTTGGCCTAGCAGAGGGCCAGTAGAGCTGGCAAAGCTACTTCTCGTGGCAGGTTAAAGCCTTCTAGCGTGTATGTGGAAAAAATATTTACGAGTGCCAAGATGACTAATGATGCAATGTCTGAAAACCGCAATTCTCCATGCGCTTAACATGTTGCGTCTGAGGCGAAGCTGTCAAGAGGAAGTGTCTTGCATAGCGATGGCTAACAAAGTCCCTACAGATCTGTTATGTTTCAAAGGCTTTCAGAAAACCCATGTATTCATGGTTCTTGAGCTTGATGATGCCATCACGAATCCCATAGCCATCCAAGCACAGTGCACTAATAAAAATAATCAATACCACTATCACTGACGCTCTTCCGAAGAACGCAAAAACTCTATGAAGCACATACTGAGCCCCAGAAACCTGCTATAAATTGATTAATCTCTTGCACCTTGTCAAGCCTCAATCCATGCCAGGATTGTCAACCCACGAGAAACATCACAGTTATAGAGACATCATCAACAAAGCTCGGATGTGCTCGAGATGCTGATCAGATTCGCCTCATATCGAGCGTGGATTCCGACATAGGGCCTTGTTTTGTGCTTGTTTCTGCGGAGACGAGCAGAAGAAGCTCCTTGATAAGTGACCTTGATGCATGTCTCTCCCTCGGCCCTTTCTTCTGTCGCCTTCACAAACAAAGCTCCTTTCAGAATTTAAGATCTCCATCCGTCTGCATCTTCACTTGAGGAGCTGACTTTTGATGACGATGTCTCATAATCTAAGCTACTATCTGAACTATCATCTGAATCCGAGCTTTCAGAGTTTGAATCAGAGTAGTATTTTTGTTTCTTCCTCTTGCTTCCCTCTTTCCAATGCCGTTTTTCTCTCTTCCTCTTCAATAGATCCACTCAACTCTGCACACCTTTGCATCCGCTTCAGCTCTTCCTCCTTTTGGACCAGAAAAGCGGCCCCTTTCTTTCTCTCATCATCTTCGTTTTTGCTTCCCTCCAAAAAGCGCTCATTTCAAAAATAGTCCTTCTTGCTTTTTCTTTCAGCTCCTCTATTCCTGCCCCATCATATACAACCAAGGTACCACTATTGTAGATGCCTAGAGAAGATATGGCAGCAGAAAAAACTGACTGTGATGGTAACATGTGGGCAAATTGAAGGTGGGATCTACCATTCCATCAACATCAAAGAAGAGAGCACCTAGAATATCAGAAACCTTGTATTCATGAAAAGATTCCTTTTCTCATTTGGCATGTACCAAGATGCATTCAACACCTTTCACGAATTGAAGCCTAAAATTCTTTCCTTCATGATGTAGGAGACCTCTTATGAACCCTTCATTAAAACTCTGATGAAGCTTTCGTGAGGTAAAGTTTACTTGCTTGCCAGCATAATGGACAACTCTCACAATAGTATATGATTTACTGAGAGTTTCTAACAACAAATCATGCCTGGCAGTTTGTGGCAATCCTTCTCTCTACTATACTGCCCACAAAGAACAAAAATGCAAACATAACAACTAAGTATGTACAAAGTAACAAATGTCACACAGACAATATCTGGGTGGATTTCACACCTCGAATGCGCAGCAATACGACAACGCGTATAAGAAAAGTGATATTTCAGTCGAACAAAGAACATGAACGAGAATAAAACATCGCTAAAAATAGCAAGATGTTTGCTTGTCGTAATCAACGTCATTAACGAAGGAGAGTGATTAATGAACTGTAATTGGGGATTAACGAACTGTAATTAGAATTACAGTTTTAAATAAAGAATCGCATATTCGAGTAGAATTGTGGTCTTCAATCCTGAACTGTCATAACTTTTGATCGAGAACTCCGATTAACAAGCAGTTTTGAAAGGATTCGAGAGCACGATGAGAGCTACGCACCTGGACCTAGTTTTGTTTTTAAAGACAAAATTATCTAATACTTCTAATTTGAACAAGTTCATGTATCAAATCATCACTTGTGCAAAGAATTCAATCAAGTACAAACAATGAAACAACTTATCTTCCTTGTTGTTGCTACGCATCCATAGCTCTGATACCATGTTGAGATAGAGAGAGAGAGTACGAGAGAGATACACACGACATGCTCCCAAATAATGATTCATATTGATGTAGAGTTAGTATATAGAGGTGAGACCCAAGTCAAGTGAGAGATGATATATATAGTTGTAACAACTTCATCTTGAAAACTTTCAGTTTCTAAGCCCTCCCCCTCATGGTCTTCTAACAAACTCAAAAATTCATCCTCTATTCTCTCTTCATCTTTCAAGCAATCAAATCCATCTATACTATCAACAAGGAAAATAAGCTCACTCTTTAAATTATCTTTAATCTCTTCAACACTGCCATGACTATCAAAATTTTCATCACTCCTTTTCTCATAAAAAATATCAAAATTTTCTCGACTCTCATATGCTCCCAAATAACATGAAAAATCTTGGTTCGTAAAACAATATGGTCTCTCATTTTCTTCTTTACAACTCAACTCCATCTTTGGCTCATCTCTATAGTCCTCAAGCTCCAAGGTATCATTAGTCGATCCCCCTTCTTTAGTTAAATCACTAATCACTGAACTAAAAGTATTCGTGGTCAATGGGTATGAATTCACACTCCTAGACTCTTCACTCCAATCAGTCAAACAAGTATTTTTCTTCTCAACCACCCTAGGGAGTTTCTCCTCACATACTTCAATTGATTTCTCACAAGTCAACTCATCTCTCCTAAATAGAGAATATAGTATACCTCTCTCAGGATAGGCATAACTAACTCTTTTCTCCTCAAAAACTTTTCTCTTAACTCGCCTTGAACTCAACCTTTCCCTTGGTTCATCAAACCCTAACTCTTTTTTTCTTTTTGTCTTCCTCTCTTGATATTGAGCTATCTTCACTGCTTCCTCAAAAGTCTTAGGGTTTTTTACCTCTGATTTCACTCTCCAATCTTCTAATTTCAACCCATTTACAAAATACATTATCTTCAACATAACTGGGGCTATCTCACCTTCTAACAATGTTAAAATCCATCAATTCCACAATCTTTCAAACTCCCTAGCAAAATCCTCAACACATTGATCATCTTTTTGAACACAAGTTTCTATTTTCGTCCAAATCTCACTTTGACTTTCTCTTTTTTTAACCTAGCTAAAAAAGCATTTTTAAAAGTCTCATAGTCCAATTTCTGTCTCCTAAATTTCAAGCTTCTCTCAAAGTCAAGCAACCAATTTCGTGCTTCTCCCTGCAATTGATATCTAAAAATCTGGATTTTATCCTCAAGATTAGTCACTCTCTCTATCAAACAACACAGCTCTATTTTTTCTAAAAATCTTTCGAGATCTTCAATATGATTACCATGGAACTCAGGAAAATTATCAATCATTTTCAACAATCACAAGAAATCAAAACAAACTCACATTCAAAATAACAACAATGTCAATTTCGGCACTCCTTAGTGGAGGCACCAAAAAAGAGATGTTACACGAGCAGTGATCGAGAGCAAGCCTCACTCACAACCTGATAACGAGATGTTAAGGAGTGCCGTTTGGGGTGATTGACTTTGTCGAATGCACAATACAACTTGAAAAATTCAAATATTCGAGAATACACCACAAGCCACATATAAAAACAAGACAAAACACAATGCCTCTCATAACTCAAAAATCAAAAACCCGTATGCGAGTAGAGCATCACACAACCACACAATGAAAATACCAAAAATTTGACAACAAATCAAGTGGGATATATTTTCGTACCTTAACCACCTTGAGCCGATGCTTGGTGCTTTGACACCCAAAAGCTCCAACTTTCAAATTGGCATGACAAGAGCTCACTCTAGTATGCGACCCTCCACTCTCCTCTCTCACAAAATACAATTGTAATCAAGGGGGAAGGCCCTTAACTCTCCATCCTCATCTCCTTATATAGTTTTCTATCCACACTCACATACATTAGGCTTTTTGCTTTCAGCTTTTGGCTTTTACTTTTCTACTGCTTTTCATTATTTTCATTTTTTCTGCTATGTGCATCTTTGCAACTTGTTTGGATCATAACTTCGTCATTTGAACTCCGAATATAGTTGTTCGGGTACTCAAAATGATTGGAACGTATCTGGAAGACAAGACAATGTGGGCAGAATTATGAAAATCCATTAAAAATGGACAAAAATAATGATATTCATAAATCGCATCATTTTTCTCCATCTTTTATCTTGGACGACTTATTCCCTTCCTTGGCCTATTGTTCTTGTAATTGCACACACTTTCAGCACACATGTCCTCTTTTTCTTCAAGAAATACTCGCTGACAATGTAAAATGTACGATCTTTTCCTTTGATCCTCGAGTCTTCAAAATAAACGTTCTCTGGATATGAACCTATTTTTTAATGCAGTATGCCCTAGTAGGAATATAGTTTTTTGAAATGAACTCCATGTCCAATAATTCATGATTCGAAAAAATATGCAATGTTGCATCCATGATATGCAATCAATCAATCCATGGTCACACAAAATTAATGTATGCATTTGAAGAATTGTGCCTAGCCTATCTAGATGTGATCGTGCATCATGTAAAATGCAAACAAAATTTCTTGATTAATTTAAAATTCCTTATCCTCATCTCTTAACTCTCATAAAAAAGATATGATATACTCTGCTCCACCCATCCAAAATCTCACAATCACTCTAGAAAATGACGGTCCTCAAGATGTTGACCAGATAAGAACAACCCATCTCACAATTGGTGGCGTCCTTCACGACCCTCCAACTCACCCAACCTCCTTACACACTCAACCAGAGGTTCCTAACTTTGTGATGAGCATCCCAAATATTGTGCATGCTAAAAATGTGTGTGCTCAATGACAGGTGCTCTCTCATGTACGCGTGCATCTAAAATTTACTACATATAGCTGCACTGGACCTCATGCCGTGCTAGTGCTCAATGATGGTGCAAAACGTGCATAATTCCAGCCCATGGCATGGTAGTATTTGATAAGAACAGGAGACGACCCCCGAGTGTAGTGCATCAACAAGTGCAACGTGAAGTACTCGTTAATCCATTATCCCCGTGATGTGCAAAAGTCTCGACAAGAAAACATACCTAGCTCCTCAATGTTTAGTAGCTATTGATAAACACAAGCTTATCCTATTCAAAAAAATACCAAGCTTGACCAAGGCTATCAAGTTTCACACTCAACAAATCAAATAAAATGACATAAGCAATTCCTAGCCTAAACAAACACAAGAAATCCAACTACGAAACAACAAAACAAACTGTCACACAAACAACTAAGCTAGCATAAATCAAACCTAACTACAATTTTACTAGGGGTTTTCAGTTTCAAAAAAATGTTTGACACCGCTTTATTGCATGGTTGCAAGACATTAGGGATAGAAAGAGTTTATCACAGAGTAATAGCATGTAATTGTAAGTTTCATTTGCATTGTTGTTAAAGGGAGGGTCAAAGCTAAACTTGATCAAATTTTTGTATGAATATATTGATTGCATGATTGATTACATGTCGTTTTTTAGTGAACATACCATTCTCATACATTGAAATAATGAGGAGGAAATGTTAAACAACCATGCATTGCAGTTGAAGTTGAGAGAGGCTAAACAATACTCTAGTGTTGATTATATGGAGAAGATAGAGGAGAACTCCTTTCTCTAATCTATGGAATATCTGAACTCCCTTGACCTTGTTGGAGGTATTCCTCCTCATATACTATTATTGAAAGTAAATGCTCCAATAATATTACTCAAGAAATTAAATCCTTTAAAGTTATATGCAACAATACTATAGTAGTTTGCAAGGCTTTTAATAACTAGGTTGATAGATGTAGCTTAGTAAAGAAGTTTGAACATGCTCTTGTCATTGACTTCCATCCTCCATAGCTAAACCTTGCTCAAGAATCCATGTTTCTTAACACATTATCAGAGCCATGGTGAGCATGATTTAGCTCAACTCAATTTTCTTCTAGTGCTCCACAACCTCTAATCGACTCAGCTTCATCAAGTGACTTTACCACTCACTCCATTTTCATTTTACCTCTCTTGATTGCCATAGCTAGCCAATACCCTACTCTATTGGAGCTCCTAGATCTCTTAGTGCAGGCCATCTCTCTGTGTGATTCCTTCTCAAGACTTTCACTATTTCTAGTGCAACTTCTTGGCACATCAATTCATGACATTAAGCTCTTCATAGCCCAACATTTCATTTTCTCCCATTCTCTATCTAGATCTACACCAATAATGGTTGTACAACTACCGGTACGGATTCAAGTCACGATTAGTCTTGTGATCATAGGAAAATGGAAGGTTACTATATAAGCTCTCTCCTCATCAAATATTTTGTCAAATAATCGCTTCTACGAGCTATTCTAAGTGAAAAAATGAGGCCCCTATCCAAAAACCCTAAAGCGAGTCATAGCCAATTTCACCTAAGCTCTTTTTTAAACTCTATTTTCTCACTCCTCTTAGTTCAACCAACTTACTACCACTTTGATCCACTGTACCATTAAAGTTCCAACAAGATTGCCACATCAAATCAATAAGGAGGAGGGGAATATTCAACCATCAAAGTTCAATATGAATCTTAACAAGCATAGTATCTTTTAATACTTATTAGTACTTCTTGGCACTTATGTCTCTTGATATATCCAAGCAAGTCATTTACTAGTATGATCTAAGATTATTATTACTAATTTATTGCTACTACTACCATCCAATATGGGGAAAGATTCACCATCATACCACTTCAAAAGAAGGGGCTCAAATACTTGACAGATATGGATAAAGTTGATCTTGATGAAGAAGGGCCTCGAGTAAGTTACTTGTGAATATATGTGTGCATCATGTGGGTTCAAAATAATGTATTTTTAAAATACCATTTTAGTAAAAAATTTACATACAAAAGGGTGTAATATAAAGGAGTTATTTACAGATTGAATAGGAAAGGGTTATGTTTTATTCAAAAGAGGTTCATAGATAAGGATATTTATAAATAGGACTTGAATGCACATGATGTAGAGGATATGCATATAGTAACTTCCCTGAGAGAAGGGCCTTTGAGATCAATAACTAGTGACCAAGAGAAGAAACCTAGAGATGCTACTCTTGTAGTAGTATGCAAAAAGAGTGATAACAAAGCCCAAGCTATCATCAAGCTTGAGCTTGATGACAGTTATATCCACCATGTAGGCACATGTGATATATCTCATTCCATGTAGGAATAGTTGGACACATTGTTTAGTGGCCAATCTAGATCTTCAAAACATGAATTGTTGATTCAAATTTTTAGGTTGTATATGACGGCTAATATATCATTTGCAACTCACCTTAATTATATGGAAATTCTACTAACTCAACTTGCATGGATTAACTTTAAAATGGAAGACGACTTATGCATTGGAGGATCTATGTTTCTTAACACAGAGATTTTGGATGTTGAGGTGTATTTCTCAAACTTAGGACACCAAGTATAGAGAGAGCACATGGTAATATAAAGGCGTCATTAAGTGATACAGTGATATGTAGATCTAGTAGGGTTAGATACCATGTTAAAAGATCTCTTTTTGATGGTTATGCAACTCACCACTATGCTTATATAATAAGGGTGGTTGAGTATGTGGAGCCCAATTGTTTTGAGGATGCTATTTAGATGTAGCAATGGATGAGGAGATGATTGCATTAGAAGCTACTAAAACTTGGGATCTCATACCATTGTCTAAGGCAAGAAAGTTATTGGCTGTAAGTGGATCTACAAAATTATGTAGAATGCAAATGCTTCTATTAGTAGGTATAAGACTAAGCTAGTTGAAGGTTATGCTCAAACATATGGCATAGATTATGGAGAGACATTTAGTCTAGTTGCTAGGATGGAAGTTGTTTAGATGTGAGATTTCTTTGGTAGTAGCAAAAGATTGGAGTTTTTAGAAAATGGATGTCGAGAATAATTTCTTACATGGTGAATTGAAAAAAGAAGTGTATATAGAGCAACCAATAAGTAATGAGGATTTAGAGCATCCCACATATGTATGCAAGTTAATGAAGGTGCTCTATGGAATGAAGCAAACACCTACAGCATGATTTGATAAGATTGGAGAGTTTCTTATAAACATTGGATTTTATGTTTATAATGTTGATCACTCACTTTATGTGAAAAAGAAAATGTAGGTTTGGTTATCATAGTCATCTATGTAGATGACTTGATTATTACATGTGATAGTGACAATGGGATCGTTGAGGTTAAGGAATTTTTGAAGAAGAAATTTGAGATGGATTAGGGTGATCTAAGATGCTTTATTGGTATTGAGGTGATAAAATATAATAATGGTGTATGGTTGTCCCAAAGACAATATGGCTTGGATATGATATCCAAGTATGATATGATAGCATATAAGCCTCTTTCAATGCCATTTGAGCAAAATATAAAGTTGAGTATTGATGGTGGGGATGAGATAGGATAAGCTATCATGTTCAAGATGATAGTAGGGATTCTAATTTACATCATTATCACAAGGCTAGACTTTACTTGTGCTGTTGGCATTACCACTCACTGTATGTAGATACTTAGAAAGCCTCATTTTGATGCACTTAGATGCATGTTAGGTTTGTGAAGTCCACTTTGCATTATGGACTTTTTTATGAGGCATGTAAGGATATACAAGTGTTTGGATACATAGATGCAGATTGGGTTAATAGCATGTCTAATAGAAGGTCTACCAGTGGAAAGTTATGTGGTGCAACAAAAAGCAACCTACAGTTGCTTTATCAAGTATAGAGGTTGAGTACACATGTGCTACTATAGAATCATGTGAGATCATATGGATGTAGAAGTTATTGGGTGATTTGGATGTGCAAGGAGATGGGCTAATTGTCATCCAATTTGACAACATGAGTAGTTAGCTAGGAACCTAGTGTTCCATACTAGGAAAAAACACGTTGAGGTGCATTACCATTTTGTGAGAGAAAAGGCACTTGTAGGAGAGATTAACTTGTAGTACATGGGATCACATAGTTGATATTTTCACAAAGGCATTGGGTGCAAATAAGCTTAAAAATTTTCAAAGCTTACTTGGAGTTGCAGAGATATGGTTGAGCTTTAAGGGGAGCGTTGAGATAGCAAGCTCAACACATGTGGATATTTTTTATGGAATAGCTAGTTTCATGTGTCTGCAGAACTACACTTAGAAAATCGATGGCCATTATGATCCTCACATGGCCACTAACTTATCACTTATTATATTGAGTTTGTTACACCTATTTACAGTTGGCATAGTTATAGCACTAATCAATTAGTATAGTCACTTATGTATTATTTGACTTAGTGGGCCAAATTCCTTCATGTTATATCTTATCTATACTTTGTGTGAATTGTATTGTGTAAAAGAAGAAGAAGAATAAACTAGCAAAAAACAAAAAAAGTTTTGACCTCCTTCCCTCTTCTTGTGTTCTTGAGTGAGCATCCTCTTGTGTGTATGGTGGAGCAAGCAAGCAAGTCCCCCCACCACATGATGCATGAAATGGTTGGCAAATACTTCGATAGTACATGCCAAATGTGAGGGAGAATAATGAGCGTCAGTGAGAAATCTTGCCTTAGAGCTAGTGTTTAGTGCAGTGTTAGCTTTGTGTAGGGTTTTTGGATGCATTATCTCCTCCCAAGGGAATAGCTTTAGACATGGGTTGCGGCATAGTCCCATGGATGCATGCATGGATTCTTGGCATTTTTTTGTGCTTTTATAGACTTTGATAGAGGGAACTCTTATGGCACCTAAGGGTGATAGTGAGGACAATAATCTAGGGAGTGAGAAAGAGGATGACGCTTATGGGTGCACCTGATATGTCAATGAACTTTTTCTCATGCATTGCATAGTTTCTTATTTGTATGAAAATGCATCATCTTGTCCATAGATGCATTAGCATGGTTGCTATTTTTACAATACTCAATTTTCTTATAACACTACAAGATTTAACAATTGGATGCCTTTCCAATATTCATATGGTGCATTGCCTTGCTATGCTAAGATAAATGCAGCTATCATGAGCATGGATACATGTGATGGCATAATACAACCAAGGTCTAGAAGCACATCTGAGCTAGGCCAAAGGTTTATAGATAATGAGAGTAAGGAGTATTTTTCTCCTGTGGCACATTCTTGAAGAAAGGCATCTTACATCAAGTTGGATCGCAAAATGATGTTGATATGTAATAATCATTACAACAAATAATCTCAACGAATTTCATCTTATTTTTGTCTTTGTGTTTTTTCAAGAATACTACATTTGCCCTTTATTCTACCAATAGTCTTAAAATTAAAATAGATTACTCCATTTCAACCTTTGCTTGATTGCACCATACTCACGATTGAAAGTTAAAATCCTTTTGAAATCACTAGCTTAAGAGTTGGAGCACCTCTCTTTTGATGGGACTGATTTGGTATTTAACTATTCTTTGCAAGAAATATTTAATCAACCCCATGGATTCTCTACATCTTACCATCTCTCTCCATCACTCTCTTTTCTTCTCTCTTTCTCTATCCCTCTCTTTCCATCTCTTTCTCTATTCCTCTCTCTCATGGAAGGGGAGAGAAATATGGAAATGGAGAGAGAGAGAGAGAGAGAGAGAGAGAGAGAGAGAGAGAGAGAGAGAGAGAGAGAGAGAGAGAGACACACACACAGAGCAAGAGGGCATTGTATTCAACTATTATAATATCGCATTCTTTTACAAATTGATGTTACGTGGTATATATGTTAATATTTTGGACTGTGAAAAATGATAAAAATATGATTAGAAATATCTAGTTTAAAAAATGTTGTTTGATAGATCAAATGACTTATTTTTGTCCTAAAATGCCCAAAAACCACAAAAAAGACATTGGATGAACTAGCAAGGAGACCCTAGATATTACATTGCATGAAAGGGTAGGATGACATTGTTATCCTACCCTTTCATGCTCCCCTAGCATCCAAGTCCTCATAGGCAACTCATTTGGCACTATCATCCAACCCTTTCATGCTTTCTAGTATCCAAACCCTCTTGGAAAGCTCATGTAGCTTTTTTCTTGTGATTTTTGGGCATTTTGGCACAAAGCTAAGCTATCTGGCTTGTTAAACAAGAAATGTTTGTGCTTTAAATTTTAGTACATTTCACACTACATCTTGGTTTGGATGATGCACACTAAGTTGTCATTTAGCAAAGAAGAAAGGCAAATTAGCCAAGTGCCTTGATAGTTGAGTGCTCATTCTACACATCATGCACAAATACAAACACATTGGAGGTTGAATAAAAAGTAAAGGTTTTTTATTTCATATCAAAGTTTATAAAGCACATTGCACTATAGTGTATATTACAAAACCTCTAAGCCCTTGTCATTGTTGATCTCTCTCTCTCCTCTAATCCTTCTAGCTAATTATATGTCTCTCAACTACACGATGGTGATGTGCTTAGCATGACTTGTGCATAAATATTGTAATATTCCTGCTTGTGAATATTGACTCCCCGCACGTCGCGTAAACCCTGTGCAAGGTTATCTTCTGCATTGTAATTGCCAGCAGTTTAATTTGGAACCCGCACGCGAGAAATCTAGACCTCCGCATTGGTAAAGCAAGCCCCAGGGTTCAAATCCGCATAACCGCGGGGAAACACCCTCTTGGGAGGGGGTTAAGTGGATCATGTTCAATTAATTGCAAATTGTTTTGCTAATTTCCCCTAGCCGATGCGTGCTGGAGGAAAAGGGATGGGCTAGGTGGGAGAGGTGGGTTACATGAGGGAGTCCTGGGCTGCATGCACAGCCCACATGGTGGAGGTACCCTCTCCCCCCCTTGGGCTATATAAACCCCCCTTAGTGGGGAGGAAAGCAAGGGACTGAGAGGACGCTGTGCTGCACAAAGGAAGGAGGGAAAAGACTGCTGCAGGAGGCCGCCGTGCAAGAAGAGCCGCCATGGTGCTGTGGGGCCACCGCCGTCATCGAGGGCGCCAAGATCACCACTTCTGCCTACTGAATCCGCTACCACCTCATGGGCTGAAGCTGCCATCACCTGTCGTCATTTCCCCCTCCCCCCCCTCCATCATCTCGTTGATCCACGTACTCCTGGGGAAGCAGAAGCTTCCTAAAGCTTTGGAAGCTTCTTTAAAAAAAAAAACCTAAGACCTTGTGCACATGGGGTCTATCCCGGGAGTTAAAAGCCTTCCCTGAAAAGCCCATTTTCCATAAGCTTATTTCCTGCAGCTTCATTCGTAAGAGCCCTTTTCTGTGAAACCCCTCATAAGGCCTTGATTTCCGAAACTCCATTTGTAAAAGCCCCATTCCCAAGAGCTTTTGTAGTAGCCCCATTTCCACAAACGAAGCTCCACAAGGCCTCCCATAAGCCCAAATCCCGCAAGCCGGTATTCTCAAGGATCCGCACTTCGAAAGGGATCTCCTGCGTACGAGGGAGAAGAGAAAGATCTTGAGGCTGCATACCAAGGCGAGCAAATTCACCATCGCGTAAGGGCAAAGGCAAACCGAAAGCTCGTAATTATGCCTACGCTGGTCCCTAAAAAGTCACAAGGCACGCTTGGGTGAGCATCTTCTCCTAACATTCATGTGGATATTTCCTCGAGTCCACAAGTCCATGTTTTTACTAATTTTGATTTCACGTAAAAGTATTGCATTAATCACGATAACTTCATGAACTAGGAAGTATCTATGCATGTCAAATCCACCTAGCTAAATACAATTGGAAATAAACTGACTATTTGAACATTACTAGAACTAGTTCATGATATGAAATTGGTCACTGGTATTTTCAATGGGATGAACAAAAAAAATGTAAGTCGTCTATGCATTTTACGACCTTATCAATAAGTTGCCTTTTTGTGTATTTCAAAGTGACGAGCCTAGAACAACTGTTGCCTATCATTATAAGGTTGAATTGTTAAGTGCACCTTGACTAGGCATGGAAAGATTAAGTGCATGTCGCAGTTTTAGAAAAATCTTCATTGTAATAATTCATTAGGGAAAGTCGTTAACCCCCGTAGGAAATAGCAGAGCGGAGAATGATTCTATGAACCTGCGTGTGGCATGTGCTTGTAAATTGGAATAGGTTAATTCTAGATTTATTTGGCATGAATTTCACTACATTGTAGTTAGGAAAGGATTGCATGTTGCACATTCATCGTACGCAAAAGGATATGGTTGTGTATTTGAACATAGACAATAATTACCTATCTAAATCAAAAGATCATGTTTTCATAACAGAGTTAATCTCTTTTGATGTAAAAGAGGGAGTTGCTAAGCTAGAAAGCTAAGATCATGTTGTCACAACAGAGTTCAGCTCTTCTGATGTAAAAGAGAGAGTTGCTAAGCTAGAAAGCTGTTTATCTCATTAGTCTTCTGAAGAGTTGTTGGAATGTAAGCATGAACCAATTTGCAAAAAGAAAGAGAAATCAGTTCTAAGTAAGAACAGCTCCCCTTCAAAGAATTCAAGGCTTCACAATTCTTTTGGGGAAAATTCTAATGCAGGATCAGTCCAAATCAGCAAAAATCATGAGACTGGTAGTGGAGAACGTGTTATGGAGGTTGCGACTGCAAGCTAATTTGGCTTTCTATTCATCTTTAGTTATTGCCAGAAATAAAAGCAGAGACTTGACATCATTTTCTCATCTTGCTTATTCGTTTGATTAATTCTCTATCTTGGAATTTCTCAAGGACCTCTGTGGTCTCAACTTTGCTTTCGAAAACCCTTTGACAATGCTCCATGTGAAAATTCCGTCCCTGCGACCACGCTGCACTATATATTTTGTACTGTACATTGAAACACTCAAATTAGATGTCGCATATAAAATATAGATATGACAAATCCTAAACACCTCATCACCTTTGGACTACATCCCCTTGAGAATTCCCACTCCTCCATTGAGACCTTTGTTCCTTCGCGAGACGCTGTGGTCAAAGCTCCATGCAACCATCTCATTGACATGAACTACGGCATCTCCTCCATGCCCTCGGGATATCGAATCAGTCGATGATGCATACTACGTCAGAATTCAGATCGCGCTTCCTCTCGATCTTGCCTAGCGATCTAGTACTTGGCGAGCCATGTCTCCATAGAGGCATGGTGCAATATATAAAAGAGATTCACCTTCTCCTCCATTGAGGCATCCATTCTTTTTTCTACCCCATTTCCAAACACCACATCTCCAGTCAGTCTATCATCGTCCTTCAACGACCATAGCATTTCGTTGTCTAGATCCACCGTTGGTAGCCATTGTGAAATATGCACTAGCTACGCCTGAGGCACCAACCAACGTTCAACCATGCTACCTTTTGGCCGAGCTCATTGTCGCACAAAGCCTTTCAGGGTTTTTATGAAGCGCTCCAAGAAGAACATCCATCGCGTATGGACAGGTCTAGCAATCTCCACTTCATCTACAAGATGCACAAGAAGGTGGATCTGTATCGTGAGCATGCTGATGGGCAAGTATTTCTCAAAGAGACAGACCGTCTCCACTGCTCCCTGTCTGGTGGATTCAATAGAGGACATCTTAATCTCCTTCTGTGAGATCCATTACACCAAAGTCAGCAACCTGTAAATGGCCCCACGTATTTTTGGAGTAAGGCATCCTGCGATCGCGATCGGTAGTACCAATTGCCACAAATGAGAAAGCATTATGAATACTGACTACACTCCAAATAGCAAAATAGGCACGCCAATTACAATCCATTCGTAGTACAAACCTGACATATCTTATGCCAATCATGGGATTTTAGCCCTGATAATTGGTCGTCTTTAGAAAATGCAAACATGAGAGAATGCATCATACCCGTCGGAGTGTAGATAGACTTGAATACTTACTTCACAATGTGCTCTTCTTTAGTGGACAAAACCCAAGGAGCGTGAGGTAGCTGCACACAACCATCAACACTTGACTGCGGCCAAAGCGCCTCCATCTTACCTACCTCCTTCAAATCCATTCGTGCCCCTATAGTGTCTCTCTTTCCTGTGATGTGGTCCCAAGCTGCCCACATTCTTGAAAATATACACAGGATCCAAAAAGTGGTTGACCTGTAAGTGGGTCCAATATGGCAACTCGTAGAAAACTGAGAACCGTCACATTTCGTTTGGATGTGACTCTGCGTGGACCATTTTTAGCTCGTACCAGCTTGCGGCGTTCATACGTTTTGGAGGTCATCCAAGAAAACCTTCCCTGATTTCATGATCCTCTGGCAAGAAAGCGGCATGTCCTTGATATATCATCATCTTCATGGTTCATGACCTTCGGGAGTCTAACTGTGGCCCGCACAATGGACATGCATGATAACCTGAGGTAGCCAGACCTGTTCTAACACCACGACCCAGTGAATACAAGCTTGAATGAGATAAAATATAGATATTACCAACGATAACGGAGGCCTGTTCACCTGAGCATTCTTGGAATCTCGGAAAGTCATGCATCGTCCACATGAGAATGGCTCAAATATTGGCACACCGCCGACCATCGCGCTTGCCCATATCTTGCACGGTGACCCCCTCCTCCCAAAAAATCTTAAGCTCATCAACTAATGGACGAAGATACACATCCATATTTTTGACTTTGTAGCGGCGAGGGACGAGTAAGCTAAGGATGAGATGTCCTTTCTTTGTAGAAAGCCATGGAGGGATATTGTAGTTGACAAGGACTATAGGCCACACAATGTAAGAAGTTGAGCGCAGACCGAATGGTTTCACGCCATCCATTGCAAGACCGAGCCGAAGATTCCTTGGCTCTTGGGCAAATCCTGGGAAGGTAGAGTCAATGTGGCTCCATGCGCGTGAATCTGCTGATATTCGTTGAACTCCGTCTATGGACCTATTTTGTGCATGCCACGTTGTCAAGCTTGCCATGCCGGACGTACGAAACATGTGGTTTATACGGGGGATAAGTGGAAAGTGTCTAAGAACTTTTTGAGGAATGGTTTGCCCTTGCAAGCCATGTCGATACCTGTGAGCACCACACTTTGGACATGTCTCCATAGTCTCATATTCTCCTTGAAACAGTATGCAATCATTGATACATGCATGGAGGTTGTTGTAGTCCATGCCAAGCTTTTGTAAAACATATCATGCATCATCACGAGACTCAGGCATGGTATTTGCAGGTGGTAATATATGATATTTTAATAACCTGAAAAATATCATAAACACCTTGAAAAAGCACAAATGTTTTTAATAATAGTGCCAAAAAAAAATCAACAAAGTATATGTACAAGGTACCTGAACAACTCAATCACACTCGCATCGCTCCACCCGTATTTTCCTTGCACACTTAAGAGTGCAAGTAGTGTCTTCAAGCGAGATACTCGGCACCCATCATATAATGGTATAGATGTTTCCTCTCTAAGCGGATCAGAAGTCTCGATATCCATGGAAATCAATGCATCGATCATTGCCTCGATCTCAAGATTGTAGGTAGGTGTCTAGAAGACTGCTCTCCTCTAGCATTGACGGTATAGATTGGCCTTGCAAGTGGTGGATTGGCTCATACACTCCATCCATCACACGCCCACGAACTCTTCTAATTGACTGTAAAGGGTGCACTCCTCCTTGGGACGAGACATCACCTCCCTGGATAGACAATTTGCCATCTAGACCCAATCTTATTGTATATGGTATTCAATTAGCTTGCGAGTACAATGCATGATTGATATTAATTTTTCTTATCGTTTGTTGAAAATCCGAAATCTCCTGATCAATTATCTCAGATTGAAACTCCCCAAATCGTTGTACTGTTCTGTAGACAATCGATGTTTTCGTCTAATTGCCATCTTGAATTGAGAGCAAGGACATGGGACATGCTAATTAAGATACGCCTCGCGATCTTGAACAACATCACCTTCATCGTTTTTCATTTTGTCTATGTTACAACAAACAATTCGTTTTTATTATCATTCTTTTTTTTCTTAAATTCTTATCATCTCCTTCCATCTCTCTTTTTTTTCTTTCTTAAATTTTTATCCTCTCCTTCCATCTCTCTCTCTTTTTCTACGTTACGACTACGACCACGACCACAACCATGACCACGACCACGACCACAACCACAACTACGGCTATGACCACGACCACGACCATGACCACGATGACTACGACCACGACCACGACCACGGCTATGACTATGACCATGACCAGGATCACCACCACCACCACCACTAGTACGACTATTGACTACGACCATGACTATGACTACGACGATGACCACGGCCACGACCACGACCATGACTACGACTACAACTATGATAACTACAACCACGACCCATGATCATGACCACAACTACGCTGACCATGATCACGACTACAACCATGACCATGACCATGACCACGACCATGACCATGACCACCACGACCATGACTACAAATACGACTACCACTACGACCACGACCACGACCACAACTACGACTACGACTACGACTACGACTACGGCTACGACTACGACTACGACTACGACTACGACTACGACTACGACTACGACTACGACTACGACTACGACTACGACTATGACTACGACTACGACTACGACTACGACTACGACTACTAGGACCACGACCATGACCATGACCACGATGACCATGACTATGGGTAGGTTGCACTCACTAAGAATACGATTGGCGATTCACCTCATCTTCTCTCCATCATCAATAGAATTCTCCTTTACCATTTACAACTCACTCATCTTCTCTCCACACTATTGCACACTACAATCTCCATGATGGCATGAGATTGGGATCTGCACAGATACCAAAGCATGATCTCTAGCTTGATAGTTGCATATATACTACTACTACTCATGGAATAAACCTTAAAATAGTTATTATGCTCAAATATATGCTTGTTAGAGCAAAAATTTGTTCCTAAGACTATTCTAAGGAAGAAAGAGGATTAATGATAAAAGAGTGTCCTTCCTTGCAAGTGTTTTTATATTATATTGATTAATTAAAATTGATAGTTGAATATGAGTTTCCTAAGAGATCTTGTGGTGATGTTGTTTTAGTTTTGCGAAGCATATGAATGATGTTGTTTTAGTTTTCTGTATTTGTCTTTTTAAGAAGAGATTGATTTTTATGGAATATCTTAAGTTATTTTTGGGATTACATTATGAAAAATGAATGTTTTTCATATCGATACGCTAATTTCCTTCGTTGTCTATTTGCGTAGTGGAGGCTAGGACAAGCCCCATGTACGAGAGGTCTCTTTGCAAGAAGAACATTATGCTAGGAGGCACAAGTATGCTAGGGCTCTCTAGCCATATATCCCTTAGGTTTGTTGAGGATCGGCCTAACTCCTATTAGCCTAGGATGAGCTTATTGTAAGGTCCTATTTACTTTTCTCTCTTTCTCTCCCTCTCTCATTTCCTCTCCCTCCCTCACCCTGACCCTCTCTTTCTCTCTTTCCCTATTAGGCTTAATGATTTTTCTCTCTTTTTCTCTCTCCTCTCCCTCTCTTATTGATTTTTCTCTCTCCTCTCCATCTCTCATTTCCCTTTCTCTCTTTCTCTCATTTTCTCTCCTTCTCTCACCCTCACCCTCTCTTTCTCTCTTTATCTATTAGGTTTGATGATTTTATCTCTTTTTCTCTCTCCTCTCCCTCTCTCATTTCCTTTTCTCTCTTTCTTTTCCTCTCTCATTTCCTCTCCCTCCCTCACCCTAACCCTCTCTTTCTCTCTTTCCCTATTAGGTTTAATGATTTTTCTCTCTTTTTCTCTCTCCTCTCTCTCATTTATTTTTCTCTCTCCTCTTCCTCTCTCATTTCCTCTCCCTCTCTCACCCTCACCCTCTCTTTCTCTCTTAGGTTTAATGATTTTTTTCTCTTTTTCTCTCTCCTCTCCCTCTCTCATTTTTTAATGTCTCCTCTCCCTCCCTCATTTCCTTTTCTCTCTTTCTCTCCCTCTCTCATTTCCTCTCCCTCCATCACCCTAACCCTCTCTTTCTCTCTTTCCCCATTAGGTTTAATGATTTTTCTCTCTTTTTCTCTCTCCTCTCTCTCTCATTTATTTTTCTCTCTCCTCTCCCTCTCTCATTTCCTTTTCTCTATTCCTCTCCGTCTCTCATTTCTTTTCCCTCCCTCACCCTCACCCTCACCCACACCCTCTCTTTCTGTCTTTTTCTATTATGTTTAACATCTTCTCTCTTTTTCTCTCTCCTCTTATTCTCTCAATTTTTTCTCTCTCCTATTCCTCTCTCATTTTCTTTTGCTCTCTTCCTCTCCTTCTCTCATTTCTTCTCCCTCCCTCCCTCTCCCTCTCTCATTTCCCTATTATGTTTTCATTTCCCCCCTCTCCCTCTCCCTCTCTCATTTCCTCTCCCTCTCTTATTTTCCTATTATGTTTAATGTCTCCCTCCCTCTCTCTCTCCCTCTCCCTTTGTCATTTCCCTATTATGTTTAATGTCTCCCTCTCCCTCTCTCATTTCCTCTCCCTCCCTCTCCCTCTCCCTCCCCCTCTCTTTCTCTCTCCCTCCCTCTTCCTCTCCCATTTCCTCCCTCTCACCCTCTCCCATTTCCTCCCTCTCCCTCTCTTTCCCTCTCTTTCTCTCTCTCTCCCTTCCTCTCTCTCTCTCTCATTTCCTCCCTCTCCCTCTCCTCTCCCTCTCCTTCTCTCTCATTTCCTCTCCCTCTCTCAATATACACAAATTATACAAAAAAAGAAGAGACAGAATACACTCTCCCTCCCTCTCGTTTTCTCAGTTCATCCCCCTCCCTCTTCCATTTTCTCCCTCTCCCTCTCTTTCTCTCTCTCTCCCTCCCTCTCTCTCCCTCCCTCTCCCTCTCTTTCTCTCTCATTTCCTCTCCCTCTCTCAATATACACAAATTATATTAAAAAAAGTAAAAGAGAGAGAGAATGCACTCTATCTCCCTCTCCCTCTCTCATTTCCTCCCCCTCCCCCTCCCTCTCTTTCTCTTTCTCTCCCTCCCTCTCCCTCTCCCTCTCACTTTCCTTCCCCTCCGTCTCCGTCTCCGTCTCCCTCTCTTTCTCTCTCATTTTCTCTACCTCTCTCAATATTCACAAATTAAACCCTAAACAAGTAAAAGAGAGAGAGAATGGACTTACTCTAAAGATTTGCAGGAGGGTTTGGCGGCTCCTCTTCGCGATGGTGGCTCCTCCTCTCCTTCACGAATGGCGGCGGCGGCAGCGGCAGCGGTGACAAGCCTTCTTCCTCTCCCTCTCTCACCCTCTATGCAAAACGGTCGCTCTATTCCGCTTTTTTTCTCTGTGGGGCGTCGCTATTTGTATCACTATTATGTTGAGATGACAAGCTCAACACATGCAGACATTGATGATGGACCGCCTGGTTAGATGGGTCCACACGTCTACACTTAGCACGTCGGTGGTCATTATGACTCTCACATGGCCATTGACTCATTACTTATTATATTCAGGTTGTTACACCTATTTACAGCTTGCATAGTTATAGCGCCAGTCGACTAGTGTAGTCGGTTACACCTAAAAATATGCCATTTATTGCAACAATTTTTTGGCAAAACTGTATACAATTGACACCTTATTCCTAAATTTTTACATGAATTTAATGCAGATGCGGTGCTCGTTGTTGCTGTCTTTGGAGGCTGTGTCCTTGCAGTCTGGCCAGGAAATGTCAGTACAAAACTCAACTTTTGGCCTGTGTACAACCAAGAAAAACTCTTATATCTCATTTGCAAGGAATAAGCTATGGAGACCAAGAATTAGAGACTGTAGGACTTTGCAAAATGAAGTTCTTTGAGCTTATGCAATCCACATCCTTAGAGCCACTAGAAATCATGTCATTCATGGAAGATTATGCAGTTCTCTTTGAGCTTAATGAGCCTAGGTTACAACAAAGGAGAATTGTGTCAAAGCCCTCAATAGGAAATTGAGATGGCACTAAAGGTACAAGAGCATTACACAAAGATGATCCATCATTGTGGATTCCCACTTATAAGATGTCTGACAATCCCCTTAGCTTTCAAGGATATGAAAAAATGGCAAGAGAACCTAGAAGAACTACAGAGAAAGTACTAGGAAGAAAAAAATAGACTTGGCTATAAATGTTGACATTAAGATCTTACAGACAGAGCAACAAAATATAGATGCATTATGGGGAGATTTTCAGCTTCAAAAAGACACGCCCAAAAGTGAATATTTGGTATTGAAGCCTTGGGGTGTTTGGAAGTCTCAACTAGAATGGTAGCATGCTATCTTGGAATCAGACAACATTATTTAGTCAGTATTCTAGTATTCATGGCCTTATGATTGAGCAGATCTACTTTACTATCCTTATCCCAAGTGATACAAAGACTATAATCCATAGTGCCATGATCGGACAAATCTTTTGAAGTTTTCTAACATCAATACTCCAAGAGACAATAAATTAAAGGCATTCCAACCACAAGACCTTAGGCCTTCCTCTGACACATTTCTCAAGACGTTTTTAAAATTTCATAACTACCAGGAGCGTGACATCTTGGGAGGGGGTGTCGGTTAGGATTGGTGGCCGCCATGTGATAGGAAGGAGGGCGCCATCCTGCGACTGTTCAAAGCGAGAGAGAGAGAGATCCATGGCAAGAGCACTATCGCAGTCGACCTCCATCGCCACCTCGACCGACATAACCCGCAGTATAATGAGTGCATCGCTGCATCGTCCCTGTGATCTTGCCCCTTTTCACCGACTCGAAAACGGGGAAAGCGAGAGAGGAGAATGAGGAGAGGGGGACTGGCGGACTTGATGGAACATGGACAGTAACCATTAGCGCAGAGAGAGAGAGATAAAAGTATCTCTAAAGCAAGATTAAAGTCACAAAAAAACTCATTAAGGTCACAATCAAGAAGAGCAAGAAAGATGAATTGCTCCATCAATGCCTTCATCATCACACGACGCCATATCTCTCTCTATGTGAATTCGGAGCTTCAATATACTTGCCTAATCTGAAGTGGTATGCTAGTTGAAGAGTTTGTCCTCTTCGAATCGCCTGATCTCGCGCGTGATTTTGTGGCCAGATTGCCAAGATATTCAATTAGTTCTCTCTTCCTCAATGAGTCGTCACCTGTGAAGACACCATGTCCATGGATTTAAAGCTTTTAATTAAAGCTTAATAACTTTGAACTTATAGAGACCATTCCTATTGCCATAGAGCAATAGTCACGTGAGGGTCGGCGAGAGAGTAAAAAGAATTGATAAGCTCACGGTTGGAACGACTGGCGGGATACAAGACTCTTCTTGGTTGGACTGCAAGAGGACACGGTTTTCAAAGAAGCGACAACGATCAGCGGGATTTGCAAGTATATGCCTAAACTATTTATCTAAAATGAATGATATATTATCAGTAAATGTTTAGTTTAGTATTTTTAGAAAATGTTTTGAAACTTATTTTTCTATGTTGAATGGTTGTTTGCATTTATGCGAACTTGTTTTATTTATTGAAAATAGAAAATAGTCGAAAATGCTTAAAAATGACTTAAATAATTTTTTATAAAATGTTTGATTGAAAATTTATAAGTTGTGATATTTTTTCTATAAGGGTTATGACTCAAGAAATTTACTGAATTTTTATCAGAATTTTTAGAGATGGTTTAACATATTTAAAAATTCAAAACTAGTTATGTTCAAAGTAAAATAGCAGTTTTCACTTAAATAAAAAATTTGTTCTCTATCAATAAAAATATGAATCTTTACATGGAAAGCTGAAAAGACAATTCTTGATTGTTGATGAATTTTTGTAAGCTTTAAGATAAAAAGAAACATCAGTTTAATTATATTCTATCGGAAAAAAAACATTTTTTTCATAAACATGGTGTTTTTATTTTAAGTAAGTAAAACGATACGTGATGTACTATTCAATAACATGGGGATGGGTAAAACATTGAGAGATGTAATAGTATTTTATGATATTTGCTGATGATAAGAAAATTATAACTTTAAATTCAGATTACAAATATTGGAAACGTAATAAAATAATTGTTTGATGGCATGAGGGAAAGCCTCAGCATCCAAATTTAAGATTTATATTTTGTTCATATTAAAAAGAAATCATTTGATGATTGCAAGGAAGAGTGAAGGGCTACTAAGACTCATTTATAAATTAATAGGGAATATGGGAATGTAAAATAAACTATGTATGTGATTTCGTTAGAGTGTGGGAAGTACCTGGTTTAGTCCTGATTTGTATTTAGTGAAGAAAAAGAAGAAAAGGACGTTATATTCGCAAAATGAATTAAGTACTTAAATACTAATAAGCAACGACGAAATTGCGGTACGAAGTGGGGAGATGTTTACCAAGGGATAAAAGTTATGGGTTTTTAGAACGTTAGATTGTTTTGATTTGAATGTTTGTTGTTAATTAAATAAATAAAATGAACTAATTTTAATCAATTGAAGAAGATAAATATACAAAGGAACTTAAATGGAGATATTTAAATAGATCCAAGGGATCTGTTATATGAAACAAACTTGTGTTGTCATTCTCCCCCACTTAATTGCGAAGCGTCCTCACGAGCACAGCTACATCACCTACAAAACCACACATGGACAACTAGTAGACACTAAAAAGATAGGAAAAATACTTGTTGGTGTCATATTAAAACACAAACCATACAAGCATTTCAAGGAAAGTGTATAAAAACTTATGCAACCTAACATTCCCCTTAGTCACTCTCCCCACTGAAATGCATAACAGAGCTTCACCCATTGCGTAGAATATACCAACTAGGAAGCTGTCTAAAGCCGCTAAACAACAATAATCCCTCTAGGCAATAAATTGCCACACTACTATCCTACTAAAAATATTGCTTCTGAAATAGCGTCACTAATAAGATCGTTACTTAACAAAGAACCCAAACAAGGCAAACTAATACTACAACACTAAATAAGACTCCTAGGGTTTAGCTGCTAACCCTCCACATTCTACTAGAACAACCAGCCAATGGTTCGTAACTTCTAATTGTCCAAGGCTTTTCTTTTAAGTTTATGTTTTAATGGCATTTTTTTTTTGTTTAAAATGTCAAAAGAGTATATACATTGATTCTCTTTCCCAAAAGGTCCCACCCCAAAGAGATACAAGGCATCGGACGCAGGGCACCCGTCAAGGAAATCCCTACAGCCTACCAGGATCTCAGAGGCGATAGTTATCTTCTTTTGGTTGTTTTTTTTTTTCAAACCCTGCAGTCTCAGGGTGTTTTTTTCTTGTTTGTTTTTCTTCTTTCTTTCTTTCTTTAAAAGAATAAATATAGACTCTTCCGAACTTTTAGTATTTGGATTGGATGTTAAATGGTTTTTTTTTTAAGGATCAGCTAGAAAGCTAAGAATACATTACTTAATTGAACGGTCAAACATTTCAGCTCAACAACTTTGCTCGAGGAATCTAATCTAGCGCATAATACTAGTCACTCTGCCTAGGCAAATGATAAGCAAAGAATACTGACCAGCTCAGCATCTCTCTTCCACGCTACTCCTAGTCAAAATTTCGTGGAGAGAACCTTGTTATTCAGCTATCCCACATATCGCTAGAAAAGCGACCAAAAGATAGGGGAGAACTCTATAGGATTCCTAATCGGACACCCATACAATGAAATTCACTATGTTATGCACACACATCACCCCCTTTTAATCACTCCCTAATGCGAAGTCCCATCCCTTATGAGTGGACTTCATATAGAGAGAATTGTGTATATATCATTCATATTCGTTTAAAATATTTATTTATAATTCCTTTGTAATTACTTAAGTGTTTTTTTTTCCTTTCGTTCTTCGACATCTCTAATTTCCTTCCATCAAATTTTTTATTCTTGTATTTTTTTAACCAAAATGAATATGAAATAAAAAGTTTTAGGTATGAAACAACCTTGTATGTTCGTGGATATTGCAACTCCAAAAATCAGCAAACAGAAGCATACAACAGTGTGTAACGCAAAATCATAGTCAAATCTGCACATGAAACATACACTAGCCAATAAAATGTTAAAGGGTTAGATAAATAATAAAACTTTTCCCTGTGCAAAAGAATTGTCAGATACTCATGGCACAATCTCGATCAACTAGACTGTCGTAACGCTCCCATTGCTAGTATATTTCTTCACTTGATAACCATTCTTGCATATAGAACTGTCCATCTTACTAACTTAAATATCCCAAACTCCAGCACTGAAAGGAATACCCTGACCGTGCGTGCAACTAACTACCTAACTACATGGAAAATAAAACTAAAGTGCATGAAAACCTACAGGATATCAATAACTCAAAGCATTGTATGTTTTTTTTTAAACGATATATATTTGTTTGTTTGTTTGTTTGTTTTTCAAAATGTAGAATAAAAGAAAAACATAAAAGACTAAGAAAACAAAATATCTAGACTAAACTCTTCAAAGTCTCTGAGATCTTCTAGTGAAAACAATAATCCTAATCCAAAATCATCAACACTATCTAAGTCAAACCTATTAACTAAACTATCAGCTATAGGATGCTCAAGAATAGCCTCTAGCATAGGCATATCAGAAGTCACAGATCCGCTATCAGGTGCATCGCTAAGAACCTCCATCACATCATGGAGCGAAGCTGAAGCTACATCATCATAGTAGGGCATAGGGGCCACTGGTAAAGCATCTAAAGAATGTCCCTCGGTCGCATCCATATACCAACAAATATAATCCCAACATGGGCAGGGAACACTAGTCTGCAAATCATGGTAAGATGGAGTAAGGCGGTAGACAGTGGAACGATATCTCGCAAATTCTGCTTACTCTCGGCCTACCCTAGACTGACCAGCGCCGCGCTCAGGAGAAAAAACACTATTATAATCATGACGCTGGTAGGTATAACCAATCATTTCTTGCATGGCAGTGGTACCATAGCGTCTAAAGTATGTACGACACTGCCAACACAAGAGCCGAGCACGCACAAATAAATGCCGCTGACAGGACCTACAACCAAAAGGTGGATGATACTGTAAACAAAAAATAATCACAAAAGAAGAACCACAACAGGCCTCCCCTCTCGGTGCATATAAAAACCTGTCATGCGTTTGAAAACGTGGAATATTGTAAGGTCTAGCATGAACAGGATCAGTACTATCGGCATCAATACGAGGGTAAAGCGCATCCATCCACAAAAAGGCCATACCTGCATCCCATTTAAAAAACCCCCCAAGAAAGAAAAGACATCCAAGGGTGGATTAGTCAAAATATTATTGTAACTACTAACCTAACTATACCTAGCTAGCCTAAGTCACAAAATGTTTAAGGCGCAGGCCATTGACCCTAAATATCTCATTTTCAACATTAATATCTTGCACATCAAGAGAACCATTATCATAAACATTAATCACCTTAAAAGGTCCCAACCAACGAATTTTAAGCTTCCCAGGAAATTTATAATAACGACTGTCATAAAGTAAAACTAAATCGCCTTCTTTAAACTCCCGTACTTTAATATTCTGGTTGTGCCATGCTTTACGACGTTTTTGCATTGCTTCTAGACTTTGTAGAGCTAATAATCTTTCCTCATCCAACTTTACGAATTGTAAAATCCGTTGTTTCAAAGATTCAACCTCACCTAGTCGTAATGATAGAGCTACTCGTAAAGTGGGCAACTCTTGTTTAATAGGGAATATAGCATTAGTACCATAAACTAAATTGAAGAGTGTATTTTGCACTGTCACCTTATAAGTAGTTCTATAGGCCCATAACGCTTCATATAAACGTTCATCCCAATCTCGCCTGTGGGAAGCAACTGTTTTAGTTAAAATCCCACAGATAATGCGATTGGTTACTTCAATCTAACCGTTAGCTCTGGGATAATAAGGCGTTGATTTGCGATGTTTAATTTTATAGATTTCCATTAGCTCACTGATAAGACCATTCAAGAAATGGGAACCTCGGTCACTTACTAATTCCAGTGGGCAACCAAAACGTATAATAATATTCTCATACATAAACTTAGCCACATCAATGGCTTTATCCATTTTAAGCGCTTTCGCTTCCACCCACTTTGTAATATAGTCTGTACAGACTAAGATATAACGATTCGATCGATATCTAGTAGGCGGATCAATTGGGCCCACAAAATCAATTCCCCACTTCTCAAAAGGTGCTAATGCTAATATAGGTGTCAAAGGCGTAGCAAAACTCTTAGAAGGACGACCAGTCCTTTGACATACATCACATTTTCGACAATAATAATAAGCATCTTTAAATAGGGTAGGCCACCAATAACCAGCTAATATAATTTTTCTTGCAGTCAATTCACCAGCAAAATGGCCACCACACGGCTCATCATGCAATGCCTTAAGAACCACTGGTACTTCATCTTCCCTTACACAGCGTCGATAGATACCCTCGCGTGGAAAAAATTTATAAAGGTAACCCCCTAATAATCCATAGGAGCGTGCTTGCATTAATATCTGACGTTTCCTGCGCTTATCAGCACCAGGTGGATATCGAGCAGTACTAAGAAAATTCGCAATATCAGCATACCATGGAGCTTGTGTCTCCACAGTAAAAAGTGATGCATCCGGCAAATCATCTTCCACACCTTCCTCCTTGTCTGATGTTAATAATCGTGATAGATGATCTGCTAGAACATGAGCTCTACCAGGACGAGTAACTACTTGAAAATCAAACTCTTGGAATAACAACATCCAACAAATCACACGTCCTGAAAGTTCTGCTTTATTAAGCAAGTACTTTAACGCCTCATGATCAACATATATGGTAAATTTATTCCCTAATAAATAATGACAAAATTTCTCCACCGCAAATACCATTGATAGGCATTCTTTCTCAATGGTGGTATAATGCCTTTCTACATCACTTAAATTTCGACTCGCATAATAAATTGGATGATCCACCTTATTATCATCTACTTGGCACAAAACAGCTCCTACAGCATACATAGATGCATCAGCATGAATATGGAATTCTTTTGTCCAATCTGGGGGTGCTAATACTGGTCCTTCAATTAACTTATGTTTAAGAAATTCAAATGCTTTCTGGCAAACATCATCCCAAGTAAAAGGAGTATCCTTTCGTAGTAGATTTGTCAAAGGTGATGCCACCCTTGCAAAATCGGAAATAAATTTCCGATAATAATTTAGATGTCCTAAAAATCCACGCAATTGCTTAAGATTTGTTGGAGGTGGAAGTGTAGAAATCTTAATAATTTTAGCTGGATCCATTGCAATACCTTCTTTAGAAACGATATGCCCCAATAAGGTTCCTTTTGGTACTCCAAAAACACATTTATCATGATTTAACGATATACCTACATCGTCACTACGCTCAAACACTTGTGTTAGTAGCTCAGGCATTTCTTTTGCCGTACCATAGACACAAAAGTCATCTAAGAAAACTTCCATCCATTGACGTAAAAAATCTTGATAAGCTGCAATCATAGCTCTCTGAAATGTTGCGGGTGCATTGCACAAACCAAAAGGCATTACTCTATAAGCAAATGTACCCCATTCAGTAGTAAATGTAGTTTTGGATTGATCTTCAAGATGAATTAGTACTTGGTTGTAACCGCTAAATCCATCCATGAAAGAATAAAGCTCATGACCAGCAACCTTATCAAGTACCTGATCAGTAAATGGCAAAGGAAAATGATCTTTACGTGTTTTGCTATTCAGCTTTCTATAATCGACACAAATGCGAATCTTCTTACTATTCTTCTTGGGTACTACCACAATAGGAGATACCCATTCACTGTATGCAACAGGATAAATAAATCCAGCATCTAAAAGCTTAGTAATTTCAGCTTTCACTAACTCTGCATACACAGGGTTTGTTCGTCGTTGACGTTGACATACAGGTTTTGTGCCTGGTTCTAGATCAATAAAATGCTGACATAATTCAGCTTTGATACCCTTAAGGTCCTTATATGACCAAGCAAAAGTTTCAACATGCACTCGTAGGACTTCTTCGAATCTTTCACGATGTGGCGATTCCAATTGATCTCCTAAATTTAAATATTTTCCTTTTGCCATTTTAAGCTTAACTACTTCAACTTCAGGCTCTTCAATAAATAGAGAGTCTATTCTTCGTGGCTTAATTGTGGGCACATCTTCGGATATCTGCATCAATACATTTTCAAGCAGGTTATTCTTAGTACTTGATTCCGGTGCTTCTTCTCCCACATTCACAGAATTTACTAAGGGTAAAGCCCTATAAGGAATAATAGCCAGGTTATCTTGCGTAGCACCATCAACTTCTACTCCATAAACATTTACTAACTCAGGAAAGGATTTTTCAGTATATCCCTTCCCATATTTATCTAAACAGCCATTATTGACATT
The DNA here is from genome assembly GCF_053477565.2 of Lygodium microphyllum. Classification (NCBI taxonomy): domain Eukaryota; kingdom Viridiplantae; phylum Streptophyta; class Polypodiopsida; order Schizaeales; family Lygodiaceae; genus Lygodium; species Lygodium microphyllum. Next base: position 8,650,502 of record NC_141162.1, on the reverse strand, counting down.
TACATCTTTACGAGATTTCATGGTAAATGAGGTTCTTACAGAGTCAATTATGCTAGGTATATGCTCTCAATTACATGGATATTGAGCATGTAACCTACGACGATATCGACATAAAATTTCGTTATTCTTTTCTAGACATTCCTGATCATCTAAACTCCAAAACCATTGATTATCCTTAAGCTTGAGAATTAATGAATGTAGATTCTCATCCTCCTCGCCCTGAATTCGACAGCCCAAATAATGTATAACTTGTTTCAGTTCCACAAAATTCCTAGGTGCTGCAGGTTCAAACCATCTAAGTTGTGGCTCTTGCCCATCCCCATAAATAATAAAATCCATTATTCTTTCTTTTGGATGAGGCAACACCATCGCTTGCATATTGTGCAATTTAACCATAGTAGGTTCAGATTGGACTCGTTGATAACCAATTATCGGTCTCCTAGAACAGCGATAAATCTTCTGCGCAATTCCGTTGGAACGCTTAAAAGAATGACACAACCAGGGAACATTTGTAGGGTTTTTCTCTTGAGTCTCTGGCTCAAAAGTACTCTTAGATTTATTTTTTTCCAAAAACCTATTAGTGTTTTCATGTTCTTCCCAATAATTCGTATCCATAGATAACGCTTGTTCCATCTGTAACTCACCCCTACTGAATTTAGATTTCTCTTCTTCTAAATAAAAATCTAAAAGCGAGATTTCATCTAGATATCGCCTTTCTCTAAATTGAAACTCTGCCTTTTCCTTTTGCAACTTAGTAATCCTCTTCATTGCTTCATTTACAGCAGTCAAACGCTGCCTCACGCTCTACGTCCAATGCCTCGTTCAATTCTCTAATAATCCTAACGTAATTACCATGATGTTCACGAGAAGTCTGTGAAAACCTATTAAAAGCCGAAGCTGAATCATCCTCATCCTCACGAGATAGTGGTCTTTGTAAGGGTTTGCACCCATGCCTACTTCTCCTTTTTCTTTCCTTCACTTCTAGCTGGTAGTAATAAATCCTTTTAGCTCTATCTAGCAGTTGTCCAAATCCAAAGGGTAAAGCATTTTCCCCATAAGGAAGAGCTTCTAAAATCCTACTCTCAGGCATACTATTATGATTATCAGTAACATCATCTTCTCCCATTCTTTCTGAAGAGGTTATTGAAATGTCAGCCACATCAGATATCATTAACTCAGGCATTTCTTCCTCCCCTAATTCATCCACAGAAACCGCTTCCGACCTGTTGTATGCAGAAAATACATATTCTTGATTATTTCCTTCTTAATCCATAGATAATTGAAAACATGTTTCTAGCGAATCATCAAAATATTCTGCTTCCTTTGCTGAAAGCATTAAGCAGTCTAAGGTTGTATCTTCGGATGTAGATAACCACTGAGTAATATCATTGTCCGAATCATTGTCAGATGAAAACGCTACAGCATATTCACCAATATCCATATGTTCTACCTTCTGAGGCTGATGTACTATATTGACCTCTACTTTTTCTGCTGTTGCTGCGTGTGGTGTTTTAAATAACCAGGCATAAGGCCCTTCATGATCAGTCCTCTCCATGTCCGAATCATAAAACTCACTGTTGGATTTCTCATCCATTTCACTAACTGCTTCATCTCCTGAATCTTTCAAACATCCTTTTGAAATAACTTGTATTTTAACCCTATCATTTCGAGGACCAATCACAATTGAACCTTTATACCAGTCTTGAATGCATCTTGCTTGGTATAACCAAGGTCTTCCCAACAGCACAGAATATGATGTAATATTCGTTTGCGAACGAACGATCAAGTAGTTCACATGAAATTCTAATCCAGCTACTACAGATTTCACATTTCGCAGTAACCCCAAAGGAGTTACTTTTCTTTGATCAGCCACCCGTAAATCAATATGAGTAGGTTCTAGAGCCTTCAACCCTAATTCTTGCATTGCCTGTTCTGTCATCAAATTAACTGCTGAGCCACCATCTAACTGCACTTCATGTAGCAAGTGGCCATTAATAGTAGTATCGATAACTGGAGCTCCTGGGTCCACAAATAAATCTACTATTTTTACATCCTTAGTTGTTTTTCCTTTGGAAGAATTCTCACTGACTTTAGAAGCGTGTATCTCAATCCTCTTCCTTCGACGCCGAACTAATTTATGGTAAAGTTGTTTCCGACAAATAGGCGCTATTTCTAGCAATTGCCGAAGGTTAATAGTCAATGATATTTCTTCTAATGCAGCCCAAAGATCATAGGTCTTATTTACGGATTCTGCATAATCTTTACTCCCTTCCTTAGGAGGAACCAATCTTTTGGGAAAAGGAGCTACTCCCACTTGAATCTTAGGATTTGCTAAGGGCACAGGTAATAACGGATGGTCAGAGGAATGCTGTGGAGAATCCGATTCAGGTAGTTCTATATTAGGATCTATGTCTTTAGACTTATCCTTCACTGCTCCGTTTAATTGTGGACTCTCTTCCTCTAAATCTTGCTCCTTCTGTTGTTGCTTTTGTGCCCTCGTAATGACACCAATCATCGGGTCAGCTCTAAAAGTCACCTTGCGAGGTATAAATTTTGACTTAACTCCAGTATCTTTCCTTATTGTTTCTACTTCAACTAGATTTGCAGTAGGCGTTGAAGGTTCGTTAAAGGTTTGTTTCCCTTTGTCAGAAATTTTATTATCCTCTTACTTAGGGCAATTCTCTTCATAGTGTCCTTCACCACTGCACCTCCTGCAAAGAGGAGTATAGTCTTGATTTTTACGCGCATTTGGACAATATGTGGCTATGTGACCTTCTTGTTGGCATCGATAACAAATTACTGGTCCCCTAGGTCTTTGTTGACCACCTTGTCCCATTGGATTACGAAAATTTCCATTATTTCTTCTAAAAGGAGAATTTTCCCTCGATTGCCATCACTGTTGTAATTGTTTCGAGGCACTGGGGGTCTACCCTGGGTGGGCAATCCTCGTGGCCTAAAAGGTTGATTGGGTGGTCCAATCTCATAAGTCCTATTATTACAATCCATGTAATTGTAATTCGTTTGCATTGAACGAGCTTGTTGTTGCTCTTGACCTAATTTATGCCAGCAATTTGTATCTAAATGACCGGTCTTGTGGCAAAAAGAGCAAAACGGTGGATGATCAGGCATTAACCTTGAAGGCGTCGGACACTCTGTAGCCACATGGCCGTAACCATGACACTTACCACACCAGATATTAGATCGAGGTGGGTTTGAAGTCGAATTTCCCGACGATTGTTGTACACTAGATCCTTGTGTCGTTATCGAATAAATTTCCTTCAAAGGCGCTTGTACTGCAGTCATAATTTCCTCCTTTAATTTTCCTAGAGATTTCGAAATAATATCTGCTACTTTTGCTTCATCCAGAGGAGATTGAGATTGCGGCATAGAAGGCATTCCTGTCTGCATCATATAGGCTGGAATTGAAGTGTACGGATTTAGAGGTACACTCGACATGTTTGAACTTGCGGTTACCGAGGGATTTAAAGGAACGGTCACATAAGACACATTCTTAGGTACCCTGCCTGAAGTGCTTGGATATTCTGTCCGAGATTCTTTGAATAGATCTCTCCGTCACTGTTGACTAAGCTGCACTTCTTCCCGCCATCTAGCATGTGTTTTAGCATCTGCCAACGCAGCTAGTCGTTGTAAACTAACATGCTGATGAACTTCAGGATTAAGTCCATCAATAAACTTACGTTTTTGCATGGGATCGTCAGGAGCAGGATTCATCTTACGAATGATTGTCTCCATGCGCTCAATATAATGTTCAACACTTTCAGTTGCTCCTTGGGACAAATAATCCAGTTGAAGAGCCAATCTATCTTGAAAACCTTGTCGTCTAAATTTTTCTAGAAAAGCTCTTGATAAGGCAGCATAGGTCCCTTTATGTTGAGCATCTAAATTCCCATACCATTTCGCTGCTTCATCTTTTAATGTAGCTGGGAAGATATGAAGCTTCTGGTCGTCATCTATTATCTCATTGGCGACGCAAGTCACCTCAAATCTTTGCGAATGGGCATCGGGATCTTCGTCCCATAGTCCCCCAAATTGCGTGAAATCAGCTAACCTGACTGGGTTGCGAGCCATTGTTTCTCTAAATAATAGCCCTAACCCTAAATCGTTGATAGTATCAAACCACGTAGGTTCCTGAGGCTTCTTAAATAATTGACGCAATCCGAAATTTGACTCTAAATCCCAGTCAAAGAGCAGTTCAATACTCCCGACCGTAGCATTAGCTTCACTCTCCCTATTTTCACTATTTTGCCTACCTCTTTCCCCAGTGACACTGCTAGTACTGGAGACAACTTGATCCCATTGATATGAAGCTGCTTCACTTTCCTTTGATGGTGTTCTATCAGTTGATAAGCTAGGCTGAAGAGGTTCTACCGTTGAGTTAGACACAGCGTCTACTCCCAAGTTCAGCAATGCGTTGACCCTCTCTAGCCTTTCTAATAACCAAGCCTCTTGTCGCACTGCTCGTTCTCTAACTCGTTGATCCCTAGCTTCGTTTTGCTGCTTCCGTCTCTCTTCGGAATTCATCCACAAGTACTAAACTAGCTCTTACTATCATACTCCAAAATTACGCTCGTTTTATTTGTAGCTATAAGATTAGGTTGTCGCTTGTATGCGCGCTTAGAAGGTTCAAAATAGTCAGCAACTCTGGGTCTATCTCCCCAAAAGGTAACTTTTCTTCTTGCTCGGGGATTAAGCCTAGAATTTCAGCAACCTCTCTAACGTCTTTCGTGTCGAAAGCAACTTTTAAACCTCTGGATACACGTATCCAAGGCAACACATCATCCCACACTACTCTTCTAAACGTCCGATAAGCTGTGCGGTGATACCAATCAAAGTGGTATGATACACTGATTGTATTTATCTCTACCGCATCTATTAACCCAAAGTGTGTCGCTAGTAGAACTATGGTTTGCGCACAGTCGTTATAACCCCAGCTCCAAGAGGACAATTGTTCAACGTCCACAGTTAATTGTGGCCCAAAATATGTGCCTCTACTAACTCTGTATCCCTCGCCCAATCTAGCACTTTTCTTTGGCACTCTTGGGGCAAATTAGGAAAATAGTCCCTTAGAAAAGAGACTGCGTATTCACTCATAAATAACACCTAGGATTTAAATACCCTAGGAAAATTGATCACCCGCTAGAGCGCACTTGGCTCCCGGCAGACGCACCAAAAAATGACTGGCCAAAAACCAAGCCACTTTGACCCAAGTCAGCAAGCCAACTCCTAAGAGTTGTTGCACTAAACAGGTGATTGTTACTACTAACAATGCTAATTTGATTTAGTCTTCCATTAATTGCATGACATTTTATTTGTAGTAGTCCAACTATAAATATCTAAACTCCAGTAAACATACTTAATCTTTTCAACTTTTACAGCTAGATCTTGATATTGGACACTACAACGCTAAACCTAGGATAACTACAGTTTCCCTCCATCTTTCAGGAGTGGCTTCTCATAAATTTCTCCTGCCAACTAGTGGCGGTTTATCCAGGAAGTTTTAATATTTGGCTTTAAGAAGTTTGTTTCATATAACAGATCCCTTGGATCTATTTAAATATCTCCATTTAAGTTCCTTTGTATATTTATCTTCTTCAACTGATTAAAATTAGTTCATTTTATTTATTTAATTAACAACAAACATTCAAGTCAAAACAATCTAACGTTCTAAAAACCCATAACTTTTATCCCTTGGTAAACGTCTCCCCACTTCGTACCGCAATTTCGTCGTTGCTTATTAGTATTTAAGTACTTAATTCATTTTGTGAATATAACATCCTTTTCTTCTTTTTCTTCACTAAATACAAATCAGGACTAAACCAGGTACTTCTCACACTCTAACGAAATCACATACATAGTTTATTTTACATTCCCATATTCCCTATTAATTTATAAATGAGTCTTAGTAGCCCTTCACTCTTCCTTGCAATCATCAAATGATTTCTTTTTAATATGAACAAAATATAAATCTTAAATTTGGATGCTGAAACTTTCCCTCATGCCATCAAACAATTATTTTATTACGTTTCCAATATTTGTAATCTGAATTTAAAGTTATAATTTTCTTATCATCAGCAAATATCATAAAATACTATTACATCTCTCAATGTTTTACCCATCCCCATGTTATTGAATAGTACATCACGTATCGTTTTACTTACTTAAAATAAAAACACCATGTTTATGAAAAAAATGTTTTTTTTCCGATAGAATATAATTAAACTGATGTTTCTTTTCATCTTAAAGCTTACAAAAATTCATCAGCAATCAAGAATTGTCTTTTCAGCTTTCCATGTAAAGATTCATATTTTTATTGATAGAGAACAATTTTTTTATTTAAGTGAAAACTGCTATTTTACTTTGAACATAACTAGTTTTGAAATTTTAAATATGTTAAACCATCTCTAAAAATTCTGATAAAAATTCAGTAAATTTTATAAGTCATAACCCTTATAGAAAAAATGTCTTAACTTATAAATTTTCAAATCACCCATTTTATAAAAATTTATTTGAGTCATTTTTAAGTCATTTTTAAGCATTTTTGACTATTTTCTATTTTCAATAAATAAAACAAGTCCGCATAAATGCAAACAACCATTCAACATAGAAAAATAAGTTTCAAAATATTTTCTAAAAATACTAAACTAAACATTTACTGATAATATATCATTCATTTTAGATAAATAGTTTAGGCATATACTTGCAAATCCCGCTGATCGTTGTCGCTTCTTTGAAAACCGTGTCCTCTTGCAGTCCAACCAAGAAGAGTCTTGTATCCCGCCACTCGTTCCAACCGTGAGCTTATCAATTCTTTTTACTCTCTCGCCGACCCTCGCGTGACTATTGCTCTACGGCAATAGGAATGGTCTCTATAAGTTCAAAGTTATTAAGCTTTAATTAAAAGCTTTAAATCCATGGACATGGTGTCTTCACAGGCGACGACTCATTGAGGAAGAGAGAACTAATTGAATATCTTGGCAATCTGGCCACAGAATCACGCGCGAGATCAGGCGATTCGAAGAGGACAAACTCTTCAACCAGCATACCACTTCAGATTAGGCAAGTATATTGAAGCTCCGAATTCACATAGAGAGAGATATGGCGTCGTGTGATGATGAAGGCATTGATGGAGCAATTCATCTTTCTTGCTCTTCTTGATCGTGACCTTAATGAGTTTTTTTGTGACTTTAATCTTGCTTTAGAGATACTTTTATCTCTCTCTCTCTGCGCTAATGGTTACTGTCCATGTTCCATCAAGTCCGCCAGTCCCCCTCTCCTCATTCTCCTCTCTTGCTTTCCCCGTTTTCGAGTGGGTGAAAAGGGTCAAGATCACAGGGACGATGCAGCGATGCGCTCATTATACTGCGGGTTATGTCGGTCGAAGGTGGCGATGGAGGTCGACTGCGATAGTGCTCTTGCCATGTATCTCTCTCTCTCTCGCTTTGAACAGTCGCAGGATGGCGCCCTCCTTCCTATCACATGGCGGCCACCAATCCTAACCGACGCCCCCTCCCAAGATGTCACGCTCCTGGTAGTTATGAAATTTTAAAAACGTCTTGAGAAATGTGTCAGAGGAAGGCCTAAGGTCTTGTGGTTGGAATACCTTTACTTTATTGTCTCTTGGAGTATTGATGTTAGAAAACTTCAAAAGATTTGTCCGATCATAGCACTATGGATTATAGTCTTTGTATCACTTGGGATAAGGATAGTAAAGTAGATCTGCTCAATCATAAGGCCATGAATACTAGAATACTAACTAAATAATGTTGTCTAATTCCAAGATAGCATGCTACCATTCTAGTTGAGACTTCCAAACACCCCAAGGCTTCAATACCAAATATTCACTTTTGGGCGTGTCTTTTTGAAGCTAAAAATCTCCCCATAGTGCATCTATATTTTGTTGCTCTGTCTGTAAGATCTTAATGTCAACATTTATAGCCAAGTCTATTTTTTTCTTCCTAGTACTTTCTCTGTAGTTCTTCTAGGTTCTCTTGCCATTTTTTCATATCCTTGAAAGCTAAGGGGATGGTCAGACATCTTATAAGTGGGAATCCACAATGATGGATCATCTTTGTGTAATGCTCTTGTACCTTTAGTGCCATCTCAATTTCCTATTGAGGGCTTTGACACAATTCTCCTTTGTTGTAACCTAGGCTCATTAAGCTCAAAGAGAACTGCATAATCTTCCATGAATGACACTATTTCTAGTGGCTCTATGGATGTGGATTGCATAAGCTCAAAGAACTTCATTTTGCAAAGTCCTACAATCTCTAATTCTTGGTCTCCATAGCCTATTCCTTGCAAATGAGATATAAGAGTTTTTCGTGGTTGTACACAGGCCAAAAGTTGAGTTTTGTACCGACATTTCCTGGCCAGACTGCAAGGACACAACCTCCAAAGACAGCAACAACGAACACCGCATCTGCATTAAATTCATGTAAAAATTTAGTAATAAGGTGTCAACTGTATATAGTTTTGCCAAAAAATTGTTACAATAAATGGCATATTTTTAGGTGTTGTCAATGCATTGTTTGACTTAGTAGGCCACTTTCCTTTATGTTGTATCTTATCTATACTTTGTGTACATTGTAAAGAGCGTGGAAGAAGAAGAAGAAACCAACAAGAAAACGTTTTGGCCTCCATCTCTCTTCTTGTCTCTTGAGTGAGCTTCTCCTTATGCATTCTATGTGCGTTCAGCGCAGCATCTTGAACAAGTCCCCCCACCATGCGATTCTTGACATGGTATCAGAGCCACACTACTGAGAGAGGCTGATTTCGAAGGCTGAAGTGAAGGAGAATAAGCAAGGTTTGAGCAAGCAAGCAATGGGTAAGAAACTCTCCCATTCTTCCACTCTCTCTCTTGGATAGTGCCTGTGGAGGCACCGGAAGCAGGGCAGAGTAAAAATCTTAGATTGCAATGAGATTTGGTGTGCTAAATGAGATTGCAATGAGTTATTTTGGGCATCTGAGGCCTTTTTAGGCCCTGTTATAGAGCCGCAAGGCTGCGGAGAGTAGGTTCAGGATACACTATGACTTCGACTGTATTGACCAAAAGTGGGTGCACAGGTTACAAATTTCAGATCTGTAAGTTCAAAGGTGTTTACTAGCAAATAAGCACAAGGTTTATCTACAAACTAGTTGCAGATTGCATGTATTGTTGAGCACATAGTGAAAAAGGCTGTCTGGTGTATTGCTGTGCACTACAGGTCGAGGGTTGCAAGAGATTTGCTTACTGTTTGGTATTAGTTTTGTGATAATGGCAGAGAACAATGGAAGCCTCGTCATTGAGAAGCTCAACAAGAACAACTACCCTTCAAGGAAGTTTCGTGTCACGAACTTCCTTATTGGAAAAGGCCTCTACGAGTTTGTTTCAGGTGAAGAAAAGGAGCTAGAGGTAAGTGATCCTCCAACTGTAGAAGAGACAAAGGCACGGAAGGAATGGAATGCAAAAGACAAAAAGGTTATGTATTGGCTATCTGCAGTAATTGACAATAATATGCTGTGACATATTAGAAATGTAGAGAATTCATGAAAGGCATGAAAGATTCAACTCAAGCAAGAGTTGAATACATTGAAGAAAGGGAAGATGTCTATCAATGAGTATGCACTGAAGGTAAGGAGCATTGCAGATGCCTTGGCAGCGATTGATGTAATGCCCGATGATGATGATTTGCTGTCGTCTACCTTGGGTGGACTTAACAATGAAAAGGCTTGGAAGTCTTTTGTAACTTCCATATATGTTAGAAAGCCATTTCCAGATTTTGATGAGTTGGTTTCCCTTATGATCACTAAAGAGATCAACATGCAGAGTAAGACATCTGAAAGTAGTGGTGAACAGGTCCAAGCTTTCTACTCTAGTTCAGGAAGGGGACGTGGCAGGTTCTCTTCAAGAGGCTGTGGTATAAGACATGGTAATGAAAACCAGCAAAATAGATTGAATAAGCAATTTGGCGATATGCAGGTTTCAGGAGGTCGTGGTAACTTTAGAGGCAGGGGGAGCTTTAGAGGAAGAGGTGGATGGCAGAACAGAGGTTCTAACAACTCTGGTATTGTATGTCACTACTATGGCAAAACAGGTCATATTGCAGCCCAATGTTATGCTAAGAAAGATGATATTCACAGTGGTAAGTTGCAGCAAGGAAACTATGCATCATCTTCACAACAGAATGAAGACAAAAATGAACGTCTGTTTGTTATGCAACATGTGTTGAATGTTATTACAGAAAAGGAAACACATGATGATGTTTGGTATGTTGATTCAGGTGCATCCAATCATATGACCAGCCATGCAGAATGGTTTGGAGAGATGCAAGATTTGCAAAATGCAGGTTATGTATAGACCAGTGATGATTCATGCCACCCAATTTCACACATTGGAAAAGTTCCCTTGTCCTTGCATGATGGTAAGACAGAGTCTTTCAGATGTATTACATGTGCCATCTATTACAAAGAACTTGGTGTCACTCAATCAAATGGTAGAGCAAGGGCTGCAAGTTAGATTTAATGCAAAGCGCTGCTTTGTAGAAGACTTCAATGACAAGTGTAGGTTGGTTGGAAAGGGAAGTAGAGTTGGACATATGTTTACTCTGGATGTTGGAATTCCTACTATGAATGCTGCTATGTATACTAAAGGAAAAGGTGTTGTTGCAGATATTGAAATTTGGCACAAACGCATTGGATATGTAAATGTACAAAGGCTGAAATTAATGCAGTCCAAAGGGTTAGTTACAGGTTTGCCTACATTTAGAGTTGCAGAATTTCATAAGGTATGCGAAGCATATCAGTTTGGTAAGCAAGTAAGACAACCCTTTTCACATGACAGAGATGTAAGTAGAAATATCCTTGAGGTTGTGCATACAGATATTTGGGGGCCTACACAAAATGTATCTCTTGGAGGCAGTTCTTACTTTGTCACATTCATTGATGATTGTTCTAGAAAGCTGTGGATATATTTTATGAAGGAAAAGAGTGAAGCGTTTGAGCACTTTAGAACTTTCAAGGCTGTAGTTGAAAGAGAAACATGCTTGAAAGTAAAGTGCTTGAGGTCAGATGGAGGGGGAGAGTACCTCTCGAGTGAGTTCAGTGATTTTCTGAGGTCTCATGGGATAAAGAGACAGTTTACATGCAAGTATACCCCACAGCAAAATGGGGTTGCAGAAAGAAAAAACATGCATATTGCAGAAGTTGTACGCGCCTTGATGGCTAAAAAGAATATGCCTAAGCATTTTTGGTCAGAGGCTGTTTATACTGCTGTCTATATTATGAACAGAACTCCCACAGCTGCAGTTCATGGTATGACTCTTGAAGAATGCTTTACTAGTAAGAATTCTGATGTATCGCACTTGAAGGTATTTGGTTGTGTTGTATACGTTCATGTGCTAGATGATTTACGGAAGAATCTTGATCCAAAGGCAGAAAAATGTGTCTTTATTGGATACTCTTTAGAGCAAAAGGGTATCGCTATTTTAACCCTGTCACATGTAAGTTCATAGTGAGCAGGGATGTCATCTTTGATAAAATGAGCAGTTGGTATGCATCTAGTGATGATGCATTGGATGATGATGATGATCATGACACTCATGTGCAGGCTGAAAAGCGAGAATCATGGACTCTTAGTGGACCAAAGACATCATTTGCTAGTCCTTGGTCTGGGAGACTAAGGAGTAGCTCTAAATCTTCAGGTGCATCTAGTAGCACTACAGGTAAAGACAAAGGAAAGAATAAAGTGTCAGATGGCATTGATGCAGTTCTTGATGGAGACTCTAGTGGCTCAAAGAGCTTGGATGATGAGCTTGGCATTCCTTCTGTCAGGACACCAGGTGTACAGAGAGCTCATAGTAATGTAAAGGCTCCATTGAGTGATCCGGTGGTACAAAGATCTAGCAGGGTCACATACCCTGTAAAAAGATTTGGTTTTGAAGGTTATGTAGCTCACCATTATGCTTATATGGTGAAATTAGTTGAGGATGTTGAGCCCACTTCTTTTGAGGATACTGTTGGTCATACTCATTGGGATACAACAATGGATGAGGAGATGGCTGCATTAGAGGCCAATAAGATTGGGATCTAGTATTATTGCCGAAGGGCAAGAAAGCTATTGGATGTAAGTGGGTTTATAATATTAAGCACAATCCAGATGGTTCTATTAGTAGGTACAAAGCTAGGTTGGTTGCAAAAGGCTATGCCCAGACATATGGCATAGATTATGATGAAACCTTCAGTCCAGTTGCTAGGATGGCAACTGTCAGATGTGTGATTGCTTTGACAATAGGGAAAGGTTGTAGGTTGCAGCAAATGGATGTGAAGAATGCCTTCTTGCATTGTGATTTGCAGGAAAAAGTGTATATAGAAGAGCCAGCAGGTTATGAAGATTTAGAGCATTCCACGTATGTGTGCAGGTTGAAGAAGGTACTCTATGGGCTCAAGCAAGCACCTAGAGCATGGTCTGACAAGATAAGAGAGTATCTTGTCAATATTGGCTTTTATGTTTCTGATGTTGATCACTCAATTTATGTGAGAAAGGGAGATGTAGGTTTGGTCATCATAGTCATCTATGTGGATGACTTGATTATTACAAGTGATAGTGATAGTGGAATTGCTGAAGTCAAGGAATTTTTGAAGAAGAAGTTTGAGATGAAGGATTTAGGTGAGCTAAGGTACTTTCTTGGCATTGAGGTGATCAGATGTGATGATGGTATATGGCTGTCCCAAAGACAGTATGGCTTGGATATATTGTCCAAGTATGGTATGACAGCATGCAAACCACTTTCAGTCCCATTGGAGCAGAATGTAAAGTTGAGTGCTGATGTTGGGGATGAGATAGAAGACCCTACTATGTTCAGGAGAATAGTGGGGAGTTTGATCTACATGACCATTACAAGGCCAGACTTGAGCTACACTGTTGGTCTTGTGAGTCAGTTTATGCAAGTACCTAGAAAGCCACATTTTGATGCAGTCAGACGCATATTGAGATATGTGAAGTACACATTACATTATGGATTCTTCTATGAGGCAGGTACAAATGTACAGGTGTTTGGATACACATATGCAAATTAGCCTGGTAGTATGTCTGATAGAAGATCTACCAGTGGATACATGTTCTCTCTTGGTAGTGTAGCAGTTACTTGGAGCAGCAAAAAGTAATCTAGAGTTGCTTTGTCAAGTACAGAGCCTGAGCATAGAGGTGTTGTTGTAGCAGCATGTGAGATAGTATAGCTACAAAAGTTATTGGCTGATTTAGATGTGCAAGTGGAAGGTCCATTTGTCATTTATTGTGACAACATGAGCAGTATACAGTTGGCTAAGAACCCTGTGTTCCATGCTAGGACAGAACATATTGAGGTACACTACCACTTTGTGAGAGAGAAGGTACTAGCAGGTGAGATTGACTTGGTGTATGTTAACACACAGGATCAGATAGCTGACATCTTCACGAAGGCATTGGGTACAGAGAAGCTTCAAAAGTTTCAAAGCTTACTTGGAGTTGTAGAGATGCAGTTGAGCTTGAGGGGGAGTGTTGAGATGACAAGCTCAACACATGCAGACATTGATGATGGACCACTTGGTTAGATGGGTCCACACATCTACACTTAGCATGTCGGTGGTCATTATGACTCTCACATGGCCATTAACTCATTACTTATTATATTTAGGTTGTTATATCTATTTACAGCTGCATAGTTATAGCACTAGTCGACTAGTGTAGTCGGTTATGCATTTTTTGACTTAGTAGGCCACTTTCTTTTATGTTGTATCTTATCTATACTTTGTGTACATTGTAAAGAGTGTGGAACAAGAAGAAGAAACCAGCAAGAAAACGTTTTGGCCTCCATCTCTCTTCTTGTCTCTTGAGTGAGCTTCTCCTTGTGCATTTTGTGTGTGTTCGGTGCAACATCTTGAACAAGTCCCCCCACCACGCAATTCTTGACATATTAGCATCGCATTTGCGATGCAAATAGCGACACCGCTATTCTGCGTCGCTAATCGGCATTGCTATTGCTTTTTTGCCTTGTAGTGTTCACTATGTAAGTACATATGTGAAATTTAATGTGTGCATCGTGTGATGAGCCTCTTGAAACAATAAGAGCATATTCGATGGTCATGACGTTAGGCTTGTAGAGTGTGACATCTATCAGTCTATCCTAACAAGTACTTCTCATCCCATAAGGTAATGCTTTCTATATTTCAAAATCATGTAAGATAGTTAGAAACTCTATCATGTGTACTATAATTTTATTTTGCAAACTTTTGTGGATCTTGTCGGCAATAGGATGGTCATTTTGCATAAGTATTATACCAATGCTAGATCCATTAGTGTTGATGAGAATTCATCATCCAATTAGCATTGTAGTTTTGAATTTCTTCAATGTTTTGAAGCTCTTCTCTATAGCAATCTTCTCAGGAGACATCTTTAGATTATAAGTAGCATAGATAGTAAAAAATGCATAATAGCTTTCATTGAGCATTTAAATTAGTACTTTGGGGCTTATCTTTAACTTTAGAGAGCATAGTTTCAGTTCCATTTTTAAGTTGCTGATTGGGTGTTTATGCCATCAAAAGTAAAATTGAAAGAGCTTTTGAAATAATTATTGTTAGTTACATCCTAATGATTCTTTCCTTGGTTGTTGCGAGAACAATATGAGCTATATTCTTAAGTTCATTCTCTACATCATGTGTATAGGATATATCTTTCTAAAGCAAATAAGATTGAAGGGTGTTGAACTTTGTGTGAATTTCTTGCTGCAAACTATCTTTATATTTTATGTGATAGTGTGTTTTTGGCAATGTCTTTCAACGTGCACAAAAGAAGGTGCTGCAAAAATCTCATAGTCCATATGGCTATCGTATCTTTGTCTTTCCATGAGAGATTCGCCAAGGCGAATCTAGGTTATAAGTGAATTTGTGGAGACAAAAATGACTCCTTTACCTTGGACTCAAAGTCATTCCATATACGAGGCTTATGGATGCTATGGCACATAACATTCCAGCGAAGATGTAACGTGTCCACTAGTATCATCCAGAGCACGTCTTAGCAGTCCATCGAAAAGGATGTCTAGAAAGCTCCGCCTGGCACTCCCATGGAATGTTACGGGATTTGCAATCTAGGGCTTTCCGCGTTTGCCATGTAGCGGAAGTATTCCGGTTGTTCCCACTTAGGATCAACCTGAATTAGGGTTTTCTTGATTGGTCATTTATTTATTTTGTAATTCATTGGTCAACAAGTCAAACAGTGCTCTAAAATCTCTAGGAAGCACAAACATTTCCATTGATCGATTTTGTTGTTGGCAAAGTGCTAAGGAAGGAATCCTTCCTTTCGAATGCATCTAGCACTCAATCCGGGGTGTCTTGCAACTTGGCAAGATCCCTTATATTCTGGGTTAAGGCAGACCCTATTAGCCCAACTTGGTCAAACCTTAAAGTTCATTGGGTACCTCAGTTTCTGGTTTAATCTCCAATTAATCTTCCTTACCCAAGGAGGATATCAAAGTACACATCCTCTTACAAGATAACTTTGCATAAGGATCCGCCATCCTCGTTGCGAGAATTTGTCCTTCCTTCTTGTGATCCAATCACAAGACCATATGACTTCGTACTTGCTGTACAAGTGCCGCATTGTACTATGCGATAATGGAATTCGAATCAATCTGTTTCGGGTTCTTTAAGCTGACATTGTTAGACCTAGGGTTTCCTAGCTTCATTCTTGTAAGAATCTCAGGGACAAACCCTAGTTCCTTTTTCGATTACAATTTACTGACCCTACTTCAGGGAATGTGGACAAGTATTTAAGGTATAGACGTTTCTTGGAATTTTAACTCATTCCCACAAATATTTCGCAGCATTTTAATTTGGTTAACTCTAAAAGGTAATTTCGAGATTACTTCTGTATGATTTGTTATCTACATGTCAATTGACTTTTCAATCTTATACTTCATCGATTTGAGGTTAGGTTAAATCAACTAATCTTCCCTTTTCTTTGCGAACAAACTCATGCTAAATAAGCAACCTTTTCCTTGCTAAGTTATGCAGTTAACAATGATAATTTCATAGAGTTTATGCATCGTAAGAGTCCTTTCATGATTTGTATTTTCCACGCATAAAGATATTTGAAAAAAAATTACGCTTATGCTTTATCTATTTTGCATGTTCCATTAAACTAAATTCCTTCGTCATGAACAACTAGGACAAAATATATCCTATCCCTAACAATTCATCTTGTATGATTGAATTACAACGATATAAAATTAAGAAGAAAAAAACCTGGGTTTGGGGTGAGATATCCACATGGATACTGGGATACGACCCTCCCGCAGCTGCGCCTTGGACTTTCTTAGGAGGCATCGCAATTGTAGTTGTTCGGACGTGGAAGCAGCTTTACAACCCCTCCATGGAATTCCACCGTCACTCCTTTGCCCTGTCCGTCGAAAGTAGTTTTTAGAAGGCTCCCTCGAGGCTTTTGAGCGGGAAAGGAAGGTATTAAGAAGCCCTCAATACTCTCTTCTCTTTTTCAAGTGGGGGAAAAGAACAAAGCTCCAAGGGTATTTTGCCTCGGTTTCAAGAGCACAAAGGAAGGGCTTAAGGGGGTTTTTCTGATAGGGGGTTTCAAGATGCCTCAAGGGAAGGGCCTTAAGGAGGATTTAAAGGAAAACCGAGGAGATATGACCTTAAAGGGCAAAACCCTTTTACAGGGGGGAAACCCTAAGGGAGAAACTCCAAGGGAAATAGAACCTTAAAGGTTATAGGTAAGGGTCTAAGGACCCTTAGGCAAATTAGGAGGAAAGGGACTTATGAGGGTTCACACATGGGGGGGGGGGGGGGGGGGGGGTGGAATGAGGGTGGTTTTTTAGCACAAGGCAAAGGGCCTAAGAGAACTTTAAAACCTCGGGGGAGGGGAATTCAAGAGGCATGAAAAGGGGGCTTATAGGGGTTAAAAACTGGGGGGGAAGGTGATAATAAGGTTTTTTTGAAGCCCATAAGAAAGGGCTTAAAGGTTAAATCACGGGGCGGGGGGGGAGATGGTGGTTTTAGAGGCCAAGGGAATGGGGCTAAGAAGGCCCCCCCCCTTTGGAAGCTTCTATGCTTCTAGAAGGTTACATGGGGAGGGGGGGTGAAATAGGCAAGGTTGATGGCTTCGTGGCAGCTTTGTGGCCAGCTTGCACAAGTGCAGGCGGCAGAATCAGGCGGATTGGAGGCTGTACGGTGGCGGCTATTGGCATGGCAACTCACGACAACTTCACCCCGACTGCTCAGTACGGCATTGAGGCGGCCTTATCTTTGTGAGAGAGAGAATAGAGGGAGGCACAGCATAACAAGCAGTGTGGCTATGGCGGGCATCTCTTCTTCCTTTGTCTTTTTTTTTTCCCCCTTGCCTCAGAGCAGCATCCTCCTCTGTTTAAATAGGGGAGGGGAGGGGGATCCTCCCTCTCCATCGTGTCAGTGCGCATGGTCCTCCTCCCTCCAAAGCATCCAACAAGGATGCTTAGTCATCCATCATTCCCTCCCTCTCCCCCAACATGACAATCGGCTCGGGGAAGGAGGGAATAATTTTAAAAAATTACCTAATTTAAAAGAAAAATATTATCCCTACTAAGAGGGTATTCATGCTAAATGCGTATTTCTACTACGAAGCTGTCACAGAAGAAAGAATTTATTAGATAGGTACTTTGAAACACACTTAATTTATCTTTTTCATTGAAGGATTCCTCATCAAAATAATCATCAATCTAACTAAACAATGATAATTTGCTTTATCATCTTTGTGACAATCAAATTTTGTAAATTAAATAGATTTATGGCTAATTGTTTTCTTCTTTTGTGCTTACTATGCATCAAGAACACCATGACGCATGCTTGTGATGTGATTATCTTCATCTTGGGAGACTTGAGCCCATTTTTGCTCATGTTCTTGTAGAACACATGTGTTCTCCATTAAATTATATTTTTGTAGGTCTACGTGTGACTGAGGAGTAATTTTGGGTGAAAGGAAGTCATCTTCAATGTGGTTGGAATTCATTACCTAATGTGAGATAGATAAGAACTTGTTAGATAACTCCTCATACCAAAACTTAGAAAGAAAACACGGTAGGAGCGAAATATTAAGATAAAATATTTTTTTGTTGATGGAAAATCATTTTCAATGCTTTTTCCATGCCTTATTTCGGTACTCATAGCAACATATTGACACAAAAGCTTATACCAACATGAGTTTAAATGGAACTTAATATATTTTAAAAGTCACATGCACTTTTTGTCTTAATTTCTTTTAATATTCCCAATATCCCTTATGGTATATCTCATTGAAAAACTCCATTGCTTCGATGTAGGTTTGTTTTTTTCACATACATGCTCATGAAACCTAGATTTCTAGTCTATTTGTGATAAAACTGAGAGAGAGAGAGAGAGAGAATGTCTGTATAAAAAAAATCATTTGCAAGTGTTCATTGGTAAGAAACCTTTCGTTGCCAATTTTCAAACATTTGGACATGAATTTTTGTGACATGTCCACTAGTATCATCCAGGACACGTCTTAGCAGTCCATCGGAAAGGATGTCTAGAAAGCTCTGGCCGGCACTCCCATGGAATGTTACCGGGTTTGCCATCTAGGGTTTTCCGCGTCTACCACGTAGCGGAAGTATTCTGGCCGTCCCCACTTAGGATCGACCAGAATTTGGGTTTTCCTGTTTGGTCATTTCCTAATAGCAACTACGTCGGACCCAAGCGAACTACTTTATGCAGAAACGCCAGGTCCGAAGCGGATTTAGCTGCACTTGGTTCAAGGAGAATGGGAAACGAGAGGGATGCAAAGCTCAATCTCTCTGCCATTAAGGCATAGTCCCATTCCGTTCCCCTAAAACAATGTAAATCGGGTAAAACATAACTCTAGGTCATCGCTTTCGTTGTTCGTGTCCTTTGACAATCATCCCGCTGTTCTTCGAGATTTGAGAAAAGTTCCTGGCCAACCGAGACCAACCAACCATAGGACAAACCCATGGCCCATCCTCCGCACTTTCCTCAGTTTGTTTTAGTTAGGTAATTATCTAACACATTAATTGGACATGTAACAATCAGCTTCTTTAATTAATCCTTTAAGCATTGGTTCCTTCACGTAATCTTATCACGTGACATAGAAAAAAAATATCAAACAAGTTCTTTATTAACATATCATCATATTTATCTTTGAAATACAAGGAGTTCCGCTCGTAGGCTTGTCCATAATCTGCCCGAAGGCTATCCAGTAATCCACAAGGATCACTATTCCAAGCTTTTGCCCATACACTAGTATGCAAGCCTGGAGATCCAATCCTGAGTCACGTTAGCCTCTTGTGCAGGACCCGAAAGGCGAGGGATTTATGGCCACAGCCCCCCCTGGCACCCAAGCGTCCTCTTGCTCCAAGTAGAGCTCAATGGAGAGACCTCTCGCAGCGGGTTTGGTCCACGTTCCCGACGCGGTGAACAACCCCCTTGGTTAGAGTCAGGCGGGCAGTCGGGGGTAACTAAAGCTGCCTCTCCCTTCAGGCCTTCAACCTGAAGTATAGATATTCATTTAATTTGCAATTCATAAATCAAATAGTGCTCTAAAATCTCTAGCAAGCACAAACATTTAATCGATCTTGTTGTTGGCAAACTGTTAAGGAAGGAATATTTCCTTTTGAATGCATTAGCACTCGATCCAGGGTGTCTTGCAACTTGGCAAGATCCCTTATATTCTGGGTTAGGGCGTAGCCTACTAACCCAACTTGGTCAACCCTAAAGTTTATTGGATACTTTAGTTTCCGGTTTTTAACCTTTCTTACTTAGAAGGATATCAAAGAATACATCCTTTTGCAAAATAACTTGTGTAAGGATCCGCCATCCTTGTTGAGGGTATTTCACTTTTCTTCTTGTGAATTAATCACAAGACCATATGACTTCGTACTTGCTGTGCAAGTCCTGCATCGTACTATACGATGAAGCAATCCGTTTCAGTTTCTTTAAGCTGATGTTTGTCACACCTAGGGTCTCCTTTTATTATTTTTTTATTATTTTCTTTAAGAACTTTAGGGACAAACCCTAGTTCTTTTACATTTACGATTTATTGACCCTACACTCAGGGAAGGTGGGCAAGTATTTAAGGTATAAACGTTTCTTCGATTTTAAATCATTCCCAATGCATATTTCGCAGCATAGGTATTTCTGAGTTTATATTAATTTGGTTAACTTTTAGAAGGTAATATCGAGATCACCTCGGCACGATTTGTTATCTATGTGACAATTGATTTTTCAGTCCTAAACTTTATTGCTTTGAGGTTAGGTAAATTCAATTAATCTTCCTTTTTCCTTGAGAACAAAACTCATGTCAAATAAACAATCTTTTCCTTGCTAAGATATGCCGTTAGCAATGATAGCTTCCTAGAGTTTAAGCAACGTAAGAAACCTTTCATGAATTTCACATTCTATGATGATTCGTTGCAAAAAGAATAGGGGTTAATGGTGCAAGATGCAATTTTTATACCTTCACGATTTAACGGAAATATACTACTATAGTGGGTAGATAATCTTGCTCGTAATTCGTTTTTAATGCATAATGCTATTTGAAGGAAAACTATGTTTTATAGTTTATCCATTTTGCATGTTCAACTAAACTAAATTCCTTCATCGTAAATAACTAGCACAAAGTATATCTTATCCCTAACAATTCATCTTGCATGATTGAATTAAAACCAATATAAAACCAAGGAGGAAAAACCTGGTTTTGGGGTGAGATATCCACATGGATACCGGGAGATGACCCTCCCGCAGCTACTCCTTGGACTTTCTTAGGTGGCATGACAGTTGTAATCCTTCGAAAGTGAAAGTAGCTTTACACTCCTTTTCAGAATTCACCGTCGCTTCAATACTCTTCTTCTCTCTTTCGAGGCAAGGAGCCATTTAAAGAATTGACCACGAGAAAGGGGTAATAAGACCTTTAAGGTCTTAGCTTCTTCGGAGAGGGAAATGTTTATAAAGCCTAAAAGAAAAAGGCCCTATATGGATTCATACGCGGTGAAAATGGTGTGTGTGAGTGTGGTTTTAAAAAACATATGAAGGGCCTTGGGAGATCTTTGGGCTTGGGGGTAAAAGGTATAGGAAGGGGGATTTTTGGAGAGGTTTTGGGACACAGAGTAGTAAAGGCTTTAGGGATTTTAACCCGGGGTGAAGGGGAAAGGTGAAGGGTGAAGGGTGAAGGCTTATAGCACCGGGAAGGAAAAGGGTGTGTACGAAAAAAGGGGATATGGGAGTTTAAAAAGGGGCTTAGGGGGGTGTGTTAAAAAAAAGAATATGAGGGGGGGTGAAACACGGGGTTTCAAACACAAGAAGGGACTTATAGATTTAGGCACAGGGGATTAATGGTTTTTGAGGCCAAGGGGAGTGGGCTAAGGTGGCTTTTGGGGGATGCTAGGGGGGAAAAGGGGCCTAAAGAGCCCCCTTAGAAGCTTCTAGGTAGCACGTGGCGGCATGGAGACGGTGACTTGGAGGCATGATGGCGGCTCAAAACTCCCTGACAGTAGGTGGCGGCACTCTAAATCAATGTCTCCCTTCCCTCCACGGCGCAGCACGGCGTCCCATCACTCCCCCCTCCTTCCTCCACACACGTTACAGTCAGCGCAGCACGGAAAATTGTCCTCCACACGGCGGTAGTTGTCGCAATGCAACTCTCTTCTCCTTTCCTCCAAACGGCGCAGCAGCACCGTTCACTCTCTCCCTTCCTCCACACAATGGTTCTCCCACAGTCGTCGTCACAGTCTTCCTTTTCAATAGGCTGATATGGAATACATTGTGAACCTTTAGGTTCTTAGGGAGTTGCAATCTATAAGCATTGGGTCCTAGGCATTTGAGAATTTTGTACGGCCCAGAATACCTTGGACTTAGCCTTTTGTCTATCCTTGGCCACTTGTATGTGTTGTCCTATTGTCTTTATTTGATCATCCATCTCTTCCAACATCTGTCTTGAAGCTTCATTCCTTAAGGTTGGATTGGAAAAATTTAGGGGACTTCGACAATCATGACCATACAATGCTTGGAAAGGGGTTATCTAAATGCTTTGTTAGTACGAAGCATTGTAGGCAAATTCAACCAATGGCAAGTATTGAATCCACCTCTTCGGCTCTCGACAGCAGTATGCCCTAAGCATATCCTCGATGACTTGATTTACTCACTTTGTTTGGCCATCCGTTTGGGGATGGTAGGCGGTGCTAAAATAGATTTGAGTCCCAATAGCTTCAAAGATAGCTCTCCAGAAGTGTGATGTGAGGAGAGAATCTCGATCACTAATGATTCTTCTGGGTAAACCATGTAGCTTGAATATCTCTTTGATAAACAACCTTGCAATGTCGGAGGCTTTATAGTTTGTCTTTACTGGAATAAGGTGTGCAACCTTGGTAAGCATGTCAACCACAACCATGATGGAGTTGTATCCTCCCTGGACTTGGGGTAAGCCTACAAAAAAATCCATACTGATGAATTCCCATCTCATTTGGGGGATGTCAAGCGGTTTTAGTTTCCCTGGCATCATGACATGTTCGGCTTTGATACGTTGGTAGGACAAACACTCAGTGACATATTTGAGAACGTCACCTTTGAACCTCTCCCAATGGTAGCTCTTCCTAACTGCATTAAGACTCTTAGCATAGCCAGGATGTCCTGCGAAAGGGGAATCATGAGCTTCCCACATTATCTTCTGCTTAAGTGACTGGCTTGCTGGTATACACAGCCTTGTTCTGTAGTAGACAAGTCCATTATCAATGGAAAATTCCTGATACTTAGCTTGCAACTTTTGATTCTGCTCCTTGGTAGAGATCTCATTTAGCATTGTTTGGTAGGCCAAATCATGGCATGCTTCCTCTCTAGCTAACTCAAGTATAGGATTGTTTGGCATAGATACTTTTGTAGCTAGAGATCTGGCCGTTGATGGATTCTACAAGATTAGGGATTTTAGGAATGCCTTGCGACTAAGTGCATCGGCAACTACATTCTCTTTCCCTGGTCGGTACTTGATTTCAAAGTCATATTCCTCCAACACTTCAATCCACCGACGTTGCCTCATGTTGAGCTCGTTCTGGGTAAAGATCCATTTGAGGCTCTTATGGTCGATTACTAGAGTAAACTTGTTACTCAACAAGTAGTGTCTCCAAAGCTTTAGAGCATGGATGACAGCTAGTAATTCTAGATCATGCATAGCATAATTCTTTTCATGACTCTTCAATTTCCTTGAAGAGTATGCTACTGGATGACCTTCCTGCATAAGTACACACCCCAAGGCAAGAATGCTAGCATCAGTTTACTACCTCGAACTCCTTATTGAGGTCTGGAGGTTTTAGAATAGGTTTTGATACCAAACTTTGCTTCAATCTATCGAAGCTATTTTTTTCAGGGGTTGACCATGTAATGGAAGTCTGTTTCTTTAGTAAATCTGTCAAAGATGTTGCAATCAAAGCATAGGTTTTTATGAAAACCCTATACCATCCTGTCAATCCAAGAAAACTGCGTATTTCTTTGACAGATGCTGGTGTTGGCCATTCAAGTAGATCTCTAACCTTGGTTGGGTTCACTGATATTCCTTCTAATGATACTATGAATCCCAGATATTCAATCTAACGCTTGAAGAATACACACTTCTTCATTTTAGCATACAACTTATGTAACCTCATTGTCTTCAAGACAATCCGAAGTTGAGGTTCATGATCATCTTTCTGTTTAGAATAGACTATAGTGTCATCGAAGAAGACAAGCACGAAATCATCAAGATATGGCCTAAAGATGTCGTGCATTAACCTATTGAAGGTGGCAGGTGCATTCGTAAGCCTGAATGACATAACCAAGAACTCAAAGTGCCCATATCTTGTATTAAAGGCCATCTTTGGGATATCTTCTTCCTTGATTCTTATCTGATAGTAACCTGATCTGAGATCAATATTGGAGAAGATCTTTGCACCCTAAAGACGATCAAGAAGCTCATCTATTCTAGGAATAGGATACTTGTTCTTGTGATTGCTGATTGATTCAGCCCTCAGTAATCAATACATAGTCGAAGTGTCCCATCTTTCTTTATCTGGAATAGTACTAGAGCTCCCCATGGTGAATTGCTAGGCCGGATGTAGCCCTGATCTAATAGTTTCTTGAGTTGTTCCTTCAACTAATTGCTTCTGGTATGGACATTCTATAATGTCTCTTTGCAATTAGCGCAGCTCCAGGTACTAACCTAATCTCATGATCTACTTCTCTTTGAGGCAGAAGTCCGGTCAACTCTTCAGGGAATGCGTCCGCGTATTCCTTTAGCCAAGAAGGTCCTTCATGAGACTCTTGCTTTTGATCTAACTTGTTGAGTTTGATCAAGTAAACGGGATATCCTTTTCTAACTCCTTTTATGATCCGAGATACTTTGGCCAATTAGATTCTTGGCACTTCTGCCTCACCTTGAGTTGTGACTAATTACCTTTCAGAGTTTTGAAAGGAAACTTGACCCTTTCCACAGTGAATGTGGGCGTCGTTGGGCTTAAGCCAATCCATTCCGAGTAGACACTCATGGATACCTAAATTCATGACTTTGAATTTCACTGAAGTCTTCTTTCCTCCCAGAAAGAATTCCACCTTAGCAGTTTGCCTGGTTCAAGTTACCTCACGACCATTTACCAATTCCACAAGCAGGGTAGGTGCTTCTATTGTGGCTATTCCTAGTCTTTTTGCACATGTTGGTGAGATAAAGAAATGTGTACTACCAAAATCAATCAAGGTCTTGAAACCTTTACCTTGATAGTCCGACGGTGTCTGAATCACCGAGAACTGGCGATTCGGCCCTTTTTTGTGTAAAGCGGCATGGACTGTCGCTCTTTCGAATTCTGCTTCCATGGTCGGATCTTCTTCTTCTTCTTCTTTACCTCTTTGCCTATTGGCAATGCAGGCGGTTCTTCCTCTTCCTCGGGTAGCGGTTCTTTGACCGCGACCTGTTCCTTGGAAAGGCGCTTGGCGATGTCCTCCACCAAGCTTGGGACATTGCCTCTTGAAGTGACCGGGTTCGTTGCAGTGGAAACAACTGAGGTTTCGGCCATTACTTTGAGTAGGAACAAAGTTGTTGACGTTATTCGTCCTTGCTTTCTTTCTTTGTCCCTGATTATGACCTTCAACTCTCTTCATTTGAGGTCTGAATGCTCCTCTATTCGGGTCATTATAAGACTAAGTTTTTTTACCCCTTGGTCTAGCTTGCACCTCCTAAATTTTAGGCGCCGCTCGAATGAGTGCATCCTGAATATCTAATGGATGCATAGATTCGAGATGGGTATTTACTGGTGGATTTAAACCCGCACAAAATTTGGATACATGTTGTGTCATGTCCATCTGTGGCGCATACTTTAAAAGTGAGACAAATTTGGAGTAGTATGCATCAAGTGTGAGTCCTAGCTGTTTTAGCTCGTAAAACTCGTTCATTTTCTGCGTGAAATAAGCAGGTGGTAAGTATCTTCCCTGCACAGCTTTCTTCAGCTTCTCCCAAGTAACGAATACCCCTATGCGATCCCTTGATCCCTGCACCATTGCTTCCACCAAAGTCTGGCTTCGCCGGTGAGCTTTAACTTGGCAAGCATAGCCTGATTGGTGGGTGCAGTACTGGCTTCTTTGAAGTAATCCTCCATGGATTCAATCCAAATTTCAGCATCAGCCTGGACGAATCTGCCTCTCCCGTCAAACTCGGGTGGCTTAATCTGCTTGAGAAGGAACTTCTTCTCTTAGATCACAGCAGTACTTGATGTAGGAGGCAAATTAGGAACCTGTACCTGGGGTTGTGCGTGAATAACGGTTTTCCTAACGTTATTATACGATAATGGACGTTAGCTTATATTACATCTTTAATTCAGCTATCTCATAAACAATGTAGCTACTCACCTTTTTATCAACTATTATGCACAACCAGACATTGATAAAAAGAAGTCTTTATTTGTATTTATATGGGCATAGTCTTTTCGAATACAACGTTTCATGTGATGATGAGCCAATTGTTACATTTAGTTTGGGGAGAACAACGTTGTATTGCATTTATCTACAGGAACTGTGTAATAGTAAGGTTTTGGGTCATGGATCTTCAGGAATCGGTAAGTCATTGGAAGTTTAGGATATCCTTTCCGTTGGAATCCATACTTCTCATGGTGGCCCAACACTTTAATCCTGTCGGGAGGGATTACATGAGTTACTTCCTCATATACATATGAGTTCATTTCAACCCTCCGACCTCGAATATGTAAAGTCCAATTTACGTGAGCTTCCACAAAAACGAACAGCTTCACGACTTTTAGGTGTTCCAACAACTTGATCCTCTTTAGATTGGTCTGTAGATAAGCAAACCGGTGGGCAGCTATATAGTAGATTCCTGAAGCACCCATCCATATTCGTTCCATGTACAAAGGTAATGGATTATAGATCTGCTCCAGGATGTTCATCATCCCAATTCTTTGTCTATAAAGCAGAGAATGCATTGCAATCCTAAACATGACTCGAAATACCAAAAACTTGTTCCATGCTTCATAATTCTGCAAGACAGCTTCGAAGGTAAGGAAATGTTTGGACAACAAAAATTTCTTTACTTCATTTCATTGAGATCTTATAAAAACAATTCCGTTGTTGGTCGGCTCTGATACCAACTGTGACGTGTCCACTAGTATCATCCAAGACAAGTCTTAGCAGTCCATCGGAAAGGATGTCTAGAAAGCTCCGCCCGGCACTCCCATGGAATGTTACGGGGTTTGCAATCTAGGGTTTTCCGTTTCTGCCACGTAGCGGAAGTATTCTGGCCATCCCCACTTAGGATCGACCGGAATTTGGGTTTTCATGTTTGGTCATTTCCTAATAGCAACTAGCGTCGGACCCAAGCGAACTACTTTACGCAGAAACGCGAGGTCCGAAGCAGATTCACACTGCACTTGGTTCAAGGAGAATGGGAAACGAGAGGGATGCAAAGCTCAATCTCTCTGCCATAAGGCATAGTCCCATTCCGTTCCCCTAAAACAATGTAAATTGGGTAAGACATAACTCTAGGTCATCGCATTCGTTGTTCGTATCCTTTGACGATCATCGCGCTGTTCTTCGAGATTTGAGAAAAGTTCCTGACCACCCAACCGTAGGAGGGACCCATGGGCCATCCTCCACACTTTCCTCGGTTTGTTTTAGTTAGGTAATTATCTAACACATTAATTGGACATGTAACAATCAGCTTCTTTAATTAATCCTTTAAGCACTGGTTCCTTCACGTAATCTTATCACGTGACATAGAAAAACAATATCAAACAAGTTCTTTATTAACATATCATCATATTTATCTTTGAAATACAAGGAGTTCCACCCGTAGGCTTGTCCATAATCTGCTCGAAGGCTATCTAGTAATCCACAGCGATCACTATTCCAAGCTTCCGCCCGTACACTAGTATGCAGGCCTCGAGATCCAATCCCGAGTCACGTTAGCCTCTTTTGCAAGACTCGAAAGGCGAGGGATTTACGGCCAGAGCCCCCCTAGCACCCAAGCATCCTCCTGCTCCAAGTAGAGCTCAACGGAGAGACCTCTTGCGGCGAGTTCGGTCCACGTTCCCGGCGCGGTCAACAACCCCCTTGGTTAGGGTCAGGCAGGCAGTCGGGGGAAACTGAAGCTGCCTCTCCCTTCAGGCCTTCAACCTGAAGTATGGATATTCATTTAATTTGTAATTCATAAATCAAACAGTGCTCTAAAATCTCTGGAAAGCACAAACATTTAATCGATCTTGTTGTTGGCAAACTGCTAAGGAAGGAATCTTTTCTTTTGAATGCATTAGCACTCGATCCAGGGTGTCTCGCAATTTGGCAAGATCCCTTATATTGTGGGTTAGGGCGTAGCCTACTAACCCAACTTGGTCAACCCTAAAGTTTATTGGATACTTTAGTTTCAGGTTTTTAACCTTTCTTACTTAGAAGGATATCAAAAAATACATCCTTTTGCAAGATAACTTGTGTAAGGATCCGCCATCCTTGTTGAGGGTATTTCACTTTTCTTCTTGTGAATTAATCACAAGACCATATGACTTCGTACTTGCTGCACAAGTCCTGCATTGTACTATATGATGAAACAATCCGTTTCAATTTCTTTAAGCTGATGTTTGTCAGACCTAGGGTCTCTTTTTATTATTTTCTTTAAGAACTTCAGGGACAAACCCTAGTTCTTTTACATTTAGGATTTATTGACCCTACACTCAGGGAAGGTGGGGAAGTATTTAAGGTATAAACGTTTCTTGGATTTTAAATAATTCCCAATGCATATTTTGCAACATAGGTATTTCTAAGTTTATATTAATTCGGTTAACTTTTAGAAGATAATATCGAGATCACCTCGACACGATTTGTTATCTATGTGACAATTGATTTTTCAGTCCTAAACTTTATTGCTTTGAGGTTAGGTAAATTCAATTAATCTTCTTTTTTCCTTGTGAATAAAACTCATGCTAAATAAACAATCTTTTCCTTGCTAAGATATGCAGTTAGCAATGATAGCTTCCTAGAGTTTAAGCAATGTAAGAAACCTTTCATGAATTTCACCTTCTATGATGATTCGTTGCAAAAAGAATAGGGGTTAATGGTGCAAGATGCAGTTTTTATACCTTCATGATTTAACGGAAATATACTACTATAGTGGGTAGATAATCTTGCTCATAATTCGTTTTTAATGCATAATTCTATTTGAAGGAAAACTATGTTTTATACTTTATCCATTTTGCATGTTCAACTAAACTAAATTCCTTCATCGTAAATAACTAGGACAAAATATATCTTATCCCTAACAATTCATCTTGCATGATTGAATTAAAACCGATATAAAACCAAGAAGGAAAAACCTGGTTTTGGGGTGAGATATCCACATGGATACCGGGAGATGACCCTCCCGCAGCTACTCCTTGGACTTTCTTAGGCGGCATGATAGTTGTAATCCTTCGAAAGTGAAAGTAGCTTTACACTCCTTTTCAGAATTCACCATCGCTTCAATACTCTTCTTCTCTCTTTCGAGGCAAGGAGGTGTTTAAATAATTGACCACAAGAAAGGGGTAACAAGACCTTTAAGGTCTTAGCTTCTTCGAAGAGGGAAAGGTTTATAAAGCCTAAAAGAAAAAGGCCCTATAGGGATTCATACGCGGTGAAAATGGTGTGTGTGAGTGTGGTTTAAAAAACATATGAAGGGCCTTGGGAGATCTTTGGGCTTGGGGGTAAAAGGTATAGGAAGGGGGATTTATGGAGAGGTTTTGGGACACGGAGTAGTAAAGGCTTTAGGGATTTTAACCCGGGGTGAAGGGGAAAGGTGAAGGGTGAAGGCTTATAGCACGGGGAAGGAAAAGGGTGTGTAAGGAAAAAGGGGATACGGGGGTTTAAAAAGGGGCTTAGGGGGGTGTGTTAAAAAAAAGAATATGAGGGGGGGTGAAATACCGGGTTTCAAACACAAGAAGGGACTTATAGATTTAGGCACGGGGGATTAATGGTTATTGAGGCCAAGGGGAGTGGGCTAAGGTGGCTTTTGAGGGATGCTAGGGGGGAAAAGGGGCTTAAAAAGCCCCCTTAGAAGCTTCTAAGAAGCTTCTGGGCAGCACGTGGCGGCGTGGAGACGGTCACTTGGAGGCATGATGGCAACTGAAAACTCCCTGAGAGCAGGTGGCGGTGCTCTAAACCAATGTCTCCCTTCCCTCCACGGCGCAGCACGGCGTCCCGTCACTCCCCCCTCCTTCCTCCACACACGTTACAGTCGGCGCAGCACGGCAAATCGTCCTCCACACGGCGGTAGTTGTCGCGATGCAGCTCTCTTCTCCTTCTGCCTAGACGGCGTAGCAGCACCGTTCACTCTCTCCCTTCCTCCACACAATGGTCCTCCCACAGTCGTCGTCACAGTCTTCTTCTCTCCCTCATGGTGTATCCGGCTCACGACCTCCCTCCTTGATCTTTAGAGGAGGAGGTATCTATGGGAAGGGGGGGTAGGGCCTCCCTCTCCCACGTGGATCTTGCATGTAGTCCCTCCCCTCCACCTCTACATTCTCCAAT
The DNA here is from genome assembly GCF_053477565.2 of Lygodium microphyllum. Classification (NCBI taxonomy): domain Eukaryota; kingdom Viridiplantae; phylum Streptophyta; class Polypodiopsida; order Schizaeales; family Lygodiaceae; genus Lygodium; species Lygodium microphyllum. The sequence goes on along the minus strand of NC_141162.1, from coordinate 8,620,439 downwards.
TAGAACCATCCTCTTCCCTCAGCCACGCTTCGGCTTGGGGAAAGAGGATTTAAAAAATTTGCATTGAAGCCAATATTAATCCCATATCCTCCTCCCAAGAGGAGGTTCTCATGAAAAGTATGCGGTTTCATTAAGCCATGTCTCGTTTGGGCACAGTAGAGAGTGTATTAGTAAAGACTAACCTGTCCCAAACCACAATGCAACATTGTCATTTTCCCGAGACTTCACATGGCATTTATAATATTTTTAATAGAAATATTACAAATTTTAATGTATGTACCAGATTCCTCAAGGACCAAATGAGATTCAGAGAGGCAAAAATGCATGTTCCTTGAGTGTAGTAAAGAGTCAAAAGGTATCAACTCTAAAACCCTTTTGAAAGGAGGGTCATCATAAGTCATGAACTTGTATTTGTTGTGTATCCACATCAATTTGAGGAGGAATATTATTCTTCAAGTACTAAAAAAATCCTACTCATCCTCCATAACTAGCAAACATAGGTCAGCTAGTCCCTACAACATGATAAGGAGAATGAGCATAAGGAGCCTGACACAAGGAAGTAGGTGCTTAAGTGGGTAATTCAACTCCTACATTGAAAGGATTTGCTGGTAATTTAAGAGATTCAAGATGTGGCATGTTGATCCAAGAAGCTAAAGGAGTAAAGGATAGCTCAAGCACATTTGGTCAACTACACATTGGTGACAAAGTTACAAAAAGTACAAGAGCATGGTAACCTTCAATTGGCTATGGAAGAACTAAAGTGGGTGCAATCATAATCAAACCTAGGAATTTGTAGGTCATCCAAAGAATCACAAGATAATTGGCACAAAGTGTGTCTACGAGGCTGATGGATCACAGGATAAGCATAAAACACCACTTGTAGCAAATGAATTTTCATAGATAGAAGTTTTTGACTACAATGACCCTTTTGCTTATACAACTAGGTTGACTGCTATTGGTACCATTGTAGATCTTCATGTACAATGTGAGTGGTTGGTGAAACAAGTGGACATCAAATAAGCCATCTTGAAAGAATTTCTCAAAGAGAAGTGTATGTGGAATAACTATTAATTTTGTAGCTTTAAGTACTGAAGACAAAGTTTGCAGATTATGTATAACATTGTATGCTAGACAAGCGATGTCACACGAGACATGTGCGGGGATTCGCGAAAGTCACTCGTTGGCAAGGACGCTTTGCAATGGGAGAAATCAACATAAAATAATTATCATTGAAGAGAATTTTAGATTCTAGATGAATGAGAAAACAAATTCTTTGATTAAAGATATAGACAAGATACAAGATCAAAAGAATCTTAGATATGAAATTCATCTGGTCTCTTTTAAGCAAGCAAAAGATCACTTGCCAATTGAAAGACAAGGTCAAAATCTCAAACTGAGAAAGAAGAGAAGAATGTAGAATGTCAAGATTTATGGAAATATCTTCAAGGAAGGCAAGGAGCTCAAAGGTAGAACTCAAGCCCCTCTCGTAGAATTTGATGACGAGAACTTCGAAGAGGGTAAGGAGCTCATAGCTCAACTCAAAATCCACTCCATAGAGCTTGACGACGATATTCAAAGTAGACAAGGAGCACCAAGCTCAACCTCAAGACTCTCTCTCAAATTTAATGGCAAAGCTTTGAAGAGGCGAGGAGCTTAAAGCTCAACGCAAGAGGCTCTCATGTGTGGTCTTGATGGAGAGATCAAGGAGGGCCTTTTACACCTCTTCTACCCCCTTATATAGTTTTTCCTTCCACATGATGAGTGGGTTTTTTTGTTTAAAGCTAAGATTTAAAAATTTTAAGCGCTAAGAAAAAAAAACAATAGGCTTAATAGCTAAAGCTTTTAAGAGTTAAAAGTATAAAGCCTTTTCAAGCTTTAATTGTATTCTTTTCGCCACCTTTGTGTATGTTGTCTTCTTGCTCTGATGATCAAAAAGCACCCCTGTGGAGCCTTCTTTACCTAAAGGATCAGGTCTATCAAGAAGGCTCGAACCATTTGTTTCAAAACCTGCGAAACCTGTGCTAGCATGCACATGTTATGATGTACTTATAGCTTCCAAGCCTATTACATTGGGAAATTTAAAGAAAGCACTTGATGATTTGCAAGAAATCTTCACAACTTTCCCTCCTTACTGATTTGATGGTTGAATACTTGCTAAGAACTTCATATCAAAGTGGCCTTGGCTTAGTTTAAGTGGCACAAGAAAGAAATGTAGGAAAAATGAGCTTGATGTTGGCTATGTCTGCCATTTAGGGTTTGCAGATAGTGGCATGATTTTTTTCTCATTCTAGTTCATAGAGGTGATCATTTGGGAAACCCTTCAAGTGGGAGAGAACTTAGGTATGGATCTTCAAAATCCCCATGTCAATCATCAACGTCATGATGTGAAGATGTGGCACAAATTGTACGACCATCACTCCGAAAAATCTAGACAGTAAGTTTGAATTCATGCAATGATGGAGCATATGTTGAGCAATGTATAGAAAGAGGCTACACTAGGTGTGACTACCTAAATTGTCAACATGATTTCAACCAATTATTGAAGTCTATAGGTGACTTAATGTAGGAAAAGATGGGGTTTATGAAGTAGAAGATGATTAACTAAATAAATGCAACTAGTCATAATAAATCAAATAATCATTTGAATTCTATTAAATAATAAAATCATGTAGATTTTAGCACTTGATATATAAATATTATGGCTTCACTCATGTTCACACCTACAAGTCTCATGCTCGAAAAGGATATGCATCCCCATCGACCTTCCTCCCAAGATAAAAATAATGTGCTCTTAGGAATGGCCATGCTCTAGTGGATAACCATTCAAGGCACTCATTCCATCAATGTGCACATAAGGGAGAACCATTGATGGTGCTCATCCCCTTCTTGTGTTGCCAATATAATTGACATTTATACATTTGGACAAATTAGCACATGAGGAATTGACGTGTTAAAATGCATACAGTTCTAATGGTCTCATATGCTATTATCAAAGTATCATTTGTTGCTAGGATGTTTCTTACATTATTGTTTCCTAAATCAATTGTTAAACCCGTGGAGTTGAAAATTACATATCATATGAGAGTAATCAAGCCTAGATTATTTCATATAGGATCATGTGGGTGTGAATGATTAATCACATATGTTCATCAATGGAATGATTCTATTTTTATATATTATAGATGATACAATCACATATGGTAATATAGTGCTAATGTTGACACTCACACATGAGAATACAAGCTATAGCTTATTTACTATGTAGGAATTAAAAAGGTACAAACCACACTTGCTATTATGGTTCTTTAGTTAACCACATGTGAGAACCCTGTCAACCCATATATAGGCTCTCTATCTTTCATGTGTCATACATAAATGACCCATGCAATGCTATTTCAAATTTTTAGTAATAAAAGTGCAAGTAAAATAGATCTACCATCTTAAGTCTTTAATTTATATCGATTTCTCAAGTACTATCCCAATTATGGCTTTATATGTGTAGAGTGTGATTATAGATGCAGTCATCAAGTAGTTGGGGATGTAAGCTAGTGGATATACCATTGGATCAAAACATGAAGATGGTGGATGATGGACAGTATGTGGAAGATGTCACTATTTTCAAGAAGATGGTTGGTGGCCTAATCTATCTAATCATTATAAGGCCTATGAATTTAGTTATTCAATGGGAGTCATTAGTGAGTTCATGCAAAACCCGTGCAAGCCACATTTGGATGTAGTGAGAAGAGGCTTGAGATATGTCAATAAGATAGTTAAATTTGGCTTGTTCTATGACAAGGGGATCGAGGCTACATTGTTTGGATACACAGATGTATACCAAAAGTACCACGGATAGGAGTTTTAATAGTGGCTATGCATTATGATTTGTTTAACCATGGTCTGAGAAATTCACTATATGTATACCCTCCATATCACATGCATTCAAGGACTATTTATAAATATCATTATTTGTGATATTTTCCTTAATAAAACATAACCCTTTTCTATATAATCTATAAGTAAGCCCTTTATATGGGACATCTTTGTATGCAAAAAATATGTAAAAATGGTATTTTTTAAATCCCATATGTTGAACCCACATGATACATACATATATTTATGACTGATCTCTCTCGAAGCCATGGTAAGTTTCAGTAGGAGGAAGCAACCTGCAAGTGCTTTATCTAACATAGAAGAAGAGTATAGAGATATTACATAGGTAGTGTGTGTGAGAAAACATGGTTGAGATTGTCACTATGTGATATGGGGTAAAGGTAGATGGTGGAGTTCTCATGTAATATAATAACCTTAGAAACATCATGTTGGCAAAGAATCCATTCTACCATGTAAGGATGAAGTGGATCAAAGTGCACTACCACTTCATTAGATAGAAGGTCATGGATGGGGCAATAGTTTTGGTACATGTCAAAACTATGACAAAGTCACGAATATCGTTACCAAAGCATTTGGTAAAGTTAAGTTTGAGTACTTTAGAAGTGCAATTGGGGTATTGTATTTGAAATCTCATTTTGAGCTTAAGTGAAATTTTGATAAATAATGCATAGGATAAGTCATATACTCTATATACATGAATAATGTAGAGGCTGTGTTTGGAGTGCTAAACTATCACTTTAGAGGATACTAATATGTATATTGGTTAAGTCTGAGAGAAGAATAATAATGAAGATGATGATGAAGAAAAGCTATTGATCCCTCATATAGTGTTCCATTTCTCCCTCCACTATGCATCCTTCTCTACTCTTTTCACCTTCTTGGCCTCTGGTATAGGAAACCAACCTTGGCATTGTCATGCATATCTACTTCGTTGAACCCTAAGGGCTCTTCCAATATGGATGGCTTACAAACACCCTTCTATACAAACCTGTATCAAATACATGCTTCACCAACTCGTGTTTCACAAAGAATTAATTTATACGCATTTGAGGTGATGGTGGAAGCACAAACACCTTTGACAACGCCTTCAGATTAGAGACTTTAGCCCACCATTTAAGGGTGAAAGTAGCATGTACAATGGCAATGTCATTAGTCATGATTCCACCAGTGTGGTACCCTATTGAGAAGTCCCTCTCGAATTCTCCTTGGCCCTTCTAGCAAATTGCAAAGTCATCAATGTCAAGCATAGCCTATATTGACAAGAATCTAGTTGAGAATAGTATGCATAGTAACACAAAATGTCTATATATATTGTTGATACATCTACTTCTTACTCGGTATCAACAATAAACTCTGAGGGTTTGGTCAAGTCCACACTTAACTTGGACTCGTCCATCAAGGGGGCTTGTTGCTCTTCTAGGAACATTTTCCCTACCACCATGAAGCTATCTTGTACTCCTTCAAACTCTTAGGTACAGTTTTTAAGTAGGCTCCACCAAGTTGATGGCATCTCCAAGAGGCATGAGTGTGTGTTGTATTTCCTGAAGCTTTGGATTGCTATGCTACCCCACATGCAAATCTTCAAACATGAGGGGGGGAATTCATTAGTCATTGCCAACATTTATTCTCCTTCACTAAATAAAATTTATCCATAATATCATGGAGAAACAGAAATTCTTTTTCATCAATGAAGACTTGGATCATGTTATCTATGCAATAGACTACATCAATGGTAGATGGTGCATCCTCTTGCTCACCTAAGCTACTCCTCATTGTTATGTCCACAACAAGCATAGCTCTGTTGACCATAAGGTCTAGAGATTCTATCTCTTTTGAAACCTCACCTTTTTCTCTTGAATTATCTAGTGGTAAAGGCATTAGATCAGGGATGTCTTTCAAAAGGACTTGCATGTACTCTTTGTAGTCATTGTGACTCTAGAGGGTCCTCAGCTTCATGTTGTAACAAAACAAAAGAAGCCATCCAAGGGAGGTAGTTGATGCCATGTTTATCAATTCCATATTACCTAGTTTACCAAGGAGTGAGGGGCTTGAAATAAGTTGGGTCAAATCTGCATAGAATTGACGTAGTCACTTGCAAAATGCCTTTATGCCATTGATGTACTTCGAAAGATTAAAGGCATCCACTCCTCCATGGAGTCCTCTGGTCCAAAAATGAACTCTTAAAGGTATTTATTAATGTAATCTATAGGGTATTCTACACTTGGACCATGCCACAATACTATATCGTAATACTTGATATTGGGACAAAAGACCTTGTAGAGGTTTGATCTCTCTACCTAGTTTGTGCCTTGAACGACTTGTATGAAGTTGGAAGAAGTGTGATATATGGAGCAAGGAAGGGCATTAAGATGTAAGTGCAAGGATGCTTGTTGGGAAAGAAGTGGTTGGAGAGTTAGAACATTAAAATGAGCCCAATTTAATGGTCTTTTCAAACAATGAACTTAAATTTTTAGTTTTTAAAATTCCATTAAATTTTTAAATGGATTATTTAAAAATTAAAATTTTTACAATATTATAGAAACATATAATGTTTGTGAATAAAAAATGTGTATGAAAATTCACAAAATAAAATTCCTCAATATACTAGTCCTAAATTTTCAACACATCATTTGTCTCTGCAAAATTTTGACTTGCTACAAAACACTTAATACCATATAAATATTCTTAATTATTTTGCGTATCGAAAATGGAAGGTCTAGAAATATAAGTATCTTTAAACAAAACAAAAAAAATTCAATATTAAAGAAGCTCACCTTTCTACCACTAATACATATGTCAAATCTCTTCGTAAAATACTTTCTATCAGTACAAGATGCTTCACAGATTAAGGAGACTCCAATAATCACTCACTATATTTACATACTCAATGATTCTACTTAGCATATGAATTTGAATATCAAATTCTTGTCACATATCTTCAATCCACTCCAAACAAATGCATTGGCCTCTTTTTTTCATTTAATGTTGGTAATAAAAGCACGTGTACAATGGTGAATGTGTAAAGCATCAAATTTCTTCTTCTTCAATGAACTCTATGTACAAACATCTTGCTTTCAATCATTTATGCCATATAAAATATTTCTAATTAAGTTTTAAAAACCTCATGTATCTCTTCCTTTCTTTATATATATACATATATATATATATATCTCGAAGCAAATAAACCAAATACTAAAATTTTCTCTCTTTTTCTTTTTTTTCTCTCTCTCAAACTATTTTCCTAAAATAAGGAGCCAAATATTAATGAAAATAATCTACAAACACTTCACAAAGCTTGACCTATCCAGTGTACGTTTATCACAACAAGTCATTGAAATTTCGCTTCTAGAGAATATAAGATGACTATGAAACCTTCGCTTTATTACCACTGCTTGATAATTCTGATCGTCTCCAAGATCACTCTTTGAATCATGAAATAGTGACGTCTTTGAGGATGCAATTTTGCATTTTAGCCATATCTTCTTTTTGGATGGGATCACCTTCAGTCCCCATGGACCAAAGCATGTAGACCAAAGCACAAGGAGCTTTTGATGAATGTCTAGATAGGGATTTACTTGTTGAACATGGCAAGGCAAAGAGATTCCTAGTTTTTGAGGATGGGATGACTCCAACAACAATGCAACCTTGTCATCTTACATTCCTTTCCCCCCATCCATCAAAATGCTTAAAAACCTTATCTCATTTCCAACCTCCACCCCAACAAGTGTAGAGATGAAAACCACAATGAGGTCCAACTAGAGGAGTCCAAGGGAAATGGCTAAAGAGGAGGAAGAATTATCACATGGAAGCCCAAAGGAGAGAGATCCATAGGTACCAAAAGAGAATAGATTTTTTATCAGGAAAACACCTTTGTATGATTAGTGAAGAAAATCCTTCACTCTTACTATGAAGATTGATTTCTCATGCAAGGACTTGCATTGGAAGCTATTAAGAAAGTCACAAAATCTTACCTTGTTGGTCTTTTTGAGAGTCCATATTTGTAACGTGTCCACCTGTTCCCTTTCAGGACACGTCTTAGCAGTCCATTGGAAAGAGCATCTAGAAAGATTTTTTGTTTGTTAACCCTTTTGTCCTTGTGTTAGGGCCATACCCTATTAACCCAACTTAACCAATACCTTAGGTTTTATTAACAGTAAATCCTGGCAACCATGTCACTCCAAATTATTGATTGATCCTTTTCTTCCAAGCAAATATCTAACTTCCCTTAACTTGGCAATTTTTCCCAAGAAAGGTGATATAACAGGATGATTACTCATCCTCTTGCAAGTTAAACTTGCGTAAGAACCTGCCAACCTCATTCCAAGGAATGGCAACTCTCTTGTGATCAAACCACAAGATCATGGACGTTGCAATTTGTTGCACAAGTGTTGTATCTATTCCAAGGGATCATTTCACCCATTGAACTGTGTTTTCGGGTCAAGGAATTATGATTAGACAAGAAGCAGGGTTTAGGGTGTCTTCATATCCAACCCATTCCTAATTGTACTAGGCCAATCCTAGTACAACGATCGGTCTTCATACTCAACCCATTCCTAATTGTACTAGGCCGACAACGATCGGTCCTAGGGATTCCAAATCAGTCCGAGTTTTAGCATTCGAACGAGTGATCCTTAGGGTAGAAACCCTAGATCGTTTCATGCATGAGCATCCAATTGTCCCTACATTCCGTGAATGTGGGTAGGACCTTTGATTCAAAGGATTTGTCATGGCAATAAGTGCGAAACTAGGTTGAGTCCTTAGCGTGCTAAACCCTAGTTGGCACATGGGGTATTTATCGTATCGATTGAGCCATGCCTATGCGAATCCCTTGTGGGTTAGGTGATTTAGATAATTTGATCTACTTGTCTTGCAATAAGGACGAACCATTCCTAGAGATGTTAACTTGATCTAAAAGAGTAAGTTAGTTGCAACATCTCGCAATTCATGTAAACATGCGACTCATTGCTTCTACGTACCGCTAAATTTGCAATAACCCTAACTTTTCATGTTAAAATAAAATCGCATGATAAATTGCAGAATAACTTCCATTGAACCTACTAGGTCTTACATTCAAGGATCATGCCCACAATTCTTTTTCTAAGCTTTTAAGATTTCATGCTTTAATGAACCATGCACCCTTTCCCTAAATACAACTCTTAATGAACAAAAGACTCCTCAAAAGGTTGGTCTCTAGAAGACCCTTCTTTTTCCACATCAAGAATGCCCTAGCCTGGTTCCACAGCCTCTTTGAAGATGCTTGATTGTAACCATGATGAGCTCACTCTCTTTCCTACACAAACAAAACGATGATCAGCTTGAATGGTTTCTCCACTTGATGTTGTGTACAACTTTGACAAGCTCGAGACACTATCAATGTTCACTTTTGTATTGAGATAAACATTGATCTTCTTCTTGACAAGCCATCTGAGGGTTTTCTTGGAGGCTTTGGGTTCCAAGAATTCAATGAGCCTGTTATCACTGTGCACAAGGGAACTTTCTTCTCAGGACAATCAACGACAATCTCCCCAGCTAATTCCACACCAACAGGCCCTCCTCCAATGATCAAGAAACTATTTGCCTCATTCAACTTTTTCTGCTCGGATTGAAAATGTTGAATGCATTTTGTTTTCTTGGCAGGTCCGGTATGGACAGAACCTGTAGAGATGACAAGGAAATCAAAAGGCAATATTTTGCCAGTGCTAATCACAACCTCAGTGATGGAGGCATTCTCTACAACCTTCCACGTGCCTACCTTTCTGTAGGTATTGCGAATGAAGAACGATACACTTTTCGGTAAAATCAGGCTGAACAATGGATCTTAGTCAGCCATACGAGATCTCAAGGTGATCCTTCAGGTTGATAAGAACAACATCACTGTGATGATGGAGAAGCCTCGTAGTGAAGACGCCACTGATGCCCCCTGTGATGATTATATCATCTGTATCTGATTGGATTGCACAGACTGGTTCTTTGTCTTCTCAATTTTCATACTCATTAGCTTCTGGCAATGTGTCCTCATGAGACTCCGCTTCATCACTGCTAGCAACCTCCGTTCATATGCATCTATTTGTGTCTGTAATGTTTTGCAAAGGTTGATGGATAGTTGGTACCTTGCAAAATATAACGACTGCCAAGACATAAAGAAAAAATTGCTCCTTGATTGCTCTCTTCAACAGGAATCAAAAGCAGGTTGAAAGCCTTCTCTCGAAATAGCCATCCGTCCCCTTTCTTTCTGCTTTTTTCGAAGTGCCTTCCAAGAATCCATGAATCGTTTCCAAAAGTCTGCAAATAGAGGGCGATCAATTGCCTTGACGTGGAGATGGTCAAATGTACCTCCAAGTACAACAACACCATATAGATCTGTCTAAATTGATGGATTGAATTGCACAGGGCCATCTCTCACCTCCTCCTCGTGAGCCATACAACTATCTACTACCACCTCCTCACAAGTTACACTTGCTGTAGCCATGGCTTCTCAGTATCATTTACCCTTATCACAAAATTGGAAACCGAGCTCCTTGGCAATTGCACACCCAAACAAAACAAGAGCCAAATAATGGCTATGTTCCTGTGAAATCTCTTTCTTTGCAAGCATTGGTCCTGTGCTCACTCCCACCACTACATGCTCCTTTGCCACATCAGCAATAGCCTACTCCACTAACACACAATCCTTGGTACAATATGGTTTCTAATTCTCAAGATTTCTCATGCCTATCTCTGCATTCCCTTCAATATCTGAGATCAAATAAAGACAAAAGAAAGCTTGCCTTGGCATTTCATTTTCCCCCTCATCCCCTATCTCCATATTTTGATGCTTTAATGCTCCTGAGTTCCTTGAGGTTTCGAAATTAGAAACTTTACTGAAAATTCCCTGGTCTTCTTGAACTCCCTTATCGATACCATTTGTATCTTCAGCATAACCAAACAGCTTGAGAAGCTTGGGAAAACCCTACTACAGACCTAGAGCCCATTCTCCTTCTAAATTGTTTGTAACAAATACCAGATTCACTCCCCAACAACACTTGTCTCTTCTGTGAAATTAAACATGAACCAACTAAAGGCAAAACGTTCAGGCAGAGCAAAACACAATGTCTAAGTATGCACAAAGTAACAAATGTCACACACACAAATTTTTGGTGGATTCCACACCTCGGATACGCAACAATATGACATCCACCCCCTCTGATCCTGCGCATCCTTTGGATGGGCCATGTAACGTGTCCACTAGTCTCATCCAAGACACGTCTTAGCAGTCCATCGAAAAGGATGTCTAGAAAGCTTCGCCCGGCACTCCAATGGAATGTTACGGGATTTGCGATCTAGGTCTTCCCACGTCTGCCACGTAGCGGAAGTATCCTGGCCATTCCCACTTAGGATCGACCAGAATTAGGGTTTTTCTGATTGGTCATTAACTAACAGCAACTAACGTCAGACCCGAGCGAACTACTTTACGCAGAAACGCCAGGTCCAAAGCGGGTTCACACTACACTTGGTTCAAGGAGAATGGGAAACGAGAGGGATGCAAAGCTCAACCTCTCTACCATAAGGCATAGTCCCATTCTGTTCCCCTAAAACAGCGTAAATAGGTTAAGACATAACTCTAGGTCATCGCTTTCGTTATTCGTTTTCTTTGACGATCATCCCGCTATTCCTTGAGAAAAGTTCCCGGCTAACCGAGACCACCCAACCGCAGGATGGACCTATGACGCATCCTTCGCACTTTCCTCGGTTTGTTTTAGTTATGTAATTATCTAACACATTAGTTTGACATGTAACAACCAGCTTCTTTAATTAATCCGTTAAACACTGGTTCCTTCACGTAATCTTATCACATGACATAGAAAAAAAACAATATCACACAAGTTCTTTATTAACATATCATCATTTCTATCTTTGAAATACAAGGAGTTCCGCCCGTAGGCTTGTCCATAATCTGCCCGAAGGCTATCCAGTAATCCATAGTGATCACTATTCCAAGCTTCTGCCCATAGACTAGTATGCAAGCCTCGAGATCCAATCCCGAGTCACGCTTGGCACCCAAGCGTCCTCCTACTCCAAGTAGAGCTCAACGGAGAGACCTCTCGCGGCGGGTTTGGTCCATGTTCCCGGCATGGTGAACAACCCCCTTGGTTAGGGTTAGGCAGGTAGTCGGGGGTAACTGGAACTGCCTCTTCCTTCAGGCCTTTAACCTGAAGTATAGGTACTTATTTAATTTGTAATTCATAATTCAAACAGAGCCCTAAAATCTCTAGCAATCACAAACATTTCCATTAATCAACCGTGTTGTTTGGCAAACTGCTAAGGAAGTGTTCTTTCCTTTTGAGTGTATCAGCACTCGTTCCCAAGGTGTCTTGTAAATTGGCAAGATCCTTTGCATTCCGGTGTAGGGCGTACCTTATTAACCCAACTTGGTCAACCCTAAAGTTCCTTAGATATGCTAGTTTCCGGTTTACAACTTTCCTTATTTAGAAGGATATCCAAAAATACGTCCTTTTGCAAGATAACTTGCATAGGGATCTACCATCCTTGTTGAGGGTTTTTACCCTTTCTCCTTGTGAATCAATCACAAGACTAAATGATTTCATACTTGTTGCCCAAGTCGTGCGATGTAATAATCCGTTTTAGATCCTTTAAGCTGACGTATGTCGGACCTAGGGTTTCTTTTTAAGGATCTCGGGGACAGCCCTAGTTCTTTATCTTTACGAATTTTTTTGACCCTACAATAAGGAAAGTAGTCAAGTGCTTAGGGTATGAATATTTCTATGTTTAGATTGGTTTGGTTATCTTTTGGAAGGTAATATTAATCGTCTTGTCACGGTTTTACTATCCTTGTGACAATTTACTTTTCAGTCAATACAGTTCAATTTAAACTTCATTTTTCCTTGCAGATGAACTCATGCCAAATAACAAACATTTCCCTTACTAAGATGTGCAATTGGCAATGATAACTTCCTAGTAATTTGAGCAACGAAAGAAACCTTTCATGAATTTAATCATTTACAATGATTCGTTGGGAAAAGGAATAAGACTAATGGTGCAAGATATAATTTCTATACCTTTAGGATTTAACTAAAATATACTACTATAATAAATGGATAATCTTGCTCGTAATTTATAATGCTTGATGCAATTCGAGGGAAACTAAGTTCTATACATTATCATTTATTCAAATAAGCTAAAATCCTTCATTACAAATAACTCGGACAAATATATCCTATCCCTAACAATTTCCCTTTGCATGATTGACTTAAAACTGAATTAAAGCCAAGAAGAAAAACCTGGTTTTGGGGTGAGATATCCACATGGATACCACGAGATGCACCTCCCGCAGCTACTCCTTGGTCTTTCTTAGGAGGCATCACAGTTGTAGTCCTTCGGACGTGGAAGCAGCTTGAGACTCTTTTTTTCAAAATTCCACCGTCACTTCCTTGCACCGTCCATCGAAAGTAGTTTTTGGAAGGCTCCCTCCTTGAAGTCAGGGAATTCGAAAGGGTGTTTCAGAATCTTTTATGACTAAGACCCATTGAAGCCATGGGGAAGGCTTAATGGCCCTTTAATGACTCGTTCGAACAAGGAATGAAAAGGGATGGAAAAGACACAAGGTGCGGGAGAGAACTCTAAGGGAATATAGTAACCATAAAGGTTATAAGTAAGATCGAAGGACCCTTAGGTCAACTTGGAGGAAAGGGTTCTCAATACGCCACAAGGGAAGGGTTGGAGAAGGTTTAATCACGGGGGGGAGAAAAAAAAGGGTGATTCCAATATCCACGCAAAAAGGGGGTCTAAGGGATTATAGAACACGAAGGGGGATGGGTTCCAAGGCTCAAGAGGAAGGGGGCTTATAGGGGTTACCACTAGGGAGAAGAAAAAAGGGTTTTTAAGGCCTACAGGAAAGGCTTCATGGGTAAAACATAGGGGTTCTAACACCCATCGAAAAGGGGGATTTAGACACACGGGGGGAAAAGGTTTCAAAGCCCATAACAAAGGGCTTAAAGGTTAAATCATGGGGGGGTATGGAAGGGTTTTTGGAAAGGAACGAGAAGGGGGATGAAAGGGCCTTAGGAGGATTAAAACCGAGGGGGGGGGGTTTTATAAAAAGGTATAGGAAGGGCGGTTAAGGAGGCCCCCCCCTTTGGAAGATTCCAAGCTTCCAGAAGCTTGGGGGGGGGGGGGGGTGATTAAGACCGTGAGTCTCGACGGCGCAATGGAGGCGGCTCCTCCCTCCCTCGACGGCTTCGCATCCCTCTGCCTAGGTGGCCAGCACAGCGAGTCCGTCCCCTTCTCCGTCCTTCAAGCGGCACAAGCAGCACTACCCTTACGTATATCAGCCCTCCCCTCCTTCACTCACAGACGATTTGGGCAACGTCACCAATTGATATTGCCGTCCTACTTTTCCCCCTAGCGGGAGCAACGCAGGGTTTGAATAGCGGAGGGGAGGGGGATCCTCCCTCTCCTTTGTGTCAGCACGCATGGCACTACTCCCTGCAAGCTCCCACCGAGGAGCTTCTGGCTTCTTTCTATTCCCCTCCCCTTCCAGCACAACAGTCGACTGGGGAGGGGAATAAATAATTTTTTTTTGCATTTATCCATTTGATATTTTACATTCTCTCCCCCTTAGAAGAACCGAGATGTCCTCATCTCGAGATAAACTGGGGATACTGATGGTTGAGAGTGCCTTCATCTACCTAGGTGGCATCCTCTTCGGAATAATCTTTTCATTGGACGAGGCATTCTCTTAAGGTTCTAGATCTTAACTGTCTCTCCCTAACATCTAAGATCCTATCCGGCCTTAGTTCAAGGACTCCTTGACTAGGCATTACAATTTGTTGGTCATCAAGTACATGATTAGGGTTGGGTACATATTTTTTCAATAGGCTGATATGGAATACATTGTGAACCTTTAGGTTCTGAGGGAGTTGCAATCTATAAGCATTGGGTCCTAGGCATTTGAGGATTTTGTACGGCCCACAATACCTTGGACTTAGCTTCTTGCATTCTCCTAGGGATAGAGAACTCTTTTTAGGGCGTACACGAATGAAGACCATGTCTCCTTCTTCGAAGACTCTTTCTTCACGTTTCAAATCTGCGTATGCCTTTTGTCTATCCTTGGCTGCTTGTATGTCTTGTCTTATTGACTTTATTTGATCATCCATGTCTTCCAACATCTGTCTTGACGCTTCAACTCTTAGGGTTGGATCAGAAAAGTTTAGGGGACTTCGGCAATCATGACCATACAATGCTTGGAAAGGAGTCATCACAATGCTCTGCTGGTAAGAAGTATTGTAGGCAAATTCAACTAATGGCAAGTATTGAATCCACCTCTTCGGCTCTTGACAGCAGTATGCCCTAAGCATATCTTCGATGATTTGATTTACTTGCTTTGTTTGGCCATCCGTTTGGGGATGGTAAGCAGTGCTAAAATAGAGTTGAGTCCCAATAGCTTCAAAGATAGCTCTCCAGAAGTGTGATGTGAAGAGAGAATCTCGATCACTAATGATTCTTCTAGGTAACCCATGTAGCTTGAATATCTCCTTGATAAACAATCTTGCGATGTCGGAGGCTTTATAGTTTGTCTTTACTGGTATCAGGTGTGCAACCTTGGTAAGCATGTCAACCACAACCATAATGGAATTGTATCCTCCTTGGACTTGGGGTAAGCCCACAACAAAATCCATACTGATGAATTCCCATTTCATTTGGGGAATGTCAAGGGGTTGCAGTTTCCCTGGCATCATGACATGTTCGGCTTTGATACGTTGGTAAGATAAACACTCAGTGACATATTTGAAAATGTCACCTTTAAGCCTCTCCCAATGGTAGCTTTTTCTAACTGCATTAAGAGTCTTAGCATAGCCAGGATGTCCTGTGAAAGGGGAATCATGAGCTTCCCATAATATCTTTTGCTTAAGTGACTGGCTTGTTGGTATACATAGCCTTGTTCTGTACGAGACAAGTCCATTATCAATGGAAAATTCCTGATACTTAGCTTGCCACTTCTGATTCTGCTCCTTGGTAGATATTTCCTTTATCATTGTTTGGTAGGCCAAATCATGGCATGCTTCCTCTCTAGCTAGTTCAAGTATAGGGTTGTTTGGTATAGATACTTTTGTAGCCAGAGATCTGGCCGTTGATGGATTCTGCAAGATTAGGGAATTTAGGAATGCCTTGCGACTGAGTGCATCGGCAACTACATTCTCCTTCCCTGGTCGCTACTTGATTTCAAAATCATATTCCTCCAATACTTCAATCCACTGATGTTGCCTCATGTTGAGCTCATTCTGGGTAAAAATCCATCTGAGACTCTTATGATGGGTTACTAGAGTAAACTTGTTACCCAACAGGTAGTGCCTCCAAAGCTTTAGAGCATGGATGACAGCTAGTAATTCCAGATCATGCATAGCATAATTCTTTTCATGACTCTTCAATTTCCTTGAAGAGTATGCTACTGGATGGACTTCCTGCATAAGTACACTCCCCAAGGCAAGAATGCTAGCATCAGTTACTACCTCGAACTCCTTATTGAGGTCAAGAAGTTTTAGAATAGGTGTTGATACCAAACTTTGCTTCAATTTGTCGAAGCTATTTTGTTCGGAAGTTGACCATGTAATGGAAGTCTACTTCTTTAGTAAGTCTATAAGAGGTGCTGCAATCAAAGCATAGTTTTTGATGAAGACCCTATACCATCCTGTCAATCCAAGAAAGCTACGTATCTCTTTGACGGATACTGGTGTTGGCCATTCAAGCACATCTCTGACCTTGGCTGGGTCTACTGATATTCCTTCTTATGACACTATGAATCCTAGATATTCAATCTGACACTTGAAGAATGCACACTTCTTCATTTTTGCATGCAGCTTATGAGACCTCATTGTCTCAAGGACAATCCGAAGTTGAGGTTCATGATCTTCTTCCTGTTTAGAATAGACTAAAGTGTCATTGAAGAAGACAAGCACGAAATCATCAAGATATGGTCTAAAGATATCTTGCATTAATCTATTGAAGGTGGCAGGTGCATTTGTAAGCCCGAATGACATAACCAGGAATTCAAAGTGCCCATATCTTGTATTGAAGGCCGTCTTTGGAATATCTTCTTCCTTGATCCTTATCTGATAGTAACCTGACCTGAGATCAATCTTGGAGAAGATCTTTGCACCTTGAAGACGATCAAGAAGTTCGTCTATTCTAGGAATAGGATACTTGTTCTTGACTGTTGATTGATTCAACCCCGGATAATCAATACATAGTTGAAGTGTCCCATCTTTATTTTTCTGGAATAGTACTGGAGCTCCCCACGGTGAATTGCTAGGCCGGATTAACCCTGATCTAACAGTTGCTTGAGTTGTTTCTTCAACTCAATTGCTTTTGGTATGGACATTCTATAAGGTCTCTTTGCAATTGGTGCAGCTCCAGGTACTAGCCTAATCTCATGATCTACTTCTCTTTGAGGCAGAAGTTCAGTCAATTCCTTAGGGAATACGTCAGCGTATTCCTTTAGCCAAGAAGGTCCCTCATGAGACTCTTGCTTTTGATCTAACTTGTTGAGTTTGATCAGGTAAACGGGTAATCCTTTTTTGACTCCTTTTATGATCTGAGATACTTTGGCCAATTGGATTCTTGGCACTCCTGCCTCACCTTGAGTTGTGACAAATTCCCTTTCAGAGTTTAGAAAGGAAACTTGACCCTTTCCACAGTGAATGTGGGCGTCGTTGGGCTTAAGCCAATCCATTCCGAGTAGACACTCATGGATACCTAAATTCATGACTCTGAAATTGACTGAAGTCTTCTTTCCTCCCAGAAAGAATTCCACCTTAGCAATTTGCCTGGTACAAGTTACCTCACGACCGTTTGCCAATTCCACAAGCAGGGTAGGTGCTTCTACTGTGGTTATTCCTAATCTTTTTGCACATGCTGGTGAGATAAAGGAATGTGTACTGCCACAATCAATCAAGGTTTTGAAACCTTTACCTTGATAGTCTGACGGTGTCTGAATCACCGAGAATTGGCGATTCGGCCCTTTCTTGTGTAAAGCAGCATGGACTGTCGCTCTTTCGAATTCTGCTTCCATAGTCGGATCTTCCTCTTCTTCTTCTTCGCATCTTTGCCTATTGGCAATGTAGGAAGTTCTTCCTCTTCCACGGGTGGTGGCTCCTTGACCGCAGCCTGCTCCTTGGAAAGGCGTTTGGCGATGTCCTCCGTTGAGCTTGGGACATTGCCTCTTGAAGTGACCGGGTTCGTTGTAGTGGAAACAATGGAGGTTTCGGCCATTACTTTGAGTAGGAACAAAGTTGTTGACGTTATTTGTCCTTGCTTTCTTTCTTTGTCCCTGATTATGACCTTGAACTCTCTTCATTTGAGGTCTGAATGCTCCTCTGTTCGGGTCACTATAAGACCAAGTTTTGTTACCCCTTGGTCTAGCTTGCACCTCCTAAATTATAGGTGCCACTCGAATGAGTGCATCCTGAAGATCTGATGGACGCATAGATTCGAGACGGGTATTTACTGGTGTATTTAAGCCCGCACAAAATTTGGACACCTGCTGCATCATGTCCATCTGTGGCGCATACTTTAAAAGTGAGACGAATTTAGAGTAGTATGCGTCAAGAGTGAGTTCTATCTGTTTTAGTTCG
The DNA here is from genome assembly GCF_053477565.2 of Lygodium microphyllum. Lineage (NCBI taxonomy): Eukaryota > Viridiplantae > Streptophyta > Polypodiopsida > Schizaeales > Lygodiaceae > Lygodium > Lygodium microphyllum. Next base: position 8,601,921 of record NC_141162.1, on the reverse strand, counting down.
TAGAACTTATTCAGTTTATGCGTACGATATGCAGGTGGTAAGTATCTTCCCTGCACGGCTTTCTTCAGCTTCTCCCAGGTAACGGACCCCTCTGAAATCCCTGGATCCTTGCACCATTGCCTCCACCAAAGTCTAGCTTCGCGGGGGAGCTTTAACTTGGTGAGCAGGGCCTGATTGGTAGGTGTAGTACCAGCCACTTCAAAGTAATCCTCCATGGATTCAATCCAAATTTCAGCATCAGCCTGGACAAATCTGCCTCTCCCGTCAAACTCGGGTGGCTTTATCTGCTTGAGGAGAAACTTCTTTTCCTGGGTCATAGCAGTACTTGATGTAGGAGGCAAATTTGGAACCTGTATCTGGGGTTGTGACTGGATAAAGGTTTTCTTAGTGTTATTATATGATAATCGACGTTAGCTTATCTTTCATTTTTAGTTTAGCTATCTCGTAAACAATATAGCTACATAACTTCTTAACAACTCTTATGCACAGCCAGATATTGATAAAAAGAAGTCTTTATTTGTACTTACATGGGCATAGCCTTTTTGAATACAACATTTCATGTAATGATAAGCCAATCGTTACATTCAGTTTGGGGAGAACAACGTTGTATTGCATTTGTCTATAGGAACTCTGTAATAGTAGGGTTTTGGGTCATGGATCTTTAGGAATCGATAATTCATTGGAAGTTCAGGATACCCTTTCCATTGGAATCCATACTTCTCATGGCGGCCCAACACTTTAATCCTGTCGGTTGGGATTACATGGGTTACTTCCTCATATACATATGAGTTCATCTCAACCCTCCGACCTTGAATATGTAAAGTCGAATTTACGTGAGCTTCCACAAAAATGAACAGCTTCACGACTTTCAAGTCTTCCAACCACTTGATCCTCTTTAGGTTGGTCTATAGATAAGCAAACCGGTGGGCGGCTATATAGTAGATTCCTGAAGACCCCGTTTATCTTCGTTTTATGTAAAGAGGTGATGGATTATAAATCTGTTCTAGGATGTTCATCATCCCAATTCTTTGTCTATAAAGCGGAGAATGCATTGCAGTCATAAACATGACCCGAAATACCAAAAATTTGTTCCACGCTTCATAATTCTGCAAGACAGTATTGAAGGTGAGAAAATGTTTGGACAGCAACAATTTCTTTACTTCATTTTATTGAGATCTTATAAAAACAATTCCGTTGTTGGTTGGCTCTGATACCAACTGTAACGTGTCCACTAGTATCATCCAAGACACGTCTTAGTAGTCCATCGGAAAGGATGTCTAGAAAGCTCCACCCGGCACTCCCATGGAATGTTACGGGATTTGCGATCTAGGTCTTCCCGCGTCTGCCACGTAGTGGAAGTATCCTGGCCATTCCCACTTAGGATCGACTGGAATTAGGGTTTTCCTGATTGGTCATTAACTAACAGCAACTAGCGTCAAACTCGAGTGAACTACTTTACGTAGAAATGCCAGGTCCAAAGTGGGTTCATGCTGCACTTGGTTCAAGGAGAATGGGAAACGAGAGGGATGCAAAGCTCAACCTCTCTGCCATAAGGCATAGTCCCATTTCGTTCCCCTAAAACAGAGTAAATCGGTTAAGACATAACTCTAGGTCATTGCTTTCGTTATTCGTTTTCTTTGACGATCATCCCGCTGTTCTTTGAGAAAAGTTCCTGGCTAATCGGGACCACCCAACCGCAAGACGGACCTATGGCCCATTCTCCGCACTTTCCTCGGTTTGTTTTAGTTATGTAATTATCTAATACATTAGTTTGACATGTAACAACCAACTTCTTTAACTAATCCGTTAAACACTGGTTCCTTCACGTAATCTTATCACATGACATAGAAAAAAAACAATATCAAACAAGTTCTTTAATAACATATCATCATTTTTTTCTTTGAAATACAAGGAGTTCTGCTCGTAGGCTTGTCCATAATCTGCCCGAAGGCTATCCAATAATCCATAGTGATCACTATTCCAAGCTTCTCCCCGTAGACTAGTATGCGGGCCTCGAGATCCAATCCCGAGTCACGTTAGTCTCTTGTGCAGGACCCGGAAGGCGAGGGATTTATGGCCAGAGCCCCCCCTAGCACCCAAGCGTCCTCCTACTCCAAGTAGAGCTCAATGGAGAGACCTCTCGCGGGGGGTTCCGTCCATGTTCTCGGCGTGGTGAACAACCCCCTTGGTTAGGGTTAGGGAGGTAGTCGGGGGTAACTGGAACTGCCTCTTCCTTCAGGCCTTTAACCTGAAGTATAGGTACTTATTTAATTTGTAATTCATAATTCAAACAGAGCCCTAAAATCTCTAGCAATCACAAACATTTCCATTAATCAACCGTGTTGTTTGGCAAACTGCTAAGGAAGTGTTCTTTCCTTTTGAGTGTATCAGCACTCGTTCCCAAGGCGTCTTGTAAATTGGCAAGATCCTTTACATTCTGGTGTAGGGCGTACCTTATTAACCCAACTTGGTCAACCCTAAAGTTCCTTAGATATGCTACTTTCCGGTTTACAACTTTTCTTATTTAGAAGGATATCCAAAAATACGTCCTTTTGCAAGATAACTTGCGTAGGGATCTACCATCCTTGTTGAGGGTTTTTACCCTTTCTCCTTGTGAATCAATCACAAGACTAAATGATTTCGTACTTGCTGCGCAAGTCGTGCGATGGAATAATCCGTTTTAGATCCTTTAAGCTGACGTATGTTGGACCTAGGGTTTCTTTTTAAGGATCTCGGGGATAGCCCTAGTTCTTTATCTTTACGAATTTTTTTGACCCTACAATAAGGAAAGTAGTCAAGTGCTTAGGGTATGAATATTTCTATGTTTAGATTGGTTTGGTTATCTTTTGGAAGGTAATATTAATCGTCTTGTCACGGTTTTACTATCCTTGTGACAATTTACTTTTCAGTCAATACAGTTCAATTTAAACTTCATTTTTCCTTGCAGATGAACTCATGCCAAATAACAAACATTTCCCTTACTAAGATGTGCAATTGGCAATGATAACTTCCTAGTAATTTGAGCAACGAAAGAAACCTTTCATAAATTTAATCATTTACAATGATTCGTTGGGAAAAGGAATAAGACTAATGGTGCAAGATATAATTTCTATACCTTTAGGATTTAACTAAAATATACTACTATAATAAATGGATAATCTTGCTCGTAATTTATAATGCTTGATGCAATTCGAGGGAAACTAAGTTCTATACATTATCATTTATTCAAATAAGCTAAAATCCTTCATTACAAATAACTCGGACAAATATATCCTATCCCTAACAATTTCCCTTTGCATGATTGACTTAAAACTAAATTAAAGCCAAGAAGAAAAACCTGGTTTTGGGGTGAGATATCCACATGGATACCACGAGATGCACCTCCCGCAGCTACTCCTTGGTCTTTCTTAGGAGGCATCACAGTTGTAGTCCTTCGAACGTGGAAGCAGCTTGATACTCTTTTTTTCAGAATTCCACTGTCGCTTCCTTGCACCGTCTGTCGAAAGTAGTTTTTGGAAGGCTCCCTCCTTGAAGTCAGGGAATTCGAAAGGGTGTTTCAGAATCTTTTATGACTAAGACCCATTGAAGCTATGGGGAAGGCTTAATGGCCTTTTAATGACTCGTTCAAACGAGGAATGAAAAGGGATGGAAAAGACACAAGGTGCGGGAGAGAACTCTAAGGGAATATAGTAACCATAAAGGTTATAAGTAAGGTCGAAGGACCCTTAGGTCAACTTGGAGGAAAGGGTTCTCAATACGCCACAAGGGAAGGGTTAGAGAGGGTTTAATCACGAGGGGGGGAGAAGAAAAAGGGTGATTCCAATATCCACGCAAAAAGGGGGTCTAAGGGATTATAGAACACGAAGGGGGATGGGTTCCAAGTCTCAAGAGGAAGGGGGCTTATAGGGGTTACCACTAGGGAGAAGAAAAAAGGGTTTTTAAGGCCTACGAGAAAGGCTTCATGGGCAAAACATAGGGGTTCTAACACCCATCGAAAAGGGGGATTTAGACACATGGGGGGAAAAGGTTTCAAAGCCCATAACAAAGGGCTTAAAGGTTAAATCATGGGGGGGTATGGAAGGGTTTTTGAAAAGGCACGAGAAGGGGGATGAAAGGGCCTTAGGAGGATTAAAACCGCGGGGGGGGGGGAGGGGGGGTTTAATAAAAAGGTATAGGAAGGGGGGTTAAGGAGGCCCCCCCCTTTGGAAGCTTCCAAGCTTCCAGAAGCTTGGGGGGGTGATTAAGACCGTCAGTCTCGACGGCGCAATGGAAGTGGCTCCTCCCTCCCTCGATGGCGTCGCGTCCCTTTGCCCAGGCGGCCAGCACAGCGAGTCCGTCCCCTTCTCCGTCCTTCAAGCGGCACAGGCAGCACTACCCTCACGTATATCAGCCCTCCCCTCCTTCACTCACGGATGATTTGGGCAACGTCACCAATTGATATTGCCGTCCTCCTTTTCCCCCTAGCGGCAGCAATGCAGGGTTTAAATAGGGGAGGGGAGGGGGATCCTCCCTCTCCTTTGTGTCAGCATGCATGGCACTACTCCCTGCAAGCTCCCACCGAGGAGCTTCTGGCTTCTTTCTATTCCCCTCCCCTTCCAGCACAACAGTCGGCTGGGGAGGGGAATAAATAATTTTTTTTTGCATTAATCCATTTGATATTTTACAGGCCAACTACCCATGATCATTGTCGTCAAGATCCATGAATAGATCAATCTCTTCGTTGACTATTTCCGGTATATCAGCAAGATTATCTATCATATCATCTGTCTCTTCTACTGGAGTTTCTTCTCGTTGCTCTTCTCTTGCAAATTCTTCTAATGCATAATCCTCATCATCTTCTTTCTTGAAAATCTTGATTCTTTTTCCTATAATGGGCACTCTAAGCACTGTCCCATCCAATTCTGTCAGCTCATATGTTGCATTATGAAAGACATGTCTGACTATGTATGGCCTAAACCATCTTTTCACCATCTTCCGAAGTGCAGTATGCTGATTTTCAAGGCTGCTATTAAAGACTAATACCCAGTCTCCCTCTTCTATTGCTCTAGGCCGCAAGCGATGCCTGCTGTCAAACCTATCCTTATTTCTAAGTCTAGCAACCTTCAACCTGTCAATAGCTAGCTGAATATCCTCTGGTCTTCTCTCCAACTCCCGGATCCGAAGAACTAAGAGCTCCTCTCTCGTCAAATCCTCCTGCCAAGGTAAAACTGACCAAGTCAAAGCACAAGTCTCAATCGACATAACCAGTTTCTTACCATACATCAACTCTGCGGGTATATATCCTGTGGTAACACTGTGAGTCGTACGATCATCCCACAAGGCAAATGGTAGAAGTCTCGGACATTCTCCAATCCATCTTGTACATGCTTTTGCTAATGCTTTCACTATCAGCGGATGCCCTTTTTCACTCTTTCCATTTCCCTTTAGATTGTATGCTGTGGTTAGAGCCAACTTGATTCCTAGTTGAGAGAAAAAAATCCCTAGCTTCATTTGCATCTAATTCACCACGATCTACAGTGATCTTACCCACACAGCCATACCTACAGAAAATTTCTTCCAATAAGAACTTACACACTGCACTAGTGGTCTTCATTCTCAAAGGTTTGCCCTCAACATGATTGGTAAGATCCTCTCTATCCAAAACAATATACCTCATTTTCCATAGACCCATCGGCATAGTAACCAAGTCAACTACCCACTTATAATGAATGCATAGCGGATAGGTCGTATGAAGCTCATCTCGATGACGCACTACAGAATACATCTGACAGTCTCTGCAAGTCTCTACAAAGCGAGAAACATCTCTGTACATGCCTTTCCACCAATATGTTTCCTTGATTTTCTCATAAGTAGCCCACACTCCTCTATGTGCAGCCCAAGGACTCTCATGAAACTCTCTCGTCACCTGTAACTGGGTCTCTTTATTGCAGACAACTAGCAAGGGCAATCCACCTCTTTTCTTTGGGTACTTCTAAAGAAATCTGTCCTTGAGAAAATAACCATAGGCTTTTCTTCTGATCTTCTTGAACTCTTCATCTGTCCATTCATCTTTTTTGCTTAGTGTACTAAGGTACTTGCCAATCTGCAACCAATCTCCAACATAGAGTTCTTCTATGAAAGCCACAATATCATAGACATGGCAAACATGATCAACCATAGTGGCTGAAATTTCTGCATCATCCTGTTCTGCAAGTAGTGTCTCCTCATCATCATAGCTGGCTCTAGACAGCATATCCACCACTGGATTATCCTTCCCAGCTATGTGTTTAAATTCTTGATTTAATGACTTGATGTATGCAATCCATCTCAGCATAGCTATAACCAGAGTAGTGCAACTCGTAATCATACCTATCAATGGCAAGCAATCTGTCTCTACCACAACTAGGGCTCCAATAAAGTACTCCTTGTCACATTTGAGAGCCGTAACAATTCCCAATAATTTCCTCTTGATTTGTGGATACCTCCTTTGTCTCTCATTTAGGAGTTTCGCCCCAAACTGAATAATGTATCTGTTTCCATATGCATCATCTTGACCCACAACCCAACCTATGCCAATTGGACTAGTGTCAACTGTCAATACAATACGCCTTTCGCAATTATAATCCACTTTTCTGAGAGTAGGAGCAATCTGCAATAACTTCTTCAATTTCCGCATGGCTCTAGTGTGGCTCTCATCCCAATAAAATTTCTGCCCCTTTCGAAGCAGTTGATATAAACAATCTGCTATATGTGCAAAAAGAGGTATCCAAATCATATAAAACACACACGCTCCAATGAATCTCTGTACCTCTGAAGTGGTAGAACAATACTCCGTAATCTTTCCTATAGCATCCACCTTCTCAAGTGAAGGTTTCCTACCATAATACCCACACATATGTCCCACAATGACGACCTCATTTACTCCAAAAACAGATTTCTGCCCTGATAGTGTCAAGTTCACTTATTCTAACCTGGCCAAAATCTTTTCACAAGTTGCAATATGATCAGCCACAAAGTATTTGCATCCCTGCTCATTTAGACTCTCATTCTTCTCTTCTTGTGCACACCCCTTAATGGGCACATCATCCAAGAAAGGCATGGTAAGCTGAGGTATGTACTCACGAAGGACCTTATGCATGGCATTCATCATATGCGCAACAGAATTAATGGCACCTTGAGGCAAGGTACACATCCGGACAAGTCCAATAGGAGTTATCATAGTGGTTATGTCCTTGCTTTCCAAGGCCAGCTGAAACTGATCATATCCCGAATACAAGTCACCTAAAGAATAGATGGCACGTCCAACAAATGATTTTACAAACTCATCCACAACTGGACCTATAACAACATTCTTGATAGTAACTCTATTTACTGGCTACATGTCCTATATAAATTGGAGAGTACCATTCTTCTTTGGAACCGTAAACCACCTATTTGAGTATGGTGCAGATGATAGCTCTAGGATTCCCATCCTGATTTTCTCATTCAACAAGTCAACTAGCTTTGGCAGGTGTGCCCTAGGCACTGGAATAGGTCGTAGGTTCCATGGAATATGAGGAATAGTAAAGATCACCATAGGGGCAACAATATCCGGACTCACACATCCAATCTCATGCGAGAAGAAAGAAAACCCCCTTCCATGTCGCTCAAGCATATCCTGAAAGCACTGCTTCTCTAAGGGTAGCAAGAAATCACCATTTCCGATTTGTAATTTAGCAAGAGTCTCTGCTGAAAATTTATGGCCTATATGCTCTGGATTCCTCAAAATTGTCTGCTTGGCAGCCCTCTCTATTTGCTGATCACTGTCCGGTGGAAGCAATCCAACTACCGCCTTCACCTTCTTATCCACAGTCTTTCAGCATATTTTCTATCTCTGTCATCATATTTGCACAAACCATGCTATCACTTATCGAACTGTTTGCTAAAATTCCAACAAAATTGGAGGAGAAAACACTGCTGCTAGGGGGCAAGAACTCCAATCTCCTCTACTTTGGACCACCATCGTCTCACGAAATAGAGGTACCTAATGAAAACCCGAATCCCTCACAATGGACAAAGGTGCATCTCGACGAGTATCCCTGTTTCTAGCATGATTTACACACACAGTCATAAATTGGACTGCTCTCATACCATCTTTACTACGAATCCGTGCATAAGCAGATCCATCATCCATTACTTTCGTCTCCATGCGCATCTCTATGATGAATAGCTATCCTAGGATTATGGGGTAAGAGCATGAATCCTGCACAAAGAAATGGAAATTCTCCTCTTCATCTCCAATAGAAATCCTGACACTGGGAGACATGCAGCATACAAATCACCTGCAGTATTGTTGGTGGCTCTCATACGCCACCCATGATCTGCATCCATAGGCCATCTATTACTTTCATAAACTCCATGAACTATGAGGTTAATCTCTGAACCATGATCCACCAAAGCAACATAAGGCACCTATTTCTCTCCAATCTTTACCATTGTTTCTGTAGTTTCCCTAGCCCAATGACTACGCGGTACCAAGATAGGCTCATCAGTTTCAGCATAATGCATAGACTGAACTATCTTCTCTGTCTGCGGAAAAACAGAAGCATTCTTGATCATAACCTCATCCTCATCTTCATCCGACTCCCCAATAAAAACTCCTTGTGTATTAGTAGTAGGAAATGTATGTCTTTTTCTCTTCAGGACTTCTTGGAATTGATCTTGAAACTCTCTTTTTGAGATTCCCAAAACCTTAGAAATAGTAAAAGTCACCTCATTGTCAAGTATTTTGTCATTAAAGTTTTTCTTCATATTTGTAGATGTCTCAATATCGAATATTAATCTAAATCCTAGCTGCTTTCTCTGTCTAGGCTCCTGCCTCTTTTCTTTCTTTTGAGCATCTTCCATTTGTTATTTTGGCCCTGGTCTCAAAGACGGCCCTGTAGTAGGTGGAGTAACAAACTCATCCCCTCTAGTCTTTTTAGCTGCATTTGGATTCTCTTCATCTATCTTACGCTTCTCCTCAACAAGTACATCTACTCCTTGAGACTTGGCCAAGTAGGAATAAATAGTGTACCTGTCAATAGGCAAATCCCAACCTGTCTTAGATCTGATGCTAGAACCTGCACTAGTCAAAATAGTCTGCTGAATTTTCCCCTTGTTTGCGGTCTCTATAGCATAGGTGCATAATGCTGACTGACTCTCTAAACCTTTCTCAATGTGGACTCCATATGCAGAAGCATCTCCTCTAGCTGCCACATAAGAAGTACGCGTAGCCATGTCATCTACTAATTTCTTCATTCTGCCTTTCCCAAAATTGGTAGCAAGCAGAGCTCCTATTTTAGTCAACCAGATCTTGCCATCTTGTCCCCAAAATACCAAATTCTTCCTCCTTGCATCTTGAAAAGATTCGCAATCCCTGTAATGCTGATGGTCCGTACTATCACACCAAATACATCTTCGATCTCTCCTAGGTGCACTAGGAGTGCTAGAAGAAATAGTAGGCACGGTCGAAGCAAACTACTCTTTCAATTTTCCCACCAATTCTACTTTAATTGACTCCAGTGTAAAATCCGTTATGCCTTTGATTATGTCATCAAGAGAGGAAGGAACCAAAGGAGCAGATAATTTTGGAGCAGAAGGAGTCGGCATCGGTTTTGGAACAGGAGGAACAGGAGGATTAGAAACAGTAGACACTGGCATAGGCCAAGTAACTGGCTAAGGAAGAGAAGAAATGACAAGGGTAGAAGCATACATAGGAGCAGAAGATGGCATCGGTGCCATAGATCCATTCTGTAGGTGGGTCTTCCATATGCGTCTCTTGGTCAAAGTCGAGACCGCATCCTAGGCGTCTTGCCAATCTGTTTTAAGACCCATACGCTTCATGCAATCCTCAAGAAGCTCTTCTAATTCTTCTTGAAGAGTAGGATCTGCAGCTTGCAAGAAAAGCTCAACTTTCTCAATATCCAGTGCTCTTTGTTCAATGGCATCAAGTTGACTATACCTCTCTTCAAATTCTCGTATCAATTCTGAAGCAGCTAGACCTTTGTTTGGCATGTAGACCCACTCTCGGAATGATCGCCATGTACCCATCCCAAAGTCCTCAAGAAAATACTCCTTTTTCAGGGCCTTCGTAAAATCTTGCCAATGTGAATTTTGAAGGAAAAGATCTGTCACTTTTACCTTCAAGGCGAGTGTGATAAGGCGAAGAAAATATTTACTCATAAGTCTTGTCGGTACTCCAAAAAATCCCATCTTAATCTCATACGTCTTCAAATAAGCCGATACATTACGGCCATTAAATAGCTTCTTTTCATTTTCAACTACTTCAATCGCCTTAGTTAAGCTGATTGCATTCTCTTGCTATGAATATAGTTGCCTTTGCTGAGACAACTGTTGTTGATGTAACTGTTGCTGTTGCTGCATATACAATTGTGTCTGCTGATTTTGAAGCTGCATATACATAGACATATTCTGCAAAATCTGCTTTAAATCATCTGTAGAAGTACTTGAAGCAGAAGTCAATGATGGAGTTGAAGTAGAGGACAAAGTAGGAGTCATAGAAGGGGCTGAAATTGATGTTGAAGTGTCTCCCATCCTGAAATTTTTTTAAATGTGACGCTTTCATGTAGGGTTCACCAAAGATATCGAAAGCAAAGTTGCGACCACAGAGGTCCTTGAGAAATTCCTAGATAGAAGATTAATCAAGCGAATAAGCAAGATGAGAAAATGATGTCAAGTCTCTGTTTTTATTTCTGCCAATAACTGAAGACGAATAGAAAGCCAAATTAGCTTGTAGTGGCAACCTCCACAACACGTTCTCCACTACCAGTCTCATGATTTCTGCTGATTTGGATTGATCCTGCATCAGAATTTTCCCCAAAAGAATTGCGAAGCCTTGACTTCTTTGAAGGGGAGCTGATCTTACTTAGAACTGATTTCTCTTTCTTGTTGCAAATTGGTTCATGCTTACATTCCAACAACCCTTCAGAAGACTAATGAGACAAACAGCTTTCTAGCTTAGCACCTCCCTCTTTTACATTAGAAGAGCTGAACTCTGTTGTGATAACATGATCTTAGCTTTCTAGCTTAGCAACTCCCTCTTTTACATCAAAAGAGCTGAACTATGTTGTGACAACATGATCTTTAGATTCAGACAGGTAATTATTGTCTATATTCAAATCCACAACCATATCCTTAGGAACAAATGACTCCTCAAAAGGCCGGTCTCTAGAAGACCCTTCTTTTTCCACATCAAGAATGCCCTGGCCTGGTTCCATATCCTCTTTGAAGACGCTTGATTGTAACCATGATGAGCTCACTCTCTTTCCCACACAAACAAAATTATGATCAACTTGATTGGTTTCTCCACTAGATGTTGTGTACGACTTTGACAAGCTCGAGACACTGTCAACGTTCACTTTTATAATGAGATAAACATTGACCTTCTTCTTGACAAGCCATCCGAGGGTTTTCTTGGAGTCTTTGGGCCCCAAGAATTCAATGAGCCTGTTATCACTGTGCACAAGGGCAACTTTCTTCTCAGGACAATCAAGGACAATCTCCCCAACTAGTTCCACAACCAATAGGCCCTCCCCCAATGATCAAGACATTGTTTGCCTCATTCAACTTTTTCTGCTTGGATTGAAAATGCTGAATGCATTCCGTTTTCTTTGTAGATCCGGTATGGACAGAACCTGTAGAGATGACAAGGAAACAATGGACTGTGGTATCATGGCAAGGTTCGAGCAAGAGAGCCGGTGATGAGCAATGGATCCAAACAAGGTTGTAGATGAGATGGAGTATTTTGGAAACTTGCAAAGTATTCCTACGATGGATTACCCTAGCTTCTCTATGATACTATTCGATGTGCAGTGGTTCAAAGTGGTACTTGGAGGAGCTGGAGCAACAATTCGACGAGGTCCATCTGGATTTCTCAAAATAGATTCTGAAAAAAAATGGACGGATTTGCGCGACACCTTTGTGTTGCCGGCCCATTGTGAACAAGTGCATGGACTCATTTGTTTGTTAATTGTATTACGACATGGTACATGTCACAATGGTTTAAACTCTCTTGTATGTGTTTGTGAACAGGTAAAATTCTATCCAAACCTGCGACAACCTCGATGGTGGTATGTTATACCTTCAACTCCCCGAAGTGCGAGAGTATATAATCAAAGCGATGTTCCGAGCATAGATGAAGACAATATGAAAATAAAGGGGTCGATATTGCAAGGGGTGGAGGCCACCGAAAGCTTGGAGCCAGCATCGGCTAACAATGATGGTGGACTCATTCTTTTGTGGTGACATGTCTATCGACCTTTCAGTGCAGGCGGAGTTATGTCAAGAGATTTACACGGGACCATAGAATACTTCATACTTGGAGCATCCACTTACTCAATTCGTTGACCAATCGGTTATAAGGGCACATAAGATAAGCATTTCAAGTGAGATCTTTTTTTTAGGATTTATATTACTGTGCTTTGTATGATTTAAATTGATTATTCTAACATCATTTTTTGTCTGTGCAAGTGACATTTTCAGGATGAGTCGAGGGATAAGCGATGAGGAGTTATAGGATATCTTCACATGCATATCTCTAGACCAAACCGCGAGATTCAGAGACATGGTAGACCAGGAGATGTCTTGGTCTTCGTCAAGGCGCTCTACTAGATCTACTTTAGTGTGATCGGATGCTTCAGCTTCGAGCAAACGAGCTCGACGCTCCAGACTTGGGCCAAAGGGAGAGAGTGCTTCAGGGTCAGGGGGATGATGCAGAGATACGGAGGCAGTGAGCCTGTGGTCAACACTGGATACAGGTGCGAGTCCTTGCTCTCGTGGCGGTTCGAGGGAGCGTGGCTCAGGCTCAGGTGGATGTTGTGGAGGCATGGACGCGGTGTCTCCGTCTCATCGTTCAGCTAGAGTTGCATCACCTCTAGGATTTGTCACACTTGTGGGGACGTCTACTCTAGTTACTCTGGCTTTTGCTCATAGCCGTCAGCACAGGTGGTACCACTATGGGTGCCACTCCAACAGATATTACCTCGGTCGGTACACCGGATGCACAGGGGTCTCCTAGATATACCCAGGGGCGTGGACACAGATAGGAGAGTACCCATCTTAGGCATATCCGAGGGGGATATGCATATCTAGTCGATGATAAGTCAAGAGCCATCATCATGAATGATGAGGGGAGGAGGGTGATGGCTCGCATGAGAGAGTTGTGCCAACAAGTTTTTCGGCACGTCTTAGATCATTGGAAGAACATATCAGAGGGGAGCAAGGACTACATAATAGGATCCTTGCATGAGGAGTTTCCGGTTCCAGCCTCAGCAGATAGATTTTCTATGGGTTGGATGATGGATTGCATGCGTGCATATATGTCACACAGACGAGCCGACGCACGCAAGGCAATCAAGAGTGGGGCTACAAAGCCCGAGTGGTTAGACATGGATGACTAGCATCGACTGAGGGAGGAGGATACAGACTCTCCAAGACATTGGAGTCAACAGTGGGAGGCAGCGAGGGCACGACTTGAGCCCGGAGTGGTCCATCATCTTTGGATTAGCGGCCACAAGACATATTTGGAGGACCTTGTAAGTTTTTATTTTGTTTTGCTTGTTTATTTTTTTGCAATATTCTTTGTACTGACAATCATGTTTCTAACAATTAGCATTTTGTTTTCTTTGCAGCACTCCATTACAAATCGCTATCCAATCGGCCTTGAGACTCGATATGCAGAGAGGCACGGTCTCACTTCATTGATCGACTGACTGTATAGACGCGGCGGCCCTGTAAGTCACTTATATTTCTTATCCGTAATTACCATGTTTAATTAGAATGCATTATTGTATGGTTGACTGATGTGTTGTTTTTTTTTTTTGTAGAGTCGGTTCAATGCTCCTTTGCAGCGGGACTGTTGAGATGTCGAGCTCCACTCGTGATATGCCAGGGTGACCGTTGTGCATTTATGTCACCGACTTGTCAGTTGCAGATGCGGTTGGTACACCGCCCATGAATAATAGCTAGATGACAGCTATCCTTATCTACTCTAGTTCTGACTCAGTTAGTATGCCACCTTAGTTATTTGAGTTTAGTTTGAGACCCATATATAGGGTTCTTCTATTTCTTTGTATTAGAGTTCTTTTGGCTTACATAACTAAGAAGAGAAAAACTGTTTTCAGCCTCAACCAGTGTGTGTATTCCCCCATTGTGCAAGCAAGAAAGCTACAAGTGAGACTCCTTCCTTCTATCCCACAATCTTGACATGGTATCAGAGCACTGTTCGTGGCAAGGAGCTCAAGAAAGCAAGCCAAGCTCGCGGTGTTCTGGTAAGAGGAGCAGTGTTGCTTTCATTTTCTGTTTTGGGAGCAGATCTCTGCAGGTAGCACAGCCAAAAATTGCAAGAGTGCATTGTCTCAGGTTGAGACACCCTTCATGGTGAAGCAAGAGAGCAGTATATGCTGCGGGATAGGGCTTTAGCCCTGGGCGACCATGTTTTTTTTATTTGAGGCCATTTCGGGGCCTGTTTTGGAGGTGGAAGTTTTCTGCACGCACTCAGGAAAAGGCCCAGTTTTATGCTGTGCAGCCACTGTTCTACAGGTCGGTGAAAAGTTACTATAGAAATTGCATCGTATGCCTATGCACAGAGACATTGGGAGCTACAGAATCACCCTTGTTGCCTGTTGATGCAAAATTGTCACTAGGAAGTGACTGTGTGGTCAAATACCACTTTCGTCAGTTTTGCAGATTTGCCCTTGTGAGGCTGAAGCTGTGTTCTGTACAGTGAGAATTTTTTGCAGTGTTCTGTAATGGCGTCTGATTCTCTCTCACAGATTGTCACTGAAAAGCTTGACAAGAACAACTTCCAAGCATGGAAGCTTAGAATGACGAATTTCCTTATGGGAAAAGGATATTGGGAATTTGTTGCAGGAAATGAAGAAGAACCTGTTCTTCCTGATGTTCCCAATCAACAACAAATGCAGGCATTCAAAGCATGGCATGAGAGAGCCAGGAAAGTTATGTACTAGCTATCTATCAGTATTTCAGACTCTATGATTGTGCATATTCATGATGCAAGTACGCCAAAGGAGGCTTGGGATACTTTGTCAAAAATGTATAGCACAAATACGCAAGCCAGGAAAATGCAGCTCAAGCAAGAGTTGCATAATGTGCAAAGAGAAAGTATGAGCATCAATGACTACCACATGAAGGTGAAGAAGATTGCAGATGCACTTGCTTCCATTGGGTCGCCACTGGAAGATGATGATTTAGTTTCTCTGACCTTGAATGGTCTAGGAAAGGATTATGCACAGTTTTGGACATCCATTTCAATTCGTGAAAGATTTCCTAATTTTGAGGAGTTGATTGCTCTTCTAATTTCTGAGGAGCAGAGAAATGGTGGTGCATCTTCTTCAGGAGGAACTTCAAAAGAAACTGTCTTCTACTCAAATGCTGGAAGAGGTAGAGGCAGAGGTAGAGGAGGCCGATTTGGAGGCCGTGGTAGAAATCAGAATATGCAGCAAACTCAAGAAAACCAGTCCTATGGAGGAGGACATGGTAACTCTAGAGGCAGGGGGAGCCAAAGAGGTCATGGTGGATGGCAAAGAGGCCAAAATGCAAACAGCAATGTTGAATGCTACTACTGTGGTAAAATGGGTCATATGGCTAAAGACTGCTATAAAAAGCAGAATGGCATCATGAATGGGAAATTGCAACAAGGAAATTATGCATCTTCTAGTAGACAGGGTGATGACAGAAATGAGCATTTGTTTATGGTGCAGCACTTGAACAATTCTGTGACAAGTGTAGAAGAAAGCAATGATGTGTGGTATGTTGACTCAGGTGCATCAAACCACATGACAGGTCATGCAGAATGGATGGAGGATGCAAGGAAAATGGAAAAAACAGGATTTGTGGAGACTGGTGATGATACTGCACATCCTATTGTGCAGATTGGAAAAACTCCTTTGTCTATGCAGGATGGGAAAAAGAAATACATGTCCGATGTATTTCATGTCCCGAATATCACCAAGAATCTGGTTTCTGTTGGTCAAATGGTTGAGCAGGGCTTGCAGGTCAGATTTGATCCTCATGGATGCTTTGTTGAGGATATGAAAAATAAAGGTCTCTTGATAGCAAAAGGAAAGAGGAAGGGCAAAATGTTTACATTGGATGCAGACATGCCTGAATTGAGTGCAATAATGTTTGCACATGGGACCGATGTAGTTGCAGATATTGATATCTGGCATAAACGCATTGGTCATGTTAATGTACAACGACTTAAATCAATGCAAACCCAAAACATTATTGCAGGATTGCCTAAATTCAAGGTTGCAGAAATGCATAAGGTATGTGAAGCCTATCAGTTTGGAAAACAGGCAAGGAAACCATTTCCTAGACATGTTCAAGAGAGTAAGAAGCCATTGGAATTAATCCACTCTGATGTGTGGACTACTAAAGCTACATCTCTTGGAGGCTATCATTATTTTGTCACTTTTATTGATGACTATAGCAGAAAAGTTTGGGTGTATTTTATGAAAAAGAAAAGTGAAGTTTTTGGGCATTTCAAAACTCTTAAAGCTATGGTTGAAAAAGAAATAGGCCTGCAAATAAAATGCCTAAGATCATATGGAGGGGGAGAGTACCTCTCAAATGAGTTTGCAAGGTTCCTGCAGGAGCATGGCATAAAGCAGCAATATTCATGCAGTCATAACCCACAACAAAATGGAATTGCAGAAAGGAAAAACATGCATATTGGAGAGGTATCTCGTGCCATGCTCAACGAAAAATACTTGCCAGATTTTTACTGGACTGAAGCAGTTGCTACAGCAGTCTATATAATGAACATGACTCCCACTGAAGCAATACATGGGATGACTCCAGAGGAGAGGTATACTAGTAGGAAAACATATATTTCTCATTTGAAAATTTTTGGTTGCATTGCCTATGTACATGTGCCAGATGAGTTGAGATCCAAGTTAGATCCAAAAGCTAAGAAGTGCATCTTTATTGGTTACTCTCTGCAGCAAAAAGGGTATAGATGCTATAACCCTTCTACTCGTAAGTTTACAGTGAGCAGAGATGTTGTTTTTGATGAGATGAGTAGCTGGTATAAACCAATAAATGTGATTGATGATGTAGATGCACAAAACGGTAATGCTGCACAGAATTCACAGCAGCAATCACAAAATATTAGTGGACCTAGAGCGTCCTCTAGCAGTGGTTCACATTCTTCGCCATGGACAGGCAAATTGAGATCAGGAGAATCTTCTCAAAGCAATGCAGATAGTGGTATTCAGGTATCACGAAAAGGAAAAGAGAAGGTAGATCAACCCATGTTTGATGTGAATGCAGGTCACTCTTATGTGGATGGTGAATCCAGTGGCTCAGAACAAAGCATTGATGATGAGTTGGGTATTCCTTCTATTGTTACACCTGGAGTAAGGAAGACCAAGGATGTTTTGAGAGCACCTGGGAGTGAATCTACTTTGCGCACGTCTACCAGAGCTAAGTATCATGTGGATAAGCTGAAATATGATGGATTTACAGCCATTCACTATGCATATATGGTCAAAGTGATACAGGAACCAGAACCCACTTCTTTTGAGCAAGCCATGGGAAAAGAAAAATGGAAGAAAGCCATGGATGAAGAAATGGATGCCTTGGAAGCAAATGCTACATGGGAATTGGTACCTTTGCCTAAAGATAAGAATGCAATTGGCTGTAAGTGGGTTTATAAGGTGAAGCACAATGCAGATGGTTCTGTGAATAGATACAAGGCAAGATTAGTAGTCAAGGGGTATGCACAATCATATAGCATTGATTATGAAGAAACATTTAGTCCAGTTGCAAGGATGGCAACCGTAAGAGCAGTCATTGCTATGGCTGCATCAAAGGAATAGTCTTTACATCAGATGGATGTAAAGAATGCCTTCTTGCATGGTGATTTGCAAGAAGAGGTATATATGGAGCAGCCACTAGGTTATGTGCATGCTGTTCATCCTGAGTTTGTTTGCAGGTTGAAGAAAGCATTGTATGGCTTGAAGCAAGCACCTAGAGCATGGTCTGACAAGATAGGACAGTATCTTGTCACTATTGGCTTTCACATTTCCAAGGCAGATTTCTCACTTTATGTGAGAAAAACAGAGAAAGGTATTATGCTACTTGTCATTTATGTTGATGATTTGATTATGACAGGTGACAGTGATGAAGATATCCTTCATGTGAAAATGCTATTGAAGCAAAAGTTTGAGATGAAGGATTTGGGAGAGCTGCGTTATTTCTTGGGCATTGAGGTGATTAGATCACCAAGTGGGATACAGCTCTTGTAGAGGCAGTATGGATTGGACATGTTGTCCAAATATGGGATGACAGGCTGTAAGCATTCTCTTTCTCTCTTGATGATATAATCAAAGGCATAACGGATTTGACACTAGAGTCAGTTAAAGCAGAATTGGTGGGAAAATTGAAAGAGCTGTTTGCTTCGACTGCGCCTACTATTTCTTCTAGTGCTCCTACTACACCTAGGAGTGCTCCTAGTGCACCTAGGAGAGATCGAAGATGTATTTGGTGTGATAGTATGGACCATCAGCATTGCAGGGATTGTGAATCTTTTCAGGATGCAAGGAGGAAGAATTTGGTATTTTGGGGACAAGATGGTAAGATTTGGTTGACTGAAACAGGAGCTCTGCTTGCTACCAACTTTGGGAAAGGTGGAATGAAGAAGTTAGTGGATGACATGGCTGCACATACTTCTTATGTGACAGCTAGAGGAGATGCTTCTGCATATGGAGTCCTGATTGAGAAAGGATCAGAGAATCAGTCAGCATTATGGACTTATGCTATGGAGACGGCAAACAAGGGAAAAATTCAGCAAACTGTTTTGACTAGTGCAGGCTCTAGCATCAGATCTGAGACAGTTTGGGATTCGCCTGTTTGACAAGTACTCTATTTATGCCTACTTGGCTAAGTCTCACGGAGCAGATGTACTTGTTGAGGAAAAGCATAAGAGGGATGAAGAAAATCCAAGTGCAGCTAAAAAGACTAGAGGGGGTGAGGTTGTTACTCCACCTACTGCAGGACCGTCTTTGAGACCAGGGCCAGAACAACAGATGGAAGATGCTCAAAATAGAGAAAAGAGGCAAGAGCCTAGAGAGAGAAAGCAGCCAGGGTTTAGATTGATGTCTGATATTGAGACATCTACGGACATGAAGAAAATCTTTAATGACAAGATACTTGGCACTGAGGTGGCTTTTACTATTTCTGAGGTTTTGGGCATTTCGAAAAGAGAGTTTCAAGATCAGTTCCAAGAGGTCCTGAAGAGGAAAAGACATGCATTGCCTACTACTGATACACAAGGAGTTTTGATTGGAGAGTTGGATGAGGATGAGGATGAGATTATGGTTGAGAATGCTTCTATTTTTCCACAGATAGAGAAGAGGGTTCAGCCTATGCATTATGCTGAAACTAATGAGCCTGTCTTGATACCGCGTAGTCACTTTTCACGGAGTCATTGGGCTAGGGCAACTACAGAAACGATAGTAAAAATTGGAGAGAAACAGGTGCCTTATGTTGCTTTGGTGGATCATGGTTCAGAGATTAATCTCATAGTTCGTGGAGTTTATGAAAGTAACAGATGGCCTATGGATGTAGAGCATGGGTGGCGTATGAGAGCCGCCAACAACACTGCAGGTGATTTGTATGCTGCCTATCCCAGTGTCAGGGTTTCTATTGGAGATGTAGAGGAGGATTTCCATTTCTTTGTGCAAGATTCATGCTCTTATCCCATAATTCTTGGACAACCATTCATCACAGAGATGCGCATGGAAACAAAGGTAATGGATGATGGATATGCTTATGCACGGATTTGCAGTAAAGATGGCATGAGAGTAGTACAGTTTATGACTGTGTGCATGAACCATGTTAGAAACAGGGATATTCTTAGAGATGCACCTTTGCCCACTGTGAGGGATTCGGGTTTTCATTAGGTACCGCCATTTTGTGAGACGACGGTGGTACAAAGCAGAGGAGATTGGAGTTCTCACCTCCTGGCAGCAGTGTTTTCTCCTCTAGTTTTGTTGGGATTTCAGCAAACAATTTGATGAGCTATCAGAAAACTTCTAAATTGCCTAGAGTTGCCAGGCAGTACATATGAAGGAAGGAGAAAATTTTGAAAAATGCAGGTATTTTAGAGGATGATGAGCATATAGATGGGATGTATGACTGTATGATTTGTGCAGATATGATGACAGAGATGGAAGATATGCTAAAAGCTGATATGCAGAGTTGTCACAATAATGTATTAGTACAATCCCTGGACATGTTTCATGAAATTGCAGATTTTGTATCACAGATAGAGTCAGAGGCTGAGGTGACTTAGCAAAAAGTGTTGAGTGCTGAAGAAATTCAGCAAACAGAGTTTCCGGCTGATTATGATCAGCTTACAGAGACACAAAGGACTGAAAACTTTCAGCCAACAGAGTTTACTGCTGAAATATTTCAGCATCCAGAGTTTAGGGCTGTTCCTATGCAGTCCATAGAGCAGAGGGCTGAGGATATTAAGCCAATGGTGTGCAGAATTGCTGATTTACAGCAAGATTTGAGTAATGCAGAGGATTATAATGAAGCCAGGGTTGACATGAAATACAAGACTGTGGATAAGAATGTGGATTCTATAGGCAAGATTACAGAGTATTATTCTATCACTTCAAATGTACAAAGATTCATTGGAGCTTGTGTGTTTTACATGATTTGGATACCCCATTTTGCACACATAGCAGATTGTTTATACGAGTTGTTTCGAAAGGGGCAGAAATTATTTTGGGATGAGAGTCACACTAGAGCCATGCAAAAATTGAGAAAGTTTTTGCAGATTTTTTGGAAGATGGTGAAAAGATGGTTTGGACCATACATAGTCAGACATGTCTTTGATAATGCAACATATGAGTTGACAGAATTGGATGGGACAGTGCTTAGAGTGCCGATTGCAGGAAAAAGAATCAAGATTTTCAAGAAAAGAGATGATGAGAATTATGCATTGGAAGAATTTGCAAGAAAAGAGCAATGAGAAGAAATTCTAGTAGAAGAAACAGATGATATGACAGATAATCTTGTTGATATACTAGAAATACACAATGAAGAGATTGATCTGTTTGTGGATCTTGATGATAATGATCATAGGTAGTTGGCCCATCCGGAGGATGTGGTGGATTAGAGGGGGTGGATGTCGTACCGCTGCGCATCCGAGGTGTGGAATTCACCAAAAAGTTGTGTGTGTGACATTTGTTACTTTGTGCATACTTAGTTGTTGTGTTTGCATTTTGTTTTGCGTGGGTAGTATAGTAGAGAGAGGGGTCTTTTCCTGCATTTTCTTTCAGCTGGGGTTGCACCTGATAGATCCTTCTTCAACAATGATGGGCATGCAAAGTCTTCTATGGCTTTTCTTGGCTTCCAATTCCTGGGTGAAAAGAAGGAATGGATCTATGTGATGGGTAAACAACTGCAATATGCTATTGGGAGACATTGTTGAAGGCAAAGGGCTTTTCTTCTTTGATAGTAGCTATAGACGTGTGCTACTTACTCAATAGTACATTGGCATAACTGAAACAAATTTTTTGGTTTGTAATACTCTGATGAATGAAGTGTGCTACAATAAGATTTTGAATTCAATAAAGCGTGAGAAACAAGCAATGGTCTTTGTGCACTCCCGAAAGGATATTGGCAAGGTTGCTTACATATTGGTTGAAATGACATAGAGGAATGGAGAGATTGGGTATTTTACCGCAAAAGATTATGCTCAGTTTGGGATCTATAAGAAAAACAATTGTGAAATCAAGAAATCGTGAGCTGGGTGAACTTTTTAGCTCTGGATTTGGGATATACCATGCTGGCATGTTACAATCTGATGGAAACCTTACAGATTGGCTTAATAAGGTTCTGCTATGCGCTCCAGTATTAGCGTGGGAGGGGCCGTTTTTCTGGGCAGAGAGAGAGGAGCTTTACCGGCCTGGAGAAGAAAAAGCACGACATCCAGAGAGTTCCTGTTTTTGGGAACACTGCTAGTCCTTGTGCGAAAGGGAAAAAAAAGATTGATATTCTGGAGGAAAAAGAGGTGAGAAGGAAGAAGGTGACTAAGGATGAGCAAGATGGAGCACTAAGATTGCAGATGAAGGAGACAACAAAGCAGGAGAAAGGCAGAAGATAGAAGATAAAGGTGACAAGGATGAAGACCTACAAACGAAGAGGCGGACGACCTGAGCTGCATATTGAGGCGGGACGCGTGACGAACAAAACAGATAGAGAAGCCAAAGAGGGACGAGAAGATGAAGTAATGACAATAAAGAAGAAGCAATAGAAGATGACGGGAAGAAGGAAGGTGAGCTTCGCTGAAGGATGCAAGGTGTCGACGCGGAATGAAGGACGATGGAATGACAACGCAGCTAAGAAGGGATTAAAGCGATGACGAGAAGGCGAACGATGAAGGAGGGAATCGAAAATGTGAAAGGTGACGCAATAGACCTGGCCGTGAAGTTGACGAAGGGATTAATGATTATGAAAATCAGCTGAGGCGAGGTTGCAGTCGCAGTTGGGTGACGCCAAATTGAGATCGAAGGAAGGGAAAATTTCAGAGGACGCAACCTGATGAAGAACGAACAGGAGGCTATCTCTGTGCGAGTTTGATGAAGAAGCAGCTTCTGCAACTCTTGACTCATCTGGCCCAACTTTAGCCCTGAGTCATCATCAACTAGCAATGTTGCGTTATATGTAGGTGTAGCAGCTGCTCTTGTTATCGATTATTGGATGCTCCACCTGAAAGAAAAGGTCCCATTTGTCTTCCATCTCATCTTCTTTCTTTCCATTGAACATCTGACAAGACTTCAATGAAGGCAGTGCGATCAGACTTCGTGAGGCTTGGATGCAGGTGCCTTCCCTTCTCTTGTGCAGGTGGTGTCCAGACGTAGAGCCTCAGCAATGAAGGGTGTGTGCTTAGTGAGGAGGAGCGCGCTAAGGAGAACTTGTACATCAAGAAAATGGAATGTAAAAGGCTATCAAGAATGAATTCGGCAGCTTCCTCAAGTTTGTATTATCATCACATTGATTTATGCAATTGGATGATGTTAAAGTAGGCATAATGTAGTTGTCAACCTGTTTCCAGGAAATATAGGCCGAGCAAGTAGTCAAAACCCTCTTCCTTGTTTTGTTTATTCAAACCAAGTTAAGGCTACGGCCAAAGTTCAAGAAGTTAAAATCCTCATGATATGATCATAGTGCTACATCATTGGCGGCTGAATCAAAGGAGTTTCAATCAGTTTTTGGAGTTGATGGCTAGTGCAAGTCTGAAATTATTGGAATTGTAAGAAGAGAAGGTGTACTTTTTGTCTTCACTTTGTTCCCAATAAGATGTATCTGGCTGTATGTCTCATATTATCTGAAATTGAGCTTTCAAATTGAATTTAATTTCGATAGATTGATCTTCTATCCTGAAATTTGTCAAAGTCTTCTGTAGATGCGACTTTGCTTTCGAAAACCCTTCGACAGCAGGACCTGCACTTGCTTAGTTTCTTCCCTACTTGCCAAGGACATTGTCCCACTCTTTTTGTCAGGGTCATACATTCTCAGGAATTCCACACACCCAGTGTGGTCAAGATCTTGCTCAAACTTTTTGATATACTTGGTGAGATTGCACTGATCCACAATCCTCTTGATAGCTTCCTCGCTAGTCACCACTCCTTCAATGTTGTGGATGCTCCCAATCCTGAGCTGGTTGTATGCTCTATTTTCAAGGTATAGGCTATACTTCTCTCTTTCCTCTTCCATGAAGGGTAGGCAATGGGCTCGATCTTGCTGTGACATCTTCAACTCCTGTCATAAGCCATGTTTTTCCATTAGTGCTTTTCCACCTAGCTTTACCGAAAGACAAGATTTCATGCTAGGCAAATAAACCTATTTTTAGTACATTATTAGACCTTTTTCTTCAACAATATAAGTCCATTTCTTTCAAGCTTTATTATTAATTCCTTGGTCACAAGTTACTTCATCCTACCATTGAGGTCCCTCATGTCTCGCATGTGTTATTTTCCTTTATGGTTCTTATTATGTGTTTTGGTTTGTTTTACCATACCTCCCCCTCTATGAATTGAGAAGAATCCTTCCTAGGATTAAAGGGTTAGAGGCTGACGGCCATTCAACATCTAATGTGAGAGTGTTACCTTTGCATGAGCCAAGTATAGAAATTTGGATTATACCCAAGATTAGCATAGATGCCCATGTTGAAAGGGAAAATGCCTACGTGCGTAATATAAGAGAGGATGTCAGGCAAGAAGTCACCAGACTCCGTTCAACTAGAGACATGCAAATCCTCCTCTATGATGATGTGATGTAAAAATGGATGTCCCTCAATGTGCTCTTCTAGGGTCGGTTACCAATAGAAGACAACACCCTATAGGAAGTTAGAGTGACATAGGTTGGGTCATATTCAGATGCCTTGATTGCGTGTCATTGTTCAGCATTGGTCATTATTTGGTATCCCACTTGCTCCCATTACAATCGTAGAGTGTAATATTTCCATAAGGAGGACTTATGGTCGACAAATTGTTCCAACTCCGCGATTTCTTGATTTGTGGCCGGGGTTGTATTCTTGTTATATGACATAATGAGACGTTACTTGATGGCTTGTTTGTGCGATATATTAGTTGCAATTAATTCTTGAGTTGCTTCAGAAGCCTTGATGAATACAAATTCTGACTCTTCCCAAGAGCACGGGAGTGCTCGGACTTCCGTTGCTATAGGTTCGTCCAAGAGGCCTAAGTGTAGTTGTTTGTAACTTTTAGTTAGGGTCATGAAAATAGCGTCCAAGCATCGGAGGCAAGAAACCAAGTCATCTCCCATGTTTTCTGCTAAGTTTGTGACCAAGGTTAAGATTGATCATTGCTCATAAGAGGGTCAAACGCCAGTAGGGGGTTGAGGCTTAACCGGACAAGAGAGTTCAACGACCAATAGTCACACTATGGGTTGTTCTTTAGGTTGAAGCTTGGCATCACCTTTGATGGGTTTAATGGGAGTTGTGGTTGTTGTCTTGCCACTAGATGCCTTTGAGATGTGAAAGGTATTATCAGTGCTAGAGTTGGGAATTTGCTAGCAACGAGCTGCGATTTTGGGTGATAGATTGGTTTAGGTCCTACTGAGCTAGACTTTGGAGATTCTACGGACTTAGCAGCGTGATTCTCCCTTGTTTTGAGTATCTCTGGCATGATGTTTCATCTGGTCAAGTTTGAGGGTAGCATCTGAGTAGGATCTTTGGTCGTTTTGTCTTTAGGTAGCCAAATCTAGGTGTTACCTGCATAGTAGCCTTGTGCTTGCAATAAGGTCTTGGGGGCCCATCGTGGCTTGACTGTGCATGGACATTTACGGAAAGTCCTTGGCTTCATAGGTTTTGGATGTGGATGATGAGCTTTGCGAGGCCGTTGTCACTGCACGTAGGGTTGAAGGTCACCACAAGGGTTTGGCAAGAGAAGAATGTATGGGGTTTCGGGAGCTTATACTCCAAAGATGGTAGAGATAAGAGAAGGGTTGAAGGTTTCAAGCCAAGTTCTTGAAGATAAGTGACAGCAGGGTGAAGGTAGATTCAAGGAGAGGAGTAGACATGAGAGAAGGGGTTTGAAGAGATTGAAGATGTAGAAGAATACTTCCAAAAAAAATTAAAAAATATAGAAGAATACTAAATAGATGAAGCCTATCAGCTTCTTTTAGCATTATGAGAAAATATAACTCTAATAGACAAAAACATGTACAAAATAACACCTTCCTCTATGCTGCTCAAATCACCAATCTGGTCCTTCCAATGGCTTTGAAAGGGCGGTTAAATACTAGGACACCTGACCAGAATCTTGCCAAATCACACCTTCTTCATCTCCCACTTTTGGAGTGTTGTTCACTGCTTGAAAACAGCGATCGCGCATCGCGCGATTTTGCTAATCTCTCTTTTCACATAAAATCCTCTCAAATTAGCTAAAAGTTACATGATTTCTTTTACATGTCATCCTAATCTAGAAGTTGTCTATAGTTTTGTAGATTTTTTTATAAGAGATAATATCTAGGATATCAAAAATTATCTAAAATCTAATGTTTTTGAACCATGGACACTAATACTAATGTCTAAAATGGTAGCCACATTCTATATATTTTTTTACACGGTGTGCCCGTAGCGGCACGACATCCACCCCCTCCTAACCTGCACATCCTCTGGCATATGCCAAAGTCTTACGGATCTGACTTGTCAGAAGATGTATCTTCTGCCAAGTCAATGTCTTCATCTTCTGCCTCTTCTTCTTCCTCTATGTCTTCATGCTCTTGAATTATATTCAAGTCTTCTAGCTCATATGTTGAACTTTCTCTTCATTTGAAGAGCTTGATTCTTTTTCTAGCTATGGGTATCTTCATGCTTGTTCCATCCACTTCAGCCAATGAATATGTGGCATTGTCATGAACGATCTTTACCACATATGGGCCAAACCAACGCTTCACCATCTTCCTAGAAGCACTGTATTGATTGTCTAAGCTGCTGTCATAGACAAGCACCTAGTCATTTTCTTGAATTACACTTGGCCGAAGTCGATGTTGCTTATCAAATCTTCTTTTTCTTTAGTCTTGCTGTCTTTAGCTTCTCAATAGCTACTTGAACATCTTTAAGCCTTCTTTCTAGCTGCCATATGCGCAAAGTCAGCAACTCTTCTCTACTCATCCTTCCTCAAAAGGTAGAAGACTCCATGTGAGAATATATTTTTCAATTGGAATAATTGGTTGTTGTCCATGAATAAGTTCAGCTGGCATATAGCCAGTCACTAAAGTGTGAGTAGTCCGGTCAGCCCATAATGCAAAAGGTAGCATTTTAGGCCATTCCTTGATCTTTCCTGTACCAGAATTTGCTAGAGCTTTGAGAATAGGTTGATGACCTCTCTCACTCTTTCTATTGCCTTCAGGGCTGTAGGCTGATGTTAAAGCCAACTTAATACCCAATTGAAAAAAGAAGTTTCGTGCATCATCAGCATCCAACTCTCCTCTATCTGCAATTACTTTACCCACACAACCATATCTACAAAACACTTCTTCAAGCAAAAAATGACAAAAAGCTTGGGTGGATTTGGTTGTTAAGGCTTTGCCTTCAACTAGATTAGTTAGATCCTCTCTTGCAAGTACTAAATACCGTATATTCCATATTTCCGTAGGCATGGTTACAAGATCAATAACCCATCTATAATGTATAGACAAGGGATAAGTGGGTTGTAACCCATCTCGATGCTTAACCATAGAATACATTTGACACACATAACAAGTTTCAACAAAATGTGCTATGTGCCGATACATTTTTTGCCACCAATATTTTTCTTTGACTTCACTAAAGGTTCGCCAGCCCACAGGCTTTCATGAAATTCCTTCATTACTTGTTGTTGTAATCTTTTGTTACCTAAAACTTGGATAGGTACTCCTTTCTTCTTCTTTGCGAGCTTCCATAGATGTCCTTCTTTAAGAAAAAAGCCATAAGCTTTTCTCTTGTTATGCTTGAACTCCTCATCAGTCCAAGTCTCTTTCTTCTTCATTGTGCTCAAATATTGGCCGATCTTTAGCCAATCTTCATCATAATCTTCTTCAAGGAAATGAACTAGAACTTGAGCAATGCAATGAGCATGTTGGCTTCTAGTTGACCATCCTGTTGTTTTCAGCTTTGGACTAGTATTTGCAGTAACTGAAAAGGTATTTTCAGCAGCCATGGAATGAAATTCAACAAGTATAGGTTCTTTAGCTTCATCTTCTTCCATCAGCTCTTCTTCATTGTCATATCTTGCACGTAATAGCAAGTCAGCAACTGGATTCGCCTTTCTTGCAATATGCTTTAATTCGAGGTTGAGAGATTTAATATATGCAATCCATCTTAGCATAGCAATGTCGGGTGTAGAGCAATTGGCAATCATGCCTAAGAGTGGAATACAATCAATTTCTACCACTACAGAAGCACCTATAAAGTATTCACGATTACACTTTAATATTGTTAAACTCCCCACAATTCCCTTTTTACTTGTGCATACCTTCTTTGACGTTCATTGAGAACTTTTGCTCCAAAACGAATTGCATACATGTTACCTTCGAGATCATCTTGGCTTACAGCCCATCCTATCGCAATGGGACTTATATCCACAGTAAGGATGATGGGTTGACCATTTGAATAATCTGCCCATTTGAGAGTGGGGGATGAAATTAACAGCTTCTTTAATTTATGCATAGTGAGAGTATGCTCATTACCCTAAGAGAATATTTGGCCTTTTCTTAATAATTGATAAAGATTTTTGGCTACATGAGCAAAATGTGGTAACCATATGAGATAGAATACACATGCGCCAGGAAATCTTCTCACCTCTGAAACATTTGTGCATTTTTCTTGCATTCTACTAATGGCATCTATCTTGATTGGAGAAGGTTTGCATCCATAGGGGCCACATAGATGACTGACCACTAGAACTTCTTCTACTCCAAAAATCGACTTAGCTCTAGAAAGGGTAATATGTACCTGTTCTAGCCTTGTTAAAATCCTATCACAATCATAAATATGGTTTACTACAAATGTCTTGCAGCCATCTTCGTCAAGCTCCTCATTATTTTCATTAACTTCACATCCCTTGATATGTACATCATCAAGAAATGGAAGAGTAAGTTGTGGAATAAAGTCCCTTAAGACTTTGTACATGCCATTCATCATATGGGCTACAGAGTTTGTTGCACCTTGTGATAGAGTGCACATGCCGACCAATCCAAGAGGTGTCTTCATTGTGGTAATTTCTCCGCTTTCTAATGAAAGTTGAAATTGTTCATATCTTGAATATAGGTCACCCATAGAATAAATTTCTCTACCTGCAAAAGCTTTAGCAAACTCATCAACAATTGGACCCGAACCAACATTTCGGATTGTCACACGATTAACAAGTTGTAGATCTTGAATGAATCATAAAGATCCATTTTTCTTGGGAACGGTAACCATCGGTTTGAGTAGGGCACTAAAGAAGGTTCTAAAATATTTATTATGATCTTTTCATTTAGAAGTTTGAGTAATTTGGGCAAATGCACCCTTGGAATAGGAATAGGCTTGAGGTTCCAAGGCACATGTGGGACTGTGTAAATGACCATAGGAGCCACAATATTTGGATTCACACAGCCTATTTCACTTTATTGAAATGCAAAAGCTTTTCCATGTTTCATTAGTATTTGCATAAAAGAGTGTTTTTCAACCGGTGAAAGGAAATAATTTTCACCTATTTTAAGCTATTTTATACTTTCAGATGTGAATTCGTGACCAATGTTGGAAGGATCACAAAGACTTGGTTGATTTGCTGCCCTATCAACTAGCCCTTAACCAGTGGGACTGCCGCAGGTTTGACTTTCTTATCCACTGTCTTGTATTTTGTCTCCACTTGCACTTCAACCTTGTTGAGTAAACCAATTGTCTTTCTGCGCAACAAATTCGTGAATTATTTGATAAAAATCCAATGTACATACTTCTATGGACTAATTTTCTACTTGATTTTTTGCATGAGCAGCTGCACATATTTCAGCCAATGTGTCAGTAGTAATGAGTCCAAAAAAATGCGTGAAATATCTTCATTTTCAGCCATCATCTCTTAAGTTTTCAGCTCCCTTTTTACATGACATAAATATTTTATTTCAACCTTAGTCATGGCCAAAAGAGACTTATAACAACCCATACTATTGGCTGTACATACATACAAATTTGCTAGAGACACAATTTCTGTAGCATAAGGATGTTCAATCTCTTTACATGACACACTACCATAGCCTCCTTTTATAGTAGTGCAGCCCAAAAACCCTTGAATTCTCAGGCATTAGGAGGCATAGGATAATCACGCTGTCAATCTCTCTTTCAATGATGGTTAACACACACAATAAGAAATTGGACAGCTCGTTCATTATCCTTGCTTTGGAATCGAGCATAGGAAGAATCATCATCAAGAGCTTTTGTTTCCAAGCGAGGTTCAGAAATGTAAGGTTGCCCAAGAATGATAGGGTAACTACAAGAGTCTTGAACAAAAAAGTGAAAATTGTTTTTTATGTCTCTAATAATTACCTGCACATTAGGACATGCATCATATAACTCTCCAAAAGAGTTGTTTGCAGCTCTCATTTGCCTTCCTGGATCAACATCTATGGGCCATGTGCCACTTTCATATAGACTCCTTGCCATGACGTTTATCGCCAAGCCATGGTCTAAGAATGCAATACATGGTGTTTCTTTTTCTCCAATTTTGATGATTGTCTCCGTTGTTGCTCTTGCCCAATGCGTATGGGAGTAGTGACTGCTTGGAATGAATTGAGCCTCTTCCTCCTCATGCATGTGCTATAGACGGCCTTCTTTTTGAGAGGTGGGTTGCCCAACTGGTTTGGACCAACCGACCATTACATTTTCAGCTTTCACTTCTTTAATTTTGCATTCATGTTTTCTTTATCTTTAGCTTCAATTGCTACAATTAATTATTTAACTGCTTCAAGATGAATTCCTTGTGAAGTCAGATTCTCTTCATCTTGTACAAAAACTCGAAGAACTTGCAAAAAAGCATGCACTGTTTCTTCAGCTTCATCACCAACATATTGTCTTTTCATTTTGATTACATTAATAATTACATCATGGAATTCATGTTTGGCAATTCCAAGAATTTTGCCTAAGGTGAATTCAATTTTGCTTCTTAGAATTCGTTCTTCTAGGACTTGTTTGAGATCCATTGTTGATTCTATGTTAGACTGCAATTTGTAGCTTGGCTGCATGCCTGTCTTCTTTCCTTTGATCTTCTTTGTTTGTGGCGCATCTTCCATCTCTTGATCTAGGGTTATATTCTCAACAAGCTTTGGTTATTCAAGTGTTCTTCTAGTTACCCATTTTGGAGGGCCACAAGAGAAAGGCCCTATTTCATCTTCTCTTCTTCTCTTTTCTTCAATCAAGACTTCTTTATGGTTGACGTTAGCCAAATGTGCGAAGGCAGAAAAAGAATCTACTGGTTCTTTCCAACTAGTTATTTCTTGAATGCATTGGCTGGCATTAGCCAAATCAAGACTTCTTTATGATTGAAGTCGGCCAAATGTGCAAAGGCAGAAAAAGAATCTAGTGGTTTTTTCCAACCAGTTATTCCTCAAATGCATTGACTGGCATTGGCCAGATCTTCTTTGGCTGCTTTACCATGTTCCATTTGATCTAATGCCTGCATCCATACTTTAGATTGCACATTAGCTTTACATGCTTTCAAAATTGATTTAGTTGGCTAAATTTGCAACCCATAGGTAGCTGCATCAATTGCTGCATAGGCCTTCTTTATTGCTAAATCTTCTAATATTTTCTTCATTCCACCATTGCCAAAATTTGGCTCCAGTAGAAGACCAATTTTAGTTGCATCGATTTTTTCATCTTTCCAAAAGACGAGCTTCTGTGCTTCAGCCTCACAAAAGGCAGAACACTCTCTCTTGTCATGTTGTTGGCTGTCGCACCAGATACAGCGCCTCTTAAAGCCTTCTCTCATGGGTCTTTGAGTTGATGATCGTCCTCGTTCTTCAACTTTGGCATCCAACTTCTCTACTTTGGAACTAATTTCTGTAAGATTCAAATGAAGGTCACGCATGCTTTAATAAGTTCATCCATGACATCATTTTTAAAAGGAACAGAAGAAGAAAGAATTGGTTGATTAGTCAAAGGAATAGGGGATTTTAAAGGTGGAACAAGCTCCATCAATGGAGTTGTTGAAGTTGAAGTAGATCCCAACGTTAGTCGCATCCACTCTCTTTGAGCAATCATGCTAACTACATTAGTAACATTTGTCCATGCAGTCTCAACTCTTGATTCGGAGGTAGCATCTTCTAGGCGATCAGCAACCTTTTCTTGTAGAATGGGATCTGCATCCTTAAGGAATAATTCAATCTTTTGACCTTCCATACTTTGTTGGTCTTCAGCATCAAGTTGTCCAAATTTACTTTCAAATTCATAATATAGAGCTATTGTAGCTAAACCTTTGTTGGGTTTTTCAACCCATTCAGTGAAACTTTTCTTCATCATAAGACCAAAGTCTTCTAAGAAGAATTCTTCACATAGGGCTTTTTTGAATGCAGTCCAATCCACATCTTGTTGGAAAAGACCATGGATTCTTTCTTGAAGACCATGCTTGGCTAGTCTAGCAAAATAAGGGCTCCATGAATGTTGCAGGTGACCAAAGAAGAGCATTTTCTCAACATACAAATGAATGAAAATAGAGACATGTTGACCATTAAATTGTTTTAATTCACACCCAACTTCTTCTAGGGCCTTGATAGCTATGGAATCAACCTTCTCTTCTTCTTGCCTTTGTTGTTGTTGTTGTAACATTTGGATTTTCTATTGTTGAGTCTGTTGTAGTATGCACACCAATTGTTGTAGAGTATCTCCTGAAGAATCCCCCATCGTGGAGTTCTCTTGCACCAACCTTCACGTCGAGTTCACCAATGTCACTGCGCATAGGGTTGAAGGTCACCACAGCGGTTTGGCAAGAGAAGAATGTATGGGGGTTCAAGAGCTTAGACTCCAAAGATGTTAGAGATAAGAGAAGGGTTGAAGGTTTCAAGTCAAGTTCTTGAAGATAAGTGACAGCAGGGTGAAGATAGATTCAAGGAGAGGAGTAGATAGAAGAGAAGGGGTTCGAAGAGATTGAATATGTAGAAAAATACTTCCAAAAAGAATTAGAAAATATAGAATAATACTAACAGAGATGAAGCCTGTTAGTTTCTTTCAGCACTACGAGAAAATATAACTCTACTAGACAAAAACATGTACAAAATAATACATTCCTCTATGCTGCTCAAATCGCCAATCTGATCCTTCCAATGGCTTCAAAAGGGGGGTTAAATACCAAGACACCTAACTAGAATCCTACCAAATCACTCCTTCTTCATCTGCCACTTTCGGAGTGCTATTCATTACCTAAAAACAGGGATCCCAAGTTTCTCGATTTCTCTAATCTCTCTTTTTACATAAAATCCTCTCAAACTAGTTGAAAGCTACATGCTTTCTTTTACATGTCATCCTAATCTAGAAGTTGTCTATAGTTTTGTAGATTTTTTTACCAGAGATAATATCTAGAATATTAAAAATTGTCTAAATCTAATATTTTTGAACCATAGACACTAACATTAATGTCTAAAATGGTATTGGCTCTCTAAATCTAAAAGGAAGCCACACTCGAGATTTTTTTACACAGTGTGCATAGGGCATGACACCGTGTGTTTCTACTCCTAGGTGGCGCTCCCTGTTTAGGTCCCCATTTGAACCGAGGTTCGTGGGCTTGAGTGCAAGCTCTAGTAGGTTGCTCACCCCAAGGCTGGGTGGGTTGTCACAAGTTACGACCCCCCTCATTAGCCTTGGTGTTGGGTTGCTCTATCTGTGTGTTGTGAACTTCGAAAGGATCACACCGCCCTTGCTAAAAGCTAGAGCTATGGGGACATTACCTATGGCAACGTGGATACGCTATGACTCATAGTTGCAATTACAATAAGCTTGCTTCTTAAAAGTTCGTCCCAATAGTGATTATGTGCCTGCATTCTTAGTGTTTGACAACACATACAAAACTATTGGCATGATTTCAGACTCAATAGAAACCACAACCTTGCACTTTCCCAGAAGTTTGGAGGGTCGGCCTCCATAAGGGGTGAGACTAGCATTAGTGGGCTCTGCGAAACTGCGGTTTGCCAATGTGGGTCCAATGTTCATGAGTCAAGATATTAAAATTAGCTCCCTCATTGATCAGTGCGCCGATGTTGCATGTGTGTTTGGCAATGAGTGTCATGCATAGGTAAGTTGATGGTACCGCTTTCTCATCCTCACTATTCATCTTGGTGATAGTGGCTACTCCTACGTTGAGAGACAGCATTGGAATTGGGGGCTCATGCAATGGGTGTGTGGGGAAAAAGCACTTCTTTATGCAGCTTCCATTGAAGAATCCTATGCCCTCACCCTCTAGGGTTTCAAGTTCTACGTTGCCACTTCAGCTAATGGTTCGAACCTTCAAAGGTCCTGGCCCCCAAAATTTTAGTTCTTTCTTATGTCCTTTGACTGAGTACAATAGTACCAAGTCACCCTATTTGAAATTGAGTTTCTTGACATGCTTTTCAAACTAGCTTTTGTGTCTTCCCTTCTCACATATGAGCGCATGGGTGGTTAGAAGCCGGGTTTCTGTTAAGTGTTCAAGTTCAATCAAGTGCTCAGTCTATCCCATCTTTCTTGAAGGGCGATTTTGAGGCTTGGTATGAAGATTTCCAAGGAAAGGATTGCCTCTATGCCATATGTTAATCTAAAGGGGGTCAATCCTACCACCATCTTATAAGTCATGCGGTAGGCCCACAAGGCCACCAATAAATTTTTTGTCCCAACCACTGTGTGATGTGGAGATGATTTTGGTTAGGACATTTACTAGGATTTTATTTGTTGATTCAGCTTGACGGTTTGCTTGTGGGTAATATGGTGAATATTTCTGATGGATGATTAAGAAGGAGGACAAGAGGTGAGTTATCACTTCGTTGATGAAGTGGGTTCCTTGTCACTAAACTGGTTTGATGGGGCAATCAAATCGTGAGATCACTTACTCCCATAGGAACTTAGGGGTGGTCTGAGCATCATTCTTCCTTGTAGCTTGCGCTTCCGCCCATTTTTTCAGATAATTAGTAGCCATAATAATGTATTTGGCTTGCGAATATTGTGCTGCAGGACTAATGGGTCGGATGAAGTCAATCCCCCATTTCTCTAAGGGTTATCATGTGATAATCAGGGTTAGCTCCATGCGATCTTTACGAATAGGTACTTTAGTTTTCTAACACTCATCACAATGCTTCACGAATTGCGTCACATCTTGGAAGAGGGTAGGCCACCACAACTGGGACTACAACGCTTTGGGAGCTGTCGTGTCCTTGTTGAAATGTCCTCTTGTGGCTCCACCATGTGCCTCTATCGATAAGTCATGCATCTCTCTCATGCTCACACACGCATCTACCTAGTAACCCATCTTTTCCTAGCCTGTAAAGTTGGCCAGTTGATAAGGTTGGATTTTTAGGATAAGTCGCCTAAGTCGGGCTTTATCTATTGGTTGCTCCAGCAGTTCGTGTTCAAGTACTTGAACTATGTCATCTACCCAATAAGGTGTTATGTCACCTCTAAACAAATCTTTTTTGCTGGACAATCAGAATAGATGCGCGCCTGGTAGTTCGTCCATGATACCTTGTCGAGCGTGTGGGGATGCAACATAGATGGTCAGCCATGTAATGATGTTTCCCCTTATGCACTGTCACAAAGAAATCAAACTCCAAAAGCAAAAGAAGCCATCTAGCAATGCATCTTGTAGTGCATGGTTTATTAACCAGATACAATAAGGATTGATGATCAACAAAGAAAGTAAAAGAAGTAGCCAAAAGATAGTGCCAAAATTTCTTCACAACAAACACCATGGCCAAACCCTCTCTCTCCATTGTCAAGTAATTCATTTTAGTCTCAATGAGTTGTCTGCTAGCAAAGCTCACAGGGTAGTCCAAGTTGGGTTCACCAGGTTTCCACAATATAGCTCCTATGGTCAATTTCGAAGCATCGATGTGCACGTGGAACATGCGTGTCCAATCTTGGGCTTGTAGTATGCAGTGGTGGTCATAGCCTTTTTTAATTCCTCATATGCATGTTGGCATTCCACAGTCCATTCGAATACAATCAATAGCTTGTATAGAGGTCTATCAATCAATGTGTAGTTTAATATAAAGCATCAATAGTACTCAGTGTGTCCTAAGAAGCACTGAACACCCTTGTAATCAGCTGGGTTTGGAAGGGCGACAATGACCTTGATCTTAAAGAAATATGTGGCAATGCCATTGTTTGATACCATGTGTCCTAGGATACATCCATGGTTCACCTAGAACTGGCATTTCAAGGCTTTCAATGAAAGGTGGTATAGCTGACATTGTTCAAAGATCGCTTGGAGCCTATTTGAGTGTTCCTACCAAGTAGGCTGAATGCACAAGTCGTCCATGAATACTTCTAGCTCCTTCCTCAACATGTCCTTCAATATTGTACACATCAATCGTTGGAAAGTGGCTGGTGCATTAGTCAATCTAAAACACTCCCCATTCAGTGGCGAATGCCCTCTTATCCATATCATTAGGATGCACTTGCTCCTGATTGTATCTTGAGAAGCCATCCAAGAAACTATAGGCCTCTTTGCTAGCCACTCTCTCTAACATGTGCTTGGTGTACCACAATGGGTAATTATCTCCTTTCAGCTGCATTTACCTTCTTGTGACTCAAATATTTCCATTTTTCTTTAAGACAACAACTATGGGCAAGACCTTGTCCGTGTGTTCAATTTTGTAGATGAATCCTACTCTCATTAGCTTTTTGATTTCTTCCTTGATAGCATGGGCATGCTTTGGATTCATGGGATATGGTTGCTACTTGGCACGCATTGCGTCGGGTGTCATGGGTATGTTGTGAGTCACCATGCTTGGGTGTACTCCTTTGAACTCTTCTAGGGACCAAGCAAAGACATCTATGTACTTTCGCAGGCGAGCAATGAGATTTGCTTCATCTTGCTCTGCCAAGTCATCTGCTCTAAAGAATGGTTGTGGGGTCTTCCCTTCCCTGGCTAAATTAACCTGCTTGATGTTGGTGGGTCCCTTGATTGGTTCACTTGCTTCCCCCTGTCATTTGGCTCCCAGCAAGATCACCACCCTATCTCCCTTCTTGAAATTTGTGAATCGTTTTTGTAGGTCTTGCAGTTTTCGTTGTTCACCCACTCGCATTTCCTGGTTCTGCACCTGTCATTCCTCTTTTAATTGTCAGAATTGTAGGTGGATGGGTAGGTCCCCCTTAGTGCATCTAGTCTTGGGAGGTCAAGGTATTTCAAGGTCACTACTTGAGCTGACCTCTGATTCGGAATCGAACTCTCCATCTTCGCTAGAAGAGGGGCGCTCTCTTGGTGGTCGTAGCTCAGAAGGTGAGTCCATTTGCAGCAGTGGTGTATCACTTGGTTGGGCTAGGCCTACCCACTTGTAATTGATTGCACATGTGTGCTCCAACCAAGTTCGATCGCAATCCTTAAGTCTAACTCCACCTCTAAGTGCACTCTGCTTGCATGGTGTGGGGTCTACTTGTATTTCTTTGATTATATGCCCCCCAGTTTCATACTCTAGGATAGCGATTTTCTTTTCGCTCTCATCACTGAAGGAACAATAATCCTCATATTCGTTGTCCGAGCTGTCTTTGTTCGGCTGCTCCTGATTCTCATGGTTCTAACTATTCCCTTCTTGTTGGTCAAGAAGTAAGGCCCAATTGTACTTCAAGTTCAAATCGTACACCTTGGACCATGACCATTCAGGCTCATTAAAGAGATCTTGGAGTGGCTAAAGGTTTGCCACTGGATTGCCAACCAACTTATTGGTTAAGTATCCTAGGATCTCCTAGAGCTCACATCTATTGCTTGGGACTTAGAATGCAACATGAGTGGATCTTTCCACGTATACTCTTGGTCATCATGTAGACTAGCACTGAAGGTGTGTCCTTGAACTTATCAATTGCCTTGACGGTTTGTTCGTATTCCTCAGCATCCGAGAATGGTAGGTCAATGGTAGCAAGAACATGCATCCAATCTCGCTCGTCCTCAGGACAAGAGATGCACTTGGTAAGAGTCCCATAGGATCCCTTAGTTTGCTATCCACTACCCTTCAGCATGGTGAGATGGCATCTAGGTTGACTGGCATAGCTTCCAAGTGTCCATCTCCACTCTGATAGCCTCTATTCGATTTCCCAAGAAGATAAGACCATTGCCCCAGTCTTCTATGACTCTTGCATTGTGCATCTAGGGTTGGCATAATAGGATGTTGTAGAGTCCACTCCCTTCTTCATGACTATGAAGTCAACCAAGAATTGGATTCCTGCAATCTTCACGGGCCAATTTTTTAACACTCCACATGGTTTCACCTTCATTTGGTTAGCTAGAGTGATGTTGAACCTAGCAGTCTTGACCGATGGGTTACCCCAAGTTTGGAGTACTGCGTGGCTTAGCACGCTTACTCCTACCCTTAAGCCTGCAATTCCCTTTCTTATGACATCTCCCAAAACTAGGACTGGGAGGACTGCATGCATTTCCGTGCCCTCCCAAAAAGCATTGACGTGCAAGGATCTAGGCATGGAGTATAGTGTGAGACTCAGTATTTGAGTTTCTGCATCGTGCTTTGACAGATGATTTTTTATGCCGAGAAATGCTTAAGAATAGCCAAAAATTACGAATATCCGGGGAAAAATAGACTTCTCAAAGGCGATATGGCAATCACTACGATTTTAAGTGGCAAGTCTCTAAAGCACTATTACTTATTTTTCTGGAAATCAAACGGTGGCAGATGGCCGAGCTAGAGTTTTTCTAGATGTAAAATGATGTTAGGAATTCAACGCAAGTGTCAGATCTTCATTTTGAGGTCGTTTGATCCCCCATTTAATCCCTGCAAGGTTTGAAGTTTTGAAGCAACTATTGGATATGGAAGTCGAGAAGAGCATAACATGGCCCAACTTTGTAGATTTCGATGCCATGGAACCACCCGTCCAGACGAATCTCGAATCCGATGTCATTTGCCCCTCCAAAAGCGAAAAAGCCACTTGCCAAAGTGTGAAAGCAAAATGCATGAACTAGATATTTGGGGTGTTTAGATTAAAGCTCTAATTAAAGAGCAACAAAAACTCACGATATGAAACGTTTGGGGGGGGGTCAGCTTTTTGCGCCCCATTTTCCCCCCCCATCATGCATTTTCTGATTAGGAGAATGGAAAGGAATGGTCATGGGCCTGGGATGCTTCTATCCTTCGCCCTTCATCGCCACAAATAGATTGTGGGATGATGCATTGAGAAAAGAGATCAAGAACCAATCTTTCTCTCTCCTCCCTCTCTCTCCTGCATAGAGGCTATTCATGTGCAAGAAATCAAGAAGAAGAGGGACTTAAGAATGCTTGTTCGGCGGTGATCAAACTTCTTCAAGATGAAGATAAGGCTGAGGAAAGAGGTTCAGCACTGAAGAATGGTTGTTGTTGGTCTATGGGCTGCTCAGAATAATTATTAAAAAACCCGCAACATGCAAGACACGCAGTATGCTTCTATTTTATGAAGAAATTTGATTATTTTTGTTGTTTCATGGTCCAAATGTTGTTCATATGCAATGAATTTTTGTTTGAACCTTGTTTGCATCATGTTTGAGGGTTGTAACTACAAAAATATAGAACCCATAATGATCTAGAGCCATTATTAATTCTTTAAAACTCGAAAAATATCATTTTTAATGGAAATTAGTGGTTTTTTTCGATTTTGAGTTGGAGAAAAGGGATGAAAACGGGATAACATCAAAGAAAATATCAAGTTTCAATCAAAATGATAAGCCAATACAAATAAATCAAAATATATCTGTTTTTCATGAATAATAAATAGGAAAAAATGGTAAAAATAGAGAAAATTGGGATTTTCGTGCTAAAAAATATGGAAAATAAGATTTATGTGCGCGAATGTTTGGCAAGGTTAAAGCATGAGGTCAAGCCTCAGTTTGGCCTTGTCCTTTGTGTTATAGTACGTGTTTATTACTTTTTACATACAAAAATGATACAAAACAACCATTTACACCTATGCACCGCAGCAACACCTAAACGGTGAAGGGGGGGGGATGATGTTTGTGCGATGATCTAATTGTTGAAAATATCAAAATTCTGATTTTCATCTTTGTGCATAGCATTTAGGAATCGTTTCATAATTAAAAATAGGTGACTAGTAGCACGGAAGTTCCGGTGCTAGTCCCTAAAGCAGCGTAGCACACGCTTAGTTAAAATTCATGAAAGGGCTATTTTCCGCACCTCACATGGCTATTTTTTTAATCATAAAATGGTTGTGCACAATTTTCATACAGCTTGCATCACGCATGCCATGTGGTATCTCTTGGAATGCATTGCACTTGATTAATAAACTTTGACCAGCGCTGAGAGGACAGGAAACCTAAGATGTAGGTTGAGATGGGTGCTTCCATTGGGGAAAGTTTTGTGAGGCAAATTAAAATCTCCTGGAACACTGAATTATGAAAGAGTGAAGTTTGTGCGAATGTTATATGTGTTGGAGCGACTCATCTTGGGGCTAATCTCTGACGTGTAGGAGAGTCGTAGTAGTGGAGCCGCGGTAATCAGCTGAGGGGTGCTTCCCTATGTGTGTATTATGAGGCATTATGCCTATATGTTATGGGATCTCCCTCTGAGGAGAAGGGAAGGTGAACGTTGGACTACATATTGGATACAAATGCAAAATTATCATAAGCATTTAGTGCAAAGTGAGTTTTAGATGTTTCTGGCCCACGAGGCCGTGTGGTGGGGTTGTCAGTCATATGCATGAGGTCAGGCTATTGCCATAGCTAGTGTCGGCCCATTTTAGGTCCCATAAGTGGTGCATCTACCAGGAGCCGCCAACAAGTGGTGGTTCTCGAATCTACGGTTTTTAGGGACCAAATAGTTGGTTTATGTCCTCTGACAAGGATCGTCAAGCCGAAATACAAAAAGCAGAATGTGCTGAGAGGGCTAGACAGTGGTTGGAGATTGTAAGACACTATTCTCCTCAAAGGAGCATCTCGTTACGCATAAGTGGTAGTGGTTCTAGTAATCTAGGTGTTACGAGTAGCTCTTCGAGTGCAAGTGGAAGTCTTGGTACTTCCCTATTTCCAATTAATCAACCCACAACAAGTGGGGGTGTAGTGTTGCCTACATAAACTCTTGTTGTCAATCCAATTGTAGCCATAGCACAACCTATCGCAAATCCAACAGGTACACCTGATTTACTAGCATTAGGAGCACCCATTTTTCATGGGTTAGCAAAAGAAGATGGAGAACTCCACATTAAGGATTTTCAAACGCTCATGTTCAACTATAGAATCCAAGATGAAGGACACCTAATGATGTTCTTCAACATGACATTAAAAGGAAGATCAATAGTGTGGTATCACGGTCTAGAAGCCGGAACCATAGCTAGCAGTGCCCAATTCTTTGCAGCTTTCGGTAGGGAGTTTTTCCCTAAGAAGGGTGGACAATATTGGTTGCATGTTCTGAACATAACATCCCAAGACCTAAATGAGAATGTCCACATATATGCCAAGAAATTAAAGCAAGTTCTTCGAAAACTTAACACTTATATCCCCATTCTAGCGGCTGCACAGTTGCAATATTTCCTACATGGATTGGATTTGCAGCTGAGTAGTGTTGCTTTGGCCAATATTAACACTGCCATTATCGAAGTAGAAAGAGTAGAGTCACGCTTGCAAACGGCTTATGCAGCAAGGATAAATAGGAATGGTAATAATTTGGCCTTGACCAATGGGAGTCAAGGTGACCCCATGTTAAATACGAGTGGCAGAGGGAGTATTATGTCGAATCTGTGTTTATATTGGATGCTATAATTCCTACTATAAATGTTTCTATTTTCCTAGAGCAAATGTGTGGCTGCAGACATTGAAATATGGCACAAACATATTGGATATGCAAATTTGCACATGCTAAAATTAATGTAGTCTAAAGGGTTGGTTACATTTTCCTATATTCAGACTTGCAAAATTGCATAAATTTTGTGAAGCATGTTAATTTGGGAAGCACACAAGGCAACCATTTTCTCCTAATAGAGATGTAATCAACAATATACTTGATGTTGCATATACAAATGTTTGAGGGCCTACTTAGAATGTATTTTATGGTGGCAGTAAGTATTTTGTTACATTCATTGGCAATTACTCTAGGAAAACCTAGGTATATTTCATGAAATAAAAGAGTAAAGTCTTTGAGCATCTTGAAAATTTCAAGTTTGTTGTTGAAATAGAAATTTTCTTGAAAGTTAAGTGCTTGAGATAAGATGGAGCGATTGAATACCTTGCCTATGAGTTTAGTGATTTTTTGAGGTTTCATTAGATAAAGGGACAATATATGTATGTAGTATCTCATACTGAAATGGGGTTGTAAAAGGATAGTGCATGGGTAATCTCCACATCCTTTGTTAAAGCTACTTGATGCATGAATTAACCAATCAAGGGTTCCAATCCAAGAACCCTGACAAACACAAAACGTAGACAAACAAAAGACATATAGGGCTCCTAATTCTTTTATTCTCATAAAGAAAAATCTAGGCATGAGAACTTGGAAGCTTAGGTTATCCCTATCTTCTTTGATTCCACTATTGAAACCCAAAAAGTGTTGGACTCATAAAGGATAATTTTGAGCTCACAAAAAATTTCCCCTTGTAATAGATGCACTAAATCAATGCACTCTTTTTTTTTGCTTAATTTCTCTCCACTAAACAATATAACTATCTTCTCTAATCATTAGGTGCACATTGATAGGAGTTGTTTGCACACTTGGTACCTTGTGCTCTATATCCTCCAAAAGAAATCTTGAAACAATAAATTTAGATGTCTCATTTGCAATTAAACATGTCCATTGGTTATCTTCCATACTAATGGTGATAGTCCATAAAAGCTCTAAACATGTTTATCAATCCTAGGTGATTCAACCACACCTAAGGGAAAAGACCAAAGCTTGCTAGCTCTCCTTATCCTTAAATATAACACCATATTAGAGAATTTGGGAATGTCACAAGTCCCAATTTAAAATAAGGGGTAAAGATTTGGCCATGTGGCTAAATCTTAACCCATTATTTAAAGTGGGATTAGGAAAGACAACCTTTATAGTAATTAGGGTAGACTTTTCTTTTAAGTAAGGGGACAAGATTTGATCACGTGGCCAAATATTAACTATATTGGAAATTTCCAAACTGTATGAGAATTCCCAAGTTTCTTAATATATGATAAATTTTCTTCATCCCTTATGATGCATGCGTACGCTTAACTCTTCCATCTCCACCATCATGAACAAAGGTTGCACATCACTTTGCTTTTCCCTACAACACTCCCCAACATGTCTATTGAAAATTGGTGTTTGACCAATCGCCCATCTTTCACATCCACATCAATATCTTTAAAAATACCTCCAGCGAGTGTTGGCTATTCCCTTGTTCTAAGACGATGAATAGTGACATTCTTATACTTGGGTCTATGACGAAACATCCATTATAATGCTTGCATACACATTTCTCCTCTTTTGTGTAATAGTTTGTTGTTTAATATAACTCTATACATTACTTGTTATTTGATGCTCCTCCAACATATTAAACTTAAATCCACGAAATGCTTTCTTGCTAGTGCTCCCTCATCCCATGCCATAAACATATTGTGTATATTTTTAGGCACAATCTAGAGCTTCATTTTCTCTAGTCAAATAAG
Source organism: Lygodium microphyllum (assembly GCF_053477565.2). Lineage (NCBI taxonomy): Eukaryota > Viridiplantae > Streptophyta > Polypodiopsida > Schizaeales > Lygodiaceae > Lygodium > Lygodium microphyllum. Next base: position 8,558,581 of record NC_141162.1, on the reverse strand, counting down.
CTTTACAATGAGTGCTTTGAAGAACTAACATAGCAAGGTCTACATCACAAGAAAAGTGCAAGCTAACTTGCTAAGAATATCTAAGAGCTACCCTCATGGACACATGTTTGCATATGGAAAGATTGGTTATAGAAAGTGATCTCCATCTCCTTGACTTACCATCCATCTTGCCTTGGGACCCCCTCACCTCCCACCAAGAAAGCCTCAAGTCCAATGACTACAAATCATCCTTATGTGCATGACCCAATCTCCAAAATAGAATTTGAGCATTGGTGTTTCCCACCTTGAACTCACTAACAATAATAGTAAGAAAATCTCTAACATATGGATGATACACATGAGTGCTCCTTATGATCCATCCATAAATGTAGTTAATATGATAAAAAATATGCAAATTCGTGATCCAATGGGCCTCTAGGTCTCATTTGATTAACTAAGTCCACTCCAATTCCAAGATCGATAGCAGACATTTTAAAAACATATGCCTCCTCCACATGGGCCAATTGATTTGGAAACAATATAATGTGAATATAAGGGTACCACCTGTTTGTTTATCCTTCAACTCTAATAGTGCTTCAAGGCTTGACACTAACCCTTTTATAAATTTCTTGGCTATATCATTGGTCCTTTGAATCCTATGAGAATATAAAAGGTTAGAGTAACATTTAATTTTATAATGAGTGACAAAGTCTACAAAAAATTCTCACCTTCTATATTGGAGAAGAGGAGAGACTCTTCGTGAGAAGAAGAAGCTTCTGTTAGAATCAACCCCCTACACTTTGCTACGCAGTGCACTGTACAAGAAAGGCAAAGATGAAGTGCTACAAAGATATGTTACTAGGGATAAAATCGGCATAGTATTGAAAGCATGCCATGATGAACCATGTGGTGGACACTTCACAGGAGAAGCGACAGCCAAGAAGGCTATGTTGGCAGGATAGTGGTGGCCAACCCTCCACAAGGATGCATATGACTACTGCAAGAGATGTGATGCTTGTTAGTGATTGGGGAAACCCACCAAAACAAGTGCCATGCTACTGCAACCTATTCTTCCCCTAAGGCTGTTCGAGAAGTGGGGGATTGATTTTGTGGGTCCCATTGATCCACCCACCAGAGGGAAGCAAAACAGATACATCTTAGTATGTATGGATTATGTCACAAAGTGGTGTGACGCTAAAGCTCTGAAGCGGGAAAATGGTAACAACGTATCCCTATTCATGTACGAGAATATTATCACCCATTTTGACAGTCCCCTTGAGTTGGTAAGTGACAGAGGTACTCATCTCCTTTACAAAATCATGGAGGAGCTGACAGAGCTGTATAAAATCCGCCATCGCAAGTCCACTCCTTACTACCCCAGAGCCAATGGCCAAGTTGAAATCACCAATCGCATCCTTTGCTCGATCCTGACAAGAACAATTGCCACACATCGTCGCAATTGGGACGATCGACCTACAAAGGCCCTCTGGGCATATAGAACCTCCCATAAGGCAGCTACGGGACAGACCCCTTTCTAGCTAGTGTATGGTACAGAAGCCACTTTCCCTGTTAAACTGGAATTGCCCTCTCGCAAGCCCTATAGTGTATGGAAACCACTCAAGCTCGATTCAAGGCCTATCATGACAGTTTCATCAAGCACAAGAAGTTCAAAGAAGGTGATCTTGTCCTGGCCTATGATTCGAGATTTGGCAAGTTTCCTGGCAAGCTTCAACAATGGTGGATGGGTCCATACAAGGTACTTGTTGTCAATCCTAATGGCTATGTTTAGGTGTGCAGACCATTAATGCCTTTGATGATCCTTTCCTGATCAATGGCTATCGTCTGAAGAAGTACTTCTCCCCTTGGGGATCTTGACAATCATAGTCGACCTATCCTCTCCCTTTTGGACATCACATTGTCATTCTCTTCCTGCTTCTGATAGCCCTTATGATCTTCCCCATGAGGGGGTCTCATTCTGCTAGCCCCTCACAGATACCTCTCAACCTAACCTTGTTCTCTTCTCGTCTAATCCAACAATGGTGGCAAGGTTGGTCTTGATACATGGTATTTCTATCATTCTCTTTATTTAATAAAAAACAAAAAACAAACAAACAAACAAACAAAACAAACAAAACAAACAAAATTGTTATGGAAGAAAAGGAAGAAATTCCTTGTCATAATAGGCCTTATTCCAAGAAAAGGTGGAAACACCCTTGGGCGGGAAGATGATTGTGGAAAAGGTGGTAACACCCCACAGTTTAGGATAGCTGACTCACCATCATCACATTTTCAACACGTAATTTGAAGCTACCTTCCTTGGTGCGTTGTCTTTGCAATATCAGTATGTCTACCCTTCTTAACAGACGACATTTCTTACAAATCATTGAAGTACGAGACTTGTTGTTGCCTCCCTGGATACTCCCCATCTTCAACATCCTGATGACAACAACAGATAAAGTGATCTTCATCACCAACCCCTTGAGTGACGTAAGCTTTCATCCTAACAGGATGGGGATGTGTGTATAGGCTACCCTCTGTATCTATCAGTGAGTGAGACAGAGGGTGGGGTGAGTGATCAATCTTTCCCTTCAAATCAAATGAGAGGTGAGATGTGTGAATGGAGTGTTGCATGTACGGGATGGGCCTTCCAATGCACAATGCATGATTTGTTCCTATGCACTGCACCATAAGGCTCCCTGGCCTTCCTTCTTGCACTTCCTTCTTACACTGTATGCCGGCATAGGGCGAGATGCACAATTGCACCATCAAAAGTGCACAAGGCATACAACCTTTGCACAAGTGACAGTGAGGATTACATCAATGGGTTTCAGGAATGGGTTGCCCTCTTGGATATTTCAACAGAGCGTGAGACAGAGGGTGGGCTGCATGTGACTGGTGTTTCTTCAATCAATTATTGAGAGGTGAGGATTGAGGGACGTTATGAAAATTGGCATGGGTGCTCCAGATATGGGTGCTCCAAATAAGGAATTAACCGCCCCATCAACCAGCTTTAAGCTCTTTTGCAGGTCTCTATTCAGCCCCAGCATGGACTTACAATGCATTTTTCCGTATTAGCATACTTAGAAGTAATAAGGTTTAATCTTATTAATATTAATCTTAATTTTAAATTTTACTCCCTGTAGATCAGCTAAGAGCCGTAGACCTATTTTTCCCTATCATGACAATCTTGTAGGGGCCATCCCATCTAGGTTCCTGCTTCCCTAGAAACAGCTCCCTACGCGCATCATAGTACATAACTAATTGCCCTTTTTTAAAGGTACACTTCTTCACTTTAAGGTCATGCAACTGCTTCTTCTGACGTTTAGCTACTCCTGGTGTAATAAGCTCTGCAATTTCAGTTCATCCAAGTGGGATATGGTCATTAAACGTTCAAAGAGTGCATCCTCATCTCCCAAAGAGTGGTTAATTGCAAACCGTATGGTTGGCGACTCGATTTCAAGGGGTAACACACACTCTTCCCCATAAACTAATTTAAATGGAGTATGGGCAGTAGCTCGCTTGAACGTCGTATTGTATGCACATACTGCCACATACAACTTCCTATCCCAGTCTCGTTTCTTCTCAGAGACTATTTTAGACAAGATACCCACAAGCTACTTATTAGTACTTTCGACTTTCCTGTTGGCTTGCGGATTATAAGGGGTCATTTTTTAATGCTTGATTTGCCAAGCTTCAGTCGGGATTTTGATCACTTTATTCAAAAAGTGGGTTCCATGGTCAGACACTAGTTTCTTCGGTGGACCGAAACGGCAAATAATCTACTCTAAAAGGAAACTTGCAGTCTCTTTTGCATTGTCTTGCCTCGTCGCCCGTGCTTCTGACCATTTTGTAAAATAATCAGTTGCTACTATAATGTACCTCTTCTAGGTAGTAGATGACGGGGTGATAGGACCCACAAAGTCAATGCCCCACTTCTCAAATGGAAGGATAGCCATGATAAGCGTAAGTGGGCATTTCCTATTCTCTCTGCTGTCATGTCTGACAGGTATCACATCTCTTAACGTACTCAAAGGAATCTTGGAAGATGGATGGCCACCAATACCTAGCTCTTAAAGATTTCTGTGCCGTCAACCGTCCAGAGAAGTGCCCTCCACACGCAGAGTCATGGCACCCTTCCAAGATGAAAGGAACCTCATCATGCATCACACATTGGCAGTAGATATCATCAACACCCTACTGATATAGTGTTTCTGCAATCAAGGAAAACTTCAAAGCCTGTTCTTTGATTTTCCTCTTTTCTGATTTTGATAAACCAGCTCCAGTCTCTCCCATTGATAGATAATGTGTGATAGTAGCATACCAAGATGGGATATAAGCTGTATCGATTTTAAACATTTCTTCAATATCACTTCCTTCAACCAAAGTCTCTTTCGGTTCCTCAAAATCCACAAGGCATTCCACAATACCCTGCAACCTTGGTGGCTTACTCTTAATCTCATAATCAAACTCTTGCAAATTTATTAACCACTTTGCGAGACGATCAAGCGGTTGTAGCTTGTTCATAAGCAATCTAAGCCTTTCTGCCTTCGTATAGAAAACTACCCTCTCATAGAGGATGTAGTGCCTGAATTTTTTAGTCACAAAGACCATCGCAAGGCACAACTCCTCCATGTAGATGTAGTTAATTTCTGATATGCCCAATTTTCGACTAGCAAAAGCTATCAGATGATACCACTTTTTCTCCCAGATTTGGGCTAAACAACAGCTAATACTATGCATGGTGGCTGCTGAAAATATGTAAAATACTTCGCCTTTTTTAGGTGCTTTTAAAATTGGTGCTTTTACTAGCTCTTGTTTCACATCCTCCAAAGCTACCTTACAAGGGTTGCTCCATACAAATAGAGAGGTAAAGGATAATAAGTTCGTTAATGGCAACGTCCTTTCTACCAAGGAATTTAAAAACCTCTGATAGTACCCTACCGACGACAGAAAGCTATGTACCTCTTTCGAAGTGCATGGTGGACTCATAGCGACTATAACCTTGATCTTTTCAGGGTCAGTTGCAATCCCTACTGAACTAACCACATGGCCTAGCAATAGTCCATAAGGCACTCCAAAGACACACTTCCGTGGGTTAAGAGCGATACAAAATTGTCTATAGTGCTCAAAGCACTTTCTTAAGATAATCAATATCCTTTTCCTTACAGTGGCTGCCCCCAGGTCATCGATAAATACTTTCAACTCATCTGGGGAGATGTCACCAAAGGACTTGTCTGTTGTTCGTTGCCATGATCCAGGTGCATTGCACAATCCAAAGGCCATCACATGGTACGCAAAAGTACCAAAGACAGTAATAAAAGTTGTTTTCAACTTGTCCTCTTCTACAATTGCCATCTAGTTGTATCCTACAAAGCAATCCATAAATGAATATATTTCCCTACGCGCTAATTGATCCAAAATCTTGTCAATAAATGGAAATGGGTAGTAATCCTTAACCGTCTACTTATTCAGCTCTCTAAAATCTACACATAGTCAGATCTAGTTATTTTTCTTCTTCCTGATGACAACTGGTGAACACCATTCTTTGTGCTATACAGGGAAGATTAAACCAGCTTTCCGTAACTTCTGTAACTCCTCAAACAGCATGTTCCTCAATTCAAAAGGCATACGCCTTACTTTCTGACGCACATGATGACTGCCTTCTTTTACAAGAATAGAATGAACAACCAAGCTGGGAGAAATGCCTCGTAGCTCGTCATAACTCCAAGCAAAGATGTCACTAAATTCTTGAATCAAGGACACATAGTCCTTCCTTTCTGCTGAACTGAGCATGGAACCTAATTTAATTGGCCGTAAATCATTCGGCATGCCAAGGTCCAACTCAATCACATCTGTGTCTCTTATCCTATCTTGCAGCTCTATCAGCTCATTTAGAGTTACGTGATAAATATCATTTGTAGTGGACCCCTCTTTAGATTCATCACTGGATGATGTCTCACTACCAGATGGATCATCTGATGTTTCTAATTCAGTAGAGGAGAAAGGAGCTCTCTCACTCTGAGGAGACTCAGGGTAAGCATCAACTATTACTCGATTAGCACCTCTACCTAGAACCACTTGACCGGCGGGGCGGGTATATCGACTTGACAGTCTATTTGTAAGATCCAAGACCTACCTAGCAAGACTCGAGAGCTAGGACGTCTTGCAAATCTTATCACCCTAAAGTCCAAGAAGCATTCTAAACTTGCAAGTGTGACATGGACTTTAGTAACGCAACTTTCTAGTTGCCTTAGACTATCATCAGTCATTCTAAGAAGGGTTGAGCTATCTTTTTGGATGCCTAGACCCAACCTCTCCATCAACTCTGAACTCATGATATTGACGGAGAACCCAATATCTACAATAGCATGCTCCACTAGTATCCCATCCACGTATACTGGAACCCTAGGGCAATTCTTTTTAGCATGATCAAACCAATATTCCCCTACTCGTGCTATGCCCAAAGGTTCTACAATATACCCAATACGCAGGATCTTCTTGAATTCCTTGCATACTCCTGGAGATAATTTAATCAACTGTAAGAGGTTTACATCTGGGCGGAATAGGAATGTAAGTTTGTCACTTACAAAACACTTTCTTAAGCTTCTTGGCATAGGCTTTCACATTCTCATGGGGTTCTTGGCATGTTACATTCAAAACATGCAACTAGTATTGGCCACCTCTTTCAGGGGCATATTCTCTCGGAAAGCTGCATAAAATTGGTCGATTGTGGTTATGGTTCCAATCTCTATGCTATGATACCATACTGTAGCCCTTCCTTTTAATGTCATGTTAAAGAACATCATAAGATGTCCCTCATCTTGGATGCAGTAATTAAACATTAATCTTTGGAATTCACAAATGTGAAACTCCACATCTTCTTCGGCCAACCCATTAAAAATGGGCAAAGGCACTCCTAAAGCTCGCAAATCCGGTGTCCCCGCAGGAATTGCAATGGGTTGTGCCATAATGACAATTGGATTGATAATAGGAGTTTGGACTGATGGAATCACACCCCCACTTGAAGTGGGTTGACTTGGTGGAAGAGAGGAAGAACTTGCGCTTCCTTCTGCACCTAAAGGACTATGTGCAGCAGTTGGGTTACTAAGACCAGTGCCTGTTATGCGTATCGGGCTACTCCTTTGAGGAGAATAGCGACTTACAATCTCCAACCGCCGTCTAGCCCTCTCAACATGTTCTGCTTTTTGTATTTCGACTTGACGGTCCTTGTCAGAGGACATAAACCAACTTTTTTGTTCCTGAAAACCCTAGATTCGAGAACCACCACTTGTTGGCAGCTCTCGCAGACGCACCACTGATGGGACCTCAAATGGGCCAGCATTGGCTATGGCACTAGTCGGACCTCATGCTCATAACAGAAAAATGCACCCTCACGGCCTTGAGGGCTAGGAGCGTCTATCTGCTGTGCTAAAGCACAAACTGTCCTAAAGCCTAATCATGGATTTATAGTTTTGTAGTCCAATGTTTCCCTTTCTATAAACTCCACAGAGGGAGAACGCTTACACATTGGCAATAAATGCCATGATAATCACATACATGGGAGGCAACCTCTCGGTGAAATCATCGCGGCCCCACTGCAGCTCTCCTACATCGCAGGGATTAGCCCCTTGATGCGCTGCTCAACTTATAGAAAAAACAAACAAACTCCACTCTTTCATTTTGAATGTATTCCAGGAGATACCATGTGTCCTTACCAAATAATTTCCCAGGAAATGAACGTCTATCCTACGGCCTAGGTTACCTTTCCACACTCAAGCGTGGGTCATCATAATCGAAAACAGGTGCTATGCATCCAGTCCTTTGTATTCTGATACCATGGTTGACATGCACATGCAAAAGTGGATGATCCTAAAGAGCTCAACCATAAATTTCAATCAGAAACATGTGGTGCACAACCAAGCTTTCCAATGCTCATTCACTAACTCGTTGCGGCGATGTAAGAATAACACCGAGACAACACTCGTGCTACTATCCTCTTAATTAAAATACAAAAACCTCTATGTCATGATATGAATTAAAAAATCAGCAATAATCAGCACGCAAATCGCACCATTCAAACATCCCAACCCCCTACGTTTAGGTATTGCTTTCGTTGCATAGGTGTAGAGGTTCATTTTGTCATGTTTTGATGTATAAAAAGCAATAAATCACCAACTTTGACAAAGATCAGGGCAAACAGAGGCTAAACCTCATGCTTTGCCACTACCATACATCCACAAACAATCATTATATTTTTCCTTATTTTTGTAAGCTATATTTTTATTTTTTCCCTTATTTTTTTCAATTTTTTGATTTATTTGGCAATAAAATATACTATTTTATGATTTTTCTTGTTCCAATCACTTCAGCATACTAACATTCAATTTATCTCCCATTTTTCCCCCATGGGAACACATTTCACTCACCTGAAACGACAAAGCTACCATTTTACCACTTAAAAATCGCATTTCGGATTTACGGGAATTAAATAGCACATGTAAATCATTGCAAAATCAAGAATTTTTGATAAAAAGTAATTAATCATGATGCAACCATCACTCACGCAAATTTTCATCTAATAAGAACATTGTTACCATCATAAACTATAAAAAAACTTCATTTTCCTTCATAAAAATGATCATACCGTGTTTTTACGTAACCCGAGACGCATTCAATGACCCCATAACCAGCTGACAGAGCCTCCATTTCTCTCAATCCAATGCTGCACATCAATCTTCAGCATCTCCATCCATCTCCATCATCTCTTTCTTCAATCTCCCTCCCGCTTCCTCATTCAAGATGTTGCACATGAACAACCCATAGAGGGGAGAGAGAGGGAGGAGAGAGAAAGACTAGATTCTGATCTCTTCATCCAAACAGCCATATCTCGTGCAAAGACCGGCCATATAATCACAAAAGAGGGAGAGGTTGCCGGGTATTGTCGGTTCCATGGGGTACTTGCAACCTCCAATCATGATTTGTTGGGGGGGGGAAGGGGGGGAAATTTGCGCCGCCTGCTGCTCACACCATATTCACGCCATTTGTGGGAGAATTTGAGAAGGGGGGAGGGGGGGGGGGGGGGGGGGGGGGGGGGGGGGGTTAAAGTCCCAAAGGGCATCCCCCCTTTGGCCTTAGCTTTGTCCACCCTTTCAAATCTTGGCCCATTTTTTTCCTCTTCCGTGTTCGGACTCCGTTTCATCCTCTGAAAAATCTTGCGCGTCCGTCTCGGTATCCCGCACTGACTGGCAGCTCCTCCCGACATCCCGTACTGCAATCAAAAAAATTATGAAAAATCCACAAGTGTCGCTCGGGCACCTTTTAAAAGCCGTCTTTCACTTGGTGCTTAAAATCGTCCTAGCTACAGCCGCAGCCTTCGATGTTGAATATTTTTCCCCTAAATTCCGGATTTTTTGGCAAATCTTAGGAACATTCCGGGCTCAAAACTCCGCTCTCAAGCTCTCACCTTCCTTGTTTGTATTTCCTTCTTGAGCTCCAGTTTGCCTTGAGTTTGCATGCTTTGGAGCATGCACCATAGCCCATAGCTCATCCTCCATCCGCCCACTGGTATGTAGGCGCGTTTTTTGCGCTGAAAAATGCGGGCTGCATCCTGCTCAGCTCCCACTTATCATTTTGACCACTTAGGTCACTTACAGGTCATTTTAGTCCATTATTTCAGGTCCCACATGAACCTAGTGGACTTTTGGCAGTTCTCTTGATTTCCAACCAAATTTTCCTCTTGAACCAATGTGACTTAGCCTGTAAACTGTCAATTACTTCCAACTGATCAAGTTGTGGGTTCCCATAGACTTAATTTTTTATCAATATACATGGTACAATTAAAAATTGTTTGACAAACACAAAAGAACTTATGCAACTAAGTGATATCTAAGTTGGTTGTTGGGTAACAGTGGTGACTGAGTTATGTATGAAAATTCCTCATATAAATCCTAGTAAAGTTCTTCTGTGTTCATAAGAATTCCATGATTTGTATTATGAACAATAAACTTTCTGACAACGGTTTGGGTTTTATAAAATTTTTGGCTCATTTGCGCCTATCATGCCTCTCACGTTGCACGTGCCCACATGTTTTTTTCGATTTTGAATCCAAACGACGCATCTGTCGCGTCCTCCTACCCCCGTGCCGCCATCCCAGCCCCCGCCGCTTCCTCCTACTATAAATTTTTTTGCCTCGCCCCGCGCTTCTGCACAGGACGAGGGGGATTTTTATTTTTCTCTTTATTTTTTTGCTTTTTAATTTTTCAAAATAAATATTCATTTTCAAGAAAAAAAAGGACCCACCCGACGGTTTTTCTTCCACCTTTCTTCCCTCTCTTCTTCCTTCTCTCTCCTTCTCTTTCTCTCTCCTCGTCTTCTTCTCCCTCTTCCTCCTCTCCTGCTCTTCTCCCTCCCTTCATCTCCCCCTCCTCCCTTCTTCCTTTTTTCCTCCTTCTTCCCTTCCTCCTTCTTCTCCTCCCCTCCTCCTTCTCTTCTCTTCCTCCTCCTTCTCTTCCCTTCCTCCTCTCCTTCTGCCCGCTGTCGTTGCTCTGCAACCGCTACCCGCCGCCGCAGTCTCTGCAACCGCTGCCCATCATCGCCGCTGGCTCCACCGTAGCTGCCCATCCACCAGCCGCCTCCTCCTCCTCTTGCCGCCATCTCCTCCTCCTCTCGCTACAAGCCGCGGACGTCTCCTTCCTTCTCCCACACCTCATCTAGCAACTAACCACTCCCCTAGTTAACTAACGAGTCCGTAGTTAACAAACCTCTCCCTAGTCAAGAAACCTAACCCTAACCTATCCTAGTTACACTAACCTACCATGGTTGCACTAACCTAACCCCCCTTCTACTTCCCTTCTAGCCCCCTTTCCTACCCCTTCTCCACTACCCCCCTTCTAGCCCCCTTTCCCATCACCCCCACTCGCCGTCACCCCTGATTCTTATGGGTCCCTACACCACTCTACCCCCACCCTCCACACGCAGGCCCGTTGCTGCCCGGTGATTCCGTGTGTGTGTGTATTCGCACATGTGCCGCAGTTTATTCGCATGACCGGGAGTTGCTAGCAGGTGTTCACGCGCGAGGACGCACATTTGGTCTTATCAGTGCAGTGGTGTGTGCCGTCCTCGAGCACACAAAGTTGTTCACACGCAGCTTGAGTATCTCCTTTTATTTTCTACAAACTCGCGAAAAATACCTAGAAGATACCTAAAAACACTTAAAAATATTTAAAAAAGCGTTAAAAATTAATTTAAAAATAAAAAAATTACAACAAAATACCTTACTAAATTGGATAATTTTTTGGTTGATCTTGTTGATTATAAAACAAGGAATTAATTGCAAAAAAATTAACATAATTTGCAATCTTTTTAAAATTTCACTAAAAATTGAGAAAAATTCATTAAAAATCCCTTTAAATTAGAATTAAATTCTAAAAAATCACTGAAAATTCCATCAATGCATTTGAATGCTTTTCAAATATTTTCTAAGCTAGAAAAAGCCTTGGCACATGATTATCCTATTATTTTTGGACCCAAATGATAAACTTTTAATCTAAATTCCTAAAAAATTTAGTTTAAATTCTAAAAATAGGCTGTCAAATTACAAAATAATTAAAAAAATACAAATCCATTGTTAAATCCCGATGGTTTCATTTTCAATAAAGTTTGATTGATATCCTAATAAATTAAATATTTTAAAATAAAAAATATACTAAAAAATAGAAAAAACACAAAATACAAAATAGAAACACACCTAAATTACAATTAAAGAATTATAATAACAATCTCATCCAAACACTAATCAGCATTACCTAAACCATATGTGATCCCATGAACATTGCTTTGATATTTTTTTTTTTTAAATTTTTAATACTAAGGTGTTTTTTTTTTCAATAAGTGGTTTTTACTTTTTTGTTGGATTCCTTGCATTTGGGACTACACAGTGTGTCCTTAGTCTTTTGCATACACACCCGTACCAAGTATCTATTTTTCGTACTTTATTTATTGTGTTCATCCCTTAACCACAGTTAATTGTTAAAATGAACTTTATTCACTCACTTTTTCATGTGCACTCGTGCTAAACACACATTTTTCTAATAACTTAAAATCAACTTGCTGTTCACTTTGCATGTGCTACATGCACTTTAGAGACACTTTAATTTTCAATAAAAATGAACCAGCCATCTCACAAAAATGCACGCACTGAAAAAGAAGAGCGCTTTAGACACATTAAATTTTTAATCAATGAATATGCATTTAGAGACCTGAGTCCTGGGATCAAAGTTCGGGCTTTGTTAAAAGCACTGTTTCACATTAATAAATTGTAACTAACAATTTAAAAATGAATCGTCGTTTTCTTGTCAAGGTTTACAACCTAATAAAATTTCAATCATTATTAATAATTTATTAAAATGAACCCTTCACTAAAAACATTCCCCTGACTGTAGTTTTTTCTTCTTTTCAATAAATAAGATTCGTGGGATGGGCATGTATAGTCCTTTAAGCTGACATTGCTTATCAAAGTTCTGGTTATGTCCTGATTAGGTTATTGAGGTATTATGGTTTGATTGTGTGATACGATTACGGGTGCAGTCTATAGTTTTCTTTTTCGCCTGATACAGGGTCTTGGATACCTACTTATTGCATAGCATGAAGCTTTCAATCGCATATGTGTAGAGGTCATGCCGAATTTTTTCTAGGATGTGGGTTGTTTGGGATGGCCAATTGATTAGTTACGCCTACGTGTACTTATTTTGATCGATTTCTTTGTGCTAGCTACACTACAAGAGAAAGGCCCTATAGATGCACATTGTAGACACGAAAAAGCAGATGCGTTTATAAGCGCTTGTATCAGCGCGCCTATTCACGCTGGTATAAAGAACGCGCATATATATCCGCATTTATAAACGCGCTTGTAGATGCAAAAATAAACACACGTATTTTTCATTTCTCATAAAGTCCCTGAATATGACCAAACCTCTTAACAGCTAGTATCTGTTTGAATAGGGCATGTTTGGATGTATATACGACATAATTACACCTGGATCATAAGCTAGGACATGATATACATGTATAGGATCATACGGACATGATATATATGTATATACGACATGATATACATGTATAGGGCATATACATGCATAGGACATGATATACATTACCAACTTTACTTCTTTCTGAGTATTACAAATATACATCCAATTATTCAAAGCTAATTATATATATGTGATTTCATGCCCTATATATATCCAATCATGCCCTATACAAATGTGATTGGATAGGGCATGATGATTGGATGTATATACGACATAATTATCATAGAAGTGATTGATATATGCACATGTTGCATCTATTGTGCACTTAACCTAGCCATGGCTAAAACTTATAGATCAAAGGTTGACTTGTGCATTTGCAATATATATATATATATATATATATGTATAGAGAGAGAGAGAGAGAGAACTGATCAATACACTCACATGTCTCATTTGTTGTGCACTTAACCTAGCCATGCATGCCAATTCATAGCATGAGTAGATTGATGTAAATCAGTTGGCTTGTGCATGTGCAAGCTATTCCAATCATGACAAGGTGCACTTATAGCTCACATATAATTTTAGATCAAGTGGACCACATGTAGCCAATGTGCACATGTCTTCTTTTCATCATCTTTAGCCAGTGTGTCCACTTGTTGGTGACTAAAATAGATCACTGTAAGGATACTTTGCAATACCAACAAGCCAACTACAAATCTCTTATCTATGAAATGTATAAGTAAATTAACTTGGTTAATTTGATGAGGTCAAGTTTTCCTTCCATGGATAGTGTGGTTGGCTATATTTTACTTCAAGGTTATAAGAACTTACAGAAGTCAATGGAGCATCCTAAAAATGACAATACTCTAATTACTATATCAAGTCACTTCATGTACATATCTTTGATTGATTGATGGATAATATACCTTTCTCTATCTCTTTCGTATACACCTTCATTGCTTTATCTCTCTCTAGCTAAAAACCATTCGTGCTTTATCCACCTATTGATACTTGCATGCAATTGTAAGTGGGATGGTCTAGTAAGTCACCACATGTGTGCCAATTGACTTGCCAATGTGTTATCTCTTATCCTCAAGCTTTGTTATATATGTCACCACATAGGTCAATTGATTCCCTAAATGCATGCATTGATACTTACAACATGGAGGCAAACATTTTGATATTGAAAGACTAGGAAAGTCATGTCATGTTGATCCAAAAACAACCAAAAGCTAGCATCTCATTAGTTTAATTGTTCCTGTGCATCTGGAAGTGCGTGTAATAGGTATTATTTGCGCATATACATGCGCAATTACACGTGCTTACAGATGCGTCACACAGGTATAGAATTTTTTTTTAAAAAAGTTGTGGCTTTCTTTTCAAACCTGTGCTTTCCTATGTTTTTTGCGCGTTTTCTAGTGTTCGAGCTTGACATCACTACTCATGTCTATCTATCACTTCATGAAGACAATGAGGCAAGGAAATAAGAGTAAAAAGAGGACAGGAGGAAAGAAGAGCCAAAGACTAAAGAACAAGAGCCAAATAGCAAGGAAGAGAAGAAGATTCAAGCAACTTACCAAGGGAAGGGAGAAGGAGGACAAGGAGCTTGCAACCTAGCCGCCACCCGTTGGAACAAGCAAAGAAGGTGAGTTCTTCTTCTTTCTCTCAATCTTGTTTGCTTTCTCTGTCAGTTTGTCTCTCTCTTCTCTCTCTTCATATGCTGGATCCTATCATCTGTGGAGGATTTTTTACACGTTTTTTAACCAAGTTTGAAAAGAAACGGTCCGACTGTACGCGTTTGTCAGCACGTCCAGATGACAGTGTAGACGCAGGTATAGATGCGGTAATAGACGCGCTGACAGATGCACATGGAGATGCAGATATAGACACAACATGTAATATGTTTTATCTGCACAGGGTAATATGACTTTTCTTGTGTAGATGTGGAATCTTGGATCCTCCAACACCCCATTCAACAAGGAGCAATTCATGGGGGAGATGACCAATTATCTTGGTCGCCCTCCCACTGCAGAGGAGGTTTTTAGTGTGATGTCTGGGACACCTATCACATCTTTGCCTACACAGGGATCAGCTGAGGTACATGGATCGGCCGAAGCATGTGCATTTGCAAAAGCACATATATCGAGTAAGGTAGAGGGTAGTGCCCGTCGAGGGAGGAGGGAGAGTCGTGCGGGAGGACGAGGAGGTCGAGGGCTTTGTGGGGGTTGCCTAGGTGGTGGCTCTCAATCACCCTCACCGAAAAATGAGAGAGGTGAGCCTCCACAAATGTACTACTCTGTCACTGATGTTGGTGGTATCTTGCATGACTCTGAGGGAAGGGAAGTGATAGCCTACTTGAGGAGTGTCGTACATGCCACATACAAAGATTACATGATTCCCTTCAAGCACCAAAAAAATGGTTTGTGGCAAGAGGTGCTGCGGGCAGTACATAGAAGGTACCCTAATCCCGAGAATTCACGATTCTTAGATAATTGGGGACGGTCAAAGGTGAGAGACACACTTCGTAACAAGAGGTCTCACCTTATGACGCGCGCCAAGGAGTCACTGCGGAGACAAGAGCAGGAGCGCCCTCGATATGGCCAACCACTCAATTGCCACTGCAAGGAGTGGAAACAGACCAAGAAGAGAGCAGCAGAGAAAATGACAAGTCGCCAGCATGCAGAGGCACGACGTATCCAGATGGCAACCATGGGATTGTCGCATTATGGATCGGGTGGCAGGGAGTCATGGGAGGCTGAGTTTGTAAGTATTATTTGATTTCTTTTTTAAAATTAAATTTTGTAATTTGTTTTAGTTCATTATGTAGTGTGTTTTAATACATTGTATGTTCAAATTGTTTTGTAGTATCATATTGTTGGTAGGATGCCTACTCCTAGAGAGGTAGGCTACCATCAAGGTCATTACCGGGTGTCCACTTGGTAGCATTTCTACAAGGAGGGACTCATCACGGAGGAACAATATAATCGCGCCATGAGGATTCCACCACCAGAAGAGGTATGTTTTATTTTTTACATGAAAAGTATACATAACTCTAATTTATTGTTTGTAATGGTTTTTATATACCTTAATCCTTTGTGTAGGCGAACCCTGATGCATTTGAGGATAGAGAAGGGGGGACTAGCAGTAGCGGTGACGGCAACGGCAACGGCAACAGTGGTGGTAGCGATGATGTTGCCTCTTCTGAGGAGATATAGAGGAGCCCCATGCATGCATGCCTCCCATTGGCTTGTAATTTTCATTTTTGATATGTATTACTTTCAGCTAGTGCTTGCGACCATGACCATGCTTGAGGTCACAAGCACTAGAACTCATAATGTAAAAACGTTTCATCTATATATATGAAATTTCATGTTCTACATACATTGTTTTGTTTTCAGTATCCAATCTTCGAAATAATCTTTCTCTGTTTTCCCTAAGCATACAATTTGATGTTGATGGGGGAAAAAAACCAGAGAGCATGTGGCTTGCAAAGCCACATGCTCTTTGGTTTTTTTTTCATAGCTCTGTTTTGTGCATCTATCAACGCGTCTAAATTGTAGGATAAATGTGCGTCTATTCTCGTCAAAAACTTGCAGAGTAAACGCTTTTTTAGACGCGTAGATACATGCCTGTATAGACGCACAATATGAATATATCCACTTTTTTATAAATATGATTATATATTTACGTAGTGCATCAATACACACGTCTATATGCTCGTCTACGTGGGCGTGTAACTCTGACTATAAGCGCGCTTTTAGACGCAATACTGTAGACACAGAAGTAGACACGGTAATAAACACGCCAGACATTTTTTTTCACATTTCAAATATTGCGTCTACAAGCGTGTCTATGGAGCCTTTTTGTTGTAGTGCTATTTTGTTGTTTTGCAAGCATTCACTATGATTGTATATGTTTGTGGTGTGTGTATATTCCATCTAAATAGCACCTCAAGCTCCTCCTCCTATTCAATATGTTCCACTGATCAATAGGAATTATTCTTCCCTACTGACTTTTGAGCCTAGCGCAAAAGCTAGCCTTGCATCTTTTGTGGCTGCTTCATTCCCTTTGATTTCAAAGTTTCTTGCGTCATATAGTAAGAAATTGGGCTTGGTTCGTGGTACTTCCATGGTCCTGACACCTAGAGGGTTAGGGAAGGCTTTGTCTCTTCCCTACAAAGGAGAACCCTTTGTTAGTTACAGAAGCAAACTAAAGGGGTCCTCGATATCAAGAAGGTGATTAACACTTCAGGAGTGTCTTTCTCAATGATCTCACTGATTCTCTCTGGAAGCTAGTCTGCCAATTTCTCCAACATAGGTTCATGCATGCCAAGACACCATCTCACTATTTGTCCAAGGAGCTCTTCACAGCTTCCAGGATGGTGTTAAAAGGGGTTGCCATTCACTGGAGTACTTAACTTCTTACGAAGATGGACCAACATTTTGTCAAAGTGACTAGAGGGAATGTTACCAATGTAACTTATGGTTCATATTTATATGCTTTCTTGACATATTCAGGCCTTAAGAAGGGTGTGCTAGCCCCTCCTCCATCTGATCCAGTACCTCCCCCTCCACCTTCAGAAGATTCAGAACCCATTGACATAGAGGATCTTGATTCCTCTCCTCCATTGGTCATTCAGTGAAACTGCTTGAAGTGTGTAGCAGAGAAAGTTTCACCAATCATTAGTTCCTGCTACCTCTGGAAGTGACCTCCCTGCCTACCTCAAATGCAACAACTTATTCAGGGCACATCGAGAGGGTTCTTTGGAAATATCAGTTCCTTCGCTGAACAGCTTAGTGTCAGGGGAAGACATTTCTTTCCTTTGTAACAACATCGAGAGTTCTATTGAGCTCTCAGTGGACAGGTTGTGTTCAACAATTATATGCTTCTTTCTATGAAGAATTGATGCAATCCAAAGACCAGATGCATAAGGCAACCACAGAGTTAGCCTCTGCTAAAGACACTCTTGCCGAT
Source organism: Lygodium microphyllum (assembly GCF_053477565.2). Lineage (NCBI taxonomy): Eukaryota > Viridiplantae > Streptophyta > Polypodiopsida > Schizaeales > Lygodiaceae > Lygodium > Lygodium microphyllum. The sequence continues at coordinate 8,540,600 of NC_141162.1, read as the reverse complement.
CTGTTTAAGCAGCTGGAGCAGCAGATACAAATGATTGAGACCCCTAGAGAGAGGAAATGTATTCTTTGAAAATTCAATTAGCAGAGGCTCAGTCAGAGGTCACTAGAGTTTCAGAAGAGAAATAGAAAATGCCTAAAGAAGCTCAATAGTTTAAGAATCTTTTCGATACGAAACTGCCAGCTTTGCAGACTGCTCACAAAACATTGGAATCCCAAGCTTCCCAAGTTAAGCAGTTGAAGGACCAACTGGCGTAGTCAGGGTCCATTCCTCCAAGCCCTAGTGTCCCCATCATTCCTTCTATATCTTAGCAGGACTTGGTAGTTCTCTAGAGACAGGCCACATTATGTTCGTTGTTTCAAGATAAAGTGGAAAGATTGCAGTCTAGGATGGATTTACTATGGTCTACATTTGAGCACTTTCAGGAGTATGTTTCTCCCGACCATTTCTTTTTTGTCCACTATCAGCTGTAGAAGTTGGCCTCTATATTAAGCTTTCAACGATGGATCTGCCTCTTCCAAAGGATGGTTGGAGTAGGGCTTGGTCTTCTGATTTGCTGACAGAAGTTGTCCGTATGGTCTTTGAAGATTCTGTGACAATGGATACCATGTTGCTATCTTATATGTATCTACGAGGTGATCTATTAATTTTAGATGATGTAGATCTGGCTTGGTATGTGGGGGATGTGGTCTTACAAGCTACCTTATATGTCAACCATTTAGAGTTGAGGATAGATGAAATGTTCCAGTGCTATTCTTCTAAAGTGGCTACTTTCCCTTACACTTTATGGCATTCAATGATTGATTCTGTAGTCCTGAACCAACGCCAAAATACAGCTTGCTTATGTGTAGAGCACTAACCAACTCAAGGTGGATCTCCTAGCTTATCTTTCAAAGAACCATCCATTTGATTCGTCCTTTTTTTATGCCTACCATCGATGATCTGTTTTAGGTCTGTTCCAGGCTTATTGTACTATCAACAAATGGCCCATCGCTATGATGCTATTTTTTTCCTTTATCAATACAACTCAATAGCTATCTTACCTCTCCTTTTCCAACCTTAGGGTTTTCCTCAAATTTCTATATTTACCTATTGTTCTTTCATTGAAGATCGTGTCTTTTTCCCTTCTCCTCGATGCCCTTCTCCATCTATCCATATACCTTCTACTTTTCCTGCTTATCAATTGATACCTTTCCTAAACTGATTCGCTTAAATTTTCAGCCACTCCTTCTTTAGCTTATTCCTCATTTTATGATTTTGCCTACCCATCTCTTCATCCTCTTTTACTTATTCCACTTCCATCTCTTGCCACTTCTATTTCTCAACCCCCTCAGTTGGTTAGTGGGTATGAAGGATTTGATCAGTAGATTCCGAGAAGAAGAGGATGGAGCTCAATTGATTCTCTCACGGGACCACATATTAATTGGCCATTAATTCCAAGGGACTTGACAACTGCTAGTCAAGCATACCAAAATTACCTCCATTTTTCTCAACAATATTCACAATCTCTAGATCCTTCAGTGAGATTGACTACCCATTTTGCCTGGTACTTAGCATATATGCATAGGCATTCCCATAATGATCAATTGATTCTCTCACGGGACCACAGATTAATTGGCCATTAATTCCAAGAGACTTGACAACTGCTAGTCAAGCATACCAAAATTACCTCCATTTTTCTCAACAATATTCACAATCTCTAGATCCTTCAGTGAGATTGACAACCCATTTTGCTTGGTACTTAGCATATATGCATAGGCATTCCCATAATGATCAAAAGGCCATTCCAAAGCTTTGTATGAATGTCAATGTGAACATTGATTCCCAATAGTTGGATGTCCTATATTTTGATGCCCTTTGTCTACCTAGCAGATACCTTGTTTTGCTAGAACGGATGTGTTGCCTTCAATTCTTTCAGAATCCTCCACAATCTTTTGTAGATGAGTCTTTATCCCTGGATCACTTTCTTAATCATCAAGCTTTTAAGAGGGATCATCTTCATTCATACCCCTGAATGTATCTTCTATGCTTCTTAATGAGACATCTTTTGGAGGTGTCATTCAGATGGTTGTGTTTGTGTTTGTGATGTAATAATTTGTATGTGATGAGTTCGTGCTGGTTGAATAATTTGTTCGAGAGCTCTCTTTTCAACTATTGATACTAATGGTGGATGGCAAGCCTATGATGCAAAGCTAAAAAACCTCTTATATCCTTTACAAATTTGTTATGACTTTTTATTGTTTATTAGATGTGCTAATGAATAACGAAGTTTTTCTTTAGTAGTATTCTTTTCTAGAGATACAGGTGATAAGTTGGGGTCGAGGTTTGGAGTGATTATTGAAGATACTAAAGAAGATCAAATTGAGCTCTTTACTGAACTTAACATTCTTCTTTTCCTTAGGTCGTGAGGACGCTTCCTTTCTAAGTGTGGGGATATGTTGAGAGTGAAAAAAGACTGAATTTTTGGCTGTTTTTTGTTGTTTTTGAGGTTTGAGTGGTTGATTTTTGATGGATTTAGAGTGATGTATGGTTGTTAATGGAAGTGTTTGAGAGTTTTTTGGATGATATTGATTATGTTTGTAAGTTTATGATGATTTTTAGTGGAAATACGAGGCTCTGTGATGTTCTGATAGGTTTTGTTGAGGTTTTGATTGGTTCTGATACCTTCTGTATACTCTCAACCATCAATATCCCCAGCTTATCTCGAGATGAGGACATCTCGATTCCTCCAAGGGGGAGAGAATGTAACAACTCCGAAATATGCAATTCGCATACGAAAGCCCTTTATGGGGATAATAGCATTTGGTTTGGATAATTGAATTGGGATGATGACAATTTTTTTTAAAAAAATTCCCCTTATTCCCCTCAGCCAACTGTCGAGCTGGAGGGGGAGGGGAATAGAAGGAGTGACTAAGCTCCTCTGTTGAGCTCGCATGAAAGAAGTGGCCATGCCGCAGCCGCGTAGGGGAGGGAGGAACCTCTCCCTCTCCCTATAAAAATCGTAGAGAGGGGAGCATAAAAAAATAGAGGAAGGGGGTGCCGAGACTCTGCGTAAGATTGAGGAGGAGGCGAAGATAAATTGTGCTGCCAGCCGAGAGAGGGGAGAAGGAGCTGAGCCGGATCATTGCAAGCTTGAGAGGAGCTTTGTCACTGAGTGCTGCCACCGACTCCGTCTCAGGTCACCGCTGTCATCGCCATCAGTCCGAACACTAATTCATTGTCTCTCTCCACACCATGTTACAAGCACAGAAGCTTCCCTTGAAGCTTCTGGAAGCTTCCAAGGTGGCTTCCTAAGCCCCCTTTCACACCTTTGCTTATTTCCCCCTCAAATTTTCCCTAAGGGCCCCCTTAGGCCTTTTGTTTCCCCCCTATTTTCCATTAAAGGGCTTTCAAGTGGCCCTTAAGCCCTTTCCCCCCTCCCCATGCAAAAATTCCCTTTTTAGCCCTTTTTTCCTATAACACCCCCTACTTTTCCCCCCCCACACATGAGAGGCCCTCCTAAGGGCCCTATAAGCCCCTTTCCCCCCCGGGATTCGAAGCCCCTTCTCGTGCCCATTCGTAATATCTTTCAAGTGGGTTGAAAACCTAACTACTCTATGATTTAACCCCTCACTAATGATTTATGCATTCTCCTTCCTTCCTTTTCCAATCCACTAAGACCGTTTTAAACCCTTCCGAGGTTTAAGAACCCCTTTTTCGTGAAATCCCTACTTCAAGGAAGAAGCCTTCTAAAACCGTTTCCGACAGACGGTGCAAGTTATCACCAAGGGAGCTACGGTGGAATTTCAAAAGGAGTTTTCAAAGCCGCATCCAAGACGGCTACATTCAGGATGGCTCCTAAGAAAGCCTAAGGCGCAGCCCCGCAGGAGGATCGTCTCCTAGCATCCATGTGGACATCTCACCACAAGTCCAGGTTTTTCTTCCTAATTTTTATTTTACGTCGTTATAATTCAATTGGGCGTAGATGATTTTTGGAAATAGGATGCAGTTTTCATCTTAAATGCTTTAGAAAAATTAACTCACGCGATGGAGGAATTCAATCATTAATAAAATGAACAAAATAAAGTGAGCAGAAGATTGATATGCATTCCTAGCAAGTAGTTTTTGTGCATTTCAATGAACTGAACTTTGATTAGTATCCATATTTACGAAACGGAATTAAGATAGTGCAATCCATTTAGGCATGAAGTATAAATTGCATGTCGCGTATTTAGGACATATCTTCTTCGCAAATGAGTCATTGTGGAAAGTGCTAATAACCCATAGGGAATTGCAAGGCATGAAATGATTCTTACGTTGCATAACTCTAGTCAAGTATCATTTTCTCAACTGCATAATTATTAGTAAAATTTTTCTTGTTTAGCATGAATCTTGTTTCCAAGTTATAGGATGATTAATTGGAGTTAGGTTATAACCTAACTTATGCTTGATCTTAAATTGATAAGTTAGGATTGAAAATCGATTTTCGCATAAACAGTGAGTCATGTGTTTATGGAAATGATAGCGTAATTATCTTCAAGAATTAAACAAATTGGCATAAACCTAAACACCTAAACGCACTGAGTACTTGTTTTAGAAAGAGTTAATTCAAGTACAAAGAACTCACTAGGATTTAATACGTGACCTAGTTGCACGTATTGCTAAAACTGAAACTCCTATACCCTAAATACTTGCCCACATTCACCGAATGTAGGGACAACGGAACATACGTGAGAAGTGATCTAGGGTTTGTCCCTAAGAATCTTTCACTAAAAAGATGGAACTGGGAACCCTAGGATTGACAATGTCAGCCTAATGTAATCAGGAACAGATTGTTTTGTGATTCCATTTGATGGATAGAATAGTCCCATAGTTCGATGCGACACTTGTGCAACAAGTGCAGAATCGTATGATCCTGTGATTGGATCACAAGGGAATAGCCAATTCCTCGAAATGAGATTGGCAGATTCTTATGCAAGTTATCTTACAAGAGGATGAATTATCGTCCTAATATAGTATCTTCCTTGGGTAAAGATAATTGCTCGAAAGCAAGAGACTATCCAAAAAAATGGGAATAATATATGAACCTAAGATATTGACCAAGTCGGGTTAATAGGGTACGGCCCTAACCCAGGATATTGGGGATCTTGCCAAGTCGCAAGTAATCCCAGATTGAGTGGTGCTGGATGCATTCGATAAGAAGGATTCATTTCTTACCAGTGCCTAACGGGCTAATTAAGGAAGCTGATTAATACATGTCCAACTAAATGTGTTAGGTAATTAAATAACTAAAACATCCTGAGGAAAGTGCGGTGGATGTGGCCATAGGTCGGCAGTCCTATGGATGGGTGGTGCTGGTTGCCCAAGAACTTTTCTCAATCAAGATGGACAGCATGAACATTGTTCAAGGAACACGAACAACAAGAGAGTTGACCTCAAGTTATAAGTTGATCCCAATTTATGCTATTTTAGGGGAACGGAATGGGACTATGCCTTATGGTAGAGAGGTTGAGCTTCACATCCCTCTCGTTTCCCATTCTCCTTGAACCAAGTGCAGCGTGAATCTACTTCGGACCTGGCATTTCTGCGTAAAGTAGTTCACTTGGGTTCCACGCTAGTTGCCGTTAGGAAATGACCAATAGGGAAAAGCCTAATTCAGGTCGGTCCTAAGTGGGAACGGTTGGAATAATTCCGCTACGTGGCAGATGCAGAAAGTCCTAGATCGCAAACCCCATAACATTCCATGGGAGTGCTGGGCGGAGCTTTCTAGATATCCTTTCTGATGGACTGCTAAGACGTCACCTGAAGATACGACTGGACACGTTACATCCACCATGTAGGTTATAAAGGTGACCTTCTCTTCTTCAAGCTATACAAGCACGGTCTTTTTCTCCTTAGTCATCTTATCAAGTTGGCTTTAAAGTTATTTTATCAACTTGTCATAATGTTCAGTGTTGCACATTGTCGAAGGTGTTGAAGTAGTTGGCACTTCCAAATGGGGTATCTTCAGTCCTTGGCGTGATTTTGCATCGTCTCTATTGGCCTCTTAATTCTTGCAAGGGGAGACTCCTTTGCTAGGGTAGATAGAATTTCTCATTTTTCTCAATTATCCTCCCTCTTATTAGCATCTCTTTCTATTTTGTCTTGCTAATCCCTGTTGAATTCCTCTTCCCCTTGTTCTTCTGAGATGAGAGTGAAATAGGCAGGCTTGATAAGGCAGGGGAGCAATGCTCCTCTTGAGTCAATGATGGTTTTAAAGGTTTTCTTCACCATTTATTCACTTTTTGGCCCCCACGGCTTCCTAGATTCTAGCTATCAGTACTCCTCCAAACCCTATGGTTGAAGCCTTGCAAGTTCTTTCCTTTGTTTTGATATTTACTCTGGTAGCCCTAGAGTTTTCCCCCCTATTTCTTGGCACTAAGGCTAGTACCTTTGTTGACACCTAGATCATTTGTTAGACATAAGCACTCCAATTTACCTTGTCTAGTTCATTTGGTGGAAGGCTCTCGAGCAATGACATTCCTATTCAATTCATGATAGAGCATTGTATCTCTAGATGAGAAGAGAGTATAGGCCATTTTTACTTGTAGTCAGATGGTGGGATCAGGAATGTTAGCTGGATTGATTTTATGGTTTGTGTAGATTTTCTTTTTATCTATCCCCAACAACCTACAAACATTCTTCTTTGGCCTCTTCTCCAGCTTATCTTCCAATCCCAATGCCTTCTCCACAATTTTTGGACTAAGTGTGATGTCCACTCTTCTCATGGTATCTCCTTGCCCGATGGTTACTATGTGGCTATTCTTTTGGGTATTAAAGGTTATCAAGAACTTTGTGCATGTATTATGGTTGATGTCTTACCTCACATTCTCAAGTACTTGTTGAGATGCCATCATTCTATCATCTGCCCAACCAATGGCCTCTTCAGATGTCATCAATCCTTTCAAATTTTGTGGATGATATGGCATTTTAATTGATTGAATGCGCATATCTCCATGGCTAAGCCATATCTTCTATGATCCTCCTCCGAGAAGGAGAGATTTTTGGGTTTATTCTATTGATCTACCATTTAGGTTCTTTCCAAAACACAATAGTTCACAATTAGTTTTCTTTAAAGGACATCTCCTTCTGCACAAAAGGTAAGTGATTAGAAAGATTAGTATCCAATAATGAAAGGTATAGATGAAAAAATGAGAATTCTCACATAGATCAATCCATACATTTTTACACTTTCATTTTTTCCTTTATAAAACATATTCAAATTCAAATTTCCCTCCATTTTCACTTTAATTTATATTTCAAAATTTCATCTATTTTTCAATTTTACCTCCTCCCCCTTGGAAAGGATGAAAATCCCTCCTACGAATGTGGAAAGCAAGATGGATGGGCATTTAGTGCATCCGTGGTGTGATTTACTTTTCTAAGAGATAGTCATTAAACTCGAGGTTATACTCCAGGATTGCATAACAGCTACAATGTGGAGTTACTCTATTAGGATCCTATCAAAGTATAGGTGGAGCATGACATAGTCTTCTAATGGCCGATTCCTTATTGTGGCTAACACTCTAAATGAGGTTGGGGACACATAGGTCTGGTCACACTCAAAAGTCTTGATGCCATGTCATTGCTTTGCATTGGTCATGATTTGGTAACCCTATTGAGCCCATGAAATGTACAAAGTGTACCACTTGCATAAGGAATCGGACTCAAACGTGATTAATCATTGGAGTCCAAAAAGTTATTGTGGTGCCATGGGAGCTTTGATCTTCTTATATAAGGTAATTAAGCATTGGATTAAGGCCTCTTCTCATGAAATTTCAGTGCCAATCATTTCATTTGCAATAGTGGGGGTCTTACTGAACTCCATACGGTCCTTACAAATAGGGACTTTGGTCCGTTGGCACTCATCATAGTGCTTCGCAAACTTAGCTACATTATGAAATAGTGTTGGCCACCATAGTTGAGATTGGAGCACCTTGTGTGTTGTGATGGCTCCACTAAAATGCCCCCAACAATCTTGCCATGTGCTTCTTTGAGCGCATCATACATTTCATATTCGCAGGCACATCTCCTTAAGAGTCCATCCTATCCTAACCGATACGATTTTCCTTCAATCAACTAATAGAATTGGATTCTAAAGATCAACGTCCTTAGCCTAGCTTTTCCTACGGGTCATTCTAGCAATCCTTTCTCTAGGATGTGGACTATGTTATTCTCCCAATATTTTGTGAGTTTTACCTCTAAACAAATCTAGTTCACTAGACATGCTAAAAATATATATATCTGGTAGGTCATCATTGTGATTTCCCATCCATCGACTTCTCCTATGGGTATGCATAATATATGATCTACCATATAGCATTGTTTACCCTTGTGTACAAACATAGAGAAGTCAAATTTCAAAAGTAGAAATAATCATAGAGTAATGCATCTTATTGCACAGGGCTTGTTTACAGGATAAAGCAATGCTTGATGATCCACAAAGAAGATAAAGGGTGTCAAGAAGATAGTATCTAAAGTTCTTTATGACAAACACCATGGCTAACCCTTCCATCTCTATTATAGAGTAGATCATTTCCATATCAATGAGTTACCTGCTAGCAAAGCTCACTAGATAGTCTAGGTTATGTTCACCAAGTTGGCACAACCTTGCCCCCATTGCAAATATTGATGCATAAATGTGCACATGGAAGGTAGTGGACCGATCTAGGGCTCTTAAGATAGGAGCTGAAGTTAGAATCTATTTAAGCCTTTCATATGCTTGTTGACATTCTTCAATCCACTCAAATACTATTAATAGCTTGTACAAAGGTCTAGCAATCAATGCATAGTTCAGCACAAACTCTTGGTAGTATCTTGTGTTGTGTAAGAAACATTGAACTCCATTGAATTTGGTCAAAGGGAAAAAGTCAATAATCACCTTGAATTTTAAGGAGTCTATGGCTATCCTGTTCCTCAAGAAAACATACCCTAAAATGCAATCATGCATCACCTAGAATTGGCACTTTAAGGGGTTTAGTGAGAGAGCTTGCCAAAATTGTTCAAAGACTATTCATACCTTTTCCAAGTGCTCTTTCCAGTAGTTGGTGTGGATGCACAGGTCATCCATGAATACTTCCAACCATTCTCTGAGCATATCCTTAAAGATGGCACATATAAGCACTGTAAGAAGGTAGTAGAAGCATTGGTTAGCCCAATGACTTGACTATTTAGGAAAAACACCCCCATTTAGTGATGAGAATGCCATATTATTCCTATTTTTTATATGGATTTTCACTTGGTTATAGCTTGAGAAGCCATGGAGAAAAATATAGGCTTTCTTTCCTACCACTCTCTCTAGCATATGCTTAATGTATGGTAACAGATAATTCTGTCTTTGTAGCTGATTGACCTTCTTGTAGTCTATACACACTCAAATCTTCCCATTCTTCTTCATGGTGATAGCTATGGGTGATACCCAATTTGTGTGCTCTATCTCGTAAATGAATCTTGCCTGTAATAGCATATCAATGTTTTCCTTTATTGCATGTGCATACTTAGGATTAATTGCATATGATCATTGCTTGATTGGTGCTACTCCCGGGGATCATGGAAATATTATGAGTTATGATATTTTAACCTATTCTCTTCAACTCATCTAAGGACCATGCAAACACATTGGAAATTTTCCTTAATAGATTTAAAAGATCATTCTCCTCCTCCTTGGTTAGGTCATCCATTATGTACATGGGTCTAGGCTTGTCCTCATCGCTCGCCAAGTTTACCTCCTTAACATTGGCTTGTCCTTCGAGGGATTCACTTGCTTGCCCTTTTTGTTTGGCTCCTACTAACACCACTATTGGATCATCCTTCTTGAACTTCGTGAAGCACTTCAGCACATCCTAGGGTTTCTTTTGCCGTTCAGCTTCTAAATTCTTTGACTTATTTTTTCTCTCCTCCTTGAGCCTCCTATGCCTTACGTGGACTTAAAGGTCCCCCTTGGTGCACTTGATCCCTAGTTGTTCACAAACAAGGTGGAAAACCTAGAAAATCTAAAGTAGAAGACAAAGCCAAGGAAAAAGCGGAATGGAGAATGAAGGCATGCCAGGAAAAATCGGGAAACACAAGAAGTGTGAAAAAATCCTAAATCAAGGAGAGACACTCAAGAAATAGCACAAGTCAATACTTTTTCAAAAAGAGCGCTAGGCGCACCGTGATTTATCGGACCTTGACTTGTGAAAATTGTAAATGTAGATGGGTGGTAGGAGGGAAACTAAGAAGATAGGAGGACAATGGAAAAATGGCCTAGGCTATGACCGGCCATGTAAAAAGGGGATGACCACTCAAATGGAATTTAGGGCTTTGTATATAAAGTTCAAAAAGTGAATGAGAGCTCATTCTTTGGTGTGTGGCAAAGTGGACTCTTCTTCTTCTCTCCTTCTCTTCTATTTGATTGTTTGTGTGTGGTTGAGGGAGGGAGTATGAGAGTGTGAGGGAGTGAGTGTGTGAGGATGAGGGACCGTGGTGGAGAAGCTCTCCATCTTTTCCTATCTTCTTCTCTTCTTCTCTCTTCTCTTGTCTCAGGCATGGCTATGGTGGATGGAGCTTGAAGGAAGAGGCTTGAGGGTGCTAGAGCTTGCATTAGGAATCCTGGAGTTTTCGGCATGCTTGAGAGAGGAAGCAACTTAATCGGGCATCAAGGTAAGCTCACTACATCCTTAGAGAGGCAAGGCACGTTGGCTATGTGAGAGGTAGCCATTGGTGCTTTATTCTTGGAATACTTAAAACAATAAGTGGTATGTGGGTCTTGGTGGTAGAGCTTGTGCATCTGAGACAAATGGATTCAATCTTGAGCACTTGTGTGCTTCGAATTGAGCATTGAAGTAAGGGTTTCATCCCGAAATCCGAGCTTGAGGTAGATAGGAGGTTTTGGGTCTTTAATCCGTGCTACAAGTAAGTATTTTTTATCTTTGATGGTTAGTTTAATAGGAAAAATTAGTTCAATACCTTGCTTTTGATTCTTGTTGCATTCAAAGTAGGTTAAGGTTAGAAAATCGGTTGGAAAAGTGTAGGGTTTGTTGGCCAAACAGGGCATATATTTGTGAAAAATGGGAGAAAGGAGAGCTTAAGAGAGCTGAGATTGACTAGTGAGGGGGAAAGACTGGCAAGAACTTGGTGAAGGAGGGGTTTAACAATAAGGAGACCCAGGGGAAGCGCATTTGAAACCCTGGTTGCCAAAGAGAGAGAAACACCATATTGGGGAATATTGGAATTTCTCATAAGTTTGGGACATGTGGTCAATTCTTTGGATTTGTCATAAATTGAACACTATAACTCCAAATCGAGCATTCTATAGGTCAAAAGATTCCATTTTTCAAGCGCTTTCCAATGGTAGGTCACATCATATGCTTTTGAGAAACTTATGGGCATATTATTGAGGTGCCACCTTTTTAGTATTCAAAAAATGGGAATTGGGAGATTCCCAAACTCACTAATATTGTGTTGAGAGTGAGAGAGTTTCATTGCATAGACTTGATTAAATCTCATCAACGACGAGTTCATTGCCCACTACAGGTATTCCCACACATTCTCCTGTTGCATGTGTAGTTAGGATCTAGAGGTGCTCAAGTAGTGCGAAGGCTTCTATCACTCGGCGTAGGGAATTTTATGTTAGCTCAGTGAAAATGCGTTGTGTTCACCCCGTCCGAGTGATGAAAATTTTGGGCCGAGTCCAAGAATCGGCCCTCGGCCGGCCTCGATACTTGGCCCAACTTGTATTTGGCTACTCGGTCCACTGGACTCAGGCACTCACCACTCGGCCCGTCCGAATCAACCATTCAGACAGACTAGATATTTGGCCCTCGGCCCACCCACACTCGGACAAGTGGACATTTGGTCAATGTTATTTAGATGCAGTCCTTGGCCCTATCCACTCGGCCCTTGCACAAGTGGATTTGGCCCACCACCATTCAGCCACTCGACCCTCAGCCCACGTGATTCAATCCTCTAACAACTACACTCGGATTGTCTGAATCCAACACTGAGACCAATTGTGTTTGGACCTTTCTCATTCGGCCCTTGGCCATTTAGATAGGCCAAATTAGACATTCGGTGCTTGCAATTTGGACATGTTGGGTAGAGTTTGGTTTTTCAAAATTTTTGAACATTGGAGCAGACCTCCTAGGCACCAACTGCCTTGACATCTTAAGACCATATACACACTAGAGAAGCCCTTCTGGCACAAGGAACAAGGGGATCAACAACACTCAAGCATAAAGGCCACACTAGCTGACCATCTAGTGATTTTGACTAATAGCACCATAGAGTGGAGTCTAAAAGCACTACCGAGTCGTGATTGGGCTGGAAGACTAGCAACAAACCCTACAAATCAGCAAGGACGGGCATACGAGCCTATTAGGCTAAACCGACGACAAGAGTGATAGAGTCATTTAGGCACTTGTCTTCTCAATCACTTTGAATTCTAGTCCACAAAGCATGAGGGAGAAAGGCTAAAAGCCTGATTTGGCACAATGCACATAAAAGAGCACACACATGCACACATGCATAGAGTGAGAGTAAATTGAAGACTAGTTGTAACTAATAAGGAACTCACCCAGATGTAAGAACTTTAAGGAACCCACCAGTAAGAGAAGACCCAAGGACATAGAAGGGAGATTGAATCCCCAAGAGTAGGACCAAGCCAAGGACAAAGCCTAAAATAGAAACACAACAAGGGCAAAAAATATTGAGGAAGTGGATCTACCCGACCTTATCAACTTGATCGACAATTTGGCAAAACAAGAAGCCCTAGACATGGAAGGAGGCAGCTCAGGCCATAGAAGCGATGAGGAGCTTAACCTAAGGGACTACCCTAAGGCTGTCCAACATTTAGTGAACCAATTCAATGCTCAAACCCGGCTAAAACACCATGGTAGGCCGGTAGAGGACATGGTAGCAGACCTAGAGGAAGAGAAAAAACTAGCCCGCAGGGCCTTGTAAGGCCTACCTACATACAACTAGGATTAGCAAACAAGGAAATTATGCCAAAGTTTATAAATGTGAGAGATGCAGAGGATGCTAGCCCTAGCAAGCAGGAATCGGTCAGAGAGCCAGAGAGTGCTAGAAGAAGCTCTCACACTAAGCGAACTTGTGACAAAGCAACTGCTAGATAACACAACTGCAAAATGAAGTGCTGAATCATTGGCCACATCGCTATACTGACAAGGTTAGGAGTCAATCAAGGCTCTAAGAGCCAATAAAAAATCCTTACGGTAGCAAAACAGCTATACAAATACAAAGCTATCGAGGACCCATACAACTTTGTGGAAGAATTCCAGCAGGTTTATGAGGCCAATGGCCTCACTAATCCTACTCAATGCTCCCAAGCTTTCTGACTGTGCTTAGGTGACAAGGGTCAAACCTGGTATACAAGTCTAGACGTTGTAGAGTGTGCCAATTTTAATGGCGTGAAAAATCTCTTCAATAAGAGATTTTATAGACTTGGATACTCCGATAACCTGTTGGTGTGGCTTATGAACGTCAAGTAGAAAGAGAAAGAGGATATTCGGGATTATGTGACCCATGTGAGGATCCTCCTCAAGAGGATCTCCATGGGTGAGAGACCAACCGAAAGGGAGGTGTCCACTGTATTTGTCAATAGAATATAAAGCAAGGAGCTCTACAAAGCCTTGGCCAGCAACTCAAGCTTATAGGGAGACGCGCTAGTGAGGGTCTTTGAAGAAGCTATTAGAATGGATGACCAACTCAAGGAAAGAAGCTCTAGAGGCTCAAAGCAAGAAGAGTCTAGTGCTAGGAGCTCGGAGAGAGCCTCAACACCGAGTGAGAGAGTAGACTCAAGCACTTAATACAAAGGGAAGGGCACTTAGTTGCGACAAGAGCTAGCTGAGATTAGGATGGACATAGCCAAACTACAGGAGATGATGAGAAAACCAACACACCCACAAGTCCAATGTGTGCATTATGGCAAAAACCACTTGCTAGTTGAGTGTCATGACCTTGTGCTAATTGTTGTAGGTTCAGCCATGACACCATGCATTGTTGATTACCTCGGAGGCTCCCATACCTGTAGCCTTATGGTCAACCCTACCTTGCAAACATGACACCAAACTTCTTTGGAAGGGGAGACCCACTAGCTCTTCCAGCACCAAATGATGCTAAACCAACCATCCCTAGGATGGAAATTAATCCTACGGGTATCCCTAGATGGCCTGGACCCTATGTGATCCATCCACCGAATGACACCCTAGTCCACTATATGGATGAGCCTAGCAACGATGAGCCTTATGTAAACGTATATGTGTCGTATGATGAGGAAGGCAATGCTATCCTCATGGACTGTAGACCAGTATCGGTGACGGTGTTGGGAAGAGGGAGAGGTAGGGGCCTAGGAGGGCAATCACAAGAGTTGGACTTGCGGTCACCCAAGACATATTTCTTCATGTTGCCCCAAGAGGGAGCAAGAAAACAGAGATAAGATTGACTTGAGATGCACAGAGTGTGGAATCACTCATCTCTTTGTCGACTACCCTAGGTAGACACCATCCTCTCGTTTAGCATGCAAGCCATCGGTTCCATTAGGGTTGTTTGCTATCAAGACGCTCGATGGAGAGGCCACACCTATCCCATTGCATGTCATGACCCGTGTGCAAACAAAGTAGGACGACAAGTCATCGTTAGGGCCCAGCAACCTTGATGCAACCTCAGTTGGAAAGAAGAGTCAGAGACAAAGGAGGAAGAGATGAGACGCTAAGGTCACCCTCAAAACCAAAAGTGCCACAACTCTATGGGTTGGAGGGAAAGTCATTGATGCAAAAGAAGAGATGTGAGCACCTCAAACAGTTGAAAAGGGAAGTGCTAAGGTCAGGGAGTACCCCAATCCAAAGCGCCAACTCGAAGCCATCAGGAAGGTGAGAAAGTTGGTGAAGGAGGCCCAGTAACACCTAAAGGATGCTGGGCCCTTACTAGAGGATAAGATCGATGATCTCTCAAGCCTAATCATGCCAATCTCTATCCCACGATTGAAATCAAGGGAAATGATGGCACCACAAGCAGGGCCATCTAGACAAAGCCCAAATGCTCTGGGCTAGTAAATTACTCTAGGCCATTGGCCAAGAACCATAGACTTGGGAGTGAGGCAAGTGACTAGAAACCTCCTCAATACACTGGTGACCACCCTTGTAACTCTAAGCTTGGGCGATCTGCTTACGGAGCATCCAATGTTATGGCTAGAGCTAAAACATTACGTCGAAGAATCAAATGATCCAATTATCACGGACTTGCCTAAGCACGATGTAGAAACTCAAATATCGAGTTTGACACTGCACTCGATGCCTAGATTCTTGTGTGCCAATGCTTTTTGGGAGGGCATGGAAATGCATGTAGTCCTCCTAGTCCTAGCTCTCGGGGATGTCACAAGAAAGGGAATTGCAGACACAAGGGCAAGTGTGAGTGTGCTAAGCCACGTAGTACTCCAAACTTGGGGTAACCCACTGGTTGAGATTGCTAGGTTCAATGTCACTCTAGCTAACGGAAGGAAGGTGAAATCGTGTGGAGTATTCAAAAATTGGCCCGTGAAGATTGCAGGAATCCAATTCTTGGTTGATTTTAGTCATGAAGGGGGTGGACTCTATGACATCCTATTAGGCCAACCCTGGATGCGCAACGCAAGAGTAATAGAAGACTGGGGCATTGATCTTATCTTCTTGGGCAATCGAATAGAGAGTGTCAGAGTGGAGATGGACACTTGGAAGACTATGTTGAGATATCGAGCTACACTCATGATATGCCACGGTGACGGTTGTGCATTTATGTCACCGACTTGTCAGTTGCAGATGTGGTTGGTACACCGCCCATGAATAATAGCTAGATGATAGCTATCCTTATCTACTCTAGTTCGTGGCTCAGTTAGTATGCCACCTTAGTTAGTTGAGTTTGGTTTGAGACCCATGTATAGGGTTCTTATGTTTCTATGTACTCGAGTTCTTTTGGCTTACACAACTAAGAAGAGGAAAACTATTTTCAGCCTCCACCTGTGTGTGTATTCCCCCATTGTGCAAGAAAGCTACAAGTGAGACTCCTTCCTTCTCTCCCACAATCTTGACAGACTACACCAGTCAACCTAGATGCCATCTCCACCATGCTGAAGGGTGGTCGACTACAAACTAAGGGATCCTATGGGACTCTTACCAAGTAAATCCCATGTCTTGAGGACCAGCGAAACTCGATGCATGTTCTTGCTACCATCTACCTACCATTCTAAGATGTTGAGGAATACGAACAAACCGTCAAGGCAACTAATAAGTTCAAGGACACATCTTCAGTGCCAATTTTCATGATGACTGAGAGTCTTCGTGGGAAGACCCACTCATGTTGTTGCATTCCAAGTCCCAAGCAATAGACGTGAGCTCCAAGAGATCCTAGGATACTTAACCAATAAGTTAAGCCACTACAAGATCTCTTGGATAAGCCTGAATGGTGATGGTCCAAGGTGCACGATTTGAACTTTAAGTACAATTGGGCCTTACTTATTGACCAAGAATAAGGAAATAGTTAGAATGAGGAGAATAAGGAGCAATTGGACAAAGACAGCTCAATGATGAATATGAGGATTGTTGTTCCTTCAGTGTGAGATCCAAAAGGAAATCGATACCCTAGATTATGATATTGGGGGGCATATAATCAAACAAATAGAAGTAGACCCTATACCACGCAAGCAGAGTGCACTTAGAGGTGGAGTCAGACTTAAGGATTGCGATTGAACTTGGTTGGAGCACACATGTGCAATCGATTACAAGCGGGCAGGCCTAGCCCAACCAAGTGATGCACCACTGCTGCAAATGGACTCACCTTCTGACCTATGACCACCAAGAGATAGCCCCTCTTCTAATGAGGATGGAGAGTTTAATTCTGAATTGGAGGTCGGCTTAGATAGTGACCTTAAAATACCTTGGCCTCCCAAGACTGGATGCACTAAGGGGGACCTATCCATCCACCTACGACATTGATAATTCAAAGAGGAATGACAGGTGCAAAACCAAGAGACGCGGGTGGATGAACAACGAAAACTGCAAGACCTACCAAAACTATTCACAAAGTTTAAAAAGGGAGATAGGGTGGTGATCTTGCTGGGAGCCAAATGATAGGGGCAGGCAAGAAAACCAATCGAGGGACCCACCAAGGTCAAGGAGGTCAATTTAGCCAGGGAAGGGGAGACCCCACAACCTATCTTTATAGTAGATGACTTGGCGGAGGAAGATGAAGCAAATCTTGTTGCTCTCCTACGAGAGTACATGGATGTATTTGCTTGGTCCTTAGAAGAGCTCAAAGGAGTAGACCCAAGCGTGGTGACTCTCAACATACCCATGACGCCTGACACAATGCCTGCTAAAGCAGCGATTGTATCCCATGAATCAAAAGCATGCCCATGCTGTCAAGGAAGAAATCAACAAGCTAATGAGAGCAGGATTCATCTACAAAATTGGACACACGTACTAGGTCTCGCCCATAGTCATCGTCCTAAAGAAAAATGGAAAGATTCGAGTGTGTGTCAATTACAAGAATGTAAATGAAACTACAAAAAGAGATAATTAGCAAATGTTAGAGAGAGTGGCTGGAAAAGTGGCCTGGAGTTTCTTGGAAAGCTTCTGGGGATACAATCAAGTGCAAGTGCATCCTAACGATAGGCATAAGACGACATTCGCCACAGAATGAGGAGTCTTTGTTGAGATATCGAGCCCCACTCGTGATATGCCAAGGTGACCGTTGTGCATTTATGTCACCGACTTGTCAATTTGCAGATGCGGTTGGTACACCGCCCATGAATAATAGCTACATGATAGCTATCCTTATCTACTCTAGTTCGTGGCTCATTTAGTATGCCACCTTAGTTAGTTGAGTTTGGTTTGAGACCCATATATAGGGTTCTTCTATTTCTTTGTATGAGTCTTCTTTTGGCTTCCACAACTAAGAAGAGGAAAACTGTTTTCAGCCTCCACCCTTGTGTGTATTTCCCCATTGTGCAAGCAAGAAAGCTACAAGTGAGACTCCTTCCTTCTCTCCCACAATCTTGACATGGTATCAGAGCCTTGTTCGTGGAAAGGAGCTCAAGAAAGCAAGCCAAGCTCGCGGTGTTCTGGTAAGAGGAGCAGTGTTGCTTTCATTTTCTGTTTTTGGGAGCAGATCTCTACAAGTAGCACAGCCAGAAATTGCAAGAGTGCATTGTCTCAGATTGAGATGCCCTTCGTGGTGAAGCAAGAGGGCACTATATTGGGGCCTGTTTTGGAGGCGGAAGTTTTCCGCACGCACTCAGGAAAAGGCCCTGTTTTATGCTGTGCGACCACTGTTCTACAGGTCGGTGAAAAGTTACCACAGAAATTGCATCGTATGCTTGTGTACAGAGACATTGGGAGTTACAAAATCATCCTTGGTTCCTGTTTATGCAAAATCGTCACTAGGAAGTGACTGTGTGGTCAAATACCACTTTCGCCAGTTTTGCAAATTTGCCCTTGTGAGGGTGAAGCTATGGTTTTTGCAGTATTCTGTAATGGTGTCTGATTCTCTTTCACAGATTGTAACTGAAAAGCTTGACAAGAACAACTTCCAAGCATGGAAGTTTAGAATGATGAATTTCCTTATTGGAAAAGGATATTGGGAATTTGTTGCAGGAAATGAAGAAGAACCACTTCTTCCTGATGTTCCCAATCAACAGCAAATGCAGGCATTCAAAGCATGGCATGAGAGAGCCAAGAAAGTTATGTATTGGCTGTCTATCAGTATTTTAGACTCTATGATTGTGCATATTCAGGATGCAAGTATGCCAAAGGAGGCATGGGATACTTTGTCAAAAATGTATAGCACAAATACGAAAGCCAGGAAAATGCAGCTCAAGCAAGAGTTGCATAATGTGCAAAGAGAAAGTATGAGCATCAATGACTACCACATGAAGGTGAAGAAGATTGCAGATGCACTTGCTTCCATTGGGTCGCCAGTGGAAGATGATGATTTAGTTTCTGTGACCTTGAATGGTCTAGGAAAGAATTATGCACAGTTTCGGACATTCATTTCAGTTCGTGAAATATTTCCTGATTTTGAGGAGTTGATTTCTCTTCTAATTTCTGAGGAGCAAAGAAATGGTGGTGCATCTTCTTCAAGAGGAACTTCAAAAGAAGCTGTCTTCTACTCAAATACTGGAAGAGGTAGAGGCAGAGGTAGAGGAGGCCGATTTGGAGGCCGTGGTAGACATCAGAATATGCAGCAAACTCAAGAAAACTAGTCCTATGGAGGAGGACGTGGTAACTCTAGAGGCAGGGGGAGCCAAAGAGGTCGTGGTGGATGGCAAAGAGGCCAAAATGCAAACAGTAATGTTGAATGCTACTACTGTGGTAAAATGGGTCATATGGCTAAAGACTGCTATAAAAAGCAGAATGACATCATGAATGGAAAACTGCAACAAGGGAATTATGTATCTTCTAGTAGACAAGGTGATGACATAAATGAGCATTTGTTTATGGTGCAACACATGAACAATTCTGTGACAAGTGCAGAAGAAAGCAATGATGAATGGTATGTTGACTCAGGTGCATCAAATCACATGACAGGTCATGCAGAATGGATGGAGGATGCAAGGAAAATGGAAAAACCAGGATTTGTGGAGACTGGTGATGATACTGCACATCCTATAGTGCAGATTGGAAAAATTCCTTTGTCTATGTAGGATGGGAAAAAGAAATACCTATCTGATGTATTTCATGTCCCGAATATCACCAAGAATCTGGTTTCTGTTGGTCAAATGGTTGAGCAGGGCTTGCAGGTCAGATTTAATCCTCATGGATGCTTTGTTGAGGATATGAAAAATAAAGGTCGCTTGATAGCAAAAGGAAATAAGAAGGGCAGAATGTTTACGTTGGATGCAGACATGTCTGAATTGAGTGCAGCAATGTTTGCACATGGGATCGGTGTTATTGCAGATATTGATATCTGGCATAAACGCATTGGTCATGTTAATGTACAGCGACTAAAATTAATGCAGGCCCAAAATATTGTTGCAGGATTGCCTAAATTCAAGGTTGCAGAAATGCATAAGGTATGTGAAGCCTGTCAGTTTGGAAAACAGGCAAGGAAACCATTTCCTAGACATGTTCAAGAGAGTAAGAAGTCATTGGAATTAATCCACTCTGATGTGTGGACTACTAAAGCTGCATCTCTTGGAGGCTATCATTATTTTATCACTTTTATTGATGACTATACCAGAAAAGTTTGGGTGTATTTTATGAAAAAGAAAAGTGAAGTTTTTGGGCATTTCAAAACTCTTAAAGCTATGGTTGAAAAAGAAACAGGCCTGCAAATAAAATGCCTAAGGTCAGATGGAGGGGGAGAGTACCTCTCAAATGAGTTTGCAAGGTTCTTTCAGGAGCATGGCATAAAGCAACAATATTCATGCAGTCGTACCCCACAACAAAATGGAATTGTAGAAAGGAAAAACATGCATATTGGAGAGGTATCTCGTGCCATGCTCAACGAAAAAGACTTGCCAGATTTTTACTGGGCTAAAGCAGTTGCTACATCAGTCTATATAATGAACAGGACTCCCACTGCAGTAATACATGGGATGACTCTAGAGGAGAGGTATACTAGTAGGAAACCAGATATTTCTCATTTGAAAATTTTTGCTTGCATTGCCTATGTACATGTGCCAGATGAGTTGAGATCCAAGTTGGATCCAAAAGCTGAGAAGTGCATCTTTATTGGTTACTCTCTGCAGCAAAAAGGGTATAGATGCTATAACCCTTCTACCCATAAGTTTACAATGAGCAGAGATGTTGTTTTTGATGAGATGAGTAGCTGGTATAAACCAATAAATGTGATTGATGATGTAGATGCACAAAATGGTAATGCTGCATAGAATTCACAGCAGCAGTCATAAAATATTAGCGGACCTGGAGCGTCCTCTAGTAGTGGTTCACACTCTTCGCCATGGACAGGTAGATTGAGATCAGGAGAATCTTCTCAAGGCAATGCAGATAGTGGTATGCAGGTATCACGAAAAGGAAAAGAGAAGGTTGATCAGCCCATGTTTGATGTGAATGCAGGTCACTCTCGTGTGGATGGTGAATCCAGTGGCTCAGAACAGAGCATTGATGATGAGTTGGGTATTCCTTCTATTGTTACACCTGGAGTAAGGAAGACCAGGGATGTTTTGAGAGCACCTGGGAGTGAACCTACTTTGCGCAGGTCTACCAAAGCTAGGTATCCTGTGGATAGGCTGAAATATGATGGATTTACAGCCATTCACTATGCCTATATGGTCAAAGTGATATAGGAACCAGAACCCACTTCTTTTGAGCAAGCCATGGGAAAAGAAAAATGGGAGAAAGCCATGGATGAAGAAATGGATGCCTTGGAAGCAAATGCTACATGGGAATTGGTATCTTTGCCTAAAGGTAAGAATGGAATTGGCTGTAAGTGGGTTTATAAGGTGAAGCACAATGCAGATGGTTTTGTGAACAGATACAAGGAAAGATTAGTAGTCAAGGGGTATGCACAAACATATGGCATTGAGTATGAAGAAACATTCAGTCCGGTTGCAAGGATGGCAACCGTAAGAGCAGTCATTGCTATGGCTGCATCAAAGGAATGGTCTTTACATTAGATGGATGTAAAGAATGCCTTCTTGCATGGTGATTTGCAAGAAGAGGTATATATGGAGCAGCCACTAGGTTATGTGCATGCTGTTCATCCTGAGTTTGTTTGCAGGTTGAAGAAAGCATTGTATGGCTTGAAGCAAGCACCTAGAGCATGGTATGACAAGATAGGACAGTATCTTGTCACTGTTGGCTTTCAGATTTCCAAGGCAGATTTCTCACTTTATGTGAGAAAAATAGAGAAAGGTATTATTCTACTTGTCATTTATGTTGATGATTTGATTATGATAGGTGACAGTGATGAAGATATCCTTCATGTGAAAATGCTATTGAAGCAAAAGTTTGAGATGAAGGATTTGGGAGAGCTACGTTATTTCTTGGGCGTTGAGGTGATTAGATCACCAAGTGGGATACAGCTCTTGCAGAGGCAGTATGGATTGGACATGCTGTCCAAATATGGGATGACAGGCTGTAAGCCTATTTCAGTTCCTTTGGAGCAGAATGTGAAGCTGAGCACAGATGTAGGTGAGCTTCTGGAAGACCCTACTATGTACAGACGCATAGTAGGAAGTTTGATTTATATAACTATTACCAGGCCAGATTTGAGCTATACTGTTGGATTGGTAAGTCAGCTTATGCAGGCTCCAAGGAAACCACATTTGGATGCGGCTAGATGCATACTCAGGTATGTGAAGTCCACATTGCAGTATGGACTATTTTATGAGACTGGGGTTCAGATACAGCTGCATGGATACACTGATGCTGATTGGGCTGGTAGTATTTTTGATAGACGATCTACCAGTGGATATGTGTTCTCTTTTGGGAGTGCTGCAGTCACTTGGAGCAGCAAGAAACAGCCTACAGTTGCTTTGTCGAGCACAGAGGCCGAGTACAGGGGTGCAGCAATGGCTGCATGTGAGGTAGCTTGGTTGCATAAGCTACTTTATGATATGCATCAGCCTACAGATGGGCCAGTTGTCATTTATTGTGACAACATGAGTAGTATACACTTGGAAAATAACCCAGTCTATCATGCTAGAACAAAGCACATTGAGGTGCATTATCACTATGTGCGAGAGAGAGTTTTACTAGGTCTTATTGATCTAGTTTATGTCAGCACAGAGGATCACGTAGCTGACATATTCACAAAGGCATTGGGCGCAGAGAAGCTGCGCAAGTTCAGAGACTTGCTTGGTGTGCAGGAATTGGGATTGAGCTCGAGGGGGAGTGTTGAGATATCGAGCTCCACTCCTGATATGCCAGGGTGGCCGTTGTGCATTTATGTCACCGACTTGTCAGTTGCAGATGTAGTTGGTACACCGCCCATGAATAATAGCTACATGACAGCTATCCTTATCTACTCTAGTTCATGGCTCAGTTAGTATGCCACCTTAGTTAGTTGAGTTTGGTTTGAGACCCATATATAGGGTTCTTCTATTTCTTTGTATGAGTCTTCTTTTGGCTTACACAACTAAGAAGAGGAAAACTGTTTTCAGCCTCCACCCTTGTGTGTATTCCCCCATTGTGCAAGCAAGAAAGCTACAAGTGAGACTCCTTCCTTCTCTCCCACAATCTTGACAGTCTTTGCCTACATAGTCATGCCTTTTGGATTAACTAATGCACTAGCCACTTTCCAACGACTGATGTGTACAATATTCAAGGAAATGTAGAGGAAGAAGCAAGAAGTCTTCATGGATGACATATGCATTCAATCTGCTTGGCGAAAACACTTAAATAGGCTCCAAGAGGTCTTTGAACGATGTCAGCTTTACCGCCTTTCATTGAACCCCTTGAAATGCCAATTCTCAGTGAAGCATGGATGTATCATAGGACAGGTAGTGTCAAAGAATGGCATTGCCATAGATTTCTCAAAGATCAAGGTCATTGTTGACCTTCCAACCCTAGTTTATTACAAGGGTATTCAGTGCTTCTTAAGACACACCGAGTATTATCAACGCTTTGTGTTAAACTACGCATTGATTGCTAGACCTCTATACAAGCTTTTGATTGTGTTTGAATGGATATATTATGGAGTGCCAGCATGCATATGAGGAATTGAAAAAGGCTCTGACCATCACTCCGATACTACGAGCCCTAGATTGGACACTCACGTTCCACATGCACATCAATGCTTTGAAATTCACCGTAGGAGCTGTGTTATGCCAACCTGGTGAACACATCCTAGACTACCTCATGAGCTTTTTTAGTAGACAAATCACTGAGACTGAAATGAATTACTTGAGAACGGAGAGAGAGGGCTTGGCCATGGTGTTTGCTATGAAGAAATTTTGGCATTATCTTTTGGCTATGCCTTTTACTTTCTTTGTTGACCATCAAGCCCTGCTCTATCTGGTTAATAAACCATGCCCTACAAGACACATTGCTAGATGGATTCTTTTTCTTTCAGAGATTGATTTCTCTATGATAGTGTGTAAGGGGAAACAACATTACATGGCTCATCGTCTATCTCACATGCCCACAGGAGAACTAGTTGGACAAGGTATCGTTGTGGACAAATTGCCAGACGTGCATCTATTCTGATTGTCCAATGAAAAAGATTTGTTTAGAGTTGACATGACACCTTATTGGGTAGATGGCATAGTTCAATTGCTTGAACATGGACTGTCGAAGAGACCCATAGATAAAGCCTGACTTAGGTGGATTATCCTCAAAATCCAACCTTATCAACTGGCCAACTTTATGGGCTAGGAAAAGATGGGTTACTACGTAGATGCATGTGTGAGCATGAGATGCATGATGTAATGATAGAGACACATGGAGGAGCCATAGGAGGACATTTCAATGGAGACACGACAGCTTGCAAAGTGTTGCAGTCCTAGCTGTGGTGGCCTACCCTCTTCCGAGATGCGATGCAATTTGTGAAGCATTGTGATGAGTGCCAACGAAATCAAGTACATATCTGTAAAGATCACATGGAGCTAACCCCAATTATTGCAGAACAACCCTTCGAAAAAGGAGGGATTGACTTCATCAAATGACCCATTAGTCCTACAGCACAATATTTGCAAGCCAATACATTATTGTGGCTATCGATTATTTGAAAAAATGGGCAGAAGCATGAGCTACAAGAAAGAATGACACTCAAACCACCGCTAAGTACTTGTGGGAGCAAGTGATCTCATGATTCAGCTGCCCCATCAGACTAGTTACGACAAGGCACCCACTTCATCAACAAAGTGAAAACTCACCTCTTGTCCTCCTTCCTAATCATCCATTGGAAATCTTCACCATATTACCTACAGGAAAATGGTCAAGCTGAATCAACAAATAAAATCCTAGTGAACATCTTGACCAAGTCCATCTTCGCATCACGTAGTGATTGGGACAACAAATTGATGGTGACCTTATGGGCCTACCGCGCACGGCTTACAAGACGGCGAGAGGACAGACCCCTTTAGATTAACATATGGCATAGAGGCAATTCTTCCCTTGGAATTCTTCATACCAAGCCTCAAAATCACCCTTCTAGAAAGATGGGATGGATTGAGTGCTTGATTGAAGTCAAACACTTAGTTAAAACCTAGCTTATAGCCACCCATGAGCTTATATGCAAGAAGGAAAGGCACAAAAGCTAGTTTGACAAGCATGTCAAGTAGAAAAACTTCGAATAGGGTGACTTAGTACTACTATACTTAGTCAAAGGACATAGGAAAAAACTTAAATTCTGGGGGCCAGGACCTTTCAAGGTTCAAACCATTAGTTGAACTGGCAACGTAGAACTTGAAACCCTAAAGGGCGAGGGCATAGGCTTCTTCAATGGCAACCACATAAAGAAGTACTTTTCCCCCACACACCCATTGCATGAGTCCCCAATGCCAACACTACTTATCAATGTACGAGTAGCCACTATCACCAAGATGGACAGTAAGGATGAGGAAGTAGTACCACCAGCTTACGTACACGTGACAGTCACTGCCAAACACACATGCACCATGAGCACATTGATCGATGAGGGAGTTGATTTTAATATCTTGACTCATGACTATTGGACCAACATTGGCAAACCACAGTTGCAAAGCCCAGTAATGTTGGTCTTACCCCTTATGGAGGCTGAACCTCCGATCTTCTGGGAAAGTGCAAGGTTGCAATTTCTATCAAGTCTGAAAGCATGCCGATAGTTCTCTATGTGTTGCCTAACACTAAGAATGTAGGCGTAGAATCACTATTGAGATGAACTTTCAAGAAGCAAGCTTGTTACAATGTCGACTATGAGTCACAGCGCATCCACGTCCCCATAGGTAACATCCACATAGCTCCATCTTTTAGCAAGGGCGGTTGACCCTTTGCAAGTCCACAACACCATCGCTAGAGAAACCCACCGTCAAGGCTAAGGAGGGGGGTCATAACTTGTCACAACCCACCCAGCCTTGGGGCTAGCAACTCGCTAGAACCCACACTCAAGCCCACAAAACCCAGTTCAATTGTAAGCCTAAATAGGGAGTGCCACCTAGAAATAGAAACCCATGGCCTCATAAAGCTCATCATTTGCACCCAAAACCTAGGAAGCCAAGGCCTTACCATAAATGTGGACGCACGGTCAAGCCGCAATGGGTCCCCAAGACCTTATTGCAAGCGCAAGGCTACTATGTAGGTAACACCTTTTTTGGCTACCTAACGCCAAAACGACCAAAGACTCTACTCAGATGCCACCCTCAAACTTGACCAGATGAAACATCATTCCAGAGACACTCACAACACAAGAGAATCAAGTTGTTAAGTGAGTAGAACCTCCAAAGCCTAGCTCAAAATGACCTGAACCAATCTATCGCCCAAAATCATAGCCCGCCACTAGCAAAATTCCTAGCTCTAGTGCTGATGATACCTCTCACATCTCAAAGGCATATAGTGGCATGATAACAATCGCAACTCTCACTAAACCCATCAAAGGTGAGGCCAAGCTCCAACCTAAAGAACAACCCACACTATGACTATTGGCTACTGCTAAACTCTCTAGTCCGGTTAAGCCTCAACCCCCTATCAGCCTTTGACCCTCTTATGAGCAATGATAAATTTTAACCTTGGCCATGAACATAGCTGAAAACACGAGGGACGACATGGTTGCTTATCTCCAATGCTTGGACACTATTTTCATGACCCTAGCTAAAAGCTACAAACGACTAGACTTAGGCCTCTTGGATGAACCTATAGCAACGAAAGTTTGAACACTTCCGTGCTTTTAGGAAGAGTCAGAATTTGTATTCCTCAAGGCTTCTGAAGTAGCTCAAGAATTAATTGCAACTGAGATATCCCACAAACAAGCCATCAAGGAACATCTCATTATGTCATATAATAAGGATACAACCCCGGCCACAAATCAAGAAATTGCAAAGTTGGAACACTTTGTCGACCATAACTCCTCGTTCTTACAAAAATGGTACGCTCTACGATTGCAATGGAGCAAGTGGGATACCAAATAATGACCAATCTTGAACAATGACACACAATTAAGGCATCTGAATATGACCCAACCTATGTCGCTCCAACTTCCTATAGGGTGTTGTCTTCTATTGGTGATCGACCCCTAGAAGAGTAAATTGAGGGATATATGTTTTTAGATCACATCATCACAAAGGAGGAGTTGCATGTCACTAGTCAAATGGACTCTAGTGATTTCTTGCTTGACGTCCTCTCTTATATTACACACATAGACATTCTCCCTTTTGACATGGACAGCTATGCTAATCTTGAGTATAATCTCAATTTCTATACTTGGCTCATGGGAAGGTCACACTCTCAGATTAGGTGCTGAATGGCCATCACCCACTAACCCTTTAATCCTAGGAAAGATTCTTCTCAATTTACAGAGGGGGAGGTATGGTAAAACAAACCAAAACACATAACAAGTACCATAAAGGGAAAAAACACATACGGGACATGAGGGACCTCAATGGTAGGATAAAGTAACTTGTGAGCGAGGAATTGAAAATAAAACTTGAAAGCAATGGACTTAGTTTTTTGAAGAAAAAAATTCTAATCATGTACTAAAAATAGGTTTATTTGCCTAGCATGAAGTCTTGTCTTTTGGTAAAGCTAGGTGAAAAAGCGCTAATGGCAAAAGATGGCTTATGACAAGAGTTGAAGATGTCACAGCAGCAGGACCGAGCCCATCACCTACCTTTCAGGGAAGAGGAAAGAGAAAAGTACGACCTATCCCTTGAAAATTGAGCATACATCCAGATCAAGTTTAGGAGTATCCAGAATATTGAAGGAGTGGTGACCAATGAGGAAGCTATCAAGAGGATTGTGGATTAGTGCAACCTCGCCATGTATATCGAAAAGTTTGGACAAGAGCCTATTGACCACACTAGGTGTGTGGAATTCTTGAGGATGTATGACCCTGACAAGGAGAGTGGGACAGTGTCCTTGGCAAGTAGGGAAGGGACTAAGCAGGTGCAAGTCCCGCTCAGCAAGACCCTAGTGGAAAAGGCACTAGGATTGGAACAACCAAAGGTGAAGAAGAGGCACAAAACATTAGACGTCTATGCCATGGTAGGGATAAACAAGGAAAGTGTCTTAAAAAATGATGGCATAAGCATCCAAGACATCCGCGATGCAGAGATTAGATTGCGAGTAAAGGTGATCCACACCCTCTTCTTTGGGGTCAAACTTTTTGGTAAGGATCAAAGAATCACTCCCCTTCGAATGAGAGCCCTTAAAGAACTTATCGAATATAGAATTATAGATATGGGACATGAAGTTAACATAGTTAGCTAATATATATTCCATGCATGGATAACACCATTGTTTGAAATTGTGCATTTATTCACTTTGTCCTCAATGTCAAGAATCACATAATGGGGAGACTTTCTTGAGTTGATATGCCAAACACACACGATACACACAAGAGGAAGCTCATTCAAGAGTAGAAGAAGAGAGATGGAGGCCAAAACGTTTTCTTGCTAGTCTCTTCTTCTTCTTTTATACACAACACAATGTACAAAAATATAGAGAAGATACAACATAAAGGAAATTGGTTTACTACGTCAAAGAATAGAGAAGATACAACACAGAGGAAATGGGCATACTACGCAAATAATGCATAAGTGACTATACTAATTGATTGGCACTATAACTATGCTAGATGTAGATAGATGCAATGACCTAAACATAATAATTGATAAGTTAATGGCTGTGTGGGGATTATAATGACCATCGACGTGTTAAGTGTAGATGTGCTCTCCATCTAGCCATGTTATCAATGCTTGCATGTAGTGAGCTTGCCATCTCAACTCTCCCCCTTAAGCTCAACTATATCTCTACAGCTCCAAGTAAACCTTAAAATTCTTTTAACCTTCTCTGCACCCAATGCCTTTGTTCTCTCTCATTAAGAGGTAATGCACCTAAATGTGTTTTGTCTTAGTATGGAATGTATGTTGCTCATGTTGTCATAATGAATGACAACTGGACCACATCCTTGTACAATAACTTTTGTAGCCATATCATCTCATATATTTCCATAATAGCACCTCTGCACTCAGACTCTATACTCAATATATCAAATATAGGTTACTTTTTACTATGCCACATAAGTGTTGCACTACCAAGGAAAAACATGAATCCACTGGTAGATCTTTTGACATACTACCAACTCAATCTACAAATGTGTATCCAAATGCTTGTATGCCCTTACCTACCCCATTAAAAAGTCCATAATACAAAGTGCACTTCACATACCTCAATATGTGTCTAATTTCATCCAAATGAGGAATTCTAGGCATCTACATAAACTAAGTGACAAAGCTAATAGCATAACTTAAGTATGGTCTTGTGAAAGTCATGTAAATCAAACTCCCTACTATCCTCTTAAATGTAGTAAGATCTTATGTCTCATCCCCAACATCAGCACTCAACTTTACATTTTGCTATAATGGCACAAAAAGAGGCTCGCATGCTATCATACCATATTTGGACAACATATTTAGGCCATACTATCTTTGGGATAGTTATATACCATCATCACATTTAATCACCTTAATACCAAGAAAGTACCTGAGCTCACCCAAATGTTTCATCTCAAACATTTTTTTCGAAAAATCCTTAACTTTAGAAATACCATTTTTATTGTCACCTATAATAATCAAGCCATCCACATAAATAACTATGATGACCAAACTTGCATCTCTCTTTCTCACATGAAGTGAATGATCAACATTAGAAACAAAAAGCCAATGTTGACAAGATACTCTCCAACCTTGTCAGACCATGCTTTAGGTACAAAATTCAACCCATAGAGCGCCTTCTTTAATCTACACATATATAGGATACTCTAAATCCTCATAACCTATTGATTGCTCCATGTACACCCCTTCTTGCAATTCACCATGCAAAAAGGAATTATTTACATCCATTTTCTTCAAACTCCAACCTTTGGCTACTGCCAAAGGAATCACCATCGAATAGATTCTATCCTAGCAACTTGACTAAATGTCTCTTTATAATGTATGCCATATGTTTGAGTATAGCCTTTGTAATGAGCCTAGCCTTATACTTGTTAATAGAACCATCTACATTATGCTTACTTTTATAGGCCCACTTATAATGAATAGTACTCTTGTCCTAATTAGATAATGGTACTAGATCCCAAATCTTATTGGCCTCTATTAGGTCCATCTACTCATTCATTACTACATCCCAATGAGCATGACCAATAGATTCTTAAAACAAGTGCACTCAACATACTCAACTACCAAAATTTTAGTTAAGTAGCATTTTTAGCAAATGTAGAAAACAACGTAGATATGTAGGTGACATGTTCCAGATATTGGCGCTTGTTGATGATTGCACAATCTTGGTAGCTATCATAGGGCTTTGTTAGCCCCCCCAGTGGACCATCTCCCTCTAAGAGGGTTTGAAGAAATTCCTCCTCTACTGGCTGCTACGAGCAAAACCCTAATAGTGGGTTTCTAGAAACCACCCAAAGCCAAGAAGCTTCAAGCTTCCTATTTTTTCAATTTCTTCAATTTGTAATCATTAACAGTGATTCTAATCATTGAAGCATATGCTCTGAAGTGTGTTCTTGATCTATGAGTAGCTCCAACACTCGGGGGACATCATAAGTTCACTAAGAAGCATGCTCTTCAAACTGATAATGAGTCGTGTCTCACCAAACATGACAAGGTAATACCTAAACATCTCAATCTTGAGATGAGTGCTTCTAAGCACTGAAAAGGCATTTAGTAACATCAGTACGATTGCCCTATGAATATTGATGTGATTGAAATCTTCTCTTGCTCAACCAAATGATCGTACACTAAACCACAAGGTGGGGGGGAGCTAGAAGTCCAGTCAAAGTTCACCTCATTGAAACCTAGGAAAATAGTAAAAATTAAATTAAGGGCTCTTCGAAGGACGGGACCGCCAAAATTCTACCTTGAGATATTGCATATGTATGATTTTCAACCTTTTTCATATTTAGATATTTAAAATTTGTTATCACTTGTAGGGCTATCGATTCTATTATTTGGTTTGTACTTGGCCACCTGTAAAGGACTAGATACTACCATTGCCTAAGGCAATAGGTAAGACCATCCTATAATGGCCATGGCCTATGTAGATGCGAGGCCTCAAATTCACATGTTCAATAGAAAAGACTTCCATCCTTGTCAAGTCCTCGTAAAATATAAAATGATGGAACGAAGCTATTGACCCTTTATAAAAGGGACCAACGTTATTGACCCATCAAATCCCCTTAATGTAGAAGACAATGAAAGAGCTCAGTTCATCATCATGCTTCATTTGGATGAATCTTTAATTCATCATATTGACCAAATCTCCACTACCAAGGAGAAATGGGATGAGCTTGAAAGTCTCTATGGCGCTACAGGGAAGAACTCCAAGATCTTTCTAAAGATTGAGTTTCTTAGATTGGAGTATAAACAGGGGGAAGATCTAAGTTAATTTATTTCACATATGAAGGGGCTCATGGCACAATTGGCCGCATTTCAAAGCACCAATTCATGATGAAGATGCCATTTCCATCCTTCTAAAATTTGTAAAGAAGGTCTTTCCAACTCCTTGTTACTACCCTTACTAATATCCCAATTCCAACTCTGGCAAGTACCATTCAATCATGCCTAGATGAAGAGAAGAGGAACCATAAGGAAGGATCTTTAGCATTTACTTCCCGTGAGAAAGTGTTAGTCCATGTAGCTTCTACAAAGTGCTCCTTTTTTCATAAAAAATGGCATATTGTAAGTAATTGTTGGAAGAAGTATCTTCAAAAAATCAAGTGCAATAAATACATAAAGACTAGGCATATCACCAGTAAGTGTCCCAGTGTTATAGAAGTACCTAAGGAATTGGAGGTCAATTTTGCCTCTCAATCCATGGATGATTCACTCTTCTGAGTCCTGAATTCCCTTTGTCTATAACTATCCTTTTAAGCCTATTCTATAAAGGCATCCAATTTGGGTTAAAGGGGGGCATTCTCTTATGCTTTGTATTCCAATGTTACATGGCATTAAGGGGGGGTGCTGAGAGTATAGGCATATGGACCCTCATGCAAGAGTGGATAAGGGTAGGAAAGTGTGAATGGTCTTGAGGGGAAGGGAAAACCCTAACCCTAGCCAGTTAGGGCTATATAACTAGCCTAGGGGTCTATATCAACTTCTGAGTGAGAGTGACCCAAGTTGTACTTTCATACGCAACTGAATAAGCAAGACTTGTTCTTGTACTTGTGTGCTCTTCTCTCCCTCTTGTGCACACTCTTTAGCTTCCTCTCTAAATTTTCACAGCATGCACCTTGCCAAGTAGGACAATTTCAATTTTATAGTAAATAATGGTAATATCTCTACAATAACCAAGGTATTTCACCTCAACAACTTCTCAAAACATCTCAGAACATCTACCATATCATCTATTATACCGATAGTATGAGAGTTTTAAGTTAAGCATTCAATTCTCTAAATATCCCAGATAGCATTTCGTAGAGATCAACTATCATCTAAGCATCAAGGGCATTTAGGTGACATAGGTGATCTAGGTATCTATTAAACCCTATGTAAAAATAATATGTATGCTATATACAACATATACTAGGAGAGTACAAAGCTCCAATGAAGTCCAACAACACACTCCCATTTCTAGGGAAGTAGTCAATGACTTTTCCAAGTTTGTCTTCAAGTGCCATATGTATATGTTAGAGTATACTATCAAGAAAGAGGTGCACTTTCTCCTGGTCGATGCTAGTCACAAGAGCTATAATATCTACTACTTTGATTGATGTATTTGATGGATTATATTGAGCACTTAAGAGTGGTAAAGAGGCTTCATAAAGTAGCCAAGGTTGCTATTCAATATCAACTACAATAAGGGATTGAGTTACATGACTTTGGTGTTGCTCATTTAATGCATAGAAACCCATCTTAACATAATGCCTTTGATGTTGCTC
Source organism: Lygodium microphyllum (assembly GCF_053477565.2). Lineage (NCBI taxonomy): Eukaryota > Viridiplantae > Streptophyta > Polypodiopsida > Schizaeales > Lygodiaceae > Lygodium > Lygodium microphyllum. The sequence continues at coordinate 8,507,576 of NC_141162.1, read as the reverse complement.
ACTAAAATAATAAGAAATCCATCTTAACATGATTTTATCTTAAGTATAGCAACTAGTACTCATGCCTAACAGATGTAAATGATCTATTTCTACTATCAGTGGAGTAATAATGAATTACTCTTTATCACACTTTAATGCAATAAAAAACACCCATGGCTCTCTTTTCATGTGTGGATATCTCTTTTAGCTTTTGTTTAAACTTTTGTATCAAACCTCATTGCATCTTCATCATCTCAACCTATAGCCCAATAAATTTAAATTGGACTAGTATCCATTGTAATAATGATAGCTTTCCATTGTTTACTCTCATTTTCTCAACCTTGATGTCATACTCAAAAGATTTTTTATTGAGTGTTGAAATGCTTATATTTTTAGGTATTTTTTATTTGGATTTTTGGGAAACTTTTGTTTGATTTCTGGTTGGTTTATTGATTTGGAAGTGTTTTGAAGTTTTTTTGAATATATTGAGTAGGTTTGAGAAGCTTATGATGGTTTTAGTTGAGTTTTGATGAGTTGATGGGTTTTGTGGTGTGCTTGTTTGGTTTTGATGAGTCTATTTTGCTTCTATTTCGGTCTTTTTTTTAAATTAAAAAATTATCATTGTAAATGTATATTTTGAGGAATAATTGAGATTGTGTTAGATGGTTTTTGAAGGTTTGGGTTGGTTTTGGTTTGAGCTCTACAATTTTTATGCCTTCTATAGTAGTGTCCTATTGAGCTTCTATATACCTTTTACTATCTTCTGTATGCTTCTATAATTGTTGTGATGGATGGATGTTTAGCTTTGGGAAATTATCTAATCTTGGAAAGAGAATAATGGAAGCTCTTAATAGCTTTAAAAAATAGAAGAAAGTAGCTAATGAAGACTTGACCTAAAGACTGAAGTGATAATGACATTGAGGAGCTCCCAAGGGACACTATAATGGCTCTAATGCCCCTTCATATCATGCATGTCTCTTGGGAGGGGTATTCATTAATAAAAGAAGATTATTGAGTGTCATTATTTTTTACTATCATGTGATATTAAGAGAGATGTTGCTTCCATTTTCAGCCTTTGTTGGTACTTGTTGATGGTAGTTTTCCAATTATGCACCAAATACATGGAGCCCCAAGAGGAACACCAAGAAAATGGAAAAAATACTATAAGAAAACATATTTTCACACCAAAAAGCATGTTCTTTATAATTCAACCAATCACAAGAAGAAAAACATCACCAAGAACCACTTATCTTCATGAAACATCACACAATGAATCTCCCACGGATTTATCACAATAAATCCTCAACATGTTCTTCATATTATTTTAGAAACCATAAAATAAGGAAAATAAAACAAAGAAATGATCAACTTTGAATGGATTTAATCACATAGTATTCATATTTCATCACCTTCATAGTCTTCATAGTCTTTCTCTCAATCTCTCTCATGTAGATACAATATTTCTTCATAGAAATTGTCTATCTCTCATACACTATCTCTCTCTAGCTCTTTTGAACTTAGATTCATCTTGTTAAAAAGTTAAAAAAATCTCCCAAAGTAACACATACATTCTACATAACACTTATTGAAGATCTACAGAACAGAACTGAATAGGAATAGAAGAGAGATAGAATAGAGACAAAAGCTCTACAGAAGATTTACAGAGGGTTACAAAAGGTCACCAGAGAACAAAAAAACCTCATAACTCATACTAAAACCATTCCAAAATATAAAAAACTATTCAATAAGCTTTCAAAATATTTCAACCTTCATCAATCATCAATCCATGCTTCATACAGAAGAAAATCAGAACAAAACTGAAGCTATACAAAGGTATCAGAACCTCAACAGAACCTATCAGTACATAACAAAGGCTCCTATTTCCACTAAAAATCATCATGAAATTACAAAACATAATCAATATCATCCAAATCACTCTCAAACACTTCCATTAACAACCATACATTACTCTAAATCCATCAAAAATCAACCATTCAGACCTAAAAAACAACAAAAATCAATCAAAAATTCAGTCTTTTTCCACTCTCAATAGATGCCTATTTGTTTCAAAAAAATTTATCAATTGAAAAGGTCTAGCTCATCCATCTCCTAATAGAATCAAGCCTACAATATGATTGCTAGTCATTTATATCAACTAGGGGAGGACTGTCATCTTCAAAGATGAATGTGTGAGTATGAAATTGAGGATGTGCTATAAGAAGGACACAAAGGGATACCACAATGAAGTTTTGTTGTAAACACTACAACTAGAAACTTGGTTTTATACTCCTAATTCTGGTGGCCAACTCTTAAGAAGGAGGGACATGTTACATTAAACACTATGATGACTGCCAAAAAACCAAACTACCAATTAGGAAAGATAAAATGCAGCTTTTCCCTTTAATTTCATGCCAACCCTTTTGTATAAACTTCATGGGATCCATTAGTCATGTTAATCAATATTTCCAAGTGTGCTACATTGTAGTGGCCTTTGGTTATATGACTAACTACATGGGCAAAGGCTAGGGCCACCTACAAGAATGATGCTTATACTATGACAAAAATCTTATGGGGAGATGCTATCTCATGATTTGGCTATCCCATTGAGATTTTTAATGACAATGACTAGGGAACCAATTTTTTAAATTATTTCATTGAACTTATCCAATCCATTTTTGAAATGATATCATTAGAAATCTCACATCCATGTTCCTAGTCTTACATTGAAAGTTCAGCCCCCTTACTACCCTCAAGCTAATGGCCAATCATAGGCCACTAATAAGATCCTTGTTAGTATGATACCCAATACTATCTAAGCCTCACAATCAAACTAGGATCATAATATCATGACTATACTCTCGACTTAAGAAAAACTTACAAGACACACAAAGAGTGAATCCCCTTCAATTTAACTTATGGGACCAATGCAGTTATGCCAGTCGAGTTCCTTATCCCTAGTCTTTGTATTGTAGTACAAGAACTAGAAATGCACTAAAGTTTGGGCTGAACACCTTAATAAACTCAAACATCTTATTGAAACATGAGTTCTCACAACTCATGCCCTACTATAGCTAAAAGAGCCTAACAAAGGAAGGGGGGACTTGAGGGTTTTAAAAACCCGAGGGGGGGGAGGGGGGGAATTTATGGAATAGAAGGGAATATGAGGGGGTGAAAGGGGGCTTAATTAGTCCCCCTCCCTTAGGAAGCTTCCCTTATCCCACGTGGCAGGAGGGGGGACAATCTAGCGGCGATGGGGATGGAAAAATCTACCGGTGGTAGATGATGGCGTCGTGAGGAGAGAGGCTAGAGGTTATAGGCGGCAGCGGCAGCTCGGCAGCACAGCAGGCGGCTTCTCCTCATCTTCGTCCTCCCTTGATAGTAGCACCAGCAGCGGCAAATCTTCCTTCCACTCTCTCCTAGCCTCTTTGTCTCTGCCGCCCACCCCCAATTTTATAGGGGAGGGGAGGGAATCCTCCCCCCTCGACGTGTCCCTATGCATGAAGATGGAGCCGAGCAAGATTCAATGAGGAGCTTGCTGGCTCCTCTATCCCCCCTCTCCCGCTCCAGCTCGATATGCCGCCGTGTGAGAAGGTGATTTTTTATTAAAAAATACATATATTTGATATATTACATTCTCTCCCCCTTAGAGGAATCGAGATGTCCTCATCTGAGATAAACTGGGGATATTGATGGTTGAGAGTGTCTTCTTCTATCCAAGTGGCATCCTCTTCAGGATAATCTTTCCACTTGACGAGGCATTCTCTCAAGTTTCTGGATCTTAACTGTCTCTCCCTAACATCTAAGATCCGATCAGGCCTTAGCTCAAGGACTCCTTGGCTAGGCATTACAATTTGTTGGTCATCAAGTACATGGTTAGGGTTGGGTATATATTTTTTCAATAGGCTGATATGGAATACATTGTGAACCTTTAGGTTCTCAGGGAGCTGCAATCTATAAGCATTGGGTCCTAGGCATTTGAGGATTTTGTATGGCCCACAATACCTTGGACTTAGCTTCTTGCAATCTCCCAGGGATAGAGAACTCTTTTTAGGGCGTATGCGAATGAAGACCATGTCTCCTTCTTCAAAGACTCTTTCTTGACGCTTGAAATCCACGTATGCCTTCTGTCTATCCTTGGCCGCTTGTATGTCTTGTCTTATTGACTTTATTTGATCATCCATGTCTTCCAACATCTGTCTTGACGCTTCAACCCTTAGGGTTGGATCAGAAAAGTTTAGGGGACTTCGACAATCATGACCATACAATGCTTGGAAAGGAGTCATCTAAATGCTCTACTGGTAACAAGCATTGTAGGCAAATTCTACCAATGTCAAGTATTGAATCCACCTTTTCAGCTCTCGAGAGCAGTATGCTCTAAGCATATCCTCGATGACTTGATTTACTCACTCTGTTTGGCCATCAGTTTGGGGATGGTAGGCGGTACTAAAACAGAGTTGAGTCCCAATAGCATCAAAGATAGCTCTCCAGAAGTGTGATGTGAAGAGAGAATCTCGATCACTAATGATTCTTCTGGGTAAACCATGTAGCTTGAATATCTCCTTGATAAACAATCTTGCAATGTCGGAGGCTTTATAGTTTGTCTTTTACTGGAATCAGGTGTGCAACCTTGGTAAGCATGTCAACCACAACCATGATGGAGTTGTATCCTCCGTGGACTTGGGGTAAGCCTACCACAAAATCCATACTGATGAATTCCCATTTCATTTGGGGAATGTCAAGTGGTTGCAGTTTCCCTGGCATCATGACATGTTCGGCTTTGATAAGTTGGCAAGACAAACACTCAGTGACATATTTGAGAACATCACCTTTGAGCCTCTCCCAATGGTAGCTCTTCCTAATTGCATTAAGAGTCTTAGCATAGCTAGGATGTCCTACGAAATGGGAATCATGAGTTTCCCACATTATCTTCTGCTTAAGTGGCTGGCTTGCTGGTATACACAGCCTTGTTCTGTAGTAGACAAGTCCATTATCAATGGAAAATTCCTGATACTTAGCTTGCAACTTTTGATTCTGCTCCTTGGTAGATATTTCCTTTAGCATTGTTTGGTAGGCCAAATCATGGCATGCTTCCTCTCTAGCTAATTCAAGTATAGGGTTGTTTGGCATAGATACTTTTGTAGCTAGAGATCTAGCCATTGACGGATTCTGCAAGATTAGGGAATTTAGGAATGCCTTGCGACTAAGTGCATCGGCAACTACATTCTCTTTCCCTGGTCGGTACTTGATTTCAAAATCATATTCCTCCAACACTTCAATCCACCGACGTTGCCTCATGTTGAGCTCGTTCTGGGTAAAGATCCATTTGAGGCTCTTATGGTCGGTTACTAGAGTAAACTTGTTACCCAACAGGTAGTGTCTCCAAAGTTTTAGAGCATGGATGACAGCTAGTAATTCCAGATCATGCGTAGCATAATTCTTTTCGTGGCTCTTCAATTTCCTTGAAGAGTATGCTACTGGATGACCTTCCTGCATAAGTACACACCCCAAGGCAAGAATGCTAGCATCAATTACTACCTCAAACTCCTTATTGAGATCTGGAAGTTTTAAAATAGGTGCTGATACCAAACTTTGCTTCAATCTGTCGAAGCTATTTTGTTCGGAAGTTGACCATGTAATGGAAGTCTGCTTCTTTAGTAAATCCGTCAGAGGTGCTGCAATCAAAGCATAGTTTTTGATGAAGTCCCTATACCATCCTGTCAATCTAAGAAAGCTGCATATTTCTTTGACAGATACTTGTGTTGGCCATTCAAGCACATCTCTGACCTTGGCTAGGTCTACTGATATTCCTTCTGATGATACTATGAATCCCAGATATTCAATCTGACGCTTGAAGAATGCACATTTCTTCATTTTTGCATATAGCTTATGTGACCTCATTGTCTCAAGGACAATCCGAAGTTGAGGTTCATGATCTTGTTCCTGTTTAGAATAGACTAAAGTGTCATTGAAGAAGACAAGCACAAAATCATCAAGATATGGCCTAAAAATATCCTGCATTAATCTATTGAAGGTAGCAGGTGCATTCGTAAGCCTGAATGACATAACCAGGAACTCAAAGTGCCCATATCTTGTATTGAAGGCCGTCTTTGGGATATCTTCTTCCTTGATCCTTATCTGATAGTAACCTGACCTGAGATCAATCTTGGAAAAGATCTTTGCACCCTAAAAACGATCAAGAAGCTCATCTATTCTAGGAATAGGATACTTATTCTTGACTGTTGATTGATTCAACCCTTGGTAATCAATACATAGTCGAAGTGTCCCATCTTTCTTTTTTTGGAATAGTACTGGAGCTCCCCACGGTGAATTGCTAGGCCGGATGTAGCCCTGATCTAATAGTTGTTTGAATTGTTTCCTTCAACTCTATTGCTTCTGGTATGGACATTCTATAAGGTCTCTTTGCAATTGATGCAGCTCCAGGCACTTACCTAATCTCATGATCCACTTCTCTTTGAGGCGGAAGTTCGGTCAACTCCTCATGGAATACGTCCTCGTATTCCTTTAGCCAAGAAGGCCCTTCATGAGACTCTTGCTTTTGATCTAACTTGTTGATTTTGATCAAGTAAACCGGTAATCCTTTTCTAACTCCTTTTATGATCCAAGATACTTTGGCCAATTGGATTCTTGGCACTCCAGCCTCACCTTGAGTTGTGACAAATTCCCTTTCAGAGTTTCGAAAGGAAACTTGGCCCTTTCCACAGTGAATGTGGGCATCGTTGGGCCTAAGCCAATCCATTCCGAGTAGACACTCATGGATACCTAATTTCATGACTCTGAATTTAACCGAAGTCTTCTTTCCTCCCAGAAAGAATTCCACCTTAGCATTTTGCATGGTACAAGTTACCTCACGACCATTTGCCAATTCCACAAGCAGGGTAGGTGCTTCTAATGTGGCTATTCCTAATCTTTTTGCACATGTTGGTGAGATAAAGGAATGTGTAATGCCACAATCAATCAAGGTTTTGAAACCTTTACCTTGATAGTCTGACGGAGTCTGAATCCCCGAGAACTGGCGATTCCGCCCTTTCTTGTGTAAAGCGGCATGGACTGTCACTCTTTCAAATTCTGCTTCCATGGTCATCTTCTTCTTCCCCTCCTTCACACATTTGCTTATTGGCAATGTAGGCGGTTCTTCCTCTTCCTCGGGTAGCGGCTCCTTGACCACGGCCTGTTCCTTGAAAAGGCGCGTGGCGATTTCCTCCACCAAGCTTGGGACATTGCCTCAAAGTGACCGGGTTCGTTGCAATGGAAACAATGGAGGTTTTGACCATTACTTTGAGTAGGAACAAAGTTGTTGACATTATTCGTCCTTGCTTTCTTTCTTTGTCCCTGATTATGACCTTGAACTCTCTTCATTTGAGGTTTGAATGCTCCTCTGTTCGGGTCATTATAAGACCAAGTTTTATTACCCCTTGGTCTAGCTTGTACCTCCTGAATTATAGGCACCGCTCGAATGAGTGCATCCTGAAGATCTAATGGATGCATAGATTTGAGACGGGTATTTATTGGTGGATTTAAGCCCGCACAAAATTTGGACACCTGCTGTGTCATATCCATCTGTGGTGCATACTTTAAAAGTGAAACGAATTTAGAGTAGTATGCGTTAAGAGTGAGTCCTAGCTGTTTTAGCTCGTAGAACTCGTTCATTTTTTGTATCTTCCCTGCAAGTGGTAAGTATCTTCCCTGCACGGCTTTCTTCAGCTTCTCCCAGGTAACGGATCCCTCTGCGATCCCTTGATCCTTGCACCATTGCTTCCACCAAAGTCTGGCTTCGTCGGTGAGCTTTGACTTGGCGAGCATAGCCTGATTGGCGGGTGTAGTATTGGCTGCTTCAAAGTAATCCTCCATGGATTCAATCCAAATTTCAGCATCAGCCTGGACGAATCTGCCTCTCCCGTCAAACTCGGGTGGCTTTATCTGCTTGAGGAGGAACTTCTTCTCCTGGATCATAGCAGTACTTGATGTAGGAGGCAAATTTGGAACCTATACCTGGGGTTGTACCTGATTTTGTTAACATTATTATACGATAATTGACGTTAGCTTATATTACATCTTTAATTCAGCTATCTCGTAAACAATGTAGCTACTTACCTTTTTATCAACTCTTATGCACAGCCAGACATTGATAAAAAGAAGTCTTTATTTGTATTTACATGGGCATAGGCCTTTCGAATACAATGTTTCTTGTGATGATAAATCAATTGTTACATTTAGTTTGGGGAGAACAACGTTGCGTTGCATTTATCTACAGGAACTGTGTAATAGTAGGGTTTTGGGTCATGGATCTTCAGGAATCGATAAGTCATTGGAAGTTCAAGATATCCTTTCCGTTGAAATCCATACTTTTCATGGCGGTGCAACACCTTAATCCTGTCGGTGGGGATTACTCGAGTTACTTCCTCATATACATATGAGTTCATCTCAACCCTCCGACCTCGAATATGTAAAGTTGAATTTACGTGAGCTTCCACAAAAATGAACAGCTTCACGACTTTCAAGTCTTCCAACCACTTGATCCTTTTTAGGTTGGTCTGTAGATAAGCAAACCAGTGGGCGGGTATATAATAGATTCTTGAAGCACCCGTCCATCTTCATTCTATGTATAAAGGTGATGGATTATAAATCTACTCCAGGATGTTCATCATCCCAATCCTTTGTCTATAAAGCGGAGAATGCATTGCAGTCATAAACATGACTCGAAATACCAAAAACTTGTTCTACGCTTCGTAAGTCTGCAAGACAGCATTGAAGGTAAGGAAATGTTTGGACATCAACAATTTCTTTTCTTCATTTCATTGAGATCTCATAAAAACAATTCCGTTGTTGGTCGGCTCTGATACAAACTATAACGTGTCCACTAGCATCATCCAGGACGCGTCTTAGCAGTCCGTTAGGAAGGATGTCTAGAAAGCTCCGCCTGGCACTCCCATGGAATGTTACGGGATTTGCAATCTAGGGCTTCCCACGTCTTCCACGTAGTGGAAGTATTCTGGCCGTTCCCACTTAGGATTGACATGAATTAGGGTTTTTCGGATTGGTCATTACCTAACAGCAACTAGCGTCGGACCCAAGCAAACTACTTTACGCAGAAATGCCAGGTCCGAAGCGGATTCACGCTGCACTTGGTTCAAGGAGAATGGGAAACAAGAGGGATGCAAAGCTCAACCTCTCTACCATAAGGCATAGTCCCATTCCGTTTCCCTAAAACAGCGTAAATCGGTTAAGACATCACTCTAGGCCAATGCTTTTGTTGTTCGTGTCCTTTGACGATCATCCCGCTGTTCTTTGAGAAAAGTTCCTGGCTAACCGGGACCACCCAACCATAGGACGGACCCATGGCCCATCCTCCACACTTTCCTCGGTTTGTTTTAGTTATGTAATTATCTAACACATTAATTTGACATGTAACAATCAGCTTCTTTAATTAGTCCGTTAAGCACTGGTTCCTTCACTTAATCTTATCACGTGACATAGAAAAACAATATTAAACAAGTTCTTTATTAACATATCATCATTTTTATCTTTGAAATACAAGGGGTTTCCGCCCGTAGGCTTGTCCATAATCCGCCTGAAGGCTATCCAGTAATCCACAGGGATCACTATTCCAAGCTTCCGCCCGTAAACTAGTATGCGGCCCTCGAGATCTAGTCCCGAGTCACCTTAGCCTCTTGTGCAGGACTCGGAAGGCGAGGGATTTACGGCCAGAGCCCCCTGGCACCCAAGCGTCCTCCTGCTCCAAGTAGAGCTCAACGGAGAGACCTCTCGCGACGAGTTCGGTCCACGTTCCCGGCGCGGTCAACAACTCCCTTGGTTAGGGTCAGGCAGGCAGTCGAGGGTAACTGAAGCTGCCTCTCCCTTCAGGCCTTCAACCTGAAGTATAGGTATTCATTTAATTTGTAATTCATAAATCAAAGAGTGCTCTAAATTCTCTAGCAAGCACAAACACTTCCATTAACCAATCTTGTTGTTGGCAAACTGCTAAGGAATGATTCTTTCCTTTCGAATGCATCAGCACTCGTTCCAGGGTGTCTTGCAACTTGGCAAGATCCCTTATATTCTGGGTTAGGGTGTACCCTATTAACCCAACTTGGTCAACCCTAAAGTTCATTGGGTACTTTAGTTTCCGGTTTTTAATTTTCCTTATTTAGAAGGATATCAAAGAATACATCCATTTTCAAGATAACTTGCGTAAGGATCCGCCATCCTTGCTAAGGGTACTTAACCTTCTTTTTTTCTTGTGAATCAATCACAAGACTATATGACTTCGTACTTGCTGCGCAAGTCCTGCATCGTATTATACGATGAAACAATCCGTTTTAGTTTCTTTAAGCTGACGTTTGTCAGACCTAGGGTCTCTTTTTAAGAACCTCAGGGACAAACCCTAGTTCTTTTACATTTACGAATTTATTGCCCCTACAATCAGGGAAGGTAGTCAAGTGTTTAAGGTATAAACATTTCCTGGTTTTTAAATTATTCCCAAGACATATTTCGTAGCATAGGTATTTCTAGATTTACATTAATTCGATTAATTTTTATTGAGATCACCTCAGTACGATTTGTTATCCTTGTGACGATTAATTTTTTAGTCCTAAACTTTTTTCAATTAAACTTCCTTTTTCCTTGCGAAAGAACTCAAGCCAAATATCAATCTTTTCCTCGCTAAGATATGCAGTTAGCAATGATAACTTCCTAGAGTTCAAGCAACGTAAGAAACATTTCATGAATTTTCATATTCTATGATGATTCGTTGTAAAAAAGAATAGGGGTTAATAGTGCAAGATGCAGTTTTTATACCTTCAAGATTTAATGGAAATATACTACTATACTAGGTAGATAATCTCGCTCGTAATTCATTTCAAAGCATAATGCTATTTGAAGGAAACTATGTCTATTATATTATCATTTTTGCATGTTCAATTAAACTAAACTCCTTCATCGTAAATAACTAGAACAAAATATATCTTATCCCAAACAATTCATCTTGCATGATTAAATTAAAACAGATATAAAACCAAGAAGGAAAAACCTTGTTTTGGGGTGAGATATCCACATGGATACCGGGAGATGACCCTCCCGCAGCTACTCCTTGGACTTTCTTAGGAGGCATCGCAGTTCGAACGTGAAGGCAGCTTTTACTCTTTCTTTCGGATTTCCACCGTCTCTCTTTCGAGGCAAGGAGCCGTTTAAATGATTGACCATGAGAAGGAATAATATGACCTTTAGGTTCTTAGCTTCTTTAGAGAGGGAAAGGTTTATAAAGCCTAAGGAGGCCCTATAAGGTATATACATGGTAAAAAATTTATGGGTGAGTGTGGCTTCATAATCACATGAACCTTTGGAGAACTTTGGGCTTGGGGTAAAAGGTATAGAAAGGGAATTTTTAGAGTAGTAAAGGTTTTTGGGATTTTACCCGGAGTGAGAGGGAAAGGTGAAGGGTGAAGGCTTATAGTAGGGGGGAGAGAGAAAAGGGTGTGTAAGAAAAAGGGAACACGGGGTTAGAAAGGGCTTAGGGGCTGTGTTAAGAAAAAAGGAATATGAGGGGAGAAAAACGCGGGGTTTCAACACAAAAAGGGACTTATAGATTTAGGCATGGGGCGAAATTTATGGGTTATGAGGCCAAGGGTAGTGGGGGTTTAATGGCCCTCGGGAAGGATTTAAGGCCTTAAGACCATTGTGGGGTGAAAAGGATTTCAAAAGGTTAGAACCAGGAGGGGGTGGAAGGGTAAAGGAAGGGTATAGGAAGGGGGGACTTGAGGGTTTTAAAAACCTGAGGGGGGGGGGGGATTTATGGAATAGAAGGGAATATGAGGGGGTGAAAGGGGGCTTAATTAGCCCCCTCCCTTAGGAAGATTCTTCGAGGAAGCTTCCCTTATCCCATGTGGCAGGAGGGGGGACAATCTTGCGGCGATGGGGGTGGAAAAATCTGCCGGTGGCAGACGATGGCGCCGTGAGGAGAGAGGCTAGAGGTGATAGGCGGCAGCGGTAGCTCGACAGCACCAAGTGGCTTCTGCTCGTCTTCGTCCTCCCTCAATAGCAGCACCAGCAACACCAAAGCTTCCTTCCACTCTCTCCCGGCCTCCTTGTCTCTACCACCCACCCCTGATTTTATAGGGGAGGGGAGGGAATCCTCCCCCCTCGACGTGTCCCTATGCATGAAGATGGAGCCGAGCAAGCTCCAACGAGGAGCTTGCTGGCTCCTCCATCCCCCCTCTCCCGCTCCAGCTCAATACGCCGCCGCATGAGAAGGCGAATTTTTTTAAAAAAATACATATATTTGATATATTACACTTTCTTCACTGCTTCTCGCCTTAAAGATTCAATAGAGGTTGTCTTGATCTCCATCTTTGAGATCCATTGCACTAATTTTGACAACATTTAAATGGCCCCACGTATTTCTAGAGTGAGGCATCCTGTGATCACAATTGATAGTATAAATTACCACAAATGAAGAAGCATTACGAACATCAACTAGACTCAATAGAAAAATATGCAGGCCACTTACAATCCATTCGTAGTATAAACCTGACATATCTTATGTCAATCATGGGATTTTAGCCCTAATAGTTGGTCATCTTTAGAAACAGCGGATAAGAGAGAATGCATCATACCCGTTGGAGTGCAAATAGACTTAATAATTTACTTCACAATGCACTCTTCTTTAGTGAACAAAACCCAAGGAGCGGGAGATAGTTACAAGTGACCATTAGCACTCGACTATGGCCAAAGTGCCTCCATCTTGCCTACCTCCTTCAAATCCATACATGTCCGTATAGAGTCTCTCTTTTCTGTGATGTGGTCCCATAGTAAGCTACCCACATTCTTGAAAATATGCATGGGATTCAACAAGTGGTTGATCTGTAAGTGGGTCCAATATAGGAACTCATAAAAAATTGAGAACCATCACATTCTGTTTGGATGCGACTCCGTGTGGACCATTTTTAACTTGTACCAGCTTTGGGCATTCATTTGTGTTGGAGGTTGTCCAAGAAAACCTTCCCTCAGTTCATGACCCACTGGCAAGAAAGTGATGTGTCCTTGATATACCATCTTCTTCATGGTTTGTGACCTTTGGGAGTTTAACTATGGCCCACACAAGGGACATGCATGATAACCTGAGGTAACAAGATCTCTCCCAACACCTTTATCCTATGAATACAAACTTGAAAGAGCTATGATAGATATGACAAATGAGAACAAAATCATACTTACCTGAGCACTCCTTGAATCTCGAATATTCATGCATGGTCCATATGAGAATGGCTTGTATATTGGTGGAATGTTGACCCTCACGCTTGCTGTGTTGAGATTCAGCAATCACACTCACTAACAGCCTCTTTGTATGGAGCTTCAGGGCCAAGGACATGCAGGCTTACCTATCCCATATGCACAGTGGTGCCTACTGCAGTTTCCTACTTTCCTATAAAGCATTGTACTTGCTTCCTTTTCTTAATGCAATGATAGCACTCTTTTCTTTTCAGTGAAGTGTCAATGTCATTGTCCACATACACAAGATTGTGTTTATGAGTCCAAGTCTCAATCTTGGAACCTAATTCACTTGTGTAACAAACAGTGTCTTTGTCTTCTCCATCATGAGTCTACACTTGTCTTTCCATCCACCATAACTCACTGCCATGCTCTAGATCCCGCATGTTTGTCAACATGGTATCAGAGCCCTGTCGGGCATGGCTCAGCTCGGCTTAGCTCTCCTCTGCCCTCTCTCAGCTCATGTTAATCTCTGGTCACCTTAGTTCCATCCCATGACTTCATCTCCCAACTCTACCCTCACTTAAGCTTCCATGGCAGCCATAGCCAGCAGCACCCTGTCAGATTGAGCTGCTTATATCTCATTCCACAGGTCAAATATCTTGGAGCTTCCTTCTAGAAAAGTATTCCCCAACTCACAAAGCTTCCCTGTATCACATCAATCCATGACATTTGGCTATCTGAAGCTCAGCATTTCTTCAACTGTGACCTGCAGGACATACCCTCCATGGAGCCTTCATATCTCTCTCTGTAGAGCATATCTTCATGAAATTTCTTCTAGGCATATCTTCCTCTACTTAGGGCGCTCCCTCCTGGCACAAAAATTGACCACATTGGTGATCTACAGCCTGGCATTGCAGACATTCGACATCGCTGCCCAAAACTGCGTCGTGCCTGTTCATCCACTCTGCGCACGCCATACAGGCCACGATCTTGACGAGGAGGATAGGGATTTTGAAGAGCCTAAATTAAGCTTCATTTCCATAAAAAAAGTTTTGGAAATGATCAACCATAGCTCCTGCAATCTGCAAAAAACCAGGCCCCTATCTGAAACCCTAAACTGTAAGCCATAGCCAAAATCTCTCAAGCTTTTTTTTTTCCTCATTTTTCTCACTCCTGACACTAAACCAAGCCAAAGCCCACTCTAATCCATTGACCCAACATCAAATCAAGGAGGGGAAGGACCTGAGAAGATTGAAGAACGATCCCAAACAAGAAAAATCAAGCTCAACATCAACACTGACATAGTGTGTTTTCACACTGTCATTAACTGTGTCTCTTGACACATTGCAATCTGCTCTTCTACTGATAAAATCTCAGAATTCTAGTGTTGATTTGCTGCTGATCTTGCAACCTCAACATGGGAAAAGACTCTCCAAATGCTCGATTCAAAGGAGTCAGGTTCCACACTTGGCAAACCCGCATCAAGCTCATCCTGATGAAGAAGGGTCTTTGGGCCATCACAAATGGTAAAGAGAAGAAACCCCGAGATATGGACCTTGCAGTTACTTGGCAGAAGAATGATGACAAGGCACAAGCCATCATCAAACTGGAATTGGACGATAGCTACATTCATCATGTGGATGCCTGTGACACGTCCCATGACACTTGGGATAAATTGGATACCATATTTGGTGCACAGTCAAAGTCATCTAAGTATGGTCTATTAATTGAATTTTTCCGACTTGATATGAAGCCTCATACATCCCTGGAATCCCATCTGAACTACATGGAAAGCCTGCTTACTCAACTTGCAGGAATAAAGCTAAAAATGGATGAAGATGTTTGTATTGGTGTCTTGCTAGAAAGTCTGCCTCTTGCCTATGATAATGTATCAACCACTCTAACCAATATGCCTGATCCTCAACTTGTTGATATTAAAGCCTCTCTGTTAGAAGAAGAAAAGAAACTTAAAAGCAAAGAAGAGCCCAGCACTTCAAAGGATGAACAAATGTTATATGTAAACAACAGATACAAAGGTAAAAAGGAACTGCTCTTCTGTGACTTCTGCAAAAGGACCGGACATAATGAGAAGTTCTGTCATGCTAGGAAGAGGTCCCAAAAGGCCTATCTTGCAGCTGTGAAAGAAAAAGAAGACCATGGACCAAAAGATGAAGAAGAAGATGAAGATGAAGACCACCAGGATCAGAAGGACAAGACTCATCAGTCCTTCTACTCTCATTACTCTGATAGACTGTTTTAAAAGCCTTGTACTTCCTTGCCCTAATGCTTCCTGCCATAAGCTTTGTAAACTCCTCATGTAACTTGGCATTACAGTCCCTGTACACTTTGTGAGGCCCCTGTTACAGCCTCTAGATGTCCATCATGTTTTGGTGCCCACACTTACCCTTTTCTGTGACAGCCTCTGGTGTTTACCATGTTTGTGGTGTGCCCACACTTTGCAGGTGGTTCTCATTACAGCCTCTACACACTTTGTGCCTTTCTAGTTGTGATTGAGGAGGGGTGTTGAGATTCAGCAATCACACTCACTAACAACCTCTTTGTATGGAGCTTCAGGGCCAAGGACATGCAAGCTTACCTATCCCATATGCACAGTGGTGCCTACTGCAGTTTCCTACTTTCCTATAAAGCATTGTACTTGCTTCCTTTTCTTAATGCAATGATAGTACTCTTTTCTTTTCACTGAAGTGTAAATGTCATTGTCCACATACATAAGATTGTTTTTATGAGTCCAAGTCTCAATCTTGGAACCTAATTCACTTGTGTAACAAACAGTGTCTTTGTCTTCTCCATCATGAGTCTACACTTCTCCTTCCATCCACCATAACTCACTGCCATGCTCTAGATCCTGTATGTTTGTCAACATGCTCATATCTTCCACGATGACCCCCTCCTTCCACAAGATCTTAAGCTCATTGACTAATGGATGGAGATAGATGTTCATATTCTTGACTTTGTAGCAGCTAGAAATGATCAAACTAAGGATCATGTGTCCTTTCTTCATAGAAAGCCATGTTGGGATGTTGGGTTCACGCCATCCATAGAAAGACCGAGCTGAAGATTCCTTGGCTCTTGTGCAAAGCTTGGAAAGGTAGAGTCAATGTGGCTCCATGCATGTGAATCCATTGATATTCGTTGAACTCCATCTATGGATCTATTCTACACATGCTAGGTTGTCAAGCTCGCCAAGCCTGACGTAGAAAACATGTAATGTATACAGGGGATAGGTGAAAAGTGTCTAAGAACTTTCTGAGGGATGGTTTTCCCTTGCAAGTCCTGTTGATACATATGAGCACCACACTTTGGACATGTCTTCATAGTCTCGTACTCTCCTCGAAATAGCACGCAATTGTTGAGACATGCATGGATGCTATTGTAGTCCATGCAAAGCTTTCGTAAAATATATTGCGCATCATCATGAGACTCAAGCATGGTATTTTCAAGTGATAATATATGATACTTTAGCAACTTGAAAATAAATCATAAAAAACCTTGAAAAAACACAATTATTTTTTATAATGGTGTTGAAAAGAAATCAACGAAGCATATGAAGAAGGTACCTAAAGAGCTTGGTCATACTCGCATTGCTCCACCCATATTTTTCTTGCACACTTAGGAGTTGAGAGCGTAAGGTTATCCCTTGCCGTAGGATAGAGGGTCGGTTTCCTGAGGGACTGTTAAGTAAGGAAACATGGTATATCTCCTGGATTACGTTTGGAAATGAAGAGCGGAGTGTGTTCGAATGTTTTATATGTTGAGCAGCGCATAAAGGGGCCAATCCCTGCAATGTAGGAGAGCTGTAGTGGGGCCGCGGTGTGTCTACCGAGAGGTTGGCTCCATGTATGTGATCGTGGTATTTATTGCCAATCTGTATGGGTTCTCCCTCTGTGGAGTTTATAGAAAGGGAAACATTGGACTATAAACTATAAACACATAGATTAGGCTTTAGGGCAGTTTGTCCTTTAGCAATAGATAGACGCTCCTCATCCGCGAGGCCGTGAGGGTGTGTTTGTCTGTCATGAGCATGAGGTCCGGCTAGTGCCATAGCCAGTGTCGGCCCATTTCAAGTCCCATCATAGAAACATGATGATGATGGTGATGTTGATCCATGATGAACCTAGGGAAAGAAGATGTACTAGAACTAGAATTGAAAACTTGGAAAAGCAAGGTCTACATCTAGAAGAAAGAAATGCTCTTATTGATAATTGAGAATAGGATCCATCATCTAGTTTAAAAGGTGAATGGAAAAAAGCTAGGGATATTGATGGTGTAGCACAAGAGGAAGATAAAGAAGAGTAAATGCCTTAACACAATCAAATTTTTATCCTTTCTATTTGAATTTCTATCTCCTTTTCAATTATTATAAATGTAGCAAATGTTTTCAAGCCTCACCAACATGTGTATATGGAGTCTCATATTGAGTAGTAAGTTTTACATGATGGATAAAATCTATGTACTTCTCTTATGATCCCCTTTTAAGCCTCACCAACATGTGTATATGGAGTCTCATATTGAGTAGTAAGTTTTACATGATGGATAAAATCTATGTACTTCTCTTATGATCCCCTTTTAATTTTTCTTTCAAAATAAATGTACTCTTCAAGATGCCAAATATGATACTATTCAAAAAATTTAGTCACTTTCATATCACTTTTTCAAAATATTGAATCAAAAAAGTGTGATTTTGAATAATTATATGAAAAATGGTAGCTTTTCATGGAATCTTTGAAAATATTTCAAATGTTTCTCCTAAGACAAAACATTGCCCAAAAGGTTTCCAATCAATGTTAGATGCATTCAAAGAGTTGCTTCATAACCCACTTTTGGATAAGATTTTGACTAAAGAGTAGCTTCACATTTCCAATCAGTTTAATGATCCCTCGTTGCTAAGCAACATCAAATCTTATCTTTGTGTACCAATGGTTTAACCTTCAAACCTAGACACCCTTGCTAAGCTTAAGTATAATCCTAAAATGTGCATATTTTTAGTTTTTCTAATTAAAAACATCTTTTAAAAAAATTATCATGATAAATAATTCTTGAAAAATAGTTATATATATATATATATAGTTTTATATATATATATATATGACAATTTGTTGTAAATACGCAAAAGATAAGGATGATAGGATTTATTCTCCCTCATTAAAAAAAAAAGGGATTGATCAACCACTCTATATATTGATCAACCACAATTTGTTGTCGCCTCCGTAAAAGGGAGATGTCCGAGGCCTCTAGACAATGGGGGCTGAATTTGATGCCAGGAGGCATATTCCACAGTGGATTCCGTGCCACGGTGGATTCCGTGAGGTTTTACGGTGGATTCCGTAAACTTTTATTACCGGGGCTCATACACAAAGTGGATTCTTTGTGCAAGAAGTCGATGGGGACGCCTATCCTTTTCAGACGTTTTGTTAATTTAGTGTATACATGGGTGATTCCATAACCGGTGATTTCGCAAAATACATATTTAAATTAATAAACGTTTATGAGTTTAGAGTGCGCACTCGTGATAAATTAAGGTTAGGATTGATTTCTAACCAATTTATTTATTTATGTAGCTGAAGATTGCTAGGTATTCACTTTTGTCAATCTAATTGTATTATTTTACTAACGATTGTGAATGCTTCAGTTGATGTGTAGAGATAGTAGTGGTGGCAGTGGAAAGCATTGGAGGATAGCGTGTATTAAAAATTATCATCAATATTTTGATGGGCACATACCTTAGGCATGGCGTCTATAATTTGTCACACCTATTTATCAAGGCATTTTATATTTATTTATTATTTTTGTATGCGCTTGGGCACACGATTTAGATATTTGTATTTGGATATTGTGTTGGGTATGCCTGATTTCTTGGGTGCTCGCCTATTAGATTTATTTCTATTTGGCACAAAAGCAAACTCAAAAGCTAAAGCGTGCTATTTTGTAATTTGGACTATTATTTGAGCTTGAAGATGATTAATACATAAAAATACATGCTTTGTGGAGCGTTCACACAAGGCATGGGGGGAGATTGCACCCAATTGGTCTCTTGTTCATGTTGTGCAAGTCTTCTACATTGATTTGTGTGCAAAAAGTAGAGTTCTTTTGTTCTTGGGGACCTTCTCACACTCACTACGCGCGCTTATGGCATCCGATCTGTGCATTAGTGGTATCAGAGCGAAGCTGAGATCGAGAGCTTCCAATCACTTAGCATCTTGCGCAAAGGTAGAGCTCCTTGAATGAACGAGCTCTACAGATAGTTTCATCGCGAACGGTCAATATGGGTGACTTTCTGGGCGGTCAAGAACCCCTATCTTCAGCCTTTGATCGCGAAGGACCGGCTTGAGGAGGCGGAGGACCACTTGTGCATCTCCTTCTTCAAGTCATTTTGAATAGAGAACAGTAAGCTCTTCATCCATAACCAAAAGTTCAAAAGCTTTAAAATAAAGCTTAGTAAGCTTAATAGTAAGCTTTATAAAGCTTACATCAACAAATTCGACAAATCAGGACAGCGGCATGTCGACGTCAGCAATGGCGGCGTGAAAAACGTCCCCCCCCCGTAAAATCGAAATTGTGATCAGCCATATTTCATAAGCTTAATCACATAAGCTTTCAAATTCTCAAATCTTCTAAGTCTTCAAAGTCTACAAATTCTACAAGTCAACTAAGTCACATAAGTCATCATAGACTTACTTCAACCATTCCCATAAAGACCGTTCCTATGCAGAAGCATAGAATCACAAAATTGGAACACACCAAGCATTTTAGATGTTTTAGACTAATCCAATGCATCAACCAAATGGGGACTTGTCAACATTACCATTCCATTAGGTAATCTCCTAAATCTAGTCCCAACTTTCAAAGATCACCTCATGAATATGATTCAACCCGAGTGCTAATAACCATGATGGTTCATGCCTTAAAGGAAACAATTGAGAAGATTCAACAACATCCCAATAGGCCCCTCTTTGATCCAACCATCTTGGTGATTCCTATTTAGTGCAAGGACTAGTTCGTAACTTACTAGACCATCCCACTTACAATTGCATGCAAGTATCAATAGGTAGATAAAGCACGAATGGTTTCTAGCTAGAGAGAGATAATGCAATGAAGGTGTATATGAAAGAGATAGAGAAAGGAATATTATCCATCAATCAATCAAAGATATGTACATGAAGTGACTTGATACAGTAATTAAAGTATCGTCATTTTTAGGATGCTCCATTGACTTATGTAAGTTCCTATAACCTTGAAGTAGAATATAGCCAACCACACTATCCATGGACGGAAAACTTGGTCTCATCAAATTAACCAAGTTAATTTACTTATACATTTCATAGATAAGAGATTTGTAGTTGGCTTGTTGGTATTGCAAAGTATCCTTACAGTGATCTATTTTAGTCACCAACAAGTGGACACACTGGCTAAAGATGATGAAAAGAGGACATGTGCACATTGGCTACATGTGGTGCACCTTATCTAAAATTATATGTGAGCTATAAGTGCACCTTGACATGATTGGAATAGCTTGCACATGCACAAGCCAACTGATTTACATCAATCTACTCATGCTATGAATTGGCATGCATGGCTAGGTTAAGTGCACAACAAATGAGACATGTGAGTGTATTGATCAGTTCTCTCTCTCTCTCTCTCTCTCTCTCTCTATCTCTCTCTCTCTCTCTCTCTCTCTCTCTCTATATATATATATATATATATATATATATATATATATATATATATATATATATATATATTGCAAATGCACAAGTCAACCTTTGATCTATATATTCATCCAATCATCATGCCCTATCCAATCACATTTGTATAGGGCATGATTGGATGTATATTTGTAATACTAAGAAAGAAGTAAAGTTGGTAATGTATATCATGTCCTAGTGTATGATCCAGGTGTAATTATGTCGTATATACATCCAATCATGCCCTATCCAATCATGCCCTATTCAAACAAATACTAGTTGTTAAGAGGTTTGGTAATATTCAGGGACTTTATGAGAAATGAAAAATATGTGCGTTTATTTTCACATCTATAAGCACGTTTATCAACGCGGATATATAGACGCATTTTTTATACTAGCGTGAATAGACGCGTTGATACACGCGCTTATAAACACACCCGCTTTTTCGCATGTACAGTGCGCGTCTATAGGGCCTTTCTCTTGTAGTGTAAACCATATTGTTTACCATGGTGTCTCTTAACTCTTTGACAAACTAAACATTCAGAAACAAAGTTAGATACATTAGTGTCCATATGTCGCCAATAAAAATCTTCAGTCAATGTACGCAAAGTAGATATAATACCTCTATGACCTTGATATGGAGGACAATGAATCTCATTCAAAACAAATGATCTAAATGGAATTGTAACACATAATCTCTTTTCATAAAACATGAATCCATTATTGTAAGACAGTGAATAAATAGGAATCCAATTATTTGCAACTAATTTATTCCCATCAGCTTGAAAAGTAATATCCTGATGATAAGTATCTTTCATAGGGATAAGGAAATCAAATGATATCACAGAGATATTATGAATTTTCGGTCTTCTACTCAAAGCATCAGCTACTACATTCTCTTTTCCTAGTTGATATTGTATAAGGGAATGAAAACTCTAAATGAAAGCTGCCCATTTTATATGTCGATTAGATATTTGGGGTTGACTAAGGAGATGTCTAATACTTTGTTGGTCAGTCTTAATCATAAACTCAGAACCCATTAATTAATGTTTCCATTGACATAAGGCTTGTACTACAGCTAGCAATTCTTTATCATATGTAGAATATTTAAGTTCGGATGGTTTCACTTTACAGCTAGAGTGGGCTATAGGATGATTATATTGCATAAGTACAGCTCCTATTCTAGATCCACTAGCATCAGTAACTACTAAAAAGAATGGTCTATTGAAATCAGGTAGTTGTAATACAGGAGCATGGATTAAAGCATGTTTTAATAAATCAAAAGATTTTTGTTGATTATGAGTTATAAACAATACCCTTCTTTAAAAGTTTAGTCAAAGGTAATACAAGTAATGAAAAATTTCGCACAAACTTTCTATAAAAACTAGCAAGACCTAGAAAAGAACGTAACTCATGCACATTTTTGGGTATGGGCCAATTTAAAATTGCTTCTATCTTTTTAGGGTCAACCTAATACCTTTTGATGAAACAATGTGTCCTAGATATTCACTTTCTGTTTGAAAGAATTCACTCTTTTCTGGATTAGCATACAATTGATTATCTTTTAACAACTTGAAAACTAAAGACAGATGTTCATAATGCTCATTCTCATTTTTACTGAATACCAATATATAATCAAAGAATACTATAACACAATGTCGATATTTGAGAAATATGGGATTCATCATTCGACTAAATGTAGCAGGTGCATTAGTTAAACCAAAAGGCATCACTAGAAATTCATAGTGTCCAAATTGTGTTCTAAATGCAGTTTTGAATATATCAGATTTATCCAATCTTACTTGATGATAATCAGATTTAAGATCTATCTTACTGAATATGGCAGAACCTTATAGTTTATCCATAAGATAATCTACCCTAGGAATCGAATATCTATTCTTAATAGTAATTTTATTTAGGGCACGATAATCAATGCACCTGCGATAAGTATTATTCTTCTTCTTTACTAATAAAACAGGTTCACCAAATGGAGAACTACTAGGTCTAATTAATCCTCTGTTTAGCAATTCCTCTATTTGATTTTGAATTTTTTTCTATTCAATTTGATTGTGCCTATATGGTGCTTTACATGGTGGTTGTGTACCAGGAATTAAATCTATTTTGTGATCTTCTGGTCATGAAGGTGGTAGTCCAGGTTGTAAATCATCAGCGAAACAATCTTTAAATTGAGCAAGAAATTGTGTATGCCTAGGATGCATATGTTTTTCTTTAGCTTGAAGTTCATTCACCCAAATTCAATAAGATTTGCTACTTTTACGTAATGTACGTTTAGCTTGAGTATGAGTAATTTTAATTGAATAAGTAAGCAGTGGAAAATTTTAATTGAATGTGTGGAATAATCTATGTCAAGATTATACTGATGACGCCAAGGCATACCTAAGATAATATCACTAGACTGCAAAGGTATAACTAGGAAATTCCTTCATTCAGTGTATTCACCAATTTTAATTTTTAAGTCATGCATCTCTTATGTTCCATTATATCTTGTGCCTAGGAATGCTGCTTTAATGCAATAATGTGTAGAAACAGTTTGTAAATTCAATTATTTCACTAACTTTGCAAAAACAAAATCATGTGTGCTACCATCATCATGCAAAATAATATTTTCTTTACCATGTACTAAACATTTCATTGTCAACAAAGAATGTGGAGTTGGCATACTTGGCAAAGTATCCGAAGTAGTGACAATGTCGTCATCATCTTCTATAAAGTCAGGCATTTCCTCACGTTCTTCATCTTCCATTGTTCCAAGATAATTGATATGGACAGGTGGTTTCTTCGATTGGCAATTGGTTGCTAGATGTCCAGGTTGATGCCATTTGTAACAAACTATAGGTTTGGCTTTAGATACATTGTTGGAAATGGCAGGAAGTCTAGGAATATTGGGATTTGGCTGTGAGGATGGTTTAGGGTTTTGATTGGTATTTGATGGCAAAGCAGGTGGTCGTGTCCAAGACTTACGGAAGGAAGATGGAAGAAAACGACTTTGATTGAATCTTCTAAGATTTGAATTGAATTGCTTGGAACCATAGTTACCATTAGCTTGAAATTGTTGTGGACTCTTGTCTCTTCCTCGAATCTTGTCTTCAGTGTCATGAGCCAAAGAAATTGCATCTTCAAGGGCTGTTGGCTTAAACATATTGACTTCAGCATAGTAATGTTCAAGTAAGCTAGACATAAACTTACGTTTGTGAGTTGCTTCAGGTACATCTTCGAGCATGTGTAGTTGCAGTAGGGCATTCCAAAAACGTTCAGTGTATTGGAAAATAGGTTCACGATCTCTTTGCTATAGAAGATCCCATTGCTTTATGGCTTTTTCATGGAATTGAGGAGGAAGGAAATTCTGCAAAAACTTCTTTTGGAGACTCTCCCAGGCAGTTGGACAATCAATGCTCTTGCGAACCACAGTCCACCATAGAGATGCTCGATAGACTAAATGATTAGCGACACATTTAATTTTGTCTTTCTCAGCATATGTCTCTTCATGAAAGTAATCATCAAACTGACTGATAAATGAAAGTACAATCTTTTCATCTCAAAATCTATTGAAAGTATGATATTTGAAGTTTCTTTTACTTATCTTTGTTTCTTTGCAGATGGATTGAGCTTCGAGCGTCCCATCGATGGTACATTGGATAAGATCTTCGGGTTGCAGTCCATCTTTGTCAGTGGTAGATCGTTGCAAATTTGCCAATTGAACTTGCAAATCTTGTCGGGCTCTTCGTTCTTCATCGAGCTGCATCATAATTAAATCCAATTTTTGTTCCATTGTAGGTTCAGGTAAATCACCTTCAGCCATTAAATCGTCCATATTTTGTTCCATCATCGTGTAAAATCCAAAAGACCTCATACTCTCGAAATCTGATTAGCGGGATGAGTGTAGCTCAAAGTCGTGTATACAAGGCTTATAAATTTTTGTTTGGATTTTACGCTCTTTGTCTTTTGCGATTGCGGTATTCGTAGTCTTTGTAGAAACTGCGTATGACCTTCTGCATTTGTTGAAACTAGTTCAGTAAGTCTGCGTGTGTGAACATAGTCTTCCAAGGAGCAATTCTGTAAGTCTGTGCTTCTGCGCAGGAACAATCTTTATGGGAGTAATTGAGATAAGTCTGTTTTGACTTCTGTGGACTTACACAACTTGCAGAAGTAAGTAAGCTTGCAGAACTTAGTAGACTTGAGAATTTGAAAGCTTATGTGATTAAGCTTATGAAATCACTGATCACGAATTTGATTTTGGAGGGGGGCATTTTTCACTCCGTCGATTCCATCAAGAAGATGCCGCGTTACCAGACGTCAATTTTGTGGGGCTCTAAGATTTATTATTAAGCTTATTACTAAGCTTAATGAACTTTGAGATAAAGCTTTTTAACTTTGTAGCTATGGAGCTTACTATGACTGTTGAAAAAAAAGCGTCTTGAAGAAGGAGATGTAGAAGTGGTCCTCCACCTCCTTAGGCCGGTCCTTCGCGATCAAAGGCTGCAGATAGGGGGAAGTCACCGATATCGATCATTTGTGATGAAACTAACTGTAGAACTTGATCGTTCTAGGAGCTCCGCCTTCACGCAAGATGGTAAGCGATTGGAAGCTCTTGATCTCAGCTTCACTCTAATACCACTAGTGCACAGATCCGACGCCGTAATCGCACGTAGTGAGCGTAAGAAGGTCCCCAAGAACAAAAAAACTCTACTTTTTGCACAAAAATCAATTTAGAAAGCATGAACGACATGATTAAGAGACCAATTGGGTGCAATCTCCCGCCATGCCTTGTGTGAGCGCTCCACAAAGCATGTATTTTATGTATTAATCATCTTCAAGCTCAAATAATAGCCCAAATTACAAAATAGCACGCTTTAGCTTTTGAGTTTGCTTTTGTGCCAAATAGATAATAAAGCTAATGGGCGCCCAAGAAGTCAAGCGTACCCAAATACAATGTCCAAATACAAATATCTAAATCGTGCGCCCATGTGCATACAAAAATAATAAATAAATATCAAACGCCTTTATAAGTAGGCGCGACAAAATATAGGCGCCATGCCTAAGGTATGTGCCCATCAAAATATAGATGATAACGCGAATACACGCTATCCTTCAATGCTTTCCACTGCCACTGCTGCTATCTCTACACATCAACTAAAGCATTCACAATCGTTAGTAAAATAATACAATTAAACCGACAAAAGTGAATACCTAGTAGTCTTCAGCTAAATAAATCAAATGGTTAGAAATCAATCCTAACCTTAATTTATCATGAGTGTGCACTCTAAACTCATAAACATTTATTAATTTAAATATGTATTTTGCAGAATCACCCGCTATGGAATCACCCATTTACACACTAAATTAACAAAACACCCGAAAAGGATAGGCGTCCCTATCAACTTCTCGCACAAAGAATTCACTTTGTGTATGAGCCCCAGTAATAAAAGTTTATGGAATCCACCGTAAAACCTCAGGGAATCCACCATGGCACGGAATCCACTGTGAAATATGCCTCCTGGCATCAAACATGTTGCAGAGTCGCATGATGTTGTGATTTGATCACAAGGGAATGGCCAAATTCCTCGGAATAAGATTGACAGATTCTTGTGCAAGTTTATCTTGCAAGAGGATGAGTAGTCATCTTGATATAGCACCTTTCTTGGGAAAAGTGACCAAGATAAGGGAACTAGATATTTGCTTACACAAAAGGACCAATCAAAAATTTGGAGTAACATAGTCATTGTTAACAGAACTTAAGGTATTGGTTAAGTTGGGTTAATAGGGTACGGCCCTAACCCAAGGGCATACAGGTTAACAAACAAACCCTTAGGGATCTTGCCAAGATGCAATTGATCCTGGATCGAATGTTGGATGCATTCGGAGAGAAGGATTCATCCTTAGCAGTTGGCCAAACAATGACCACTGGAAATGATTGTGCTTCTAAGAGCACTATTTGCTTTGTCTATTCAAAGAATTAAAGGATGAAAAGATATCTAATGCTTCAAGTTGAAGGCTTGAAGGGAGAGGCAGCCTCAATTATCCCCGACTGTGTGCCTGACCCTAACCAAGGGGGTTGTTAACTACGATGAGAAGGTGGACCGAACCGGTCGTAAGAGGTCTCTCTGTCGAGCGCTACTTGCAGCAGGAGGACGCTTGGATGCCAAGGCGGGCTCTCGTCGTGAATTCCTCACCTTTCGGGCTCTGCACAAGAGGCCAACGTGACTTGGGATTGGATCTCGAGGCCCGCATACTAGTCTATGGGCGGAATCTTGGATTAGTAATCCCTGTGGATTGCTGGATAGCCTTTGGGCGGATTATGGATGAGCCTATGGGCTAGACTTTATAATTGTATTTCAAAGATAAAAATGATAAGCTATTGAAAAGGAACTTGTTTGACATTGCTTTTCTATGTCAAGTGCTACGATTACATGAAGGAACCGGTGCCTAACGGACTAATTAAGGAAGCTGTTTGATGCATATCCAACTAAATGTGGTAGGTAATTAGATAACTAAAACAACTAGAGGAAAGTGCAGTGGATGTGGCCATGGGTCCGTCCTACGGATGGGTGGTCTCGATTGGCTGGAAACTTTTCTCAATCATGAGGGACAGCAAAAAGATCATTTCAAAGGACACGAATAGTAAGGGCGCTGACCTAGAGTCTAAATTACAATAATCCCGATTTATGCTTTTTTAGGGGAATGGAATGGGACTATGCCTTATGGCAAAGAGGTCGAGCCTTGCATCCCTCTCGTTTCCCATTCTCCTTGAACCAAGTGCAGCGTAAATCCACTTCGGCCTTGGCGTTTCTGCGTAAAGTAGTTTGCTTGGGGTTCGACGCTAGTTGCAGTTTAGAAAATGACCATTAGGGAAAACCCTAATTCATGTTGGTCCTAAGTGGGAACGACCATAATACTCTCGCTACATGGCAGACGCTGTCGTATTGCTGCGCATTCGAGGTGTGTAAACCACCCAAAAGTTGTGCATGGGATTTGGTACTTTGTACATATTTAGTTGTTGTGATTACATTTATTCTCAGCGTATGAGTATTGATGCTCACATGAAGGGCTTCACTTCAGAAGTTTTTGTTAATAGCATACTTATTAGTATCTATGGTAAATGTGGCGCTTGTAGCCCTTGGTGGGCAACTCTCTTGTGGATATGTATGGGAAATTTGGCTCCCTTGCGGAAGTACATCATGTTTTCAACAACTTACCCATTCGTGATGTAGTCTCTTGCCTCAGCTTTATATTGGAAACAAACTGGTAGACATGTATGGCATAAGTGGCTTACTTGCTGAAGCACATCGTGTTTTTGACATGCTGCCAGTTCATGATGTAATCTCATGGAATGCATACATTTCAAGATACGCTGAACTTGGAGCTTGGGGGATTTCTTGAAATCTTTGACAGTGGCGAAGGTTCGACATCATCCAGCTGCCGAGCACAGTCTTATTACTGGATTCAGAGGGTCTAATAAAGGAAAAAGCTTTGCCACGGATGGCTATTTTTGAAAAAGGAAAGAGCCTTTTTGGGGGGGAGAAGGGGAGCTAATTTGAAAAGAAGAAGAGGTATTTTGGGATGGAGGAACGCGGCAGGAAAAAGAGGGGGGGGAACAGAGGAGTTTTGGGGAATGAAGCTTGGGAATCCTGATCATATATTCGACATTTTGAAAGGAGAGAATCAGAACGCCAAGGGAAGATCTATCGGATTGTGAGCACGGAGGCAGAGGGGAAGGCTATCGAGGACTCTCAAGGAGCTCGGAGGAGGAGCCATCCTTTCTCAGCAACAGTACATAATCACAGCATCTGTGCTATAATCCATTTTGATTCCGATATATTCATCCATCGATCCGGGGGGGGGGGGAAAATACTGTCTGCGGCTCAACAGGGAATTTGTTTTCTCTGTGACTGCTGGACTCGTTTTCTCTGTGACTTCGAGGAGCAGTATGTTTTGATTGAATGAAGCGAACGTTGCTGTGGGAGTAGAGTAGTAGCGAGAGAAGAAAAGACCGTCAGTAAACGGAGGAAGACAAGGTGAAAGTTGACGAAGAGAACGAAAGGCTCTGAAGAAGAAAACGAAGGTAATCAGGTGTCACCGTGCAGAGGAAGTCATCATTAGGACGGAGAAAATCGCGACGATGGCGGACTGAATGACATAAAATGAAGGCAGGTCAGGAATGAAGTGATTCAGAAGCTGGCGGCAAAGATTTAGCAGAGGACGGTCGAAAGTGATGACTGCAATGGGTGAGGATCTTGGAAGAAGAAAGAGCTATTACTAGCTTTAAAGCTAGTGATGGAGCACATGGACGCTGCTCTGGGAGAGGAGATTGGATGAAGCCAACGTTGCTATGACAGAGGAAGTCCAAAAGGTGACGACGAAGCTGTAGAAGATGAAGCCTTAGCAGAAGAGAGGAAAGACGTACGCAAAGAGCAATGGTGGGAATTTTCTTGCGCCTGTCTGCAACAAGAGCGACTGGCCTCTTTTCTCTCATCACCCCGGAGATCCAGGGGAAGATGCGAATGCCCGAGAGCCACCATTTTACCTGTTGCTGATTGTGATGAACCTGTAGAAGAGTTTGCACCGATTAAACATCCATTGGAACCGCCTGAGAATGATTGCCCATCCGATGCCCTCAGCCTGAACCATGCTGACCATAGCAGATTGTTGATTCTAGGTGATGAACCTTGACTGCCACTTTGTTGACTACGCTTTTGGAAACAAGCAGATGACACATCATGTTTGAGTTAAAGAGTATCCAGGATGGATGTTTCTGAAAGGAGAGACTGTAATTGAACATGAAAAAGAGAAGTGAACTAGTGTCTGCTGGGGAAATTGAAGAGAGGCGACATGTGATCTCTCTGGAAAACAATGCTCTAGAGAGTTTCATGAAGTCCAGTCTTTCTCAGATTGCTTGAAAGCAAAAGTTGTGTAGAACTGCTGATTAATGGTTTGGGACATTTCACACTTGTCTGAGATCTGTTGGACTGATGTATAGAAATGGACTGATATATAGTAAACGGAACAGACTTCTGTTTCAGATTTGCTGATAATGGAGATTGATCTGTACTAAGTACTGAAATTAAGGATTAATTGACTCTTCCCATGGAAGATGCTTTCCCTACACATATGCTTGAGCATACACTCACAATCATAAAACAAACCCGTCTGGAGCTTGTTGCTGTGTGATAAATTGAACAATTAGATTATTCATATGTTGAATCTTTTATCCTGAAATTATTCAAAGTCCTCAGTGGTCGCGACTTGGCTTTCGAAAACCCTTCGACAACGCGGAAAGTCCTAGACCGCAAACCCCGTGACATTCCATGGGAGTGCCGGGCAGAGCTTTCTAGACATCCTTTCCGATGGACTGCTAAGACGTGTCTTGAAGATAACAGGTGGACACATTATAGTTGGTATCAGAGTGAGCCAACAAAGGATTTGTTTTTATGAAATCTTAATATGAACAAGTAAAGAAAATGTTGTTGCTTCAAACATTTCCTTACTTTCGATGCTGTCTTGTAGAATTATGAAGCATGGAACAGGTTCTTAGTGTTCCAAGTCATGTTTATGACTGCGATGCATTCCTCGGATTATCAAAAAAGGGTTGAGATGATGAACATCCTAGAGCGTATTTATAATCCATCACCTTTGTATGTGGAACAAAGATGGATGGGTGCCTCAAGAATCTACTATATAGCTGCCTGCCAGTTTGCATACCTTCAAACCAACCTAAAGAGGATCAAGTGGTTGGAAGACCTGAAGATCGTGAAGCTGTTCATTTTTGTGGAGGCTCACATAAACTCAACTTTACATATTCGAGGTCGGAGGGTTGAGCTGAACTCATATGTATATGAGAAAGTGACCCGTGTAATCTCCGCTGAGAGGATCAAGGTGTTGGGGCGCTATGAGAAGAATGGGTTCCAAAGGAAAGAATACCCTGATCTTCCAACGATTTACCGATTCCTGAAAATCCATCACCCAAAACCATACTATTATCCAGTTCCCGTAGATAAATGTAATACAACACTATTCTCCCCAAACTAAATGTAACAGCTGCTTTGCCATACCAAGAGATGTTGTACTCCGAAAGGGCTACACCCATATAAATGAAATAAGACTTCTTTTTATGAATGTTTTTTTTGTATATGAGAATTGATAAAAAGTTAAGTGGCTAGATTGCTTGGTTGATAACTGAAATGGAGATGAAATATAAATCATAACGTTTATCGTGTAATAACGTTAAGAAACGGTTATCCAGGCACAACCGCAGGTACAGATTCCCAGTTTGCCTCCTACATCAAGTACTGCTGTAATCCAACCACGAGAAGAAGTTTCTTCTCAAGTAGATTGAGCCGCTTGAATTTGACGGGAAAGCTAGAACTGTCCAAGCAGATGCTAAAATTTGGATAGAGTCTATGGAGGACTACTTTGAAGCAGTCGGTACTGCACCCGCCAACCAAGCTATGCTCACCAAGCTGAAGCTCACTGGCGAAGCTAGGCTTTGGTGGAAACAATGGTGCAGAGATCAAGGGATTTCAAAAGGATTCGTTACCTGGGAAAAACTGAAGAAAGCCGTACAGGGAAGATACTTACCACCTGTGTATCGCACGCATAAAATGAATGAGTTCTATGAGCTGAAACAACTGGGACTCACTCTTGACGCATACTACTCTAAATTCGTCTCACTTCTTAAGTATGCACCACAGATGGACATGACACAGCAAGTGTCAAAATTTTGTGCTGGTTTAAATCCACCAGTGAATACCCGTCTCGAATCTATGCGCCCATCAGATCTTCAGGACGCACTCATTCCAACTGTGCCTATAATTCAGGAGGTGCACGCTAGACCAAGAGGTAACAAAACTTGGTCTTATAATGACCCAAACAGAGGAGCATTTAGGCCTCAAATGAAGAGAGTTCAAGGTCAGAATCGGGGACAAAGAAAGAAAGCAAGGACTAATAATGTCAACAACTTTGTCCCTACTTAAAGAAATGGCCAAAACCTCCGTTGTTTCCACTGCAATGAGCCTGGTCATTTCAAGAGGCAATGTCCCAAGCTTGGAGGAGGACATCGCTAGGCACCTTTCCAAGGAACTGGCCGTGGCCAGTGAGCCACTACCCGAGGCAGAGGAAGAACCGCCTGTGTTGCCAACAGGGAAATGTGCAAAGAAGAAGATCCGACCATGGAAACAGAGTTTGAAAGGGTGACAGTCCATGCCGCTCTACACAAGAAAGACCCGAATCGCCAGTTCTCGGTGATTCAGACACCGTCGGACTATCAAGGTAAAGGTTTCAAGACCTTGATTGATTGTGGCAGTACACATTCCTTTATCTCACCAGCTTGTGCAAGAAGATTAGGAATAGCCACAGTAGAAGCACCTATCTTGCTTGTGGAATTGGCAAATGGTCGTGAGGTCACTTGTACCAGGCAAACTGCTAAGGTGGAATTCTTTCTATGAGGAAATACATCTTCGGTCAAATTTAGAGTCATGAACTTAGGTATCCATGAGTGTCTACTCAGAATGGATTGGCTTAAACCTAATGACACCCAGATTCATTGTGGAAAAGGCCAAATTTCCTTTTGGAACTCTGAAGGGGATTTAGTCACAACTCAAGGTGAGGCTGGAAAGCCAAAAATTCAATTGGCCAAAGCATATCGGATTATAAAGGGAGTCAGAAAAGGACTACCCGTCTACTTGATTAAGCTCAACAAGTTAGATCAGAAGCAGGAGTCTAGTGAAGGATTTTCTTGGCTAAAGGAATATGCGGACATATTTCTTGAAGAGTTGATAGAGCTCCCACCTCAAAGAGAAGTGGATCATGAGATCAAGCTAGTACTAGGAGCTGCGCCAATTGCAAAAAGACCCTATAGAATGTACATACCGGAAGCTGAAGGAACAACTCAAGCAACTGCTAGATCAGGGCTACATCCGTCCTAGTAGTTTACCATGGGGAGCTCCAGTACTATTCCAGAAAAAGAAGGATGGAACGCTTCAATTATGTATTGATTAACAGAGGGTTGAATCAATTAAGTGTCAAGAACAAGTATCCTATTCCTAGAATAAATGAGCTTCTTGATCGTCTTCAAGGTGCGAAGATCTTCTCCAAGATTGATCTCAGGTCTGGTTACTATCAGATAAGGATCAAGGATGAAGATATTCCAAAGACAGTATTCAACACAAGATATGGACACTTTGAGTTTCTAGTTATGTCATTCAGGCTTACGAATGCGCCTGCCACCTTCAACAGGTTAATGCAAGATATCTTTAGGCCATACCTTGATGACTTTGTACTCGTCTTCTTCGACGATACTTTAGTCTATTCCAAACAGGAAGATGATCATAAACCCCAACTTTGGATTTTGTCCTTGAGACAATGAGGTCACACAAGTTGTATGGTAAGATGAAGAAATGTGCATTTTTCAAGCATCAGATTGAATGTTTGGGATTCATTGTATGAGCGGAAGGAATCTCAGTGGACCTAGCCAAAGTCAGAGATGTGCTAGAATGGCCAATACCAACAACTGTCAAAGAAATACACAATTTTCTTGGATTGACGGGATGGTATAGGGTCTTCATAAAAAACTATGCCTTGATTGCGGCACCTTTGACGGACTTACTAAAGAAGCAAACATCCATTGCTTGCATGGTCAACTGCCGAACCATATAGCTTTGATAAATTGAAGCAAATTTCGGTATCATCACCTATGCTAAAACTTCTAGACCTCAATAAGGAATTCGAGGTAGTAACTGATTCTAGCACACTTGCCTTAGGATGTGCACTCGTGTAGGAAGGTCACCCTATAAGCTACTCTTCAAGGAAACTGAAGAGCCATGAAAAGAATTATGCTACCCATGATCTAGAATTGTTAGCTATCATCCATGCTCTAAAGATTTGGAGACACTACCTGTTGGGTAACAAGTTTACTCTAGTGATCATAAAAGTCTCAAGTGGATCTTTACCCAGAACGAGCTCAACATGAGGCAACGTCGGTGGATTGAAGTGATGGAGGAGTATGATTTTGAAATCAAATATTGACCTGGAAAGGAGAATGTAGTTGCCAATGCACTCAGTCTCACAAGGTATTCCTTAATTCTCTAATCTTGCAAAATCCATCAACAGATAGATCACTAGCCACAAAGGTGTCCATGCCAAACAACCCAATACTTGAGCTAGCTAGAGAGGAAGCATGCCATGATCCATCCTATCAGAAGATGCTAAGGGAGATCCCTATCAAGGAATAGGACCAAAAGCTATAGGCTAAGTATCATGAATTCTCTATCAATAGTGGACTTATCTACTATAGAACGAGAGTATGTGTACCCAGCAAGCCAGTTACTTAAGCAGAAGATATTGTGGGAAGCTCATGATTCCCCTTTCTCAGGACATTCTGGCTATGCCAAGACTCTCAATGCAGTTAGGAAGAGCTACTATTGGGAGAGGCTTAAAGGTGACGTTCTCAAATATATCACTGAGTGCTTGTCTTGTCAACGTATCAAAGCCGAACATGTCAAAATGCCAAGAAAGTTACAACCACTTGATATTCCCCAAATGAAATGGGAATTCATCAATATGGACTTTGTTGTTGGCCTACTCCAAGTTCAGGGAGGATACAATTCCATCATGGTTGTGGTTGACATGCTTACTAAGGTTGCACACCTTATTCCAGTAAAGACAAACTATAAAGCCTCAGACATTGCAAGGTTGTTTATCAAGGAGATATTCAAGCTACATGGGCTACCCAGAAGAATCATTAGTGATTGTGATTCTCTCTTCACATCACACTTCTAAAGAGCCATCTTTGAAGCCATTGGGACTCAACTCTGTTTTAGCACAGCTTACCATCCCCAAAATGATGGTCAAACGGAGCGATTCAATCAAGTCATTGAGGATATGCTTATGGCACACTGCTATCGTGAACCAAAAAGGTGGATTCAATACTTGCCTTTGGTGAAATTTGCCTACAATGCTTCTTACCAGCAAAGCATTCAGATGACTCCTTTCCAAGCATTGTATGGTCATGACTGTTGAAGTCCCCTAAACTTCTCATATCCAACCTTGAGAGTTGAAGCTTCAAGGCAGATGTTGGAAGAGATGGATGACCAAGTAAAGTCAATAAGACAGGACATCCAAGCCGCCAAGGATAGACAAAAGGCATACACGGATTTGAAGTGTCAAGATAGAATCTTCGAGGAAGGAGACATGGTCTTCATTCACGTACACCCAAAGAAGAGTT
Organism: Lygodium microphyllum; assembly: GCF_053477565.2. Lineage (NCBI taxonomy): Eukaryota > Viridiplantae > Streptophyta > Polypodiopsida > Schizaeales > Lygodiaceae > Lygodium > Lygodium microphyllum. Next base: position 8,472,431 of record NC_141162.1, on the reverse strand, counting down.
CTCTATCCTTAGGAGATTGCAAGAAGCTAAGTCCAAGGTATTGTGGACCATACAAGATCCTCAAGTGCCTAGGATCTAATGCTTATAAGCTGCAACTCCCTGAGAACCTAAAGGTTCATAATGTGTTCCATATCAGCCTATTGAAGAAGTATATACCTAATCCTAACCATGTACTTGATGACGAACAAGTTTTAATGCCTAGTCGAGTCCTTGAACTACGGCTTGACAGGAACTTAGATGTTAGGGAGAGACAACTGAGATCTAGAACCTTGAGAGAATGCCTCGTCCAGTGAAAAGATTATCCCAAGGAGGAATGCACTTGGATAGATGAAAGCACTCTCAACTATCAATATCCCAGTTCATCTCGAGATGAGGACATCTCGATTCCTCCAAGGGGGAGAGAATGTAATATTTCTGTTGAAAATATTTCTAACCCGCAAGGGAATGCCGGCATTGAACATTTGGACCATGCAATTGTACAATCTCCATTGGCATAAACAAGGACCAAAGAAAATGAAATCGAATATCCTTGTATGAACCTCCTCTTGGGAGGAGGTCAAAAGGATAAGGATATATTTTATGGCAATTTTTTTAAAATTATCCCTTCTTCCTCCAGCTGAAGGCCGTGCTGGAGGAGAGGGGTATGGCTCAAATGACTAAGCTCCTTGCACGAGCTCGCGGAAGAAATATAGCCATGCGCTATGGCTGTGTGGGGGCGGGAAGGTCCCCTCCCTTCACCTATAAAAGAACCTATGGGAGGGGAGAGAGGATTCTCTGAAGGGTAGACTACACTAGCTGCCGCCATTGAACAAGATAGTGAGGAGGAAAGGAATCCGCTAAGCCACCGCCGTGAAGTAGTCGTAACAAGGAGGAAGACGCCGCCTGTGCTCGAGGGACTAGTCGTGAAGCCGCCAGCAGAAGGAAGACGTCGCCGATTTAGTGGCATTCTTCTTGTCCACGTGCTTCCACCACAGAAGCTTCAAGAAGCTTCTTGAAGCTTCTAAGGGCTCTTCTAAGGCCCCCCTTCCCGTGGTTTCCCCCCCCCCCCCCCCCCCCACAAAATTCTTTAAAGTCATTTAAGCCCCCTTCCTATGAGGCTTTCATAAGGCCCTTCCCTTGTGTTTTTTTAAATATATAACCCCTTGAGAATTAAGCCCCTTTCCCCTCCTTTTTCATTCCATTAGCCGGATTTTAAAACCCCCTTTCCGTGGACCCTTTTTCCTTTACCCCTACAAAGCGGTTCTTAAAAACCGGGGACTTAAGTATTCTTTCACCTTGCATCCTCGAAAATTGAGTACTTTCCCTTAGCATTTCCACAAAGTCATTTCTGTGGATTTTCCTCCCCATACAAGTCTTTTAAGGTCTCCCATTGCATTCCTACACAAGTCTTTTAAAACCATTATATCCTTTTTTCGTGAAGCCCTATTATATCCGAATTTTCCAATTCCCCTTTTCCTTACAATCCTCAAAGACATTTTTGACGGTTGTAAAGTCCTAATCATGAAATCCCTACTTCAAAGAGGAAACCTATAAAGCCTTCTAAAGCCTGATTCCGAAAGACGGTGCAATCGGTCAAGGAAGCCAAATCACAAAGGGAGTTTCGCGTGTGAAGGAGACGGGCCAAGATCATAAGTCGGCGGCCAAGGCAAGAAAGTTGAATACGTGATGGCTCCTAAAAAGGCACAAGGTGCAACCGCAGGAGGATCATCTCCTAACATCATGTGGACATTTCACCACAAGTCCAGGTTTTCTTCCTAATTTTTAATTTACGTTGTAATGTTTCAATTGTGCATCAATCATTTTGGGAAATAGAATGCACTTTTTCGATTGAAATACTTTGGCTAAATTAAAGGAAATAGCTTAGGATAAAGGAATCAGTCTTTTTTTTTTCAAATAAAAGAAGGCAAAAAAAAGGAGCATAAGATCTCTATATCAAGTGGTTTTTATTAATTGAAAAGTAACAAATTCAGATCAACTAATGCCCATCTTTACAAATGGAAATTATGGTAGTACACTTCGATCATGCATGGAAAGAATAAATCGCATGTCACATTATTAGGAATTTTTCCTTCGAAATGCTTCATTAAAAGAAGGTTGCTAATAATCCGTAGGAATTTGCAAGGCATGGAAATGATTCTAGAGCTGCATGAAGTAGATTAATCTCTAAGAAATTGACAGAAATCTCAATCAACTACGTAAGTAATTACGAAAGGTTGTGTAATTTTAGCATGCGAATAATTCATTCAGAAATGAAATTAGGAAAAAGGCTGCATGGTTGAATATAAAACCATAAAGCTTAGTAGCATGAATCTTGATTGCATGTTATAAAAGGATGAATGGGAATTATGCCATAACTCAACATATGCTTTGTTCTTAACCAGAAAAGTTAGGGTTTGTAAATCAAATCATACGTAAGCAATGAATCATGTGATTACGAGAATGGTATCATAAATATCTTCAAGAATAGACAAGTAAATTGGTTTACCCTAAAAATACCTAAACCGTGAGGGACTCATTTAGGAATGGCTAAATCGATCCAACATATCTCTAGTGCTAACTAGGATTTAGCACGTTGAGGACGTGACCTAATCGCTCTTATTGCCAAAGTTGAAACTCTTATACCCTAAAGACTTGCCCACATTCACGGAATGTAGGGACAATAGGACATACTTGCGAGAAACGATCTAGGGTTTTTACCCTAAGGTTCGTTTGCTAAAAGGATGAAACTCGATTTGAAATTGGAACCCTAGGACTGACAATATCGGCCTAGTGCAATCAAGAACAGATTGTTATGAAGACACCCTAACCTTGTTCCCTATCTAATCATGACTCCATGATTGGAAGACGCCGTTTGATGGGTAAAATAGTCCCATGAATTGGATGTGACACTAGTGCAACATGTTGCAGAGTCGCATGATCTTGTGATTTGATCACAAGGGAATGGCCAAATTCCTCGAAATAAGATTGGCAGATTCTTGTGCAAGTTTATCTTGCAAGAGGATGAGTAGTCGTCTTGATATAGCACCTTTCTTGGGAAAAGTGACTAAGATAAGGGAACTAGATATTTGCTTGAAGCAAAGGACCAATCAAAAATTTGGAGTAACATAGTCACTATTAACAAAACTTAAGGTATTGGTTAAGTTGGGTTAATAGGATACGGCCCTAACCCAAGGACATACGGGTTAAAAAATAAACCCTTAGCGATCTTGCTAATATGCAATTGATGCCAGATCGAATGCTGGATGCATTTGGAGAGAAGGATTCACTCCTTAGCAGTTGGCCAAATAACGACCACTGGAAATGATTGTGCTTGTAACAGTTGTATAGAGCACTATTTTCTTTGTGTGTTCAAAGAATTAAAGGATGAGAAGATATCTAATACTTCAGGTTTAAGGCCTGAAGGGAGAGGCAACCTCGGTTACCCTCGATTGTCTGCCTGACCCAAACCAAGGGGGTTGTTAACCGCGCCAGGAAGGTGGACCGAACCTGCCGTGAGAGGTCTCTCCGTTGAGCGCTACTTGGAGCAGGAGGACGCTTGGATGCCAGGGGGGCTCTGGCTGTAAATTCCTTTCCTTTTGGGCCCTGCACAAGAGGCCAACATGACTCGAGATTGGATCTTGAGGTCCGCATACTAGTCTACGGGCGGAATCTTGGATTAGTAATCCCTGTGGATTGCTGGATAGCCTTTGGGTGGATTATGGATGAGCCTACGGGCTAGACTTTATAAATGTATTTCAAAGATAAAAATGATAAGCTATTGAAAAGGAACTTGTTTAACATTGCTTTTCTATGTCAAGTGCTATGATTACGTGAAGGAACCGGTGCCCAACGAACTAATTAAGGAAGTCGTTTGATGCATGTCCAACTAAATGTGGTAGGTAATTAGATAACTAAAACAACTAGAGAAAAGTGCGGTGGATGTGGCCATGGGTCCGTCCTATGGATGGGTGGTCCCAGTTGGCTGAGAACTTTTCTCAATCATGATGGACAATAAAAAGATCATTTCAAAGGACACGAATAGTAAGGATGCTGACCTAGAGTCTAAATTACAATAATTCTGATTTATGCTGTTTTAGGGGAACGGAATGGAACTATGCCTTATGATAGAGAGGTCGAGCCTTGCATCCCTCTCGTTTTCCATTCTCCTTGAACCAAGTGCAGCATAAATCCGCTTCGGCCCTAGCATTTCTACGTAAAGTAGTTTGCTTAGGGTTTGACGCTACTTGCCGTTTAGAAAATGATCATTCGAAAAAACTCTAATTCAGGTCGGTCCTAAGTGGGAACGGCCAGAATACTTCCGCTATGTGGCAGATGCGGAAAGTCCTAGACCGCAAACCCCATGACATTCCATGGGCGTACCGGGTGGAGCTTTCTAGACATCCTTTCCGATGGACTGCTAAGACGTGTCCTGAAGATAAAAGGTGGACATGTTACAAACAGAGAGACCTCTCGCAGCGGGTTTGGTCCACGTTTCCGACGCGGCTAACAACCCCCTTGGTTAGAGTCAAGCAGACAGTCAAGGGTAATTGATGCTGCCTCTCCCTTCAGGCCTTCAATGTGAAGCATAAATTATCTTTCCATCTTTAGTTCCTTGAGCAAACAATGCAAACAATGCTCCTAAACTGTTACAAGCACAATCAATCGAGTGGTCGTTTATTTGGCCAATTGCTAAGGAGTGAATCCTTATCTCCGAATGCATCCAACATTCGATCCGGAATCAATTGCGACTTGACAATATCCCAAAGGGTTTGTTTGTTTACCCTTATATCCTTGGGTTAGGGTCATACCCTGTCAACCCAAATTATCCAATTTCTTAGGCTTCTTAAGTTAAGACAATAATTCATGGCGGACCATGTCGCTCTAATTGATTAATCCTCTGCTTACCAAGCAATATATAACTTCCCTTAACTTGGCAAATCAGCCCAAGAAAGATGATGTAACAGGATTTCCACTCATCCTCTTGCAAGTTAGACTTGCGCTAGAACGGGCCAACCTTATTCCGAGGGGTGGCAAATTTATCTTGTGGTTAAACCACAAAGCCATGCGACGTTGCAACTTATTGCACAAGTGTCACTCCTAACTCATGGGATCATTTCACCCTTGAACAGCGTTTCCTGGTCAAGGAATTATGTTTAGTCAAGTTGTAGGGTTTGGGGTGTCTTCTTACCCAACCCAACCCTAATTGTACTAGACCAACAACGTTCGGTCCTAGGGTTTCCAAACTCAATCCGAGTTTTAGCATTAGGTCCATCGATCCTTAGGGTAGAAACCCTAGATCGTTGTTTGCATGGGCGTCCAATTTACCCAAACATTCCGTGAATGTGGGTAGGACCTTGGGTTTGAGGGTTTCGACTTGATGTCCAAGTACAATACTAGACTGCATTTCTAAGGTGCCAAGCCCTACCTAGTACTTGAGGTGTTTATCGTATTTACTAGTTATGCCTATACGAATCCTTGACGGTTATAATATTACAAGTGATTTAGCTAAATTGATCTACTTGTCTTGCGACAAGGACAATCCTTTCCTAGAGATGCTAAACTTGTTCTAGAGGTGTAAATAATTGCATGATACGCTTCATTACTTTTAGGAAACTATAAGGATTGCAATAACCCTTCTCTTTCCTTGCTAAAATCGTGATGAATGAAAATTTGAAGAATAACTTACGTAGGACCTACTAGGATTTACATCAAGGAACTATGCCTACAACCCTTTTGTCTAAGCATTTGAATTTCATGCTTTTGATAAGCCATGCAACCTTTCCTAAATGCAACTCTTGATGAAATGAAATTTTCACATGATGAATATGTAACATGCAACCCTTTTCTAGATATAACATTGTTAATGAAGTTCATTTGACATGAAATCTTTAATCCGTTCTGCAAACATCTTTGCATGCAATGTGCAAGTCTTTGGTCCCATTTCCATGCTATGCAATGGACGTTAACAATTCTATCCATGCGAGTCATAAGAAGGAAGTTTTTGACTAAAAGTAACATACGCTTGTTCTTTCATGGCCAAACAAGGATGCACTTAACAACTTCATCTTTAACACTAGGCAATATGTGTTTAGGCTTGTCATTTTGAAATGCACAAAAAGGCAACATGCTATTAAGCTCATAAGATGGATAGGTAATTTACATTCATAACATTGGAAAGGCAAATAGCCCAATTGCATGTCATGCATTTATTCTAGTAAATCGTTCGGGTAGGCAATTTTCCCCAAATGCATTTTAACTAGGCTAGGTGAAAAACATGCATAAGTGCTTCCTTTCCATGAAAGTTATCGTGCTTAACATATTTCTCTTATGTGGAATTAAAACTCGTGGAACCTGGGCTTGAGGGCTCATGGGAATGTGCACATATACGTTCGAGGAAGAACCTCCCGCGGGTGCGCCTTGCATCTTCTTGGGAGCCATCGTAGTGTGATTATGGACTCCGCGGATTCCTTCTAGCCTTTATTCACCCTCTCCGAGGCTGCCTGTAGGTGGATACCTTCTCCCTTGCATAGGAATTGGAGCTTTACGAGCCCGGTTTTTGAAACCGGGAAGGGCACGTAGGAACAAGGCTTATGGGACTTATCCTTAGAATCTTTGATCTTTAGCAGAGTCGACGTGGAAGGGTCAAATTATTGGAAAGGAGAAGAGATCGAGGACAGGGGGAGGGACTTTGATGATGATGGCAGGGATGGGCGGCGGCCTGGCGGACTGGCGCAGTAGGGCGGTCCTCATGGCGATTTGATGGCGGATAGTATGGCGCTGGCGGTAAGCAGCCTTTCCTTCTCTCCCTTTGATCATACCTCCCCCCAATGCCTAAGGGGGAGGTTATATAGTGCTTAAGGGGGGGGAGAGGCGGCCACATACGTGGCTGGTGCATGCCTCCCCCCCATGCAACCCACACACCTCACTTGCTCTTCTCCTACTCCCTTTTCTCTAGCCATGCATCGGCTGGGGGAAGGGATAATAAGAAAAAAAATTTGCCTAAAATTTATCCAATTGCCCCTTCAAAAAGGGTGTTCTCCCGGGGCTTTGAGGTCTTAAACCCCGGCCTCAATTGCACAATGCGGAGGGCTCATTTTTGTGCGTGCGGGGTATGGATTAAGCTGCCAATAATTACGATGTGGGAGATAACCTTGCACAGGTTTTTGCACAGGCGTGCGATGATCAAAGATCATTAATATTTCGAGTGGGAATATTACATTCTCTCCCCCTTGGAGGAATTGAGATGTCCTCATCTCGAAAAGAACTAGGGATATTGTTAGTTGAGAGTGCTTTCATCCATCCAAGTGGCATCCTCCTCGAGATAATCTTTCCACTGGACGAGGCATTCTCTCAAGGTTCTGGATCTCAATTGTCTCTCTCTAACATCTAAGATCTTATCAAGCCGTAGATCAAGGACTCCTTGGCTAGGCATTACAACTTGTTGGTCATCAAGTACATGACTAGGATTAGGTACATACTTCTTCAGTAGGCTGATATGAAATACATTATGAACCCTTAGGTTCTCAGGGAGTTGTAGTCTATAAGCATTGGGTCCTAGGCACTTGAGGATCTTGTAGGGTCCACAATACCTTGGACTTAGCTTCTTACATTCACCTAAGGATATGGAACTCTTCTTTGGGTGTACGCGAATGAAGACCATATCTCCTTCAGTGAAGGTTCTATCTTGACGTTTCAAATCCGCGTATGCCTTCTGTCTATCCTTGGCGGCTTGGATGTCTTGTCTTATTGACTTCATTTGGTCATCCATATCTTCCAGCATCTACCTTGAAGCCTCAACCCTCAAGGTTGGATCCAAGAATTTTAAAGGACTTCGACACTCATGCCCATACAATGCTTGAAAAGAGGTCATCTGAATGCTTTGTTGGTAAGAAGCATTGTAGGCAAGCTCAACCAGTGGCAAGTATGGAATCCACCTTTTTGGTTCACGGCAGTAGTGTGCCCTTAGCATATCCTCCATGACTTGATTGACTCGCTCCGTTTGACCATTGGTTTGGGAATGGTAAGTTGTACTAAAACAGAGTTGAGTCCCAATGGCTTCGAAGATAGCTCTCCAAAAGTGTGATGTGAAGAGTGAATCACGATCACTAATGATTCTTCTAGGTAACCCATGCAGTTTGAATATCTCCTTGATAAATAACCTTGCAATGTTAGAGGATTTATAGTTTGTCTTAATAGGAATAAGATGTGCAACCTTGGTGAGCATATCCACCATGACCATAATGGAGTTGCATCCTCCCTGAACTTGGGGTAGGCCAACAACAAAGTCCATACTGATGAATTCCCATTTCCTTTGGGGAATGCCAAGTGGTTGCAACTTTCCTTGAATTTTGACATGTTTGGCTTAATGCATTGACAAGACAAACACTCAGTGACATATTTGAGAATGTCACCTTTAAGCCTCTCCCAATAGTAGCTCTTTCTAACCGCATTGAGGGTCTTGGCATAGCCAGGATGTCCTGAGAAAGGGGAATCATGAGCTTCCCAAAGTATCTTTTGCTTGAGTGACTGGCTTTCCGGTATACATAATCTCGTTCTATAGTAGACAAGTCCACTATTGATAGAGAATTATTGATACTTAGCCTATAGCTTCGAGTCTCGATCCTTGATAGGGATCTCCCTTAGCATCTTCTGATAGGTTGGATCATGGCATGCTTCTTCTCTAGCTAGATCAAGTACTGGGTTGTTTGGCATGGATACCTTTGTAGCTAGAGATCTAGCTATTGATGGATCTTGCAAGATTAGAGAATTAAGGAATGCCTTGCGGGGACTGAGTGCATCGGCAACTACATTTTCCTTTCTAGGCCGGTATTTGATCTCAAAGTCATATTCCTCCAGCAATTCAATCCATCGATGTTGCCTCATGTTGAGCTCATTCTGGATAAAGATCCACTTGAGACTTTTATGATCCGTCACTAGGGTAAACTTGTTACCTAGCAAGTAGTGTCTCAAAAGCTTGAGAGCATGGATGAGAGCTAACAACTCTAGATCATGGGTAGCATAATTCTTCTCATGGCTCTTCAACTTCCTTGAAGAGTATGCTACAGGATGACCCTCTTGTATAAGCACACATCCTAAGGCAAGTGTGCTAGCATCAATTACTACTTTGAACTCCTTACTAAGATTCGAAAGTTTCAGGATAGGTGGTGATACCAAACTTTTCTTTAATCTATCAAAGCTAGATTGTTCGGCAGTTGGCCATGCAATCGATGTTTGCTTCTTCAGTAGATCCATCAGAGGCGCTGTAATCAAAGCATAGATTTTGATAAAGACCCTGTATCATCTTGTCAAACCAAGAAAACTGCGTATTTCTTTGACAGTTGTTGGTATTGGCCATTCTAGAACATCTTTGACTTTGGCTGAATCCAGTGAGATTCCTTCCGCTGACATGATGAATCCTAGATATTCAATTTGACATTTGAAGAATGCACACTTCTTCATCTTGGCATGAAGCTTGTGTGCTCTCATTGTCTCAAGGACAATGTGAAGTTGGGGTTCATGATCTTCTTCCTATTTGGAGTAGACTAAGGTATCGTTGAAGAAGACGAGTACAAAGTCATCAAGATATGGCCTAAAGATATCCTGCATTAGCCTGCTGATGGTGGCAGATGCATTTGTCAGCCCAAACGACATGACTAGGAACTCAAAGTGTCCATATCTTGTGTTGAATGCCGTCTTTGGGATATCTTCTTCCTTGATTTTTTATCTGATAGTATCCAGACTTGAGATCAATCTTGGAGAAGATCTTCGCACCTTGAAGACAGTGAAGAAGTTCATCTATTCTAGGAATAGGGTACTTGTTCTTAATGGTTGATTGATTCAACCCTCTGTAATCAATACACAGCTGAAGCATTCCATCTTTCTTCTTCTGGTACAGCACTGGAGCTCCCCATGGTGAGTTGCTAAGATGGATGTAGCCTTGATCTAATAGTTGCTTGAGTTGCTCGTTTAGCTCAATCGCTTCCGGGATAGACATTCTATATGGCCTCTTTGCAATTGGTGTAGCTCCTGGCACTAGCTTAATTTCATGGTCAACTTTCCTTTGAGGCGGAAGTTCTATCAGCTCTTCAAGGAATACATCTGCGTACTCCTTTAGCCATGAAGGTCCTTCACTAGACTCCTGATTCAGATCTAGCTTATTAAGCTTAATCAAATAGACAGGTAGTCCCTTTCTAACTCCATTTATTATCTGAGATGCTTTGGCCAATTGAATTTTTGACTTTCCAGCCTCTCCTTGAGTTGTGACCAATTTCCCTTCAGAGTTTTGAAAGGAAACTTGGCCCTTTCCACAACGAAAGTGGGCATCATTAGGTTTAAGCCAATCCATTCTGAGCAAACACTCATGGATACCTAGGTTCATGACCTTGAATATGACCGAAGTGGACTTTCCTCCCTAGAAATAATTCCACCTTAGCAGTTTGCCTAGTACAAGTGACCTCACGACCATTTGCTAATTCCACAAGCAAGGTAGGTGCTTCTATTGTGGATATTCCTAATCTTCTTGCACAAGTTGGTGAAATAAAGAAATGTGTATTGCCACAATCAATCAAGGTTTTGAAGCCTTTACCTTGATAATCCGCTGGTGTATGAATCACTGCAAATTGGTGATTCGGGCCTTTCTTATGAAGGGCGACATGGACCGTTGCCCTCTCAAAGTCTGCTTCCATGGTCGGGTCTTCTTCTTGGCACATTTCCCTGTTGGCAACAGAGGTGGTTCTTCCTCTGCCCCGGGTGGCAGCTCCTTGGCCATGGGCGGTTCCTTGGAATGGTCCTTGACGTTGTTCTCCGCCAAGTTTGGGACATTGCCTTTTGAAATGACCGGGCTCATTGCAATGGAAGAAACAGAGGTTGCAACCATTATCTTGGGTAGAAACAAAGTTATTGACATTGTTGGTCCTCGCTTTCTTCCTTTGTCCCTGGTTTTGACCTTGAACTCTCTTTGCTTGGGACCTATACACTACTTTGTTCTGATCATTATAAGGCCAAGTCTTGTTACTTCTTGGCCTGATCTGCACCTCCTGAATTATGGGCGTAGCTCGAATGAGTGCGTCCTGAAGATCTATTGGGCACATTGATTCAAGGCGGGTGTTTACAGGTGGGTTTAATCTGGCACAAAACTTTGACACCTATTGTGTCATATCCATTTGTGGTGCATACTTCAAAAGAGAGACAAACTTTGAGTAGTATGCGTCAAGAGTCAAACCAAGTTGTTTCAGCTCATAGAACTCATTCATCTTGTGCATGCGGTACGTAGGCTTAAGTATCTTCCTTGCACAACTTTTTTCAGCTTTTCCCAGGTAACGGACCCTTTAGAGATCCCTTGGTCTCTGCACTATTGCTTCCACCAAAGTCTGGCTTCGCCAGTGAACTTCAGCTTGGCGAGCATTGCTTGGTTGGTGGGTGCAGTACTACGGGCCGCTTCAAAGTAATCTTCCATGGACTCCATCCAAATCTCAGCATTAGCTTGGACAGTCCTTCCTTTGCTGTCAAATTCTGGCGGCTTGATCTGTTTGAGAAGAAACTTCTTCTTCTGAATCACAGTCGTACTTGGTGTAGGGGTTGGACTAGGAATCTGTACGTGGGGTTGTGCCTAGGTATGAGATTCTTAACGTTAACAACTCGCTAAATGTTACTTACATTACATTTCACACCCAATTCAGCTTTCAGACAAGAAACCCAATCACTCAACGTTTTATCAATACTCATAGTCAAGACAACTATTGATAAGAAGAAGTATTATTTCATTCATATGGGCATAGCCCTTTTGAAGTACAATATTTCTTGGGATGGTAGAGCAAACTGATACATTAATTTGGGGAGAATAAGGTTGTGTTACATTCAGCTACGGGAACTGGGTAATAGTATGGATTTGGGTCATGGATCTTCAGGAATAGATAAGTCATTGGAAGAATAGGGTATCCTTTCCTTTGGTAATCATTCTTCTCATATCGTCCCAACACCTTGATCCTATCGGTGGGGATTATGCGAGTCACTTCCTTGTACACATATGTGTTCACCTTAACCTTCCGACCTCCGACATGTAAAGTTGCATTTACGTGAGCCTCAACAAAGATGAACAGTTTCATGATCTTCAGGTCCTCCAACCACTTGATTCTCTTTAGGTTGGTTCGAAGGTATAAAAATCGGTGGGCAGCTATATAATAGCTTCCTGAATCACCCGTCCATCTCTGTTCCACGTACAGAGGCGATGGATTGTAAATGCGGTCTAGGATGTTCATCATATCGATCCTTTGTCGATAATCCGAGGCATGTATCGCGGTCATAAACATGACTTGGAACACTAAGAATCTGTTCCGTACTTCATGACTCTGCAAGACAGCATCGATAAGTAAGGAAATGTTCTTAACAACAACATTTGCTTTACTTCTTCTTATTAAGTTTTCCTATAAAGTCAGATCCTTCATTGGTTTTCTCTGATATCAACTGTAACGTGTCCACTTGTTTGTTTGCAGGACACGTCTTAGCAGCCCATCGAAAAGAGGGTCTAGAAAGCTCCACCCGGCACTCCCATGGAATGTTACGGGGTTTGCGATCTAGGTCTTTTCGTGTTTGCCACGTAGCAAAAGTATTCCGGCCGTTCCCACTTAGGATCAACATGAATCAGGGTTTCTCTAATGATCAAATTCCTAGAACGACAGCTAGTGTCAAACCCCAGGCGAACTACTTTATGCAAAAATGTCAGGGTCAAAGCAGATTCATGGTGCACTTGGTTTAAGAAGAATGGGAAACGAGAGGGATGAAAAGCTCGACCTCTCTGCCCATAAGGCATGGTCCCATTCTGTTTTCCTAAACAACATAAATTGAGATTCCAGTAACCTGAACTCTAGTTGCGTGCTATTCATTTCCTTTGAGAAAAGTTCCTTGCTGTCCATTTCGCTGAGAAAAGTTCCCGGCCAACCGGGACCACCCATCCGTAGGACGGACCCATGGCCACATCCACCAGACTTTCCTCAGGGTTGCTTTAGTTGTCTAATTACCTACCACATTTAGTTGGACACGCATAAAATAGCTTCCTTAATTAGCCAATTAATCACCAGTTCCTTCACGTAATCTTAACACTTGACATAGAAAAACAGTTTCAAACAAGTTCCTTTACATCATTTGATCTTATTTATCTTTGAAATACATGCAGCTTGTAGGCTAATCCATAATCTACTTGAAGGCAATCCATAATCCACCCGAAGGCTATCCAGCAATCCACAAGGATTACCAATCCAAGATTCCACCCGTAGACTAGTATACAGGCCACGAAATCCAATCTCGAGTCGTGTTGGCCTCTTGTGCAGGGCTCAGAATGCAAGGGATTTACGACCAGACCCCCCTGGCACCCTAGCGTCCTCATGATCCAAATAGCGCCCAACAAAGGGACCTCTCGCGGCGGGTTCGGTCCACGTTCCAAGCGCGGCTAACAACCCCCTTGGTTAGGGTAAGGCAGACAATCGGGGGTAACTGATGCTGCCTCTCCCTTCAGGCCTTCAACCTGAAGCATTAATTGCCTTTCCATCTTTAGTTCCTTGAGCAAACAATGCAAATAGTGCTCCTATACTGTTACAAGCACAATTAATCCAATGGTCGTTTATTTGGCCAAGTGCTAAGAAGTGAATCGTTATCTCTAAATACATCCACGGAATCAATTGCGAGTTGGAAAGATCCCTAAGGTTTTATTTATTTACCCTTATATCCTTGGGTTAGGGTCATACCCTATCAACCCAAATTAACCGATTTGTTAGGCTTCTTAAGTTAATACAGTAATTCCTGGCAACCATGTCGCTCTAACTTGATTGATCCACTGCTTACCAAGCAATACATAACTTCCCTTAACTTGGCAAATCAGCCCAAGAAAGGTGATGTAGCAGGATGTCCACTCATCCTCTTGCAAGTTAGACTTGCGCTAGAACTTGCCAACCTTATTCCGAGGGGTGGAAAATTTATCTTGTGGTTAAACCACAAAGCCGTGCGACGTTGCAACTTGTTGCACAAGCATCTCACCTAACTCATGGGATCATTTCACCCATTGAACGGCATTTCCTGGTCAAGGAATTATGTTTAATCAAGATGTAGGGTTTGGAGTGTCTTCTTACCCAAACCAACCCTAATTGTACTACGCCGATAACGTTCGGTCCTAGGGTTTCCAAACTCAATCAAAGTTTTAGCATTAGGTTGATTGATCCTTAGAGTAGAAACCCTAGATCATTGTTTGCATGGGCATCCAATTAACCCAAACATTCCGTGAATGTGGGTAGGACCTTTGGATTTGAGGGTTTTGACTTGGCATCCAAGTATGATACTAGGCTGCATTTCTAAGGTGCCAAGCCCTAGCTAGTACTTGAGGTGTTTATCGTATCAACTAAAGATGCCTATATTAATCCCTAACGGTTATAATATTACAAGTGATTTAGCTAAATTGATCTACTTGTCTTGCGGCGAGAACGATCCTTTTCTAGAGATGCTAAGCTTGTTCTAGAGGTGTAAATAATTGCATGATACGATTCATTACTTTTAGGAAACTATAAGGATTTCAATAAACCTTCTCTTTCCTTGCTATAGTCGTGGCGAATGACAATTTGGAGAATAACTTATGTAGGACCTACTAGGATTTAAATCAAGGAACTATGCCTACAACCCTTTTGTCTAAGCATTTGAATGTCATGCTTTTGATAAGCCATGCAACCTTTCCTAAATGCAACTCTTGATGAAATGAATTTTTCGCATGATGAATATGTAACATGCAACCCTTTTCTAGATATAACATTGTTAATGAAGTTCATGTGACATGCAACCTTTAATTCGTTCGATAAACATCTTTGCATGCAATGTGCAAGTCTGTGGTCCCATTTCCATGCTAATAATTCTATCCATGCGAGTCATAATGTAATATTTCTGCTAAAAAATATTACGAGCCCACGTGAGTTTCAGGAAAATGACAATGCCGGCATTGTGGTTACGGACGGCACGGTCTTTAAATAGTATACTCTCCATTGGCCAATCGAGACTAAAGACTATAAGAAACCCACATATCTTCATGTGAACCTCCTCTTGGGAAGAGGTCAAGAGGATAATTGATAAGATTTATGGCAAAAAAAAAAATTAACCCTTCTTTCCCCCCAACCGAAGGCTGTGATGGAGGAGAGGGAGTAAGGCACGGGTACATTTTATCCTAAACACCTAAACCACGAAGGAATCGCTTAGGAATGGTTAAATCGATGCAACATATCCCAAGTGCTAACTAGGGTTTAGCACGTTGAGGACATGAACTAGTTGCTCTTATTGCCAAGCTGGAACTCTCATACCCTAAAGACCTGCCCACATTCACCGAATGTAGTGACAATAGGACATACTTGCAAGAAACGATCTAGGGTTTCTACCCTAAGAATCACTTGATTAAAAAGATGAAACTCGGATCGAGTTGGAACCCTAGGACTGACGATGTCGGCCTAGTGCAATCAGGAAGGGATTGGATATAAAGGCACCCTAACCCTGTTTACTATCTAATCATGATTCCATGATTAGAAGACACCGTTTGATGGGTAAAATAGTCCCATGGATTAAATGCCACACTTGTGCAACAAGTTGTAGAGTTGCATGATCTTGTGGTTTGATCATAAGGGAATGGCCAATTCCTCAGAATGAGATTGGAAGATTCTTGCACAAAGTTATCTTGCAAGAGGATGAGTAGTCGTCCTGATATAGTACCTTTCTTGGGAAAAGTGACAAAGATAAGGGGATTAGATATTTGATTGGAAGCAAAGGAACGATCAATAATTTGGAGCAACATACTTTGTGTTAATAAAACTTAAGGTATTGGTTAAGTTGGGTTAATCCTTCTCTCCAATTGCATCCAGCATTCGATCCGTTGAGTGCTACTTGGAGCAGAGGATACTTGGGTGCCAAGGTGGGCCTCTGGACGTAAATCCCTCGCCTTTCGTGCCCTGCACAAGAGGCCAACGTGACTCGGGATTGGATCTTGAGGCATGCATACTAGTCTACAAGCGGAATGTTGGATTAGTAATCCCTGTGGATTGTTGGATAGCCTTCGGGCGGATTATGGATAAGCCTACGAGCTGGACTTTATAAATGTATTCCAAAGATAAATATGATAAGTTGTTGAAAAGGAACTTGTTGACATTGCTTTTCTATGTCAAGTGCTATGGTTACGTGAAGGAACCGATGCCTAACGGGCTAATTAAGGAAGCTATTTGATGCATGTCCAACTAAAATGTTGTAGGTAATTAAACAACTAAAAAAACTTCAGGAAAGTGTAATGGATGTGGCGATGGGTCTGTCCTACGGATGGATGGTCCCGATTGGCTGGGACCTTTTCTCAATCATGATGGACAACAAGAAGATCGTTTCAAAGGAAATGAATAGCAAGGGCGACCTAGACCCTAGGTTATAATAATCCCGGTTTACGTTGTTTTAGGGGAACGGAATGGGGCTATGCCTTATGGCAGAGAGGTCGAGCTTTGCATCCCTCTCGTTTCCCATTCTCCTTGAACCAAGTGCAGCGTGAATCTACTTTAGCCCTGGCGTTTCTGCGTAAAGTAGTTCTCTTGGGGTTCGACACTAGTTGGCGTTTAGGAAATGACCACTAGGGAAAACCCTGATTCAGAACAGTTCTAAGTGGGAACGGCTACAATACTTCCGCTACGTGCCAGACGCGGAAAGTCCTAGATCACAAACCCCGTGACATTCCATGGGAGTTCCAGGCGGAGCTTTCTAGACCTCCTTTCCAATGGAGTGCTAAGATGTATCTAGAAGGGAACAAGTGGACACGTTATAGTTGGTATCAGAGTGAACCAACGAAGGATTTGTTTATAAGAAATCTTAATAAGAATAAGTAAAGAAAATGTTGATGTTCCAAACATTTCCTTACTTTCGATGTTGTCTTGTAGAATTATGAAGCATGGAATAGGTTCTTAGTGTTTTGAGTCATGTTTATGATCGCGATGCATTCCCCGGATTATCGACAAAGGGTTGGGATGATGAACATCCTAGATCATATCTATAATCCATCAATTTTGTATGTGGAACAAAGATGGATAGGTGACTCAGGAATCTACTATATAGCTGCCCACCGGTTTGCATACCTTCAAACCAACCTAAAGAGGATCAAGTGGTTCGAAGACCTGAAGATCATGAAGCTGTTCATTTTTGTGGAGGCTCATGTAAACTCAACTTTACATATTCGATGTCGGAGGGTTGAGCTGAACTCATATGTATATGAGGAAGTTACCCATGTAGTCCCCGCCGAAAGGATCAAGGTGTTGGGGCGCTATGAGAAGAATGGGTTCCAAAGGAAAGGATACCCTAATCTTCCGATGATTTACCGATTCCTAAAGATCCATGACCCGAAACCATACTATTATCCAGTTCCGGTAGATAAATGTAATACAACATTATTCTCCCCACACTAAATGTAACAGTTGCTCTATCATCTCAGGAAATGTTGTACTCCAAAAGAGCTATGCCCATATAAATGCAATAAGACTTCTTGTTATCAATGTCTGTCTTGTCCATGAGAATTGATAAAAAGTTAAGTGGCTAGGATTCTTGGTTGATAGCTGAATTGGGTATGAAATATAAATCATAACGATTAGCGAGTTATAACATTAAGAATCCTTTATTGAGGCACAACCCTAGGTACAGATTCCCAATTTTCCTCCTACATCAAGTACTCGCGTAATCCAGGAGAAGAAGTTTCTTCTCAAGCAGATTAAGCCGTCTGAATTTGATTGAACTCCATATTCCGGATTTTGGGAATTTCCCATCAATATGGGAAAACCAAATCAAAATGGATTTCATAAATTTTGGGAATTTCATTAATTTGGAACTTGGTGCAATTAAACATATTACTGCTTATGGTTGTTTCCAAGAGATTGAAAAAAACTCAAAAAGGTGGTGTTAATAAACACCTTAGTTTTAATATCCTTGAAATATTCAAGGAAAATCTTCAGTAGATGGATTCATGTAGACTTTCTTTAGCCTTCAATACAACCTTTGGGGGAATTTTGATTTTTTTGGGAGATTTTGTACCTTTTTTCATCCAAGAGAAGACAATGCTATCTATTGTTTCCCATCGTTCAGGATCTTTTTTGTTGCACATCTAATATTTATCCCAACAATTAAAATACACCTCTGCATCTGTAGCATTTTGACGACTACAAACTGGTGCCCAATATTGTATACGTACCTTGTTGAAGTTTTTGGAATGTCTATTTGTATCGACCTCAGTTTGTGCAACACCAAGCCATATTGGATATATTGGATCTGAAGGTCTAACAAGCACAAAGTCATCTTTCTTAACATCAAGCATTGGTTCAAATGCATGTTTGGGTCATTTGCTCAGAGGACCACAATAGTGATCATTCAACTCTTCCAATCCAATGTAGTCATCTGCATTATCTACATCTATATTGGTTACATCACTTTGTGTTCTTGGCCAAAAATCTATGAAAAATAAATCTTCTTGGACATTTGGAGTTTGAAGAGCATAGATCATATGTTTCCAATAATCAATCACTAGTGTTATAAACTTTGTGAACTCTGCTTCAGGTCCTTGTACATTTGACCATCTTTCCCAATACTTCAGATAATCTTTAACTCCACTTAAAACTTCTTGATGATCCTTAACGTACTCAAACATGGGCAGCAACATTGGAACACCCTTTGGAAGAGTAGGCTTTCCTGCAAGGTCTCTCTTCCATAATTCAATGCCACCTTCTCTTGGTAACCAGTCTGGGGACTTTGTATGCATCTTGTATTGCATGAGAGGTGTATCTCCTTGCATATAAAACCGAAATTGAAGAGGTTTTGAGTGACCAACAAGTGTATCTTTTGAATCACACAAGTATCCCTCAATGTATCTCTTAAAGTCAGGCACATGTGTCAATAAGAAAGGTGTAGGACTAGTCATCTGGCATGATTGAAAATGTTGCATAAGATGAGGAAAAGTGAAGGTCATGCTCGTCCTTAGCTTCTCTGAAAATTTGCTGAACATTGCATCGATGTCTTCATGTGTATGACACACCATGAGAAACCCAAGCTGGATCATCTTGAATGTTCCTCGTGCAACAAGCAATGATAGATATGCAAAGAGATAGCGATTTTTGTTTTCTGACCGACAATTATCAAGTTGTAGAAGTAAGTTCTCTGGCAATCGTTTGAAATGATGATGGTCATCCTGTGGTGTATTATCTTCCATGCATGATTTATTTTGTGCAACACCTTGATGGTGGTCTAGTGCTTTTTTTGAGTTGAGGGCATTTAGTAGCACAGAGGTTGATCTTGGCATTCCATCTACTTGTAGATCACCATTTGCATGCCTATGTAGTCGCTCCAAGTTCCTAAAGCACAATGACAATGAGGCAATTGTGAAGTTAGGATCATGAGGCCATAGATCAAGTGAGAAATGTCCATATCTACCTTCTCCATGTCCATGTGTAATCATGCCTGTTAAAGAAACTGGTAGTTGAGTAGATCTTTCAGTCTCTTTTGATCGAAGCCTTAACCTAGGGATAGCTGTCTTTTGCTGGTCCATTTTATCATGTATGATGCACAAGTTTTTATCTGGATCTAATGTTGAGGCCAAGCGCCAACTGTAGTATATGTTCTGACAACTTTGTTGTTGTAGCATGTGACATTGACGCTTCTTTAGAAGCATATTTCGCTCTTGAAGACACTTTGTTGCTGCAAGTTGTTCTTTGATCTCTGAGAAAATACTACATTTGGAGAACTCACTTGTCTTTGCTAAGGTTACATGCTTCAACTCTATGTTCCAATACGATTGAAGGTGGACAAGGACATTTGCTTACATCCAATACCACTCAATGTTGTATTTACTTCTGCCCATATATCTACCTGCTTATAAACATCTGGGATGACCAATCGTGTCTCCCTTGATCCATCTTGCATTGTTCTACTCTTGTGTGGCATTTGCTCTGCATTCTTCTTAACAAAGTCTCTAAGGATGGCTCTTCCCATCTCTGTGTGATCCCAAGCTGCTCTTATTACCCCCTTGTTTCCATGCATTGCCCTCCTCACGCCATGCTCAAATTGTGTTTTGTACCTGTAAAAAGATGTCTTTGGGATTCCATGAATCTCATACCATGCCCTTCCACATACCACTTGTCCATTGAAGATAAAGCTGTACTTCCTTGTTCCCAAGTAATCAATCCTGCATGATGATTCAAACTTGTCATAAACATAGTTTGTGTGGTCTTCAAATTGCAATCCCCAAAAGTATTTACGTAATTGTTGCATTGCTTCTCTATTAGCAAACTGACAACACTTTTCTTGGCAACAATCAATCATGGAAACCTGTGAAATGGAGTCCATAGAAGTCCTCAAGTTTGCACCCTTAGGGGCAATAATTCGAGGCTTTCTATTGACCATACAATATGATCTCTTCTGAACAAAAATTGATTTTTTTGCAGAAACATAATCTTCATTGGTATTTTCCATGTTTTTGGCACAAGCATTTGTAGAGACAAATTGCATGTATGATTGTTGTTGTAGCAGTGATGTTCCATCATCAAAGGTGACTTGTTTAATAGGCCATCTTTCCAAAGTGACACAGTGGAGGTTGTCATCTATGTATGTTCCTGTGGTTTGATCAAGGGCTTTATCTACCACCACACCAACATCCTCTTCTCCTAGCAATTCAAAGTTTATCACATCATATGGAAAAGCCAATAATAAAACCCCTGTCCCAACACACATAGTGTTGCCTTCTATCCATAGCATCACTCTACGTTCTCTCCAACTTTCACGAATGCTAAGCACATCAATATCCTCAGAAGATAGGACATGGTTTGATTCGTAATCATCTCCTTTGTCATGAATTGTTATTGAGTTTGAAACAACCACCACATCTTTCTTTTCCCATTTTGCAAAACCACCTACAGCTTCATGAACCTTCGTTGCATCAATTGTTGGGAATGGCAAATACGCTGCTACATTTAAACATTTATCAATAGCCACTGAAATATATCCATCTTCAAGTGTTTCTCCATGGCATGTCTCATTTGAATGTATTGCATGCACTCTACCAAGTGCAACAATCTCATGATCAACTAGCAAATTCACAGTTTCTCCAAAATAAAATTCGTTATTCATGATACCTGTACAAGTGAGAAAATGGAGATTTTATCATTTGTATGTTGTCACCTCTGAGAAAGAAGAAAATAGTGATGAAATTGCTAAATACAATGAAGTATCAAATTTCATTGAAACAAAAAAAGTACTTAAACATTAGATAGAGTGAGTCCAACTTCCATAATAGAAAGCATTAATGGAAACATCGTACAGAAAGAAGGGGATAGATTTGACCATATGGCCAAAAACAAACTTTCTCATGAATTGTGCCGCCCTAAAGTAAATAAGAAAAGTTTCTTCTATTATTTTTAGTTGCCTTGATTTTACTTTATTTTAGTAGCTACTCTTTGAGTAAGCCAAAACTTCAACACGAGAACAATTATCAAAATTATTTATAATGTGTATAGGAAAAGATTTAGCCACGTGGTCAAAAATCTATTGTATGTTTTCCATACCATAGCAAATATAAAAATTATTTGTGATCCCCATAGGGGAAAACATAGTCAAAGGATTGAAACCTTTGTTGTATGTATTTCACATGAAAAAATGATAAAAGCTCATTGTGGTCTCCATAGAAAAATATTTAGCCAAATGGTCAAAACTCAAGCCAAATACATATAACAAGGATAAAAGTTCATTGTGATCTTTATGGAAAAGGATTTAGCCAGATGGTAAAAACCTCTATTGCAACTATTTTAGACAAGACTTAGGATTAAAATTCTTTGTGATATCCACAAGATAAGATTTAGCCATATGGTCAAAACATGTATTTAACTTAGATGATAGCAAGAATAATAATTTTTTGTGATGTCAATAGAACAAGATTTAGCCAAATGTTCAAAGCCTTTATTGTATGTCAACAAGAATAAATAATTTTTGTGATCTCCATTGGAAAATATTTGATCAAATGATCAAAACCTTTATTTCATGTATTCCACATGACAACAAGGAAAAATATATTTTTGAGAAACTTTGACCTTGTGCTTAAATGTTGAAACCACAATGACCTCTAAAGAATAGGAGATTTCATTCACTATGACATAAAGTTATAAATATTGAGAAAATTTTAGCATCAATTAGAAGCTATTTGAGAAGAAAAGATAATTTTTATCATGGTTAAATATTTATAAATCTTATACTACCTACTTGTTGATAATAGTAAAATGTATCATATTACATTTTATTTTTAAGTTATACTATTAGTCTAAATCATGTTATATTAGTATATCGTACTATGTGCATATTATGGAATATATTATCAAAATATAATTTAAAAATATATATATTAAATTAATTTATTAATAATTAATAAATATAATTTAAATATATTAAATTATATTTTGTAAGATTATGTATATTAAATGTATCTAATATGTAATGTGTAATATCATTGAGGATTTTGAACCCACCTTAGTGATAGTTCGAGAGTAGAATCTCTAGTAGGGTAGGATAGAGAGTATGTAGGAAAAATCTCTAGCTGTGGAAATAGGGGCAATATCACAATGGTGGGTTCTTAAGGAGGGGTAAGGGGGAAAGAGCTGGTCTAGGAGAAATGCCCCTAGTGAGAGTTTGAGGGTAATGTCTTCCTCAGTGGAGGTTTGGGAGCAATGCCCCTAGTTGGGGTTTCAAGATAGCACTCGTTGTAGGGATTTGGGGGCAAAGCTCCCAATGGGGGATTTAAGCGGTAGGGCCCTTGGTGGAGGTATGCGGGCAACACCCCTAATAGGGGGTTGGGGGTAGTGTCCTTGATGGGGGTTTGGGGGCAATGCCCCTAGCGGGGGTCCGAGGGTAGTGTCCCTAATGTGGGGGTTTGGGGGCAATGTCCCTGATGGGGGTTTGGGGGCAACGCCCCTAGCGGGGGTCCGAGGGTAGTGCCCTTGGTGTGGGGGTTTGGGGGCAATGTCCCCAACGGGGGGTCCAGGGGGCAATGCCCCCTTGTAGGGGTCTGGGGGCAACGCCCCCAGCGGGGGTTCGCGGGCAGCGCCCCCGGTGGGGGTTTGGGGGCAACGCCCCCAACGGGGGGTCCGGGGGGCAGCGCCCCCCTGTGGGGGTCTGGGGGCAACGCCCCCAATGGGGGTTTGGGGGCAGCGCCCCCGGTGGGGGTTTGGGGGCAACGTCCCCAACGGCGGGGTCCGTGATGTATAGCCATTACATGATTTTTAAAAAAATCACAACTTGAAATCTTTAATAAAATTAAAAAATAGACACAAAAATAAGATCTAAATCTACTCGTATTTCGTAACAAGTTATGGTTATTCGAATAGCGTGATACATTAAATGATTCGTTTCATGAGTCGGTCTTTACAACTAATCATGACGTTTTTCAAAATGAGTTTCTCTTCCCCTCCCTCTCTCTTGCACGTAACTCTCTAACCTGGGCGTTTTCTCTGTTGCGTTTTTACAGTTGTAGGTTTCGCATCTCTGATCCTCTGCGTTTTTATCTCTGCTCTCCTATCGCCCCTCTCTTGCTATAGGTGTTGCAGCCCTAATCTTTGGCAGTTCTATCCCCCTCCTCTTCTTTGACTACTCTCCACTGTTTCATTTTCTCAAACTAAAACAGATTGTGCAGTGCAATTTCTGGTTTGAATCTGGGTATTTCTTTGACTACTCTCCACTGTTTCATTTTCTCAAACTAAAACAGATTGTGCAGTTCAATTTCTGGTTTGAATCAGGATATTTGTTTGACTACTCTTCACTGTTTCATTTTCTCAAACTGAAACAGATTGTGCAATGCAATTTCTGGTTTGAATCAGGGTATTATGACCAAAAGTACGTGCATCTTCAAATCAAAAATCTTGTTAGTGAATGATCGCTAGTCCACACCGTGCCTGCTCCTACTTCACAGGTGATTTCTGTTACGTTGGCATACATTACTGACCTACTAATTACAACAGGTTTTCAACTTTTCCCTACTTCATTTCTGATTTTGAGTTAAACTACATTGATTATGACCATTTCAATCCATACAATTACTACAAATCACACTACTACTCTTTTGTATGATTAATATTGAATAATATTAAGATCAAACACCAAAAGCATTTTCTAAATAAGAATCATGTATGAAAACTAAATGCAATATGTATTTTTGTATATGTATTTCTATAGCAATGAGATTAGGCACTCACTCTTGAGAATTCAATGTCTTCTTCTTCTTCTCGATTGCTTGATTGATCTCCTGGAGTGCTTGTGTTTTTTGTTGTCCAACCACTACCTTGCAAGTGATAGCTTCACTCTACGTCAATATTGAAAACATGACTTCTTGCATTGTTGAAAATACTCTTTTTTTTGTGAATATGAAGTATATGATTTGTGTAATGTTGAAAAAAGTCTCTTAGATGTGAATATGGAATAAATGGTTTGTACAATGCTTTTATCAATGATGAGTGCTTTCAAAATACTAGCCTTTCTTTCTATTCTGTGATGCTATATACCTCAAGATTTTGCCTCAATGCTAAACCTAGCCTTATATTTATTGTATCATTCTGTAATATTAGAGCATTTTATCAAGTTCTTATACATTGTATTATACTTTACTATATAGAACTTTCCATTATATTGTATTTTCATAGTAAAAGCATTACCATCAGATTTTATGGTTACACTTTTTATAATTTTGCAATAAGCATATGGCTATACAATACTTACAAATACTCAATATGATTTTGCCATAGGATGTAATTTGATTTTCTAACAACACATATCATGATCTTTCATCAATTTATAGATTAAACCATATGGTCAAAAAATTTCTTGCAATATAAGAAGTACTTTTTGTTATTTTATTCAATACAATCTGAGATTTGGCCATGAGGTCAAATCTTTTCTTATAATATAAGAAGTAATTTATGTTCTTTTTTCCAATATACTATGAGATTTTGCCATGTGGCCAAATCTTCTCCTTAAGCTATCCCTTGGCCAAAATAAGGACTCCTGTAGTATCACAATATCTTGCAACCAATCAAGCACTTTGTTCATTTTACTACAAGAATGACATTTTACCATTTGGTCAAATGCTTTCTTATATTATCAACCCTTGTTTACTTCCAAAGGGAAAGGCTAGTTTCTACTTAGAATTTCTTACTTTCTATAATTTGGCCATGTGGTAAAATCTTGTCTTGCAACAAACGAACCACTTTTTTGGAATTTGATCCTAAAAAATTAAGACTAAATCTATGGTGGGTTCAATCACACAAATTTTGGGTATGCTAGATTTGGTTGTATGGAAAAATGTTCTAAGAAAAACATCTTCTATATTATCTCCAAAAAAGGAAGACCATGTTCTACTTGGAACTCCTTCATTACCTACTATATTTATAGGAAGTCTCGCCATGTGGTCAAAACTTGTTGTGCAACAAAAAAACCACTTTGTTTCCATTAACCATTTCTTTCATTTCAATTTTTCATTACTTCCTATAAATATCATATCATTTTGCCACAAATTAGCCACTTTTTCCATTCCACTACAAAATAAAAATTGGCCATATGGTCAAATCTTTCATTTTGTTATCAATGCTAGCATCCAAGAATCCCCATTCTTGTTTTGTTCAGCCATATGATCAAATCTAATCTCATAAATCTTACAAACCATGAGACTACTTTTTCATTCCATTATAAAACAATATTTGGCTATATAGTCAAATCCAATTTCACAGCATATCACAACAAATGAATCACTTTCTTCATATGGTTATGAAACTAGATTTGGCCATATGGTTAAAACTAGTTTATAGAAATCATCTTGTCTTGTAGGTTTTGCCATGAGGTCAAATCTCCACCTTTCAAGTGTTTTTCACTTTATCTTATATTGAAATCTATGGGATTTGCTACATAGCTATATTTGTTTATATGTGAATCTCATATCACAATAAATTGCATCCTCCCTTTAATTAGCCTTTAAGAACCCTATGGTAAAAAACCATGGCAAAGTTTCTAATCTGATAGATAAGTCTTATGACTAAATAGGATTTGACCACATGGCTAAAACCAATGACAATGTTTCTACAATATAGCTCATTTCAAGGGAAACTTACATGTGCAGTAATTAAAATGTTAACTTTGGGCCAAATGGAATTGTGAGATTGCTACATAACCACATTGATATATAGGTGGATCTCATATTGGACTAAATCTCATTCTTTGATTAAATAGGATTTGACCACATGGCCAAAAATCTTAGCAAAGTTCCTAGAGTATCATCCTTGCATAGGAAACTTACATGGAGAAGAAATCCAATATTAACTTAGGGACAAAATCATCCATGACATTTTCTACATAACCACAATGATTTTTCACTATATCTCATACCACACTCACACTCAACAATTCATTATCACTTGACCATTTGGTTAAGCCCATGGTCAAGTCTCACTATTAATAGAATTTGATCTTCTCACCGAAGTCCATGGCAAAGTTTTTACTATATGATTCTTGCAAGAGAAACATAATTAATGCTGACTTAGGGCCAGGATAATCCATGAGATTTGATACATAAGCACACATATTTATGGTTGGATCTCATACCACACTTAATCTCAAATTTCAATATTTCATTTTATGGAATAGTCCCTTTAGAGTACATTTGTCTTGTATTTCGTAAAATCTTGTGTTGTTGTGTTTTCAATTTTCAACTTAGAAATCTTATACATTTATTTGGGTTTTGTGAATTGTGAATATTTTTAAATCCACTTTTGTCTAACAACTTTTTTTCTTTGTAGAACTATTCAATGGCAAAGAAAGATAGCACATCCAAAAAGGAGACCCAAACCATTGATGGAGTTGGTGGTGGTTTTGTGTATCCATGGTATGTGGATGTTTATGATAGTCAAGGAAAAAGAGCTGACAATGTTGTCTTATTCACTTTGAAGATGATATTGCATTTTTTCAACAAGATGGTGTCATAGAGAAGATAACAGATGGATGTGCTGGGAAAGAGGGAATACCATGTAATCTTGTTAAGATCAAGGGAAAAAATGTAGTATACAAACTTGATCATTTGTCATTTCACTTTGCCAGTATTAAAGAGGATGAGGAATACTCTTTGAAAACAATGGGATGGACCTTATTTGAGGAGGTAAAGGGCACAGAAGACATTATATTAGCATTCCAAGCTGTTCAAAATAGTGAGCTACTTTCTCTATCAAGAAAATGTGATCGCCCCAACAAAAGAATGAAGCTCCAAGATAAACAAATAGACTTGAGATCTTCATCTTCTCCTCAAGAAGAAAATAATTCATGGAATCCCACAAGCTCAAAGTCAAAATCACCTCAACAAAGTTCCTTGTCACAAGCTCTTGTTGTTAGTATGGTTGCTAACACTCCTAAGAATGATGCCACTTTACCTTCCATGTTAGAAGTTACACCTGCAAAGCCAATAATTTCTCTTGAGGTCAAGGGAGTAGAAAGAACATTCGATTTTCCTGAAATAGTTAAGAAGAAGGGAAAGAAGGAAGAATCAGGATTTCACATGTTTGAAAAATTCTTTCCATTTGGGCCAACAACACAATTTCCTATTCTCGTTGATAGGTATTATGAGGCACCTCCTTTGTATGCTTATAGGTCACTATGTTGGGATTATGTAGAGAAGCTAACCACGTCTTTCATAAAGACTCCCATGAACCCAGCAACAACAGCATATCTTATGCCTTTTGTACAAGAGAACAATGAGAAGAGACCCATGCATCGTGATGAGGTGGATGCTAATAAGTTGGACACTTATAGTTATTGGATTATATCAGGGCTTCACTCAATTCATGCAGCAAAGATATATATTCAGAGTAATACTACACGTTGTCTAGCAACCAAGCATTTATACACCACAAGAAATGCTAGAATATTAGTTGATTATCCTGCAGAAATGTGCATTGAGCTTTCACGAATGACAAATATGGAATCACCTAATGTTATGAAGAATGCACCTTATGTTGAGCAACTTCAACAATTAAGAGATCAATGGTGGCTAGCATTTGGTTCTCCACCAAAACCCCAACAAGGGCTTTCTAAGAAAAGCTCTCAAAGAGTACCATGGCAGGTAATCATATATAAGCTTACCTTCTTTTTTTGTGAAGATTAGTGCGATTCTCTTTCTTTTGTTCTATGCTCACTATTTTGATCTTTTTTTTGCAGAGATTTGTGGCATACATTGGAGAAAATTGTGCATCTAGAGATTGCCATATGATTGTTAGCTCCCAAGAAATATTTGATAGTTGGATCAAAATCATGAAGAGATACTCTAGAGGTGAACTTATATCCCAAGAGGAGAGTTCGAGAAAAAAGGGAAGGCAACCTTCTCCTGCTGCATTTCGTTGCCTTATGGGTTTAAAGGATGGAGACATCCTTACACTACAAGAGGAGATCAATGAAGGTCATATCCTTTTTCTTAGAAACAAATGGGATAAGGAAGATATGATTAACATGGCAATAAGGGCTAAGCAAATCAAGCAAGATAGGGTCCTAAAGGAGGAATTAGTCACTCTTTTCAATGCTTCAGTTCCAGAAAGTAGCGCTGTGATGAAGACTTGGGAAGAGCTTGTTGATGATTATGATATCAATGATGAAGTCTACACAAAGATTTGGGCATTTGCAATGATTGGGTATCAAAGAAGCTCACACGCGGAGCTGATGCAGGGTCCCTACCAAATGGAGCAAAAGGTATTGTGAACTTCCTAATTGGAAAAAAGCAAAATTCTCTTTAATCCTCCACTACTTCCCCTTGGCGTGTATATGTTGTCGGATGCAATCTAGAAACCTTTGATCTTATACATAATGTTTACAGAGATCCAATTACCATTGGGGTTGTTGTTCTAGATGCAGCACATGGGGTTGAGGGAATGAAATGGGACTCTATAAAGTTTGGAAAGGTTGTATCCACTCTACTACAAATGACATGTGAACCTAAAAAATTCATGTTGTTATCATTTCTTGATCGAAAGCAAATGGCAGCTTTGGAAAATTCTCTTGAAAGCATTTCTTGCAAGTATCGCATGCTAGTTGGTAGTGCTGACTTCCTACCAATGGATAGAACGTTTGCTTTTGGATCTATAGATTCTTTTGTGGTTTTGACATTAGTGACCATGGAGAAAAGCTTCATCAATTTTGAGCGATATATAAACAATGTCAACAAGCCTTCCATTTTGGACTTTGAAGGCTTGGACAAGGAGTGCAATGATGAAGTTCTTGAAGAAGAACAAAGGATTGCAAAGGCCGTTTTGAGAAAGAAAATGAAAGTTATGGAAACTACAATCAAAGCATTCAATGATGCTCATGAGGTTGTATTTGATGTATATGCAAGTGGACTTGCATCTAAGGTGGCATTGATAAATCATATGAAGACTATTGCAGTGGTTTGCAACACTCAAGAGCAAAGAGAGGTTGAAGCAAAATTGTGGAGGGTCCATGAGAGTACCAAACAAAATTCAAACTCCCAAGAGGTTCTTCCTACTGAAGTTCAAGTTCTTGAAGTACCACCCGAGGGCATAGAAGAATCAAGCCAAGATATAGCAAGTCTAATTATGAAAGAGAAATTAAGGGCTACTTCAGGTGTTTAAACTCAGTTCCTTCTCCTTTCATCGAGGAAGACACATTGATGTAATTTTGATTTTTTTCTTGAGAAGTTACTTCCATTAGCATTTGCAATATTTTCTTTCTTTGATGATATTAATTAAAGAAACTATGTCTTTGGTTTTTTAATATTTTATAAAAGGTACCAAGCATGTTTGGTTTAAATTTTTTATCTAAGTATATATTTTACCAAATCGGTATCAAAGAGCTCATTAAAATTTAT
Organism: Lygodium microphyllum; assembly: GCF_053477565.2. Classification (NCBI taxonomy): domain Eukaryota; kingdom Viridiplantae; phylum Streptophyta; class Polypodiopsida; order Schizaeales; family Lygodiaceae; genus Lygodium; species Lygodium microphyllum. The sequence continues at coordinate 8,442,538 of NC_141162.1, read as the reverse complement.
CATCCTTTGTAAGGATAACTATTTAATTGTAATCTAGTGTATAAGAATACTTATCATAATGAAAAGTTTGAGCTATCTATGTAAAATTTACTTAAGTCTATTTTAGATCTTATTTCAATTAAACTCTTATATGTGTTGTGTTATGATCTTGTCATGTTAGTTTTGGTTAGATTTGTCCACATGGTCAAATCTCTTATCTCTTATAGCCTCTTTTACTACATCACTAGTGTATGTCTATGCATGTACCTTAGGATAAGAAAGCCAACAATATATTGCACACCCCAAAAAAGATTCATTGTACCTCCCAAAGGAGTTTTACCTCAGTTATAAATATTGCAACAAAGATTTCTCTCCAATGTATCTTTTGAGATGTGTATATGGAATATTAAGGTAAAATCCTTGTTACAATTCGTGAGTTTAAATATCTATGGGATATAACTAGTTCAAAAATAGAATGGTTAGTCCTTAAGAAGAAACTATGAAAACTTATTCAAATAAAGTATAACTTATCTCAATTAAATTGTCATGTGTCACTTATATGTGACATAGTTTTGGTCACATGGTCAAAAGTATCATGTTTAAATTTTCTTTTAATAATTAGGACTAATAAACATCTTCTTTGTACATGCCATTTTGAAGGTCTTTTTAAAAATTGAGTATGTTAAATATTATAATGATAATATAATTTATGCAACTAATTACAAGAATCTATTGTTAATATCTCAAGTATACTTATAATTAGCGATAAAAAGTAGATATGGAAAAATGACTTTATTAGAATAGATTTTACTTCGAAAAATTTGTCATATATATGTTTTTCACCTCATGATATTACTTTTGATTAGATTTGACCACATGGTCAACAGTCTCTTTTCTTAAGACATCATTTTTTAAGTAGTACCTATTTATGTATTTGTCAATGTGAAGTTAAATTGCTTTAGTGTTCTATGCCAGTTTATAGCTCAAAAATTAGGTAGAATGATGAGGAAGTAAATGAATCTAATGTGCTTCTTTTTCTTCTTTGTAACTTCAACTAAGACATCTATGGTTGGATGTCTAGCAGATTCAACAACAGTAGAGCACGATGATGTGATTGATGTTTCCTTGATAAGAAATGCAACACAATTATGTATAATACTTGATCTCAATGGTCTTCTTTTACAACGATGCTTTGCTAAGTCTAAAAGGTTTCAAAGCTTTCAAATGGGAAAGCAATGGCTTATTCTTCGACCAGGATGTATGGAGTTTCTTGAAGCCTTATTTGCAAGATTCCAAGTGGGAGTTTGGTCAACACCTTTACATAAGAATGTCATGGCAATTATTAAGTGCTTGGAGATCCATGCAAAAAGGAAGTATCCTTTCTTCATGATTTGGGGCCAAGAACAATGTCATAGACATCGACTCAAAATCATATATAGGCCAGATAAGATGGGAGTAGACGCAATGTTCAAGCCTCTGAAGTATGTATGGGATCAATATGGAGATGTTTGTCAGCATACCAAGACTATTCTCATAGATGATAGTCCTTACAAAAGATGTCCAAATCCTGTTGAGAATTGCATTTATCCAAAAACATTTGATATTGATCGTGAAGACTCTATCTTGATCAAATAACTTCTACCATACTTGACTCGCTTAAGCAAATACCATGATGCACGTGAAGTCATCAAGTTTGATCGATATGGACAGGATCCAGTTCAATATGGACATGAATTGTATGCTCAATTCAAGGTTGTCATTGATGAATGGACCAGAGCAGAGAATGATGGTATTTCATCTTCATCATCAGCACCACACCAGACCATGATTGATAAAGATGGTATATATGTTCAATCTTCAATTACTTCTTGCTTCAAGAGACCATATATTATACAAACATCCTCAACAAATGCTTCACGTCATCCGTCTCTTACATTGAACAGCTCACAATTATCCATGTTGAAGCAAACTCCTTTAGTCTCTACTTTGAAAGATATGGAAGCAATGCAACTTGCTCATGAGTTAGGATATCACAAACATTTCATAAATGGTAGTGCAGCTAAACGTTTTATACAAAATCTACAAAATTTGTATTTTTCCAATATACATGATGTAACAAGAAGGCGCTGACTCTATATGGATTAATTTTGACTTTCATAATAGATATATCCCTTACATTAAAGGCTTTTGCATGGCTATGAAATATATGCTTGTTAGAAATTTAAAGTGTTTTATGTAATTACCTTGGTGTTTCTAAACACCACCAATATCAATGAGAGAATCTACTTGATGTTTCTTATTGTTTCAATAACATTAGTTAATTGTATTGAAATTTTTTATAAAGTGGTTTAAATCCTATTTTGTACTTTATGATAGTCTACTATACAAACATACTCAACAAATTCCTTGCATCATCTATCACTTACATTGAACAACTCACAATTATCCATGTTGAAGTAAACTCCTTTAGTCTCTACTTTGAAAGATATGGAAGCAATGCAACTTGCTCATGAGTTAGGATATTACAAACATTTCATAAATGGTAGTGTAGCTAAATGTTTTATACAAAATCTACAAAATTTGTATTTTTTCAATATACATGATTAACAATAAGGCGCTGACTCTATATGGACTAATTTTGACTTTCATAATAAATATATCCCTTACATTAAAGTATTTTATATGGCTATGAAATATATGCTTGTTAGAAATTTAAAGTGTTTTATGTACTTACCTTTGTGTTTCTAAACACCACCAATATCAATGAGAGAATCTACTTGATGTTTTTTATTCTTTCAATAACATTAGTTAATTGTGTTGAAATTTTTTATAAAGTGGTTTAAATCCTATTTTGTACTTTATAACCATCTACTATACAAGCATACTCAACAAATGCCTCACATCTTCTATTACTTACATTGAACAACTCACAATTATCCATGTTGAAGCAGACTCCTTTAGTCTCTACTTTGAAAGATAGGGATGCAATGCAACTTGCTCATGAGTTAGGATATCACAAACATTTCATAAATGGTAGTGCAGCTATCTACAAAAGTTGTATTTTTCCAATATACATGATGCAACAAGACAATGACTCTATATGGACTAATTTTGACTTCCATAGTAAATATATCCCTTACATTAAGGGCTTTTGCATGGCTATAAAATATATGCTTGTTAAAAATTTAAAGTGTTTTGTGTAGCTACCTTGGTGTTTTTAAACGCCACTAATATCAATGAGGAGAATCTACTTAATGCTTTTTATTCTTTCAATAACATTAGTTGATTGTGTTGAAATTTCTTATAAAGTGGTTTAAGTCCAATTTTGTACTTTATGTCTTAGCTAACAAATAAGTCTTGATTGATTATAAAATTTATGTCTATTTCTTTGGAAACACAAACCATTGGTCAAAGGTTAAATCTTTAGTCTTAGAAAAATCATAAACTTCTAGCTTGGTATATAAATCTTTATTTTATGATATGAAAATTCATTTAGCTAGTCAAAGTGTAAAACTCGTTAATTTTGGCCAAAGTCAATATCCATCTTGTCCATATAGTGTCAAGATAGATAGAAATTTTGAATAAAATATATTTATATATCATGCATATACATACAAAAAATGTAAATGGAGTGAGCAATTATTTGGCATACTTGTGTCTATTGGTTTACACAAAAAAAGAACCATCACATCATAGGTTATCCAAACTTATTACGATATGGTATTAGATCAAGTTATTAAACCACACCTAGTTAGTAGTGACTCTTTTAAGGTCCTAGTTCATGAAACTTATACATGCCACTGTAAATGATGCTATATCTAAAAGAAAAAACTCGTATTATAATATCTTCAAATCCCTAACATTATAAATTTTGGCCATGATAATATATTTTCATACAATGTTTAAGGCTCTTGTATTCTAAATTCTCTCTCCACTCCATCAAACCTTTGTATTCTTACATTAAACTTGGAAATTTCCTAGGTATATACTAGTTAAGCCTCCTTGATGTTTCCACCACCATACAACATCATATTTTGTTAGTATGCTAAAAAAGATAGAGGTGAAATCCAAATCTCGTAACAGCCACATAGCTTACATTCATCATTTAAGCTCTCAAGATGTCTGACTCATATTCGTAACGTACAAAGTGCCCTTTAAAGATAAACATAAACATAGTGCTCTCTTTCATTCACAAAAGTAAGACATTCATTCAAAGTGGGACTTGGGAAATTCCCAAAATCTCTAATATGGTGTTACTGGAAAGGTAGGATTGTCCAAGCCGATGTTGAAATTTGGATAGAGTCTATGGAGGACTACTTTGAAGCACGCGGTACTGCACACGCCAACCAGGCTATGCTCACCAAGCTGAAGCTCACCGACGAGGCTAGGCTTTGGTGGAAGCAATGGTATAGAGATCAAGAGATTGCAGAAGGATCTGTTACCTGAGAAAAACTGAAGAAAGCTGTGCAAGGAAGATACTTACCACCTGTGTATCGCACACAGAAAATGAATGAGTTCTACGAGCTAAAACAGCTAGGACTCACTCTTGATGCATACTATTCTAAATTCGTCTTACTTCTTAAGTATGTGCCACAGATGGATATGACACAGTAGGTGTCAAAATTTTGTGCTGGTTTAAACCCACCACTGAATACCTATCTCGAATCTATGCGCCCATCAGATCTTCAGGACGCACTCATTCAAGCTACGCCTATAATTCAGGAGGTGCACGATAAGCCAAGAAGTAATAAAAGTTGGTCTTATAATGACCCGAACAGAGGAGCATATAGGCATCAAATGAAGAGAGTTCAAGGTCAGAATCGAGGACAAAGAAAGAAAGCAAGGACTAATAATGTCAACAACTTTGTCTCTACTCAAAGAAATGGCCAAAACCTCCGTTGTTTCCACTGCAACAAGCCTAGTCATTTCAAAAGGCAATGTCCCAAGCTTGGAGGAGGACATCGCCAAGCACCTTTCCAAGGAACTAGCCGTGTCCAGGGAGCGGCTACCCAAGGCAGAGGAAGAACTACCTGTGTTTCCAACAGGGAAATGTGCAAAGAAGAAGATCCGACCATGGAACCAGAGTCTTAAAGGGCGACAGTCCATGCCACTCTTCACAAGAAAGGCCCAAATCGCCAGTTCTTGGTGATTCAGAAGCCATCAGATTATCAAGGTAAAGGTTTCAAGACCTTGATTGATTGTGGCAGTGCGCATTCCTTTATCTCACCAGCTTGTGCAAGAAGATTAGGAATAGCCACAGTAGAAGAACCTACCTTGCTTGTGGAATTAGCAAATGGTCGTGAGGTCACTTGTACCAGGAAAACTACTAAGGTGGAATTCTTTTTGGGAGGAAAGACGACTTCGATCAAATGAAGAGTCATGAACCTAGGTATCCACGAGTGTTTACTCGGAATGGATTGGGTTAAACCTAACAACGCCCACATTCATTGTGGAAAGGGCCAAATTTCCTTTCGAAAATCTGAAGGGGAATGGGTCACAACTCAAGGTGAGGTTGGGAAGCCAAAAAATCCAACTGGCCAAAGCATCTCGGATTATAAAGGGAGTTAGAAAGGGATCACCTGTCTACTTGATTAAGCTCAATAAGTTAGATCAGAAGTAGGAGTCTGGTGAAGAACCTTCATGGCTAAAAGAATACGCGGACGTATTTCCTGTAGAGTTGATAGAGCTCCCGCCTCAAAGAGAAGTGGATCATGAGATCAAGCTAGTGCCAGGAGCTGGCCAATTGCAAAGAGAACCTTATAGAATGTCCATCCCAGAAGCAATTGAGCTGAAGGAACAACTCAAGCAACTGCTAGATGAGGGTTTCATCCGTCCTAGCAGTTCACCATGGGGAGCTCCAATACTATTCGAGAAAAAGAAAGATGGAACGCTTCGACTATGCATTGACAGAGGGTTGAATCAATCAACTGTTAAGAACAAGTACCCTATTCCTAGAATAGATGAGCTTCTTGATCGTCTTCAAGGTGAGAAGATCTTCTCCAAGATTGATCTCAGGTCTGGTTACTATCAGATAAGGATCAAGGATGAAGATATCCCAAAGGCAGCATTCAACACAAGATATGGACACTTTGAGTTTCTAGTTATGTCATTCAGGATTACGAATGTGCCTGCCACCTTCAATAGGTTAATGTAGGATATCTTTAGGCCATATGTTGATGACTTCGTACTTGTCTTCTTCGATGATACTTTAGTCTATTCCAAACAGGAAGAAGATCATGAACCCCAACTTCGGATTGTCCTTGAGACAATGAGAGCACATAAGCTCTATGCTAAGATGAAGAAGTGTGCATTCTTCAAACGTCAGATTGAATATCTGGGATTCATCGTATCAGCAGAAGGAATCTCTATGGATCCGGCCAAATTCAGAGATGTTCTAGAATGGCCAATACCAACAACTGTCAAAGAAATACGTTGTTTTCTTGGATTGACAGGATGGTATAGGGTCTTCATCAAAAACTATGCTTTGATTGCAGCACCCTTGATGGATTTACTGAAGAAGCAAACATCTATTGCATGGTCAATTGCCCAACAAACCAACTTTGATAGATTGAAGCAAAGTTTGGTATTAGCACCTATCCTAAGACTTCTAAACCTCAGTAAGGATTTTGAGGTAGTAACCGATGCTAGCACGCTTGCCTTAGGATGTGTGCTCAAGTGGGAAGGTCATCCTGTAGCATACTCTTCAAGGAAACTGAAGAGCCATGAGAAGAATTATGCTACCCATGATCTAGAATGCTTAGCTGTTATCCATGCTCTAAAGCTTTGGAGACACTACCTGTTGGGTAACAAGTTTACTCTAGTGGCTGATCATAAAAGTTTCAGGTGGATCTTTACCCAGAACAAGCTCAACATGAGGCAACGTCGGTGGATTGAAGTGCTGGAGGAGTATGACTTTGAAATCAAGTACCAACCGGGAAAGGAGAATGAAGTTGCCGATGCACTCAGTCGCAAGGCATTCCTTAACTCATTAATCTTGCAAAATCCATCAAAAGCTAGATCTCTAGCCACAAAGGTGTCCATGCCAAACAACCCAATACTTGAGCTAGCTAGAGAAGAAGCATGCCATGACCCAGCCTATCAAAACATTCTAAGAGAGATCCCTATCAAGGACGAGGAGCAAAAGCTACAGGCTAAATATCATGAATTCTCTATCAATAGTGGACTTGCCTACTATAGAACGAGATTGTGCATGCTGGCAAGCTAGTCACTCAAGCAGAAGATATTGTGGGAAGCTCATGATTCCCCTTTCTCAAGACATCCTGGCTATGCCAAGACTCTCAATGCAGTTAGGAAGAGCTACTATTGGCAGAGGCTTAAAGGTGACGTTCTCAAATATGTCACTGAGTGTTTGTCTTGTCAACATATCAAAGCTGAACATGTCAAAATGCCAGGGAAGTTGCAACCACTCGACATTCCCCAAATGAAATGGGAATTCATCAGTATGGACTTTGTCGTTGGCCTACCCCAAGTTCAGGGAGGATACAACTCTATCATGGTTGTAGTTGACATGCTTACTAAGGTTGCACACCTTATTCTAGTTAAGACAAACTATAAAGCCTCAGACATTGCAAGGTTGTTTATCAAGGAGATATTCAAGCTAGATGGGCTACCCAGAAGAATCATTAGTGATCGTGATTCTCTCTTCACATCACACCTTTAGAGAGCTATCTTCGAAGCCAATGGGACTCAACTCTGTTTTAGCATAGCTTACCATCCCCAAACTGATGGCCAAATGGAGTGAGTCAATCAAGTTATCGAGGATATGATTAGGGCACACTGTTGTCGTGAACAAAAAAGGTGGATTCAATACTTGCCTTTGGTTGAATTTTCGTACAATGCTTCTTATCAACAAAGCATTCAGATGACCCCTTTTCAAGCATTGTATGGTCATGACTGTCAAAGTGCCCTAAACTTCTCAGATCCAACCTTGAGGGTTGAAGCTTCAAGGAAGATGTTGGAAGAGATGGATGACCAAGTAAAGTCAATAAGACGGGACATCCAAGCTGCCAAGGATAGACAGAAGGCATACGCAGATTTGAAGCATCAAGATAGAATGTTCGAGAAAGGAGACATGGTATTCATTCGCGTACGCCCAAAGAAGAGTTCCCTATCCTTAGGAGATTGCAAGAAGCTAAGTCCAAGGTATTCTGGACCATACAAGATCCTCAAGTGCCTAGGACCTAATGCTTATATACTGCAACTCCCTAAGAACCTAAAGGTTCATAATGTATTCCATATCAGCCTACTGAAGAAGTATGTATCTAATCATAGCCATGTACGTCTTGATGACCAACAAGTTGTAATGCCTAGTCAAGGAGTCCTTGACCTATGGCCTGACAGGATCTTAGATGTTAGGGAGAGACAACTGAGATCCAGAACCTTGAGAGAATGCCTCATCCAGTGGAAAGATTATCCTGAGGAGGATGCCACTTGGATGGATGAAAGCACTCTCAACCATCAATATCCCTAGTTTATCTTGAGATGAGAACATCTCGATTCCTCCAAGGGGGAGAGAATGTAATATTTCTACTGAAAAATATTACGAGCCCGCGTGAGTCTCAGGCAAATGACAATGCTGGCATTGTGGTTACGGACGGTGCGGTCTTTAAATAGTACACTCTCCACTGGCCAATCGAGACTAAGGACTAAGAAACCCGCATATCTTTATGTGAACCTCCTCTTGGGAAGAGGCCAAGAGGATAATTGATAAGATTTATGGCAATTTTTTCTTTAACCCTTCTTTCCCCCCAGCTGAAGGCTTTGTTGGAGGAGAGGGAGTAAGGCGCGGGTGCATCAGCTATAGCTGGAAGACATGGGGAGGGATCCGGCCATGCATCAGGCCACGTGGGGGGGGGAGATCCCCCTCCCTTCACCTATAAAAACCCCCTGTGGGGGGGGGGGGGGAGTAAATAGGGAGGATCGTGAGGCTGATTGAGGACGACCATGCATGGAGGAAGAAGCCATCGCGATGCTGCTGAAGACCATCGTGAAGTGGAGAGGGACGAAGCGTTGTCGCCAGCTGACAAATTTTTCGCCGCCAGCTCCATCTGGAATTTGCTGCTGCTTGACCACATTGGCCGCCATCATCAAAATCCCATCACCACCTGCAGTAGTTAGAAGCCGTAGAAGCTCCTTAGAAGCTTCTAAGGGGGGGCTCTTTAAGGCCCTTTCCCTTTCATACTTATACAAGGGGTTTTAACCACGGGAAATTAAGCCTTCCCCTTGCCTCTCCCGGGATTTAAGCACCCTTCCCGTGGAAATCCCCACTCAAATTCATATTACTTGTGGGTTCCTTAAAAACCCTTTCTATTTCCCTTCTCAAGCGGTCTCTTATACCGCCGGGAATTAGGCTTTTCCCCCCTTGCATTCCACAAGGCTATTTTACTCTCGGTTTCCTTTTTAAAAAAAACCCTTCCCATTCAAGTCCTTTAAAAGCTATTTTATCCCTTCCCCTGGAGGCCATTTTATATCCAGAATTTAAAAGCCTTTTCCATTGCATCCATCACAAGGCCAGTCCCCTTGCCGGGTTCAAGGGCTTTCCCATTGAACCCTCCTAAAATATAACTTTTCTTTCCTCCGAGCTTCGAGGAGGAAGCCTATAAGGTCTCCGTGTACGAGGGGAGAACGGGCCAAGATCATAAGTCTGCGGCCAAGGCAAGAAGGTCAAATTCTTGATGGCCCCTAAAAAAGCACAAGGCACAACCGCAGGAGGATCATCTCCTAACATTCATGTGGGCATTTCACCGAACCCACAAGTCCAAGTTTTCTTCTTATTTCTTGATTTATGTCGAAGTATTACAAACATGCATGGTTAATTCATGGAATTAGGTTGCACTTATGCTTGTCACATCCACCGAGTTTGATAAAGATGCATTTTTGTGCTTGAAATACATTGGCTAATTTAAGGAAATAACTCACAATTGAATAATCAGTCATTTGTATTTCTCAAAGAAACGAACGAAAGAAGAACATAAGATGTCTATGCATTCTTAGCAAGTTGTTTCTATACATTGCAAAGTATCGAATCTAGATCAACTAATGACCATGTTTACAAGTCAAAATTATTGTAATATACTTGGATTATGCATGGAAAGATTAAATTGCATGTCGCATTATTAGACATCTCTTCTTCACAATGATTCATTAAAGAAGGTTGCTAACAACCGTAGGATTTTGTAAGGCATTGAAATGATTCTAGGGCTACACGAAGTAGATTAAACTCTAGTCAGTTGGCATAAATCTCAATCAATTACGTAAGTAGTTATGAAAGATTGTGTAATGCTCATTCAACATACGAATAATTCATTCAGAAATGAGTTTAGGAAAAGGCTGCATGGTTCATTTTAACATAAACCCTAAAAGCCTAGCAGCATGAATCGTGAATGCATCAATGGAAATTATGCCATGACTTAAGCATATGCTTTGATCTTAACCAGAAAAAGTAGGGAATGTAAATCTAATCATACGTGGGCAATGAATCATGTGCTTATGACAATGATATCGTAATGCAACTAGTTTTTCCCCTCTTTGATCAATACAATATCTTCATGAATAGACAAGTAAATTGTTTTATCCTAAACACCTAAACCGCGAAGGAATCGCTTAGGAAGGGTTCACTCGATGCAACATATCCCAAGTGATAACTAGGGTTTAGCACATTGAGGATGTGACCTAGTCGCTCTTATTGCCAAGTTGAAACTCTCATACCCTAAAGACCTGCCCACATTCACAGAATGTAGGGACAATAGGACATACTTGCAAGAAACAATCTAGGGTTTCTACCCTGAGGATTGCTTGATTAAAAAGATGAAACGCGGATTGAGTTGGAACCCTAGGACCGACAATATTGGCCTAGTGCAATCAAGAACTGATTGGATATGAAGACACCCTAACCCTATTTCCTATCTAATCATGATTTCGTGATTAGAAGACACCGTTCGATGGGTAAAATAGTCCCATGGATTATATGCGACACTTGTGCAACAAGTTGCAGAGTCGCATGATCTTGTGGTTTGATCACAAGGGAATGGCCAATTCCTTGGAATGAGATTGGAAGATTCTTGAGCAAAGTTATCTTGCAAGAGGATGAGTAGTCGTCCTGATATAGTATCTTTCTTGGGAAAAGTGACCAAGATAAGGGGATTAGATATTTGATTGGAAGCAAAGGACCAATCAATAATTTGGAGCAACATAATTTCTATTAATAAAACTTAAGGTATTGGTTAAGTTGGGTTTAATAGGGTACAACCCTAACCCAAGGACATATGGGTTATCAAACAAAACCTTGGGGATCTTGCCAAGTCGCAATTGATCCCGTATCGAATGCTGGATGCATTCGAAGAGAAGGATTCACTCCTTAGCAGTTGGCCAAATAACGACCACTGGAAATGATTGTGCTTGTAGCAGTTTAGAGAGCACTGTTTGCTTTGTTTGCTCAAGGAATTAAAGGATTAAAAGATATCTAATGCTTCAAGTTGAAGGCCTGAAGGGAGTGGCAGCCTCAGGTACCCTCGACTGTTTATCTAACCCTAACCAAGGGGGTTGTTAATGAAAGGTGAGAAGGATCGAAGCTTGCACGCGAGCTATGGCGGGAGAGCAAGAGCAAGAAAGAGAGAGACAAGAAATGGGAACTCCAACAGTCACAATGTGTGACCGGGCCTTCCTTTATTCAAACTGTCACTAAAAGAATAAAGAATAAAGTGACGTGACAGGCGCCCGCCACGTGCAGTGTGCAGTGGTGGGTACTGTCAGTGTAGTAATACACGGGGCGGTACGGCGGAGGCGCCTTTACCCCCAACAACCTCCCACTTAAAGGAGAATTTGCCCTAGTGAGAGAGAAAAGAAAAAAGAAAAGACAGTACAAATGTACATAGGTACAAGGGATGAGGAAAGGCGACATCTCATCCAACGCCCATCAACCTCCTGAGGAAGGAAAAGCGCTCAATAGTGAGGCTCTTCGTGAGCAGATATGCAGGATTCTTGTCAGTGGAGATCTTGACAAGGTCAATAGACCTGTCCTCCACGACACCACGTATGAAGTGATACCTCACCTCAATGTGTTTTGTCTTCGCATGGAAGACCGGATTCTTAGCCAACTGAATGGCACTCATAGAATCCGAATGCAGTGTAGGTGTAGCATCAATCCCAAGGTCAGCAACTAGACGGCCTAACCATATGGCCTCCTTGCAAGCCTCAGTGGCTGCAACATACTCGGCCTTAGTGGTAGACAAAGCCGTACACTTCTGAACCCTGGACATCCAAGAGACAGCCCCTCCAGCATAGGTGAATACATAGCCAGAAGTGGACTTCCTACTATCTGCATGTCCTGCATAATTGGAGTCAGTGTCCTCCACGACCCCTGTATCCTGGCTGCCATAGCAAATACACATATCTGCTGTGCCCTTCAGGTACCTCATGATATCCTTCACGGCATCCCAATGTCTGCTGCCAGGTGTAGCCATATAGCGTGCCACAACACCAACTGCATGCGCAATATCTGGACGAGTGGCTATCATGGCATACATCAAACTGCCCACGGCTGAAGCATAAGGGATCTTGGCCATCTCGGCCCTCTGCTCATCTGTCTGCGGACAATCGGCCTGTGATACCTTCACATAAGAAGGTAATGGACAGCCAGTAGGCTTTACGTCCTGCATGCGGAAGCGCTCAAGGACTTTATGAATGTACTCCCACTGTGAGAGATACAAAAGCCCCTGATGCCTATCACGCTTAATGTACATCCCAAGTATATGTGAGGCTTGTCCCAAATCCTTCATCTCAAAGCTCTTCTTCAGCTGAGATCTAAGAGCATCTAGCTCATCATGAGCTTTCCCTGCTATCAGCATATCATCAACATAGAGTACCAAGATAAGCAAACTGCCATCACGGGCTTTCTTCGTGTAAAGACACGGATCCATAGCACTCCTGCTGTAGCCCTGTGACTGCATAAAGGCATCAAACTTATGATACCATTCCCTAGGTACCTGCTTCAAGCCATATAAGCTCTTCTTCAACTTGCACACTAGGTGCTCCCTGCCAGGTTCTGCAAAGCCCTTAGGTTGATCCATATAGATCTCATCATGCAAGTCCCCATGTAGAAAAGCCATCTTGACATCCATCTGATATAGATCTACGTCAAGCTGTGCAACCAAAGCCAAGACTAAGCGTAGGGTGGTCATTTTAACCACAGGAGAGAAGACCTCATCAAAGTCCACACCATGTTCCTGCTTAAAACCCTTTGCTACCAATCTAGCCTTGTATGCTGGCTTGGGGTGTCCAGGGGTACTTTTCAGCTTGTACACCCACTTGCATGGCAAAGCCTTCTTGCCCTTAGGCAAGGCAACCAAATCCCAAGTCTCATTCTTATGCAGGGAGTCTATCTCAAACTGCATAGCCCTCTCCCTGGAGTGACTGTCACCCGTGCGCATAGCCTCATCATAAGTGAAAGGATCTCCTGCATTTGTAACCAAAACATAATGCATAGAGGGCTGAAATCTGTCAGGTGGACGTCTGTCTCTAGCAGACCGTCTCACCGGAGGCTCTGCTGCCTGTCTAACTACCTGTCCAACACCCTGGCCCTGTGGAGGAACTGCTGCAGGCTGTATTACTGGCTGTGCTGGAGCTCTAGGCTCCTCCTAAAAGATCACTCTGCGGATCTCAACCACCTTCTCAGGCTGCCTGTGCATCTTGTCTTCATGGAAGACGACATCATGGCTGCGTACTATTTTCCACGCCTGCGGATCCCATAGGCGATAGCCCATCTCTCCTGACTCACCATAGCCAAGGAATATGCATTTAATGCTCTTTGGATCCAATTTACTCCTCTTGTCCTTGGGCACATGGCAGAATGCCTCACATCCAAAGACACAGAGATGCGCATAAGAGGGTGGCTTACCAGCCCAAACTTCCTCTGCAACCTGGAAATCCAATCCACTAGAAGGCGATCGATTTATGACATGTACTGTCGTACTAACTGCCTCAGCCCAAAAACTCTGGGGTAGGCCTACATGGCTAAGCATAGAGCGCACACGCTCCTGAATAGTCCTGTTCATGAGCTCAGTCGAACCATTCTGGGGTGGGGTGTAAGGGGCGGTCAACTGACGCTTAATACCCCTGTCATCACAAAACTGCTCAAAAGCACGTGAGATATATTCTCCCCCATTGTCAGTCCTAAGGCATTTCAGCCTATACCCAATCTCGTTCTCAACAAGAGCAAGCCAACGCTGAAAGACTGCCAAGACATCGGACTTTTGCTTTATGGGATAAGCCTACACTTTCATAGAAAAATCATCAATGAAGGTAACAAAGTACTTCGCGCCACCCATAGACATGCAAGGCATAGGCCCACAAACATCGGAATGCACCAATGCCAAGGGCTCACTCATGCGTGGCCTACCCAATTTCTTATGCGTAGACCTATTCTGCTTACCATAAAGACAATGATCACACGAGTCAAAACGTGCATAGTCCAAAGGCGGAAGATACTGCAAACGAGATAACATTTTCATTCCCTTCAAAGACATATGCCCCAAACGGGCATGCCGAAGTGATACATGTGGGATAGAGCTTACTGCCAAAACATGGCCTACAGAAGACCCAGATACAACAAGAGGATAGAGGCTGCCAGCCTTCGCCTCTAGCAAGCACAAGTCTGCCTTTGGTAATTTTCCAGGCAGAATTCCCAAAACAGACATGAAACCCTGCATCATCCAACTGTCCTGCAGACATAAGACTGCGCGTAAGCGTAGGTACATGACATACATCCCTGAGCAAAAAGGAACTGCCAGTGGAAAACTGCAACTGAATATCTCCACAGCCCACAATATCAAGAGACCTGTCATCTCCAAGTCTGACTGATCCAGATACAATACGGTAAGAGTGAAACCACTCACTGTAAGGCGTCACATGGAAGGACGCACCTGAATCCAATAACCAGCACTGTGCATACATACTAGATGTCTCAGTCAAGTGTGAAGCATCAGAAGAACTAGCTGCAAGTATAAACTCATCACCACCATCGGACTCCTCAGTCTGCGTGACATTAATTTCCTCCATCTTGACGCTGGACTTCGCAGGTACTATCCTGCAATCAGAGGACTTCTCCTGCACTTTATCTTTCCCCTTATCCTTACGCTTCTCATTGCGCAACTCATGACACTGTGGTCTAATATGGCCCTTTTTCCCACAATGATGACAAGTGACATTTGCATTGCGCCCACGCGACTTACTACGCGACTTGCCACGAGATTTAGACCGACCCTTCTGCGAGTCACGGCCTCGGACATTACCACGGTCATACCTGTCATTCCTGCCTCTAACTGTCAAAGCATGACTACCACGAGAGGCATCCAAGTTTTTGCAATTCACCTCTTCCTGAAGAAGAGCACTCTCAACATCTGCCAATTTTAGAGTAGCACTAGAGGCACAAAGAGCAGTGCAGAATACATCCCATGACTCATTTAGAGTCCCAAGAAAGAAAAGAGGAGTTACTTCCTCTCCAAAGGTGATATCCTGCGAAGTCAGGTTCTTGAGTATAGCATGGAACTGGCTCAAGTGAGCAGACATAGTCGCATTATCCTTCATGTGCAGATCCATAAGCTGCTTCAACCAGTACATCTGACTCGCCGGACTTTTCTTATCATAAAGATTCTTGATCTTATTCCATAGATCCCATGCACTCTGTGCTTCCTCAAATACATTATAATGTACCTGTTCAGTGAGAGACAATACAATCGTGGACTTGCATAGCTCATCAAGTTCAAGCCAGTCGTCATTGTCCATAGTTTCAGGCTGCTCCCCACTCAACCAAAGTGGCTTAATCTGAGATTTCTGCACCAAAACCTGCCATATTTGACTCTTCCAGTAAGAGTAGTTGGTACCATCCAACTTTGTAATGTTAAAGATGGCACTATCATGCGAAGATGACGCCATTATGCAGGCTGGAAATGCCCAAACAGTCCAAAACTGCTTGCTGTTTTACTGCAGAAACTACCAAAAAATGACCAAAACGGGGTCCAAAGGGCGAGCAAAGTGTACCAAAAGTTGCTACCCACTTAGTACTAGGTGCGGTACACCAAATCAGGATATTTCAGCATGAAAAGTACACCTCAGTCCACCAATAACTGCTTGCTGTAATAAATTGCAGGTATGCAGTCTAGAGAGCAAACTGTCCCAAAATAAGATCCAATGTCAAGCAAACAATGCTAGGTCCAAAGCCGGCATGAAACGGACATAAGCAAGGCCAATGACGGTGAAAAGAACATGTGCTCAACACCGAAGCATGTCAAAATAACATCTGCCAGTGAAAGGAACACCCCAGACACTCTAGGCAAAGTGTTCATGTAACTGCCAAAACCTGACACAAATAGGTGTCTGCTCAAAGAGAAAGATCCAAATATGAGACTCAACTCATAAGCATCCTGTGAACCAAGAGTACATCAATGCATATCCATAAAGATCGGAGTATGATCCCAAAGTCTCAATGCGTATATAGCTGCTCAAGACATAAACTGCTCCAAATACATGTAAGTGCTCCAATAGCATGCAACTGTCAAAGGTCAAGCAAGCATGTAAAATGCTCCCACTGGCACAAAAGGCGTACAAAGCAAGCTCAGAAGCTCAAACAACCCAAGAGAAAGCACCAGTGATAAGTGACCCTGTCAATGCATCAAGCACATCCAAGAGAGCATGACATACATGAAGCACCGGTCGTATTCACCATGAAGCAATACATAAGCCCAAATAAGCTCTCGGTCAACTCAATGACATCCAAATAGCAACCAAGATCAGTGATCAAGTAAGCCGGGAATGCTCAAATACATCCAAATCCAAGCTCCAAATGTCAGTATGGCATACACGAACCAAATAGCATATGTCATGAACCAAAGCATGTAATGCAAAAGCCTAACTGTCAAGCAGAGACATGAGGCATAGGCGGTCCACGAGCATGCCAAGTCGGTCCAAATGCCAGTGAAGATGGAGCTAATGCGAAGCTCAAAAGCATCCCATAATCTCATACATATGCTCCAAGTCGTCCCCAAATGTCAGAGACATCATGCCAAAGCTCAAAGCATACATCCGATATCGGTAGGTAAGTGCCAAAGCATGTAAAGTACCTTCAGCCCACTGTTATTCCAGCATGTATTTACTGTTCTAAATAGTAGATTTCAGCCCCGTATTCAAGCCAAAATCGCTCCAAGTCGTCCCCGAATTTCAGAGACATCATGCCAAAGCTCAAAGCATACATCCGGTATCGGTAGGTAAGTGCCAAAGCATGTAAAGTAACTTCAGCCCACTGTTATTCCAGCATGTATTTACTATTCTAAACAGTAGATTTCAGCCCTGAATTCAAGCCAAAATCATGGTCAAACCAAATGCATACATCCCCAATAGATCCGGGTAGGAAGTAGACCGCATACGGGAATCAAATAGCTCCAATGGAATGAGGCATAAGCAACAAATGTCAGTGTCAGGGGTGCTGCCCTGTTTCTAGCACTGTTATGCAGTGAATGACAGTTTCAAAACTGAGAATGATCAGCTCCCAACCTCAATGTCAAGCCAAAGCATCAAAATGACATCCAAAAATGGCTCAAATGCCCTCGAAATAGGCCAATGATGAGTGCTCCATGAGCAACAAAGCATTCAGCTGTAAAACGTGGAGGTCAAAGTCTGAAAATGGGCGCCATATTCAGTGTGTTGAGGCCTGGAGTGCTGCTTTAATCACGTGGCTGAATGTTGAGTGTGGGGGGGCTCAATGATGGCCCAAGGTAGGCACATACCAAGCCATGAAGGCCCAATGCAAAGGGGAGGGAAGATATGAGCTATGGAGCTCAAGAAGAGTGGCTACCCTTTGTTCCTGCCCTGTTTCAAACTGAGAATACACTCAAATGCTTGCAAATGCTGAAGCAATACCTCAAGGGCAAGGCCCTGATGAAGCTCAAGAAGGCCGGGATGGAGCTTGGGAAGCCGGGGAGAGTCGGGAGCTCAAGAGGTCGGCTATGGCTGCCGGGATGGAGACCCAATGCGTGAAGCGAGTCGATGCGAAGGTCGGGAAGCACCCAGTCGAGCTCAAGCAAGAGAATGCCAAGCTCTGATACCAGTTGAAAGGTGAGAAGGATCGAAGCTTGCACGCGAGCTATGGCGGGAGAGCAATAGCAAGAAAGAGAGAGACAAGAAATGGGAACTCCAACAGTCACAATGTGTGACCAGGCCTTCCTTTATTCAAACTATCACTAAAAGAATAATGAATAAAGTGACATGACGGGCGCCCGCCACCTGCAGTGTGCAATGGCGGGTACTGTCAGTGTAGTAATACACGGGGCGGCACGGCGGAGGCGCCTTTACCCCCAACAGTTAACCACGCCGAGAAGGTGGACCGAACCCGCCGCGAGAGGTCTCTCCGTTGAGCACTACTTAGAGTAGGAGGACGCTTTGGTGCCAAGGGGGGCTCTAGCCATAAATCCCTTGCATTTTTGAGCCCTACACAAGAGGCCAACGTGGCTCGCGATTGGATCTCGAGGCCCGCATACTAGTCTATGGGTGGAATCTTGGATTAGTAATCCCTGTGGATTACTGGATAGCCTTCGGGCGGATTATGGATAAGCCTATGGGCTGGACTTTATAAATGTATTGCAAAGATAAATATGATAAGCTGTTGAAAAAGAACTTGTTGACATTGCTTTTCTATGTCAAGTGCTATGATTACATGAAGGAACCGGTGCCTAATGGGCTAATTAAGAAAGCTATTTGATGCATGTCAAACAAAAAATGTGGTAGGTAATTAAACAACTAAAACAACTTGAGGAAAGTGCGGTGGATGTGGCCATGGGTCCATCCTACAAATGGGTGGTACCGGTTGGCCGGGAACTTTTCTCAATCATGATGGACAGCAAGAAGATCGTTTCAAAGGAAATGAATAGAAAGGGCGCTGACCTAGACCCTAGGTTATAATAATCTCCATTTATGTTGTTTTAGGGGAACGGAATGGGGCTATGCCTTATGGCAAAGAGGTCGAGCTTTGCATGCCTCTTCTTTCCCATTCTCTTTGAACCAAGTGCAGCGTGAATCCGCTTCGGCCTAGCGTTTCTACGTAAAGTAGTTCGCTTGGGGTTCGATGCTAGTTGCCGTTTAGGAAATGACCACTAGGGAAAACCCTGATTCAAGACAGTCCTAAGTGGGAACGGCCAGAATACTTCCGCTACGTGGCAGACGCAGAAAGTCCTAGATCGTAAACCCCGTGACATTCCATGGGAGTGTCGGCGGAGCTTTCTAGACCTCCTTTTGGATGGACTGCTAAGATGTGTCTAGAAAGGGAATAGGTGGACACGTTATACATAACAAGGAAGTTATTGACTAAAAGCAAGGTACGCTTGTTCTTTCACGGCTAACAAGGATGCATTTAACAACTTCATCTTTAACCCTAGGCAATATGCGTTTAGGCTTGTCATTTTGAAATGCACGAAAAGGAAACATGCTATTAAGCTCGTAAGACGGATAGGTAATTTACATTCATAACATTAGAAATGCAAATAACCCAATTGCATGTCATGCATTTATTCTAGTAAATCGTTCGGGTAGGCAATTTTCCCCAAATGCATTTTAACTAGGCTAGGTGAAAAACATGCATAAGTGCTTCCTTTCCATGAAATTTATCGTGCCTAACGCATTTCTTTTACGTGGAATTAAAACTCATGGAACCTGGGCTTGAGGGCTCGTGGGAATGTCCATGTGTATGTTCGGGGAAGAACCTCCCGCGGGTGCGCCTTGCATCTTCTTGGGAGCCATCATAGTGTGATTATGCCATCCTCTTGGGAGCCATCGTAGTGTGACTATGGACTCCGTGGATTCCTTCTAGCCTTTATTCACGCTCTCTGAGGCTGCCTGTAGGTCGATACTTTCTCCCTTGCGTAGAAATTGGAGCTTTACGAGCCCGGTTTTTGAAACCGGGAAGAGCACGTAGAAACAAGGCTTATGGATCTTATCCTTAGAAGCTTCGTAAAGAAGCTTCTGATCTTTAGCATAGTCGACGTGGAAGGGGCCAATGATTGAAAAGGAGAAGACATCGAGGACAGGGGGAGGGACTTTGATGATGATGGCGGGGATGGGTGGCAAACTGGCGTAGCAGGGCGGTCCTCACGGCAGCTTGATGGCAGATAGCGTGGCGCTGGCGGCGGTAGGCAGCCTTTCCTTCTCTCCCTTTGATCATCCCCCCCCAAAGCCTAAGGGGGAGGTTATATAGTGCTTAAGGGGGGGGAGAGGTGGCCATATACGTGGCTAGTGCATGCCTCCCCCCTCATGCAACCCACACACCTCACTTGCTCTTCTCCCATTCCCTCTCCTCTAGCCATGCATCGGCTGGGGGAAGGGATAATTAGAAAAAAACATTACCCAAAATTTATCCAATTTCCCCTTCAAAAAGGGTGTTCTCCCATGGCTTTGTGGTCTTAAACCCCAGCCTCAAATGCACAATGCGGAGGGCTCATTTTTGCGCGTGCAGGGTACGGATTAAGCTGCCAATAATTACGATGTGAAAGATAACCTTGCATGGGTTTTTGCACGAGCGTGCGGTGATCAAAGCTCCTTAATATTTCGAGCGGGAATATTACAGTAAAACCCCAAGATGCCTAATTAGAATTCTCTCAAATTTCTCCTTGTTCGTCTTGCTTAGTCAATGTGCTTAAGTAGCAGCCAATAAGCAGCCACTCTCCATCATACATGTCTTCGTAAAATGATTCAAAAGAAGATGCACAAGAACAACCATCTTGTTTTCATAAGAAGTGGAGTAGAAATTTGTATCAACATCATTTCTTTTGACAACCATGTCTTCATCATCCTCATACATGGATCTTGATAACATATCAACAATACAATGCGATTATCTTTACCTACAATATGGCAAAAATCTAGGTTCAAGGACATGATGTAAGCAATCCATTGCAACATAGCAATGTCTGGAGTTGAGCAACTAGTGATCATCCCAAGAAAAGGTAGACAATCTACCTTGACAATCATTGATGCACCAATAAAGTATTCTTTATCAAACTTCAATGCAATGATCGTTCCCCATAATTCCCTCTTGAGTTGTGGATAATTTTGTTGTCCAAGACTTAAGACTTTGGCTCCAAACCACACAACATATTTGTTTCCCTCTTCATCATCTTGCCCAATAGTCCACCTAATTCCTATTAGATTAGAATCCACTGTAACAATGACATGTCTTCTACTCATAATTTACTTTCCTTAGTGTGGGTGCAGATAACAATAAATGTTTCAATTTTGTCATTGCCTTTATATGTGATTCATGCTAATGAAACTTTTGACCTTTCCTCAACAATTGATAGAGTGCATATGCTACATGTGCAAAGTGAAAAATACAAATAAGATAGAAAACACATGCACCCAAGAATGGTCTCACCTTAGTTATGGAAGTACAAGTATCCTTTATCTTTTGAATGGCTTCAACCTTTACTAGAGAAGGCTTTTGACCACAAGGCCCACACAAATATCCCCGAATTTAATAATTCCTTGACTCCAAAATTGACTTTTCCCAAGAAGAGTAAGATTTACCTCTTCCAACCTAGATAAGATCTTCTCATAATCAGAAATACTTCAAAAACTCTTGAAATCCCTTCATCATCTTCAATCACACCATTCTCCTTTAAGCTCTTTTGAACATTACCAACATGTTGCCATTTCTTTCTTTGCAATTCTTGAAACTTTCTAAAACATATGGAACCTTTTCCTATTAGCTTTATAAATCTTGTAGAAAAAGCTTTCGTACCTTCTAAATTAGGTGATAACCTTTTTCTTTGTGTACCATCATAGTTTGGCTTTACAATGGTACTTGGAGAAAACCCATCATATCCGTATGCTCTTTTGAACTCCTTGCTAATATTTGGTAAAGGATGCTCGTAAAGGCTTTCTTGAGTCCTCTCATGATCTACACATAGGGTCAAGAACTGAGCAACATGCTACCCATCATGACTTCTTATTCTAACATAAGAAGAACCATCATCCATCACCTAAGTCTCCGTACAGACTATAGTAATATATGGTTGTCTAAAAATCAAAGGGTGAGTGTTGAAATGTAGGGAGAGAAGATATGTAGAGACAAGATAGAGAGAGAGACACACCATATACACTCCCAAAGACTATATCATATTGATCACAATCTACATATATATAGGTGAGACCTAGTATAGATAGGGTGAGCTATATATAGCTCCATCACATCCACCCAAACAAAGGTCTCTGGCTGCATATGAAAAAACCCTTGGGGAGCACAAGGGAAAAACGAGAGCTCCTATATACAAACGTACAAACATGATCAAGAAGGATTGTTGTGTGCATGTAAAGTGAATCTGTGCTACATGTGAAGTGAAATTGAATATGTATGTAAAAGATGACCAAGAGTTCTAAGGTCCATGTGCATATGTGAAGTGTATGGTACCTAAAACAAGTATGTACAATAGCACTACAATGTCATAGTAGATTCATTCCCAAAGATTGAAGTTGAAACAACTCCAAGTTTCGAGTGCAACAGAGTGAAGAGTACTTCATTGAGTCCTTTTGTGAATATACCTACAATCATCTAATCACTTAAACAATGTTCAATCATGATTGTGTCTTTCTTTACTTCATCAAAGTTAGAGAGAGGAGGATGGCCAATAATTGATAGCACTTGTTGAAGCTATACCTCAGGTAAGTTACTCATAAATATATGTGTGCATCACGTTGTCGTGATGTTATGAGGACATAGTGTGAAAAAGTATGGAATGCATCATCATCTGACTTCTTTATTGATCTAGAGAGTCAATGTGATCTGAGCCATTAGTACTAGTGTGAGTTGCATGGATTATCCAAAAATACTAGATTTTTGAATAATTGTAGCCTATTTTTTATATTATTTATTGTAAAAATTCAAAAAAGTTAGAAAAAAACTTCTAGATTAGGATGGCATGCAAAAAGCTAGTTGCTTTTTTAGCGAATTGTAGGATTTTCACAAGAGGGACATATTGATGAAATCATGCGCATCGCGATCACTGTAAACAGGCTGAAAACTGTAGATTGAACTAAAGAAGAAGAAGGAGTAATCTGGGAGATCTGTGAGTAGGTGTCTTGAGGTTTTACCCCCCTTTCAAAGCCAACGAATCCATCAGATTTGGGTTTCGAGCAGCAAAGAAGGAGCTGTAATTTTTATGTACGTTTTGTTCTACAAAGAAGCTCCAAGAGATCTAATGCGTGGGGAGTGCTTTTGAGTAGTGCGAAGATTCCAAGTTCTTTCAATACATATTGATTCAATTCATTGTGATTTGTCTTTGTAGTATTTACCACTTGGGTATTCTCTATCTTCTCTTCCATCTCCTATCTCTCCTATCTCTACTTCCTTCTACTTCTAATCCCTGGTGGATTCGACCTTTCGACAAAAACCCCTCTGACATTAGTGAACCCAACGTGAAAGGTCATTAGAAGAAGGAAAGACAAGATTGGAGAATCTTCAAATACATTCTCCAGTGATGTTTTGCAACACTTGGTGCAAAATATGAATATGCTTATGCAGGTACAACAACAAGAAGTGATGCAAGCTTCAGCTCAAATAGAAAGTGTTGTGATGAATGCTTTGCAAGTAGTTGAGCATGAGGTGAAGTTATTGAATGGCAGGAATGTATTTGCATATGTATATACCTATGCTCAGAAGATGAAATTCGTTGGGGTGGCTCAATCTGCATGGAGCTGGTATTTTGTACGTGTTACTGTTCATGAACTGAAAGCATGGATTACTTAATTATAGTTGCAGGATGCAGATTGGGTAGCCTTCAAGAAGACACTCAAGGAAGAATTTTAAATTGAGGACACTAGTTTGATTATGCGCAAGACTTTTCAAGAGTGGGTTTTACAACCCAATAAGGGTCTTGTGGCTATGGATTTGTTAAGAGAATTTGAAAGTCGATTTGAGCAGTTGAATCTTGCAGAACAACAAGCTCTTGC
The DNA here is from genome assembly GCF_053477565.2 of Lygodium microphyllum. Lineage (NCBI taxonomy): Eukaryota > Viridiplantae > Streptophyta > Polypodiopsida > Schizaeales > Lygodiaceae > Lygodium > Lygodium microphyllum. The sequence continues at coordinate 8,418,553 of NC_141162.1, read as the reverse complement.
AAGTCAAAAAATTGAATTGTTTCTACTGGCACCTGATCCTATTCTTCAAGAGAATCTTGATGATTTATTGGAGGATCAGACTACAGAGATAGGTTTGAAAATAGAGTGGAGACATGTCAAGGAAGGTGTTACTGCACTTGTGAAGAAGCATAGAAGAAGAGAAAGATTGCATGTCTCTAGCTTGCCCACTGTTATGGGCAAGACAGTTGATGTATCTAGTAAGCCACCTACTTTTGTGGCTAACCCTATGGCTGTACTTGCTATTGTTCCCTCTGTTAGGGAAGATGTCTTAGATGAATCGGTCAAAGGCATGCGGGATCTTCAATTGAAGGTTGCAAAATTGGAAAAAAAAGGACAAGAGGAAAGGGGATGGGCAATATCCCCTAAGCCTGGAAAAAGATATATGTGGTATGACAGTTTGCAGCACGAGAGAAAGGATTGTGCTGCCTATCAGGAGGCCTTGGCACGACAACTTATCTTTTGGAAAGATGGCAAGATCCATGCACAAGAAATGGAATTTCCTCTTTGAATTTTGTAAAGGGAGGTATGCAGAAGTTGTTGGAAGACTGGGCTGTTCAAAATGCTTATGCGGTGATACATGCTTCTACTTTTGGTCTATAATTGGATAGAATGCATGGCCAAGTGATGGTTGGTCCAAAGGCTGAAATATGGATACATGATTTACATGTAGCTGAAAAGAGAAAGGTCACTGATAGTGAAATGTCTCATGCAGGCCAAGACATTCGTGGCATAACTAGTTGGGAATCACTGGTAAATGCATATTCAGTATATGCATAATTAGCAAAGGTACAAAACACGGATGTACTTGTGGAAGAAAAATGAAAAAGAGATGAAGATATTGTAGGGACGTCTAAAAGAATGACAAGAAGAAGTGTGGATCAGCCTAAAGTTGTAAATCAGCCACCTCCCAAGCATGTTATGGAAGAGGTCAGTGAGACGAAAAACAAGATAACAAAAAAGAGGGCAAAAAGAAGGGTAAGCAGCCAGGATACAAGTTGCAATTTGACATTGAGACAGCCACATATCTTAAGAAAGTTCTTGAAGAACGGATCTTAAATAGTCGGGTGGAATTTATCTTGGGAGAGGTGCTTGGCATTGCCAAGCTAGAATTTCATGATGAGATCATTGACATAATTAAAAGGAAGTGTCAATTTCTTGGTAATACCACTAGTGCATTGCTGCAATTTGAAGAGGAAACTATTTTGTTGGTTATTCGGGCTTAATATGAGCATGAAGTACTAGATTATCTATGCAGGATGCTACTAATCACTGGACATCATGTGGAAAAGAGAAGAAAGTGGCTAAAAATGCATTGTCTTGTAACAATATGCATGGTGGAGTAAGGCGAATGCAACAATATGGTGAAGAGACTCTAGGATTTATTTCTCGAAGTCACTACACATGAAATCATTAGGCTAGAGCTACCACTGAAATGGTAGTGAAAATAGGGGAGCGTGAAACTCCTTGTGTTGCTTTACTTGACCATGTGTCTGAGATAAATGTCATTGAATGGGGATTGTATGAAAATGGTGCATGGCCTATAGACACTGATCATGGTTGGTGAATGAGGGTTGCAAATAATTCTTCAAGGGAGCTCTATGCTGCATGTCCTAATGTAAAAGTGACGATTGGTGATGTACAGGAAGAGCAACACTTCTTTGTGCAAGATAATTCCTCATATGTAGTGATTTTGGGATAGCCCTATATTACAGGTATGCATATGGAAACAAAGGTGCTTGATGATGGTTCTGCTTATGCAAGAGTCAGAAGCAAGGATGGGAGAAAAGCAGTCCAATTTCTTACTGTTTGTGTTAATCATCCCAGAAATTGGGATATGCTTCGAGAGTCTCCTTTGGTTCCAAATGCAAGGGAATTCAAAGACCTGGATTTTCATTAGCCACTGCTATAATGCAGGGCTACAATAGTGCTATTCAGTGGGTATACTCGCCTCTTGATGAAATGAAGCATGTATTTACTATTGGTAATTGTCAGTTTACAGCAAATAGTTCATGTTGGTTTAAGCCTATGGAAGCTATATGTAGGGTTGAACGTATATCTATGAAATGGGCTACTAAGAAACTGAGAGCATTGGGGTTGTTAGCTGAAAATGATGGAATTTTGGGAATCTTTTATGGGCTGAATATTACTGACACTATGGCTGAAATTTCAGCAACTATACATGCAGAAAATGAGGCTGAAAGCAGAGTGTTGTCAGTATGTTCTTTGGATATGTATGACATTATAGCATTGTTTGTTCAGTAGGAAGGATTAAAATGGGCACTTGTGAAGACAAAGTATAAGACAGTTGACAAAAAGGTGAAACCAATTGCTTTGCCACTTCCACCAGAGAGTGAGGTTATGTATGAGAAAGTGTCAAGGCAGCCAAGCTTACGGGATCCTAAAGATATAGGTCATCAATTTACATCTGAAACATTATAGTAATTGAAAGTTGGTGCAGAAGGGTTTCTTTTGCCTACTAGTGAGAGAGACTAGTTTATTCGGATGTTGGCTAGACATGGGAAGGCATTTACATTTCAGCCAAGTGAAATAGGCCGTGTGGATCCAAATGCTGTCTCTCCTATGGTCATATTTACTGTGTCACATGTACCATGGAACTTGAGGTCGATTCTAGTGCCTAAAGATTACTTGCCAAAGCTTATGGATTTGCTAAATGAAAAGATTTGCATGAAAATCTTGGAGCCTTCTTCAGCCCTGTACTCAAATTGTTGGTTTACTGTGCCCAAAAATAATGGGGCTTTGAGATTTATTCAAGATATGCAACCAGTCAATAAAGTGACCATAATAAATGTGGGTGTAGGTCCTGTGGTTGATGAATTTGTAGAGGCTTTTGCAGACAGAGTGATCTATTCTTTGGGTGATCTTTACTCGGGTAATGATCAGTTTTAGCTTGCAATTGAAAGCAAGTATATCACAACCATGAAGACTCCTTTGGGGTTATTACGGATGTGTATTCTCGCACAGGGTGCAACAAACTCAATGGCACACATGACAAATGCTATGAATAGGGTACTCAGGGATTTTATACCACAATTGATTATGCCCTTCTTGGATGATGTTCCAATCAAAGGGTGTGCAGTGGATGAAAAGAATGAAGAGATGGATGCTCATGGATGCAGACAGTTTATTGCAGACCATATTCTGGATTGTGAGAGAATCTTGACACGACTAAAAGAGGTGCATTTAACTCTTTCTGGATAAAATTTTGTCTTCGGAGTTGAAGAGGTTTTGATTGTTGGTCATATGTGTGGGCCATATGGGCGAAGGCCATCACTAGCAAAAATAGATGGGATTGATAGAATGCAAGATGTATGCACTAATGTATCAGAGGTGCGTAGATTCTTGGGTGCACGTGTGTTCTATTTGATATGGATTTCTCACTTTGCACATGTAGTCAATGCTCTTTATCAGCTTCTAAGGAAAGGTAAGAAATTTCATTGGGAAAGTAAGCATCAGAAAGCAATGAAGAAATTGAAACAACTCTTAAAATATGTTCCTACATTGAGAAAGGTTGACTATTCAGATGGAAAGTCGATCATTATTACTGTTGATACAAGCCCAATCGGGATTGGATGGGCAATTGGGCAAGATGATGAGGAAGGATAAAATATATGTAATTCCCTTTGGTGCTAAAGTATTGACTGAATGACAAAGAAGGTATCCACAAGTTAAAAGAGAATTATGGGGAATTGTGACAGCCCTTAAATGTGATAAGGAGTATTTTATGGGTGCTCATGTAGTCATTGAGACCGATTGATTGCCAATATTCGGTATGATTACTAGTTGTGCTACTCCAGACATTGCTATGCTCCGGTGGATTGCATACATCAAATATTTGAACCCTAAATTTCAGCATATTGCAGGAAGAGATAACCCAGTGGCAGACATGTTATCTCGAGCACGTTATGAGAATGAAGATGGGGTGATGGATGAGGAGGAAGGAGATGACTTTCTTATGGCTGAAATTGATGTTGCAAGAGTGAATTTAGCAATGCAAGGTGTTGCTATAGCATTAACAGAAGCTTGGACAACAAAGAGAAGACATTTTAGATGTTTTGTATCTTGTGTAGAAGTGTTTTTGGAAGACAAATATACAGGAGAGTGATTGAGAATTGGTCAATACCTCAGTACATTAACAAAGAGAGATGAATGGTCAGATGAGGAATTTAAGAAAATCAAGAGGAAATCGTATGGGTTTTTTTTAAAAGATGGATACTTATGAAAACATGCTAAAAAGAAATAGGGTATGCCATTGTGAGTTTTGGGTGACAGAGCTTCACAAGTAAAAGTAATGCAAGAATTTCATGAAAGCTTGTGGGCTGGTCATAGACATGTTTGGGGTACTTTTATAAAGATCAAAGAAAGATATTGGTGGCAGGGTATGTATAAGGATGTTGCTCACTTTGTGGAAACATGTACGACATGTCAAATGTATTCATCTATGAGACAGCAGGATGGATTTCAACCCACATATCCATTGTCTCTTCATTTTAAGTGGGTGGTGGATTTGGTCACAATGCCTACAGGTCTTTAGCAAATGAGGTATCTTGTGCTTGCTCGTGAAGACTTGACTAATCAAGTGGATGGGAGAGCTCTATGTACTAAGAGGACAAATGTCGTATGTACTTTTCTCTTAGAAGAGATCTTTTGTCGGTATGGCTGTGTGGGAAAAATTATAGTAGATAGGGGTGAGTTGGATGCAAATGAAGCTCATGATTTCTTTGCACTTTTGGGGATAAATCTTGCTTTAAATTAAGCCTATAACCCTGAAGGAAATGGAAAAAGTGAACGAGGTCACTCACCTATTGTGAAGGCATGGACAAAAGCATGTGGAGAGAAGGTAAAAGAGTGGCCACGATTGCTCACTTATACTTTGTGGGCCAACATAACAACTCATAGTGCTGTTACAAGATATATGCGTGCAGAATTGATGTATGGTCAAAAAACTATCATGCCAATAGAAGAGATGACAGTCACATGGAGTGTGTTGAGGAGGAGTTGAATCGAGAGGAGTTTTTGGCCTTACACATTAGACAGTTGGAAAGAAAGTTAGAAGACATAGAGGCAGCAACTGCAAAGTTAAGGGTAGCAAGTATACAGAACAAGAAACGGTTTGACAAAAGACATATACTGAGACCAAGAACCATAAAAGATGGTGATTGGGTATTGGTTTATGATAGTAGTTTAGATAACCAGCATAGTGCCATGCATAAATTTTCAAAAAGATGATTTGGATCCTATGTGGTAAGACAGGTGTTTGATAATGCTACTTATGCATTAAATGAGCTAGATGGGAAAACCATCAAACTTTCGGTAGTAGCAAGGAAAAGAATCAAATTATTCAAAAGGCCAGAATCTACTACATATGAGTTGCCAGAATTGGAAGAAAATAGTGGTCATGATACAGGGGCTAGCCAGGAAGATATGGAAGATGAAGAAGTAAAGGATATGGTTGCAGGGGATGAGGAGGACTCAGAATCCGGTGAAACCTAGGATTTTGGCACATACTGCAGGATGTGCAGGTTCAGAGGGGGTGGATGTCATGATGTTATGAGGACATAGTGTGAAAAAGTATGGAATGCATCATCATACAACTTCTTTATTGATCTAGAGAGTCAATGTGATCTGAGCCATTAGTACTAGTGTGAGTTGCATGGATTATCTGAAAATACTAGATTTTTGGATAATTTTAGCCTATTTTTGTTATTATTTATTGTAAAAATACAAAAAAGTTATAAAAAAGCTTCTAGATTAGGATGGCATACAAAAATCTAGTTGCTTTTTCAGTTAATTATGGGATTTTCACAAGAGGGACAGATTGACGAGATCATGCGCATTGTGATCACTGTAAACAGGTTGAAAATTGTATATTGAACTGAAAGAAGAAGAAGGAGTGATCTGGGAGATCCGTGATCAGGTGTCATGGGGTTTTACCCCCTTTTGAAGCCAACGGAGCCATTAGATTTGGGTTCTGAGCAGTAAAGAAGGAGCTGTAATTTTTATGCACATTTTGTTCTATGAAGAAGCTCCAAGAGATCTAATGCGTGGAGATTACTTTTGAGTAGTGTGAAGGTTCCAAGTTCTTTTAATAGATATTGATTCAATTCATTGTGATTTGTCTTTGTAGTGTTTACCACTTGGGTATTCTCTATCTTCTCTTCCATCTCCTATCTCTACTTCCTTCTACTTCTGATTCCCGGTGGATTAGACCTTTCGATAAAAACCCCTACGACAACGTGGATTCAAAAATAGGGTATTTTTAAAATACTATTTTTATACATTTTTTACATACAGAAGGGTGTAATATAAAGGGGCTATTTACAGATTGAATAGAAAAGGGTTATGTTTTATTCAATAAAAATTCACATATAAGGATATTTATAAATAGGCCTTGAATGCACGTGATGTAGAGATTATACATATATTAACTTTCCGGAGATCCATACCAACTCTCGAGCTACAAAAGATGCAGTGACATATTCAGCCTCTATAGTGGAAACGACAACAAAATGTTGTTTCTTACTAGTCCAAGAAACAAGACAACCATTGATAAAGAAACAATGTCCACTTGTATGATGCATAAATAAGTGAGAGCTTGCCAAATCTGCATCTGTATAACCCAGAAGTCGAAGTGAATGTAGAGAATTAGACTTTTGTTGGCACGGATAAACCAACCTGAAATTATTAGTGCCTTTCAAATACTTTAAAATTTGTTTAGCTGCAATTTAGTATTTAAGATATGGAGAACTAAGATGTTGTCCAAGAAAATTTATAGCAAAAAATTGTGAGGCTGAGAATTTAAGCCAAGAAATTGAAGACATCCAACTAAGATTAGCATAAGGTTGATGTAATGCTAATTGTCCATCATTTTGCAAAAAAGTGAGTTTTTGGTAGAGCTCACAAGATAAGGAATACACTACAACAAAAAGGCCTCTTAGATGCACTTTTAGACACAATTTCTGAATATAGAGAAAATCTTACGGTTGCATCTACCCGCCCGTCTATTTGCACATCTACGAATTCGCGTCTATAATCACATGTATTAAGAAATTTACATGCAGAAATAGATGTGCAACAGACACACATATACACACGTGAATACAAGTGCATTAAAAAATCAAAATTTTTATTTATTTAATTTATTTTGTGCGTCTACCAATGTGTCTACCTGGCAAATTAGACGGGCATATAGACATGCGCGTAGACGCACTTTTACAAGCGTCCATAGACACGAATGGAAATAAAAAATCTCATTTTTATTTAAAAAGATATTTATTTTTTTAAATTTAAATTATGTAGCGCATGTACTCTGCATTTTAGATGCGCTTATAAATGCGTGTTTTCTGCAATTTAGATCACGGATAGACGCGTAAAACAGAACTCGAAAAAGAAAACCAGAGAGCATCAAAGCAACCACATGCTCTCTGGTTTTTTTTTCCCCCCTCCCATACATTAGATTGTGCATTTGGGAAAAAAACAATGGATCTAAAAGCACGAGAATTGAAAATAAAAGTCCATGTATTCATTATAGATCAAAAGCATTTACATGGGGAGTTTAAGTGCTTGCGACCTAAAGCGTGGCTGCAAGTAGTAGGCTCAAAGATGGATACTACATATACAAGAAAACAAGGCCATAGAGGAGGTATGGTGCTCCTCTACGAATTTGAAGAAAAAACATCTTTGCTAGCACCACCATGGCTACTAGCGTCGCTATCCCCCTCCTCGCTATGCTCCACATCCGGGTTCGCCTACACACACAAAAGATCAAGGTTTCTTACGTACACATGGTGGTGAAAAAGTTATAATTAGCTATACTTTTAATAGAAAAGTAAGAAAAACATACCTCCTCTGGCTGTCGAATCCTCATAGCCCGGTTGTATTGGTCCTCAATGATGAGACCCTCATAGAAGTGAAGCCATGTGGCTAGCCTCGATGGTAACCTACCTCTCTAGGAGTAGGTATCCTACCAACGATAGTAGTCTGCAAAACAATTATGATATATACAAACAATTATGAGACACAATGTATTAGAATAAATTATATAAAGAATTGAAAGAAATATAAATTTTAAAAAACTAGAAATCAAAATATACTTACAAACTCTGCCTCCCACGACTCTTTGCCGCCCGATCCGTAATGCGACGATTCCATGGTTTCCATTTAGATGCGTCGCACCTCTGCGTGCTGGCGACTCTTCACTTTCTCTGCTGCTTTCTTCTTGGCTTTCTCCCACTCTATGTGGTGGCACATAGGTGGTTGGATATAGGCTCCACGCCCCTCCTCCTGTCTCCACAGTGAGTCCATGAGGTGGGATCTTTTTTTGTGAAGCAAATCCCTCACTTTTGTGCATCCCCAATCATTTGAGAATCGCTGACCCTTAGGATTTGGGTACCTCCTATGGACTGCCCTCAACACCTCCTGCCACAAGCCACTTTTCTGATTTTTGAAGTAGACGAAACAATCTTTATACGTCACATGCACGACGCTCCTCATGTACGCCATTACATCCCTTCCTTCATCATCATGGAAGATGCCACGAGTATCTGTAACTCTATAGTACTGGCGTACAAGCTCCTCTACATGATCTACTGGTGAGGGTGATCGCTCGCCACCTCCTAGGAAACCCCCACAAAAGCCTCGTCCTCCCCCTCCACTCTCCCTCCTCCCTCCCTCTCGACTACCCTCTGCCTCGCTAGATGCACGTGCTTCTGCAGATACACGTGCGTCGGCTGACGCTTGTGCTTCTGCCGATGCATGTACAAGTGCTACATGTGGAGTACCTGCAATTGGAGTTTGGGAAGTAGTGCTAGGCAAAGACGTCAGAGGTGTTCTAGACATGACGCTTAACACCTCGTCTGTTGTGGGAGAGTGGCCAAGGTGTCTGGTCATCTCTCCCACGAAGTCTTCCCTACTAGGAAAACCTCCAAAAAATGCATTGACCCCCTGCCAAACAAGCCCAATGTATCATTCATGCGATCAAATCTGGGTCATTGCTAGATGAACCACGATGTGATATCTGCAAAAAAACCACAGGAAAAAGATAAATTTGTTTGTATACAAAAAATCATATATTACCTTCATCCACACCTAAACATTTTCAAAGAGCCATAATCCTTGATCCAATCCAATATTATTCATGAAAAATCATTCAATGAGCCTAGAATCATTATGTAAGAGAAGGCTTTTGATGCTCACACATTTTCATTTTCTTCAAGTGTATTTTGCAAGCACTTACTAAGGTCCATTTAAGTGAAACAAAGGTGTGAAAATCCCATAGAAAAAATACATGGATGCTCATGGCACTTGAAAGTGCTAATAATCTAGCTTTTTTTAGACATTGAGCATAAAACTTAAGTGCTAATTACTCCTGATTTGAAAGTAGAGCTTGGAAGATTCCCAAAACCTCTAATATGGTATCGAAAGTATAATGCTACCTAATTCACTACGTTGGAAGGCTAAAGCTTCTAAAAATTCAATCATAAATCAAGAAAATTTATAAACACAAACATGGGATTGGTCACATTTATCATTGCAAAAATATATTGTTTAGGCAATGAAAATTGTTTTTTATCAGAGCTGGCTGGCACGTGTATAACCGCGTCTAAAATGCAGGATAGACGCGCTCTCAGACACGTCCCTAAAGTCAACCCTCTGTTCAGAGCGCGTGTATATTCGCATTTGAGATGCAGTATAGACGCGCTATTAGATGCGATTTCTAGGTCAATGCTTCTGGCGCGCACGTGTATTCTCGCATGTCGACTGTAGAATACACGCGCCTGGAGAAGCGACCCTCAAGTCAAAGCTTCTGGGCTGGGCACATGTATTCGTGCATCCCACATGCAGGATACACGCGCCTGGAGATGTGAATTTGAAATCAAAGCCTCTTTTGTGTAGAGCAACGCGTGTATTCTTGCGTCTCCAACGCAGAATACTGGTGCGCAGATCAGTCACAGTATGCCCACGTAGTGAATCTCGGAAGGTCCCCAAGAACAATGAACTCTACCTTTTTGCACAAATTAGAATGTAAAAAGCATGAACGACAAGAGCAAGAGACCAATTGGGTTCAATCTCCCCCCATGCCTTGTGTGAGCGCTTCACAAAGCATGTATGTTATGTATATTTCCATCTTCATGCTCAATAATAGCCCAATTTACAAAAATATGACAAGCTTTTAGCTTTTGAGTTTGCTTTTACAAAAATAGGAAATAAAGCTAATGGACGGTGCCCATAGAGTCTGGCATGCCCAACACAATGTCCAAATAGAAATAACATATCCGTGCGCATAGGCGCATACAAAATAATAATAAATAATCGATGCCTCAATAGATATAACAAAATATAGGCGTGGCACCTATCAAAATGTAATCCATAGGTCGAATACTCACTAGACTCCAATGCTTTCCTCCGCCACTACTGCTATCTCTACACATCAACTGAAGCATTCACAATCGTTAGTAAAATAATACAATTAAACCGACAAAAGTGAATACCTAGCAGTCTTCAGCTACATAAATAAATCAACTGGTTAGAAATAAATCCTAACCTTAATTTATTACGAGTGGGCACTCTAAACTCATAAACGTTTATTAATTTAATATGTATTTTGTGGAATCACCCGCTATGGAATCACCCATATACACACTAAATTAATGAAACGCCCAAAAAGGACAGGCGTCCCCATCAACTTCTCGCACAAAGAATCCTCTTTGTGTATGAACCCCGGTCATCAAAGTTTACGGAATCCACCATAAAACCTCACGGAATCCACTGTGGCATGGAATCCACCGTGGAATATGCCTCCTGGCATCATACCCCCGGGGTGGGATAGCAATTGACCTCAATAGCTATTAGCTCAATGTGGATCTAATAGAGTGGGGAAAGCATTTAAGTCTCTAGCGTGCACCCATTGTGCTTCCTCTACAGGATGGTTCTTAAATTTAACTAAATATCTAGAATACTTTCGGCCATTTGTAGTGGTCATAAAGTCAATGTCTATGATAGCTTCTGGTTCAAGTATTTCAGTCTCTTCCTCTAATAAAGGTGGGTTTTCATAAATAGGGTGGACATGTAATTGGCCTCTAAATGGTGTCAATAAACTAATGTGAAATGTATTGTGAATTTTCCAATGAGATGGTAATTCTAACTTGAATGCATTATCATTAATTTTATGAATGATTCTAAATGGTCCATAAAATCTAGGAGCTAGTTTGACAACTGGATGTCTATCTACACTTTGCAACCTACGTTTTTCTATTCTCAGCCAAACATAATCATCAACTTTGAAATTCATAGCTTATCTTTTCTTGTTGGCTTGTTTGGTATATGATTGCTGGGCTTTAGCAATCATATCTTTAACTTCATCAAATATACTATTATGCATACTAGCAATATCATCAGCACTCTGAATTCTATTAGACAAAGATGCAACAGGTGTAGATAATCTATATCCATAAATGACTTCAAACGGTGCTTTCTGTGTAGATGTGTGCGGTGTATTGTTATATGCAAACTGTAATAAATGCAAATTAGTGTCCCACGTCTGAGGTTTAGAGATAGTATATGCACGTAAAAGATCTAGAATGGTGCTGTTTGTTGCTTCTATTTGTCCATTTGTTTCTGGATGAAATGCAGATGAGAAATCAATCTTTGTGCCTAGATTAGCAAACAGGGTAATCCAAAAATTGTTACAAAATCTAGAATCACGATCTGAAATGATAACTTTTGGCAATCCATGGTTAGTAAAAATAGTTTTCAAAAATAACTATGTTGCTTGTGATGTTGTTAAAGTTTTCTTACGTGGAATGAAATATGCTTGTTTACTAAATCTATCTACAACTGTCCAAATCATATCATGGTTAGATTTAGTATTTGGTAAACCAGTAATGAAATCCATAGAAATTTGTTCCTAAGGTTTAGATGGAATAGACAAAGGCATAAGTAATCCATACTGTTTACCATGATGTCTCTTAACTCTTTGACAAATCAAACATTCAGAAACAAAGTTAGATACATCTGCATCCATATGTGGCCAATAAAAATCTTCAGTTAACATACGTAATGTAGATATGATACCTCTATGACCTTGATATGGGGGACAATGAATTTCATTCAAAACAAAAGATCGGAATGGAATAGTAATACACAGTCTCTTTTCATAAAACATAAATCCATCATTATATGACAATGAATCAACAGGAATGAAATTATTTTGAACTAATTTATTCCAATTAGAATGAAAAGTAATATCCTGGTGATATGTATCTTTCATAGCAATCAAAGAATCAAAAGATATGACAAAAATATTATGAATTGCAGGTCTTCTACTCAATGCATCAGTCACTACATTTTCTTTTCCAGGTTGGTATTGAATGATAGGATGAAAACTTTGAATGAAAGAAGCCCATTTGATATGACGGTCAGAGATTTGGGGTTGGCTAAGTAAATGTCTAATACTTTGCTGATCGGTTTTTATCATAAATTCTGAACCCATTAAGTAGTGTTTCCACTGTCTTAATGCTTGTACAACTGCTAATAGTTCTTTGTCATATGTGGAATATTTCAACTCATAGGGTTTCAACTTACAACTAGAATATGCTATAGGATGATTGTCTCGCATAAGTACGGCTCCTATTCCTGATCCACTAGCATCGGTCACTACTAGAAAGAATGGTCTATTAAAGTCAGGTAACTGTAGAATAGGGGCATTGGTTAATGCATGTTTCAGTAAGTCAAAGGATTTATGTTGATTTTCAGTCCATTGATAAACAATTCCTTTCTTGAGAAGTTTGGTTAATGGTAAAGCAAGTAATGAAAAATTACGTACAAACTTCCTATAGAAACTAGCAAGACCAAGGAATGAGCGTAACTCATGCACGTTTTTAGGAACAGGCCAATTCAATATTGCATCAATTTTCTTAGGATCAACTTTAATTCCTTCAGATGATACAATATGACCTAAATACTCAATTTCTGTCTTAAAGAATTCACTCTTTTCAGGATTTGCATACAGTTGATTTTCTTTCAATAACTGAAAAACCAATGACAAATGCTCATAATGTTCTTTCTCATTTTGACTAAACACCAAAATATCATCAAAGAAAACAATTACACAATATTGATATTTCAAAAAGATACGGTTCATCATTCTACTAAAGGTAGCAGGTGCATTAGTCAATCCGAATGGCATGACTAAAAATTCGTAATGACCAAACTGTGTTTTGAATGCAGTCTTGAATATGTCAGACTTATCTAGCCTCACTTGATGATAACCAGACTTAAGGTCAATTTTACTAAATATAGAAGATCCTTGCAGTTTGTCCATAAGGTCATCAACTCTAGGAATAGGATACCTATTCTTTACAGTGATCTTATTTAAAGCTCGGTAGTCAATACACATACGATAGGTATTATTCTTTTTCTTGACTAACAATACAGGTGCACCGAATGGAGAACTGCTAGGTTGAATTAAACCTCTATTTAGTAATTCCTCAACTTGACTCTGGATTTCTTTTTGCTCTATCTGGTTGTGCCTATATGGTTCTTTGCAAGGTGGTTGTGTGCTAGGGATCAAATCTATCTTATGGTCTTCTAGACGTGAAGGAGGTAAACCTGGTGGTAGGTCTTCTGCAAAACAGTCCTTAAAATATGCAAGAAATTCCTTATGCCTAAGGTGCATATGATTTGCCTTTACTTGTAATTCATTCACCCAAATAAGATAGGATTTACTACTCTTGCGTAATGCACGTTTAGCTTGAGTATGCAAAAGCAGTGGAAAAACATTAGATGCATGCATACCATATAATGTAATAGATTTTCCTTGAAAATTAATATTCATTGTGTGTGTGGAATAATCTATATCTGGATTATGCTGATGTCACCAAGGAATTCCTAAAATAATGTCACTCGACTGTAATGGAACAACTAAGAAATTTCTTCTTTCAGTGTATTGGCCAATTTGAATCTCTAAGTCTTGCACTTCCTGTGTACCATTATACCTAGTGCCTAAAAATGCAGCTTTGATGCGATAATGCGTAGGTACAGTCTGTAATTTCAATTCCTTTACCAATTTTGCTGAAATAAAATCATGAGTACTACCATCATCATGCAAAATAGTCTTTTCCTTTCCATGCACTAAACATTTCATAGTCAATAATGAATGTGGAGTAGGCATACCTCGTAAAGTATCGGAAATAGTAGTGGTGTCGTCCTCATCTTCAGTGAAATCAGGCATATCTTCATGTTCGTCTTCGTCCATGGCTCCAAGATAGTTGATATGAGCTAGTGGCTTCTTTGAATGACAATTTGTTGCGAGATGTCCAGGCTGGTGACATTTATAGCATACTATTGGCTTGGCTTTGGTTACATTGTTTGCAATGGCGGGAAGTCTAGGTACATTTGGATTTGGCTGTGGAATAGGCTTAGGATTTGGATTGACATTGGATGGTAATGCAGGTGGTTTAGCCCAATTCTTGTGGAAGGATGATGAAGAGAAATGACCTGGATTAAATCTTCTAAAATTGGAATTGAATTGTTTAGATCCATAATTACCATTGGCTTGGAATTGCTGCTCTACCGCATAGCTTATCTTCAGTGTTGTGAGCTAGTGAAATGGCGTCTTCAAGGGTAGCAGGCTTGAACATGTTCACTTGAGCATAGTAATGTCCAAGAAGTCCAGACATATACTTCCGCTTATGTGTCATCTCTGGTACGTCTTCAAGCATGTGTAACTGGAGGAGTGCATTCCAAAAATGCTCTGTATAATACTGAGGTATAGGCTCACGATCCCGTTGTTGAAGTAGATCCCATTGCTTGATAGCCTTCTCATGAAATTGCGGTGGAAGGAAATTCTGCATGTACTTCTTCTTGAAATCTTCCCAAGTAGTAGGACATTCTATGCTCTTGCGTACTACAGTCCACCAAAGTGATGCTCTGTCTACCAAATGATTAGTAACACACTTGATTTTATCTTTTTCTAGATAAGTTTCCTCATGGAAATAGTCATCAAACTAGCTAATGAATGCTAGAACAGTCTTTCCTTCTCGTATGCCATTGAAAGTACGAAATTTGAAACTTCGTTTACTTATCTTTGATTCCTTGCGAATGGTTTGAGCTTCAAGAGTGGCGTCGATGGTACGTCGAATCAAATCTTCAGCTTGAGGTTCTTCTTTGTCGGTATACGCTCTTTGTAATTTTGCCAATTGCGCTTGCAATGCTTGCCTAGCCCTTCGTTCTTCTTCCAATTGCATCATGATTAGGTCCAGCTTTTGCTCCATCGTAGGCTCAGGTAGGTCGTCTTCAGCCATAGGATCATCCATATGTGGTTCCGTCATTCCTGTAAAACTCAAAAGACCTTTCTCACTCAAAATCAGGTTAGCGGGATGAGCGTAGCTCAAATTCGGGGTCACAAGGCTTATGTGTTTTCGGGTATTTCTTTCTCAATCTTCAGAAAATCTATGATTTTTCCTTCTTCGTGTGCTGAAAATACTTCAACAAACCTGTATATGGGTAGAATACCTTCCAATGAACAACTTTGCAGTTCGGAGTTTCTGCGCAAGAACAACCCTTCTAGGAGTTTTGAGTACAAGTCAGTTCTGACTCCAGTTGACTAGTCTGACTTGCAGAGTTGCAGACTTATGTGACTTGTAGAGTTGCAGACTTGCAGAACTTAGTCGACTTAGTGAACTTGCAGAACTTGATCACAGATGACTTGCAGAACTTGATTTCTGAGGCGTGGGACTTGGAGTTGCTGACCAGAAGTGATTTGTCTAACTTGTTTAAGCTTAATGAATTAAGCTTAATGGCTTAAGCTTTAGAGGGGGGGCTTAATGGATGAAAAACGGTGCAACCGTGGGGGGGGCCGTTTTTTTCGCCGCCCGAAAATTTCGGAAGCCCCTCAGATACCTCGCGATGATTTGTTGAAGCTATTAAGCTTCTAACCAAGCTTATTGATTAGTAATCTTAAGCTTTGAAGCTTGATGAAAAGAAATTACTCTGTTTATCCAAGACTTGTTGATGGAGATGAGAGAGTGGTCCTCCGCTTGTATTGCCTGGTCCTTCGCAATCTGATAACAGAAACATGGGTTCTTGATCGCCAGAAGTCTGCCTGTATCGACGGTTCATGACAAGATTGACTGTAGAGTCCGATCGTTCTAAGAGCTCCGCCTTCGCACGAGATGGGTAGCGATTGGAAGCTCTTGATCTCAGCTCCGCTCTGATACCACTGGTGTGCAGATCGGTCGCAGTATGCTCACATAGTGAATCCCGGAAGGTCCCCAAGAACAATGAACTCTACCTTTTTGCACAAATTAGAATGTAAAAAGCATGAACGACAAGAGCAAGAGACCAATTGGGTTCAATCTCCCCCCATGCCTTGTGTGAGCGCTTCACAAAGCATGTATTTTATGTATATTTCCATCTTCATGCTCAATAATAGCCCAATTTACAAAAATATGACAAGCTTTTAGCTTTGAGTTTGCTTTTACAAAATAAGGAAATAAAGCTAATGGACGGTGCCCATAGAGTCTGGCACGCCCAACACAATGTCCAAATAGAAATAACATATCCGTGCGCATAGGCGCATACAAAATAATAATAAATAATCGATGCCTCAATAGATATAACAAAATATAGGCGTGGCGCCTATCAAAATACAATCCATAGGTCGAATACTCGCTAGACTCCAATGCTTTCCTCCGCCACTGCTGCTATCTCTACACATCAACTGAAGCATTCACAATCATTAGTAAAATAATACAATTAAACCGACAAAAGTGAATACCTAGCAGTCTTCAGCTACATAAATAAATCAACTGGTTAGAAATAAATCCTAACCTTAATTTATTACGAGTGCGCACTCTAAACTCATAAACGTTTATTAATTTAATATGTATTTTGCGGAATCACCCGCTATGGAATCACCCATGTACACACTATATTAATGAAACGCCCGAAAAGGACATGCATCCCCATCAACTTCTCGCACAAAGAATCCTCTTTGTGTATGAGCCCTGGTCATCAAAGTTTACGGAATCCACCATAAAACCTCACGGAATCCACCGTGGCACGGAATCCACCGTGGCACGGAATCCACCGTGGAATATGCCTCCTGGCATCAAATATACGCGCTCTGAGACGCGGCCTCAGATGCAATGATAGAAAACATTGCTTTGCGTCTATCCCTGCGTCTGCATTGAAATGTAAACGCATTGGCAAATGCACTCAGTCGGCTGATTTCGGTCCGACAACTACCATTCATGATTTATTTGTGCTATGCAAAATGCAACCATAAATCCTAATACACAGACAAAGAGAGAAAGAGAGAGAGAGAGAAAGAAGAGAGAGAGAGAGAGAGAGAGAGAGAGGACTCACCTTGGGTATTTGGTGTGGCGAGTGGTGGCACTTCTTCCTTCTCCTTCTTCCTCTCCTTGGTGAGTTACTCTCCCTTGATGCTTGCTTGTTGCTGCTTGTTGTCTCTTCCCTTTGCTTCTTCTTCCTCTTGTTCTCCTCTCTCTTGTTCTCTCTTTCTTCCTCTCCTTGGCTTTCATTTTTTCCCTCTTGTGTGTTTGAAATGAAAGAAGAGGTGAGTCATGAGGAGGTGAGGCATGAAGAGACTAGGTGAGGCATGAAGAGACTGCATGTCGGCTAAACTCGAGCTTTAGAACCGTAAAAAACGCCAGAAAGGAAAGGCACAGTTTGAAAAGAAATAATTTAAGTATCTTTTGAATTTTGACGTGTGCGTCTATTTTGGCGTGTATATGCGCGTCTAAGTTTACATAAATGCGCATATAGACGCGAACTTAGACGCGCAAATAGATACTAATCTAGATGCGTATGTAAACATAGATATAGACGCGCATTTAGGTTTTATCATAATTTTTTATTTTTAAGATAAGTTTTGATAGTGAATTCTTATCATAAGTTTTAATGTATTTATGATGAGTTTTGTGTATTTAAAATTGAGATCTTAGAATAATTAATACTCCAACTTGAAGTTTTTATGTAAAGATATAAATGACAAATATTTTGATGTTGTCATGAATTAGGTTTAATCATGTCGTCGTCATCACCTAGTGCGGTGCATGCTAATGAGTCAATGAGCACATCCTCAAGTGAGGATGAAACATTACGTCTTCATAATCAAGATGCATGGCTACGACGAAAAATTAAATGCATGTGTGATCATTGTCAAGGGTGTATTTTTCGAGCACGTTAAGTTGCAATGTCACACCTCAGCATGTATGGAGAATGGGACCGAGAAAAATAACCGATATTCATTGTTTCTTTTTAACACTAAGATTGCTAGTCTATGTTACTCAATATATATCAACGTACATGAAACTCCCTTTTGTGGTTGAGCAGGATGCGGTGCCACATCCTCAGATGCTCCCTCCCGGGCGTCGAGAGGCTACAAAATGTCGACGCGAGGAGGCAGAGTCTTCAAGAAGAGTGGAGACTAACAACCATGATAGTAGCCCTCATAAAATGCCCCATCAAGTCTTAGAGGATGAGATTTTAGACAACATGGTACACCATCTATTTTCGCAACCGGTTCAGGGAGAAGGTCACTCTACAAAGCCAGATGATCCACTATACGTATCGTCATCTACTCCGTTGTATGAAGGTTGTACGTACTCTATTCTTTGTGTGTCCCTCGATATACTTGACTTGCAAACAATTCATGGATGGAGTAATGTCAGTTTGGATGCATTATTGAAGTAGGTATCAATTCAGTTTGGCTTATGAATCATAATATTAATTGTTCTATTTTGAAATCAGACAAAAATATATATTGGTGGTTTTTTAACTCACTTTTAAAAATATATGTAGGTTATTATCACAAATGCTTTCAAAAGGAAACAAATTGCCAACTAAGAGAGAGCAAGAAAGACATTACTTGACATCTCTGGGAGGCCTCCATTATGTCAAGATCCATGCATGTGTCAATGATTGTGTCTTATTTCGTGGGATTCATGAGTTCGCACGAGAGTGTCCTGTTTGTGGCGAATCAAGATACGAAGTGGAGATGAAGTCAATGGATGTGCCTCGTAAGGTTTTGCGACATTTTTCGATTGTTCCATGTATACAACTTATGTTCAAGTGTAAGTATATTGGAAAGCTCACGTCATGGCATGCTAGTCATCGTTCAAGTGATGGAAAATGGAGGATCCCTACAGACACACCGGCATGGCAACATATAGATAATTTGTGGCCCGTTTTCAAAGAAGAGCCAAGAAATTTGAGATTTGGTTTAGGTATGGATGGAATCAATCCATTTGGCATCAAAAGCACATCATACAATGTATGGCCAGTGATATTGGTGAACTATAATATTCCTCCATCCATGGCAATTAAAAAGGGACATGTAATGTTGTCCCTTCTGATTCCTGGAAAGCACAAGGTAAAAAACATGGACATTTACTTAGAGCCTTTGATTGAAGAGTTAGAAATGTTATGGGAAGGTATTGAGGTGCAAGATACAAACGCATATGCATCCTCTAGAGATTTCACATTGAAGGCCATGTTGTTGTGGACCATGCATGACTTTCCAGGATACGGAGATTGTTCGGGTACATGTATATAACTCTATATTTGAAATTCAAGACTTGAATCAATTGTATTTTATTAATTCACTTGTTTGTTCAAGTTTAACCACATCAGGATATCATGCATGTCCTATTTGCGGTCCCTCTCTAGTTTCCTCTAGGCCAACACGTTTAAAGAAGGTTATCTACAACAATCATCATCGATTTCTTCCTATTGACCATCCCAAATATGTTCTCCCTACTAATGGAATGATTCCACAATCTCTAACCATTCGAGATTGGAAGGAGAGATGGATTAATGCCGACAGCCACCCTCCACTCGGCATGAGTCAGAAAGAAGTGCATTTCTCTCAATTGACTTTAAAGTATTTAGCATGATGAATTGTTTACATAATATATTATTTGTTTGTTAGTTTCTCTATATTTTTTCGTCTTTCGTACTGGACTGAACTCAAGATCAATCACCTATTGGACCCCATGCACATATTCAAAAATGTTGTATCTACATTATGGGATCACTTGATAGGGGCTCGTAATTCAGTCATCAATGTAAGGGAGGATTTACGTAACATTGGTCGCATGACACGAGCCTGGACCCAAAGGAAAGATTGAGCTACCCCATGCACCTTGGATGTTGTCAAAGAACGAGGAAAAAATAGTGAATGAACAAATATGTAGCTTTCGAATACCCACAAGATGTATGAGATGTCTCAAGGGAGCCTTCATAAAGAAAAAGAAAAGAGGTGTGGAGCAACTATCTGGTTTGAAGTCCCACGATTGGCACAAAATGATCTAAGTAAGGGTATCTCTAACCATGAATATAGTAATTAGTGGAGTAACTATGTGTAAAATTTGGGGTATGATGACTTTTTCCTCAACTAATCATTTGATCTATGAATATTGTTTACATTTAGTTCGTACTTCCTACTAGCATATCCCATTGTGTATCCAAAGATGTACGTGATATCATTTACAAGATGGGAGAGCTTGTGAGGTGTGTATACATTGTATTTTTTCATTATATATCTTTGAATTTCTACACAAAAATAAACAATTCTCAAATACATCCTGACAGATACGTGAGCTCGAAGGAAATTGATCCAAACACATTGCAAGATGCTCGAGTATTATCTGTTGAGGTGGTTTGTTTGGTGGAGGAAATTTTTCATCGATTCATTTTGACTACTCAATTACATTTACTCGTACATTTGATTGATGAGATCACACTTTGTGGGGCAGTTCATGCAAGGTGGATATTTTTTTTTGAGTGCTTCATGAAAACCTTGAAAGATTTTGTGAGGCAAAAAGCACGGCCTGAGGGAAGCATGGTTGAGGATTGGTTAGTGCAATCATCCCTTGTTTATATCTCTGAATATCTTGCTGAAGTGGACCCCTCTCAACCACGACTATGGAAAGATGATGAAGACTTGAGGATGACCTCTATAATACCTCAAGGAAAAGGAATGAGTAAAGTGCTAACAAAAGAAGAACTTCGTAAGTTAAATAGTTTTTGTGTGCTCAATAGTGATGTAATGAGCAAATGGGTGACACTATATAATGAAGCAAGGGCAAGAAGAAAAAGTGAAAGACAAGCATTTCGCACCAGATATGGACGTAATGTCTCATTTTCATATCATCTAAATGCTCTCCCACATCATATTGATATAGATTGGTTACATGAGGAAATGGAGAGAATGGAAAAAGAGGAGGAAATTAATATATCTCAAGAAGAGTAGGAATATGCACGAGGTTGCTTATCAAAGGTGAGACATACTATCAATTAATTTGATTCTATAAGTTATATTTTATATAAATAATTGACATGTTTGATCTTAATCTTTTACTACTAGTGCACATTATTCAATGCTATTTGGTGTGAGGGTAAACATCTTCGAACTCAATGTATAGATGAAAAGAGAAATACCCAAGATTGTGGTGTCCTTGCTCACTTCGAGGATGCCAATGGTACCATGGAAGGTTATTGTGGCTTGATCCAAGATATTCTAAAGCTTGACTTCAGACGATTCTTTATATATGTACTGGATGTGAAGTGGTTCAAGGAAGTGGTAACAAATGGTGAGCATTGCACAATCAGACATCATCCAAGTGGTTTTGTAATCATTGACTCTAGAAAATTTCACCAAAACAAGAATGACACATTAGTACTACCTCAATAATGCGAGCAAGTATATATGCAAAAGCTAATTTTTTTATATGTATACATGTGATACATATACACAATATAATAAGTATTTAAGTTTCTTGCTTTTGTTTTTCAAATACAGGTTGTGTATCATCCAATGGTAAACAATAACCGATGGTGATATGTCATCCCTATATCTAATCGTTCAAAACTAATATATGGTAATATTACCGACATAGAGATAGTAGATGACAATCCAACAATTAATGATGATGTACATGATGACACCATAATGGATGATATGCGTGATATAGTACAAGATGAACCTCACGAGGATGTTCAAGGAAACGCAAAGAAGACAATAATGTGATTGTCGATGATATTGATGAAGTTATTAAGCAATATAGCAACACATCTGATAGTGGGATAGACTTATTTGTTTCGTTACCTCTTGGTAACATAGACCTAGAAGTAGATAGTTTAGCAAGGGCTGATCTCATTGAAGATGAGATGGATCATTCATTGTAACATACTTAATTTGCTTAATGATTCAATGTGTATTCTTATTTCTATGGTTTTTATCATGCGCACACGTGTATACTAAATAATGAATAGTCAAGTTTAAAGCTAAATTGAATTTTCCATAATAAAAAGGAAGTGTTTTTTATCATCTTCAAGTAGAGAAATTACAAGATACATATTGCAATGCTTGCTACTAATTGTATAATAACGTTTCTATCGCTTGCCACTAATTACTTGTAACGTTCTAAATTTCTTTTTTCCGCATGAACTACCTCTATTAGGAAAATAATGATATAGTTATTTTTAAGGATAAATGAATTTTTTTTTAATTTCCCTCATTTCCCCCCAGCCGACAGTCGTGCTGGAGGGGGAGGGGAATAGAAGGTTTACGAAAGCTCCTCTGTGGAGCTCATTGGAGTAAAATTGCTAGGAACCTCTCCCTCCCCCTATAAAAAAAAGGGGGGAACACAAGGGAAGGAGTGAGGAGTCGGGATGGTACCAGTTTGAGGGCGCAATCAGATGGCAGCGGCCTTAGCTTTACCCTCCTCTCTCTCCCTCAACGTTTAGAATGGCCTCTCACTCCTCACGTATTCTGTCTGATTCCTCCCTCAAACTGACGGCATCTCGGCTCCTCGCTCCTTCCCTTGTGTTCCCCCCCTTCTTTTATAAAGGGAGGGAGAGGCTCCTCCCTCCCCTAGGCGGCAGCAGCAGAGCAATTTTACTCCAGTAAGCTCCATAGAGGAGCTTTCGTAAACCTTCCATTCCCCTCCCCCTCCAGCACGACTGTCGGTTGGGGGGAAATGAGGGAAATTTAAAAAAAAATTATTTATCCTAAAAAATTGCTATATCATTATTTTCCTAATAGAGGTAGTAATGTAACGTTCTACATTTCTTTTTTCTGCATGAACTACCTCTATTATGAAAATAATGATATAGCAATTTTTAAGGATAAATGAATTTTTTGATTCCCCTCATTTCCCCCCAGCCAACAGTCGTGCTGGAGGGGGAGGGGAATAGAAGGTTTACGAAAGCTCCTCTGTGGAGCTCACTGGAGTAAAATTGCTCTGCTGCCGTTGTCGCGTAGGGGAGGGAGTAACATCTCCCTCCCCTATAAAAAAAGGGGGAAACACAAGGGAAGGAGTGAGGAGCTGGGATGCCGCCAGTTTGAGGGAGGAATCAGACGGAATCCTTCCTTTCAAATTCCCGACTTCAAGGAGGGAGCCTTCCAAAAACTGCTTTGACAGATGGTTTAAGAGGAGCAATGGTGGAATTCCAAAGAAGAGTTGTAAAGCTACTTCCACGTCCGAACGACTACAATTGCGATGCCTCCTAAGAAAGTCCAAGGCGCAACCGCGGGAGGGTCATTTCCCGTTATCCATGTGGATATCTCACCCCAAACCGAGGTTTTTCCTTCTTAATTTTTATTTGATATTGTTATAATTCAAACATGCAATGTTAATTATTAGAAATAGGATATATTTTCGTCCTAATTGTTCACGTTGAAGGAACTTAGATATCAATACTTTTAAATGAAACATGCAAATTAAGAAAGTATAAATGCATTTCTAGCAAATAGCTTATGCATCAAAATGAATTATAAGCTAGATTATTGTCCATTAAAATAGTATAACTCGGTTAAGCCTAGAAGTATAAACTGCATCTCGCACTATTAACCCATATCGCAATGAATCATCATGGAAAATGCAGAGCATGAAACAACTTTTACGATGCATAGACTTTATGAAATTATCATTGCCAACCGCATAAATTAAGCAAGAAAAAGGTTGCTTATTTAGCATGAATTTTGTTCGCAAAGAAAAGGGAAGATTAGTATGCCTGACCTAAAACCGACAAGTTAGGGTTGAAAAATCAATTTATGCATCGTCAACGAATCATGTGGAAGTAATCTTGAAATTATCTTCTAGAGTTAACTAAATTGATATAAACCTAAAACACCTATGCTGCAAAATACTCGTTGGGAATGAGTTAAATTCCAAGAAACATCTATACCTTAAATACTTGCCCACATTCATTGAATGTAGGGACAGTGAATTGTAATCGTAAAGTGAACTAGGGTTTGTCCCTGGGAATCTTACAAAGATGAAAACCCTAGGTCTAATGACGTCAGTTTAAAGAACCTGAAATAAATTGTTTCGTGACTCCATTGTCGCATAGTACGATGCGACACTTGCGTAGCAAGTACGGAGTCATATGGACTTGTGATTGGATCACAAGGAAAAGGCCAAATTTTCGCAATGAGGATGGCGGATCCTTTTGCAAGTTATCTTGCAAGAGGATGAATAATCATCCTAATTTAGTATCCTTCTTGAGTAAGAAAGATTAATTGAAAGCTAATGACTAGCTGATAAACTAAAATAACCCATGAACTTAAGGTTTGCCCAAGTCAGGTAAATAGGGTACGTCCTAACCCAGGATATAGGGGATCTTGCCAAGTTGCAAGTCATCCCAGATCGAGTGCAGGACGCATTCAAAAGGAAGGATTTATTCCTTAGCAATTTGCCAACAAAAACGATCAATGGAAATGTTTGTGCTTGCTAGAGATTTTAGAGCAATGTTTGGCTTTTTTTGATCAATGAATTAAAACATAAATGGATATCTATACTTCAAGTTGAAGTCCTGAAGGGAGAGGCAACTTTAGTAACCCCCGACTGCCTGCCTAACCCTAACCAAGGGGATTGTTGACTGCGTTGGGAAAGTGGACCGAACCCGCCACGAGAGTCTCTCTATTGAGCGCTACTTGGAGCAGGAGGAGGCTTGGGTGCCAAGGGGGGGCTCTGGCCATAAATCCCTCGCCTTTCGGGTCCTGCACAAGAGGCTAATGTGAGTTGGGATTGGATCTCAAGGCCCGCATACTAGTCTACGGGCGGAAACTTGGAATAGTGATCCCTGTGGATTGCTAGATAGCCTTCAGGCGGATTGTGGATAAGCCTATGGGCTGGACTCTTTGTATTTCAAAGATAAATTTGATAACCTGTTAATAAGGAACTTGTCTGATATTGTTTTTCTATGTCAAGTGATAAAATTACGTGAAGAAACCAGTGCCTAACGGGTTAATCAAAGAAGCTGGTTATTACATGCCCAACTAATGTGTTAGGTAATTAAATAACTAAAACAACCCAAGGAAAGTGCGGAGGATGGGCCATAGGTCCCTCCTATGGATGGGTGGTCCCGAATTGCCGAGAACTTTTCTCAAATCATGAGGAACAGTGGGATGATCGTCAAAGGACGCGAACAACAAAAGCGTTGGCCTAGAGTCATGATTAAACCCGATTTATGTTGTTTTAGGGGAACGAAAGGCGACTATGCCTTATGGCAGAGAGGTTGAGCTCTGCATCCCTCTCATTTCCCATTCTCCTTGAACCAAGTGAGCGTGAATCCGCTTCAGGCCTGGCATTTCTGCGTAAAGTAGTTCGCTTGGGTCCGATGCTAGTTGCTATTAGGAAATGACCAATTAGAAAAATCCTAATTCAGGTCGATCCTAAGTGGGAACGGCTGGAATACTTCAGCTATGTGGGAGACGCAGAAAGCCCTAGATCGCAAACCCCGTGACATTCCATGGGAGTGCCGGGTGGAGCTTTCTAGACATCCTTTCTGATGGATTGCTAAGACATGTCCTAGATGATACTAGTGGACACATTACAGTTGGTATCAGAGGCAACCAACAACGGAATTGTTTTATGAAATCTTAATAAGAAGAATTAAAGCAAATGTTGATGTTCCAAATATTTCCTTACCTTCAATGTTTTCTTACAGAATTACAAAGCATGGAACAAGTTCTTAGTATTTCGAATCATGTTTATGACTACAATGCATTCTCCGCATTATCGACAAAGGGTTGAGATGATGAACATCCTAGAGCAAATCT
The DNA here is from genome assembly GCF_053477565.2 of Lygodium microphyllum. Taxonomy (NCBI): domain Eukaryota; kingdom Viridiplantae; phylum Streptophyta; class Polypodiopsida; order Schizaeales; family Lygodiaceae; genus Lygodium; species Lygodium microphyllum. Next base: position 8,392,422 of record NC_141162.1, on the reverse strand, counting down.
ATAATCCATCACCCTTGTACATGGAACGAAGATGGACGGGTACTTCAAGAATCTACTATATAGTCACCCACCGGTTTGCTTACCTACAAACCAACCTAAAGAGGATCGAGTGGTTGGAAGACCTGAAAATCATGAAGCTATTCATTTTTGTGGAAGCTCACGTAAACTCAACTTTACATATTCGAGGTCGGAGGGTTGAGATGAACTCATATGTATATGAGGAAGTAACTCGTGTAATCCCCGGCGACTGGATTAAAGTGTTGGGCCGCCATGAGAAGTATGGATTCCAACGGAAAGGATATCCTGAACTTCCAATGACTTACCGATTCCTGAAGATCCTTGACCCAAAACCATACTATTATAAACCCCTGTAGATAAATGTAATACAACGTTGTTCTCCCCAAACTAAATGTAACAGTTGGCTTATTATCGCAAGAAATATTGTATTCGAAACGGCTATGGCCATATAAATAAAAATAAAGACTTCTTTTTATCAATGTCTGATTGTGCATAAGAGTTGATAAAAAGATAAGTAGCTACATTGTTTACATGATAGCAAAAATTGGAGTTGTAATATAAATTAATAGTGATTATCGTATAATAATGTTAAGAAACCTTTATCCAGGCACAACCCCAAGTACAAGTTCCTAGTTCGCCTCCTACATCAAGTACTGGTGTAATGCAGGAGAAGAAGTTCCTTCTTAAGCAGATTAAGCCACCAGAGTTTGACGGGAGAGGCAGATTTATCCAAGCGGACGCTGAAATTTGGATTGCATCCATGGAGGATTACTTTGAAGCATCCGGTACTACACCCATCAATTAGGCTATGCTCGCCAAGTTAAAGCTCACCGGTGAAGTTAGGATTTGGTGGAAGCAATGGTGTAGGGATCAAGGGATCGCAGAGGGATTCGTTAACTAGGAGAAGCTGAAGCAAGCCATGCCCGGAAGATATTTACCATCTGCTTATCGCACGCAAAAAATGAATGAGTTCTACAAGCTAAAACAGCTGGGACTCACTCTTGACGCATACTATTCCAAATTCGTCTCACTTCTTAAGTATGCAGTGCAGATGGACATGGCATAGCGGGTATCCAAATTTTGTGCGGGTTTCAATCCACCAATCAATACCCGTCTTGAATCTATGCGTCCATCACATGTTCAGGACGCACTCATTCGAGCGGCACCTATAATTTGGGAGGTGCAGTCTAGACCAAGGGGTAACAAAGCTTGGTCTTACAATGACCCGAACGGAGGAGCATTCAGACCTTAAATGAAGAGAGTTCAAGGTCATAATCACGAACAAAGAAAGAAAGCAAGGATAAATAATGTCAACAACTTTGTTTCTACTCAAAGTAATGGCCGAAACCTCTGTTGTTTCCACTACAACAAACCTGATCACTTCAAGAGGCAATGTCCCAAGCTTGGTGGAGGACATCACCAAGCGCCCTTCCAAGGAACAGGCCGTGGTCAAGGAGCCGCTACCCGAGGAAGAGGAAGGACCGCCTACATTGTCAATGTGCAAAGAAGAAGAAGAGGAATATCCGACCATGGAAGAAGATTTCGAAAGGGTGACAGTCCATGCCGCTCTACACAAGAAAGGGCCGAATCGCCAGTTCTCAGTGATTTAGACACTGTCACACTATCAAGGTTAAGGTTTCAAGACCTTGATTGATTGTGGCAGTACACATTCCTTTATCTCACCAGTATGTGCAAAAAGTTTAGGAATAGCCACAATAGAAGCACCTACCCTGCTTGTGGAATTGGAACATGGTCATCAGGTTACTTGTACCAGGCAAACTACTAAGGGTGAATTCTTTCTGGGAGGAAAGAAGACTTCAGTCAAATTCAGAGTCATGAATTTAGGTATCCATGAGTGTCTACTCGAAATGGATTGGCTTAAGCCTAATGATGTGTAATATTTCCGCACACTGCGTGCCGTAAATATGGACTTCCCGCACGTCGTGTAAATCTCGTGCAAAGATTATCACCAGTGCCAGCAGCTAATCTATAACCACACGCGGGAAATGGAGACACTCCACCTTAGGAAAATAAGGCCGGGGATTCAAACCTGCATAGCCGCGGGAAAACAGCCTCTTGGGAAGAGGTCAAGAGGATAAGGTAATTGCAAATTTTTTTATTATCTTCCCCAGCCGATGTGTGGCTGGGGGAAAGGGATGGGCTAGTATGGGCAGTATGAGGAGCTGGGAGGAGAGAGCCATGCAAAAGGCCACGTGGGGAGGTCCCCTCTCCCCCCCTTGGACTATAAGAACCCCCTCTTGGGGGGGTGAAAAGGAGGAGATGGCGGCAGAAGACGGACGTGAAGGGAGGGCGGCAGAAGGCTGTCGTGTGAGGGAGGTGCCGGACGTGAAGGTGCCGAACGTGCTGGAGGTGCTGGAAGAAGCCGCCGTCGCCGTGCTGGAGGAGGTCGCCAGGCTGTCGTATGAGGGAGGTGGTCGTGTGAAGGAAGGGAAGGCGGCAGAAGGCTGCCGTGTGGAAGGTGGTCATGGAGAAGGGGTCGCCGTGCAGAGGAAATCCGCCGTGCAATCCGCCCAGTCCGCCATAGCCGTCGTGAAGCCACCCGGCCACTTCAGCCCGCCGCTGGATCACGAACCCTCCCCTCTCCCGACGTGGACGTGCTGCCAGAAGCTCTTAGAAGCTTCTCTAGGAAGCTTCTAAGCGGGCTTCTCAAAGCCCCCTTCCCGTGGAGTCCCTTTATAAGCCCATTTTTACCCCGGGATTCAATCCCCCTTTCCCAATGCATTCCCACACAGCCCATATTAGCCCGGTGTAAGTCCCCCCTTCTCGTGGATTCCCAACACAAGTCCCTTCCCACCGATCACCCATAAGCCTTCTAGGCTCGGATTTAAAGCCCCGTCCCACTAGATCTTCAAAAAAACCCAATTTTTCCCCCTCGGGTTTTGAAGAGGAAGCCTATAAGGCCTTCCTACCAAATTTTCCCACAAGGCCGGTCCTAGGATTTTAGGGAAGGAGAAGAAGAACCCTAAAGCCTCCATTCTTGCAAGGTCCATTTCCACAAACCAAGCTCCAACCCCGCAAGGCCTTCCATAAGGCCAAATTCCGCAAGCTGGTATTCCCAAGGATCCATAATTCGAAAGGGATCTCCTGCGTACCAGGGAGAAAAGAACAAGATCTTGAGGCTGCGTACTAGGGCGAGCAAATTCACCGATTGCGTAAGGGAAAAGGCAACCTGGAAGTCCGTAATTATGTCATGATGGGCCCTAAAAAGTCACAAGACGTGCCTTCGGAAGGATCTTCTCCTGGTATTTACGAGGATATTTCTCGGAGCCCACAAGTCCAGGTTTGATCTATTTGGATTCCACACAGAAGTATTGAATTAATCACGATAACTTCATGGATTAGGAAGCACTCATGCATGTCAAATGCAACTAGTCAAGTTAAATGCAATTGGAAAAATGAATTGGCTATTTGAACATTTATTAGAAATAGCTTAAGATATGAAAATTGATCGTCGGTACGTTCAATGGAGTTAATGAAAAGAGCATAAGGTGTCTATGCATTTGCAGGACCTTATTAGTAAGTTTCCTTTTGTGTATTCAAAAGTGACGAGCCTAGGACAACTGTTGCCTCATTACAAGGTTGAAATTATTGAGGTACACCCTTTTACTAGGCATGGAAAGATTAATGGCATGTCCCATTTTTAGATAAATCTTCCTTGTAATGATTCATGAGGAAAAGTTAACACCCATAAGATGTCATTCGAAAAGGAATAGAAGGGCACAAAAATGATCTATGGACTTGCAAGTGGCATGATTATTTGATGTAAGTCCTAGTAGGACCTAGGAAAGTTAGTGTCCAGATTATCAGGCATTTTTACCTTACCAAGGAAAGATAGGGTTATTGTGAACCATGTGATGCGTAGAAGCAGTAAATCGCATATTTACACGTATTGGTAACTATTGTTCTCCATTAGATTTAGTTTATTACCTTTAGAAGGTTCATCCTTCTCGCAATACAAGTATATTGAGTTGTCTAAGTAACCTAAAACACAAGGGATTCATATGGGCATGGCTCAGTCGATATGATAGGTATCCCAAGTGCCAAGTGCAATAAGAATTCGACCTAGTTTTACACTTGTTGCCAAGTCTAAACCCGCAAACCCAAAGATCTTACACACGTTCACGAAATGTCGAATCAATTGGATGTTCATGCATAAAATGATCTAAGGTTTTATCCTAAGGATCATTCGTTCTAATTATGAAACTCCGACGGAGTTGCAAATTTCTAGGACCATGGGACAACATAATTAGGAATGGGTTGGAGGATACCCTAAACCCTGCTACTCGGCTAGAGGTAATTCCGTGGCTGGAGGACGCCATTCAATGGGTGGAATGATCCCGTGGAATGATGCAACACATGTGCAAAAAGGTTGCAACATCGTATAGACTTGAGATTTGTCCACAAGAGAGTTTTGTCATCTCTCGAAATGAGGTTGGCAAGTTATTGAAAGAATTTAACTTACAAGAGGATGAGTAATCATCCTGTTACTCACTTTTCTTGGGGGATAATTGCCAAGGAAAAGGAAAGTTAGGTATTTGCCTTGAAGCAAATGACCAGACAATAAACTAAAGCGACATGGTCGCTGGAACCTACCACAACAAAACCTAAAGTATTGGTAGGGTATGACCCTAACCCAAGAATGATAGGAATCTTGCCAAGTTGCAATTGATTCCGGATCGAATGCGGGTTGCATTCGGAGAAAAGGAGTCACTCCTTAACAGTTTGCCAGCTAAACGATCACTGGAAATTGATTCTGCTTGTAACAGTTTAGAAGCACTGTTTGCATTGTTTGCTCAATGAACTAAAGGATGAGAATATATCTAAATACTTCAGGTTGAAGGCTTGAAGGGAGTGGCAGCTTCAGTTACCCCCGACTGCCTGCCTGACCCTAACCAAGGGGGTTGTTAACCGCGCCGGGAACGTGGACCGAACCCGCCGTGAGAGGTCTCTCCGTAGAGTTCTACTTGGAGCAGGAGGACGCTTGGGTGCCAGAGGGGGCTCTGGCCGTAAATCCCTCGCCTTCCGGGCCCTGCACAAGAGGCTAACGTGACTCGGGATTGGATCTCGAGGCCCGCATACTAGTCTACGGGCGGAAACTTGGATTAGTGATCCCTGGTGGATTACTGGATAGCCTTCGGGCGGATTATGAATACGCCTACGGGTGGGAACTCCTTGTATTTCAAAGATAAAAGGATAAAACGATAATAAAGGAGTTGTTTGGCATTGTTTTCTTTATGTCCTGTGATAAGATTACGTGAAGGAACCAGTGCATAACAGGGTTAGTCAAAGAAGCTGTTTGTATATGTCAAACTAATGTGGTAGGTAATTACATAATTAAAACAAACCGAGGAAAGTGCGGAGGATGGCCCATGGGTCCGTCCTATGGATGGGTGGTCCCGGTTAGCCGGGAACTTTTCTCAAAGTCTTCGACGAACAGAGGATGATCGTCATCTCCGAAACAAATAACGAGAACGATGACTTAGAATTAACTATTACCCGATTCACGCTGTTTTAGGGGAACAGAATGGGACTATGCCTTATGGCAGAGAGGTCAAGCCTTGCATCCCTCTCGTTTCCCATTCTCCTTGAACCAAGTGCAGCATGAATCCGCTTCGGACCTGGCGTTTCTGCGTAAAGTAGTTCGCTCGGGTCTGACGCTAGTTGTTGCTAGCTAACGACCAAACAGGAAAACCCAAAATTCAGGTCGATCCTAAGTGGGAACGGCCAGGATACTTCCGCTACGTGGCAGACGCGGGAAGACCTAGATCGCAAGTCCTGTAACATTCCATGGGAGTGCCGGGCGGAGCCTTCTAGACATCCTTCCCGATGGACTGCTAAGACGTGTCCGAGATGATTCTAGTGGACACGTTACATGATGCCCACATTCACTGTGGAAAGGGTTAAGTTTCCTTTCAAAACTCTGAAAGGAAATATGTCACAACCCAAGGTGAGGCTGGAGTGCCAAGAATCCAATTGGCCAAAGTATCTCGGATCATAAAAGGAGTCAGAAAAAAGGATTACCTGTTTACTTGATCAAACTCAACAAGTTAGATCAGAAGCAAAAGTCTAATGAAGGACCTTCTTGGCTAAAGGAATACGCGGACGTATTCCCTGAAGAGTTGACTGAACTCCCGCCTCAAAGAAAAGTGGATCATGAGATTAAGTTAGTACGAGGAGCTACGCCAATTGCAAAGAGACCTTATAGAATGTCCATACCAGAAGCAATTGAGCTGAAAGAACAACTCAAAGCAACTGCTAGATCAGGGCTACATCCGTCCTAGCAATTCATCGTGGGGAGCTCCAATACTATTTCAGAAAACGAAAGATGGGACACTTCGACTATGTATTGATTACCGATGATTGAATCAATCAACAGTCAAGAACAAGTACCATATCCCTAGAATAGATGAGCTTCTTGATCGTCTTCAGGGTGCAAAGATCTTCTCCAAAATTGATCTCAGGTCAAGTTATTATCAAATAAGGATCAAGGAAGAAGATATCCCAAAGACAGCCTTCAATACAAGATATGGGCACTTAAAGGTTCCTAGTTATGTCATTCGGACTTACGTATGCACCTGCCACCTTCAACAGGTTAATGCAAGATATCTTTAGGCCATATCTTGATGATTTTGTACTTGTCTTCTTCGATGACACTTTAGTCTATTCCAAACAGGAAGAAGATCATGAACCCCAACTTCCGATTGTCCTTGAGACAATGAGGTCACATAAGCTATATGCCAAGATGAAGAAATGTGCATTCTTCAAGCGTCAGATTGAATACCTAGGATTCATAGTATCAGTAGAAGGAATCTCAGTGGACCCAGCCAAGGTCAGAGATGTGCTTGAATGGCCAATACCAACATCTGTCAAAGAGATACGAAGCTTTCTTGGATTGAGAGGATGGTATAGGGTCTTCATAAAAAACTATGCTTTGATTGCAGCACCTCTGCTGGACCTACTGAAGAAGCAAACTTCCATTGCATGGTCAATTCCCGAACAAAATAGCTTTGACAGATTGAAGAAAATTTTGGTATCAGCACCTATTCTAAAACTTGTAGACCTCAATAAGGAGTTCCAGATAGTAACTGATGCTAGCATTCTTGCCTTGGGGTATAAACTCATGGAGGAAGGTCATCCAGTAGCATACTCTTCAAGGAAATTGAAGAGTCATGAAAAGAATTATGCTACGCATGATCTGGAATTGTTAGCTGTCATCCATGCTCTAAAGCTTTGGAGACACTACCTATTGGGTAACAAGTTTACTCTAGTAATTGACCATAAGAGTCTCAAATGGATCTTTACCCAGAATGAGCTCAACATGAGGCAACGTCGGTGGATTGAAGTGTTGGAGGAATATGACTTTGAAATTAAGTATCAACCAGGGAAAGAGAATGTAGTTGCCGATGCACTTAGACACAAGGCATTCCTTAATTCCCTAATCTTGCAGAACCCATCAACAGCTAGATCTCTAGCTACAAAAGTTTCTATGCCAAACAATCCAATAATTGAGTTAGCTAGAGAGGATGCATGCCATGATCCAGTCTACCAAACAATGCTAAGGGAGATCTCTATCAAAGATGAGAATCAAAATTTGCAGGCTAAGTATCATGAGTTTTCTATCAATAGTGGACTTGTCTACTATAGAACAAGGCTGTGTATCCCAGCAAGCTAGTCACTTAAGCAGAAGATATTGTGGGAAGCTCATGATTCCCCTTTCGCAGGACATCCTAGCTATGCCAAGACTCTCAATGTAGTTACGAAGAGCTACCATTGGGAGAGGCTTAAAGGTGACATTCTCAAATATGTCACCGAGTGTTTGTCTTGTCAACGTATCAAAGCTAAACATGTCATGATGCCAGGGAAACTGCGACCGCTTGACATCCCCCAAATGAAATGGGAATTCATCAGCATGGATTTTGTTGTAGGCCTATCCCAAGTCCAGGGAGGATACAACTCCATCATGTTGTGGTTGACATGCTTACTAAGGTTGCACACCTTATTCTAGTAAAGACAAACTATAAAGCCTCAGACATTGCAAGATTTTTTATCAAGGAGATATTCCAGCTACATGGTTTACCCAGGAGAATCATTAGTGATCGTGATTCTCTCTTCACATCACACTTCTGGAGAGCTGTCTTTGAAGCTATTGGGACTCAACTCTGTTTTAGCACCGCCTACCATCCCCAAATGGATGGCCAAACAGAGCGAGTAAATCAAGTCATCCAGGATATGCTTAGGGCATACTGTTGTCGAGAACCAAATAGGTGGATTCAATACTTCAACATATGCTTAGGGATATGACTATCGAAGTCCCCTAAACTTTTTTGATCCAACCTTAAGGGTTGAAGCTTCAAGGAAGACATTGGAAGTGATGGATGACCAAATAAAGTCAAGAAGACAGGACATCCAAGCTGCCAAGGATAGATAGAAGGCACATGCAGATTTGAAGCGTCAAGATAGAATCTTTGAAGAAGGAGACATGGTCTTCATTCGCATACGCCCTAAGAAGAGTTCCCAATCCTTAGGAGATTGCAAGAAGCTAAGTCCAAGGTATTGTGGGCCGTACGAGATCCTCAAATGCCTAGGACCTAATGCCTATAAACTGCGACTCCCTAAGAACCTAAAGGTTCATAATGTATTCCATATCAGTCTATTGAAAAAGTATGTACCTAATCCTAACCATATACTTGATGACCAACAAGTTGTAATGCCTAGTCAAGGAGTCCTTGAACTAAGGCCTGATAGGATCTTAGATATTAGGGAGAGACAATTAAGATCCAGAACCCTGAGAGAATGCCTCGTCCAATGGAAAGATTATCCCGAAGAGGATGCCACTTGGGTAGATGAAGACACTTTCAACCATCAATATCCCTAGTTCATCTCGAGATGAGGACATCTCGATTCCTCTAAGGGGGAGAGAATGCAATGTTCTAATTTTTTTTTCCGCATGAACTACCTCTATTAGGAAAATAGTGATATAGCAAATTTTAAGGATAAATGATTTTTTTTAATTCCCCTCATTTTCCCCCAGCCGATAGTCGTGCTACAGGGGGAGGGGAATAGAAGGTTTACGAAAGCTCCTCTATGGAGCTCACTAGAGTAAAATTGCTCTGCTTGCTGCCGCGTAGGGGAGGGAGGAACCTCTCCCTCCCCCTATATAAAAAGGGGGGAACACAAGGGAAGGAGTGAGGAGCTGAGATGCCGCCAGTTTGAGGGAGGAATCAGATGGAATACGTGAGGAGTGAGGGGCCATTCTACATGCTGAGGGAGAGAGAGGAAGGTAAAGCTAAGGCCACTGCCATCTGATTGCACCGTCATGTTTGCAGAAGGGAAGGAGGGAGGAGCCACCTCCATTAAAGCCAGCACCGCCACCTACAGACTACCCATAGTCACGCGCATCGACTGACAGCCGCTGCCGTGATGGCCTTTTCACCCCCCCCAATGTAATCTTCTGGAAGTCAGAAGCTTCCAAAGGGGGGGCCTCCTTAACCCCCCTTCCTATACCTTAATCCCCCTCCCGGTTTTAATCCCCTTAAGCCCCCTTTCACCCTCCTTGTTGTTGCCTCACCAAATCCTTTTCCCCCAGCTTTAAAATCCTCCTAACCCCCCATTTCACCCCCGTGCTAAAACCCCTTCCATGGCATTTTGGAACCCCCCCCCCCCCATGTTAAACCCTTAAGCCTCTTCTTTTGGGCTTATTAAACCCCGCCCCTCCCCCCATTTTTTAACCTTTATAAGCCCCCTTTTTCCTCTGGAAGAACTAAGGCCTCAAAGGTCTTATCACCCTCCATGTTCTATAAACCCTTAGGCCCCCTTTTTGCGTGGATATTGGAATCACCCCCTTTTTTTTTTCTCCTGTGTTTAAACCTTCTCTAACCCCCCCTTGTGGCGTATCGAAACCCCTTTCCTCCAAGTTTGACCTAAGGGTCCTTCGACCTTACTTATAACCTTTATGGTTACTATATTCCCTTAGAGTTCTCTTTTGCACCTTGTGTCTTTTCCATCCCTTTTCATTACTCGTTGAATGAGTCATTATAAGGCCATTAAGTCTTCCCCATGGCTTCAATGGGTCTTAGTCGTAAAAGCTTCTGAAACACCCTTTCGAATTCCCAACTTCAAGGAGGGAGCCTTCAAAAAACTACTTCGACAGACGGTGCAAGAGGAGCAACAGTGGAATTCCAAAGAAGAGTTGTAAAGCTGCTTCCACGTCCGAACGACTACAATTGCGATGCCTCCTAAGAAAGTCCAAGGCGCAACCGTGGGAGGATCATCTCCAAGTATCCATGTGGATATCTCACCCCAAACCGAGGTTTTTCTTTCTTAATTTTTATTTGATATTGTTATAGTTCAAACATGCAAGGTTAATTATTAGAAATAGGATATATTTTCGTCCTAGTTGTTCACGACGAAGGAACTTAGACGTCAATACTTTTAAATGAAACATGCAAATTAAGAAAGTATAAACGCATTTCTAGCAAATAGCTTATGCATCAAAATGAATTATAAGCTAGATTATTGTCCATTAAAATAGTATACTTCGGTTAAGCCTAGAAGTATAAACTGCATGTCGCACTATGAACCCATATCACAATGAATCATCATGGAAAATGCAGAGCATGAAACGACTTTTACGATGCAGAGACTTTATGAAATTATCATTGCCAACTGCAAAAATTAAGCAAGAAAAAGGTTGCTTATTTAGCATGAATTTTGTTCGCAAAGAAAAGGGAAGATTAGTTGAACCCATGCCTGACCTCAAACCAAAAAGTTAGGGTTGAAAAATCAATTTACGCATAGTCAACGAATCATGTGGAAGTAATCTCAAAATTATCTTCTAGAGTTAACCAAATTGATATAAACCTAAAACACCTATGCTGCGAAATACTCATTGGAAATGAGTTAAATTCCAAGAAACATCTATACCTTAAATACTTGCCCACATTCACTGAATGTAGGGACAATTAATTGTAACCATAAAGTGAACTAGGGTTTGTCCCTAGGAATCTTACAAAGATAAAAACCCTAGGTCTAACGACATTAGTCTAAAGAACCTGAAACAGATTGTTTCGTGACTTCATTGTCGCATAGTACGATGTGACACTTGCGCAACAAGTACGGAGTCATATGGTCTTGTGATTGGATCACAAGAAAAAGGCCAAATTCTCACAATGAGGATGGTGGATCCTTACACAAGTTATCTTGCAAGAGGATGAATAATCATCCTAATTTAGTATCCTTCTTGAGTAAGGAAGATTAATATTAATTGGAAGTTAATGACCAGCTGATAAACTAAAATAACCCATGAACTTAAGGTTTGCCCAAGTCGGGTTAATAGGGTACGCCCTAACCCAAGATATAGGGGATCTTGCCAAGTTGCAAGTCATCCCGGATCGAGTGCAGGATGCATTCGAAAGGAAGGATTTTTTCCTTAGCAATTTGCCAACAAAAACGATCAATGGAAATGTTTGTGCTTGCTAGAGATTTTAGAGCACTGTTTGGCTTTGTTTGATTAATAAATTAAAAGATAAATGGATATCTATACTTCAGGTTGAAGTCCTGAAGGGAGAGGCAGCTTCAGTTACCCTCGACTGCCTGCCTAACCCTAACCAAGGGGGTTGTTGACCGCACCGGGAAAGTGGACCGAACCCGCCGCAAGAGGTCTCTTCGTTGAGCGCTACTTGGAGTAGGAGGATGCTTGGGTGCAAGGGGGGGCTCTGGCCGTAAATCCCTCACCTTCCAGGTCCTGCACAAGAGGCTAATGTGACTCGGGATTGGATCTCGAGGCCCGCATACTAGTCTACGGGTGAAAACTTGGAATAGTGATCCCTATGGATTGCTGGATAGCCTTCGGGCGGATTGTGGATACACCTACGGGATGGACTCTTTGTATTTCAAAGATAAATATGATAACCTATTAATAAGGAACTTGTCTGATATTGTTTTTTTATGTCAAGTGATAAAATTACGTGAAGAAACCAGTGCCTAACGGGTTAATTAAAGAAGCTGGTTGTTACATGTTCAACTAATGTGTTAGGTAATTAAATAACTAAAACAAACCCAGGAAAGTGCGGAGGATGGGCCATAGGTCCGTGCTACGGATAGGTGGTCCCGGTTGCCTAGGAACTTTTCTCAAATCACAAGGAACAGCAGGATGATCGTCAAAGGACACGAACAACAAAAGCGTTGACCTAGAGTTATGATTAAACCTGATTTACGTTGTTTTAGGGGAACAGAAGGGGGCTATGCCTTATGGCAAAGAGGTTGAGCTTTGCATCCCTCTCCTTTTCCATTCTCCTTGAACCAAGTGCAACGTGAATCCGCTTCAGACCTGGCATTTCTGCGTAAAGTAGTTCGCTTGGGTTAGATGCTAGTTGCTGTTAGGAAATGACCAATCAAGAAAACCCTAATTCAGGTCAATCCTAAGTGGGAACGGCTGGAATACTTCCGCTACATGGCAGACGCAGAAATCCCTAGATCGCAAACCCCGTAACATTCCATGGGAGTGTCGGGCGGAGCTTTCTAGACATCCTTTCCGATGGACTGCTAAGAGTGTCCTGGACAATACTAGTGGGGCACGTTAGAGTTGGTATCAGAGCCAACCAACAACGGAATTGTTTTATTTGAATCTTAATAAGAAGAAGTAAAGCAAATGTTGATGTTCCAAACATTCCCTTACCTTCAATGCTATCTTGTCGGATTACAAAGCGTGGAACAAGTTCTTAGTATTTTGAATCATGTTTATGACAATGCATTCTCCGCATTATCGATAAAGGGTTGAGACGATGAACATCCTAGAGCAAATCTATAATCCATCACCCTTGTACATGGAACAAAGATGGACGGGTGCTTCAGGAATCTACTATATAGCCGCCCACTGGTTTGCTTGTCTACAAACCAACCTAAAGAGGATCAAGTGGTTGGAAGACCTGAAAGTCATGAAGCTGTTCATTTTTGTGGAAGCTCACGTAAACTCAACTTTACATATTCGAGGTCGGAGGGTTGAGATGAGATCATATGTATATGAAGAAGTAACCCATGTAATCCCTGTCGACAAGATTAAAGTGTTGGGCCACCATGAGAAGTATGGATTCCAACGGAAAGGATATCCTGAACTTCCAATGACTTACCGATTCCTGAAGATCCATGACCCGAAACCATACTATTATATAGTTCATGTAGATAAATGTAATACAACATTGTTCTCCCCAAACTAAATGTAACAGTTGGCTTATTATCGTAAGAAATGTTGTATTCGAAAGGGCTATGGCCATATAAATACAAATAAAGACTTCTTTTTATCAATGTCTGATTGTGCATAAGAGTTGATAAAAAGGTAGGTAGCTACATTGTTTACATGATAGCAAAAATTGAAGATGTAATATAAATCAATAACGATTATTGTATAATAACATTAAGAAACCTTTATCCAGGCACAACCCCAAGTACAGGTTCCTAGTTCGCCTCCTACATCAAGTACTGGTGTAATCCAGGAGAAGAAGTTCCTTCTTATGCAGATTAAGCCACCCGAGTTTGACGAGAGAGGCAGATTTGTCCAAGCGGATGCTAAAAATTTGGATTGAATCCATGGAGGATTACTTTGAAGCATCTGGTGGTGCAACCATCAATTAGGCTATGCTCGCCAAGTTAAAACTCACCGGTGAAGCCAGGCTTTGGTGGAAGCAATGGTGCAGGGATCAAGGGATCGCAAAGAGATCCGTTACCTGGGAGAAGCTGAAGCAAGCGGTGCAGGGAAGATATTTACCATCTACTTATCGCATGCAGAAAATGAATGAGTTCTACGAGCTAAAACAGTTGGGACTCACTCTTGACGTATACTATTCCAAATTCGTCTCACTTCTTAAGTATGCACCGCAGATGGACATGACACAGTAGGTATCCAAATTTTGTGCGGGTTTAAATCCACCAATCAATACCCGTCTTGAATCTATGCATCCATCACATCTTCAGGGTGCACTCATTCGAGCGGCACCTATAATTTAGGAGGTGCAGTCTAGACCAAGGGGTAACAAAGCTTGGTCTTACAATGACCCGAACAGAGGAGCATTCGGACCTCAAATGAAGAGAGTTCAAGGTCATAATCACGGACAAAGAAAGAAAGCAAGGATGAATAACGTCAACAACTTTGTTTCTACTCAAAGTAATGGCCGAAACCTCTGTTGTTTCCACTGCAACAAACCCGGTCACTTCAAGAGGCAATGTCCCAAGCTTGGTGGAGGACATCACCAAGCGCCCTTCCAAGGAACAGGCCGTGGTCAAGGAGCCAGTACCCGAGGAAGAGGAAGGACCGCCTACATTGCCAATAGGCAAATGTGCAAAGAAGAAGAAGAGGAAGATCCGACCATGAAAGAAGAATTCAAAAGGGCGATAGTCCATGCCGCTCTACACAAGAAAGGGCCAAATCGCCAATTCTCGGTGATTCAGACACCGTCAGACTATCAAGGTAAAGGTTTCAAGACCTTGATTGATTGTGGCAGTACACATTCCTTTATCTCACTAGTATGTGCAAAAAGTTTAGGAATAGCTACAGTAGAAGCACCTACCCTGCTTGTGGAATTGGAACATGGTCATCAGGTTACTTCTACCAGGCAAACTACTAAGGTGGAATTCTTTCTGGGAGGAAAGAAAACCTCGGTCAAATTCAGAGTCATGAATTTAGGTATCCATGAGTGTCTACTCGGGATGGATTGGCTTAAGCCTAATGACGCCCACATTTATTGTGGAAAGGGTCAAGTTTCCTTTCGAAACTCTAAAAGGGAATTTGTCACAACTCAAGGTGAGGCAAGAGTGCCAAGAATCCAATTGGCCAAAGTATCTCGGATCATAAAAGGAGTCAGAAAAGGATTACCCGTTTACGTGATCAAACTCAACAAGTTAGATCAAAAGCAAGAGTCTCATGAAGGACCTTCTTGGCTAAAGGAATACGCTGACGTATTCCCTGAGGAATTGATTGAACTTCCGCCTCCAAGAGAAGTAGATCATGAGATTAGGCTAGTACCTGGAGCTGCACCAATTGCAAAGAGACCTTATAGAATGTCCATACCAGAAGCAATTGAGCTGAAAGAACAACTCAAGCAACTGCTAGATCAGGGCTATATCCGTCCTAGTAGTTCACCATGGGGAGCTCCAATACTATTTCAGAAAAAGAAAGATGGGACACTTCGACTATGTATTGATTACTGAGGATTGAATCAATCAACGGTCAAGAACAAGTACCATATCCCTAGAATAGATGAGCTTCTTGATCGTCTTCAGGGTGCAAAGATCTTCTCCAAAATTGATCTCAGGTCACGTTATTATCAAATAAGGATCAAGGAAGAAGATATCCCAAAGACAGCCTTCAATACAAGATATGGGCACTTAAAGGTTCCTAGTTATGTCATTCGGACTTACGAATGCACCTGCCACCTTCAACAGGTTAATGCAGAATATCTTTAGGCCATATCTTGATGATTTTGTGCTTGTCTTTTTCTACGACACTTTAGTCTATTCCAAATTTGAAGAAGATCATGAACCCCAACTTCGGATTGTCCTTGAGACATGTAATATTTCTGTTGAAAATATTACGAGGTCGTGTGAAGTCTTGGGCATTGTAGTCACGGACGGTGCGATCTTTAAATGGTATACTCTCCACGGGCCAATTGAGAGTTAGGACTAAGGTTTAATAAAAATCCGCATTCTTCATAAGAACCTCCTCTTGGTAGGAGGCCAAAGGGATAATTGATGGATATATGGCAAATTTTTATTCCTTCGCCAAAGGTCAATCTGGAGGGAAGGGAGTGAGGTGTGGATGACTAAGCTCGTTGGTGGAGCTCGTGGAAGGGATAAGGGCCATGCAACTGGCCACGTAGAGAGAGAGGTCTCCTCTCCCTACCCTTTAAAAACCCCCTGTGGGGGGGGGGAGTAGGGGGGAGAGGGCCATAACACTGCAAGCCGAGGAGGGAAGTTGAGGAGTTGTGATGCGGACAGAGCGTGACGGTGGAGGAGAGATATAACGCTGCCCTTTAAGGCCGTGACCTGACTGTGAGAGCTGTCGTTATACTGTCATTGTGCTGTGTCGAGGAGGAAATTTGCCGTTAAGAAGGATAGGCCGCCATCATGAGAGAAGGGAGATTGTGCAAGACTGTGTGGACGTGTGTTGCTGCAGAAAATCGACATGGTGGGAGAGTGGTGGTCGCCACCGTTCATGCCGTCAGCCACCGTGCTGAAGTACGCCGCCAGTCAGCGTTCCACTACGCCACGGTCGGTTATTGATGATGCCGCCCTTCCACAAATTGACCTTCTACTCACCCACGTGGTCTTCAACACGCCCCAGAAGCTCCTTAGAAGCTTCTTGGGAAGCTTCTAAGGGGGCTCTCTAAGCCCCCTTTTCCATTGCATTATTACACAAGGGGTTTTTACCCCCAAGAATTAAGCCTTCCCCTTGCTTCCCCCGAGAATTAAGCCTTTCCCCTTGGATCTCCTAAAAATCAATTTATCCCAATGGTAAACCCTTCCCGTGGATTCTCCATCCAAGTCTCTATAAAAGCCACCTTAGCCTGGTTCTTTAAAACCCTTTTCATAGCATTTCCACAACGCCTTTTGCCCCCTCGGTTTCCTTTTAAAACCATTCCCACCCAAGTACTTTCAAGCCATTTTATCCCTTCCCGTGAAGGCCATTTTATATCCGGTATTAAAAGGTCTTTTTCATTTCGTCCGTCACGAGGCCAATATCCTTGCCGGGTTTAAGGGTGTTCCCATGGAACCCTCCTAAAGATAACTTCTCTTTCCTTCGAGCTTTGAGGAGGAAGCCTATAAGGCCTTCCAAAGCCCAATTCCGCAAGATAGCCGAATCTCAAAGGGAACTGCATGTGTGAGGGAGACGGGGCCAAGATCATAGGACTGCGGCCAAGGCAAGAAGATCGAAATCGCGATGGCCCCTAAAAAGGCACAAGGTGCAACCGTAGGAGGATCATCTCCTAACATCCATGTGGACATTTCACTGAATCCACAAGTCCAGGTTTTCTTCCTATTTTTGATTTATGTGGGAATATCGTACTTATGCATGGTTAATCTACGAAAGTAAGATGGACTTTTACGAATGAAAAACATTGGCTATCTTAGGGAAAATAACTCACAATCGAAGAATTGGTCATTTGAATTTTTTTTCAAAGGAACAAATGAAAGAAGGACATATGACATTTATGCATTCTTAGCAAATTGTTTATATGCATTTCAAAGTAACAAAATTAGATCAACTAATGATCATCTTTACAAAGTTGAAATTATTGTTGTACACTTTGACTATGCATGGAAAGATAAAATTGCATGTTGCTTCATTATACATCTCTCTCTTCGCAACAATTCATTAAAGAAGATTGCTAACAACCGTAGGAAATTTGCAAGGCATGGAAAGGGTTCTAGGGTTGCATGAAGTAGATTAATCTCTAGGAAATTGGCATAAATCTCAATCAATTACGTAAGTAGTTACGTAAGGTTGTGTAAATTCAGCATACAAATAATTCATTTAGAAATGAAATTAGAAAAAGGCTGCATGGTTTGTTTTAAACATAAAACCCCAAAAGCCTAGCAGCATAAATCATGAAATGCATGTTCTAGAGGGGTCAATGAAAAATTATGCCGTAACTTGACCTACGCTCTGATCTTAACCAGGAAAGATAGGGTTGGTAAATCTAGTAATTTGTAGGCAATGAATCATGTGATTATGAGAATGGTATCGGAAATATCTTCAAGAGTAGACAAGTAAATTGGTTTACCCTAAACACCTAAACCCTGAGGGACTCGCTTAGAAATGGTTAAATCAAAGCAACATATCCCAAGTGCTAACTAAGATTTATAACGTTGAGGACGTAACCTAGTTGTTCTTATTGCCAAGATAAAACTCTCATATCCTAAAGACCTGCCCACATTCAATAGGACATACTTGCGAGAAACGATCTAGGGTTTATTACCCTAAGGGTCGCTCGCTAAAAGGATGAAACTCGGTTTGAATTGGAACCCTAGGACCGACAAGGTTGGCCTAGCGCAATCAGAAATGGATTGGATATGAGGACACCCTAACCCTATTTCCTATTAATCATGATTTCGTAATTAGAAGATGACATTCGATGGGTAAAATAGTTCCATGGATTAGATGCAACACTTGTGCAACAAGTTGCAGAGTTGCATGACCTTCTGGATTGACCACAAGGGAATGGCCAAATTCCTCGAAATGAGATTGGCAGATTCCTACACAAGTTTATCTTGCAAAAGGAGAAATAATCGTTGTGATATAGTACCTTTCTTGGGTAAAGTAACCAAGATACGAGGATTAGATATTTTCTTGGAAGCAAAAGACCTATTAGTAAATTAGAATAACATATTTACTGCCAATAGAACTTAAGGTATTGGTTAAGTTGGGTTAGTAGGATACGGCCCTAACCCAAGGATATAGGGTTAACAGACAAACCCTTAGGGATCTTGCCAAGTCGCAATTGATCCTGGATCGAGTGCTGGATGCATTCGGAGAGAAAGATTCACTCCTTAGCAATTGGCCAAATAAACGACCATTGAAATTGATTGTGCTTGTAACAGTTTAGAAAGCACTGTTTGCATTGTTTGCTCAAGGAACTAAAGGATGAAAGATATCTAATGCTTCAGGTTGAAGGCCTGAAGGGAGGGGCAGCTTCAGTTACCCCCGACTGCCTGCTTGACCCTAACCAAGGGGGTTGTTGACCGCGCCGGGAACGTGGACCGAACCCGCCGCGAGAGGTCTCTCCGTTGAGTTCCACTTGGAGTAGGAGGACGCTTGGGTGCCAGGGGGGGCTCTGGCCGTAAATCCCCTGCCTTCCGGGTCCTGCACAAGAGGCTAACGTGACTCGGGATAGGATCTCGAGGCCCGCATACTAGTCTACGGGCGGAAGCTTGGAATAGTGATCCCTGGCGGATTACTGGATAGCCTTCGGGCGGATTATGGACAAGCCTACGGGCGGAACTCCTTGTATTTCAAAGATAAAATGATGAAATGATAATAAAGAATTTGTTTGATATTGTTTTTTCTATGTCATGTGATAAGATTACGTGAAGGAACCAGTGCTTAAGAGGAGTAATTAAAGAAGCTGATTGTTATATGTCAAATTAATGTGTTAGATAATTACATAACTAAAACAAACCGAGGAAAGTGCGGAGGATGGACCATGGGTCCGTCCTACGGTTGGGTGGTCCCGGTTAGCCGGGAACTTTTCTCAAAAATCTCGAAGAATAGCGGGATGATCATCATCATCAAAACGAATAACGAGAGTGATGACTTAGAGTTACTTCTTACCCGATTTACGCTGTTTCAGGGGAACGGAATGGGACTATGCCTTATGGTTGGCAGAGAGGTTGAGCCTTGCATCCCTCTCATTTCCCATTCTCCTTGAACCAAGTGGAGCGTGAATCCGCTTCGGACCTGGCGTTTCTGCGTAAAGTAGTTCACTCGAGTCTGACACTAGTTGCTGCTAGCTAATGACCAGATCAGGAAAACCCTAATTCAGGTCGATCCTAGGTGGGAACCGCCAGGATACTTCCGCTATGTGGCAGACGCGGGAAGACCTAGATCGCAAGTCCTGTAACATTCCATGGGAATGCCGGGCGGAGCTTTCTAGACATCCTTTCTGATGGACTGCTAAGACGTGTCCTGGATGGTTCTAGTGGACACGTTACAGTTGGTATCAGAGCGAACCAACAAAAGACTTGTTTTTAAGAAATTTTAATAAGAAGAAGTAAAGCAAATGTTACTGTCCCAAACATTTCCTTACTTTCAATGCTGTCTTGCAGAATTATGAAGCGTGGAACATGTTCTTAGTATTTCGAGTCATGTTTATGACCGTGATGCATTCCACGGATTATCGACAAAGGGTTGAGATGATGAACATCCTAGACCGCATTTACAATCCATCGCCTTTGTACGTGGAACGGAGATGGATGGGTGTTTCAGGGATCTATTACATAACTGCCTATCGACCTACGTACCTTCAAATTAACTTGAAGAGAATCAAGTGGATGGAGGATTTAAAGATCATGAAGCTATTCATCTTTGTTGAGGCTCACGCAAACGCGACCCTACAGGTCGGGGGTCGAAGGGTTAACCAGAATAAGTATGTGTACGGGGAAGTGATTCAAAGAATCCCTGCCGACCGAATCAAGGTTTTGGGACGTCATGAGAAGAATGGATATCAAAGGAAAAGATACCCTAATCTTCCAATGAACTATCGATTCCTGAAAATCGATGACCCCAATCCGTACTACTACTCAGTTCCTGTAGCTGAATGCAACAACATCTTATTCTCCTTGAATTAATGTATTAACTTGTTCTATCGCCCCAATAAATAATTATACCTCCAAAAGGCTATGCTGATATGAATGGAATAATTTTTTTTAAAAAAAAATCAACGATTGTCTTGACTATGAATATTGATCAAGAAGTAAAGTGATTTGGTCACTTGGCTAAAGGAATACGCGGACGTAGTTCCTGAAGAGTTAACAGAACTTCCGCTTCAAAGAGAAGTAGATCATGAGATCAAGCTAGTAATAGAAGCTGCGCCAATTGCGAAGAGACCCTATAGAATATCTATACCAAAAGAAATTGAGCTGAAGGAATAACTCAAGTAACTGCTAGATTAGGGCTACATCCGTCCTAGCAGTTCACCATGGGAAGCACCAGTACTGTTCCAGAAAACGAAAGATGGAACACTTCGACTATGTATTGATTACAAAGGGTTGAATCAATCAAATATCATATTCCTAGAATAGATGAGCTTCTTGATAATCTTTAGGGTGCCAAGATCTTCGCCAAGATTATCTTAGGTCTGGTTACTATCAGATAAAAATCAACGAAGAAGATATCCCAAAGATGACCTTCAACACTAGATATGGATACTTTGAGTTCTAGTTATGTCATTAGGGCTTACGAATGCGCCTGCCACCCTCAATAGGTTAATGTAGGATATCTTTAGACCATATCTTGATAACTTTGTGCTCGTTTTCTTTGATGACACTCTGGTCTATTCCAAACAGGAAGGAGATCATGAACCCCAACTTCGGATTTTCCTTGAGACAAGGAGGTCACACAAGCTGTATGCTAAGATGACGAAATATGCATTCCTCAAACATCAGATTGGTTATCTGGGATTCATCATATCAGCAGAAGGAATCTCAGTGGAGCCGGCCTAAGTCAGAAATGTTCTAGGATGGCCAAATACCAACAACTGTCAAAGAAATACGTAGCTTTCTTGGATTGACAGGATGGTAGAGGTTCTTCATTAAAAACTATGCTTTGATTGTAGCACCTTTGACAAACTTACTAAAGAAGCAAACATTGCATGGTCAACTACCAAACAAACTAGCTTTGATAGGTTGAAGCAAAGTTTGGTATCAACACCGATCCTACAACTTCTAGACCACAGTAAGGAGTTTGAGGTATTAACTCATACTAGCATGCTTGCCTTAGGATGTGTGCTCATGTAGGAAAGTCATCCTATAGCATAATCTTCAAGAAACTGAAGAGCCATGAGAAGAATTATGCTACCCATGATCTTGAACTTTTAATTGTCAAGCTTTGGAGACATTACCTGCTGGATAACAAGTTTACACTAGTGACTAATCATAAAAGTCTCAAGTGGAACTTCACCTAGAACAAGCTTAACATGAGGCAATGTCAGTGGATTGAAGTGCTGGAGGAGTATGACCTTGAGATCAAGTACCAACCTGGAAAGGAGAATGTAGTTGCTAATGCACTCAGTCGCAAGGCATTCCTTAATTCACTAATCTTGCAAAATCCATCAATAGCTAGATCTCTAGCTACAAAGGTGTCCATGCCAAACAACCCAATACTTGAGCTAGCTAGAGAAGAAGCATGCCATGATCCAGCCTATCAAAAGATGCTAAGGAAAATCTCTATCAAGGACCAGGAACAAAAGCTACAGGCTAAGTATCATGAATTCTCTGTCAATAGTGGACTTGTCTACTATAGAATGAGAGCATGTATACCGGTAAGCCAGTCACTTAAGCATAAGATGTTGTGTGAAGCTCATGATTTCCCTTTCTCAGGACATCCTGGTTATGCCAAGACTCTCAATGCAGTTAGAAAGATCTACTATTGGGAGAATCTTAAAGGTGGCATTCTCAAATATGTCACTGAGTGTTTGTCTTGTTAACGTATTAAAATCGAACATGTCAAGATGCCAAGGAAGTTGCAACCACTCGACATTCCCCAAATGAAATGGGAATTCATCAGTATGGACTTTGTTGTTGACCTACCCCAAGTTCAGGGAGGATACCACTCCATCTTGGTTGTGGTTGACATACTGACTAAGGTTGCATACCTTATTCTGGTAAAGACAAACTACAAAGCCTCCGACATTACAAGATTGTTTATCAAGGAGATATTCAAGCTACATGGGTTACCTAGAAGGATCATTAGTGATTGAGATTCTCTCTTCATATCACACTTTTGAAGAGCTATCTTTGAAGCTATTAGGACTCAACTCTGTTTTAGCACTGCCTACCATCCCCAAACAGATGACCAAACAGAGTGAGTAAATCAAGTCATTGAGGATATGCTTGAGGCATACTATTGTCGAAAGCCGAAGAGGTGGATTCAATTCTTGCCTTTGGTTGAATTTGCCTACAATGCTTCTTACCAACAAAGTATTCAGATGACCCCTTTTCAAGCATTGTATGGTCATGATTGTCGAAGTCCCCTAAACTTTTTCAGATCCAACCTTGAGGATTGAACCCTCTAGGTAGATGTTGGAAGATATGGATGACCAAGTAAAGTCAATAAGACAGGACATACAAGCGGCCAAGGATAGACAAAAGGCATACGCAGATTTGAAACGTCAAGAAAGAGTCTTCAAAGAAGGAGACATGTTCTTCATTCACGTACGCCCAAAGAAGAGTTCCCTATCCTTAGAAGATTGCAAGAAGCTAAATCCAAGGTATTGAGGATCATACAAGATCCTTAAGTGCCTAGGACCTAATGCTTATAGAGTGCAACTCTCCAAGAACCTAAAAGTCCACAATGTATTCCATATCAGCCTATTGAAGAAGTATGTACCTAATCCTAACCATGTACTTGATGACCAACAAGTTGTAATGCCTAGCCAAGGAGTCCTTGAACTACGGCCTGACAGGATCTTAGATGTTAGGGAGAGACAACTGAGATCCAGAACCTTGAAAGGATGCCTCGTCCAGTGGAAAGATTATTCCGAGAAGAATGCCACTTGGATAGATGAAAGCATTCTCAATCATCAATATTCCTAGTTTATATCGAGATGAGGACATCTCGATTCCTCCAAGGGGGAGAGAATGTAATATTTCTGTTGAAAATATTACGAGATCGTGTGAAGTCTTGGGCATTGTAGTCACGGACGGTGCGATCTTTAAATGGTATACTCTCCACGGGCCAATTGAGAGTTAGGACTAAGGTTTAATAAAAATCCACATTCTTCATAAGAACCTCCTCTTGGTAGGAGGCCAAAGGGATAATTGATGGATATATGGCAAATTTTTATCCCTTCACCGAAGGTCGATCTGGAGGGAAGGGAGTGAGGTGTGGATGACTAAGCTCGTTGGTGGAGCTCGTGGAAGGGATAAGGGCCATGCAACTGGCCACGTAGAGAGAGAGGTCTCCTCTCCCTACCCTTTAAAAACCCCCTGTGGGGGGGGGGGAGTAGGGGGGAGAGGGCCATAACACTGCAGGCCGAGGAGGGAAGTTGAGGAGTTGTGATGCGGATAGAGCGTGACGGTGGAGGAGAGATATAACGCTGCCCTTTAAGGCCGTGACCTGACTCTGAGAGCTGTCGTTATACTGTCGTTGTGCTGCGTCGAGGAGGAAATTTGCCGTTAAGAAGGATAGGCCGCCATCATGAGAGAAGGGAGATTGTGCAAGACTGTGTGGACGTGTGTTGCTGCAGAAAATTGACATGGTGGGAGAGTGGTGGTCGCCACCGTTCATGCCGTCAACCACCGTGTTGAAGTACGCCGCCAGTCCGCGTTCCACTACGCCACGGTCGGTTATTGATGACGCCGCCCTTCCACAAATTGACCTTCTACTCACCCACGTGGTCTTCAACACGCCCCAGAAGCTCCTTAGAAGCTTCTTGGGAAGCTGCCCCCTTTTCCATTGCATTATTACACAAGGGGTTTTTACCCCCGGGAATTAAGCCTTCCCCTTGCTTCCCCCGAGAATTAAGCCTTTCCCCTTGGATCTCCTAAAAATCCATTTATCCCAGTGGTAAACCCTTCCCGTGGATTCTCCATCCAAGTCTCTATAAAAGCCACCTTAGCCTGGTTCTTTAAAACCCTTTTCATAGCATTTCCACAATGCCTTTTGCCCCCTCGGTTTCCTTTTAAAACCATTCCCACCCAAGTCCTTTCAAGCCATTTTATCCATTCCCGTGAAGGCCATTTTATATCCGGTATTTAAAGGTCTTTTTCATTTCGTCCGTCACAAGGCCAATATCCTTGCCAGGTTTAAGGGTGTTCCCATGGAACCCTCCTAAAGATAACTTCTCTTTCCTCCGAGCTTTGAGGAGGAAGCCTATCAGGCCTTCCAAAGCCCAATTCCGCAAGATAGCCGAATCTCAAAGGGAACTGCATGTGTGAGGGAGACGGGGCCAAGATCATAGGACTGCGGCCAAGGCAAGAAGATCGAAATCGCGATGGCCCCTAAAAAGGCACAAGGTGCAACCGTAGGAGGATCATCTCCTAACATCCATGTGGACATTTCACTGAATCCACAAGTCTAGGTTTTCTTCCTATTTTTGATTTATGTGGGAATATCGTACTTATGCATGGTTAATCTATGAAAGTAAGATGCACTTTTACGAATGAAAAACATTGGCTATCTTAGGGAAAATAACTCACAATCGAAGAATTGGTCATTTGAATTTTTTTTCAAAGGAACAAATGAAAGAAGGACATATGACATTTATGCATTCTTAGCAAATTGTTTATATGCATTTCAAAGTAACAAAATTAGATCAACTAATGATCATCTTTACAAAGTTGAAATTATTGTTGTACACTTTGACTATGCATGGAAAGATAAAATCGCATGTTGCTTCATTATACATCTCTCTCTTCGCAACAATTCATTAAAGAAGATTGCTAACAACCGTAGGATATTTGCAAGGCATGGAAAGGGTTCTAGGGTTGCATGAAGTAGATTAATCTCTAGGAAATTGGCATAAATCTCAATCAATTACGTAAGTAGTTACGTAAGGTTGTGTAAATTCAGCATACAAATAATTCATTTAGAAATGAAATTAGAAAAAGGCTGCATGGTTTGTTTTAAACATAAAACCCCAAAATCCTAGCAGCATAAATCATGAAATGCATGTTCTAGAGGGGTCAATGAAAAATTATGCCGTAACTTGACCTACGCTTTGATCTTAACCAGGAAAGATAGGGTTGGTAAATCTAGTAATTTGTAGGCAATGAATCATGTGATTATGAGAATGGTATCGGAAATATCTTCAAGAGTAGACAAGTAAATTGGTTTACCCTAAACACCTAAACCCTGAGGGACTCGCTTAGAAATGGTTAAATCAAAGCAACATATCCCAAGTGCTAACTAAGATTTAGAACGTTGAGGACATAACCTAGTTGTTCTTATTGCCAAGATAAAACTCTCATATCCTAAATACCTGCCCACATTCAATAGGACATACTTGCGAGAAACGATCTAGGGTTTGTTACCCTAAGGGTTGCTCGCTAAAAGGATGAAACTCGGTTTGAATTGGAACCCTAGGACCGACAAGGTTGGCCTAGCGTAATCAGAAATGGATTGGATATGAGGACACCCTAACCCTATTTCCTATTAATCATGATTTCGTAATTAGAAGATGACATTCGATGGGCAAAATAGTTCCATGGATTAGATGCAACACTTGTGCAACAAGTTGCAGAGTTGCATGACCTTGTGGATTGACCACAAGGGAACGGCCAAATTCCTCGAAATGAGATTGGCAGATTCCTACACAAGTTTATCTTGCAAAAGGAGAAATAATCGTTGTGATATAGTACCTTTCTTGGGTAAAGTAACCAAGATACGAGGATTAGATATTTTCTTGGAAGCAAAAGACCTATTAGTAAATTAGAATAACATATTTACTGCCAATAGAACTTAAGGTATTGGTTAAGTTGGGTTAGTAGGGTACGGCCCTAACCCAAGGATATAGGGTTAACAAACAAACCCTTAGGGATCTTGCCAAGTCGCAATTGATCCTGGATCGAGTGCTGGATGCATTCCGAGAGAAAGATTCACTCCTTAGCAATTGGCCAAATAAACGACCATTGAAATTGATTGTGCTTGTAACAGTTTAGAAAGCACTGTTTGCATTGTTTGCTCAAGGAACTAAAGGATGAAAGATATCTAATGCTTCAGGTTGAAGGCCTGAAGGGAGGGGCAGCTTCAGTTACCCCCGACTGCCTGCTTGACCCTAACCAAGGGGGTTGTTGACCGCGCCGGGAACGTGGACCGAACCCGCCGCGAGAGGTCTCTCCGTTGAGTTCCACTTGGAGTAGGAGGACGCTTGGGTGCCAGGGGGGGCTCTGGCCGTAAATCCCCTGCCTTCCGGGTCCTGCACAAGAGGCTAACGTGACTCGGGATCGGATCTTGAGGCCCGCATACTAGTCTACGGGCGGAAGCTTGGAATAGTGATCCCTGGCGGATTACTGGATAGCCTTCGGGCGGATTATGGACAAGCCTACGGGCGGAACTCCTTGTATTTCAAAGATAAAATGATGAAATGATAATAAAGAATTTGTTTGATATTGTTTTTTCTATGTCATGTGATAAGATTACGTGAAGGAACCAGTGCTTAAGAGGAGTAATTAAAGAAGCTGATTGTTATATGTCAAATTAATGTGTTAGATAATTACATAACTAAAACAAACCGAGGAAAGTGCGGAGGATGGACCATGGGTCCGTCCTACGGTTGGGTGGTCCCGGTTAGCCGGGAACTTTTCTCAAAAATCTCGAAGAATAGCGGGATGATCATCATCATCAAAACGAATAACGAGAGCGATGACCTAGAGGTACTTCTTACATGATTTATGCTGTTTCAGGGGAACGGAATGGGACTATGCCTTATGGTTGGCAGAGAGGTTGAGCCTTGCATCCCTCTCGTTTCCCATTCTCCTTGAACCAAGTGGAGTGTGAATCCGCTTCGGACCTGGCGTTTCTGCGTAAAGTAGTTCGCTCGAGTCTGACACTAGTTGCTGCTAGCTAATGACCAGATCAGGAAATCCCTAATTCAGGTCGATCCTAGGTGGGAACCGCCAGGATACTTCCGCTATGTGGCAGACATGGGAAGACCTAGATCGCAAGTCTCGTAACATTCCATGGGAATGCCGGGCGGAGCTTTCTAGACATCCTTTCCGATGGACTGCTAAGACGTGTCCTGGATGATTCTAGTGGACACGTTACAAGACAGTGAGGTCACATAAGCTATATGCCAAGATGAAGAAATGTGCATTCTTCAAGTATCAGATTGAATATCTAGGATTCATAGTATCAGTGGAAGGAATCTCAATGGACCCAGCCAAGGTCAGAGATGTGCTTGAATGGCCAATACCAACATCTATCAAAGAGATACACAGCTTTCTTGGATTGACAGGATGGTATAGGGTCTCCATCAAAAACTATGCTTTGATTGCAGCACCTCTAACGGACCTACTGAAGAAGCAAACTTCCATTGCATGGTCAACTCCTGAAGCTTCGACAGATTGAAGCAAATTTTGGTATTAGCACCTATTCTAAAACTTCCAGACCTCAATAAGGAGTTCCAAGTAGTAATTGATGCTAGCATTCTTGCCTTGGGGTGTGTACTCATGCAGGAAGGTCATCCAGTAGCATACTCTTCAAGGAAATTGAAGAGTCATGAAAAGAATTATACTACGCATGATTTGGAATAGTTAGCTGTCATCCATGCTCTAAAGCTTTGGAGACACTACCTGTTGGGTAACAAGTTTACTCTAGTAATTCACCATAAGAGTCTCAAATGGATCTTTAACCAGAATGAGCTCAACTTGAGGCAACGTCGGTGGATTGAAGTGTTGGAGGAATATGACTTTGAAATTAAGTACCGACCAGGAAAAGAGAATGTAATTGCCGATGCACTTAGTCGCAAGGCATTCCTTAATTCCCTAATCTTGCAGAACCCATCAATAGCTAGTTCTCTACCTACAAAAGTATCTATGCCAAAAAATCCAATACTTGAGTTAGCTAGAGAGGATGCATGCCATGATCCGGCCTACCAAACAATGCTAAGGGAGATCTCTATCAAAGATCAGAATCAAAAGTTGCAGGCTAAGTATCATGAGTTTTCTATCAATAGTGGACTTGTCTACTATAGAACAAGGCTATGTATCCCAGCAAGCCAGTCACTTAAGCAAAAGATATTGTGGGAAGCTCATGATTCCCCTTTCACAGGACATCCGAGCTATGCCAGGACTCTCAATGTAGTTACGAAGAGCTACCATTGGGAGAGGCTTAAAGGTGACATTCTCAATTATGTCACCGAGTGTTTGTCTTGTCAACATATCAAAGCTGAACATGTCATGATGCTAGGGAAACTGCAACCGCTTGACATTCCCCAAATGAAATGGGAATTCATCAGCATGGATTTTATTGTAGGCCTAACTCAAGTCCAGGGAGGATACAACTCCATCATGGTTGTGGTTGACATGGTTACTAATGTTGCACACCTTATTCCAGTAAAGACAAACTATAAAGCCTCAGACATTGCAAGATTGTTTATCAAGGAGATATTCAAGCTACATGGTTTACCCAGGAGAATCATTAGTGATCGTGATTCTCTCTTCACATCACACTTCTGGAGAGCTATCTTTGAAGCTATTGGGACTCAACATTGTTTTAGCACTGCTTACCATCCCCAAACGGATGGCCAAACAGAGCGAGTAAATCAAGTCATCCAGGATATGCTTAGAGCATACTGCTATCGAGAACCAAAGAGGTGGATTGAATGCTTTCCTTTGGTTGAATTCGCCTACGATGCTTCTTACAAGCAAAGCATTCAGATGAACCCTTTCCAAGCATTGTATGGTCATGACTATCAAAGTCCCCTAAACTTTTTTGATCCAACCTTAAGGGTTGAATCTTCAAGGCAGATGTTGGAAGAGATGGATGACCAAATAAAGTCAATAAGACAAGACATCCAAGTTGTCAAGGATAGACAGAAGGCATATGCGGATTTGAAGCATGAAGATAGAATCTTCGAAGAAGGAGACATGGTCTTCATTCGCATACGCCCTAAGAAGAGTTCCCTATCCTTAGGAGATTGCATGAAGCTAAGTCCAAGGTATTGTGGGTCGTACAAGATCCTCAAATGCCTAGGACCTAATGCCTATAAACTGCAACTCCCTGAGAACCTAAAGGTTCATAATGTATTCCATATCATCCTATTGAGAAAGTATGTACCTAATCCTAACCATGTACTTGATGACCAACAAGTTGTAATGCCTAGTCAAGGAGTCCTTGAACTAAGGCCTGATAGGACCTTAGATGTTAGGGAGAGACAATTAAGATCCAGAACCCTGAGAGAATGCCTCGTCCAATGGAAAGATTATCCCGAAGAGGATGCCACTTGTTGGTAGATGAAGACACTTTCAACCATCAATATCCCTAGTTTATCTCGAGATGAGGATATCTCGATTCCTCTAAGGGGGAGAGATGTAACGTTCTAAATTTCTTTTTTTTGCATGAACTACCTCTATTAGGAAAATAATGATATAGCAAATTTTAAGGATAAATGTAAATTTTTTTATTCCCCTCATTTCCCCCCACAGTGATGGATTCTTGTAGAGGCTGCATAGAACTGTATAGACCTTTCTTGTTGGTCATGTGATGGGAGACCCCACTATCCAACACCCATGAGTCAGTGGTAGATTCTTCTTGCACCGAGGAGCACACTTCCTCAATGGTTGCCATGAATAATTCCAACTCTGCTTAAGCCGTATTGGCTGTCTCTTTCCCTTTTCTTTTATGGGTACCATTCTTTTCATCTGCCTTCTTGACACGACAATCTGCAATTGCATGTCCTTTCTTCTTGCAGTAGAAGCACTCTCCTTGAAACTTCTTCTTGCTGCCCTTCTTCTTTTTGTCACCATCATTTTTGGTGGAGGAACCACCTTTGCCTTTTGCATTGGCAGAGAATGCAGCATCTCCATTGTTGCTTCCTTCTCGGATTTTCAGCCTCAACTCCTCCTCCATCAATAATGCACAAAACTCCTCAAAAGTCAAAGCTTGAGGTCTTACCTGAGTATTAAGGGTAGTTACTAGTCCATCAAACTTTTGTGGACAAATCCGAAGACACCTCCAAGCTAGCTCTTCGCTAGTCTTTTGTATCCCAGCCAGCCATCTGGTCACGTAGATTCTTAATCCGAGTGATGAATGCTTCAACTGTCTCTCCTTCAGCAAAATTCTCCGCTGCTAGTTGATTCTCCAAGTTTTGAATCCTTATTTGGTTTCATGTTTCATACTGACTCCTTAGTACATTCCAAGCCTCTGACGCTTTGGTTGTATATGTTGAATCAAAGTCAAAACATTGTAAGAACAGCTTGTAACTAAGGCACACAATGCATCTGCATTCCTTCATTTCCAAGCTCGTAGAAGATCTGCATTCGGAGGAATCATCACACTAGAATTTGATGGGTCGGGGGTAGGCTGTGGGTCTGCGTCAGTCCCCAACACAGTCTCTAGAAGCTCATAAGAATCAAGGATAGTTGTAATTTTGAACTTCCATAAGGTGTAGTTTGTACCATCTAAGTTGGCTTCGCTGAAGGTTAGTGGACGAATCCTCAGTGTTTGAATAGCTGGTACAGCAGCACCACCTCTTGCACCACTTCCTGATGCATCAGAACTGCTTCCGAAAGTCGACATAGTTTCTCTTTGCTGTTGAAGCCTTTGTCTCTTGCCCACTCTCCGATCTCTAGAGCCCCCTGGGCTCTGATACCATGTAAAAATTACACGGTGTAGCGAACAGAATCTGAGAATGAGATAGAGAGTACACAACATATAAGAGGAGAATCAGTAAATTCTTTAGCTCCAAAAATTTGATAAAAAGATGGCTCTGTCCACCCGTGCGCTTCCACTATGTGAAGCTTAGATGGTGATCTAGACAGAATATAGGTGAAGAGCTTAAGGCTAGCTGGAACAACAACTCTGAGTGGGTGAAAGATGAGTGATTGATGGCTGTGAAGGGGTTTAGCTTTTATAGCCTGCGAAGGCTGTTAGGTCGGCCTGACTGACCTACCATATGAGTCTCCACTAGTCGACTAGGGAATATTCTAGGGAATATTCCCTTTACCATCAGGCCCCTTTTAACTCCCTTACCCTGCAACTCGATGCAATGCGCCTCGAGTTGCTACCAACTTAACCACTTCGTCTAACCCGAAGATTAGACCCACATCGGTCACCTTTTTGCCATCTGGTCACGTAGACCTCATCTGATATACAAGTCAGGACTCAACCAATGTCCGGGCTCACATTTGGCTTCTCCTCATAGTGGGGGCCTTACAACTTTGAGCACCATGGATCATTGGTGGCACCTAATGAGGGTGGGGCATTGATAATATCTAACATGATTCTTCCAAAGTGTCTTTTGATGATGTGAAGCAGGAGCTTGCCAAAGCACCTGTTTTAAAAGAACCAGAAAGGGGCCAAATGTTCGACATATTTTCAGTAGCAACTATATATAGTATCAGCTACTATTTGGCCCAAATTTGGGAGGAAAAGTGGTACCATCCGGTAGCTTTTGCTAGTTGGAAGTTTGGCATATCAGAAATTAACTACACCTATATGGAGAAGTTGTGCCTTGCGATGGTATTTGCGACCAAAAAGTTCACGCACTACATTCTTTATGAGAGGGTGGTTTTTTATATGAAGGCGGAAGGGCTTCGATTGTTGTTGAATAAATTACAACCGCCTGTCCGTTTAGCAAAGTGGTTAATCACTTTGCATGAATTTGATTATGAGATTAAGAGCAAGCCGTCGAAGCTTCAGGGCATTGTAGAGTATCTTGTGGATTTCAGAGAGCCAAAAGAGGTTGTGGTTGAAGGAACTAACATGGAGACTTTGTTCAAGATCCATATGGCGTGTTTTCCCTCCTGGTATGGTGCTATAACACACTATCTTTCTATGGGAGAGATTGGAGCTACTTTATCAAAATC
Organism: Lygodium microphyllum; assembly: GCF_053477565.2. Lineage (NCBI taxonomy): Eukaryota > Viridiplantae > Streptophyta > Polypodiopsida > Schizaeales > Lygodiaceae > Lygodium > Lygodium microphyllum. The sequence goes on along the minus strand of NC_141162.1, from coordinate 8,360,148 downwards.
GGAGAAGAGGAAGATTAAAAAGCAGGCATTAAAATTTTCCTTGATCGCAAGCACATTATATCAGCAGGGTGTTGATGATATTTATCGCTGATGTGTGATGCCTGACATTTGGGGAGTTTTGAGGTCTCGAAAATGCCTTTTACGATGTGGAGAGAGAGTGCTCTAGACCAATAAGAGCAAAGCCTTCGTAACGGAACTTCTATTTAAAAAATTTTAAAAAATCATTTTACAAAAACATATAAATATAATAATATTACGAATTTGTATTTTTATTATCTATTTTTAGTCTCTTATATTCGTGATTATGACATCTTTTGCATTAATGGCATAGAGTCTCGACTACTTTTATTTAATGATGTTTCTAGATTAATGATAATGACTGATGTAATCGAAATTCAAATTAGTGAAAAGCATGGCACTCAGTTTTTTCCCTCCTTTCTTTTATTCCTCTATTGTTTTTCCCTCCATTATGGTAGCCTAGTCCTCTCTCTCTCTCTCTCTCTCTCTCTCTCTCTCTCTCTCTCTCTCTCTCTCTCTCTCTCTCTCTCTCTCTCTCTCTCTCTCTCTCTCTCTCTCTCTCTCTCTCTCTCTCTTTGTGCATGTCTCTCTCTCTTCTACCATGGATACTGAAATTCGACCTTCAACAAGGCGTCCAAGCTCCCAAATCACATGCATATCAGTGTTTAACTCATTCCAAACTAATGGAAGATGGATTCCTACTATCATTAGCAAAGGTAGTTGGATCACCATGCAACAAGCAAAACGTGGAAAAAGGCAAAGACATGAGAGCTTGTTTATCTCTGCTTGTGTAACGTGTCCACTAGAATCCTCTAGAACACGTCTTAGCAGCCCATCGGAAAGGTTGTCTAGAAAACTCCACCCGGCACTCCCATGGAATGTTGCGGGTTTTGCAATCTAGGACTTTCCGCGTCTGCCACGTAACGGAAGTGTCCTGGCCGTTCCCACTTAGGATCGACCGGAATTGTTTGGTCATTTACTAACAGCGACTAGCGTCAGACCTGATCGAACTACTTTACGCAGAAACGCCTGGTCTGAAGCGGATTCATGCTGCACTTGGTTCAAGGAGAATGGGAAACGAGAGGGATGCAAGGCTCGACCTCTCTGCCAAAAGGCATAGTCCCATTCCGTTCCCCTAAAACAGCGTGAATCGGGTAATCGGTAATTCCAAGTCATCGTTCTCCTTACTTGTTTCGGTGATGTTGATCATCCTTCTGTTTGTCGAAGACTTTGAGAAAAGTTCCCGGCTAACCGGGACCACCCATCCGTAGGACGGACCCATGGTCCATCCTCCGCACTTTCCTCGGTTTGTTTTAGTTATGTAATTACCTACCACATTAGTTTGACATATACAAACAGCTTCTTTGAATTAACCCTCTTATGCACTGGTTCCTTCACGTAATCTTATCACAGGACATAAAGAAAACAATGCCAAACAACTTCTTTATTATCATTTTATCCTTTTATCTTTGAAATACAAGGAGTTCCCGCCTGTAGGCGTATTCATAATCCGCCCGAAGGCTATCCAGTAATCCACCAGGGATCACTAATCCAAGTTTCCGCCCGTAGACTAGTATGCGGGCCTCGAGATCCAATCCCGAGTCACGTTAGCCTCTTGTGCAGGACCCGAAAGGCGAGGGATTTACGGCCAGAGCCCCCCCTGGCACCCAAGCGTCCTCCTGCTCCAAGTAGAACTCAACGGAGAGACCTCTCGCGGCGGGTTCGGTCCACGTTCGCGACGCGGCTAACAACCCCCTTGGTTAGGGTCAGGCAGGCAGTCGGGGGTAACTGAAGCTGCCTCTCCCTTCAGGCCTTCAACCTGAAGTATTTAGATATATTCTCATCCTTTAGTTCATTGAGCAAACAATGCAAACAGTGCTTTCTAAACTGTTACAAGCACAATCAATTTCCAGTGATCGTTTAGCTGGCAAACTGTTAAGGAGTGACTCCTTTTCTCCGAATGCAACCTGCATTCGATTCGGAATCAATTGCAACTTGGCAAGATTCCTATCATTCTTGGGTTAGGGTCATACCCTACCAATACTTTTGTCGTGGTAGGTTCCAGCGACCATGTCGCTTTAGTTTATTGTCTGGTCATTTGCTTCAAGGCAAATACCTAACTTTCCTTTTCCTTGGCAATTATTCCCCAAGAAAAGTGAGTAACAGGATGATTACTCATCCTCTTGTAAGTTAAATTCTTTCAATAACTTGCCAACCTCATTTCGAGAGATGACAAAACTCTCTTGTGGACAAATCTCAAGTCTATACGATGTTGCAACCTTTTTGCACATGTGTTGCATCATTCCACGGGATCATTCCACCCATTGAATGGCATCCTCCGGCCACGGAATTACCTCTAGCCGAGTAGCAGGGTTTAGGGTATCCTCCAACCCATTCCTAATTATGTTGTCCCATGGTCCTAGAAATTTGCAACTCCGTCGGAGTTTCATCATTAGAACGAATGATCCTTAGGATAAAACCTTAGATCATTTTATGCATGAACATCCAATTGATTCGACATTTCGTGAACGTGTGTAAGATCTTTGGGTTTGCGGGTTTTGTCTTGGCAACCAGTGTAAAACTAGGTCGAATTCTTATTGCACTAAACCCTAGTTAACACTTGGGATACCTATCATATCGACCCAACCATGCCCATAATAATCCTTGTGGTTTAGGTGATTTAGACAACTCAATATACTTGTCTTACGACAAGGATGAACCTTTCCTAAGGTAATAAGCTAAATCTAATGGAGAACAATAGTTACAACTACACCAATATGCGTAAACATGTGATTTATTGCTTCTACGCATCACATGGTTCACAATAATTTTTATCTTTCCTTGGTGTAGCAAAAATGCAGGATAATCTGGATACTAACTTTTCCTAAGTCCTATTAATCATGCCTACAACCTTGTAGTCTATACTTTCGAATCCTATGCTTTGACGAACCATGCAACCTTTCCTAAATGCGGCTTCTGATGAATGACGTTTTTGCATGATGACTATGCAATACGCAACATTCTCCTAGCTACAATGTAGTTAACGAAGTTTATACCAAACTAAAGTTAGTGTTAATTCATTCCATTTTACATGCTATTTGCAAGTCCATAAGATCATTTCCGTACTCTATTATTTCTTTTCGGATAATATCTTATGGTGTTAACCTTGCCTCATGAAATCATTACGAGGAGGATGTTGCCTAACATGCGGCACACGCTTATTCCTACCATGTCTAGGACGAAAGAGAATGCACTTATAAATTCCATTTCTTTGCCCTAAGTTTGGACTCATTACTTTGATAATGTACCAAAGAAACTACATGCAACTAGTCTTCTAAGATGGATAACTCGTTCAAATTCATGACATATTTCAATCTTGCCTAATGTTTCAAGAGATACTTTACCAAATGTATATTTTTTTTTCCAAATTCCACATGCATTAAAATTAAGCGTAAAGATGCAATCTCCCTTATGAACTAAGCGCACCTAATCATTTCTTTATGCGAAAATAACTCGAAAGAACCTGGACTTGAGGGGTCGGGGAGATATCCACTTGTATACTCGGAGATGAACCTCCCGCAGTCGCACCTTGTGATCTTTTGGGGGCCATCGTAGGCGTAGATTCAGCTTCTGATTTGCCTTTATGGTCTACGAATTGTCTTGCCTCGGAATGCAGCCTTCCGTCCTTGGCCTTTTTCCTCGTATACAGAAGATTCCTTTGCGAGATGGCGCTCGCGCCAAAGGGCTTTAGGAGTTCTTTTAGGAAAAACTCGAGTTGGCACGGAATTGATTCCTGGATGGCTTGCGGCTTCAAAGTCTTTTTGCGAAATCCTTTTTCAAAGGGTCTTGTGGAATGTCTCTATGGGCTTCACCTTCTCCTCTTCAAAGTCCCGGGGAGGGGGATTATGAATGGGCCTATGGGGATGCAGTGGGAAGGGGGCTTAAGGAAGCCCCCTCTTAGAAGCTTCTAAGAAGCTTCCAGCTTCTACAGGCCACAGGGGGGGGGGGGGGGGGTGTCGTGATCCAGGCAGGGGCGGCGGTCCGCGGCAGTCTGGCGGGCCCGTGGCGGTGGCTGGCGGACTTGGCGGGCTGGCGGACTAGGCGGACTAGGCGGACTACAGCTCGGCGGCTCCCTCAGCACGGTGACGGCGACCTCCTCCAGCACGGCGTCCTCCTCCAGCTCGTCCAGCACACCCTCTAGCTAGGGGGTGTTTATATAGGCCTTGGGGGGGGTGGGGAAGAGGGCCTCCACACACGTGGAGGACTCCCCCTCATGCAGCCCGACTTCACTCCTCCTTGGCCATTCCCCCCCACACTCCCTCTCCTCCAGCCATGCATCGGCTGGGGGAAGGGATAATAATAAAAAAATTTGACTTGAATTTATCCAATTGCCCTTCCCAAGCGGTCGTTTCCTTGCAGTTTTTACGGTCCTCAATCCCTGCCTCTAATTTACAATGTGGCGGCCTCGTGAATGGTATGGATTAAGTTACTAATAATTACGAAGTAGGGAATAACCTTGCACAGGGTTTACACGGCGTGCGGGAAGTTAATATTTACGGTACGCGGTACACGAAAATATTACATTCTCTCCCCCTTAGAAGAATCGAGATGTCCTCATCTCGAGATAAACTGGGGATATTGAAGATTGAGAGAGCTTTCATCCATCCAGGTAGCATCCTCTTCGGGATAATCTTTCCACTGGACGAGGCATTCTCTCAAGGTTCTAGATCTCAACTGTCTCTCCCTGACATCTAAAATCTTTTCCGGCCTTAGTTCAAGGACTCCTTGACTAGGCATTACAATTTGTTGGTCATCAAGTACATGATTTGGGTTGGGTACATACTTTTTTAAGAGACTAATATGGAATACATTGTGAACTTTTAGGTTATCAGGAAGTTGCAATTTATAAGCATTGGGTCCTAGGCATTTGAGGATTTTATGTGGTCCACAATACCTTGGACTTAGCTTCTTGCATTTACCTAGAGATAAAGAGCTCCTCCTGGGGCGTACACGAATGAAAACCATGTCTCCTTCTCCGAAGATCCTCTCTTGGCGCTTCAAATCCGCATATGCCTTTTGTCTATCTTTGGCTGCTTGTATGTCTTGTCTTATTGACTTTATTTGGTCATTCATGTCCTCCAACATTTGTCTTGAAGCTTCCACTCTCAGGGTAGGATCAGAAAAATTTAGGGGACTTCGACAATCATGACCATACAATGCCTGAAAAGGCGTCATTTGAATGCTCTGCTGGTAAGAAGTATTGTAAGCAAATTCTACTAACGGCAAGTATTGGATCCATCTCTTTGGCTCTCGACAGCAGTAAGCCCTAAGCATATCCTCAATGATTTGATTTACTCGCTCTGTTTGTCCATCTGTTTGGGGATGATAGGCAGTGCTAAAACAGAGTTGGGTTCCAATAGCTTCAAAGATAGCTCTCCAGAAGTGTGAAGTGAAAAGAGAATCTCGATCGCTAATGATCCTTCTAGGTAACCCATGTAGCTTGAATATTTCTTTGATAAACACTCTAGCAATGTCGGAGGCTTTATAGTTTGTCTTTACTGGAATCAGGTGTGCAACCTTAGTAAGCATGTCAACTACAACCATAATGGAGTTGTATCCTCCTTGGACTTGGGGTAAGCCCACCACAAAATCCATACTGATGAATTCCCATTTCATTTGGGGAATGTCAAGTGGTTGTAATTTCCCTGGCATCATGACATGTTCAGCCTTGATACGTTGGCAAGACAAACATTCGGTGACATATTTGAGGACGTCACCTTTGAGCCTCTCCCAATGGTAGCTTTTCCTAACTGCATTAAGAGTTTTTGCATAACCAGGATGTCCTGCGAAAGGGGAATCATGAGCTTCCCATAATATCTTTTGCTTAAGTGACTGACTTGTTGGTATACATAACCTTGTTCTGTAATAAACAAGTCCATTGTCAATAGAAAATTCATGATACTTGGCCTGTAACTTCGGATTCTGATCCTTGGTAGATATTTCTTTTATCATTGCTTGGTAGGCTAAGTCATGGCATGCCTCCTCTCTAGCTAGTTCGAGTATAGGGTTGCTTGGCATAGATACCTTTGTAGCCAGAGATCTGGCCGTTGATGGATTCTACAAGATTAGGGAATTTAGGAATGCCTTGCGACTGAGTGCATCGGCAACTACATTCTCCTTCCCTGGTTGATACTTGATTTCAAAATCATACTCCTCCAATACTTCGATCCATCGACGTTGCCTCATGTTGAGCTCGTTCTGGGTAAAAATCCATTTGAGACTCTTATGATCTGTTACTAGAGTAAACTTGTTACCCAACAGGTAGTGTCTCCAAAGCTTTAGAGCATGGATGACAGCTAATAACTCCAAATCATGCGTGGCATAATTCTTTTCATGACTCTTCAATTTCCTTGAAGAGTATGCTACTGGATGACCTTCCTGCATAAGAACACACCCCAAGGCAAGAATGTTGGCATCAGTTACTACCTCGAACTCCTTATTGAGGTCAGGAAGTTTCAGAATAGGTGCCGATACCAAACATTGCTTCAATTGGTCGAAGCTATTTTGCTCGGGAGTTGACCATGTAATAGAAGTCTGCTTCTTTAGTAAGTCGGTAAGAGGTGCTGCAATCAAAGCATAGTTTTTGATAAAGACCCTATACCATCCTGTCAAGCCAAGAAAACTGCGTATCTCTTTGACGGATACTGGTATTGGCCATTCAAGCACATCTCTGACTTTGGCTGGATCTACTGATATTCCTTCTGATGATACTATGAATCCTAGATATTCAATCTGACGCTTGAAGAATGCACACTTCTTCATTTTTTCATACAGCTTATGAGACCTCATTGTCTCCAAAACAATCCGTAGTTGAGGTTCATGATCTTCTTCCTGTTTAGAATAGACTAAAATGTCGTCGAAGAAGACAAGCACGAAATCATCAAGATATGGTCTAAAAATATCCTGCATTAATCTATTGAAGGTGGCAGGTGCATTTGTAAGCCCGAATGACATAACCAAGAATTCAAAGTGCCCATATCTTGTATTGAAGGCTGTTTTTGGAATATCCTCATCCTTGATCCTGATTTGATAGTAACCTGACCTGAGATCAATTTTGGAAAAGATCTTTGCACCTTGAAGGCGATCGAGAAGCTCATCTATTCTAGGAATAGGATACTTGTTCTTGACCGTTGATTGATTCAACCCACGGTAATCAATACATAGTCGAAGTGTTCCATCTTTCTTCTTCTGGAATAGAACTGGAGCTCCCCATGGTGAGTTGCTAGGCCGGATGTAGCCCTGATCTAACAGTTGCTTGAGTTGTTCCTTCAACTCAATAGCTTCCGGAATAGACATTCTATAAGGTCTCTTTGCAATTGGCGCAGCTCCAGGTATTAGCCTTATTTCATGATCAACTTCTCTTGGAGGTGGAAGTTCAGTTAATTCCTCAGGGAATACGTCAGCATATTCCTTTAGCCAAGAGGGTCCCTCATGAGACTCTTGCTTTTGATCTAACTTATTGAGTTTGATCAAGTAAACAGGTAATCCCTTCCTAACCCCTTTTATGATCCGCGATACTTTGGCTAACTGGATCCTTGGCACTCCTGCTTCACCTTGAGTCGTAACAAACTCTCTTTGAGAGTTTCGGAAAGAAACTTGACCCTTTCCACAGTGGATGTGAGCGTCATTAGGCTTAAGCCAATCCATCCCGAGTAGGCACTCATGGATACCTAGGTTCATGACTCTGAATTTGACTGAGGTTTTCTTTCCTCCCAGATAGAACTCCTCCTTAGCAGTTTGCCTAGCACAAGTTACCTCACGACCGTTTGCCAATTCCACAAGTAGGGTAGGTGCTTCTACTGTGGCTATTCCTAATCTCTTAGCACACGCTGGTGAGATAAAGGAATGTGTACTGCCGCAATCAATCAAGGTTTTGAAACCTTTACCTTGATAGTCCGACGGTGTTTGAATTACCGAGAACTGGCGATTCGGCCCCTTCTTGTGTAGAGCGGCATGGACCGTCGCTCTTTCGAAATCCGCTTCCATAGTCGGATCTTCCTCTTCCTCTGCTTCACATCTTTGCCTATTGGTAATGCAGGCAGCTCTTCCCCTTCCACGGGCGGCGGCTCCCTGCCCACGGCCAGCACCTTGACGGTGTCCCTCGCTAAGCTTGGGACATTCCCTTCTGAAGTGACCGAGTTCGTTGCAGTGGAAACATCGGAGGTTTCGGCCATTACTGTGAGTAGGAACAAAGTTGTTGACGTTATTTGTCCTTGCTTTCTTTCTTTGTCCTTGATTGTGGCCTTGAACTCTCTTAACCTGGGGTCTGAATGCTCCTCTGCTTGGGTCGCTATAAGACCAATTCTTAATATTCCTTGGTTTAGCTTGTACTTCCTGAATTATAGGTGCCGCTCGAATGAGTGCTTCTTGAAGATCTGATGGTCGCATAGATTCGAGACGGGTATTTACAGGTGGATTTAAGCCTGCGCAAAATTTGGACACCTGCTGTGTCGTGTCCATTTGTGGCGCATACTTTAAGAGTGAGACAAAGTTAGAGTAGTATGCGTCAAGAGTGAGTCCTAACTGTTTTAGCTCATAGAACTCATTCATTTTCTGAGTACGATATGCGGGTGGCAAATATCTCCCTTGCACGGCTTGCTTTAACTTCTCCCAGGTAACGGACCCCTTTGAAATCCCTTGATCCCTGCACCATTGTTTCCACCATAGTCTGGCTTCACCGGTGAGTTTTAATTTGGCGAGCATGGCCTGATTGGTAGGTGCAGTGCCAACTGCTTCGAAGTAGTCCTCCATAGACTCAATCCAAATCTCAGCGTCCGACTGGACGAATCTGCCTCTCTCGTCAAACTCGGGTGGCTTTATCTGTTTGAGGAGGAACTTCTTCTCCTGGATCACAGTCGTACTTGATGTAGGGGGCGAATTTGGAACCTATACCTGGGATTGTGCCTGGAGTAAAAGTTTTCTTAACGTTATTATATGATAATTGACATTAGCTTATTTTTAGTTCAGCTAATTCGTAACTCATGAAGCAACTTAACTTTTTGCAACACTCCTGATGCACAATCGGATAGTGATAAAAAGAAGTCCTTATTTATATTTATATGGCGTAGCCTCATACAACATCTCGAGTGATGATAATCCAATCATTACATTTAGTTTGGGGAGAACAACATTGTATTGGATTTGTCTACAGGAACTGTGTAATAGTAGGGTTTTGGGTCATGAATCTTTAGGAATCGATAATTCATCGGAAGTTCAGGATATCCTTTCCGCTGGAATCCATACTTCCCATGGCGGCCCAATACCTTAATTCTATCAGCTGGAATTACACGGGTTACTTCCTCATATACATATGAGTTTAATTCAACTCTACGACCTCGAATATGCAAAGTCGAATTCACGTGAGCTTCCACAAAAATGAACAGCTTCACGACTTTCAAATCTTCCAACCACTTGATCCTCTTCAGGTTGGTCTGTAGATAAGCGAACCGGTGGGCAGCTATGTAATAGATTCCTGAAGACCCAGTCCATCTTCGCTCTATATATAGCGGTGATGGATTATAAATTTGCTCCAAGATGTTCATCATTTCAATTCTCTGCCTATCATGCGGAGAATGCATTGCAGTCATGAACATGATCCGGAATACCAAAAACTTGTTCCATGCCTCGTAATTCTGCAAGACAGTATTGAAGATGAGAAAATGTTTGGACAGGAACAATTTCTTTACTTCATTTTTCAATGAAATTTTTATGAAAACAATTCCATTGTAAGTCGGCTCTGATACCAACTGTAACGTGTCCACTAGAATCCTCTAGAACACGTCTTAGCAGCCCATCGGAAAGGTTGTCTAGAAAACTCCACCCGGCACTCCCATGGAATGTTGCGGATTTTGCAATCTAGGACTTTCCGCGTCTGCCACGTAACGGAAGTGTCCTGGCCGTTCCCACTTAGGATCGATCGGAATTGTTTGGTCATTTACTAACAGCGACTAGCGTCAGACCTGATCGAACTACTTTACGCAGAAACGCCTGGTCTGAAGCGGATTCATGCTGCACTTGGTTCAAGGAGAATGGGAAACGAGAGGGATGCAAGGCTCGACCTCTCTGCCAAAAGGCATAGTCCCATTCCGTTCCCCTGAAACAGCGTGAATCGGGTAATCGGTAATTCCAAGTCATCATTCTCCTTACTTGTTTCGGTGATGTTGATCATCCTTCTGTTCGTCGAAGACTTTGAGAAAAGTTCCCGGCTAACCGGGACCACCCATCCGTAGGACGGACCCATGGTCCATCCTCCGCACTTTCCTCGGTTTGTTTTAGTTATGTAATTACCTACCACATTAGTTTGACATATACAAACAGCTTCTTTGAATTAACCCTCTTATGCACTGGTTCCTTCACGTAATCTTATCATAGGACATAAAGAAAACAATGCCAAACAACTTCTTTATTATCATTTTATCCTTTTATCTTTGAAATACAAGGAGTTCCCGCCTGTAGGCGTATTCATAATCCGCCCGAAGGCTATCCAGTAATCCACCAGGGATCACTAATCCAAGTTTCCGCCCGTAGACTAGTATGCGGGCCTCGAGATCCAATCCCGAGTCACGTTAGCCTCTTGTGCAGGACCCGGAAGGCGAGGGATTTACGGCCAGAGCCCCCCTGGCACCCAAGCGTCCTCCTGCTCCAAGTAGAACTCAACGGAGAGACCTCTCGCGGCGGGTTCGGTCCACGTTCCCGGCGCGGCTAACAACCCCCTTGGTTAGGGTCAGGCAGGCAGTCGGGGGTAACTGAAGCTGCCTCTCCCTTCAGGCCTTCAACCTAAAGTATTTAGATATATTCTCATCCTTTAGTTCATTGAGCAAACAATGCAAACAGTGCTTTCTAAACTGTTACAAGCACAATCAATTTCCAGTGATCGTTTAGCTGGCAAACTGTTAAGGAGTGACTCCTTTTCTCCGAATGCAACCTGCATTCGATTCGGAATCAATTGCAACTTGGCAAGATTCCTATCATTCTTGGGTTAGGGTCATACCCTACCAATACTTTTGTCGTGGTAGGTTCCAGCGACCATGTCGCTTTAGTTTATTGTCTGGTCATTTGCTTCAAGGCAAATACCTAACTTTCCTTTTCCTTGGCAATTATTCCCCAAGAAAAGTGAGTAACAGGATGATTACTCATCCTCTTGTAAGTTAAATTCTTTCAATAACTTGCCAACCTCATTTCGAGAGATGACAAAACTCTCTTGTGGACAAATCTCAAGTCTATACGATGTTGCAACCTTTTTGCACATGTGTTGCATCATTCCACGGGATCATTCCACCCATTGAATGGCGTCCTCCGGCCACGGAATTACCTCTAGCCGAGTAGCAGGGTTTAGGGTATCCTCCAACCCATTCCTAATTATGTTGTCCCATGGTCCTAGAAATTTGCAACTCCGTCGGAGTTTCATCATTAGAACGAATGATCCTTAGGATAAAACCTTAGATCATTTTATGCATGAACATCCAATTGATTCAACATTTCGTGAACGTGTGTAAGATCTTTGGGTTTGCGGGTTTTGTCTTGGCAACCAGTGTAAAACTAGGTCGAATTCTTATTGCACTAAACCCTAGTTAACACTTGGGATACCTATCATATCGACCCAACCATGCCCATAAGAATCCTTGTGGTTTAGGTGATTTAGACAACTCAATATACTTGTCTTACGACAAGGATGAACCTGTCCTAAGGTAATAAGCTAAATCTAATGGAGAACAATAGTTACAACTACACCAATATGCGTAAACATGCGATTTATTGCTTCTACGCATCACATGGTTCACAATAATTTTTATCTTTCCTTGGTGTAGCAAAAATGCAGGATAATCTGGATACTAACTTTTCCTAAGTCCTATTAATCATGCCTACAACCTTGTAGTCTATACTTTCGAATCCTATGCTTTGACGAACCATGCAACCTTTCCTAAATGCGGCTTCTGATGAATGACGTTTTCGCATGATGACTATGCAATACGCAACATTCTCCTAGCTACAATGTAGTTAACGAAGTTTATACCAAACTAAAGTTAGTGTTAATTCATTCCATTTTACATGCTATTTGCAAGTCCATAAGATCATTTCCGTACTCTATTATTTCTTTTCGGATAATATCTTATGGTGTTAACCTTGCCTCATGAAATCATTACGAGGAGGATGTTGCCTAACATGCGGCACACGCTTATTCCTACCATGTCTAGGACGAAAGAGAATGCACTTATAAATTCCATTTCTTTGCCCTAATTTTGGACTCATTACTTTGATAATGTACCAAAGAAACTACATGCAACTAGTCTTCTAAGATGGATAACTCGTTCAAATTCATGACATATTTCAATCTTGCCTAATGTTTCAAGAGATACTTTACCAAATGTATATTTTTTTTTCCAAATTCCACATGCATTAAAATTAAGCGTAAAGATGCAATCTCCCTTATGAACTAAGCGCACCTAATCATTTCTTTATGCGAAAATAACTCGAAAGAACCTGCACTTGAGGGGTCGGGGAGATATCCACTTGTATACTCGGAGATGAACCTCCCGCAGTCGCACCTTGTGATCTTTTGGGGGCCATCGTAGGCGTAGATTCGGCTTCTGATTTGCCTTTATGGTCTATGAATTGTCTTGCCTCGGAATGCAGCCTTCCGTCCTTGGCCTTTTTCCTCGTATACAGAAGATTCCTTTGCGGGATGGCGCTCGCGGCAAAGGGCTTTAGGAGTTCTTTTAGGAAAAACTCGAGTTGGCACGGAATTGATTCCTGGATGGCTTGCGGCTTCAAAGTCTTTTTGCGAAATCCTTTTTCAAAGGGTCTTGTGGAATGTCTCTATGGGCTTCACCTTCTCCTCTTCAAAGTCCCGGGGAGGGGGATTATGAATGGGCCTAAGGGGATGCAGTGGGAAGGGGGCTTAAGGAAGCCCCCTCTTAGAAGCTTCTAAAGAAGCTTCTAAGAAGCTTCCAGCTTCTACAGGCCACGGGGGGGGGGTCGTGATCCAGGCGGGGGCGGCGGTCCGCAGCAGTCTGGCGGGCCCATGGCGGTGGCTGGCGGACTTGGCGGGCTGGCGGACTAGGCGGACTACAGCTCGGCGGCTCCCTCAGCACGGTGACGGTGACCTCCTCTAGCACGGCGTCCTCCTCCAGCTCGTCCAGCACACCCTCTAGCACCCTCTAGCTAGGGGGTGTTTATATAGGCCTTGGGGGGGGTGGGGAAGAGGGCCTCCACACACGTGGAGGACTCCCCCTCATGCAGCCCGACTTCACTCCTCCTTGGCCATTCCCCCCCACACTCCCTCTCCTCTAGCCATGCATCGGCTGGGGGAAGGGATAATAATTAAAAAATTTGCCTTGAATTTATCCAATTGCCCTTCCCAAGCGGTCGTTTCCTTGCGGTTTTTACGGTCCTCAATCCCTGCCTCTAATTTACAATGTGGCGGCCTCGTGAATGGTATGGATTAAGTTACTAATAATTACGAAGTAGGGAATAACCTTGCACAGGGTTTACACGGCGTGCGGGAAGTTAATATTTACGGTACGCGGTACACGGAAATATTACAGCTTGGAAGGGCAGAATCTGAGATTTTAAGCTTGGAGCAAATAAGAATAGCATCAAAGAGGTACTAGTGCAACATGTGTTCATGCATAGAGAGCTGTGTTTGAAACCTGGATCTTCAAAGCTTCCAATGCATAGACCAAATTGCAAGAATTTTATTCTTAAAGTTTTTCCTTTTTGAAACATGGTTTAGGTTTTTCCATTATAATATTTGTTTGTCTTATAGATATCTATCCCTCTAATCTTGAGAAATGGCAACCAGTGGAGTCTATTATTGATGTTATTGATGTTATACATGGTTCAATTGGAGAAGAAATGTATAGAGGCAGAAAGAAGAAAGAGCTTGCAGAGAATGGAATATTCTTTTATAACCATTCTTATGTTATTCCTATGCGGCATTGCCAATGGGGATCAATAAACCTCCTTCCTTTTCCAGATTTTTCAAGCTTTGAGTGGCCTTTGCCAAGTCCAGCTACTAGCGAAGGCTATAGATGTAAGATATTTTCTGAGATCCAGAAAGCACTAAAATCTAATATCTCAAGTAGGCTAAGCAAAGTTACTTTGTTTATGCCTATTAATATATTTATTGATTTCTTCTTTAATATAGAGATAAGAATAACAAAAACCATGCTTTCAGTGAAGAGACTAACATATGATCATATCATACAATTTGTTGATGAAGGATGGGATACAAGGACAGAAGGAAAAATTATATGTAAGATAGATCAAGACTCTATAGCTCTGTAAATATATGATTGCTACTCAAAATTTTATCCTTAGCTTTTACTATAGTCGATGGCATTTTGTTGGTAGTAGTCTAGTTGCTTTAGACGAGAATCTTAATGATTTCAGCAAAGATCGTATAGTGGATCCTCATATTTGGTTCAACGAGGATATTATTGAAAACTTAAAGATCAGAAAATCATGTACGCTACATCAAGTGAGGATGGATTTACAAAATGAAGACATTGAACTACCATGCTCCTTTGTATTCCAACTTGACAAGAAACGAGTAAGTTTTCACATCATATGATATCTACTTAGATGTATATCAAGATCTCACTTCCTAACTAACAAACATTTGTAATTTATTTTTTGCAGATATCAAAAAGAAGAGAAAATAATATACATTGCAAGAACATTCAAGAAAATATATCTTTACTATCAATATAAAATATATGTACAAATTTTGTAGCAGATGTCTATCTGCCATCTCTATGAGATATACAAGGGCTGAAGGGAAAATTTCTATATATGAAGGCTTACAAGGCGATATGGCAAATATATTTCTTTTTTGGAGAACTATCTTTTCTAGGAGTCCTTTTTCCTTTCTCTGATGTCTTGGGTATAGAAGGTGTGGGTAAAGGTGTTGAAGTTGTGGCTTCACCTTCCGTGGTTATAGGCACCGCATCTCCTTCATGGTGCAAATCCCCACCAATCTCTATTGTTGCTTGTATACAATCCACCATTATATACTTCAAGAGCTTTTCTCTGACATACCAAACATTGGATCCCCAAGAGAGACACCAAGGAAATAGGGTTTCTGCTGCAAGAAAGTGTATCTTGTCATCATCAACAAGCTTTTTTATTAGGTTTTGTATGATCACAATGAAGAAAAGAACACGAGGCACAACAAATCTTCATGCAGCATCATGTAGATCTCCCATGGATTTTATAAAATCGACCATATTCTTCATAATCTTCATAATCTCCATTAAAAAAACAATAAAACACCAAAGAAAGACACTAGTTTTTCTTGGAAATACATCACATAGTATTCTTCTTTATTTTCTTCATAGTCCTTCTCTCTTCTCTCACATGTAGATACATTGTTTTCATGCATAAATTTGACTATCTCTCACTTCTCTCTCTCTCAATGATGCTCTCTCAAATGTACATAATCTCCTCACTACAATAATCAATAATCACACATAATACTCCTCTCTTGGTCGTGGATACACCTTCCAAAAGGTATGTGTGGTATGAAAGGGCACCAAAGACTTCATAGTGTCCTGTGAGATCTGTCTTCTGTCATTGTCTTCTGTAACCTTCAGTGAATCTTCAGGAGTTACTTCTTCACTTCAATTAGCTTGGATAGAGCTTCCATTCATCCTTTCCTAAGACAAAAACACTTCCCAAAATATCCACACATCCATAATAACACTCAACAAAAACAACAGAACAGAACCACAGAGCAACAGAAGTACAGAACAACTGAGCTACAGAAGCTTATAGAACTTCACAGAAGATCAACAAAACCCATAAAAATCATAAAAACCAAAACAAAACCAATTCAATCTTTCATAAACCTCTTCACACAACTTCAATCATCTCTCAAAACATTCATTCAACCATCTCTACTACCAAAACAGAAACAAAACAGAAGAAAATCAGACCTTACAGAACCAAACATCCTCATCAAAAACCATAAAAAACCCTTCAAACTTATCCAAACCTTTCCAAACACTTCAAAATATCTTCAAATTCAAACAATCAATCATTGAAAACAACCATTTATCATACAAAGCAACAAAAAATCAGCCCAAAAACCAACATATTTCACACTCAACATATCCCCACACTTAGACAAGGAAGCGTCCTCACGACCTCAAGAAAAAATGAATAAAAGCTCTAATCTCTTTCCTAAAAAATCTTCAATCAGCACAATGTACCAGCTACGATCACGACCCCAACATCAGCTTCATAAAACCTATATAATATGTTTCAGCTTCCAAATCTTCAACTGCAACTTAATCCAGCTAATAAGCAACATCATCAATCTTCACAGCTCCATCTTCATCAGCTCCTCATCCACAAAGAAAAACAAAAATACCCAATACAAAAAATACCCATACACAAATATAATTTGAATGGCACAACTCCGCAAAAATGTTGAAGAAAAAGAAGAAATTTCCATTAAAAAGAAGAGAGTGGATACAATCAAGAAAACCCTCCTACTAAGTAGGATGAAGGTATTTCTTCTTAAACTGCAGACTAATTTTAAGACGGTCCAAGGCTTTGTTTTCATCCAAAAAGTACTAAGGTACATTTTGGAGGAATCGTAGGCAACACATCCTTTCCAATAAAATGATGAATCTGGTAGGGAAGGCCTATGCAAAATAATATAAGAGATCCATTTGAGCAACTGCTACATCCTCATTTGGATTAATCAGCATCTGGGGGTTATCCTTGCAAGTATTCAAGTGTGACTGATGATGCATGAATGCAAGATACCAGCAAAAGTGAGCAGCAAGACGAACTGTGGTATCTCCAGAAGTACCATGTACCCTAGCAAAATGGAGGTAAGAATTGGAACACGCTGCCTAAGAATCCCAGGACCCTGGAATTGGGGGCCAATTAAACACTGGACCTGTCCCACTGAATCATGTAATGTCCACTGTCTTCTACGAAGGATGTCACCATCATACTATGGGGTATCCAGCACTGTTTGGGGAGGAAGATTAATGTAATATGTCGGAGAGGGTAATGGAATGAAAGGAGAGCATTGTAATGGAGGATACGACAGATCATAAAAAGAGGGTAATTGAAGGGATAAAAAAGGTGGAAAAGATGGAGAATACATCAAAAATGTATAAAGGGATTCTGTTGGAAAAACTGAAGGAACAGGAGGAACAGTAGGTGGAATTTCAGAAGGAGTAGGAGATAATTTAGGATTAGCAATGAAAGGACATGTAGTGAACACTGGAATGTGAGGAAATCCTGAAGGGGTAAATGATAAGAGGGGAATATTATCAGGACTAGATGAAAGAAGAGAAACATATAATGGGAAATGATAAGACATTAGGGAATATGATAAAATATTAGCAATATCTAAAGGATAAATAGAACATCGGAAATTTAAATCCTAAAAGAAAGACTCAGTAAATAATGGGTTATCAGCAATGAAGCTCAACAATTGAGATTGAAGAGGCTGGATATCTGATTTATGAAAGACACTTCTGAGGCAGGGAGATTCCAAAGCAACATCCTCCAAAGGTGGATGTCAAGCATATCCCTTGCACGAAGACATCTGCTCATGATAAGTTCGTAAACTCTCTGCTAACAGAAGCTCAACTGAATGTACATACATCACTGCCTATAAGATGACATCTCCTTAGGAAAACTTGGCCCGTGTGGCAGATAGTTGAAATCGATTGTCGATGTCGTGCGTTGTGTGTCAGGCGGCGGCAAGAGGTACCAGAGCTCACTCTACAACAGACGCGTCCAACATGGCAAGGACCATGTAACAACACCCAGGGAGATAGCTAATGGATGAATCTCGTCGGGTCGGTGTCGCTGAAGGATAGTCACTCAACTTACAGCACTCAGATGGGATGAGAGAACAGTCACTCACCCCATTACGGATATCACTCGATGAATAATGATTGAAACCCATATCTCACACCCAGTTTCGGAATTGACAAGGGGAATGGTGCAGAGGAGTACGCAAGGGTGCATAGTTGATGGTGTATTAGTGTGTCCAACCCGGCTGGCATAGGTGCACGCAAGAAGGAAGGCCAGGGAACCTTACAATGCAGTGTACAGAACAGGGTGACGTGTCTTGTGATGACGGTAGAGACCCACCCCGTGGGTGCATAGGGAAAAGAGAACATACCTTGCGCCAAGGGTCGTAACGTCCCTCAATCTCACCTCTCGATGTTTTTTTTTTAAAGGACACAATAGTCACACTCTGACCCCCCTCTGTCTCACGCTCTGTTGATAGATACAGGAGGGCAGTCCATGCCTTACACCCATTGATGTAATCCGAATAGTCGCTTGTGCAGAGGTTGTATGCATTGTACGCATTTGATGGTGCAACAGTGCATCCCGCCCTGTGCTGGCATACGGTGCGAGAAGGAAGGCCAGGGAGCCTTATGGTGCAATGCATAGGAATAGATCGTGCTTTGTGCATTGAGAGGCCCACCCCGTGCGTGCAACACTCCATTTGCACATCGTACCTCTCATTTGATTTGAAGGGAAAAGACTGGTCACTCGCCCCACCCTCTATCTCACACTCGTTTGATAGTTATAGAGGGAAACCTATACTCACTTCCCCATCCGGTTAGGATGAAAGCTTGCGTCACTCGATTATTTGTCGATGAAGATCGCGTCGTCAGTCATTGAAGAGGCGTACACAGGGAGGTAGCCATCAGATTGAACATTGTACTAGATAGGAACATGGCGTCTACTAGAGGACTGTCAAACGCTCTGATCCTGGGGATTCAACTGATGAATCCACTTTCTGGACTACTGGGTGTTGCCAGCTTTTCCACAACCAGCTTCCCGCCCAAGGGTGTTGACCACCTTTTCTTGGAACGAGGCCTACTATGACAGGGAATTTCTTCCTTTTCTCCCATAACAATTTTTTTTTCTTGTTTTTTTTTCTCCTATTCTTGAGGGTGTCTCCACCTTTTCTCGAAGAATAGGTCGGCATGACAGGGACCGAAGTCCTTTTCTCCCATGACCGATATATATATTTTTTTCCTTTTTCGAATTAAGCAAGGAAATGGTAGAAATACCACTTGTCAGAACCATCCTCGCCCACTGCCGCCGCTAGTGGAAAATAGAGGATAAGATATCAGGGGCGGGAGATCGGGCTGAGGGGACAGAGGGTTGCGTCCACCTCATCACGAGTGGCTAAAGAACGGCTATCAGAAGTAGCATCATAAGAGTTACAGTGCCACGCCAATGGGGGAAAGGATCAGGTGACTGTGATTGTCAAGATCCCCAAGGAGGGAAGTACTTCTTCAGGCGATGGCCATTAATTAGGAAGGGATCATCAGACGCATCAATGGTCTACACTTGGACAGAGCCATTAGGGTTGACAGCAAGTACCTTATATGGGCCCATCCATCGCTGTTGAAGCTTGCCAGGAAGCTTGCCTAATCGTGAATCATAGGCTAGGACCAAATCACCTTCTTTGAACTCCTTGAGCTTGATGAAGCTTTCATGGTAGGCCTTACGTCGAGCTTGTGTGGCTTCCATGCACTGTAGAGTCATCCTGCGAGTTTTGTCCAAACATTCCAAGCGTAGGAGACAACATTGTAGTGAATCATCATCCGCCAAACGCTCTTTGATAGCCACTCGCAAAGAGGGCAATTCCAGTTCAACAGGGAAAACAGCTTCTGTATCATACACCAGCTAGAAGGGTGTCTATCCTATTGCTACTTTATGGGAGATTCTGTATGCCCAAAGGGCCTCTGTAAGTCAATCATTCCAATCACGACGATGTGCGGCAATTGTCCTTGTCAAGATCGAGCAGAGGGTGTGATTGATGACTTCGACTTGGCCATTGGCTCTGGGGTAGTAAGGAGTGGACTTGCGATGGCAG
This sequence comes from Lygodium microphyllum, assembly GCF_053477565.2. NCBI lineage: Eukaryota > Viridiplantae > Streptophyta > Polypodiopsida > Schizaeales > Lygodiaceae > Lygodium > Lygodium microphyllum. The sequence goes on along the minus strand of NC_141162.1, from coordinate 8,340,200 downwards.
ATCTTATACAGCTCTGTCAACTCTTCCATGACTTTATTAATGAAATGAGTGCCTCTGTCACTTATCAGCTCTAGGGGACTGCCAAAACGGGTGATGATATTCTCGTACAGGAATAGGGTCACGCTGTTGCCATCTTCCTGCTTCAGAGCTTTGGCTTCACACCACTTAGTAACATAATACGTACATATCAGGATGTATATGTTCTGTTTTCTTCTAGTGGGACAATCGATTGGGCCGACAAAGTCGATGCCCTACTTCTCGAATGGCTTCAAAGGAAGGATAGGTTGCAGTGGCATAGCGCTGGTCTTGGTGGGTTTCCCCATCCTCTGACAGGCATCACATCGCTTGCAGTAGTCATAGGCATCCTTATGAATGGCCAACCACCAGTAACGTGGTAGTAGAGCCTTCCTGGCTATAGCTTCTCCTGCAAAGTGGCCTCCACATGGCTCGTCATGGCAAGCCTTCAAAACAATCCCAATCTCATCTCCTGCAACACATCTTCTGAGCACTTCATCTTTGCCTTTCTTGTACAGTGCACCGCCTAATAGGGTGTAGGGGGCTGATTCTAACATAAGCTTCTTCCTTTCCCGACTAGAAATGCCAGGAGGGTATTGTTGGGTTGCCAGAAGATTGGCAATGTCTGCATACCAGGGGTTACAGTTTCTACCAGGAATAGGGAAGCATCAGGGAGGTCTAGATCATCTTGCTCCTCGTCTGTAGTCTGTGGGATATGTGACAGATGATCAGCCAGAACATGGGAATGACCAGGTTTGGTAATTACCTCAAAGTCGAACTCCTGGAATAGAAGGAGCCATCTCATCATTCATCCTTTCACGTCTGCTTTGTTCAACAGAAAGGATAGGGCCTCATGATCCACATAAAATTTAAAGTAGATAGACAGTAGGTAGTGGCGAAACTTCTCTAGGGAAAACACCATTGCCAAGCCTTCTAGCTCGGTCACTATATAGTTCCACTCTCTATCAGTGACTTTTTGGCTTGCATAATAGATGGGCTGCTCTAGGTTTGAGGATCCCTTCTGGCATAGGACCGCACCTAAGCCTTCAATTGATGCATAGTGTGTACATGAAACTCCTTCATCCAATCAGGAGGTTGCAGGATGGGTGCCTCAATCAGACACTGCTTCATAGTGTTGAAGGCTTTGTCACATTCTTTCCATCCAAATAAACTCTACATCTTTCCTCAGAAGTTTGTGCAAGGGGGTTGCCTTTGTTGCAAAATGGGCTATGAACCTTCTATAGTAACCCACATGGCCTAGGAATCCCCTCAACTATTTGAGGTTGGTGGGTGCAGTAAGAGTTGCGATCTTCTCGATCTTTGTAGGGTCTGTTGATATCCATTGTGCAGAGACAATGTGGCCCAATAGAACTCTAGAAAAGACTCCAAAGATGCATTTGTCGGGGTTGAGGGAGATCCCATACTCCCGGCATCGGTCAAAGCATTGTTCCAAATGTCCCCAGTGTTTAAGAATCAGACTGTAAACACAAAAGTCATCCAAATATACCTCAATAAAGTCGTGCAGATGATTTTGGAATGTGGCCATTAGGACTCGCTCGAAGGTAGCAGGGGCATTGTAGAGCCCAAACGGTATCACTCGGTAAGCGTAGGTCCCCCATTCTGTGGTGAAGGTTGTTTTGGATTGATCTTCTTCTACTATTTGCACTTGGTTGTATCCACTAGAGCCATCTAACAAGGAGTAAAGCTCATGTCCTGCCACTGTGTCTAACAACTGGTCTGTAAAAGGGATAGGAAAGTGATCCTTCTTCGTCTTGGAATTCAACTTGCGGAAATCCACAGATATACAAAGCTTGCCATTCTTCTTGGGTACAACCACGATGGGTGAGACCCATTCACTGTTGGCCACTGGATAGATGAACTCCGCTTCCAAAAGCTTCAGCAGCTCTGCTTTCACCAGTGTGGAATAATTTGGGTTCATTCGCCTCTATCGTTACCGTACTAGCTTGGCATCAGGCTCCAAGTCAATATGATGCTGACATACTGTGGGATCAATCCCCTTTAGGTCTTTGTAGGACCATGCAAACATGTCCAAATTCTCTTTCAACAAGTTATACAAGGTTGACAACTCCTCTTCTGGTAGGATCCTACCCACCTTCAAGTGGCGTTCAGTGCCATCTGCATCCACAAAGGTTAACTACCTTTCACCTTCTACTTCATGGATGAAGGTCCCACAGACTGCTCCTGCGTACAGATCCGCCGACTCCTTCAAGGGGGTGGCATCCTCTTCTGATGTCCCACTAGACCCAATGTCTTCTTTCAGTAAGGACTTAGGTTGCTCCTTGAAATGCTGAAATGGGATCAACGCTGTCTCGGTTTGGTTTGAATGTTAATTACCTTAGAGCTTGAGGACTCCTCTTCAGAGGATGCATCCAGGAATGTTACATAACAGGGGCTCTCGGAATTCTGTTGTGGCCTTGGGATTGGTATTTGTTGACAAGGAGCATCATCATCATCCTTTCTTGACAAGTGTGGATAGGTGCGACAAGAACCACTGATAAAAGACGGCTTATTTTTCTTGATCCACTTCTTATATAGGCTTTGCCTATGGAAAGATCCATTTACTAGTCCAAAGGGTACTATTGCCATTCTATCCCACAACATGGAGTCTTCTACTTCTGAAGCTTCTGAAACTCCCTCCTCATCTATGCCTTTTGTGGGTGGAGTGATTTCTTCTGTCTCGCTTTCAAAGTCTCCTTCTTCAGATTCATCATCATCCTCTTTAGACTCCGGCTCCACCTCTGTAGGCGCTCTGTAAGAGAAGAACAGGTCCTCCGCTTTGCCTTCTACCTCTGTCTCTGGCTCTACTATGGCCATGTGATAGGGAGAGTAGTACATCCATGCTTCTATCTCACTGTCATAAGTGATTTTGGAAATTGTTCCTGGTTCAGGTAGGAATTATTCACCCATTGATCATGGCTTTGCATCTTTTGGGAGTTGGCTTACAGTACCCACTGTTAGGGAATGTGCCTCTATTTTCTTGGGAAGGATCTATTTGACAACATCTTCTTCTGCTGATGTTCCATATGTAGCCTCATTGAGGGAGTCAGAAGATAATTCCAAGGAGGTGGATCCATGTCCTTTTTGAGCACCATATAGCTTCAACACCACTTTATTTGGGTCCTCTACCCAAGGTCAAGGTTCCTTTGAACCAATCCGTCCTTGCTCTAGCTTCAAAAAGTCATGGTTAACAGGGGGTAGGATATACCATAAGAGTTTGGCTTCACGACCAGATAGGTTAACCCATAATCTTTTCCAGCCACTATAGTCTTCACATATGGGAGAATGCCCAAAGTCTTGATTCTGCTCTGATCCGCCAGTCTGATGAGGCATTGAGTTGGTTGCATACCTTGTAGGCCTAGATCCTTCATTTTCACATCCATCATAATGTTCACTGATGAGCCACCATCAATCACTGCATTTGCAATAAAGCAGCCTTTTATCTCCACATGCCAGTCTCTGGGGTACCACGATCTAGGAAGGCGTTAACCACATCACTTCTTTTACATGCCCTCTAGCTTTGTTGGACTTTTTTGCTGTTGAGGGAGCAATCCTTAAGCCACGTCTTCTTGTCAGTATACTTTTGAACCTTTTTCGGCAACTGGGAGACAACATCAACAATTGTCGGAATGTGAAGTTTCGTTTAAAAGTATCTAGATCTCTGACTAGATCGTATTCCTTAATTGGATCCACTGGCTTCTCCAACCGATTAGAGAATGGGGCGACACCCATTTTCATTTTCCTTTTTTCTTCCAATAGGGGCATCATGGGGACTTCTTCTGCCACTTGTGGCACTTCCTCCTCTTCTATCTCCTGGACCTTTGGTCCTATCTTTAGAACTGTCTCTGTGACTCTTTGTGGCACTGTAGTGCTTTGTACGACACTGTCAGGCTCTGTTCTGTTCTGTTCTTCTGTTGGAAGATTGAACTTCACTATTCTGGTAGGAGGATTATTTTCTTTCTGGACAGGTGGTTCCTTCTTCTTTGCACACGTGATGGCAACAACTTCCAATTCCACTAAATTGGAGGTAGGCTCTTGGGCCTTGGATGGATTATTAGTAGCACTGTTTTTCACTGGGGCTGGGCTTGGACAGTCTTTTGCAGTGTGGCCTTCTCCTTTTCATCGACTACATAAGGGCTTGTAATCCACTGACCTTCTGGGATTTGGACAATTTGTTAAAATGTGTCCCTTTTCTCTGCATCTGTAACACTCCACTTCTAGTCTCTGACCACTACTAGACTATCTTCCTCTGTAACTTTGGGATGGAAACCTCCTTGGACCAAAATTAGGACCAAACTCTCTAGGCTTTGGTCCAATATCTTGGGTTGTCATTTTGGATTCTAGCAGGTTGAATCTTGCGTCTTCTTCCTTCCTTCTCCTATCATGCATCTCCTTCAGAGAGCAAATATCCTCTGTATGGTTCTTCCTAAGACAGTAGGAGCAGAAAGCTCCAAGGACTGTTGGATTTCGTGTACATTCAGTGGCTAAATGGCTTGCTTGATCACACTTACCACACCAAGTATTTGACCACATCACATCTCTTTCTGCTCCTGTAACGTTGGACATGCAGCAGTATTTACTTTCAGTGTTTGCAACTGCTCTGTAATCACATCCATCAACTCCTTTTTTATATTTGCAACTGAGTTGGATAAATAATCCTTCAAGCTTTCTCCTCCTGAGGCATTGGCAGTAGGGTTTTAAGGAGTCTCTGTAATCACTGCATAAACAAGTTGGGCTGGTGCAGAGGGGTCTCTATTCTGATTCTGATTCTGAGATCCTATTTGAACCATTGGCTGTTGGCTCCAGTTAATAGGGTTCCACTGTTGCTGCTGATTTGGCATTGGGGGAATTGTTTGGGACCATTGTTGTTGTGGTTGAACCATCATTTGAGGCATTGATTGTGGCCACTGTGGATTTGGTGCACTGTACTGCGATACTGGGGGCATCTGTTGGTAGGGGTAGGGGACAGTCCCTGGGATTGTATTTGGTGGGTACATCATTCCTGGGATCAAAGGAGCTAGGACTCCTCTTCCTGGATTCATCGCCGATCTAGCTTCCACTTCATCGTACAGTCTTGCACCTTCTATTGCAGCTTGCAGTGTGGCTGGTCTTTGCAGCTCCACAAACTTACGGACTTCTAGTTGTAATCCTTTAAGGAAGACTCCCTTCTGAATGCCATCATCTAGATTATGGTTGGTCCATCTCTTCAGTATGGACTCCATTTTGGAGACATATGCTTCCACTCGTTCTCCAACAGACTGACTCAAGTTCATGAATTCTTCTCGCATCCGCTCTTCAAAACCTTCACGCCTGAATTTAGTGAGAAAGGCCATCTTCAGTTGATCCCATGTGCCAAACGTTCCTGTTGCTTGTCTCTCATACCACTGAAACGCCACGCCCTTGAAAGTGATGGGGAATATTGCCAACCAATGCTCAGGGGTTCTAGCATTGTTAGCCACACATGCTACCATAAACTCTGCTACATGAAGATCGGGGTCTTCATTGTACTCTCCCTTAAAAATTGGCAATGGGAGTACATTCGCTGGCCTATCATCAATATTTCCAGGACAAATCTAGCTTGGAAGTAGACTTCTAGCAGGAGGAGGAAGGGCTTTCTATTCCATTGGGACTTCTGCAAAGAGTTCCACAATGGCATCAAAGGCGGCTTCTCCTGCTAGCTCATTCTCGGCTTTGATTCTTGCTTTCTCTCTTCTCACATACCTCTGAAGTCATTCTAGTGCTTGTCTCATGATGGCGTCATTCATGAGGGGGTTGGCTCCACTATGTTGTTAGTGCTCCACAGAGGGATAACAGAAGGCTTCAGTCTCTCGAGGACTCTCTTGCCAACATTTCTTCTACTTCTTCCTTTTCAACGTCTTTGAATTCTGCTTTCATGCCACTGCACAGAGGAAGGTATTTGGTTCTAAAGGTGTCAAAATGCATACGTCTAAGCATTGTGGTGGTGCCATCATCATAGTAATGCCAGCTCCTGATGGTTTCAACAGTGTATGTTGTAAAGAACACTCTGTCTACCAACTTCCAGTGGGTTTCCAATTGGACAAACAAAAGATTGTCAGAATACCAAGCATCCCACGTATCTTGCTGTTGAGCATCTATGAACAAGTCCCAGCTCTGTTCCTTCTTATTTTTGTGAACCTCCACAGACCACGACTCCATTAATTTACCATATTCTTCAATAAAATCTACCATTAATTTACTTCTTTTTCCACAGAGCCACTTCTTCCATTTTCAGCCTGTGTTGGTGCTTGTTGATGGCAGATTTCCCCAGGGCTGCGCACCAAAAACATGGAGCCCCAAGAGAGACACCAAGGAAATAGGGTTTCTACTGCAAGAAAATCTATATTGTCATCATCAACAAGATTTTTTATTAGGTTTTGTATGATCATAATGAAGAAAAGAACACCAGGCACAACAAATCTTCATGCAGCATCATGTAGATCTCCCACGGATTCTATAAAATCTACCATATTCTTCATAATCTTCATAATCTCCATCAAAAGAACAATAAAACACCAAAGAAAGAAACCACTTTTGCTTGGAAATACATCACATAGTATTCTTCTTTATTTTCTTCATAGTCCTTCTCTCTTCTCTCACATGTAGATACATTGTTTTCATGCATAAAATTGACTATCTCTCACTTCTCTCTCTCTCAATGATACTCTCTCAAATGTACATAATCTCCTCACTACAATAATCACTAATCACACATAATACTCCTCTCTTGGTTGTGGATACACCTTCCAAAAGGTATGTGTGGTATGAAGGGGAACCAGAGACTTCATAGTGTTCTATGAGATCTGTCTTCTATAACCTTGTAATATTCCACGTTAAAACAATGAATTGGTTTAATGGAAAAAAAAATTTCCCCCCTTATCCCTCCAGCCGACTGACGAGTTGGAGGGGGAGGGGAATAGAAGGATTAAGCTCCTTGGTGAAGCCTTATGGAGGGAGGGGGACCATGCGTGATGACACGCCGGGAGGAAAGATCCCCCTCCCCTCCACTATTTAAACGGGGGAGGGGGGGGCCGCTGGAGAAGGAGAGGCCGAGCCGTGAGAAATAGAGGCTGAAGGAGACAACCTTGCCGTGATTGCGAAGAGGAGAGTGCCGCCATAACACCGAGCTGAGGGAGGAGGACGGAAGGCTGCTGCCACCTACATCCTGAGGCCGCCGCTGCCATCGCCAACCAGTCCACAAAGAGCCGTCAGGGATTCCGTCGTCCTCCACACGCCACGTGCATTCAGAAGCTTCCAAGAAGCTTCTTGGAAGCTTCTAAGGGGGGACCTTTAAGCCCCCTTTCTCATTGATATTCCCTTAAAAGTCCTTTAACCCCGATTTCCATTATAAACCCCCTTTGTTCCCCTCCGGTTTAATCCTCCCTAAATCCCCTTTGTCCCCCCCCCATTTTAAACCCCCCTAGGATTTTTTCCCCTGAAGCCCCTCCCTTAGACTTTGGAAACCTACCCCCGGTTTTAATTCCCCTAAGACCTTTTTCACCCCCTTATAACCCTCGTAACCCTTCTTCAACCCCCCTCATAACTCTCATTTTCCCACAACTCCCTAAGCTTTTTTTTTTCCTAATTGGGGCCCCGTATCCCCATTATTATTTTCCCCCCGAACCGAAAAAAAAAATCCAAACCATCATCATGGCCTCGGATGGTATCCTGTAAGGAAAAAATAGCCATGAGATAAAAGGATAGGGAGGGAAAGTAGAGGGAGTGAAAAGAAGGAGTGAAGGAGGAAGAGTGGGAAAAAGACAAAAGAAAGGGAAGGAAGGAGAAGACGGTGGAATTCCAGAAGAAAGAGGGAAAGGCTATCTCACATTCGAACTACGATGCCGCCGAAAAAAATCCAAGATGTAGCTGCGGGAGGGTCATTCCCCAGTATCCATGTGGATATCTCACCCCAAAACCAAGTTTTTTCTCTTGGCTTTAATTCGGTTTTAAGTTGATCATGCAAAGGAAAAATGTTAAGGATAGGATATATTTGTTTGAGTTATTTGTAACGAAGGAGTTTAGCTTAGGAATGACAATGTATAGAACTTAGCTTTCTTCAAATTGCATCAAGCATTATAAATTACGAGCAAGATTATCCATTTACTATAGTAATATATTTTAGTTAAATCCTACGGTGTAGAAATTATATCTTGCACCATTAGTCTTATTCCTTTTGCAACGAATCATGGTAAATGGCTAAATTCATGAAAGGTTTCTTTCGATGCTCAAATTATTAGGGAGTTATCTTTGCTAGTTGCACATCTTAGCAAGGAAATTGTTGTTATTTGGCATAAGTTCATCTTTAAAGAAAACGGAAGTTAAATGTTAGGAATTAACAAGTATAAAAATTAGATATACGAACTCATTTGGAAAGATAATGTAATGGGGGGATTGCTGGATGACACTCTATTAATACTTTTCCCTTGCTATTTGAGGACTTGGGGACTAATAAAGTGTGTATACACCAATTTCACAGCTAGGCCTTTTTGTTCCAAGGAGTATTGTCGCTCTTTGTATCACCTTGGCATTAGGCTACATGCCAAATTAAACTATATTGATTGGGAAAGTAAATTGTCACAAGGATAGTAAAACCGTGACAACACGATTAATATTACCTTCCAAAAGATAACTGAACCAATCTAAACATAGAAACATTCATACCTTAAACACTTGACTACTTTCCTTACCGTAGGGACAATAAATTCATAAAGATAAGAAACTAGGGTTTGTCCCTAAGGTTCTTAAAAGAAGAAACCCTAGGCCTGACATACGTCAGCTTAAAGAATCTAAACAGATTATTCCATCGCAGGACTTGCGCAACATGTATGAAATCATTTAGTCTTGTGATTGATTCACAAGGAGAAAGGGGAAAAACCCTCATCAAGGACGGCAGATCCTTACGCAAGTTATCTTGCAAAAAGACGTATTTTTGGATATCCTTCTAAATAAGGAAAATTGTAAACCGGAAACTAGCATATCTAAAGCACTTTAGGGTTAACCAAGTTGGGTATGCCTAACACCGGAATATAAAAGGATCTTTCCAATTTACAAGACACCTTGGGAGCGAGTGCTGATACACTCAAAAAGGAAAGAACACTTCCTTAGCAGTTTGCCATACAACTGGATTGATTAATGGAAATGGTTGTGCTTGCTAGAGATTTTAGGGCTCTGTTTGAATTATGAATTACAAATTAAATGAGTACCTATACTTCAGGTTAAAAGGCCTGAAGGGAGAGGCAGCTTCAATTACCCCCAACTGCTTGCCTGACCCTAACCAAGGGGGTTATTGACCGCGCCGAGAACGTGGACCGAACCTGCCGCGAGAGGTCTCTCCGTTAAGCTCTACTTAGAGTAGGAGGAGGCTTGGGTGCGAGGGGGGGCTCTGGCCCGTAAATCCCTCGCCTTCCGGGTCCTGCACAAGAGGCTAACGTGACTCGGGATTGGATCTCGAGGCCCGCATACTAGTTGATGGGCGGAAGCTTGGAATAGTGATCCCTGAGGATTACTGGATAGCCTTCGGGCGGATTATGGACAAGCCTACGGGTGGAACTCCTTGTATTTCAAAGATAAAATGATGAAATGTAAAGAAAGAACTTGCTTGATATTGTTTTTCTATGTCACGTGATAAGATTACGTGAAGGAACCAGTGCTTAACGGGGTTAATTAACGAAGCTAATTGTTATATGTCAAATTAATGTGTTAGATAATTACATAACTAAAACAAACCGAGGAAAGTGCGGAGGATGGGCCATGGGCCCGTCCTGCGGTTGGGTGGTCCTGGTTAGCTGGGAACTTTTCTCAAAAATCTCGAAGAACAGCGGAATGATCATCATCATAAAAAAGAATAACGAGAACGATGACCTAGAGTTATGTCTTACCCGATTTACGTTGTTTAGGGAAACGGAATGGGACTATGCCTTATGGCAGAGAGGTTGAGCTTTGCATCCCTCTCGTTTCCCATACTCCTTGAACCAAGTGCAGCGTGAATCCGCTTCGGATCTGGCGTTTCTGCGTAAAGTAGTTCGCTCGGGTCTGACGCTAGTTGCTGTTAGCTAATGACCCATTAGGAAAACCCTAATTCCGGTCAATCCTAAGTGGGAACGGCCAGGATACTTCTGTTACGTGGCAGACGCGGAAAGAACTAGATCAAAAAACCCGTAACATTCCATGGGAGTGCCTGGCGGAGCTTTTCTAGATATCCTTTTCGATGGACTACTAAGACGCGTCCTGGATGATACTAGGGGACACGTTACAAGTTGGTATCAGAGCCGACCAACAACGGAATTGTTTTTATGAGATCTCAATAAAATGAAGTAAAGAAATTGTTGCTGTCCAAACATTTTCTCATCTTCAATGCTGTCTTGCAGAACTATGAAGCGTGGAATAAGTTTTTGGTGTTTTGGGTCATGTTTATGACTACAATGCATTCTCCGCTTTATAGACAAAGAATTGGGATGATGAACATCCTGGAGCAGATTTATAATCCATCACCTTTATACATAGAACGAAGATGGACGGGGTCTTCAGGAATCTATTACATAGTTGCCCACCGGTTTGCTTATCTACAGACCAACCTAAAGAGGATCAAGTGGTTGGAAGACTTGAAAGTCGTGGAGCTGTTCATTTTTGTGGAAGCTCACGTAAATTCAACTTTACATATTCAAGGTCGAAGGGTTGAAATGAACTCATATGTATATGAGGAAGTAACCTGTGTAATCCCAGCCGACAGGATTAAAGTGTTGGGCCACCATGAGAAGTATGGATTCCAACAGAAAGGGTATCCTGAACTTCCAATGAACTATCGATTCCTAAAGATCCATGACCCAAAACCCTACTATTACACAGTTCCTGTAGACAAATATAATACAGCGTTGTTCTCCCCAAACTGAATGTAATGATTGGATTATCATCACACGGAACGTTGTATAAGGCTATCCCCATGTAAATACAAATAAAAACTTCTTTTTATCAATATCTCGCAGTGCATAAGAGTTGTTAAAAAGTTAAGTAGCTTCATTATTTACGAGATAGCTGAACTAAAAATGAAAGATAAGCCATCATCAATTATCATATAGTAACGTTAAGAAAACTTTTATCCAGGCATAACCCCAGGTACAGGTTCCAAATTTGCCTCCTACATCAAGTACTGCTGTTACCCAGGAGAAGAAGTTCCTCCTCAAGCAGATAAAGCCACCCGAGTTTGACGGGAGAGGCAGATTCGTCCAGGATGATGCTGAAATTTGGATTGAATCCATGGAGGATTACTTTGAAGCAGCTGGTACTGCACCTACCAATCAGGCCATGCTCGCCAAGTTAAAACTCACCGATGAAGCCAGACTTTGGTGGAAGCAATGGTGCAGGGATCAAGGGACTTTAGAGGGGTCCATTACCTGGGAGAAGTTGAAGAAAGCCATGCAGGGAAGATATTTGCCACCTGCATATCGTACGCAAAAAATAAATGAGTTGTACGAGCTAAAACAACTAGGACTCACTCTTGACGCATACTAATCTAAATTCGTCTCACTTTTAAAGTATGCGCCACAGATGGACATGACGCAGCAGGTGTCCAAATTTTGCACGGGCTTAAATCCACCCGTAAATACCCGTCTCTAATCTATGTGTCCATCAGATCTTCAGGATGCACTCATTCGAGCAGCGCCTATAATTTAGGAGGTGCAAGCTAGACCAAGGGGTAACAAAACTTAGTCCTATAGTGACCCGAACAGAGGAGCATTCAGACCTCAAATGAAGAGAGTTCAAGGTCACGATCCGGGACAAAGGAAGAAAGCAAGGACAAATAATGTCAACAACTTTGTTCCTACTCAAAGTAATGGCCGAAACCTCCGATGTTTCCACTGCAACGAACCCGGTCACTTCAAGAGGCAATGTCCCAAGCTCAGCGGAGGACATCGTCAAACGCCTTTCCAAGGTGCAGGCCACGGTCAAGGAGCCGCCACCCATGGAAGAGGAAGAATTGCCTGCATTGCCAATAGGCAAAAATGCGAAGAAGAAGATGAGGAAGATTCGACTATGGAAGCTGAATTCGAAAGAGCGACAGTTCATGCTGCTTTACACAAGAAAGGGCCGAATCGCCAATTCTCGGTGATTTAGACACCGTCAGACTATCAAGGTAAAGGTTTCAAAACCTTGATTGATTGTGGCAGTACACATTCCTTTATCTCACCAGCATGTGCAAAAAGATTAGGAATAGCTACAGTAGAAGCACCTACCCTGCTTGTGGAATTGGCAAACGGTCGTGAGGTAACTTGTACCAGGAAAACTGCTAAGGTGGAATTCTTTCTGGGAGGAAAGAAAACCTCAGTCAAATTCAGAGTCATGAATTTAAGTATCCATGAGTGTCTACTTGGGATGGATTGGCTTAAGCCTAATGACGCCCACATTCATTGTGGAAGGGGTCAAGTTTCCTTTCGAAACTCTGAAAGGGAATTTGTCACAACTCAAGGTGAGGCAGGAGTGCCAAGAATCCAATTGGCCAAAGTATCTCGGATCATAAAAGGAGTCAGAAAAGGATTACCCGTTTACCTGATCAAACTCAACAAGTTAGATCAAAAGCAAGAGTCTCATGAAGGACCTTCTTGGCTAAAGGAATACGCTGACGTATTCCCTGAGGAATTGATTGAACTTCCGCCTCCAAGAGAAGTAGATCATGAGATTAGGCTAGTACCTGGAGCTGCACCAATTGCAAAGAGACCTTATAGAATGTCCATACCAGAAGCAATTGAGTTGAAGGAACAGCTCAAGCAATTGTTGGATCAGGGTTACATCCGGCCTAGCAACTCACCGTGGGGAGCTCCAGTACTATTCCAAAAAAAGAAAGATGGGACACTTCGACTATGTATTGATTACCGAGGGTTGAATCAATCAACAGTCAAGAACAAGTATCCTATTCCTAGAGTAGATGAGCTTCTTGATCGTCTTCAAGGTGCAAAGATCTTCTCCAAGATTGATCTCAGGTCAGGTTATTATCAGATAAGGATCAAGGAAGACGATATTCCAGAGACGGTCTTCAATACAAGATATGGGCACTTTGAGTTCCTGGTTATGTCATTCGGGCTTACAAATGCACCTGCCACCTTCAATAGATTAATGCAGGATATTTTTAGACCATATCTTGATGATTTCGTGCTTGTCTTCTTCGATGACACTTTAGTCTATTCCAAACAGGAAGAAGATCATGAACCTCAACTTCGGATTGTCCTTGAGACAATGAGGTCTCATAAGCTGTATGCAAAAATGAAGAAGTGTGCATTCTTCAAGCGTCAGATTGAATATCTGGGATTCATAGTATCATCAGAGAGAATATCAGTAGACCCAGCCAAAGTCAGAGATGTGCTTGAATGGCCAATACCAGTATCCGTCAAAGAAATACATAGCTTTCTTGGATTGACAGGATGGTATAGGGTCTTTATCAAAAACTATGCTTTGATTGCAGCACCCCTTACAGATATACTAAAGAAGCAGACTTCCATTACATGGTCAACTTCCGAACAAAATATATTTGACAAACTGAAGCAAAGTTTGGTATCAGCACCTATTCTAAAACTTCCTGACCTCAATAAGGAGTTCGAGGTAGTAAAACTGATGCTAGCATTCTTGCCTTGGGATGTGTACTTATGTAGGAAGGTCATCTAGTAGCATACTCTTCAAGGAAATTGAAGAGTCATGAAAAGAATTATGCCACACATGATCTGGAATTACTAGCTGTCATCCATGCTCTAAAGCTTTGGAGACACTACCTGTTGGGTAACAAGTTTACTCTAGTAACCGATCATAAGAGTCTCAAATGGATTTTTACCCAGAACGAGCTCAACATGAGGCAAAGTCGGTGGATTGAAGTATTGGAGGAATATGATTTTGAAATCAAGTACCGACTAGGGAAAGAGAATGTAGTTGCCTATGCACTCAGTCGCAAGGCATTTCTAAATTCCCTAATCTTGCAGAATCCATCAACGGCCATGGCTACAAAGGTATCTATGCCAAACAACCCTATACTTGAACTAGCTAGAGAGCAAGCATGCCATGATTTGGCCTACCAAACAATGATAAAGGAAATATCTACCAAGGAGCAGAATCAGAAGCTGCAAGCTAAGTATCAGGAATTTTCCATTGATAATTGACTTGTCTACTACAAAACAAGGCTGTGTATACCAGCAAGCCAGTCACTTAAGCAAAAGATATTATGGGAAGCTCATGATTCTCCTTTCGCAGGACATCCTGGCTATGCTAAAACTCTTAATGCAGTTAGGAAGAGCTATCATTGGGAGAGGCTTAAAGGTGACGTTCTCAAGTATGTCACTGAGTGTTTGTCTTGCCAACGTATCAAGGCCGAACATGTCATGATGCCAGGGAAACTACAACTGCTTGACATTCCCCAAATGAAATGGGAATTCATCAGTATGGATTTTGTTGTGGGCTTACCCCAAGTCCAAGGAGGATACAAATCCATTATGGTTTTGGTTGACATGCTTACCAAGGTTGCACACTTGATTCCAGTAAAGACAAACTATAAAGCCTCCGACATTGCAAGATTGTTTATCAAGGAGATATTCAAGCTACATGGGTTACCTAGAAGAATCATTAGTGATCGAGATTCTCTCTTCACATCACACTTCTGGAGAGCTATCTTTGAAGCTATTGGGACTCAACTCTATTTTAGCACCGCCATTTCCCAAACAGATGGCCAAACAGAGCGAGTAAATCAAGTCATCGAGGATATGCTTAGGGCATACTGCTATCGAGAGCCGAAGAGGTGGATTCAATTCTTGCCTTTGGTTGAATTTGCCTACAATGCTTCTTACCAGCAGAGCATTCAAATGACCCCTTTCTAGGCATTGTATGGTCATCATTGTCGAAGTCCCCTAAACTTTTTTGATCCAACCCTAAGAGTTGAAGCTTCAAGACAAATGTTGGAGGACATGGAAGATTAAATAAGGTCAATAAGACAAGACATACAAGCGGCCAAGGATACGCAAAAGGCATACGCAGATTTGAAATGTCAAGATAGAGTCTTCGAAGAAGGAGACATGGTCTTCATTCGGGTACGCCCTAAAAAGAGTTCTATATCCCTAGGAGAATGCAAGAAGCTAAGTCCCAGGTATTGTGGGCCATATAAAATCCTCAAATGCCTAGGACCCAATGCTTATAGATTGCAACTCCCTGAGAACCTAAAGGTTCACAGTGTATTCCATATCAGCCTATTGAAAAAATATGTACCCAATCCTAATCATGTACTTGATGACCAACAAATTGTAATGCCTAGTCAAAGAGTCCTTGAACTAAGGCCGGAAAGGATCTTAGATGTTAGGGAAAGACAGTTAAGATCTAGAACCTTGAAAGAATGCCTTGTCCAGTGGAAAGATTATCCCAAAGAGGATGCCACTTGGATAGATGAAAGCTCTCTCAACCATCAATATCCCTAGTTTATCTCGAGATGAGGACATCTCGATTCCTCCAAGGGGGAGAGAATGTAATATTCCGCGTTAAAAAAATGAATTGGTTTAATGGAATTTTTTTAATTCCCCCCTTATCCCTCCAGCCGACTGACGAGATGGAGGGGGAGGGGAATAGAAGGAGCTATTAAGCTCCTTGGTGGAGCCTTATGGAGGGAGGGGGACCATGCGTGATGAGACGCCAGGAGGAAAGATCCCCCTCCCCTCCACTATTTAAATGAGGGGGGGGCCGCTGGAGAAGGAGAGGCTGAGCCATGAGAAATAGAGGCCGAAGGAGACAACCCTACCGTGATTGCGAAGAGGAGAGTGCCGCCATAACACCGAGCTGAGGGAGGAGGACGGAAGGCTGCTGCCACCTACATCCTGAGGCCGCCGCTGCCATCGCCAACTAGTCCACAAAGAGCCGTCAGGGATTCCGTCATCCTCCACACGCCACGTGCATTCCGAAGCTTCCAAGAAGCTTCTTGGAAGCTTCTAAGGGGGGATCTTTAAGCCCCCTTTCTCATTGATATTCCCTTAAAAGTCCTTTAACCCCGGTTTGCATTATAAACCCCCTTTGTTCCCCTCAGGTTTAATCCTCCCTAAATCCCCTTTGTCCCCCCCCCCCCCCCCCATTTTAAACCCCCCTAGGATTTCTTCCCCTTAAGCCCCTCCCTTAGACTTTGGAAACCTACCCCCGGTTTTAATTCCCCTAAGACCTTTTTCACCCCCTTATAACCCTTGTAACCCTTCTTCAACCCCCCTCATAACTCTCATTTTCCCACAACTTCCTAAGCTTTTTTTTTTTCCTAATCCCCCGTATCCCCATTATTATTTTCCCCCCGAACCAAAAAAAAAATCCAAACCATCATCATGGCCTCGAATGGTATCCCATAAGGAAAAAATAGCCATGAGATAAAAGGATAGGGAGGGAAAGTAGAGGGAGTGAAAAGAAGGAGTGAAGAAGGCAGAGTGGGAAAAAGACAAAAGAAAGGGAAGGAAGGAGAAGACGGTGAAATTCCAGAAGAAAGAGGGAAAGGCTATCTCACATTCGAACTACGATGCCACCGAAAAAAGTCCAAGGTGTAGCTGCGGGAGGGTCATTCCCCAGTATCCATGTGGATATCTCACCCCAAAACCAAGTTTTTTTCTCTTGGCTTTAATTCGGTTTTAAGTCGATCATGCAAAGGAAAAATGTTAAGGATAGGATATATTTGTTCGAGTTATTTGTAACGAAGGAGTTTAGCTTAGGAATGACAATGTATAGAACTTAGCTTTCTTCAAATTGCATCAAGCATTATAAATTACGAGCAAGATTATCCATTTACTATAGTAATATATTTTAGTTAAATCCTACGGTGTAGAAATTATATCTTGCACCATTAGTCTTATTCCTTTCGCAACGAATCATGGTAAATGGCTAAATTCATGAAAGGTTTCTTTTGATGCTCAAATTACTAGGGAGTTATCTTTGCTAGTTGCACATCTTAGTAAGGAAATTGTTGTTATTTGGCATGAGTTCATCTTTAAATAAAACGGAAGTTAAATGTTAGGAATTAACAAGTATAAAAATTAGATATACGAACTCATTTGGAAAGATAATGTAATGGGGGAATTGCTGGATGACACTCTATTAATACTTTTCCCTTGTTGTTTGAGGACTTGGGGACTAATAAAGTGTGTATACACCAATTTCACAGCTGGGCTTTTTTGTCCCAAGGAGTATTGTCGCTCTTTGTATCACCTTGGCATTAGGCTATATGCCAAATTAAACTGTATTGATTGGGAAAGTAAATTGTCACAAGGATAGTAAAACCGTGACAAGACGATTAATACTACCTTCCAAAAGATAACTGAACCAATCTAAACATAGAAACATTCATACCTTAAACACTTGACTACTTTCCTTACCATAGGGACAATAAATTCATAAAGATAAGAAACTAGGGTTTGTCCCTAAGGTTCTTAAAAGAAGAAACCCTAGGTCTGACATACGTCAGCTTAAAGAATCTAAACAGATTATTCCATCGCAGGACTTACGCAACATGTATGAAATCATTTAGTCTTGTGATTGATTCACAAGGAGAAAGGGGAAAAACCCTCATCAAGGACGGTAGATCCTTATGCAAGTTATCTTGCAAAAAGACGTATTTTTGGATATCCTTCTAAATAAGGAAAGTTGTAAACCGGAAACTAGCATATCTAAAGCACTTTAGGGTTAACCAAGTTGGGTATGCCTAACACCCGAATGTAAAAGGATCTTGCCAATTTACAAGACACCTTGGGAACGAGTGCTAATACACTCAAAAAGGAAAGAACACTTCCTTAGCAGTTTGCCATACAACTGGATTGATTAATGGAAATGGTTGTGCTTGCAAGAGATTTTAGGGCTCTGTTTGAATTATGAATTACAAATTAAATGAGTACCTATACTTCAGGTTAAAAGGCCTGAAGGGAGAGGCAGCTTCAGTTACCCCCAACTGCCTGCCTGACCCTAACCAAGGGGGTTATTGAACGCGCCGGGAATGTGGACCGAACCCACCACGAGAGGTCTCTCCGTTAAGCTCTACTTGGAGTAGGAGGACGCCTGGGTGCCAGGGGGGGATCTGGCCGTAAATCCCTCGCCTTCCGGGTCCTGCACAAGAGGCTAACATGACTCGGGATTGGATCTCGAGGCCCGCATACTAGTTGATGAGCAGAAGCTTGGAATAGTTATCCCTGAGGATTACTGGATAGCCTTCGGGTAGATTATGGACAAGCCTATAGGCGGAACTCCTTGTATTTCAAAGATAAAATGATGAAATGTAAGGAAAGAACTTGTTTGATATTGTTTTTCTATGTCACGTGATAAGATTACGTGAAGGAACCAGTGCTTAACGGGGTTAATTAACGAAGCTGATTGTTATATGTCAAATTAATGTGTTAGATAATTACATAACTAAAACAAACCGAGGAAAGTGCGGAGGATGGGCCATGGGCCCATCCTACGGTTGGGTGGTCCCAGTTAGCCAGGAACTTTTCTCAAAAATCTCGAAGAACAGCGGAATAATCATCATCATCAAAAAGAATAACGAGAACGATGACCTAGAGTTACGTCTTACCCGATTTATGCTGTTTTAGGGAAACGGAATGGGACTATGCCTTATGGCAGAGAGGTTGAGCTTTGCATCCCTCTCGTTTTCCATTCTCCTTGAACAAAGTGTAGCGTGAATCCGCTTCGGACCTGGCATTTCTGCATAAAGTAGTTCGCTCGGGTCTAACGCTAGTTGCTGTTAGCTAATGACCCATTAGGAAAACCCTAATTCCGGTCGATCCTAAGTGGGAATGGCCAGGATACTTCCGTTACGTGGCAGACGCGGGAATAACTAGATCGCAAAACCCGTAACATTCCATGGGAGTGCCGGGCGGAGCTTTTCTAGATATCCTTTCCGATGGACTGCTAAGACGTGTCCTGGATGATACTGGGGGACACGTTACAAACCTTCTGTGAATCTTTAGTAGTTACTTCTTCACTTCAATTAGCTTGGATAGATCTTCCATTCATCCTTTCCTAAGACAAAAACACTTCCCAAAATATCCACACATCCATCATAACACTCAACAGAAACAACAGAATAGAACCACAGAGCACAGAAGTACAGAACAACAGAGCTACAAAAGCTTACAGAACTTCATAGAAGATTACTACCCATTGCCGTTTATTAACCAAATTTTGGATCAACTAGTGGGTAGGGAAATCTATTTGTTTATGGACTTCTTTGCAGGGTATAACCAAATGGGGATTGCTGAGGAAGACAAGCAAAAAATGACATTTATTACAGTCTTCAGTACCTTTGCGTACCATGTGATGGCATTTGGGTTATGTAATGCACTTGGTTCGTGGCAAAGAACAGCTGACAAGACCTTTGGTGGCATCTCCTCAGAGGAGCTGAAAGTATTCATTGACGATATGTCAATATTGTGGGAGAGAAGGAAGGAGTTTCAGTTGTAGCTTTCTTACTTGCACAATGGGGGAATACACACACAGGTGGAGGCTGAAAATAATTTTCCTCTTCTTAGTTGTCTAAGCCAAAAGAACTCACATACAAAGAAATAGAAGAACTCTATATATGGGTCTCAAACCAAACTCAACTAACTAAGGTGGCATACTAACTAAACCACGAACTAGAGTAGATAAGGATAGCTGTCATGTAGCTATTATTCATGGGCAGTGTACCAACCGCATCTGCAAACAATTAACAAGTCGGTGACATAAATGCACAACGGTCACCCTGGCATATCACGAGTGGAGCTCGATATCTCAACACTCCCCCTCGAGCTGAATCTCAATTCCTGCACATCGAGCAGGTCTCTGAACTTGCATAGCTCCTCTGCACCCAATGCCTTCGTAAATATGTCAGCTACCTGATCCTCTATGCTGACATAAACTAGATCAATAAGACCTAGTAAAACCCTCTCCCGCACATAGTGATAATGCACCTCAATGTGCTTTGTTCTAGCATGATGGACTGGGTTATTTGCCAAGTGTATACTGCTCATTTGTCATAATAAATGACAACTGGCCCATTTGTAGGCTGATGCATATCATAAAGTAGCTTATGCAACCAAGCTACCTTACATGCAGCCATTGCTGCACCCCTGTACTCAGCCTCTGTGCTCGACAAGGCATATCATAAAGCTTATGCAAACAAGCTACCTCACATGCAGCCATTGCTACACCCCTGTACTCAGCCTCTATGCTGGACAAGGCAACTGTAGGCTGTTTCTTGCTACTCCAAGTGACTGCAGTACTCCCAAAAGAGAACACATATCCACTGGTAGATCGTCTATCATAAATACTACCAGCCCAATCAGCATTAGTGTATCCGTGCAACTATATCTGAACCCCAGTCTCATAAAATAGTCCATACTGCAATGTGGACTTCACATACCTGAGTATGCGTCTAGCCACATCCAAATGTGGTGTCCTTGGAGCCTGCATAAACTGACTTACCAATCCAACAGTATAGCTTAAATTTGGCCTGGTAATAGTCATATAAATTAAACTTCCTACTATGCATCTGTACATAGTAGGGTCTTCGAGAAGCTCACCTACATCTGCACTCTGCTTCACATTCTGCTCCGAAGGGACTGAAATAAGCTTATAGCCTGTCATCCCATATTTGGACAGCATGTCCAATCCATACTGCCTCTGCAAGAGCTGTATCCCACTTGGTGATCTAATCACCTCAATGCCCAAGAAATAATGCAGCTCTCCTAAATCCTTCATCTCAAACTTCTGCTTCAATAGCATTTTTACATGAAGGATATCTTCATCACTATCACCTGTGATAATCAAATCATCAACATAAATGACAAGCAGCATAATACCTTTCTCTGTTTTTCTCACATAAAGTGAGAAATCTGCCTTGGAAATCTGAATGCCAATAGTGACAGTATACTATCCTATCTTGTCAGACCATACTCTAGGTGCTTGCTTCAAGCCATACAAGGCTTTCTTCAACCTGCAAACAAACTCAGGATGAACAACATGCACATAACCTGGTGGCTGCTCCATATATACCTCTTCTTGCAAATCACCATGCAAGAAGGCATTCTTTACATCCATCCGATGTAAAAACCATTCCTTTGATGCAGCCATAGCAATGACTGCTCTTACGGTTCCCATCCTTGCAACCGGATTGAATGTTTCTTCATAATCAATGCCACATGTTTGTGCATACCCCTTGACTACTAATCTTGCCTTGTATTCGTTCACAGAACCATCTGCATTGTGCTTCACCTTATAAACCCACTTACAACCAATTGCATTCTTATCTTTAGGCAAAGGTACCAATTCCCATGTAGCATTTGCTTCCAAGGCATCCATTTCTTCATCCATGGATTTCTCCCATTTTTCTTTTCCCATGGCTTGCTCAAAAGAAGTGGGTTCTGGTTCCTGTATCACTTTGAACATATATGCATAGTGAATGGCTGTAAATCCATCATATTTTAGCCTATCCACACAAGATACCTAGCTCTAGTAGACTCGTGCAAAGTAGGTTCACTCCCAGGTGCTCTCAAAACATCCCTGGTCTTCCTTACTCCAAGTGTAACAATAGAAGGAATACCCAACTCATCATCAATGCTCTATTCTGAGCCATTGGATTCACCATCCACATAAGAGTGACCTGTATTCACATCAAACATGAGCTGATCTACCTTCTCTTTTCCTTTTCGTGATACCTGCATACCACTATCTGCATTGCTTTGAGAAGATTCTCTTGATCTCAATCTACCTGTCCATGGCAAAGAATGTGAACCACTGCTAGAGGACGCTCCAGGTCCACTAATATCTTGTGACTGCTACTGTGAATTCTGTGCAGCATTACCATTTTGTGCATCTACATTATCAATCACATTTACTGGTTTATACCAGCTACTCATCTCATAAAAACAACATCTCTGCTCACTGTAAACTTACGAGTAGAAGGGTTATAGCATCTATACCCTTTCTGCTCTACTACAGAGAGTAACCAATAAAGATGCACTTCTCAGCTTTTGGATCCAACTTGGATCTCAACTCATCTGGCACATGAACATAGGAAATGCAACCAAAAATTTTCAAATGGGAAATATTTGGTTTCCTACCACTATACCTCTCCTCTGGAGTCATACCATGTATTGCTGCAGTGGGAGTCCTGTTCATTATGTAGACTGTTGTAGCAACTACCTCAGCCCAGTAAAAATTTGGCAGGTCTTTTTCATTGAGTATGGTATGAGATACCTCTCCAATATGCCTGTTTTTCCTTTCTGCAATTCCATTTTGCTGTGGGGTATGACTACATGAATATTGTTGCTTTATGCCATGCTCCTGCAAGAACCTTGCAAACTCATTTGAGAGGTACTCTCCCCCTCCATCTGACCTTAGGTATTTTATTTGCACGCCTGTTTCTTTTTCAACCATAGCTTAAGGAGTTTTGAAATGCCCAAAAACTTCACTTTTCTTTTTCATAAAACACACCCAAACGTTTCTGCTATAGTCATCAATAAAAGTGACAAAATAATGACAGCCTCCAGTAGATGCAGCTTTAGTAGTCCACACATCAGAGTGGATTAATTCCAATGGCTTCTTACGCTCTTGAACATGTCTAGGAAATGGTTTCCTTGCATGTTTTCCAAAGTGACAGGCTTCACATATCTTACGCATTTCTGCAACCTTGAATTTAGGCAATCCTGCAACAATATTTTGGTCTTGCATTGATTTAAGTCGTTGTACATTAACATGACCAATGCGTTTATGCCACATATCAATATCTACAACTACACCGGTCCCATGTGTAAACATTGCTGCACTCAATTCAGGCATGTCTGCTTCCAATGTAAACATTCTGCCTTTCTTCTTTCCTTTTGCTATCAAGCGACCTTTATTTTTCATATCCTCAACAAAGAATCCATGAGAATTAAATCTGACCTGCAAGCCCTGCTCAACCATTTGACCAACAAAAACCAGGTTCTTGGTGATATTCGGGACATGAAATACATCCGACAGGTATTTCTTTTTCCCATCCTGCATAGACAAAGGAGTTTTTCCAATCTGCACAATAGGATGTGCATTATCATCACCAATCTCCACAAATCCTGGTTCTTCTATTTTCCTTATATCCTGCATCCATTCTACATGACCTGTCATGTAGTTTGATGCACCTGAGTCAACATACCACACATCGTTGATTTCTTCTACACTTGTCACAGAATTGGTCATGTGCTGCACCATAAACAAATGCTCATTTCTGTCATCACCCTGTCTACTAGAAGATGCATAATTACCTTGTTGCAATTTTCCATTCATGATGTCATTCTGCTTTTTATAGTAGTCTTTAGCCATATGACCCATTTTACTACAGTAGTAGCATTCAACATTGATGTTTGCATTTTGGCCTCTTTGCTATCTACCACGACCTCTTTGGCTCCCCCTACCTCTAGAGTTACCACGTCCTCCTCCATAGGACTGGTTTTCTTAAGTTTGCTGCATATTCTGATTTCTACCACGGCCTCTAGATCGGCCTCCTTTACCTTCGCCTCTACCTCTTCCAGCATTTGAGTAGAAGACAGCTTCTTTTGAAGTTCCTCCTGAAGAAGATGCACCACCATTTCTCTGCTTCTCACAAATTAGAAGAGCAATCAACTCCTCAAAATCAGGAAATCTTTCGCGGACGGAAATCGATGTTCGGAACTGTGCATAATCCTTTCCTAGACCATTCAAGGTCACAAAAACTAAATCATCATCTTCCACTGGCGACCCAATGGAAGCAAGTGCATTTGCAATCTTCTTCACCTTCATGTGGTAGTCATTGATGCTCATACTTTCTCTTTGCACATTGTGCAACTCTTGCTTGAGCTGCATTTTCCTAGCTTGCATATTTGTGCTATACATTTTTGACAAAGTATCCCATGCCTCCTTTGGCGTACTTGCATCCTGAATATGCACAATCATAGAGTCTGAAATGCTGATAGACAGCCAGTACATAACTTTTGTAGCTCTCTCATGCCATCCTTTAAATGCCTGCATTTGCTGTTGATTGGGAACATCAGGAAGAACTGGTTCTTCTTCTGAATTTAGGCAATCCTGCAACAATATTTTGGTCTTGCATTGATTTAAGTCGTTGTACATTAACATGACCAATGCGTTTATGCCACATATCAATATCTACAACTACACCGGTCCCATGTGCAAACATTGCTGCACTCAATTCAGGCATGTCTGCTTCCAATGTAAACATTCTGCCTTTCTTCTTTCCTTTTGCTATCAAGCGACCTTTATTTTTCATATCCTCAACAAAGCATCCATGAGAATTAAATCTGACCTGCAAGCCCTGCTCAACCATTTGACCAATAGAAACCAGGTTCTTGGTGATATTCGAGACATGAAATACATCCCACAGGTATTTCTTTTTCCCATCCTGCATAGACAAAGGAGTTTTTCCAATCTGCACAATAGGATGTGCATTATCATCACCAGTCTCCACAAATCCTGGTTCTTTTATTTTCCTTGTACCCTGCATCCATTCTACATGACCTGTCATGTGGTTTGATGCACCTGAGTCAACATACCACACATCGTTGATTTCTTCTGCACTCGTCACAGAATTGGTCATGTGCTGCACCATAAACAAATGCTCATTTCTGTCATCACCCTGTCTACTAGAAGATGCATAATTCCCTTGTTGCAATTTTCCATTCATGATGTCATTCTGCTTTTTATAGCAGTCTTTAGCCATATGACCCATTTTACTACAGTAGTAGCATTCAACATTGATGTTTGAATTTTGGCCTCTTTGCCATCCACCACGACCTCTTTGGCTCCCCCTACCTCTAGAGTTACCATGTCCTCCTCCATAGGACTGGTTTTCTTGAGTTTGCTACATATTCTGATTTCTACCACGGCCTCTAGATCGGCCTCCTCTACCTCCGCCTCTACCTCTTCCAGCATTTGAGTAGAAGACAGCTTCTTTTGAAGTTCCTCCTGAAGAAGATGCACCACCATTTCTGTGCTCCTCAAAAATTAGAAGAGCAATCAACTCCTCAAAATCAGGAAATCTTTCGCGGACGGAAGTCGATGTTCGGAATTGTGCATAATCCTTTCCTAGACCATTCAAGGTCACAGAAACTAAATCATCATCTTCCACTGGTGACCCAATGGAAGCAAGTGCATTTGCAATCTTCTTCACCTTCATGTGGTAGTCATTGATGCTCATACCTTCTCTTTGCACATTGTGCAACTCTTGCTTGAGCTGCATTTTCCTGGCTTGCATATTTGTGCTATGCATTTTTGACAAAGTATTCCATGCCTCCTTTGGCGTACTTGCATCTTGAATATTCACAATCATAGAGTCTAAAATGCTGATAGACAACCAGTACATAACTTTCCTAGCTCTCTCATGCCATGCTTTAAATGGCTGCATTTGCTGTTGATTGGGAACATTAGGAAGAACTGGTTCTTCTTCATTTCATGCAATGAATTCCCAATATCCTTTTCCCATAAGGAAATTCGTCATTCTAAACTTCCATGCTTGGAAGTTGTTCTTGTCAGGCTTTTCAATGACAATCTGTGAAAGAGAATTAGACGCCATTACAGAACACTGCAAAAAATTCGGTCACTGCAAAGAACACAGCTTCAGCCTCACAAGGGCAAATCTGCAAAACTGACAAAAGTGGTATTTGACCACACAGTCACTTCCTAGTGATGATTTTGCATCAACAAGCAACAAGGATGATTCTGTAACTCCCAATGTCTCTGCGCACAGGCATATGATACAATTTCTACGGTAACTTTTCACCGACCTGTAGAACAATGGTCGCACAGCATAAAACAAGGCCTTTTCCTGAGTGCATGCAGAAAACTTCCACCTCCAAAACAGGCCCCGAAATGGCCTCAAATAAAAAAAACAGAGCAACCTAAAGCCCTTACCTGCAGCATATACCACCCTCTTGCTACACCGCGAAGGGCATCTCAATCTGAGACAATGCACTCTTGCACTTTTTGGCTGTGCTACCTGCAGAGACTTGCTCCCAAAATAGAAAAATGAAAGCAACACTAGTCCTCTTACTAGAACACCGTGAACTTGGTTTGCTTTCTTGAGCTCCTTACCACGAACAAGGCTCTGATACCATGTCAAGATTGTGGGAGAGAAGGAAGGAGTCTAACTTGTAGCTTTCTTGCTTGCACAATGGGGGAATACACACAAAGATGGAGGCTGAAAACAGTTTTCCTCTTCTTAGTTGTGTAAGCCAAAAAGAACTCAAGTATATAGAAATAGAAGAACCCTATATATGGGTCTCAAACCAAACTCAACTAACTAAGGTGGTATACTAACTGAGCCACGAACTGGAGTAGATAAGGATAGCTATCATCTAGCTATTATTCATGGGCGGTGTACCAACCGCATCTACAGCTAACAAGTTGGTGACATAAATGCATAACGGTCACCCTGGCATATCATGAGTGGAGCTTGATATCTCAACACGGCCAAGATCATAAGATTACGGCCAAGGCAAGAAGTTCGAATTCACGATGGCCCCTAAAAAGGCACAAGGCGCAACCACAAGAGGATCATCCCCTAACATTCATGTGGACATTTCACCGAACCCACAAGTCCAAGTTTTCTTCCTAAATTTGGTTTATGTTGAAATCTTACAATTGTGCATGGATAATTTATGGAATTAGGATGCACTTTTATGATTGAAATACATTGGCTATAACTCATGATTGAAGATTGGTCAATTGTATTTTTTTAAGGGAATGAACGAAAGATGTCTATGCATTTTTAGCAAGTTGCTTTTGTGCATTGCCAAGTAACAAATCTAGAACAACTAAGGACTATCATTACAAAGTCATTGTAGTACACCTCGATTATGCATGGAAAGATTAAATCGCATGTCGCATTATTAGACATCTCTTTCTTTGCAATGATTCATTAAAGAAGATTTCTAACAACCGTAGGAATTTGAAAGGCATGGAAATGATTGTAGAGTTGCATGAAGTAGGATAACTCTAGTTTTAAATTGGAATAAATATCATTTAATTATGGTGTAGCTAGGAAAGGCTACATGGTTCGTTGTAACCTAAAACCCTAAAAGCTTAGTGGCATAAATTGTGAAGGCATGTCTTAGTAGGATCAATAGAATTTATGCAAATTTAACGTGTGCTTGGTCTTAACAAGAAAAGTTAGGGATTGCGAATCTAGAGGAAATGAATCGCATGCTTACATGAATTATGACGTAATGCAACTAGTTTTCCCTTCTTGGATCAAGACAAAATATTTTAGAATAATTCGTCCTTTTGAAGTAATCTAAATTACCCAAAATACCTAAACTACAAAGGATTCACTTAGGATGGTCAAGTCAATGCAGCATACCCCAAGTGCTAACTAGGGTTTAGCACGTTGAGGATGTGACCTAGTCGCACTTATTGCCAAGTTGAGACTCTCATACCCTAAAGACCTGCCCACATTCACGGAATGTAGGGACAATAGGACATACTTGCAAGAAACGATCTAGGGTTTCTACCCTAAGGATTGCTCGTTAAAAAGAGGAAAATTAGTTGGAGTTGGAACCCTAGGACCGACGATGTGGGCCTAATGCAATCGGGAATAGTTTGGATATGAAGACACCCTAAAACCCTATTTCCTATCTAATCATGATTGTGTGATTAGAAGACACCGTTCGATGGGTAAAAAAGTCCCATGGATTAGATGCGACACTTGTGCAACAAGTTGTAGAGTCGCATGATCTTGTGGTTTGATCACAAGGGAATGGCCAATTCCTCGGAACGAGATTGGCAGATTCTTGCACAAGTTTATCTTGCAAGAGGATGAGTAGTCATCCTGTTATAGCACCTTTCTTGGGAAAAGTGACCAAGATAAGGGAATTAGATATTTGCTTGGAAGCAAAGGACCAATCAATAGTTGGAAGCAACATATTTACTGTTAATAGAACTTAAGGTATTGGTTAAGTTGGGTTAATAGGGTACGGCCCTAACCCAAGGACATATAGGTTATCAAACAAAACCTTGGGGATCTTGCCAAGTCGCAATTGATCCTGAAATTGAATGCTGGATGCATTTGGAGAGAATAACTCACTCCTTAGCAATTGGCCAAATAACGACCACTGGAAATGATTGTGCTTGTAACAGTTTAGAGAGCACTGTTTACTTTGTTTGCCCAAGGAACTAAAGGTTGAAAAGATATCTAATGCTTGAGGTTAAAGGCCTGAAGGGAGAGGCAGCCTCAATTACCCCCGACTATCTACCTGACCCTAACCAAGGGGATTGTTAACCTCACCGGGAAGGTGGACCGAGCCCGCCATGTGAGGTATCTCCATTGAGCGCTACTTGGAGCAGGAGGACGCTTGGGTGCCACGGGGGCTCTAGTCATAAATCCCTCGCATTCTGGGCCCTGCACAAGAGGCCAACGTGACTCCAGATTGGATCTCGAGGCCTGCATACTAGTCTATGGACGAAATCTTGGATTAGTAATCCCTGTGAGGGATTTATGGCCAGAGCCCCCCTTGGCACCCAAGCATCCTCCTGCTCCAAGTAGCACTCAACGAAGAGACCTCACATGGCGGGTTCAGTCCACATTCCCGGCGCGGCTAACAACCTCCTTGGTTAGGGTCACGCAGACAATCAGATGTAATTGAAGCTGCCTCTCCCTTCAGGCCTTCAACTTGAAGCATTAAATATCTTTCCGTCCTTTAGTTCCTTGAGCAAACAATGCAAATAGTGCTTCTTAACTGTTACAAGCACAATCAATTCCAGTGGTCATTTATTTGGCCAACTGCTAAGGAGTGAACCCTTCTCTCTGAATGCATCCAGCATTCGATCCAGGATCGATTGCGACTTGGCAAGATCCCTCAAGGGTTTGTTTGTTCACCCTTTTGTCCTTGGGTTAGGGCCATACCATGTTAACCCAACTTAACCAATACCTTAGGTTCATAAATTAATAGGAAATTCTGGCGACCATGTCGCTCTATTTGATTTATCATTTGCTTCCAAGAAAATACCTAGCTTTCCTTAACTTGGCAACTTTCCCCAAGAAAGGTGATGTAACATGATGATTACTCATCCTCTTGCAAGTTAAACTTGCGCAAGAACGTGCCAATCTCATTCCAAGGAATGGTAAAACTCCCTTGTGATCAAACCACAAGACTATGCGACGTTGCGACTTGTTGCACAAGTGTCGCGTCTATTCCAAGGGATCATTTCACCCATTGAACGGTGTTTTCTGGTCAAGGAATTATGATTAGACAAGAGGCAGGGTTTAGGGTGTCTTCTTACCCAACCTAATCCTAATTGCACTAGGCCGACAACGATCGGTCCTAGGGATTCCCAACTCAAGCCGGTTTTAACATTTGAACGAATGATCCTTAGGCTAGAAACTCTAGATTGTTACTTGCATGAGCGTCGAATTGACCCAACATTCTGCGAATGTGGGTAGGAATTTTTGGGTTTGAGGGTTTCGACTTGGCAACCAGTGCGAAACTAGGCCCAAATCCTTAATGAGCTAAACCCTAGCTAACGCTTGGGGTATTTATTGTATCGATTGAACCATGCCTATACAAATCCCTTGTAGGTTAGGTGATTTAAATAATTCGATATACTTGTCTTGCGACAAGGACGAACCACTCCTAAATATGTTAACTTGATCTAAAAAGAGAAAGCTAGTTGCAACATGTCACAATTCACGTAAACACGCGATTCATTGCTTCTATGTACCACTAAATTTGCAATAACCTAGCTTTTCTTGTTAAAATCAAATCGCATGATAAATTTCAGAATAACTTCCATTGAAGCTACTAGGACTTACATTCAAGAATCATGCCCACAATTCTTTTTCTAAGCCTTTAAGATTTCATACTTTAATAAACCATGCAGCCTTTCCCTAAATACAACTCTTGATGAATGAAATATTTTTATGTACGACGAATGTGCAACATGCAATCCTTTCCTAACTACAATGTAGTGAAATTCATGCCAAACAAAGCTAGAGTCAACCTATTCTAATTTACAAGCACATGCCACACGCAAGTTCATAGAATTATTTCCGCGCTCTGCTATTTCCTACGGGGGTTAAGGACTTTCCCTAATGAATCATTACAATGAAGATTTGTCTAAAAATGTGACATGCGCTTAATCTTTCCATGTCTAGTCAAAGGTGCACTTAATAATTTCAACCTTATAATAATAGGCAATAGGTGTTCTAGGCTCCTCACTTTGAAATGCACGGAAATGCAACTTACTGATAAGGTCCTAAGATGCATAGACAACTTACGTTTTTTCGTTCATCACATTGAAAATACCAATGACCAATTTCAAATCATGAACTAATTCTAGTAATTGTTCAAATAGTCAATTTATTTCCAATTGCATTTAACTAGGTGGATTTGACATGCATAGGTGCTTCCCAGTCCATGAAATTATCGTGCATAATGCATTACTTTTGTGTGGAATCAAAATTAGTAAAGACCTGGACTTGTGGGCTCGGGGATATGTCGATGTGAATGTTAGGAGAAGACCCTCCTGCAGGTGCGCCACATGAATGTTAGGAGAAGACCCTCCTACAGATGCGCCTTGTGACTTTTTAGGGGCCATCTTAGGCGTAATTACGGACTTCCGATTTGCCTTTACGCTTACGCGATCGGTGAAACTCCTCAGCCTTTGTAATATTTTTGCTGAAAATATTACGAGCCGTGTGAGTCTCATGCAGTGACAATGCCGACATTGTGGTTACGGACGGTTGGAACATTAAATAGTACACTCTCCATTGGCCAATCAAGACTAAGGACTAAGAAACCCACGTATTTTCGTGTGAACCTCCTCTTGGGAGGAGGTCAAGAGGAAATTTATTAATTTATGGAAAAAAAATTATTATCCCTTCTTTCCCCTAGCCGAAGGCCATGCTAGAGGAGAGGGAGTAAGGCGCTGATGATTAAGCTTACAACATGGGGGGGGGGGGGGGGGGAAGGTCCCCTCCCTTCACCTATCGAAACCCTCTGGGAGGGGAGTAAGGGAGAAGAGTCCTAACGCTGCAAGCTGAGAGGAGTGTGGAAAGACTGATAGTCGTGAAGCTGAGGGTCGGGAGGACAGCAATCAGGCGTGGAGGAAGAGCCGTCGTGACACTGCTGAAGGCTGCCATGGAGTGGAGCTGACAAAAATGCCACCACTGCCATCATTTTGCCACCTTCCCGTCGCTAAGAAGCGACGTCAAATCGTCCTCTCTTCGTCCACGTGGAGTATTCACGCCTCCTAGAAGATTCTCAGAAGCTTCCAAAGAGGCTTCTAAGCGAGGGGGGCTCTCTCGAAAGCAATTGAGCTGAAGAAACAACTCAAGCAACTGCTAGATCAGGGCTACATCTGTCCTAGCAATTCACCATGGGGAGCTCCAGTACTGTTCCAGAAAAAGAAAGATGGAACGCCTCGACTATGTATTGATTATAGAGGGTTGAATCAATCAATTGTCAAGAAAAAGTATCCTATTCCTAGAATAGATGAGCTTCTTGAACGTCTTCAAGATGCGAAGATCTTCTCCAAGATTGATCTCAGGCCTGGTTACTATCAGATAAGGATCAAGGAAGAAGATATCCCAAAGATGGCCTTCAACACAAGATATGGACACTTTGAGTTTCTAATTATGTCATTCGGGCTTACGAATGCGCTTGCCACCTTCAACAGGTTAATGCAGGATATCTTTAGGCCATATCTTGATGACTTCATGCTCATCTTCTTCGATGACACTTTAGTCTATTCAAAATAGGAAGAAGATCATGAACCCCAACTTCAAATTGTCCTGGAGACAATGAGAGCACATAAGCTCTATGCTAAGATGAAGAAGTGTGCATTCTTCAAGCATCAGATTGAATATCTGGGATTCATCGTATTAGCAGAAGGAATCTTAGTGGATCCGGCCAAAGTCAGATGTTCTAGAATGGCCAATACCAACAACTGTCAAAGAAATACGAAGTTTTCTTGGATTGACAGGATGGTATAGGGACTTCATCAAAAACTATGCTTTGATTGCAGCACCTCTGACAGACTTACTGAAGAAGTAAACATCTAATGCATGGTCAGCTACCAAACAATCTAGCTTTGGTAGGTTGAAGCAAAGTTTGGTATCAGCACGAATCCTAAAACTTCCAGACCTCAGTAAGGAGTTCGAGGTTGTAACTGATGCTAGCACGCTTGTCTTAGGATGTGTGGTCATGCAGGAAGGTCATCTTGTAGCATACTCTTCAAGGAAACTGAAGAAGCATGAGAAGAATTATGCTACCCATGATCTAGAACTGTTAGTTGTCATCCATGCTATAAAGCTTTGGAGACACTACCTGTTGGGTAACAAGTTTACTCTAGTGTGACTGATCATAAAAGTCTCAAGTAGATCTTTACCCAGAACGAGCTTAACATGAGGCAACGTCAGTGGATTGAAGTGCTGGAGGAGTATGATTTTGAAATCAAATACTGACCAGGAAAGAAGAATGTAGTTGCCGATGCACTTAGTCGCAAGGCATTCCTTAATTCTCTAATCTTCCAAAATCCATCAATAGCTAGATCTCTAGCCACAAAGGTGTCCATGCCAAACAACCCAATACTTGAGCTAGCTAGAGAGGAAGGATGTCATGATCCAAACTATCAAAAGATGATAAGGGACATCCCTATCAAGGACCAGGACCAAATCTACAGGCTAAGTATCATGAATTCTCTATCAATAGTGGACTTGTCTACTATAGAACGAGGTTATGTATACCGGCAAGCCAGTCACTTAAACAGAAGATATTGTGGGAAGCTCATGATTCCCCTTTCGTAGGACATCCTAGCTATGCCAAGACTCTCAATTCAGTTAGGAAAAGCTACTATTGGGAAAGGATTAAAGGTGACATTCTCAAATATGTCACTGAGTGTTTGTCTTGTCAACATATCAAAGCCGAACATGTCAAAGTGCCAGGGAAGTTGCAACCACTTGACATTCCCCAAATGAAATGGGAATTCATCAGTATGGACTTTGTTGTTGGCCTACCCCAAGTTCAGGGAGGATACAACTCCATCATGGTTGTGGTTGACATGCTTACTAAGGTTGCACACCTTATTCCAGTAAAGGCAAACTATAAAGCCTCAGACATTGCAAGGTTGTTTATCAAGGAGATATTCAAGCTACATGGGCTACCCAGAAGAATCATTAGTGATCGTGATTCTCTCTTCACATCATACTTCTAGAGAGCTATCTTTGAAGCCATTGGGACTCAACTCTGTTTTAGTATAGCTTATCATTCCCAAAACGATGGTCAAACAGAGAGAGTCAATCAAGTCATTGAGGATATGCTAAGGGCACACTACTGTCGTGAGCCAAAAAGGTGGATTCAATACTTGCCTTTGGTTGAATTTGCCTACAATGCTTCTTACAAACAAAGCATTCAGATGACCCCTTTTCAAGCATTGTATGGCCATGACTGTCAAAGTCCCCTAAACTTCTCAAATCCAACCTTGAGGATTAAAGCTTCTAGGCAGATGTTGGAAGAGATGGATGACCAAGTAAAGTCAATAAGACAGGACATCCAAGCCACCAAGGATAGACAGAAGGCATACGCGGATTTGAAGCATCAAGATAGAATCTTCGAAGAAGGAGACATGGTCTTCATTCGAGTATTCCCAAAGAAGAGTTCCCTATACCCCTAGGAGACTGCAAGAAGCTAAGTCCAAGGTATTGTGGACCATACAAGATCCTCAAGTGCCTAGGACCTAATGCTTATAGACTGCAACTCCCTGAGAACCTAAAGGTTCATAATGTATTCCATATCAGTCTATTGAAGAAGTATGTACCTAATCCTAGCCATGTACTTGATCACCAACAAGTTGTAATGCCTAGCTAAGGAGTTCTTGAGCTACGGCCTGATAGGATCTTAGATGTTAGGGAGAGATAACTGAGATCCAAAACCTTGAGAGAATGCCTCATCTAGTGGAAAGATTATCCCGAGGAGGATGCCACTTGGATAGATGAAAGCACTCTCAACCATCAATATCCCCAGTTTATCTTGAGATGAGGACATCTCGATTCCTCCAAGGGGGAGAGAATCTAATATTGCTGCTGAAAATATTACAAGCCGTGTGAGTCTCATGCAGTGACAACGCCGACATTGTGGTTACCGACGGTTCGGTCATTAAATAGTACACTCTCCATTGGCCAATCAAGACTAAGGACTAAGAAACCCGCATATTTTTGTGTGAACCTTCTCTTGGGAGGAGGTCAAGAGGAAATTGATTAATTTATGGAAAAAAAATAAATAATTATCCCTTATTTTCCCCACCGTGCTGGAGGAGAGGGAGTAAGGCGCTGATGATTAAGCTTATGACATGGGGGGATAGGCCATGCATCAGGCGGCGTGGGAGGGGGGAAACGTCCCCTCCCTTCACCTATAAAAACCTTGTGGGAGGGGATTAAGGGAGAAGAGCCGTAACGCTGTGGGTTGAGAGGAGTGTGGAAAGGCTGATAGTCATGAAGCTCAGGGTCGGGAGGAGAGCGATCAGGCGTGGAGGAGGAAGAAGCCATTGTGACACTGCTGAAGGCTGCCATGGAGTGGATATGACAAAAATGCCACCACTGCCATCATTCTGCCACCTACCCGCCAGCAAGCGACGTCAAATCGTCCTCTCTTTGTCCACGTGGAGTATTCACACCTCCCAGAAGCTTTCAAAGAAGCTTCTAAGGGGGGGGGGGGGGCTCTCTAAGTCCCCTTTCTCATTGAAATTCCACACAAGTCCTTTTTAACCCCGGGGTTCTTCAAAACCCCTTTTTCCTTGCATCCCCGAAAACTAAACCCTTTCGGCCCTTGGTTTCCCCAAAAGTCACCTAGATGGGTTTTTAAGGCCTTTTCTTAGCACTTCCACAAGGCTAGTTAACCCCCATTTCCTTTTAAATCCTCCCCTTGCATTCCACAAAGCTATTTTTAAACCCTTCCGTGGATTTCCCCCACACAATTTCTTTAAAGGCTCCCATGGCATTCCCACTCAAGCCATATTAGCAAGTTTTAAATCCTCTTTTCATTGGTTCTCCTTAAGTTCACTCTAACCGACGGATTCAAAAACCATCTTTTCTACTGAATCTCCCACAAGTTTTTCTAACCAAAGTAAAAGGCCCTTCCCTTTTGAACCCTACGAACGCCCAAATTTATTTCCCCTCTTAAGCTTCGAGAAGGAAGCCTATAAGGTCTTCCAAAGCCCAATTCCACAAGACAGAGCATTGGTCAAGGAAGCCGAATCTCAAAAGGAATTGCGCGTGTGAGGGAGATGGGCCAAGATCATAAGTCTGTGGCCAAGGCAAGAAGGTCAAACTCTCAATGGCCCCTAAAAAGGCACAAGGTGCAACCGCAGGAGGATCATCTCCTAACATTCATGTGGACATTTTATCGAATCCATAAGTCTAGGTTTTCTTCTTAGTTTCGATTTACGTCGTAATATTGCAATTATGCATGGTTAATTCAAAGAAGTAAGATGCACTTTTACGATTGAAAAACATTGGCTATCTTAGGGGGAATAACTCACAAGTTAAGAATCGGTCATTTGTATTTTTCAAAGAAATGAATGGAAGAAGGACCTAAGATGTCTATACATTCTTAGCAAGTTGTTTTTATGCATTGCAAAGTAACGAATTTAGATCAACTAATGATCATCTTTACAAAGTCAAATTTATTGTTGTACACTTCGATTATGCATGGAAAGATAAAAATCGTGTGTTGCATTATTAGACATCTCTTTCTTCGCGAGGATTCATTAAAGAAGATTGCTAACAACCGTAGGAATTTGCAAGGCATGGAAATGATTCTAGGATTGCATGAAGTAGATTAAACTCTAGTCAATTGGCATAAATCTCAATCAACTTTGTAACTAGTTACGAAAGGTTGTGTAATGCTCATTCAGCATACGAATAATTCATTCATAAATGAAAATTAGGAAAATGATGCATTGTTTGTTTTAACATAAAACCTTAAAGCTTAGTACCTAGAATCTTGGATGCATATTCTAGAAGGATCAATAGAAATTGTGTCGTAACTTAACATGCGCTTGGATCTTAGCCGGTAAAGCTAGGGTTTGTAAATCTAAATCATTCATAGCCAATGAATCGTGTGCTTACGAGAATGGTATCGTAATGGTTTGACCCTAAAACACCTAAACCACAAAGGATTCTCTTAGAAATGGTTCAATTGATGCAACATACCCCAAGTGCTAACTAAGGTTTAGCACGTTGAGGACGTGACCTAGTCGCTCTTATTGCCAAGCTGAAACTCTCATACCCTAAAGACTTACCCACATTCATGGAATGTAGGGACAATAGGACATGTTCGCAAGAAACGATCTGGGGTTTCTACCCTAATGATCGTTCGATTAAAAAGATGAAACTTGGATGGAGTTGGAACCCTAGGACCGATGATTTCGGCCTACTACAAGTAGGAATGAATAGGATATGAAGACACCCTAACCCTGTTTCCTATCTAATCATGATTTCGTGATTGGAAGACGTCCTTCGATGGGTAAAATAGTCCCATGGATTAGATGCGACACTTGTGCAACAAGTTGCAGACTCGCATGATCTTGTGGTTTGACCACAAGAGAATGACCAATTCCTCGGAATGAGATTGATAGATTGTTGCGCAAGTTTATCTTGTAAGAGGATGAGTAGTCCTCAAGATATAGTACCTTTCTTGGGAAAAGTGACCAAGATAAGGGAATTAGATAATTGCTTGGAAGAAAAAGAGCAATCAATAAATTGGAGCAACATATTTTCTGTTAATAGAAGTTAAGACATTGGTTAAAGTTGGATTAATAGGGTACGGCCCTAACCCAAGGACATATGGGTTAACAAACAAACCCTTAGAGATCTTGCGAGTCGCAATTGATCCCGGATCGAATGCTGGATGCATTCGTAGAGAAGGATTCACTCCTTAGTAGTTGGCCCAAATAACGATAACTGGAAATGATTGTGCTTGTAACAGTTTAGAGAGCACTATTTGCTTTGTTTACTCAAGGAATTAAAGGAT
Source organism: Lygodium microphyllum (assembly GCF_053477565.2). Lineage (NCBI taxonomy): Eukaryota > Viridiplantae > Streptophyta > Polypodiopsida > Schizaeales > Lygodiaceae > Lygodium > Lygodium microphyllum. The sequence continues at coordinate 8,303,139 of NC_141162.1, read as the reverse complement.
GAAAATATATCTAATGCTTCAGGTTGAAGGCCTTAAGGGAGAGGCAGCCTTAGTTACCCCCAATTGTCTGCCTGACCCTAACCAAGGGGGTTGTTAACGGCACCGGGAAGGTGGACTGAACCCGCCCCATGAGGTCTCTTCGTTGAGTGCTACTTGGAGTAGGAGGATGCTTGGGTGCCGTGGGGGGTTCTAGCCATAAATCCCTTGCCTTTCGAACCCTGCATAAGAGACCAACGTGACTCGGGATTGGATCTCGAGGCCCGCATACTAGTCTATGGGAGGAATCTTGGATTAGTAATCCCTATGGATTGTTGGATAGCCTTCGAGCAGATTATGGATAAGTCTAGGGGCTGGATTTTATAAATGTATTCTAAAGATAAATATGATAAGCTATTGAAAAGGAACTTGTTTGACTTTGGTTTTCTATGTCAAGTGCTATGATTACGTGAAGGAATTGGTGCCTAACAGACTAGTTAAGGAAGCTATTTGATGCATATCCAACTAAATGTGGTAGGTAATTAGACAACTAAAACAACCTAAGGAAAGTGCAATGGATGTGGCCATGGGTCCGTCCTACGGATGGGTGGTCCCGGTTGACCGGGAACTTTTCTCAATCATAATGGACAGTAAGAAGATTCTCTCAAAGGAAATGAATAGCAAAGGCGCTGACCTAGACTCTAGGTTATAATAATCCCGATTTACGCTGCTTTAAGGGAATGGAATGGGGCTATGCCTTATGGCAGAGAGGTCGAGCTTTGCATCCCTCTCGTTTCCCATTCTCCGTGAACAAAGTGCTGCATGAATCCACTTCGACCTTGGCATTTCTGCGTAAAGTAGTTTGCTTGGGGTTTGACGCTAGTTACCATTTAGGAAATGACCAGTAGGGGAAACCTTGATTCAGGTCAGTCCTAAGTGGGAACGCCTAGAATACTTCCACTATGTGGCAGGCGCGGGAAGTCCTAGATCGCAAACCCCGTGACATTCCATGGGAGTGTTGGGAGGAGCTTTCTAGACCTTCTTCCCAATGGACTGCTAAGACGTGTCCTGAAGGGAATGTGTGGACATGTTACAGCCTTTGTAAGTAGCCTCAAGATCTTGCCCTTCTCCCTCATACGCCAGAGATCCCTTTCGAAGTGTGGATCCTTGAGAATACCAGACTTGCGGGATTTGGGCTTATGGGAGGCCTTGAGGGGTTGGAGCTTGGTTTGTGGAAATGGGACTCTTAGGAATGGGGCTTGCGGGAATGAAGGCTTTATGAGCTTCATTTAAAAACTTGGGGTGGCTAGGAATGGACTTATGGATGGCTTGTGGGATTTGAAGCTTATTTTTGGAAAGGGGCTCTGACGAATGGAGCTGCGGGACATAAGCTTATGGAAAATGGGCTTTAAGGGAAGGCTTTTAACCCCTGGATGGAACCCATGTGCACAAGGTATTAAGCCTTGTTTTTTTCAAAAAGAAGCTTCCAAAGATCCAGGAAGCTTGTGCTTCCCCACGAAGCACGTGAATCAACAAGATGATTGAGGGGGGGGAGAATATGACGACAGGCAATGGCGGCTTCAGCCTGAGAGGTGGCAGCGGATTCACTAGGCCATGGCAGCAGCGGTGATCTTGGCACCCTCCACGATGGTGGTAGCCCCCACAGCAGCACGACGGCTCTTCTTACACACCGGCCTCTTGCAGCCTTTTCTCCCCCATGCATTCTTTTCCCTCCTTTCTCTCTCCCCCCAAGGCTAAGGGTGGGTTTATATAGGGCTCAAGGGGGTGGGGAGAGAAGCTCCCCATGTGGCCTCTGCATGGCTTCCCCCCTCCTCATGCAGCCCACAACTCCACCAAGCCCATCCCTCCCCCACACTCCCTCTCCTCCAGCCATGCATCGGCTGGGAGAAAGGGATAAACATAAAAAAATTTGCATTATTATTATTCATTTAGCCCCTCCCAAGAGGGTGTTTCCATGCGGTTATGCGGATTTGAATCCCCGCTCGATTTGCCAATGCGAAGGTCTCGATTTCACGCGTGCGGGTTACGAATTAAACTGCCGGCAATTTCCATACGGAAAATAACCTTGCACAGGGTTTACACAGCATGCGGGAAGTCAAGTTGGGTAATATTTTTGAGCGGGAATATTACATTCTCCCCCCCTTGGAGGAATTGAGATGTCCTCATCTTGAGAAGAACTGGGGGTATTGTCGGTTGAGAGTGCTTTCTTCCATCCAAGTCACATCCTCGTGGGGATAATCTTTCCACTGGACGAGGCATTCTCTCCAGGTTCCGGATCTCAATTGTCTCTCCCTAACATCTAAGATCCTCTCAAGCCATAGCTCAAGGACTCCTTAGCTAGGCATTACAACTTGTTGGTCATCAAGTACATGGCTAGTATTAGGTACATACTTCTTCAGTAGGCTGATGTGGAATACATTATGAACCTTTAGGTTCTCAAGGAGTTGCAGTCTATAAGCGTTGGGCCCTAGGCACTTGAGGATCTTGTATGGTCCACAATACCTTGGACTTAGCTTCTTGCAATCTCCTAAGGATAGGGAACTCTTCTTTGGGTGTACACGAATGAAGACCATGTCTCCTTCCTCAAAGGTTCTATCTTGACATTTGAAGTCCGTGTATGCCTTCTATCTATCCTTGGTGGCTTGGATGTCCTGTCTTATTGACTTCATTTGGTCATCCATCTCTTCCAGCATCTGCCTTGAAGCTTCAACCCTCAAGGTTGGGTCTGAGAATTTTAAAGGACTTCGACATTCGTGCCCATACAATGCTTGAAAAGGGGTCATCTGAATACTTTGTTGGTAAGAAGCATTGTAGGCAAACTCAACTAGTGGCAAGTATTGAATCCACCTTTTTGGTTCACGGCAGCAATGTGCCTTAGCATATCCTCGATGACTTGGTTAACTCACTCCGTTTAACCATCGGTTTGGGGATGGTAAGCTATACTAAAACAGAGTTGAGTCCCAATGGCTTCAAAGATAGCTCTCCAAAAGTGTGATGTGAAGAGAGAATCACGATCACTAATGATTCTTCTGGGCAACCCATGTAGCTTGAATATCTCCTTGATGAACAACCTTGCAATGTGAACATATCAACCACAACCATAATGGAGTTGTATCCTCCCTGAACTTGGGGTAGGCCAACAACAAATTCCATACTAATGAATTCCCATTTCATTTGGGGTATGTCAAGTGGTTGCGACTTTCCTGGCATTTTGACATGTTCGGCCTTAATACCTTGACAAGAAGAACACTCAGTGACATATTTGAGAACGTCACCTTTAAGCCTCTCCCAATAGTAGCTCTTCCTGACTGCGTTGAGGGTCTTGGCATAGCTGAGATGTCCTAAGAAAGGGGAATCATGAGCTTCCCAAAGTATCTTCTGCTTGAGCGACTCACTTGCCGGTATACATAATCTCATTCTACAGTAGACAAGTCCACTAATGATAGAGAATTCATGATACTTAGCCTATAGCTTTTGGCCTTGATCCTTGATAGGGATCTCCCATAACATCTTTTGATAGGTTGGATCATGGCATGCTTCTTCTCTAGCTAGCTCAAGTATTGGGTTGTTTGGCAAGGATACCTTTGTGACTAGAGATCTAGCTGTTGATGGATTTTGCAAGATTAGAGAATTAAGGAATGCCTTTCGACTAAGTGCATTGGCAACTACATTCTCCTTTCCAGGCCGATATTTGATTTCAAAATCATACTCCTCTAGCACTTCAATCCACCGACGTTGCCTCATGTTGAGTTCATTCTAGGTAAAGATCCACTTGAGACTTTTATGATCTGTTACTAGAGTAAACTTGTCACCCAACAGGTAGTGTCTCCAAAGCTTTAGAGCATGGATGACAACTAACAGTTCTAGATCATGGGTAGCATAATTCTTCTCATGGCTCTTTAGTTTTCTTGAAGAGTAAGCTATAGGATGACCTTCTTGCATAAGCACACATCCTAAGGCAAGCGTGCTAGCATCAGTTACTACTTTGAACTCCTTTACTGAGGTCCGAAAGTTTTAGGATAGGTGGTGATACCAAACTTTGCTTTAATCTATTAAAGCTAGATTGTTTGGCAATTGACCATGCAATGGATGTTTGCTTCTTCAGTAGATCCATCAGAGGTGCTGCAATCAAAGCATAGTTTTTTATGAAAACCCTATACCATCCTGTCAATCCAAGAAAACTACACATATCTTTGACAGTTGTTGGTATTGGCGATTCTAGAACATCTCTGACTTTGGCCAGATCCACTGAGATTCCTTTCGTTGATACGATGAATCCGAAATATTCAATCTGACGCTTGAAGAATGCACACTTCTTCATCTTAGCATAAAGCTTGTGTGCCCTCATTGTCTCAAGGACAATGCGAAGCTGGGGTTCATGATCTTCTTCCTGTTTGGAATAGACTAGGGTATCGTCGAAGAAGACGATACAAAGTCATCAAGATATGGCCTAAAGATATCCTACATTAACCTGTTGAAGGTGGCAGGTGCATTCATAAGCCCGAATGACATAACTAGGAACTCAAAGTATCCATATCTTGTATTGAGAGCCGTCTTTGGGATATCTTCTTCCTTGATCCTTATCTGATAGTATCCAAAACTGAGATCAATCTTGGAGAAGATCTTCACACCTTGAAGACGGTCAAGAAGTTCATCTATTCTAGGAATAGGGTACTTGTTCTTAATCGTTGATTGATTCAATCGTCTGTAGCCAATACATAGTCGAAGCGTTCCATCTTTCTTCTTCTGGAACAGCACTGGAGCTCCCCATGGTGAATTGCTAGGATGGATGTAGCCCTGATCTAAGAGTTTCTTGAGACGGATGTAGCCCTGATGTAACAATTGCTTGAGTTGCTCCTTCAGCTCAATGGCTTCCGGGATGGACATTCTATAAGGTCTCTTTACAATTGGCGCAGATCCCGGAACTAGCTTGATTTCATGATCCACTTCCCTTTGAGGTGGAAGTTATGTCAGCTCTTCAGGAAATACGTCCACGTACTCCTTTAGCCATGAGGGTCCTTCATCGCTAGACTCTTGCTTCTGATCTAGCTTATTAAGCTTAATCAAGTAGACGGGTAGTCCCTTTCTAACTCCCTTTACAATCCGAGATGCTTTGGCCAATTGAATCTTTGGCTTTCCAGCCTCTCCTTAGGTTGTGACCAATTTCCCTTCAGAGTTTTGAAAGGAAACTTGGCCCTTTCCACAATGAATGTGGGCATCATAAGATTTAAGCCAATCCATTCCGAGCAAATACTCATGGATACCTAGGTTCATGACCCTGAATTTGACCGAAGTCGACTTTCCTCCCAGAAAGAATTCCACCTTAGTAGTTTTTCTGGTACAAGTGACCTCACGACCATTTGATAATTCCACAAGCAAAGTAGGTGCTTCTATGTGGCTATTCCTAATCTTCTTGCACAAGCTGGTGAGATAAAGGAATGCGTAATGCCACAATCAATTAAGGTTTTGAAGCCTTTACCTTGATAGTCCGATGGTGTCTGAATCAGTGAAAACTGGCGATTCGGCCCTTTCTTGTGAAGGGCAACATGGACTGTTGCCCTTTCAAAGTCTGCTTCCATGGTTGGGTCCTCTTCTTCACACATTTTCCTGTTGGCCACACAGGCAGTTCTTCCTCTGCCTCGGGTGGTGGCTCCTTGGCCATGTGCGGTTCCTTGGAAAGGAGCCTGATGTTGTCCTCCACCAACCTTGGGACATTGCCTTCTGAAATGACCGGGCTTGTTGCAGTGGAAACAACAGAGATTGCGGCCATTACCTTGGGTAGGGACAAAATTATTGACATTGTTGGTCCTTGCTTTCTTTCTTTGTCCCCGGTTTTGACCTTGAACTCTCTTCGCTTGGGGCCTATATGCTCCTCTATTCTGATCATTATAAGACCAAGTTTTGTTACTTCTTGGCCTGGCCTGCACTTCCTGAATTATGGGCGCAGCTCAAATGAGTGCGTCCTGTAGATCTGTTGGGCGCATAGATTCGAGGCGGGTATTCATAGGTGGGTTTAAACCGGCACAAAACTTCGACACTTGTTGTGTCATATCCATTTGTGGCGCACACTTCAGAAGTGAGACGAATTTTGAGTAGTATGCATCAAGAGTCAGTAGACCCAATTTTTTTAGCTCATAGAACTTATTTATTTTCTACATGCAATATGCAGGTGGTAAGTATCTTCCTTGCACAGCTTTTTTCAACTTTTCCCAAGTAACTGATCCTTCCGAGATCCCTTGATCTTTGCACCATTGCTTCCACCAAAGCTGAGTTTCAGCTTGGCGAGCATTGCCTGGTTGGCGGGTGCAGTACCGGCCGCTTCAAAGTAATCTTCCATGGACTCTATCCAAATCTCAGCATCAGCTTGGACAGTCCTTTCTTTCCCATCAAATTTTGGTGGCTTGATCTGCTTGAGAAGAAACTTCTTCTCTTGAATCATGGCCGTACTTGATGTAGGGGTCAGACTGGGAATCTGTACCTGGGGTTGTGCATGGGTAGAGGATTCTTAATGTTAACAACTCGCTAATCATTATGATTATATTTCATATACAATTTAGCTTTCAGCCAAAGAAACCTAGCCACTTAACTTTTTATCAATTCTCATAGACAAGACAAACATTGATAAAAATAAGTCTTATTTTATTCATATGGACATAGCCCTTTCGGAGTACAATATTTCTTGGGATGGTAGAGCAACTGGTACATTAGTTCGGGGAGAATAATGTTGTGTTACATTTAGCCACGGGAACTGGATGATAGTATGGTTTTGGGCCATGGATCTTTAGGAATCGATAAGTCATTGGAAGATTAGGGTATCCTTTCCTTTGGTACCCATTGTTCTCGTAGCGACCCAACACCTTGATCTTGTCGGCGGGGATTATGCGGGTCACTTCCTTGTATACATATGAGTTCAGCTCGACCCTCCGACCTTTGACATGTAAAGTTGTGTTTAGGTGAGCCTCAACAAAAATGAACAGCTTCACGATCTTCAAGTCCTCCAACCACTTGATTCTCTTTAGGTTGGTTTGAAGGTACGCAAATCGATGGGCAGCTATGTAGTAGATTCCTAAGTCACCCGTCCACCTCCATTCCACGCACAAAGGCGATGGATTATAAATACAGTCTAGGATGTTCATTATATTGATCCTTTGTCGATAATCTGAGGCATGCATCACGGTCATAAATATGACTTGGAACACTAAGAATCTGTTCCATGCTTCATAATTCTGCAAGATAGCATCAAAAGTAAGGAGATGTTCTTAACAACAACATTTGCTTTACTTCTTCTTATTAAGTTTTCTTATAAAGACAGATCCTTCATTGGTTTGCTCTGATACCAACTGTAACGTGTCCACTTGTTCCCTTTTAGGACACGTCTTAGCAATCCATCGAGAAGAGAGTCTAGAAGGCTCCACTCGGCACTCCCATGGAATGTTATGGGGTTTGCAAACTAGGACTTCCTGAGTCTGCCACATAGCGGAAGTATTCCGGCCGTTCCCACTTAGGACCGACCTGAATCAGGGTTTTCCCTAATGGTCACTTTCCTAAGCGGCAGCTAGCGTCGAACCCCATGCAAACGACTTTACGCAGAAACGCCAGGGTCGAAGCAGATTCATGCTACACTTGGTTCAAGGAGAATGGGAAAACGAGAGGGATGCAAAACTCGACCTTTCAGCCCATAGGGCATAGTCCCATTCCGTTCCCCTAAAACAACATAAATCAGGATTTTAGTAACCTAAACTCTAGGTGAGCTCCCTTGCTGTTCATTTCCTTTGAGAAGAGTTCCTTGCTGTCCATTTTGATTGAGAAAAGTTCCCGGCCAACCAGGACCACCCATCCATAGGACGGAGGACCCATGGCCACATCCACCGCACTTTCCTCAAGGTTGCTTTAGTTGTCTAATTACCTACCATATTTAGTTGGACATGCATCAAGCAGCTTCCTTAATTATCCCGTTAGACACTAGTTCCTTCACGTAATCTTAGCACTTGACAGAAAAATAGTCTCAAACAAGTTCCTTTTCAACAGGTTATCATATTTATCTTTGGAATATATCCATAAGTCTAGCCCGCATGCTAATCCATAATCCGCCGGGAGGCTATCCATAATCCATAGGGATTACTAATCCAAGATTCCGCCTGTAGACTAGTATGCGGGCCTTGAGATCCAATCCCAAGTCATGTTGGCCTCTTGTGCAAGGCCCAGAAGGCAAGGGATTTACAGCCAGAGTCCCCCTTGGCACCCAAGCATCCTCTTGCTCCAAGTAGCGCTCAACAGAGAGACCTCACATGGTGGGTTCGGTCCACGTTCCGGGTGCAGCTAACAACCCCCTTGGTCAGGGTCAGGCAGATAGTCGGGGGTAACTGAAGCTACCTCTCTCTTCAAGCCTTCAACCTAAAGCGTTAAATATCTTTCTATCCTTTATTTCCTTGAGCAAACAATGCAAATAGTGCTCCTAAACTGTTAGAAGCACAATCAATTCCAGTGGTCGTTTATTTGGCCAACTACTAAGATGTGTCCTGAAAGGGAACAGGCGGACACATTACACAACCTATCTATTATGCAAGCTAAAAAGTAACTAAAGAGAGAGAAACTACACAATGATGGAGCTTGAGTGCTTAGTAATGGTGTGTGCCTTGGAGAAGTTTTGACACTACTACCTACTATCGACGCACTTCAAATTCTATGTGGACCATATAGCCCTATGTTTCTTGATGAATAAATCTGATGTGATGGGAAGAATGATGAGATGGCTCCTTCTGTTTCAAGAGTTTGACTTTGAAGTGGTTACCAAACTTGGTCACTCCCAAGTCCTAGAAGATCATTTGTTGCGAATCGCACAGACTGACAAAGAAGAGCATGATGATCCAGCCTCTAACAACCACCACGACAACACCACATAATAAAGACTGTGGATCTCACCTCAACAAAATCCACAAGACAGCACCACTCAATGCATGATCCAAAATTCGTGATCACTCACTCCTCACTAAGACTTCAATCTCAACAACTTAAGTAGCTCAAACCTTCAAGCTCAGAATTACCATCTTTAGAGAGATTCTGACGCTGAAACAACCATGGTAGAGACTTTGATGACACGAGCTTTCAGATTCACACAACTCCTATTTTTAAGGGATGGAAACCCCATGCAGTAATCTACTCCACAAAGTTTGATTGCTTCAGGCAGTATAAAATCAGTTCTAGACCCTCTCTATTCTTCTTTCCTTAGAGCACACATAAATATAAACCAAATACATGGGTAATTAAAGCTTTATATGGAAAATTTTCATGCCTATTCAATTGCTACAAGCATTTCACTATTGTGGGCATTCCCTTACTGCATCAAAACGGAGTTTACATTGATATAGCAGTGGATAATCATGATGAATTTTATGCAAAATCGAATTGGTGACGTAGTTGCTGCTAAATTCACATGTTTCCTCATAAAGCATAGAAGTTGCCTCATAGAGCAAAGAAATTGCCTCATAGAGCATTACATAGAATAGTTCATAACTTTCTAACCAGACCTTGGATTTCCAAGCTTTAAAAAGGAATGTTGTAGTTTTGTTTCCAACCTATAACTTTTTAGAACAACTCAGAGTCAAATTCCTTGATCTGCTACCCTAAAACAACTCTGCACTGTCTGTAGTCCTAAATTCCTGCATGTTCTATACAGCAAAGACAGCTTCTCTATTCCAAAAGCACAATCTTGCATTGATGAAGAATTGCGGGAGCTTCTTCAAAATTTATGAAATCTAATCCATTATTTTATTGGTTGAAAATCCTTTCTAATTTCCACTAACTCGAACCCACACATTCAGCACTTGCTCATGATACATATTCTATGCCTCATACCCAGTGACGAAGGAAATTCGGTATGGCAGCCTCTATACTATGCCAAAATTCCTTCTGCCACAAAGTGAATGAGATAAGGACACCACTTGGTCATGGAAGAGCAGACTAGGATGCTATGCAAGAGGGAGAGGAGCTTGTGAGGGAGAAGAGAGGAAAACTCAGAGAGAGAGAGAGAGAGAGAGAGAGAGAGAAAGTTATATTAACGTCTTCTAAAGACCAAAACTGGCCTATGAGACAAACTGTGATACAACTGATGAGGTCCAGCTATCCAAAATAAAAGTGCTGAATGAAAAGCTAAAAACTGGAAACTGAAAATACGGTGCTGTGAGTGTGATAAGTGTCGTGTATGTGTATGTGCGTATGTAGCTCTAGTACTCCAGATAATGGCTAAAAAAGGGGAACAAATGTCGGCTGTGATAGGGGAACAACTGTCAGATGTGATAAAGTGGTGCGATGTGTATATGTAACAGATGCAGGGAGATATACTATCCTGGGATGTAGTAGTAGTTGTCGAAGTCGCTAATAGCAGGTGACCCCTCCTGGATGCAGGATGTGGTACATCGGTGCCCGCTGTGTGCTCTGCTCTCTGATGTGCCATGCCTCTCCCAGAAAATGGCCAAATGATCTCTGATCCATATCACTCATACATCCCTAAAGTGAGCTGCTCAATGTGTATCTAGATCTCAACTCTAAGTATGCCGGGTATCTGAGAACAAAATGCTCCTCACTCTCCACCTCTGATCTGCAAAGGGGGCATATCCTCTCCTCCCGCGGGATGCCACTGGCTCTGCTACTCTCAATCATAAGCTGATGTGATGATACCCTGAGCTGTCCAATAAGAACTCTCAATCGATGTGGCATATAGATCTGCATATATCTTGGAATCTCTACGAATCCCTGCTCTGATATCCTCAAGAACTGTGTATAATAATGTGCCATCTTCGATGGCAGTGGCTGTGTAGGGCTGACCCATGTTCTCTGTATATAAATATGCCATATCTCCTGTCTAATGACTCTGTTTCTCTCAGAGAGAGAGAGGTTGTAAGTGGGAGCCTGAGTATCATATAGAAGAGGTGGGAGTCTATCAATGTCCAGCCCATGTCTGTCAAACCAAGCTCTAGTCTGTGCATACCATGATGTGGTATCCCCCGCTCGAGCCATCTCCTGAGATGCCATATATGCTCTATATGCAATGCGATCTCTGTCCATATCCTAAAATCTGTGTAGGAAGTAGATTGTCTGAAATAATGCCTCGACTAGCATGGGCGGTGTGGCAAGCTCTACTCGCACAATGTCATGTGGGACTGAGGCCTTGCTGCGAATCAATCTAGATATGATGATCACCTGAGGTCTCTCCATCAATGTCCATACATAATCGGCAAGGCCTGGCCCCCATATAGCTGCTCCATACATCAGTGCTGGAGTTACTAGAGTATCAAAGAGCCACCCTTTGGTGCGGGGCTCCTGGAAATGTGCCTGATGACACTGTCGCTCCATAAGAGCCAATGCTGAGTATCCTCTAGTGAGGCGGTCACGAGCTGCCTGTGTCATCGAGAAAGTCCCTGAAGCTGCTGTAAAGGTGACTCCCAAATATACATATGATCCAGTGACCTCAATACTCCCTCCTGCTGCCATGAAAATACTCTGTCTGTGTATCTGGGCTGATGTATGGAATATAAGAACCTTGGTTTTACCAAGGTTCACTGTCATGCCTCTCTATATGCAAAAATCATCCAATGCTAAAAAATGCTGCTGTAATCCCTGAGCTGAGTCTGAGACCAACACAATTTCATCTACATATAGTAAGATATGAACTGTGGCTCCACTGAGATCTATACCTCCACCGGCTCGCTGTTGAATAAACTCTGCTATCTCATCAATGTATAGCCCAAATAGAGTCGGTGAGAGTGGGCATCCTTGCTTCACACCAACGGTGCTCACAAGGGGATCTGATATACCTCCCGGACATCTGACTCTGCCAGTAACCCGCTCATATAGTGCATAAATACCCCACATCATGTCATCATCCACCCCCAAATCAAGTAGGCATCTGAAAAGCCTCTCTCTCGGAACCGTGTCAAAGGCTTTGCAGAAATCCACAAAGCAACAGTACAATCTCTGTTTCTTCACTCGTGTCTGGTCGATCAGACAACGGAGAGTGAAGATGTGGTCTATGGTAGAAAATGCCCCGTCTGAACCCTGCCTGTCCGGGTGTGCGCATGCACTCTCTCTCTCCCAGCATGCTGAGCTCCTCCTCCATCACCATGCCATAAAGTTTGGAAAAAACTGGCCCAATCATGATGGTCCTATATGTGTTAGGATCCATAGGATCCCCTAACTTGTGGATAGGTACAATGGTGTGCTCTGTCCACGAGTCAGGGAACCCCTCAGACAATGCACGATTGAAGAGGTGAGCAATGAGTGGAGCCAATGTGTCTCTGCCATATATAATATGCTCTGCCTAAAGATCAAACTGGTCTGGAGCGCGGTCATGCTGTAACCGTGAGATAGCATGTTTCACCATACTAGTGGTGAAAAATGATGAAATACCTGGTCTCGGTGTACATGGTGTGGGTATCAGCGGCTGTGCGGGTACATGATATAAACTCTATGCGTATCCATGCCATACTACAGGGTCATGTATCGGTGTGGGTGAGCGTGGTTCTCTGATCTCCCTCCATGCCTCTGAAAAATCTCTGCTCATAAGAAGGTGGTATATATCCCAATATCTCTCCTCCTCCCATTCCCGCTTTTTACGGCGGGTCAAGCGGTGCATGCGTCTCTGCGCCTGTCTGTGTGTGATCTCTCCTCTGGCCTCCAAATCGCGTAGCTGTCGACGTAGATATCTGCACTCATCATCATACCACCTGTTCTGTGGCATGGTACCGATCCGAGGGGGGTGCGTGTATGTGTGATGTGGAAAACTGAGTGTAGCAGAATCATGCAGAATGCGTGTGATATCATTGGTCAGTGTATCAAGGGGTGCGTATGGATCAAGTGATGTGATGTGCTCCTCCAGATGCTGTGAGTAAACATGTGAGAGCTCATGAGTGAAGTGTATGGTAGTATGCATGTGGGGTATGATATCTGCAGTTGGTGATGGTAATGAGGTGAGGAGTGAGAAACTGAGAAAGGTGTAATCGGCACCGTGTGGAAGTCTCCCAAGGCCAAAGGACTCGATAGTATGCATCCCATCGATCGGTCCAAGCAGATAATCTACAGTATTCTCGCCCCCCCATGTGGGAAGCATGTAAGACCTCCTAAATATGGCCATCGTGCCATCCCATTATAAATAACGAGATGATGTCTACTACCAAGCTCAAGTAAATGCCCTCCATACCCTGTGGCGTCTGGCCTAGTATCTTTTGACTCCCTACTGATCCCCAACTCCTCAGGGTCTAATGCTCTCATGATCTCTAGCTGCTCCATATCAAAACTCTCACACTGTCGGCTCTGTGTGCGCCCGTTGAAGTCCCCCATAAGGAAGACCTCACCCAAACTAGAATACATAATAATTTCCTCTAAGAGCTGTGAATAAGGGGAGAGGGAATCTCTGGCCTGAATATCACCCTGCATAGTAGCATATCTGGACCCTCGTGGTGAAAAGTAGCATACTGCCATATAGATCCATCTCTCATCTGATATCTGCACTCTGATCCATATGTAACTGGCCTCCTCATCTCGTCTCACTAACTGGATATGTCTCTGTATCCCCTGACGGAATAGAACTGCCACCCCTCCTGAGCCCCTAGATGTGCTCTGCCTAGTAGTAGCCCGGTATGCAGATACCCACTCAAATCCTGTAATGCGTGGGAGCCCTCTCTCTGGGCTCTCATGTGTCTCTGTGAGGCATATAACATCATGGTCGGGTAAAATCTCCTCAAGTCTGTCCGGTCGTGACCATAGGGAGCCGTTGCAGTTCCAAACTGCCACACATATCGGGGTCTCCTGTACAGTACTCTGCCCCGTCTCATAGGCCACGCCCCCCTATTTGGTGGGGCGTCCATCTATAAAAATCCGGCCATCTCGATAGAAGGCCTTACGGCCTTCTCTTCGTGCTTGGAGTATCTGTGGCATGCATGCTCGTCTGTGTGCAATCTGCATCTGAGTCAGGTTCTCATCCATGAAGATGGGAGCCCCAGTCATCCTACGGAGCAAAATCCGCTTCCGAAAGAAAGCGGCTCTGTCCTCCGGTGTGCTCATATGTAATATCAGAGCTCTGACCCTGGTAGTATCTCGTCCTGCATGCCATGCTTGAGTAAAGGGCATGCTCGTGTACCCTAGTCGGGTGCATAGCCCGCGTGCGTCCTCCTTCGGAGAGAGAGAGAACTACAAAAAATAGATGAATCAATAAAACTTAAGAGGGCACAAGAGATGGAGAACCCTCAAGACATAACCAATATACACAATATGGACACCAATAGCATGGGCTTATTACACTGTAGAGCATGCATAAGCTATAGTAAGGGAATGAATTGCATAAGCTCATGAGAGAGAATGGGGAAGGCTCAATAGGGCTGAAGAAGGCCTCTTGGCTCTCTCTTCCAAATTACAAAGGAGAAGGCCTCTTTATATAGGCCTTGAGGGTGTTTAGGAAGGAGGTTAAGATAGATTAGGAATTAACACCACCAAAGCTGTATTAAGACGATTCCACCAATGTGGAAGCTCCATCTACATGTTTTGTTGACCAATTTTTTACTTAATCAAGTTCCATCATAGGTGAGTTGTCTCCATTCTCCCCCCCATAGCTTGAGTCCAAGAGCTCTCTTATAAAAAAATATAGAGAATCTTCATTAAATAAGATCATATCTAGCAATAATGGAGAGAGAGTAGTGAGAATTCATACATTACTACTACAATTAAGGATGATTTAAGGGTGATTTAGGAGGAGAATTCTAATGGTTTATTAGCTTGAGAGAGAGGAGAAGAGAGAGGAAAGGGTTGGGAGTCTAATGAATGATGTTTTATGGAAGTGTTAAGTGTGGAAAAGAAAGTGTGGGTGTGTATAAAATTGGGAGGTGGTCTCCACTTCAGTTGGAAAAAGTTGGCATCTACCATTTTGGCCATATCTCATGACTCGTAGCTCGAAAAAATTATAAAAAAATACCAGCCAAAAATTCAGCTCACGTACTACAACTTTTATGTTGAAATTTCTTTTTGTATTGGAGTGAAAATATTTTTGAAAAATATTACAAAATCATGTGCTTGATTTTTCTTTCACTAATGCTTCCAAAAAGGGTCCCATTTGCTTGAATTATCATAAGGCTCCAAAGCCATGACATAATGAGCCTCACATGCCCTTTGGATGGCTCCAAATCCATTCATGTCTTTTTTTTACATTACACATTTTCCATTCACCTTCCTCCATTGATCTTTACTCTTCACCCCCCCTTAGTAAACCGGTCCATGCAATATTTCCATCCAGTGATTTCTTGGATTTCCCAAGAGGTTGTTCCCACCCTCTTCTTTATTTCAAACCTCCAAATGTATAAAAAAATAGCAAAGTGTTAGACAAATATTTTTTTGTGATTTTCTCGGATCACCAGTTTCATATGTAGGGGCCCTTTACTTCTATTCTTCTCTGCTGATGGAAAGCCTCACACAACAACTAACAAACATCACTCTCAGCATGAATAAGAACAACCCTCTTTTCTCTCTTTCACTCACATCCATACATCAAAACTGATCTGCATACTCTCTTCCCCACAAAGCAGTAGAAGAAAATAAGACAAAAGGAAGACTCTTATTACCACCATTTGAAAACTGAGAACTCGCATCATCCCATTGACTCTAGCAACCCGGCCATCATGAGGAAGAGCTTGAATTACTTTAGCTTCACGATTTCTTTCTTTTGACAATTTGTTCTTCTTCTTCTGAGCTTCAGATTTCTCCCTTCTTCCTACAAGATTCTTCTTCTCCCCTCTCTCTCTCTCTCTCTCTCATGCTTGTTTTGTTGTGTCGAACACTTCTCTTCTCTTTTTTTTTAAAAGTACTCACATTTTTTCTTTTTCCTTGAATTTTTCAAGTTTCCCCTTGCTTCCCCTTAATTGCTAGATAACAAACATACCCCTTTCCATGTAAAACTAATTCACTTGGGGACTCAAAATAAAAAATAAGAGCATATTTTATTCTCTTCCTGCATGAAGTGCATGTCTCAAAATTAAAATATCACAACCAAGTGTCGAACATGCATGGTACCACTTTAGGATTTCCATTTATCAACCCGACTTCCGATACGAGTAAGTGTTAGAAAGGCAAAAAAATGATATTTGCACGTGTCACCTCACTTGACTTCATGTAGCATCATGTCCCCGCTCACTAATTTTCACTCACCATGATTATCCACCCACCTGGTTTGGAACACAAAGAGTAAACAAACCTTTATTAAAAGCTTCAAAAACATCTGACAAAGATAATCACCTTTTTTTGAAAATCTGCTTCATAGAGCACAGCACAAAACAAGTTCTAACTTTCTAATTAGATCTTGGATCACCGAGCTTCAAAAAGGAAATTTGTAGCTCTCTTTCCAATCTATAACTATTTAGTACAACATAGAGTCAACTTCCTTGTTTGCTAACCTGAAATAGCTCTACAGAGTCTACAGTCCTAAATTCCTACATGTAGTCTACTTTAGACATTGACCTTCCAGAGACCATAACTCTCACATTCTTACTCCCAATCAACACCAAAATTGATAGAGACATTTAGTATGTGTCAAAGCACACTTTGAATATGCTATCCATCATTTACAACTATCTAACACTAGATTTCAAAAAACTGAATCTACTCCAAATAGTAGACTAGAAGCAACCTACTTTATGTATAGTATATACATTACCTACATCCTCTTTATTTACAGGATTTTGTAGATATATTTATTTAGATGGAACCCATTGATTCTATTGTTGTGAACAATCCCATCTAAATCTTGTAGCAAGTAAGTGCCGTTTTCAAAATTTTTCTTGATGAGTAAAGGTCCTTTCCATTAACTTAAAACTTAGTTTGAAAAGTAGAGTCCAAGCTACTATCATATCTCATAACCGGCATTCCCTCTGCAAGACTCTTCTTCTTCAACTACGTATTAAACCATTCCCTTCTCTTCATAATCTGTTTTTCATAACAATCCATTGCTTGTTGCCTATCCAACTGTAGGGTATGCAAGTTTAGTCCTCTGTCAATTCCCAATTTTGTTTTATCTAACTGGTGTTTTCTTACAAACTCCATCGTAGGGAACATGGCATACATAGGCAATAAAGCATCTTGACCATATACAAACTAAATATGGGTGAATCCTATACTTGTCTTATGCATTGTTCTACAAGCTCACAAAGCTTGATGTAGATAATTGTCCCAATCTTTAGGATGATCTTCTACCAGCTTAAAGAGAATCTTCTCTAATGTTCCATTGAATTCTTCCACTAGTCCATTGCACTAAGGGTAATAAGGAGTAGCAAATCTATGTTTCAAAGTCTAGTTTCCCTATTAACTCTTTGAATAGCTTATTTTTGAAGGTAGGACCTTGATTTTTCATTATTTCTAGTGGTATTCCAAATCTGTAGCATATGTCCTCCATGAGGAACTAAGTTACATCCTCTTTCTTGCAATTCCTTGTCGCCTTAGCTTCAAGCCATTTGGTCATATAATCAACTGTAGTAATGATGTAATACTTTCCTATTCTTGTACTAAGAAAAGGTCCAGCAAAACCAAAACCCCACTTCTCAAACGGTCCATAGGCAACAATGGCTTTAGTAGGTTTTGAAGTTGATACCCTTTTTGCATATGACTGGCAAGCATGGAAACTTTTACTCTAATGAGCAACATTAGCACTTAGACTAGGCCAAGTAAGTTCTGCAAGAATTTTTTTTATTTTGGTAAGCTCAAAACAAAAATTACCACCACATGTTTCCTCATGACATGAAGATAAACAACCAAGAATCTAAGAACTTCCAGCACCCTTCTTAGTACATTACCAATCCCCTTCATGTACAACTGATCATTTATGAGCACATATGCCCTAGCCTTTCTAATAATGGCATACCTTTTGTATTTATCAATCAATGACCTTAACTACCTAGTTTTTAGAAACTCTTCAATTAGGTGAAGGCTTTCCCTACCCTCATATCTAGGATTATCCACCCTCATTGTTGCAACATATTGGAAAATAGCATTTTCAGCCAATTCATGAGCTCTATGATTGTTCTCCCTACCAACATGCCAAATTTCAAATTTTTGCAGCTGCCTCATGAGGCCTTTTATCTTAAATAGCCAGTCCCTCAAAATATCATTATTGGCTTTCCAAACATTTTGAACTTGTCTAACCACCAACATAGCATCTCCTTTTGCAACTATCTTCCTATATCCCAACTAAATACACTGTTTTAGGCTAGCATGTAAACTCACATATTCAACTTCATTGTTACTTTGTATCTCTTTACTCTCTTGACTTCCAGAAAAGACTTCTCGATTTTCAACATCCATAATGAGAAAACCCAATCCTACCTTTTTCAACACTCTTTTATAACTGCCATCAAAAAACAAGGTAGCATCTTTATCCTTCATCTCCTCATGAATTTGTGGATGCAAACAATAACCAGAAACTAACTTCCTGGAATCACTGTCTCCTACCCAATCTGAGTCACAGTTCCCCACAAGAGAAGTTCCGAAACTGTATGTGATACCATAGTCAAGAGTTTCCTTCAAGTATCTAAGCACCCGCATCCCAGCCTTTCAATGACTCTCATGAGGTTTGTTTGAGAACCTGCAACAGCAAAACTAATATCTGGTCTGGTGTTACACAAGTAGATCAGACTGCCGACCAACCTCCTATACCTCCCAATGTCTGCTAGTGCTGATGTATCCTCGACGGATAACTTTGCATTCGCCTCCATAGGTGTAACTATCTCCTTGCACTTGGTCATGCCAAATGCCTTCAAGATCTCCCATGCATACTTCTTCTGAGAGATGAAGATCTTTCCTGGCTCTTGCCAGACTTCAATCCCCAAATAATAGTGCAGCAAGTCCAAGTCTGTCATTTCAAACTCAGAATTCAAAGCCTTTTGAGTTTGGTTGATCATATCTTCATAGTCACCTGTAATAAGAAGGTCGTCCACATATAGGACAATCACTACAAACTTTTTACCATCCTTGTAAACATAGAAGTTAGCATCTGAGGCACATCTTTTGAAGTTTAGGTTTAAAAAGAACTTATCTGTCCGCTAGTACCATGCTCTGGGGGCTTGTTTCAACCCATATAATTCCTTCTTCAGCTTACACACTTTGTTCTCAGAATGGGGGGCCTCAAACCCTGGTGGCTGAGCCATGTACACCTCCTCCTTGAGGTCACCATTTAAGAACGCTGACTTAACATCCATTTGGTACACTGGCCACTTCTTGTGGGAAGCCACTGCAAGTACTATGCGAATAGTGGTCATTCTGGCAGTTGGGGCAAATGGCTCTTGAAAATCAAACCCTTCAACTTGTGAAAATCCTTGGGAAACTAGTCTAGCTTTGTACTTTTCTAAGGTACCATCAGCCTTGTACTTTACCTTCTAGATCCACTTGGTGTCAATAACCTTCCGCTTTGCTGGTTGATCCACTAGCTCCCAAGTGTCATTCTTCATTATGTTGTCATACTCCGCTTGCATAGCAGCCTTCCATGATGGATCTGAAAGTGCTTCTTCTAAGTCAGTTGGCTCCTTTACTTCTCTCATAATCTCAACCATCAAGGCCATATTGACTATGTGAGCAGAAGCCCTCCTTTGCTCCTCTATTCTCTGAGACCTCCTTGGTCCGTCTGCCTTCTCCTCAATAGATGCAGGCATAGGATTATTGTGGTCATAGAGCTGCTTCACCCAGCATGGCAATGGCTTTTCCATTGGGGTAATGTAAGGTTGGTGAACTTTTTCCTCATCATTTGAAGATGATGCTTCCTCCTCCTTAAGGATAGGGATAGCTCACAGGATAGGTTCATAGTGGAATACTTCTTCGCTTGATGATAAAGTGGAAGAACTTGCCTTCTCCTCCTCCATTGTATGCGGCTCCTCCTTCAATACCACATCACTGCTCATGATGATCTTCTTTGCCTCTTGATCATATAATTTGTAAGCCTTTTGCTCATCACTATAACCCAAGAAGATACATTTTCTACTTTTTGGTTTTAACTTGTTTCACTTCTCATCTGAAACATGTACATAACATTCACATCCAAAAATTTTGAAATGTGAGACAGATGGTTTCTTACTAGTGTAAGCCTCATGAGGTATTTTTCCCTTGAGAGCCTTTGTGTAGCTCCGATTTAGAATGTAGACTACTGTATTAACAGCTTCAGCCCAAAAATGGTTAGGCAATCCCTTGCCCTTTAGCATGCATCTTGCCATCTCCACAATGGTGCGATTCATGCATTCCACAACACTGTTCTGCTGAGGTGTGTGAGGCGTCATCAATTGATGCTTGATCCCTTTGCTCTTGCAAAAACCTTCAAACCTCTTTGAGTTGAACTCACCACCACCATTTGTTTTAAATTTCTTCACACTTTTCCCTGTTTCATTCTCAACAAGTTTTAGCCATTCTTTAAACTTACCAAAGCTTGAGCCTTACCATGAAGGAAGTACACCCACATCTTCCTATTGTAGTCGTCGACAATCAACATAAAATAAGAAGATCCCCCCAAGGCCTGTGTAGGCATCTTACCACACAAGTTAGCATGCACCAACTCTAGAGGAGCATGTGCTCTATTCTTGCTTTCTTGTGGAAATGCCTTTCTCTGTTGCTTGCCCATCATACAAGGTTCACATTGTTCCTTCAATTCAGTTATTGTAGGTAGGTGAGCAACCATATCTTGCTTTTACATCTCCTTCAACACTGCAAATCCGATGTGTCCAAACCTTTCATGCCAAAGCTTTTTTGTGCCTACTCCAGCGATGGCTGTAAGAGCACTTAGCTCATACAAGTTGTTCCTTCTTTCTCCTTTGCCAACAATTGTGCCAGCACTATCAAGAATTTGTATCCTTCTTCTTGAACCTCACTTCATGACCAAGATCAGTTATGGCAGCAACTGATAAGAGATTTCTACTAATTTCGAGAACATACAACACATTTGAAAGCTTTTTGACTTCACCATTTGCAGCAATAAAAGAAATAGTACATGTGCCCGCAGCAGGGCATTTAGCATCATTTCAAACCGTCACAGTGATGGATTCTTGTAGAGGCTGCATAGAACTGTATAGACCTTTCTTGTTGGTCATGTGACGGGAGACCCCACTATCCAACACCCATGAGTTAGTGGTAGATTCTTCTTGCGCCAAGGAGCACACTTCCTCAATGGTCGTCATGAATAATTCCAACTCTGCTTCAGCCGTCTTGGCTGTCTCTTTCCCTTTACTTTTATGAGTACCATTCTTTTCATCTGCCTTCTTGACACGACAATCTGCAATTGCATGTCCTTTCTTCTTGCAGTAGAAGCACTCTCCCTGAAACTTCTTCTTACCGCCCTTCTTCCTTTTGTCACCATCATTTTTGGTGGAGGAACCACCTTTGCCTTTTGTATTGGCAGAGAATGCAACATCTCCATTATTGCTTCCTTCTCGTGTTTTCAGCCTCAACTCCTCCTCCATCAATAATGCATAAAACTCCTCAAAAGTCAAAGCTTGAGGTCTTACCTGAGTATTAAGGGCAGTTACTAGTCCATCAAACTTTTGTGGACAAATCCAAAGACACCTCCGAGCTAGCTCTTCGCTAGTCTTTTGTATCCCAGCGCCAGCCATCTGGTCACGCAGATTCTTAATCCGAGTGATGAATGCTTCAACTGTCTCTCCTTCAGCAAAATTCTCCGCTGCTAGTTGATTCTCCAAGTTTTGAATCCTTGTTTGGTTTCGTGTTTCATACTGACTCCTTAGTACATTCCAAGCCTCTAACGCTTTGGTTGTATATGCTGAATCAAAGTCAGAACACTTTAAGAACAGCTTGTAACTAAGGCATACAATGCATCTGCATTCCTTCGTTTCCAAGCTCGTAGAAGATCTGCATTCGAAGGAATCCTCACACTAGAATTTGATGGATCGGGGGTAGGCTATGGTTCTGCGTTAGTCCCCAGCACAGTCTCCAGAAGCTCATAAGAATCAAGGATAGTTGTAATTTATAACTTCCACAAGGTGTAGTTTGTACCATCTAACTTGCCTTCATTGAAGGTTGGTGGACGAATCCTCAGTGTTTGAATAGCCGGTACAATAGCACCACCTCTTGCACCACTTCCTGATGCACCAGAACTGCTTCCGGAAGTCGACATAGTTTCTCTTTGCTATTGAAGCCTTTGCCTCTTGCACACTCTCCGATCTCTAGAGCCCCCTGGGCTCTAATACCATGTAAAAATTACATGGCGCAACGAACAGAGTCTGAGAAAGAGATAGAGAGTACACAACAGATAAGAGGAGAATCGGTAAATTCTTTAGCTCCAAACAACTAATAAAAGATGGCTTTGTCCACCCGTGCGCTTCCACTATGTGAAGCTTAAATGGCGATCTAGACAGAAGATAGGTGAGAGCGGAATTTAGGAGACGGCAAGTGCTTAAAAATAGCTAAAAATTATGAATATCAAGGGAAAAATATTCACTGTCAAAGGCGGCGGCTCGATCTAGGACGATTTTAAGCGCCAAAGTGCTTTAAAGGCGCCCAAGCGACACTTGGTGATTTTTCATAATTTTTCAGACAGTCGTGCGGGTTGACACAAGCTACTGGCCAATGCGGGATGCTAAGCCGGACGCCCAGGATTTTTCAGAGCTCAATTCGGAGTCCGGACAGGAAAATGGCCAAGGAAACGGTCAAGATATGAAAAGGTGGACACTTGGGAGGCCAAATTTGAGCATGCCTTTTGAGTTTGGACCCCCCCCAAAAATTTTATGCACCTTATGAAGCAAAAAACGTGGAGAGAGAATGAAGAGGCATGAAAAAACGTGATCAACAGAGGGGCGCCATTTTTTTCGCCATGGATGGAGAGAGGGCATCATGGCTGCTGCAAACAACCCCCCCAATGGATTATGGGGCTTCATTCCCCTCTGTCTGTGGACTCTATCGCCGCCTCTCGCCCGAGAAATGGTGGTCTCTATGAAGAATTCTGATTTCAGTCTTTCTCTCTCCTCCCTCTCTCTCTTCTAAAGGCAAGTTCATGTGGGGAGAAGAAGGAAGAAGAAAGAATGATGGAGGCTTGTCCGGCATGGATCGGATTGCTCCACGGGCTGGAAATGGTGATTGGTGATTGTGCTGGACATGAAGTGCTGCTGATTTCCAAATCTACAGCCATGGACATGAAACCCGAAACACGCAAATAAGCGGTAATTTAAAATTTTCAAAGGAAATTTGAGCTTTTATGGCTTTTGATGGATGAAATGTTGTTCATGTGGGATAAAAACTGTTCATGTTGCTATTTTCTATGAGTTCTTGCTGGTCATAATCAGAGAATCAGAAAAATATGCATTTTGTGGTTCAAAATAATACATTAAAACACGTAAAACATGAAAAAACAAGGAAAAATGAGGGTTTTTGGCATAAAAATGGGGAAGTAAATAGGAACATCAACTAAACTTTCATTTTTCTGCAAGAAGGAACTAAGGGCCACAGCCCATAACCTGTTTTGAATTTTCAGTAATTAAATAATGCAGGAAAATAAGGGAAAATACAAGAAAATGGTGGAAAAACCCTAAAAAATAGGGAAAATTTACATTTTGGGTTCCGAAAAATAAGGATAAATAAGAGCAATGCTTGTAAATGTTTGTGGGGACTGAAGCATGAGGATTTTCCTCAGTTCAACCCCACCTTCTTGTTCTAGTGTGGGTTTTTCCGCTTTCTATACATAAAATGATGTCAAAATACCCTATAAACCTATCCAACGATGCACTATTTAAACGGGGAAAGGTAGAGGAGTTGAAATATGTCTAAATGCCGTGTGAAATGATGGAAAAGTTGCTGATTTCTATGCATAGCATTTAGGACGGAGGATAATTAAAATTAAGAGCTTAGTAGCACGAGAATCACCTCGGTGCTAAGCCCATGCAACGAAGCACAAAACGGTTAGAAAGAAAAACATGAAAAGAATGATTTGCACTTGTGCACGATACTGTTTTGCTAAATGTTTGAGCACTAGGCATCCACCTCTTTGCATGATCATTTAGAGGAAATTAAAAGTATCAGAGTTAGCTCCTGGACATGCATAGCAATTGTCTTCAGTAGGCCCTTGACCCACCGTTGAGAGCGTGAGGTTCCTATGCTGTAGGATAGACGAGGGTTATAGGGGACAGCAAGTGAGGAAATGGTACATTCCTGGATACGTTTATTTGGTACCTTGAGTGACGTTTGTGCGAAATGTCTAAATGTCGAGCGGCGCATCGAGGGGCAAATCCCCAAGGTGTAGGAGAGTCACAGAGGGTTGACGGCATTCAGCCGTAGGAGGAACCCCATGTGTATGTGATTCGAGCCTTTTGGCTATGTGAAAGGGACTCCCTCTGAGGAGCAATATTGGGTTAGGATCAGTTGGACTACAACGTATTACAAACGCAATGTTTAGGAAGGCAGAGATTTTGATAGACGCTCCTGGCCGCGAGGCCGAGGGGTTGTCTTGCGCATAGTGACGAGGTCCGGCTAGTGCATGAGCCAGTGCCGGCCCGTTTTTAGGTCCATCAGTGGTGCGTCTGTCGGGAGCTGCTTAAAAGTGGCGGTTCTCGAATCCTGGTTTTCTAGGGACCAACTAGCAGTTTATGCCAAAGGATACTGAGATCGATCTGTTATTTATTGATAAGCATCGTCTAGCAGAAATCCAAAAGCAGGAAAGAGACGAGAGAGCTAGGCGACGTGCTGAAATCTTTAGGAGATATTCCCCTAAGCGTAGCGGTGCTGAACCCTTACGAGGGAGTGGATCTAGTGGTCTTAGGACCCCAAGCAATAAGTTAGGAGAAGGTGGAAGCTCTAGTGCTCCCCTTCCTGCCATAAGCCAATCCACGTCAATTGCGGGAGGTGTAACCCCACCGTTCCCTATTCCTAGTGCAAATCCAATCCCCGTCATGGCGCAGCCTATTGCAATTCCAGCAGGAACGACGGATTTGCCGGCTCTAGGTTACCCGCTACCCATTTTTAATGGGCTAGTTGAGGAAGATGCGGAACTCCACATTAGGGAGTTTCAAAAGTTGATGTTTAACTGTCGCATTCAAGAAGAAGGACATTTAATGATGTTCTTCAACATGACTCTCAAAGGAAGAGCCGCTATATGGTATCATGGTTTAGAAGCCGGAACCATATTGAACATTGATGCATTTTATGGAGCTTTTCGAAGGGAGTTTGCCCCTGAAAGGGGTGGGCAATATTGGTTGCGTGTACTCAACGTGACCCGCCAAGATCCACACGAGGATATTCGTGCTTATGCGAAGAAGATAAAAGAGGTCTTCCGTAAGTTGGACACCTCTATCCCTATCCCCGCAGCTGCCCAATTGCAATATTTCCTACATGGTTTGGACTTTAATATCCAATTGCAGTTGAGTAGTGTCCCCTTGGGGGATATAGATACTGCCATTACACGAGCACAAGAGGTGGAATCCCGACTACAAGCAGCCTATGCTTCTAGAGGCAATTCGAACATGGGTTTAGTATTGGGAAACAATATGGCAATAGCCAATGGCAGTAGTGGCCAAGGGATAGCGATGGCTAACCCTAATGGGAGAGGGAACATGATACAGAATGTCCCTTTATTACCAGCTCCCCCTAGCATGTCGATGCCTACGGGCAGTCAAATGGCTCCAAGTAGTGGAGGCCAGGCGGTCAATTCTAACACCATGCCTGCAGCTCAACATCCTGTGCCTAATCGAATTGTTAGGCCGATTGAACGACATGGAAATGACCAAGGCTATGAGTCGAGTTCTTCCAATGTTCTTGGCGAGGTTAAGGACATGATGAAGCATTATACCGACATGATTACGGAGCAGTATCGACAAATAGCCATTGATGTCAACTTCCTTAAAAAACAACAAAATTTGATAGGAAGTAGATACCCAGAAGAGGGTGCGCCGTCGAGGTTTAGTTGCAAATGGTGTGGCGGGCAGCACTATCCAAGAAATTGCCCAAATGTTAAGTGCGATATTTGTGGAAAATCCGGCCATCTAGCGGCTACTTGCTGGAGTAAGATCAGTTCTCTCCAGCGGGGTAGTCGGCAACCAGGGCCTGTTAATCATCGTGCCCAAGGAAATGATTCCCAGCGAGAGGATGGGCCTAAACAAATACTTCAACGATCAAAGACTACAGTGGAGGAGCTACCAAGTGGTAGTGGGGTTAGTTTGATTGAGGCTGTACGTGTTAATGATGCTGAAACCTCTAATCTACGAGCTGTCCTTACAAGAGGTAAAAAGGGTAGAGAAGCCGACATGGATAAGCCTGTCGACGGAAACCCTAAACAAGGCGACAAAGGAACGCAAGTTTTGGATCCTGCCCTAGAAGGGGGACCTTTGAAGCCCGTAGAGAGTAAAGCCAATAAGGAAGCACCAAAGAAGAAGGTGAAAGTTAAGAAAGAGGCAATAAAGCCAGCTCAGCGACCTAAAGAGCGGATGATTTGGCGTGAAAAGCGAGCTCTTTCGAACTATCATGAATTCGATTTGGCGGGCTCTCTTTGCGAAGTCAAGCCGGATGTGAACCTTTTGCAGCTTATTAAGCTTTCCCCAGGAGTACGTAAGGAATTTAGAAAGATCCTACGTACCGGGTATATCGTAGAACCTTTGGGTATTGCGCGAGTTGGTGATGACTGGTTTGAGCATGCTGAGAAGCATTGCCCAAGGGTTGCAGCCTATGTCGATGGGATATTAGTAGATTATGCCATTGTCGACACGGGATCATCTGTTAACATTATGAGTTCTGAACTGATGGAAAGGTTGGGTCTTGCGATTCAGAAAGATACTTCCACAATTCTCAGAATGGCAGATGACAGTTTGAGACAGCCGGAAGGCTGCATTACTAAGGTCCATGTCATTGTTGCAAATGTAGAATGCATGTTGGACTTTAGGGTGATTCGTTTTGCAGGCCGGCCAAGTTACCAAGTATTACTTGGACGACCTTGGATCTTGCAAGCGGATTGCCAAGTGGATATACCCGCCGGTCGATTAATATTCGGCAAAGGTGCTCAGCGTGTGGTGGTTGATGCTTATCCTGAGTCCCCGCAGAGTGAGAGGGCTCCTCTATCTTCTACAGAATTGGAGACATTAGAAGATTCATCTGTTAGTGAGGCATCATCGAGTGATGAGTCCAAAGAGGGATCCACCACGGAGGATATCTATCAGATCACTTTGAACGAGCCGATAGAGGCCCAAGATCGTATAAGAGATGCAGATGTTATCGAGCTAGACCTTGGTACGCTTGATGATTCGCGGCCAATCAAATTAGGGTCCATGCTCAGCACAGCAGAAAGGGAGGACTATGTGGCCTTGATCCAGGAATTCCGTGATATCTTTGCCTGGAGTTATGATGAGTTGAGAGGCATCCCTCCCAGTCTTGCTGTTCATACAATTCCGTTGAAAGAGGGCAGTCGTCCTGTACGGCAGAAAGTAAGGCGTATGCCTTTCGAATTGAGGGACGGGCTGTTTGAGGAGTTAGAGAAGCTTCGAAAAGCGGGTTTGATTTTTCCTGTGCAACACACGGAATGGTGTTCGCCAGTTGTGATTAGAAAGAAGAATAATAATCAAATCCATTTATGTGTAGATTTTAGGGAGCTGAATAAGCAGACAGTTAAGGACTACTACCCGTTGCCATTTATTGACCAGATTTTGGATCAATTAGCGGGTAGGGAGATATATTCGTTTATGGATTGCTTTGCAGGATATAACCAAATGGCAATTGCAGAAGAGGATAAGTTGAAAACAACTTTTATCACTGTATTTGGCACTTTTGCTTACCACGTGATGGCCTTTGGTTTATGCAATGCGCCTGGTTCGTGGCAACGAACAGCCGATAAGACATTCGGTGACATATCCCCTGACGAGTTGAGGGTGTTTATTGATGACTTAGGGGCCGCCACCGTGAGAGAAAGGCAGTTGATCATTCTGAGAAAATGCTTTGAGCGCTGTAGACAATTTTGCATCGCCCTAAACCCACGGAAGTGTGCTTTTGGAGTACCTTATGGGCTGTTGCTGGGTCATGTGGTTAGTTCGGTAGGAATTGCGACAGACCCCGAAAAGGTCAAAGTTATAATTGCCATGGGTCCACCACGCACTCCGAAAGAGGTTCATAGCTTTCTGTCTTCGGTTGGTTACTATCGTAGATTCATCAACGCCTTAGCAGAAAGAGCGTTGCCGCTTACAAATTTATTGTCCTTTAGCTGTTCGTTTGTATGGGGTGACCCTTGTAAGGTAGCATTCGAGGATGTGAAACAAGAGCTAGCAAGAGCGCCCGTTTTAAAAGCACCTAAAAGAGGTGAGGTGTTCTATATATTCTCAGCAGCCACCATGTATAGTATCAGCTGCTGTTTAGCCCAAATTTGGGAAGAGAAGTGGTACCACCCGATTGCTTTTGCTAGTCGGAAGCTGGGGGTATCCGAAATCAATTACACCTACATGGAGAAGCTGTGTCTAGCGATGGTCTTTGGGACCAAGAAGTTCAGGCATTACATTCTCTATGAGAAAGTCGTACTTTATACGAAGGCGGAGGGACTTCGACTATTGATGAATAAGTTACAGCCGCCTGATCGTTTAGCGAAGTGGTTGATCACTTTGCAGGAATTTGATTATGGGAGCCGAAAGAATCTGTGGCTGAAGGTAGTGACATGGAGTTGATATTTAAAATAGATACGGCATCTATTCCCTCCTGGTATGCTGCAATAACGCATTATTTATCAACGGGAGAGGCGGGATCCGAACTATCTAAGGCTGAGAAAAGGAAAATTAAGCAGCAAGCGTTAAAGTTTGCCTTGATCGCAGGTACATTATATCGGCAAGGGGTTGATGATATCTATCGCCGATGTGTGACGCCTGAGGAGGTGCCATTCATTTTGGAAGAGTGCCATGATTCTGCTTGCGGTGGCCATTTTGCTGGACGGCTTACAGCACAAAAGGCTTTAAGAGCAGGTTATTGGTGGCCTGCCATCTTCCAGGATGCGTTTGCGTATGTTAAGCGATGCGATATTTGCCAACGACATGATAGTCGAGAGAATAGGAAACGACCACTCACCCCTATTATGGCGATACTTCCATTTGAGAAGTGGGGAATAGACTTTGTGGGTCCTATTACTCCGTCATCGACTACGCAAAAGCGGTACATCATTGTAGCAACTGACTACTTCACAAAGTGGTCAGAAGCACGTGCAACAAGGAAAGATGATGCTAAAGAAACTGCTAGTTTCCTTTTAGAGCAGATAATATGCCGGTTTGGTCCACCGAAAGAATTAGTGTCGGACCGCGGAACTCATTTCCTGAATAAGGTGATCAAAGGTTTGACAGAGTTGTGGAACATCAAGCATAACAAGACAACCCCATATAATCCGCAAGCCAATGGGCAAGTTGAGAGCACCAACAAGCAGCTTGTGGGCATCCTGTCCAAAGTTGTGTCGGAAAAGAAACGGGATTGGGATAAAAAGTTATACGTGGCAGTGTGGGCTTATAATACGACTTTCAAACGAGCCACTGGCCATACCCCGTTCAAGTTAGTATATGGGGAGGAGTGTGTCTTGCCTCTAGAAATTGAGCTGTCGACTATTCGGTTTGCCATCAATCATTCTTTGAGCGATGAAGACGCTCTTTTTGAGCGCTTGACGACACTGGCACATTTAGATGAGCTTAAGCTGCAGAGCTTATTGCACCAAGAAGTGGCGAAGCGCCGAATGAAGAAGCTACACGACCTCAAAGCCAAGAAATACACCTTCAAGAAAGGACAGCTTGTTCTGTATTATGACGCACGACGTGAATTATTCCCAGGCAAGCTAGAACCCAAATGGGATGGGCCCTATAAGATCGTTAGAATAGGAAAGAATAAATCCACAGTTTTGTTAGCTGACCTTGAGGGGATAGAATTTAAAAATAAGGTTAATCTTAATAAGATTAAACCTTATTACTTCTGATTGTACTAATGCTATAACTGCCTTGCAGGTCTAGGCAAGATTGATCAAACATCTGCAAGGAAATCGTGATAGAGGTTGATGGGTCGTCTGATCCCTTATTTAGAACACCCATATTTGGAACAGAGGTATCATCAGGGAAAGCTCATTTGGTGGAGCAAAGGATACAAGGTGATTGAGCAAGAAGGCGGGACATTTATTTGGGAAATCAAGGTCTTCTGCCATCATTGCCTACAACTTTTGACGAGCATCCCTGTTGAATTCAATGATGATGGAGGGATGGAGCCTACAGTCCACCCGTTGAATATGCTGAATTTCGATTACCATAATTACGAGTAGAGTTCAGGATGGCAGGATATGTAAACCCTTTATGGACGTACACCTTGTACTTTGATGGGGCGTCCAGGGATGCATGCAAAAAAGGAAGTGTAGGAGTTGTCATCCGCGACCCCCGACGACGCATTGTCATGAAGTTAGCTGCTTCTCTCGGGGCGAATTTTACCAATAATATGGCAGAATACAAAGCCCTGATCATGGGTTTGAATATTGCGAAGAAGGGTGGTATCCGCCAGTTGTTGATAAAAGGGGACTCTCAGTTGGTTTTAAATCAACTCAATGGGACGTACATGGTGCGGAACCCGATCCTTTGTATGTACCATCACACTGCTATAGCCCTGCTAGACGAATTCGAGAGAGTGTCTTTTCAGCTGATTCCACGGAATTGGAATCAGTTTGCCGATTCATTGGCTAATCTTGCGTATGAAGAGGACCTCTTCTTTAATTGTGGCCCTTGTCACGATATATCTATTGATGGTGATACAGGACCTGGTCGTTTGTGGGGTATGCTTTCTGAACATGCCCTCTTTGGCAGACGATGGTTGATTTGGGTGATGCAAAGGGTAAGCGAGACTCATCTGCCTTTATTATCTCGGACCCATAGACTGATTCGACGACATGTGATGCGAACACCTCTTGCGATATACGCAGGAGGGATAGGTCATAATTTAATGCACCTAGTTTAGGGCTACAAGCCCTGTTCCCCTGGGAATAGTATGCTTTGATGTCTATCATGGTTGTTTCCAGGTGGATGTTCTGCATAGTATTGTTTGATTTCATTAGGCCAAGAGGGCCGATTCAGTTTTGTGGCAAAGTCATGTCTGATTTCATTAGGCCAAGAGGGCCATTTCCCTGTCTAGTGCGGGTGCGTTTAATTGGGTTTTTGTTTAGTGTTGTGCTGGACAGGTTTCGTGGTGCGTGGAATTTGGTGGAGCCTGGAGGAGCCTTTGCTGCGATGGAAGCTTCTTGTGGCCACTCCAGGTGATATTTCTCCTTTACGAGTACCTTTCTTTCCTGTTATATGTGTATTTGTACTTGTTGAGGGGATACTTTTTGTTGGGGACCGGCGACCAAGGCATGAAGTCCCAGGTTTAGGCTACGTATGTTTGAGGGAGGTCGGAGTAGTCATTGCCTCCTGTAAAGACATTGTTAGACATTGAAAGATCTGTTTTAGAAGGAAGTCCTAGTGGCTCTGTTCTGCTAACCTGCTAGGCAGCCGTTCTAGGAGTTCTTGTTAGTAGTGAGGCAGTTAGAGAAGCCTGCTAGAAGATAATAATAATGATGTCAAGAAATCCTGAATATCCTAAAAGATGAATATAAATACGAAGGTGTGTAAAAAGGGGTTCTAACCCCTATCAATGAAAAGAAAAGAAATGAAAATATATAAGCAGTTGATCATCGCCTTGCGAAGGCCTGGTAGGTTCCTGGGGACGAGTCAGACCCGGGGCCGATACCTTGTCTTCCTCGGGGTGGCTTCTTGCTGGAAAAATAATATCAAAACCAGGAAGGTTGGAGCGAAAATAAAAGTGAGCGTTAGAAAAGGATTAAGTGTCGCCTTGCGAGGGCTTGGTAGGTTCTTGGGTGCCGAGACAGGTCCTGAGGCCGATGCCCTGTCTTCCTTGGGTCACTACGCTCAGCTCCCTCCTTTTTACATGCCCAAGTATGTTCATCCAATCAAAACCCTCAAAGAAGAGATATACTGAAAGAAAATATCCTTTGCTCAGGCTATAGGAGTCCTCGCCTTGTAGGAGCTCCTAGTTGCGTTGTCTTTAGTTGGTCAGTAGTTCAGACTACCACTTAGGGCAACCTCTTTGGCAGTTCTTTTTAGTTTGGCTGTGTTGGAGTAGTTGGTTAGTGACTCACTTCGGATCTTCTATTAGATGATGCTAGGCCTATTCCTTGTGGATGTCATGCCTTGGTTCTGTCCAGGGGTAGGGGAAGCATTGTGCTGAGTTTTATTATATATTTGTTTTATATCAGTTTGATGCTTCTTTGGTTGTTTATGTGCAGATATGTTCGTGGATTCGACGGGCTGAGTCGCCCTATCCCGTGGTCGCCAATGAGAGCGGAATTTAGGAGACGGCAAGTGCTTAAAAATAGCTAAAAATTATGAATATCAAGGGAAAAATATTCACTGTCAAAGGCGGCGGCTCGATCTAGGACGATTTTAAGCGCCAAAGTGCTTTAAAGGCGCCCAAGCGACACTTGGTGATTTTTCATAATTTTTCAGACAGTCGTGCGGGTTGACACAAGCTACTGGCCAATGCGGGATGCTAAGCCGGACGCCCAGGATTTTTCAGAGCTCAATTCGGAGTCCGGACAGGAAAATGGCCAAGGAAACGGTCAAGATATGAAAAGGTGGACACTTGGGAGGCCAAATTTGAGCATGCCTTTTGAGTTTGGACCCCCCCCAAAAATTTTATGCACCTTATGAAGCAAAAAACGTGGAGAGAGAATGAAGAGGCATGAAAAAACGTGATCAACAGAGGGGCGCCATTTTTTTCGCCATGGATGGAGAGAGGGCATCATGGCTGCTGCAAACAACCCCCCCAATGGATTATGGGGCTTCATTCCCCTCTGTCTGTGGACTCTATCGCCGCCTCTCGCCCGAGAAATGGTGGTCTCTATGAAGAATTCTGATTTCAGTCTTTCTCTCTCCTCCCTCTCTCTCTTCTAAAGGCAAGTTCATGTGGGGAGAAGAAGGAAGAAGAAAGAATGATGGAGGCTTGTCCGGCATGGATCGGATTGCTCCACGGGCTGGAAATGGTGATTGGTGATTGTGCTGGACATGAAGTGCTGCTGATTTCCAAATCTACAGCCATGGACATGAAACCCGAAACACGCAAATAAGCGGTAATTTAAAATTTTCAAAGGAAATTTGAGCTTTTATGGCTTTTGATGGATGAAATGTTGTTCATGTGGGATAAAAACTGTTCATGTTGCTATTTTCTATGAGTTCTTGCTGGTCATAATCAGAGAATCAGAAAAATATGCATTTTGTGGTTCAAAATAATACATTAAAACACGTAAAACATGAAAAAACAAGGAAAAATGAGGGTTTTTGGCATAAAAATGGGGAAGTAAATAGGAACATCAACTAAACTTTCATTTTTCTGCAAGAAGGAACTAAGGGCCACAGCCCATAACCTGTTTTGAATTTTCAGTAATTAAATAATGCAGGAAAATAAGGGAAAATACAAGAAAATGGTGGAAAAACCCTAAAAAATAGGGAAAATTTACATTTTGGGTTCCGAAAAATAAGGATAAATAAGAGCAATGCTTGTGAATGTTTGTGGGGACTGAAGCATGAGGATTTTCCTCAGTTCAACCCCACCTTCTTGTTCTAGTGTGGGTTTTTCCGCTTTCTATACATAAAATGATGTCAAAATACCCTATAAACCTATCCAACGATGCACTATTTAAACGGGGAAAGGTAGAGGAGTTGAAATATGTCTAAATGCCGTGTGAAATGATGGAAAAGTTGCTGATTTCTATGCATAGCATTTAGGACGGAGGATAATTAAAATTAAGAGCTTAGTAGCACGAGAATCACCTCGGTGCTAAGCCCATGCAACGAAGCACAAAACGGTTAGAAAGAAAAACATGAAAAGAATGATTTGCACTTGTGCACGATACTGTTTTGCTAAATGTTTGAGCACTAGGCATCCACCTCTTTGCATGATCATTTAGAGGAAATTAAAAGTATCAGAGTTAGCTCCTGGACATGCATAGCAATTGTCTTCAGTAGGCCCTTGACCCACCGTTGAGAGCGTGAGGTTCCTATGCTGTAGGATAGACGAGGGTTATAGGGGACAGCAAGTGAGGAAATGGTACATTCCTGGATACGTTTATTTGGTACCTTGAGTGACGTTTGTGCGAAATGTCTAAATGTCGAGCGGCGCATCGAGGGGCAAATCCCCAAGGTGTAGGAGAGTCACAGAGGGTTGACGGCATTCAGCCGTAGGAGGAACCCCATGTGTATGTGATTCGAGCCTTTTGGCTATGTGAAAGGGACTCCCTCTGAGGAGCAATATTGGGTTAGGATCAGTTGGACTACAACGTATTACAAACGCAATGTTTAGGAAGGCAGAGATTTTGATAGACGCTCCTGGCCGCGAGGCCGAGGGGTTGTCTTGCGCATAGTGACGAGGTCCGGCTAGTGCATGAGCCAGTGCCGGCCCGTTTTTAGGTCCATCAATAGGTGAAGAGCTTAAGGCTAGCTGGAACAACAACTCTGACTAGGTGAAAGATGAGTGATTGATGGCTGTGAAGGGTTTAGCTTTTATAGCCTGCGAAGGCTGTTAGGTTGGCCTGACCGACCTACCATATGAGTCTCCACTAGTCGACTAGGGAATATTCCCTTTACCATCGGGCCCCTTTTAACTCCTTTACCCTGCAACTCGATGCAATGCGCCTTGAGTTGCTACCAGCTTAACCACTCCGTGTAACCCAAATATTAGACCCACGTCGGTCACCTTTTTGCCATCCGGTCACGTAGACCTCATCTGATATACAAGTCACGAATCAACCAATGTCGAGGCTCACATTTGGCTTCTCCTCATAGTGGGGGCCTTACAACTTTGAGCACCATAGATCATTGGTGGCACCTAATGAGGGTGGGGAATTTATAATATCTAACATTATTCTTGCAAAGTGTCTTTTGATGATGTGAACCAAGAGCTTGCCAAAGCACCTGTTTTAAAAGCACCGAAAAGGGGCGAAATGTTCTATATATTTTCAGCAGCAACTATGTATAGTATCAGCTACTGTTTGGCCCAAATTTGGGAGGAAAAGTGGTACCATCCGATAGCTTTTGCTAGTTGGAAGTTGGGCATATCGAAAATTAACTACATCTATATGGAGAAGTTGTGTCTTGCGATGGTATTTGCGACCAAAAAGTTCATGCACTACATTCTTTATGAGAGGGTGGTTTTTTATATGAAGGCGGAAGGGCTTCGATTGTTGTTGAATAAATTACAACCGCCTGACCGTTTAGCAAAGTGGTTAATCACTTTGCAAGAATTTGATTATGATATTCAGAGCAAGCCGTCGAAGCTTCAGGGTATTGTAGAGTGTCTTGTGGATTTCGGAGAGCCAAAAGAGGTTGTGGCTGAAGGAACTGACATGGAGACTTTGTTCAAGATTGATATGGCATCTATTCCCTCCTGGTGTGGTGCTATAACACACTATCTTTCTACGGGAGAGATTGGAGCTACTTTATCAAAATCGAAGAAGAGGAAGATTAAAAAGCAGGCATTAAAATTTTCCTTGATCGCAAGCACATTATATCAGCAGGGTCTTGATGATATTTATCGCCGATGTGTGATGCCTGACATTTGGGGAGTTTTGAGGTCTCAAAAATGCCTTTTACAATGTGGAGAGAGAGTGCTCTAGACCAATAAGAGCAAAGCCTCCGTAATGGAACTTCTATTTTTTTTAAAATAAAAAATCATTTTACAAAAACATATAAATATAATAATATTACGAATTTGTATTTCTATTATCTATTTTTAGTCTCTTATATTCGTGATTATGACATCTTTTGCATTAACGGCATAGAGTCTCGGCTACTTTTATTTAAGGATGTTTCTAGATTAATGATAATGACTGATGTAATCAAAATTCAAATTAGTGAAAAGCATGGCACTCAGTTTTTTTCCTCCTTTTTTTTATTCCTCTATTGTTTTTCCCTCCATTATGGTAGCCTAGTCCTCTCTCTCTCTCTCTCTCTCTCTCTCTCTCTCTCTCTCTCTCTCTCTCTCTCTCTCTCTCTCTCTCTGTGCATGTCTCCTCCTTGCGACCTGCACCATGACTTGTGATTTGTGAGCTGTGACTTGCACTACTGAGTGCTTTCTCACATGCTGCAATATGCATTATTGAGTGCGCCCATTTGTCCTCCTTGCAAGCTACATCGTCTGTGCTTCTTACAAGCTCCGAACTGCATCATCGATTGAGATGTCCTCCCGTCTCAGGTAGCAGTGCTGGGAGGTTGGGCAGAGGTGGTGGGAGCTCTAGACAATAGAAAGCAGCATCGACCGGTAGTTGGAACAATGGCCTGGAGCTAAAGACTGAACTAGGGAGGAATCAGCAGACAACATTGGCTGAGCCCAGAGCACGGACCTCAACTACAATGCTGAAAGAGCACGGACCTCAACACTCCGCAGTGAGATCCGGGAACGAACAGCCTTGTGAAAGAATTATCTTGTTGGAGCTTTCAAGCAGCCATGTACAGTCTCAATCAAGTTTACAGATGCAGAAACACGAAAGCACGCCTCCATTCGTAAAGAAAATGGTCTCTCCTCAACATTTCCTATCTTTCACAGTAGAGAGACAGTAACAGGGGAGGTGTGGATAGATCCATTGCTAGGCAAGAGAGTGGAGCACTTGGGTGTGAAAGTTGAACTTCTTGGGCAAATAGAGTTGTCTTTAGAAAGAGGTCATGTATACGACTTCATATCTTTGGGCATTGGAGGATCTGGCATTTCTGCTCTCGCTTTTCATGCTCTAAAACAGCCTGCCCAGCCTGGGGTCACATACATTCAGATTCGTAGTGTGCAGGATTTTTCTGTTCTTCCAAAGGGTTACACATTATCAAGCTTTGAGGCATTGTAGAAGGAAGGCTCCTGGAATGTGCAAGCTAGGACAGCATTTGTGGATATGCAGTTTCAGGAGGAGGTGAAAAGTGGGAAACTTTCTTCATTGAAGGTGGTCTCTCTAACATTCAACAGGTCTATCGAGGGGGCTTTTTCCCCGTGAGGCAACATGCCGCTTGAGCTCCATAACGTGGAGCTTCTAATCAGCCAAGATATCAAGGAGGCGAAGAAAGATTTCAAGAAGGATGCGGATAATGCCTTGAACCAAGAAACCCGCCGGCTCCATGAGAGGATCCGGCGACTGGAGGAGATGGTGAAGACACTCACGGAAGAGAAAAGGGATCTCAAAACCAGCCTGGACAAGCTACAAATGGAAGTGTCACATCTACGGGAGGCAAGAGAGGAAGTGGATTTCAAAGCAGACCTCCGAGAGGCTATGACAAAGGAATGCCGAGAGGACCTCCAGGTATGCATTAAAACCGAAGTTGATGCTTCGAGAGAGGGATGGGAGGAAAAAATCAAAGCAAACATGAAGGAAGAATTAGAAGGGAATAAGGAGGGGTGGATTGAGGTAGTGAAGAAGAACATTAAGAAGGAGGTCCAGGAAGAAAATAAAAAGGAGGAGGTAGTCCGGGATCAGGAGACCTTAGAGGAGGAGAGGCTCAGGAACGCGCATAGATTGAACGTGCGTATTACCGGGCTGCCCGAAGGGGCCTCTCCAGAGGAGGACGCACGCGGGCTATGCACCCGACTAGGGTACAGGAGCATGCCCTTTACTCAAGCATGGCGTGCAGGACGAGATACTACCAGGGTCAGAGCTCTGATATTACATA
The DNA here is from genome assembly GCF_053477565.2 of Lygodium microphyllum. Taxonomy (NCBI): domain Eukaryota; kingdom Viridiplantae; phylum Streptophyta; class Polypodiopsida; order Schizaeales; family Lygodiaceae; genus Lygodium; species Lygodium microphyllum. The sequence continues at coordinate 8,265,457 of NC_141162.1, read as the reverse complement.
TGAGCACACCAGAGGACAGAGCTGCTTTCTTTCGGAAGCGGATTTCGCTCCGAGGGATGACTGGGGCTCCCATCTTCATGGATGAGGACCTGACTCAGATGCAGATTGCACACAGACGAGCATGCATGCCACAAATACTCCAAGCACGTAGAGAAGGCCGTAAGGCCTTCTATCGAGATGGCCAGATTTTTATAGATGGATGCCCCACCAAATAGGGGGGCGTGGCCTATGAGACGGGGCAGAGGACTATACAGGAGACCCCGATATGTGTGGCAGTTTGGAACTGCAACGGCTCCCTATGGTCACGACCGGACAGACTTGAGGAGATTTTACCCGACCATGATGTTATATGCCTCACAGAGACACATGAGAGCCCAGAGAGAGGGCTCCCACGCATTACAGGATTTGAGTGGGTATCTGCATATCGGGCTACTACTAGGCAGAGCACATCTAGGGGCTCAAGAGGGGTGGCAGTTCTATTCCATCAGGGGATACAGAGACATATCCAGTTAGTGAGAGGAGATGAGGAGGCCAGTTACATATGGATCAAAGTGCAGATATCAGATGAGAGATGGATCTATATGGAAGTATGCTACTTTTCACCACGAGGGTCCAGATATGCTACTACACAGGGTGATATTGAGGCCAGAGATTCCCCCTCCCCTTATTCACAGCTCTCAGAGGACATTATTCTGTATTCTAGTTTGGGTGAGGTCTTCCTTATGGGGGACTTCAACGGGCGCACACAGAGCCGACAATGTGAGGGTTTTGATATGGAGCAGCCAGAGATCATGAGAGCATTAGACCCTGAGGAGTTGGGGATCAGTAGGGAGTCAGCAGATACTGGGCCAGACGCCACAGGGTATGGAGGGCATTTACTTGAGCTTGGTAGTAGACATCATCTCGTTATTTATAACGGGATGGCACGATGGCCATATTCAGGAGGTCTTACATGCTTCCCACATGGGGGGGGCGAGAGTACTATAGATTATCTACTTGGACCGATCGATGGGATGCATACTATCGAGTCCTTCGGCCTTGGGATACTTCCACTCGGTGCCGATCACACCTTTCTCAGTTTCTCACTCCTCACCTCATTACCATCACCACCTGCAGATATCATACCCCACATGCATACTACCATACACTTCACTCATGATCTCTCACATGTTTACTCATAGCATCTGGAGGAGCACATCACGTCACTTGATCCATACGCACCCCTTGATACACTGACCATTGATATCACACGCATTTTGCATGATTCTGCTACACTCAATTTTCCACATCACACATACACGCACCCCCCTGGGACCGGTACCATGCCACAGAACAGGTGGTATGATGATGAGTGCAGAGATCTACGTCGACAGCTATGCGATTTGGAGGTCAGAGGAGAGATCACACAGAGACAGGCGCAGAGACGCATGCACTGCTTGACCCGCCGTAAAAAGCGAGAATGGGAGGAGGAGAGATATTGGGATATATACCACCTTCTTATGAGCTGAGATTGTGCAGAGGCATGGAGGCAGATCAGAGAACCATGCTCACCCACAGCGATACATGACCCTGCAGTATGGCATGGATACACACAGAGTTTATATCATGTACCCGCACAGCCGCTGATATCCACACCATGTACACCGAGACCAGGTATTTCATCCTTTTTCACCACTAGTATGGTGAAACATGCTATCTCACGGTTACAGCATGGCCGCGCTTGAGACCAGTTTGATCTTCAGGCAGAGCATATTATATATGGCAGAGACAGATTGGCTCCACTCATTGCTCACCTCTTCAACCGTGCATTGTCTGAGGGGTTCCCTGACTCGTGGACAGAGCACACCATTGTACCTATCCACAAGTCAGGGGATCCTATGGATCCTAACACATATAGGACCATCATGATTGGGCCAGTTTTGTCCAAAATTTATGGCACGATGATGGAGGAGGAGCTCAGCACGCTGGCAGAGAGAGTGCATGCGCACACCCGGATAGGCAGGGTTCAAACGGGCATTTTCTACCATAGACCACATCTTCACTCTCCGTTGTCTGATCGACCAGACACAAGTGAAGAAACAGAGATTGTACTGTTGCTTTGTGGATTTCCGTAAATCCTTTGACATGGTTCTGAGAGAGAGGCTTTTTAGACGCCTACTTGATCTGGGGGTGGATGATGACATGATGTGGGGTATTTATGCACTATATGAGCGCGTTACTGGCAGAGTCAAATGTCCGAGAGGTATATCAGATCCCCTTGTGAGCACCATTGGTGTGAAGCAAGGATGCCCACTCTCACCGACTCTATTTGGGCTATATATTGATGAGATAGCAGAGTTTATTCAATAGCGAGCCGGTGGAGGTATAGATCTCAGTGGAGCCATAGTTCATATCTTACTATATGCAGATGACATTGTGTTGGTCTCAGACTCAGCTCAGGGATTATAGCAGCATTTATTAGCATTGGATGATTTTTACATACAGAGAGGCATGACAGTGAACCTTGGTAAAACCAAGGTTCTTATATTCCATACATCAGCCTAGATACGCAGACAGAGTATTTTCATGGCAGCAGGAGGGAGTATTGAGGTCACTGGATCATATGTATATTTGGGAGTCACCTTTACAGCAGCTTCAGGGACTTTCTCGATGACACAGGCAGCTCATGACCGCCTCACTAGAAGATACTCAGCATTGGCTCTTATGGAGCGACAGTGTCATCAGGCACATTTCCAGGAGCCCCGCACCAAGGGGTGGCTCTTTGATACTCTAGTCACTCTAGCACTGATGTATGGAGCAGCTATATGGGGGCCAGGCCTTGCCGATTATGTATGGACATTGATGGAGAGACCTTAGGTGATCGTGATATCTAGATTGATTCGCAGCAAGGCCTCAGTCCCACATGACATTGTGCGAGCAGAGCTTGCCACACCGCCCATGCTAGTCGAGGCATTATTTCAGACAGTTTGCTTCCTACACAGATTTCAGGATATGGACAGATATTGCATTGCATATAGAGCATATATGGCATCTCAGGAGATGGCTCGAGCGGGGGATACCACATCATGGTATGCACAGACTAGAGCTTGGTTTGACAGACATGGGCTGGACATTGATAGACTCCCACCTCTTCTATATGATACTCAGGCTCCCACTTACACCCTCTCTCTCTCTGAGAGGAACAGAGTCATCAGACAGGAGATACCGCATATTTATATACAGAGGACATGGGTCAGCCCTGCACAGCCATTGCCATCGAAGATGGCACATTATTATACACAGTTCTTGAGGATATCAGAGCAGGGATTCATAGAGATTCCAAGATATATGCAGATCTATATGCCACATCGATTGAGAGTTCTTATTGGACAGCTCAGGGTATCATCACATCAGCTTATGATTGAGAGTAGCAGAGCCAGTGGCATCCCGCGGGAGGAGAGGATATGCCCCCTTTGCAGATTAGAGGTGGAGAGTGAGGAGCATTTTGTTCTCAAATGCCTGGCATACTCAGAGTTGAGATCTAGATACACATTGAGCAGCTCACTTCAGGGATGTATGACTGATATGGATCAGAGTTCATTTGGCCGTTTTCTGGGAGAGGCATGGCACATCAGAGAGCAGAGCACATAGTGGGTCCCAGTCAGAGAGGGGCCCACCCAGACGACTATTACACAATTCTTTCAGACAGACAGAGTGAGAGCTACTGTACCAGCCTCTAGCCAGACCTCCGGGCTCACACTACAATAGGCTGAGGACCAACATACCCGACGTCGCACGAGGATCCGTGGGTTTCGGACCCCACAGCCACACCGACAGGAGATCCGGAGGATTATTAATCTACATCGACAGCAGACTGAGATCTGACGACACTCGACACATTGGATCTCAGATCTCCAGTTTGCTCTTTCTCCACCGCCGATGTACCACATCCTGCATCCAAGAGGGATCACCTGCTATTAGTGACTTCGACGACTGCTACTACATACCAGGATAGTATATCTCCCTGTATCTGTTACATATACACATCGCACCACTTTATCACAGCCGACAGTTGTTCCCCTATCATAGCCGACATTTGTTCCCCTTTTGTAGCCATTATCTGGAGTACCAAAGCTACATACGCACATACACATACACGATACTTATCACACTCACAGCACCGTATTTTCAATTTCCAGTTTTTAGCTTTTCATTCAGCACTTTTATTTTGGATAGCTGGACCTCATCAGTTGTATCACAGTTTGTCTCATAGGCCAATTTTAGTCTTTAGAAGACGTTAATATAACTTTCTTTCTTTCTTTCTTTCTCTCTCTTCTACCATGGATACAGAAATTCGACCTTCAACAAGGCATCCAAGCTCCCAAATCACATCTATATCAGTGTTTAACTTATTCCAAACTAATGGAAGATGGATTCCTACTATCATTAGCAAAGGTAGTTGGATCACCATGCAACCAGCAAAACATAGAAAAAGGCAAAGACATGAGAGCTCCTTTATCTCTGCTTGGAAGGGCAGAATCTGAGATTTTAATCTTGGAGCAAATAAGAATAGCATCAAAGAGGTACTAGTGCAACATGTGTTCATGCATAGAGAGCTGTGTTTGAAACCTGGATCTTCAAAGCTTCTAATGCATAGACCAAATTGCAAGAATTTTATTCTTAAAATTTTTCCTTTCTGAAACATGGTTTAGGTTTTTCCATTATAATATTTGTTTCTCTTGTAGATGTCTATCCCTCTAATCTTGAGGAATGGCAACCAGTGGAGTCTATTATTGATGTTATTGATGTTATACATGGTTCAATTGGAGAAGAAATGTATAGAGGCAGAAAGAAGACAGAGCTTGTAGAGAATGTAATATTCTTTTATGACCATTCTTATGTTATTCCTATGCGGCATTGCCAATGGGGATCAATAAACCTCCTTCCTTTGCCAGATTTTTCAAGCTTTGAGTGGCCTTTGCCAAGTCCAGCTACTAGCGAAGGCTATAGATGAAAGATATTTTCTGAGATCCAAAAAGCACTAAAATCTAATATCTCAAGTAGGCTAAGCAAAGTTACTTTGTTTATGCCTATTAATATATTTATTGATTTCTTCTTTAATATGGAGATAAGAATAACAAAAACCATGCTTTCAGTGAAGAGACTAACATATGATCATATAATACAATTTGTTGATGAATGATGGGATACAAGGATAGAAGGAAAAATTATATGTAAGATAGATCAAGACTCTATAGCTTGTAAATATATGATTGCTACTCAAAATTTTATCCTTAGCTTTTACTATAGTCGATGGCATTTTGTTGGTAGTAGTCTAGTTGCTTTAGACCAGAATCTTAATGATTTCAGCAAAGATCCTATAGTGGATCTTGATATTTAGTTCAACAAGGATATTATTGCAATCTTAAAGATCAGAAAATCATGTACACTACATCAAGTGAGGATGGATTTACAAAATGAAGACATTGAACTACCATGCTCCTTTGTATTCCAACTTGACAAGAAACAAGTAAGTTTTCACATCATATGATATCTACTTAGATGTATATCAAGATCTCACTTCCTAACTAACAAACATTTGTAATTTATTTTTTGCAGATATCAAAAAGGAGATAAAATAATATACATTGCAAGGACATTCAAGAAAATATATCTTTACTATCAATATAAAATATACGTACAAATTTTGTAGTAGATGTCTATTTGCCATCTCTATGAGATATACAAGGGCTGAAGGGCAAATTTCTATATATGAAGGCTTACAAGGCGATATGGCAAATCTATATCTTTTTTGGAGAACTATCCTTTCTAGGAGTCCTTTTGCCTTTCTCCGATGTCTTGGGTATAGAAGGTGTGGGTAAAGGTGTTGAAGTTGTGGCTTCACCTTCCGTGGTTATAGGCACTGCATCTCCTTCATGGTGCAAATCCCCACCAATCTCTATTGTTGCTTGTATACAATCAACCATTACATACTTCAAGAGCTTTGCTCTGACATACCAAACATTGGAGCCCCAAGAGAGACACAAAGGAAATAGGGTTTCTACTGCAAGAAAATGTATATTGTCATCATCAACAAGCTTTTTTATTAGGTTTTGTATGATCACAATGAAGAAAAGAACACCAGGCATAACAAATCTTCATGCAGCATCATGTAGATCTCCCACGGATTTTATAAAATCGATGATATTCTTCATAATCTCCATCAAAAGAACAATAAAACACCAAAGAAAGACACCATGTTTGCTTGGAAATACATCACATAGTATTCTTCTTTATTTTCTTCATAGTCCTTCTCTCTTCTCTCACATGTAGATACATTGTTTTCATGCATAAAATTGACTATCTCTCACTTCTCTCTCTCTCAATGATACTCTCTCAAATGTACATAATCTCCTCACTACAATAATCAATAATCACACATAATATTCCTCTCTTGGTCGTGGATACACCTTCCAAAAGGTATGTATGGTATGAAGGGGCACCAAAGACTTCATAGTATCCTGTGAGATTTGTCTTCTGTCATTGTCTTTTGTAACCTTCTGTGAATCTTGAGGAGTTACTTCTTCACTTCAATTAGCTTGGATAGAGCTTCCATTCATCCTTTTCTAAGACAAAAACATTTCCCAAAATATCCACACATCCATCATAACACTCAACAGAAACAACAGAACAGAACCACAGAGCAACAGAAGTACAGAACAACAGAGCTACAGAAGCTTACAGAACTTCATAGAAGATCAACAGAACCCATAAAAATCATAAAAACCAAAACAAAACCAATTCAATCTTTCATAAACCTCTTCACACAACTTCAATCATCTCTCAAAACATTCATTCAACCATCTCTACTACCAAAACAGAAACAAAACAGAAGAAAATCAAACCTTACAGAACCAAATATCCTCATCAAAAACCATAAAAAACCCTTCAAACTTATCCAAACCTTTCCAAACACTTCAAAATATATTCAAATTCAAACAATCAATCATAAAAAACAACATTTATCATCAAAAACAACAAAAAATCAGCCCAAAAACCAACATATTTCACACTCAACATATCCCCACACTTAGAAAAGGAAGCGTCCTCACGACCTCAAGAAAAAATGAATAAAAGCTCTAACCTCTTTCCTAAATAATCTTCAATCAGCACAATGTACCAGCTACGATCACGACCCCAACATCAGCTTCATAAAACCTATATAATATGTTTCAGCTTCCAAATCTTCAACTGCAACTTCATCTAGCTAATAAGCAACATCATCAATCTTCACAACTCCATCTTCATCAGCTCCTCATCCACAAAGAAAAACAAAAATACCCAATACAAAAAATACACATACACAAATATAATCTGAATGGCACAGCTCCTCAAAAATGTTGAAGAAAAAGAAGAAATTTCCATTAAAAAGAAGAGAGTGGATACAATGAAGAAAACCCTCCTACTAAGTAGGATGAAGGTATTTCTTCTTAAACTGCATACTAATTTTAAGACGGTCCAAGGATTTGTTTTCATCCACAAAGTGCTGAGGTACATTTTGGAGGAATTGTAGGCAACACATCCTTTCCAATAAAATGATGAATCTGGTAGGGAAGGCTTGTGCAAAATAATATAAGAGATCCATTTGAGCAACTGCTACATCCTCATTTGGATTAATCAGCATCTGGGGGATACCCTTGCAAGTATTCAAGTGTGACTGATGATGCATGAACGCAAGATACCAGCAAAAGTGTGCAGCAAGACGAACTGTGGTATCTCCAGAAGTACCATGTACCCTAGCAAAGTGTAGGTAAGAATTGGAACATGCTGCAGAAGAATCCCAGGACCCTGGAATGAGAGGCCAATTAAACACTAGACCTGTCACTGAATCATGTAATATCCACTATCTTCTACGAAGGATGTCACCATCATACCGTGGGGTATCCAACATTGTTTGGGGAGGAAGGTTAATGTAATCTGTCGAAGAGGGTAATGGAATGAAAGGAGAGCATTGTAATGGAGAATAGGACAGATCATAAAAAGAGGGTAATTGAAGGGATAAAGAAGGTGGAAAAGATGGAGAATACATCAAAAATGTATGAAGGGATTCTGTTGGAAAAACTGAAGGAACAGGAGGAACAATAGGTGGAATGTCAGAAGGAGTAGGAGATAATGTAGGATCAGCAATGAAAGAATATGTAGTGAACACTGGAATGTGAGGAAATCCTAAAGGGGTAAATGATAAGAGAGGAATATTATCAGGACTAGATGAAAGAAGAGAAACATATAATGGGAAATGATAAGACATTAGGGAATATGATAAAGGATCAGCAAGATCTAAAGGATAAATAAAACATCGGAAATTTAAATCCTAAAATAAAGACTCAATAAATAATGGGTTATCAGCAATGAAGCTCAACAATTGAGATTGAAGAGGGTGGATATCTGATTTATGAAAGACACTTCTGAGGCGGGGAGGTTCCAAAGCAACATCCTCCAAAGGTGGATGTCAAGCATATCCCTTGCACCAAGACGTCTGCTCATGATAAGTTCGTAAACTCTCTACTAACAGAAGCTCAACTGAATGTACATACATCACTGCCTGTAAGATGACATCTCCCACATAAACTTTTAAATCTTCCTCATCAAGGATCTGCAGATGGCCTATAAGATACATTAAAGAGAGTAATTGGACCTCATGGAAAATCAAGTCATCCACAAATCTGTCAAAAACAGCTCGTAAGATATCCGCAGGCTAGAGATTGGACCATCCATTCTCTGGAGGCTCTAAATCCACATTGCTCAAAGAGATATATAAGGCAAACCTCTGTTGATGATATTTCACCCAAAAGGATGGAGGAGGTGACACCAACTCAGTATAACGGACAAAATCATTCTGCACACAATCCATTCGCTGCTAAAGGCGATCAACCCTAGTTGAGAACCCATCACAGAGCTTAGCCTTATGTTGCAACTGATTAAGCTCCTCTTGGGATGACACAACAGAAGATACATGAGCAGGAGGGGAAACAGAAATAACATCCACCTTCTGATTAAGTTCTTCAATGAGTTTTTGTTGGGACTCTACAGTGTCCTTAGATTACTGGAACTGACCCTCACTGGTAGCAAGCTTACTAGACAAAGTGACCATCTCTGCAAGGGCAGAATTCTTCTCAAGCATCAAAGATGCATTCTCCTCCTCTAGTTTAACAACCTTAGCTTCTAGCTCCTGAATAGTGACCTTCTGTGAATCCATTAAGGCTGTGGAAGTAGTCATCTGATTGTGGATATCACTAAGGGTAGCCCTTTCTGAAGACAGATCCTCCAATGCCTTACTCAATTGACTAGTGAGGGAATCCACCTTGTCTTGCATGGAAGTGTAAACATTAGTACATAGTGTCTAAAGACAGGAAGTATGGGAAGTTTCTAGAGTAGACTGGACATTGGAAACCATCTGTGGAAGCATGGGTCCACAGCTAAAATGGTTTGTAATTGTAACGTGTCCACTAGAGTCATCTAGGACACGTCTTAGCAGTCCATCGGGAAGAATGTTTAGAAAACTTCGCCCGGCACTCCCATGGAATGTTACAGGTTTTGCAATCTAGGTCTTTCCGCGTCTGCCACGTAGCGGAAGTATCCTGGCCGTTTCCCACTTAGGATCGACCGGAATTAGTGTTTTCCTGTTTGGTCATTAGCTAACAGCAACTAGCGTCAGACCCGAGCGAACTACTTTACGCAGAAGCGCCAGGTCCGAAGCGGATTCACGCTGCACTTGGTTCAAGGAGAATGGGAAACGAGAGGGATGCAAGGCTCAACCTCTCTGCCATAAGGCATAGTCCCATTCCGTTCCCCTAAAACAGCGTAAATTGGGTAGGATGTACCTCTAGGTCATCGTTCTCGTTATTCGCTTTGATGACGATGATCATCCTGTTGTTTTTCAAGATTTTTGAGAAAAGTTCCCGGCTAACCGGGACCACCCATCCATAGGACGGACCCATGGTCCATCCTCCGCACTTTCCTCGGTTGTTTTAGTTATGTAATTACCTAACACATTAATTTGACATATAACAAACAGCTTCCTTGATTAATCCCGTTAAGCACTGGTTCCTTCACGTAATCTTATCACGTGACATAGAAAAACAATATCAAACAACTTCTTTTATATCATCATTTATCTTTGAAATACAAGGAGTTTCTGCCCGTAGGCTTGTCCATAATCCGCCCGAAGGCTTATCCAGTAATCCGCTAGGGATCACTATTCCAAGCTTCTGCCCGTAGACTAGTATGCGGGCCTCGAGATCCAATCCCGAGTCACGTTAGCCTCTTGTGCAGGACCCGGAAGGCGAGGGATTTACGGCCAGAGCCCCCCCTAGCACCCAAGCGTCCTCCTGCTCCAAGTAGAGCTCAACGGAAAGACCTCTCACGGCGGGTTCGGTCCACGTTCCCGGCATGGTCAACAACCCCCTTGGTTAGGGTCAGGCAGGCAGTCGGGGGTAACTTAAGCTGCCTCTCCCTTCAGGCCTTCAACCTGAAGCATTTATATATCTTTCCATCCTTTAGTTCCTTGAGCAAACAATGCAAACAGTGCTTTCTAAACTGTTACAAGCACAATCAATTCCAGTGGTTGTCTATTTGGCAAACTGTTAAGGAGTGAATCCTTCTCTCCGTATGCATCCAGCATTCGATCCGGAATCAATTGCAACTTGGCAAGATTCCTATTGTCCTTGGGTTAGGGTCATACCCTGTTAACCCAACTTAACCAATGCCTTAGGTTTTGTTAATAGTAAATCCCGGCGGCCATGTCGCTTTAATTTATTGATTAATCATTTGTGTCCGAGCAACTACCTAACTTCCCTTAACTTGGCAAATTTTCCCTAATGAGGGCGATGTAACAGGATGACTAACCATCCCCTTGCAAGTTAAACTTGCGCAAGAACCTGCCAACCTCATTCCAAGGATTGGCGAAACTTTCTTGTGATCGAACCACAAGGCTATGCGACGTTGCAACTTGTTGCACAAGTGTCGCCTCCACTCCAAGAGATCATTTCACTTTTGAATGGTGTTTTCTGGTCAAGAATTATGATTAGACTCGAAGTAGGGTTTAGGGCGTCTTCTCACTCACCCAATCCTAATTGCACTAGACCGACAACGTTCGGTCCTAGGGATTCCAACTCAAACCAAGTTCTAGCACTAGGTCGAATGGTCCTTAGGGTAGAAACCCTAGATCATTATTTGCGTGCGTGTCCCATCGGCTCAATTTCTCCGGGAAGGTGGGTAGGACCTTTGGGTTTGAGGACTTCGACTTGGTGTCCAAGTACGTTACTTGGCTATATCTCTAACGTGCCAAGTCCTAGCTAGTACTTGAGGTTTTTATTGAATCGGCTAGCTACGTCTATACGAAACCCTAGCAATCGTGATACTACAAATGACTTGGGTAAATTGACCTACTTGTCTTTGACAAGGACAATTCTTTCCTAGAGATGATATACTTTATCTAAAGTAGGAAAATAGTTGCAAAATGTTACAATACATGTAAACCTGTAATTCATTACTTTCACATACCATAAGATCTGCAATAGCCCTATCCCTTCCTTTTAGTTAAAGTCAAAAGGCAAGATAATTTGAAGAGTAACCTACATAGGGCTTCTAGGATTTAGGTCAAGGGATAACACCTACAACCTTGTGTCTAAGTATTTGCATTTCATGCTTTTATAAGCCATGCAATCATTCCTAAATGTTACGTGATGAAATGAAGTTTGCGAAAGTAAAAGTGTGACCCTTAGATACAACAACATCGTGAGTGAAGTTCATGCAATACTAAGGCAAGAGTCGATTTAATCAATTTGCAAGCATCATTTTCCATGCAACTTATAAGATCGGGGTTCTTTATCATGCCGTGAAACAGAAGTTAATAAATCCCTCACGCGAATCATGACGAAGGGAGTTATTGACTAAATGCAAAAGCACTCCTTTCCTACATGACCAATGCACTTTAACAATAATCCTAGGCCATATGTGGCTTCCACTTTGAAGATGCATGACGAGAGAGTTTGCAACTAAGTTCACAAGGAGAATAAGTGCTTTTCATTCATAACTTTGTAGATGCATGATATGCACGGAATCCTTTATCTATATTTTTTCGAATGTACTATTATCACTACCCATGAATTAATGATAACATAGTATGAATTTCCCTATGGAGTTAAGCGTATTTAAAACATCTCTTCATGTGGAAATATATTTACGGAACCTGGATTTGTGGATCCGCGGTGATATCCACGTGTAGGTCCGGGGAAGAACCTCCCGCAGGTGCGCCTTGTGTCTTCTTGGGCGCCATCGTTGATGACTCTAACTCCGCAGATTCCTTCTATCCTTGGCAAAACAACCTCCACGTCTATCCGCTTCTCCCTTATACCGGAATACCCGTCACAAGGTGTGGGATTTTAAGCTCACTGGTTAAAGACCGCGTGCACAGGGCTTAGGGCCTTCCCTTTAGAAGCTTCTAGGAAGCTTCTATCCTTTACAGAAAACGTGGGTGGGAGAAGTAATGATTGGGGGGAAATTTTACGATGGCAGGGGGAAAAAGGAATTGTGAAAACGACCCCCGTGATCGTGGCGGTAGCCTGGCGGAAACTGTGCAGCATGGCCTCGTTCATCAACGCGTCGACCTATCCCTCCTCGGATGCAGCACGATGACTGCCGGCCTGAGTAGGCGGCGACCCCAGGTCCCACTTCGCAATCCTCCTTTCCTCCTCTGCACGGCGACGAGTTGTCAGAGCCTCCTCCTCCTCAGCACGGCGACTAGTATCCTCTCCCCTCCTCTGCACGTAGGCGGTTGTTTATATAGGCATGGGGGGGGGAGAGAAGGGCTCCACCACGTGGCCCTTGCATGGGTTCCCCCCCTCCCATGCAGCCCACGACTCTTCCTTGACCCATTCCCCCACACTCCCTCTTCTCCAGCCGTGCATTGGCTGGGGAAAAGGGATAAAAATAAAAAAATTTGCTTTAATAATAACTATTTTGCCCCTCCCAAGAGGGTGTTTATGTGGGAATTTCGGTTTTGAACCCTCGGCTTGCTTTGCCAATGCGAATGGTCTCGATTTCTCACGTGCAGGTTACACATTATACTACCGGTAAATCCAATATGTGGGATAACCTTTGCACAAGGTTTACGCAGTGTGCGGGAAGTCAATATTCACGGGTGGGAATATTACATTCTCTCCCCCTTAGAAGAATCGAGATGTCCTCATCTCGAGATAAACTGGGGATATTGAAGATTGAGAGAATTTTCATCCATCCAGGTAGCATCCTCTTCGGCTTTACACTAGACGAGGCATTCCTTCAAGGTTCTAGATCTTAACTGTCTCTCCCTGACATCTAAAATCTTTTCCGGTCTTAGTTCAAGGACTCCTTGACTAGGCATTACAATTTGTTGGTCATCGAGTACATGATTAGGGTTGGGCACATATTTTTTTAAGAGACTAATATGGAATACATTGTGAACTTTTAGGTTATCTGGAAGTTGCAATTTATAAGAATTGGGTCCCAGGCATTTGAGGATTTTATACGGCCCACAATACCTTGGACTTAGCTTCTTGCATTCCCCTAGAGATAGAGAACTCCTTTTCGGGGGTACACGAATGAAGACCATGTCTCCTTCTCCGAAGATCCTCTCTTGGCGTTTCAAATCCGCATATGCCTTTTGTCTATCTTTGGCTGCTTGTATGTCTTGTCTTATTGACCTTATTTGGTCATCCATGTCTTCCAACATTTGTCTTGAAGCCTCAACTCTTAGGGTTGGATCAGAAAAGTTTAGGGGACTTCGACAATCATGACCATACAATGCCTGGAAAAGGGTCATTTGGATGCTGTGCTGGTAAGAAGCATTGTAGGAAAATTCTACTAACGGCAAGTATTGAATCCACCTCTTCGGCTCTCGACAGCAGTAAGCCCTAAGCATATCCTCATTGATTTGATTTACTCGCTCTGTTTGTCCATCTGTTTGGGGATGGTAGGCGGTGCTAAAACAGAGTTGAGTTCCAATAGCTTCAAAGATAGCTCTCCAGAAGTGTGAAGTGAAAAGAGAATCTCGATCGCTAATGATCCTTCTAGGTAACCCATGTAGCTTGAATATCTCCTTGATAAACACTCTTGCAATGTCGGAGGCTTTATAGTTTGTCTTTACTGGAATCAGGTGTGCAACCTTAGTAAGCATGTCAACTACAACCATAATGGAGTTGTATCCTCCCTGGACTTGGGGTAAGCCCACCACAAAATCCATACTGATGAATTCCCATTTCATTTGGGGAATGTCAAGTGGTTGCAATTTTCCTGGCATCATGACATGTTCAGCCTTGATACGTTGGCAAGATAAACATTCAGTGACATATTTGAGAACGTCACCTTTGAGCCTCTCCCAATGGTAGCTCTTCCTAACTGCATTAAGAGTTCTTGCATAGCCAGGATGTCCTGCGAAAGGGGAATCGTGAGCTTTCCATAATATCTTCCGCTTAAGTGACTGGCTTGTTGGTATACATAGCCTTGTTCTGTAGTAGACAAGTCCATTATCAATGGAAAATTCCCGATACTTAGCTTGTGACTTCAGATTCTGCTCCTTGGTAGATATTTCTTTTATCATGGTTTGGTAGGCCAAATCATGGCATGCTTCCTTTCTAGCTAGCTCGAGTATAGGGTTGCTTGGCATAGATACCTTTGTAGCCAGAGATCTGGCCGTTGATGGATTCTGCAAGATTAGGGAATTTAGGAATGCCTTGCGACTTAGTGCATCGGCAACTACATTCTCTTTCCCTGGTCGATACTTGATTTCAAAATCATACTCCTCCAATACTTCAATCCATCAACGTTGCCTTATGTTGAGCTCGTTCTGGGTAAAAATCCATTTGAGACTCTTATGATCGGTTACTAGAGTAAACTTGTTACCCAACAGGTAATGTCTCCAAAGCTTTAGAGCATGGATGACAGCTAATAACTCCAGATCATGCGTGGCATAATTCTTTTCATGATTCTTCAATTTCCTTGAAGAATATGCTACTGGATGACCTTCCTGCATAAGTACACACCCCAAGGCAAGAATGCTGGCATCAGTTACTACCTCGAACTCCTTATTGAGGTCAGGAAGTTTTAGAATAGGTGCTGATACCAAACATTGCTTCAATTGGTCGAAGCTATTTTGCTTGGGAGTTGACCATGTAATAGAAGTCTGCTTCTTTAGTAAGTCGGTAAGAGGTGCTGCAATCAAAGCATAGTTTTTGATAAAGACCCTATACCATCCCGTCAAGCCAAGAAAACTACGTATTTCTTTGACGGATACTGGTATTGGCCATTCAAGCACATCTCTGACTTTGGTTGGGTCTACTGATATTCCTTCTGATGATACTATGAATCCTAGATAATCAATCTGACGTTTGAAGAATGCACACTTCTTCATTTTTGCATACAGCTTATGAGACCTCATTGTTTCAAGGACAATCCGAAGTTGAGGTTCATGATCTTCTTCCTGTTTAGAATAAACTAAAGTGTCATCTAAGAAGACAAGCACGAAATCATCAAGATATGGTCTAAAAATATCCTGCATTAATCTATTGAAGGTGGCAGGTGCATTTGTAAGCCCAAATGACATAACCAAGAACTCAAAGTGCCCATATCTTGTATTGAAGGCCATTTTTGGAATATCTTCATCCTTGATCCTGATTTGATAGTAACCTGACCTGAGATCAATTTTGGAGAATATCTTTGCACCTTGAAGGCGATCAAGAAGCTCATCTATTCTAGGAATAGGATACTTGTTCTTGACTGTTGATTGATTCAACCCACGGTAATCAATACATAGTCGAAGTGTCCCATCTTTCTTTTTTTGGAATAGTACTGGAGCTCCCCATGGTGAGTTGCTAGGCCGGATGTAACCCTGATCTAACAGTTGCTTGAGTTGTTCCTTCAACTCTATAGCTTCTGGTATGGACATTCTATAAGGTCTCTTTGCAATTGGCGCAGCTCCAGGCATTAGCCTTATTTCATGATCGACTTCTCTTGGAGGTGGAAGTTCAGTTAATTCCTCAGGGAATACGTCAGCGTATTCCTTTAGCCAAGAGGGTCCCTCATGAAACTCTTGCCTTTGATCTAATTTGTTGAGTTTGATCAGGTAAACAGGTAATCCTTTTCTAACCCCTTTTATGATCCGCGATACTTTGGCTAACTGGATTCTTGGCACTCCCGCTTCACCTTGAGTCGTAACAAACTCTCTTTCAGAGTTTCGAAAGGAAACTTGACCCTTTCCACAGTGGATGTGAGCGTCATTAGGCTTAAGCCAATCCATCCCGAGTAGACACTCATGGATACCTAAATTCATGACTCTGAATTTGACTGAGGTTTTCTTTCCTCCCATATAGAACTCCTCCTTAGCAGTTTGCCTGGTACAAGTTACCTCACGACCATTTGCCAATTCCACAAGTAGGGTGGGAGCTTCTACTGTGGCTATTCCTAATCTCTTAGCACACGCTGGTGAGATAAAGGAATGTGTACTGCCACAATCAATCAAGGTTTTGAAACCTTTACCTTGATAGTCCGACGGTGTTTGAATCACCGAGAACTGGCGATTCGGCCCCTTCTTGTGTAAAGCGGCATGGACTGTCGCTCTTTCGAATTCCGCTTCCATAGTCGGATCTTCCTCTCCTTCTGCTTCACATCTTTGCCTATTGGTAATGCAGGCAGTTCTCCCTCTTCCACGGGTGGCGGCTCCTTGACCGCGGCCCGCACCTTGACGGTGACTCTCGCTGAGCTTGGGACATTGCCTTTTGAAGTGACCGAGTTCGTTGCAGTGGAAACATCGAAGGTTTCGGCCATTACTGTGAGTAGGAACAAAGTTATTGACGTTATTTGTCCTTGCCTTCTTCCTTTGTCCCTGATTGTGGCCTTGAACTCTCTTAACTTGGGGTCTGAATGCTCCTCTGTTCGGGTCGCTATAAGACCAATTCTTAATACCCCTTGGTTTAGCTTGCAATTCTTGAATTATAGGTGCCGCTCGAATGAGTGCATCCTGAAGATCTGATGGTCGCATAGATTCGAGACGAGTATTTACAGGTGGATTTAAGCCCGCGCAAAATTTGGACACCTGCTGCGTCGTGTCCATTTGTGGCGCATACTTTAAGAGTGAGACAAATTTAGAGTAGTAAGCGTCAAGGGTGAGTCCTAACTGTTTTAGCTCATAGAACTCATTCATTTTCTGTGTACGATATGCAGGTGGCAAATATCTCCCTTGCACGGCCTGCTTTAACTTCTCCCAAGTAACGGACCCCTCTGAAGTCCCTTGATCCCTGCACCATTGTTTCCACCATAATCTAGCTTCACCGGTGAGTTTTAATTTGGCGAGCATGGCCTGATTGGTAGGTGCAGTACCAACTGCTTCGAAGTAATCCTCCATAGATTCAATCCAAATTTCAGCATCAGACTGGACGAATCTGCCTTTCCCGTCAAACTCGGGTGGCTTTATCTGTTTGAGGAGGAACTTCTTCTCCTGGATCACAGCGGTACTTGATGTAGGGGGCGAATTTGGAACCTGTACCTGGGGTTGTGCCTGAGTAAAAATTTTCTTAACATTATTGTATGATAATTGACATTAACTTATCTTTAGTTCAGCTATCTAGTAAATCATGAAGCTACTTAACTTTTCGTAACAACCCTGATGCACACTCGGATATTGATAAAGGAAGTCCTTATTTATATTTACATGGGCGTAGCCTTATACAACATCTCGTGTGATGATAATCCAATCATTACATTTAGTTTGGGGAGAACAACATTGTATTGGATTTGTCTACAGGAACTGTGTAATAGTAGGGTTTTGGGTCATGGATCTTTAGGAATCGATAATTCATCAGAAGTTCAGGATATCCTTTCCGCTGGAATCCATACTTCCCATGGCGGCCCAACACCTTAATCCTGTCGGCTGGGATTACACGGGTTACTTCCTCATATACATATGAGTTCAATTCAACCCTCCGACCTTGAATATGCAAAGTCGAATTTACGTGAGCTTCCACAAAAATGAACAGCTTCACGACTTTCAAATCTTCCAACCACTTGATCCTCTTTAGGTTGGTTTGTAGATAAGCGAACCGGTGGGCAGTTATGTAGTAGATTCCTGAAGACCCAGTCCATCTTCGTTCTATATATAAAGGTGAGGGATTATAAATCTGCTCCAGGATGTTCATCATTTCAACTCTCTGCCTATAATGCGGAGAATGCATTGCAGTCATAAACATGATCCGGAACACCAAAAACTTGTTCCACGCTTCATAGTTCTGCAAGACAGTATTGAAGATGAGGAAATGTTTGGACAGCAACAATTTCTTTACTTCACTTTATTGAGATCTCACGAAAACAATTCCGTTGTTGGTCGGCTCTCATACCAACTGTAACGTGTCCACTAGAGTCATCTAGGACACGTCTTAGCAGTCCATCGGGAAGAATGTTTAGAAAACTTCGCCCGGCACTCCCATGGAATGTTACGGGTTTTGCAATCTAGGTCTTTCCGCGTCTGCCACGTAGCGGAAGTATCCTGGCCGTTTCCCACTTAGGATCGACCGGAATTAGTGTTTTCCTATTTGGTCATTAGCTAACAGCAACTAGCGTCAGACCCGAGCGAACTACTTTACGCAGAAGCGCCAGGTCCGAAGCGGATTCACGCTGCACTTGGTTCAAGGAGAATGGGAAACGAGAGGGATGCAAGGCTCAACCTCTCTGCCATAAGGCATAGTCCCATTCCGTTCCCCTAAAACAGCGTAAATCGGGTACAATGTACCTCTAGGTCATCGTTCTCGTTATTCGCTTTGATGACGATGATCATCCTGTTGTTTTTCAAGATTTTTGAGAAAAGCTCCTGGCTAACCGGGACCACCCATCCATAGGACGGACCCATGGTCCATCCTCCGCACTTTCCTCGGTTGTTTTAGTTATGTAATTACCTAACACATTAATTTGACATATAACAAACAGCTTCCTTGATTAATCCCGTTAAGCACTAGTTCCTTCACGTAATCTTATCATGTGACATAGAAAAACAATATCAAACAACTTCTTTTATATCATCATTTATCTTTGAAATACAAGGAGTTTCTGCCCAAAGCCTTGTCCATAATCCGCCCGAAGGCTTATCCAGTAATCCGCTAGGGATCACTATTCCAAGCTTCTGCCCGTAGACTAGTATGCGGGCCTCGAGATCCAATCCCGAGTCACGTTAGCCTCTTGTGCAGGACCCGGAAGGCGAGGGATTTACGGCCAGAGCCCCCCCTGGCACCCAAGCGTCCTCCTGCTCCAAGTAGAGCTCAACGGAAAGACCTCTCGCGGCGGGTTCGGTCCACGTTCCCGGCACGGTCAACAACCCCCTTGGTTAGGGTCAGGCAGGCAGTCGGGGGTAACTGAAGCTGCCTCTCCCTTCAGGCCTTCAACCTGAAGCATTTATATATCTTTCCATCCTTTAGTTCCTTGAGCAAACAATGCAAACAGTGCTTTCTAAACTATTACAAGCACAATCAATTCCAGTGGTTGTCTATTTGGCAAACTGTTAAGGAGTGAATCCTTCTCTCCATATGCATCCAGCATTCGATCCGGAATCAATTGCAACTTGGCAAGATTCCTATTGTCCTTGGGTTAGGGTCATACCCTGTTAACCCAACTTAACCAATGCCTTAGGTTTTGTTCATAGTAAATCCCGGTGGCCATGTCGCTTTAATTTATTGATTAATCATTTGCGTCCGAGCAACTAGCTAACTTCCCTTAACTTGGCAAATTTTCCCTAATGAGGGCGATGTAACAGGATGACTAACCATCCCCTTGCAAGTTAAACTTGCGCAAGAACCTGCCAACCTCATTCCAAGGATTGGCGAAACTTTCTTGTGATCGAACCACAAGGCTATGCGACGTTGCAACTTGTTGCACAAGTGTCGCCTCCACTCCAAGAGATCATTTCACTTTTGAATGGTGTTTTCTGGTCAAGAATTATGATTAGACTCGAAGTAGGGTTTAGGGCGTCTTCTCACTCACCCAATCCTAATTGCACTAGACCGACAACGTTCGGTCCTAGGGATTCCAACTCAAACCAAGTCCTAGCACTAGGTCGAATGGTCCGTAGGGTAGAAACCCTAGATCATTATTTGCGTGCGTGTCCCATTGGCTCAATTTCTCCGGGAAGGTGGGTAGGACCTTTGGGTTTGAGGACTTCGACTTGGTGTCCAAGTATGTTACTTGGCTATATCTCTAACGTGCCAAGTCCTAACTAGTACTTGAGGTTTTTATTGAATCGGCTAGCTACGTCTATACGAAACCCTAGCAATCGTGATACTACAAATGACTTGGGTAAATTGACCTACTTGTCTTTGACAAGGACAATTCTTTCCTAGAGATGATATACTTTATCTAAAGTAGGAAAATAGTTGCAAAATGTTACAATACATGTAAACCTGTAATTCATTACTTTCACATACCATAAGATCTGCAATAGCCCTATCCCTTCCTTTTAGTTAAAGTCAAAAGGCAAGATAATTTGAAGAGTAACCTACATAGGGCTTCTAGGATTTAGGTCAAGGGATAACACCTACAACCTTGTGTCTAAGTATTTGCATTTCATGCTTTTATAAGCCATGCAATCATTCCTAAATGTTACGTGATGAAATGAAGTTTGCGAAAGTAAAAGTGCGACCCTTAGATACAACAACATCATGAGTGAAGTTCATGCAATACTAAGGCAAGAGTCGATTTAATCAATAATTTGCAAGCATCATTTTCCATGCAACTTATAAGATCGGGGTTCTTTATCATGCCGTGAAACAGAAGTTAATAAATCCCTCATGCGAATTATGACGAAGGGAGTTATTGACTAAATGCAAAAGCACTCCTTTCCTACATGACCAATGCACTTTAACAATAATCCTAGGCCATATGTGGCTTCCACTTTGAAGATGCATGACGAGAGAGTTTGCAACTAAGTTCACAAGGAGAATAAGTGCTTTTCATTCATAACTTTGTAGATGCATGATATGCACAGAATCCTTTATCTATATTTTTTCGAATGTACTATTATCACTACCCATGAATTAATGATAACGTAGTATGAATTTCCCTATGGAGTTAAGCGTATTTAAAACATCTCTTCATGTGGAAATATATTTACGGAACCTGGATTTGTGGATCCGCGGTGATATCCACGTGTAGGTCCGGGGAAGAACCTCCCGCAGGTGCGCCTTGTGTCTTCTTGGGCGCCATCGTTGATGACTCTAACTTCGCGGATTCCTTCTATCCTTGGCAAACCAACCTCCACGTCTATCCGCTTCTCCCTTATACCGGAATACCCGTCACAAGGTGTGGGATTTTAAGCTCACTGGTTAAAGACCGCGTGCACAGGGCTTAGGGCCTTCCCTTTAGAAGCTTCTAGGAAGCTTCTATCCTTTACAGAAAACGTGGGTGGGAGAAGTAATGATTGGGGGGAAATTTTACGATGGCAGGGGGAAAAAGGAATTGTGAAAACGACCCCCATGATCGTGGCAGCAGCCTGGCGGAAACTGTGCAGCACGGCCTCGTTCATCAACGCGTCGACCTATCCCTCCTCGGATGCAGCACGATGATTGCCGGCCTGAGTAGGCGGCGACCCCAGGCCCCACTTCGCAATCCTCCTTTCCTCCTCTGCACGGCGACGAGTTGTCAGAGCCTCCTCCTCCTCAGCACGGCGACTAGTATCCTCTCCCCTCCTCTGCACGTAGGCGGTTGTTTATATAGGCATGGGGGGGGGAGAGAAGGGCTCCACCACGTGGCCCTTGCATGGGTTCCCCCCCTCCCATGCAGCCCACGACTCTTCCTTGACCCATTCCCCCACACTCCCTCTTCTCCAGCCGTGCATTGGCTGGGGAAAAGGGATAAAAATAAAAAAATTTGCTTTAATAATAACTATTTTGCCCCTCCTAAGAGGGTGTTTACGCGGGAATTTCGGTTTTGAACCCTCGGCTTGCTTTGCCAATGCGAATGGTCTCGATTTCTCACGTGCAGGTTACACATTATACTGCCGGTAAATCCAATATGTGGGATAACCTTTGCACAAGGTTTACGCAGTGTGCGGGAAGTCAATATTCACGGGTGGGAATATTACAGTAATGATGAAGGGATCTGTGAATCTAATTTTCCTTCCTTTTGAGCGGCAAATAGATTGGTACAAGAAAGGAATGAAGAAAGGGCACTACCCGACACAGCAAGAGTGGATGTTTGTACCAGTGGATGTTGGACAGAAGGATTGGAAAGTCCCTTTGTGCGAAGACGTTTCTTTCTAGAAAAAATAACAAGCGACTCCTCATCTTGTGAATTAAGTTGCATAGGCGTAGGAGAAGAAACTGATACTGTAGACTGCACTGGTAAAGGAGCTGGATCTAGCATTGGAACACCACCAGGAGGAGGTGCAAAAGTAAGGATCCTCTGTAGGAAGGCACCATAAGAAACAATACTATTTTGACCCTTCCTGACATGTTGGAAATGCTGATCCATCTTAGATAACAAGAAACTTGCCCAGTTGAATTTAGCTCCCTCCAGAATCTTCACAGAAGCTGTGAATAATTCTTTTGACAGGTATTTGGATGCAGCCTTTCCTGACATGAACCGGTCTTGTAGGAACTGGCATAACTGCTTCCAAACTGGAGAAGAAATGTGGGCAACAGACACCCCTGAGCTATTAATCAGCTGGTTAAGGAGCAAGGGGGTGGAAGTTTCCTTCTTCATCAGTGTGACTATCTCCTCAGCCGTCAGTAGAAAGCTGGTTACCACTGGGCGAAAAGGAAGCAGATAAGGGCAAACATAATGCTTCACTGATATTGGCTACTGATAAACAGAATGTCCGGTTGTAAGCTAGGCCAGACTAGTTTTTCTAAGAAGCGAGGAAAGAATAACACAGTTTCTCATCCACAGGTGGTAACGTGAGAGCCACAAATGGGCGAAGGCCAGCTCGTCGAATACAATCTACCTCTAACAGAAGAGAATAGTCATGGACCGCAAGAGGAACATGCTAGACCACAATTAGAGGCATAGAAAGAGGTGCCATTCAGACTATGGTAAAAAAAAAAAAACCACACACACAACTAGGAAAACAAAAAGAAAACCTGGTAATGTGTGGGTCTGCCTGCAAAGTCTGAAATCACAACCTCCAAAAGTGGAATGCCCAATCCACAAAAATCCACAAAACGGTCAAACAATTGACTGCCAAGAGTCGTCCCGGACACGCATGAACAGCTGCGTGTGAACGAACGAGCACACACCACCGCACGGACAAGTCCAAACATGCGTCTCGCGTGTGAATAGTCGCAAAAAGACGCAATCACGTGTACACGCACGCGAACGGCCGCTGATGCAGAGACGCAATTAAAAAAACTCACAGCACGGGGTTGATGTGTGAGAACCACAGGGTTGAGGTGTTTTTGATTTGTTTTTTCTGTGCTTTTTGCTCGTTGCGGAAGGGGGTGATCAGGGGCTAGGATGGGGGAGGGGGGCTTAGGAAGGGGATAGGGGAAAGGGGCTTAGGGGGAGGGGTTGGTTGGGGGGACCGGGGGGTTGGGGGTTGGTTAAGGGGGGAGGTGGGTGGCCGTCGGTGGGAGGGAGGGGAAGAAGGTGGTGGAGAAGGAGATGGAGAAGGAGGAAGGGGAGGAGGAGAAGGAGGAGGCGGGCACCGTCGGCGGAGGAGAAGCACGCAGGCATCGCAGTGGTGTCGGCGGGCGATGGGGTGGGCGCAAGGCGCTGCGAGGGCCCGGGCAGCATCTACAGGGTGCCCCAGGCAGTGGCGGGGCCGGAGGCGACCGGCGGCGAGGAGCAGGAGACGGCCGAGGCAGGAGAAGGTGCACAGGCTAGGCGGCGGCCGGGTCAAAGCCACAAGCGGGCGGGCGTGAACGGCGGCAGAGGAGGAAGAAGATAGGGTGGAGGGAGGAGAGGAGGGGGAGGGAGGGAGGTGAGGGAGGTGCTGTAGAAGGAGGGGAGAGAAGGGAGGGGGTTACGGGGAGAGAGAGGGAGGTGGAGGAGAGAGAAAGAAAGAACAAGAAGAAAGAAAAGAAAGAAAGGAGGAGAGAGAGGAGAGAGAGGAGGGAAGGGGGGAGGGGTGGGTAACGGACGCGGGAGGGGGGTATATATTTTTTAATTAATAAATAAATTAAGTAATTAAGAAAGGGGTAAAAGAAAGGCGTGCCCCCGTCCTGCGCGCGTGCGCGGGGCGGGGTAAAAAAATTTGTAGTGGCGGGATCGGAACGGCGTCGGGACGTCGGCACGGGGTGCGCTTACTCGAGCGGGCGTGGCAAGACACGTAAAATCGAAAATGCGTACGTGCACGCGCGAGATGAGTCGCGTGAGACACGCCAAAATAAAGAAAAATTAATATCTCACAATCCGATCGTCGAAACGAAATAGTGTAAAAACGAAAAATGGACAAGACAGCAAGGGAAAGATAGGGGAAAAGGTTAACGGGGGTTTCGGGGGGAATAAAGGGCGTGCACATGCAAAAAAAACACGACAAATGGCCCTGAAAACACATAGGGGATTTATTTCGCGAAATCGAAGCATCGGAATAAAGTGCGGGAAGAAGAAAAAATGAGCAGAAGAACATGCCCGACAACCATATCACGTCAAAACATCGTTCCGACTGAGATAAGACATGCTCACATGGAAAAATGGTAAAAAGGACACATGCAAATACGGTCGAAAATTAATAACAGAAGATCGGTTCACCAAAACAGAGGGCAGGAAAAATGACAAATGTGCAAGGGAAGGGGTTGCACAAGGCTGTCATATTAAAACGCAGGTTCGACAGGGTTAGGAGGTGTTCACATGCAAAAAAAAAATCCAAGCATCGGAATAAAGTGCGAGAAGAAGAAAAAATGAGCAGAAGAACGTGCCCGACAACCCTATCACGTCAAAACACCGTTCCGACTGAGATAAGACATGTTCACATGGGAAAAATGTAAAAAGGACATACACAAATACGGTCGGAAATTAATAACAGAAGATCGGTTCACCAAAACAGAGGACAACAAAAACAACAAATGTGCAGGGGAAGGGGTTGCACAAGGCTGTCATATTAAAACGCAAATCCGACAGGGTTAGGAGGCGTTCACATGCAAAAAAAAAAACCAAAAAGACACTCGAAAACACTTTTTAAAATTAATAATTAAAAATCCAAAAGTCAGAATAGGGGAGAGAAAAAAGAAAAAACGTAGGGAAAGGCACAGTGGACACAGCTGTCAAGTCAAACTAGAATTTGGATGCAAACAAGGCAGGTTCACGTGGAAAAATGTCAAAAAGACACACGAAAAGGTCCTAAAAAACGGCAAAAATTAATATTAGACAAACCGTGCATTGGAATGACACGGAGTAAAAACAAAAAATATCAGGGGAAAAGTGATTGCCAGGGCTGCCATTTCAGAGCACGGTTTCGAAGCAAGAAAAGTATGTTCACATGGAAAACCGTCTAATGTATGCAAAATCCTTCAAAAATTAATAACTCAAAAAACGTGCATCGGAACAGGGGTGGGTAAAAAGGAAAATTGGACAGTTCCAAGGGACAAACAGAGTTGTAATGACAGATGGGGATTCCGCTGAATGTAGGGTGCGTTCACATGGAAACACATCAAAATAAGGGAGAAAGAGAAATGGAGGAGGAATAGCCCCAAGGGAGGGGTGACAGTGGACGGGTGGGTGGGGAAGGGACCCCGAGAAAGAAAGTCATGGCGTACATGCATGATCAAAGTGAGGCATATGCAGGGCGGTATGCCACATAGACGTGCAAGGACGCGTCTTCACACTTAAAACATTAACGGCAAGGGAAATGCATCACGACAACCTACGATTTGACAACCGACTAGATGCTGACAGACTGGATGCTGACATCCCCACACTTAACACATTAACATACACGTACAATCAGGAGATAGGGTTAGGAAAACTTGGCATGTATGGCAGATAGTTGAAATCGATTGTCGATGTCGCGCGCTGTGTCTCAGGCGACGACAGGAGGTACTAGAGCTCGCTCTACAACAGACGCATCCAACATGGTAGGGACCATGTAACAGCACCCAGGGAGGTAGCTAATGGATGAATCTCGTTGGGTCGGTGTCGCTGACAAAGGATAGTCACTCAACTTACGGCACTCAGATGGGATGAGAGAACAATCACTCACCCCATTATGGATATCACTCAATGAATAATGATTGAAACCCATATCTCACACCCAGTTTCGGAATTGACAAGGGGAATGGTGCAGAGGAGTACGCAAGGGTGCACAGTTGATGGTGTATTAGTGCGTCCAACCCGGCTGGCATAGGTGCACGCAAGAAGGAAGGCCAGGGAGCCTTACAATGCAGTGTACAAAACAGGGTGACGTATCCTGTGATGACGGCAGAGACCCACCCCGTGGGTGCATAGGGACAAGAGAACATACCTTGCGCCAAGGGTCGTAACGCCCCTCAATCTCACCTCTCGATGTTTTTTTTTTTTTGGACACAATAGTCACACTCTTACCCCGCTCTTTCTCACGCTCTATTGATAGATTCAGGAGGGCAACCCGTGCCTTACACCCATTGATGTAATCCGCACAGTCGCTTGTGCAGAGGTTGTATGCCTTGTGCACATTTGATGGTGCAACAGTGCATCCCGCCCTGTGCCATCATACGGTGCGAGAAGGAAGGCCAGGGAGCCTTATGGTGCAGTGCATAGGAATAGATCGTGCTTTGTGCATTGAGAGGCCCATCCCGTGAGTGCAACACTCCATTCGCACATCCTATCTCTCATTTGATTTGAAGGGAAAAGACTGGTCACTCGCCCCACCCTCTGTCTCACACTTGTTTGATAGTTATAGAGGGCAACCCATACTCACTTCCCCATCCGGCTAGGATGAAAGCTCGCGTCACTCGATTATTTGTCGATGAAGATCGCATCGTCAGTCATTGAAGAGGCATACCCAGGGAGGTAGCCATCAGATCGAACATTGTATTAGATAGCAACATGGCGTCTGCTAGAGGATTGTCAAACGCTCTGCAAAAAGGCACAGGACACAGCGTACCAAGGGAGGCAGCTTCGAAACTGGATCCTGGGGATTCAACTGATGAATCCACTTTCTGGACTACTGGGTGTTGCCACCTTTTCCACAACCAGCTTCCCGCCCAAGGGTGTTGACCACCTTTTCTTGGAACGAGGCCTATTATGACAAGGAATTTCTTCCTTTTCTCCCATAACAATTTTTTTTTCTTGTTTTCTTTTTCTTTTTTCTTGTTTTTTTTTTCTCCTATTCCTGAGGGTGTCTCCACCTTTTCTCGAAGAATAGGTCGGCATGACAGGGACCGAAGTCATTTTCTCCCATGACTGATATGTATATTTTTTTCATTTTTCGAATTAAGCAAGGAAATGGTAGAAATACCATTTGTCAGAACCATCCTCGCCTACTGTCGCTGGTGGAAAATAGAGGATAAGATATCAGGGGCGGGAGGTCGGGCTGAGGGGACAGAGGGTTGCGTCCACCTCATCAGGAGTGGCTAAAGAACGGCTATCAGAAGTAGCATCATAAGAGTTACAGTGCCACGCCAATGGGGGAAAGGATCAGGTGATTGTGATTGTCAAGATCCCCAAGGAGGGAAGTACTTCTTCAGGCGATAGCCATTAATCAGGAAGGGATCATTAGAGGCATCAATGGTTTGTACTTGGACAGAGCCATTAGGGTTGACAGCAAGTACCTTATATGGGCCCATCCATCGCTGTTGAAGCTTGCCAGGAAGCTTGCCTAATCGTGAATCATAGGCTAGGACCAAATCACCTTCTTTAAACTCCTTGAGCTTGATGAAGCTATCATGGTAGGCCTTACGTCGAGCTTGTGTGGCTTCCATGCACTATAGAGCCATCCTACCAGTGAATCATCGTCCGCCAAACGCTCTTTGATAGCCACTCGCAAAGAGGGCAATTCCAATTCAACAGGGAAAACAACTTTTGTATCATACACCAGCTAGAAGGGTGTCTATCCTGTTGCTGCTTTATGGGAGGTTCTGTACGCCCAAAGGGCCTCTGTAAGTCAATCATCCCAATCACGACGATGTGCGGCAATCGTCCTTATAAGGATCGAGCAGAGGATGTGATTGGTGACTTCGACTTGGCCATTGGCTCTGGGGTAGTAAGGAGTGGACTTGCGATGGCGGATCTTCTATACAGCTCTCTCAACTCTTCCATGACTTTATTAATGAAATGAGTGCCTCTGTCACTTATCAGCTCTAAGGAACTGCCAAAACGGGTGATGATATTCCCGTACAGGAATAGGACCACGCTATTGCCATCATCCCTCTTCAGAGCTTTGGCTTCACACCACTTAGTAACATAATACGTACATACCAGGATGTATCTGTTCTGTTTTCTTCTAGTGGGACGATTGATTGGGCCGACGAAGTCAATGCCCCACTTCTCGAATGGCTTCAAAGGAAGGATAGGTTGCAGTGGCATAGCGCTGGTCTTGGTGGGTTTTCCCATCCTCTGACAGGCATCACATCGCTTGCAGTAGTCATAGGCATCCTTATGAATGGCCGACCACCAGTAACCTGCTCGTAGAGCCTTCCTGGCTGTAGCTTCTCCTGCAAAGTGGCCTCCACATGGCTCGTCATGGAAAGCCTTCAAAACAATCCCAATCTCATCTCCTGCAACACATCTTCTGAGCACTTCATCTTTTCCTTTCTTGTACAGTGCACCGCCTAACAGGGTGTAGGGGGCTGATTCTAACATAAGCTTCTTCCTTTCCCGGCTAGAAATGCCAGGAGGGTATTGTTGGGTTACCAGAAGATTGGCAATGTCTGCATACTAGGGGTTACAGTTTCTACCAGGAATAGGGAAGCATCAGGGAGGTCTATATCATCTTGCTCCTCGTCTGTAGTCTGCGGGATACGCGACAGATGATCAGCCAGAACATGGGAATGACCAGGTTTGGTAATTACCTCAAAGTCGAACTCCTGGAATAGAAGGAGCCATCTCATCATTCATCCTTTCACGTCTGCTTTGTTCAACAGAAAGGATCGGGCCTCATGGTCCACATAAAATTTAAAGTGGATAGACAGTAGGTAGTGGCTAAACTTCTCTAGTGCAAACACCATTACCAAGCACTCCAGCTCGGTCACTGTATAGTTCCACTCTCTATCAGTGACTTTTCGGCTTGCGTAATAGATGGGCTACTCCAGGTTCGAGGATCCCTTCTGGCATAGGACCACACCTAAGCCTTCAATTGATGCATAGTGTGTACATGAAACTCATTCATCCAATCAGGAGGTTGCAGGATGGGTGCCTCAATCAGACACTGCTTCATAGTGTTGAAGGCTTTGTCACATTCTTCCGTCCAAATAAACTCTACATCTTTCCTCAGAAGTTTGTGCAAGGGGGTTGCCTTTGTTGCAAAATGGGCTATGAACCTTCTGTAGTAACCCACATGGCGTAGGAATCCCCTCAACTGTTTGAGGTTGGTGGGTACTGTCAGAGCTGCGATCTTCTCGATCTTTGTAGGGTCTATTGATATCCCTTGTGCAGAGACACTGTGGCCCAACAGAACTCCAGAACAGACTCCAAAGATACATTTGTCGGGGTTGAGGGAGATCCCATACTCCCGACATCGGTCAAAGCATTGTTCCAAATGTCCCCAGTGTTTAAGAATCAGACTGTAAACACAAAAGTCATCCAAATATACCTCAATAAAGTCGTGCAGATGATTTTGGAATGCGTCCATTAGGACTCGCTCAAAGGTAGCATGGGCATTGTAGAGCCCAAACGGTATCACTTGGTAAGCGTAGGTCCCCCATTCTGTGGTGAAGGTTGTTTTGGACTGATCTTCTTTTGCTATTTGCACTTGGTTGTATCCAGTAGAGCCATCTAACAAGGAATAAAGCTCATGTCCCACTGTGTCTAACAGCTGGTCTGTAAAAGGGATAGGAAAGTGATCCTTCTTTGTCTTGGAATTCAACTTGCCGAAATCCATAGATATACAAAGCTTGCCATTCTTCTTGGGTACAACCACGATGGGTGAGACCCATTCACTGTTGGCCACTGGATAGATGAACTCCGCTTCCAAAAGCTTCAACAGCTCTGCTTTCACCAATGTGGAATAATTTGGGTTCATTCGCCGTTGTCGTTGCCATACTGGCTTGGCATGAGGCTCCAAGTCAATATGATACTGACATATTATGGGATCAATCCCCTTCAGGTCTTTGTAGGACCATCCAAACACATCCAAATTCTCTTTCAGCAAGTTATACAAGGTTGACAACTCCTCTTCTGGTAGGATGCTACCCACCTTCAAGTGGCGTTCAGTGCCATCTACATCCACAAAGGTTAACTACCTTTCACCTTCTACTTCGAGGATGAAGGTCCCACGGACTGCTCCTGCGTACAGATCCCACTCCTTCAAGGGGGTGGTGTTCTCTTCTAATGTCCCACTAGACCCAATGTCTTCTTTCAGTAAGGACTTAGGTTGCTCCTTGAAATGCTGAAATGGGATCAGTGCTGTCTCGGTTTTGGTTTGAATGTTAATTACCTTAGAGCTTGAGGACTCCTCTTCAGAGGATGCATCCAGGAATGTTACATAACAGGGGCTCTCAGAATTTTGTTGTGGCCTTGGAACTGGTACTTGTTGACAAGGAGCATCATCATCATCCTTTCTTGACAAGTGTGGATGGGTGCGACAAGAACCACTAATAAAAGACGGCTTATTTTGCTTGATCCACTTCTTATATAGGCTTTGCCTATGGAAAGATCCATTTATCAATCCAAAGGGTACTATTGCCATTCTATCCCACAGCATGGAGTCTTCTACTTCTGAAGCTTCTGAAACTCCCTCCTCATCTATGCCTTCTGTGGGTGGAGTGATTTATTTTGTCTCGCTTTCAAAGTCTCCTTCTTCAGATTCATCATCATCCTCTTTAGACTCCGGCTCTACCTCTGTAGGCGCTCTGTAAGAGAAGAACAGGTCCTCTGCTTTGCCTTCTACCTCTGTCTCTCGCTCTGCTATGGCCATGTGACAGGGAGAGCAGTACCTCCATGCTTCTATCTCACTGTTAGAAGTGATTTCGGAAATTGCTCCTGGTTCAGGCAGGAATTATTCACCCATTGATAATGGCTTTGCATCATTTGGGAGTTGGCTTACAGTACCCACTGTTAGGGAATGTGCCTCTATTTTTTTGGGAAGGATCTGTTTGACAGCATCTTCTTCTGCTGATGTTCCATATGTAGCCTCATTGAGGAAGTCAGAAGATAATTCCAAGGAGGTGGATCCATGTCCTTTTTTAGCACCATATAGCTTCAACAACACTTTATTGGGTCCTCTACCCAAGGTCAAGATTCCTTTGAACCAATCCGTCCTTGCTCTGGCTTCAAAAAGCCATGGTTTGCCCAGTAACAGGGGGTAGGATGTACCATAAGAGTTTGGCTTCACCACCAGATAGGTTAGCCAATAATCTTTTCCAGCCACTATAGTTTTCACATATGGGAGAATGCCCAAAGGCTTGATTCTGCTCTGATCCGCCAGTCTGATGAGGCATTGAGTTGGTCGCATACCTTGTAGGCCTAGATCCTTCATTGTCACATCCGTCATAATGTTCACCGATGAGCCACCATCAATCAGTGCATTTGCAATAAAGCAGCCTTCTATCCACATGCCAGTCTTTGGGGTACCAGGATCTAGGGAGGCGTTAGCCACATCATTTCTTTTACATGCTCTGGAGCTTTGTTGGACTTTGTTGCTATTGAACGAGCAATCCTTAAGCCACATCTTCTTGTCAGTATACTTTTGAACCTTTTTTGGCAACTGGGAGACAACATCAACAATTGTTGGAATGTGAGGTTTCGTTTAAAAGTATCTAGATCTCTGACCAGATCGTATTCCTTAATAGGATCCACTGGCTTCTCCAACCAGTTAGAGAATGGGGTGACACCCATTTTCATTTTTCTTTTTTCTTCCAACAGGGGCATCATGGGGACTTCTTCTGCCACTTGTGGCACTTCCTCCTCTTCTATCTCCTGGACCTCTGGTCCTGTCTCTGGAACTGTCTCTGTGCCTCTCTGTGGCACTGTAGTGCTCTCTATGGCACTGTTAGGCTCTGTTCTGTTCTATTCTTCTATTGGAAGATTAAACTTCACTGTTCTGGCAGGAGGATTATTTTCTTTCTGGACAGGTGGTTCCTTCTTCTTTGCACACGTAATAGCAGCAACTTCCAATTCCACTAAATTGGAGGTAGGCTCTTGGGCCTTGGACGGATTATCAGTAGCATTGTTTTTCATTGGGGATGGGCTTGGACAGTCTTTTGCAGTGTGGCCTTCTCCTTTGCATCGACTACATAAGGGCTTGTAATCCACTGACCTTCTGGGATTTGGACAATTTAGTAAAATGTGTCCCTTTTCTCTACATCTGTAACACTCCACTTCTAATCTCTGACCACCGCCATACTATCTTCCTCTGTAACTTTGGGATGGAAACCTCCTTGGACCATGGACTTCTTTGCAAGGTATAACCAAATGGCGATTGCTGAGCAAGACAAGCAAAAAACGACATTTATTACAGTCTTCAGTACCTTTGCGTACCATGTGATGGCATTTGGGTTGTGTAATGCACTTGGTTCGTGGCAAAGAACAAC
Source organism: Lygodium microphyllum (assembly GCF_053477565.2). NCBI lineage: Eukaryota > Viridiplantae > Streptophyta > Polypodiopsida > Schizaeales > Lygodiaceae > Lygodium > Lygodium microphyllum. The sequence goes on along the minus strand of NC_141162.1, from coordinate 8,232,806 downwards.
CGACAAGACCTTTGGTGGCATCTCCTCAGAGGAGCTAAAAGTATTCATTGACGATATGTCAAGATTGTGGGAGAGAAGGAAGGAGTCTCACTTGTAGCTTTCTCACTTGCACAATGGGGGAATACACACACAGGTGGAGGCTGAAAATAGTTTTCCTCTTCTTAATTGTGTAAGCCAAAAGAACTCACATACAAAGAAATAGAAGAACCCTATATATGGGTCTCAAACCAAACTCAACTAACTAAGGTGGCATACTAACTGAACCACAAACTAGAGTAGATAAGGATAGCTGTCATGTAGCTATTATTCATGGGCGATGTACCAACCGCATCTGCAACTAACAAGTTGGTGACATAAATGTACAACGGTCACCCTGGCATATCACGAGTGGAGCTCGATATCTCAACACTCCCCCTCGAGCTCAATCCCAATTCCTGCACACTGAGGAGGTCTCTGAACTTGCGTAGCTACTCTGCGCCCAATGCCTTCATAAATATGTCAGCTACCTGATCCTCTATGCTGACATAAACTAGATCAATAAGACCTAGTAAAACCCTCTCCTGTACATAGTGATAATGCACCTCAATGTGCTTTGTTCTAGCATGATAGACTCGGTTATTTGCCAAGTGTATACTGCTCATGTTGTCACAATAAATGACAACTGGCCCATTTGTAGGCTGATGCATATCATAAAGTAGCTTATGCAACCAAGCTACCTCACATGCAGCCATTGCTGCACCCCTGTACTCAGCCTCTGTGCTCGACAAGGAAACTGTAGGCTGTTTCTTGCTGCTCCAAGTGACTGCAGCACTCCCAAAAGAGAACACATATCCACTGGTAGATCGTCTATCACAAATACTACCAGCCCAATCAGCATCAATGTATCCATGCAACTGTATCTGAACCCCAGTCTCATAAAATAGTCCATACTGCAATGTGGACTTCACATACCTAAGTATGCGTCTAGCCGCATCCAAATGCGATTTCCTTGGAGCTTGCATAAACTGACTTACCAATCCAACAACATAGCTCAAATCTGGCCTGGTAATAGTCATATAAATTAAACTTCCTACTATGCGTCTGTACATAGTAGGGTATTTGAGAAGCTCACCTGCATCTGCACTCAGCTTCACATTCTGCTCCAAAGGGGCTGAAATAGGCTTATAGCCTGTCATCCCATATTTGGACAGCATGTCCAATCCATACTGCCTCTGCAAGAGCCATATCCCACTTAGTGATCTAATCACCTCAATGCCCAAGAAATAATGCAGCTCTCCCAAATCCTTCATCTCAAACTTATGCTTCAATAGCATTTTCACATGAAGGATATCTTCATCACTATCACCTGTGATAATCAAATCATCAACATAAATGACAAGCAGCATAATACCTTTCTCTGTTTTTCTCACATAAAGTGAGAAATCTGCCTTGGAAATCTGAAAGCCAATAGTGACAAGATACTGTCCTATCTTGTCAGACCATGCTCTAGGTGCTTGCTTCAAGCCATACAAGGCTTTCTTCAACCTGCAAACAAATTCAGGATGAACAACATGCACATAACCTGGTGGTTGCTCCATATATACCTCTTCTTGCAAATCACCATGCAAGAAGGCATTCTTTACATCCATCTGATGTAAAGACCATTCCTTTGATGCAGCCATAGCAATGACTGCTCTTACAGTTTCCATCCTTGCAACCGGACTGAATGTTTCTTCATAATCAATGCCATATGCTTATGCATATCCCTTCACTACTAATCTTGCCTTGTATCTATTCACAGAACCATCTACATTGTGCTTCACCTTATAAACCCACTTACAACGAATTGCATTCTTATCTTTAGGCAAAGGTACCAATTCCCATGTAGCATTTGCTTCCAAGGCATCCATTTCTTCATCCATGGCTTTCTCCCATTTTTTTTTTCCCGTGGCTTGCTCAAAAGAAGTGGGTTCTAGTTCCTGTATCACTTTGACCATATATGCATAGTGAATGGCTGTAAATCCATCATATTTTAGCCTATCCACACAAGATACCTAGCTCTAATAGACTCGTGCAAAGAAGGTTCACTCCCAGGTGCTCTCAAAACATCCCTGGTCTTCATTACTCCAAGTGTAACAATAGAAGGAATACCCAACTCATCATCAATGCTCTGTTCTGAGCCATTGGATTCACCATCCACATAAGAGTGACCTGCATTCACATCAAACATGGGTTGATCTACCTTCTCTTTTCCTTTTCTTGATACCTGCATACCACTATCTACATTTCTTTGAGAAGATTCTCCTAATCTCAATCTGCCTGTCCATGGCGAAGAATGTGAACCACTGCTAGAGGAAGCTCCAGGTCCACTAATATCTTGTGAGACTGCTGCTGTGAATTCTGTGCAGCATTACCATTTTGTGCATCTACATTATCAATCACATTTACTAGTTTATAACAGCTACTCATCTCATAAAAAACATCTCTGCTCACTGTAAACTTAGAGTAGAAGGGTTATAGCATATATACCCTTTCTGCTACTGCAAAGAGTAACCAATAAAGATGCACTTCTCAGCTTTTGGATCCAACTTGGATCTCAACTCATCTGGCACATGAACATAGGCAATGCAACCAAAAATTTTCAAATGGGAAATATCTGGTTTCCTACCAGTATACCTCTCCTCTGGAGTCATACCATGTATTGCTGCAATGGGAGTCGTGTTCATTATGTAGACTGCTGTAGCAACTGCCTCAGCCCAGTAAAAATCTGGCAGGTCTTTTTCATTGAGCATGGTACGAGATACCTCTCCAATATGCCTGTTTTTTCTTTTTGCAATTCCATTTTGTTGTGGGGTATGACTACATGAATATTGTTGCTTTATGCCATGCATCTGCAAGAACCTTGCAAACTCATTTGAGAGGTACTCTCCCCCTCCATTTGACCTTAGGCATTTTATTTGCAGGCCTGTTTCTTTTTCAACCATAGCTTTAAGAGTTTTGAAATTCCCAAAAACTTCACTTTTCTTTTTCATAAAATACACCCAAACTTTTCTGCTATAGTCATCGATAAAAGTGACAAAATAATGACAGCCTCCAATAGATGCAACTTTAGTAGTCCACACATCAGAGTGGATTAATTCCAATGGCTTCTTACTCTCTTGAACATGTCTAGGAAATGGTTTCCTTGCCTGTTTTCCAAATTGACAGGCTTCACATATCTTATCATTTCTGCAACCTTGAATTTAGGCAATCCTGCAACAATATTTTGGGCTTGCATTGATTTAAGTCGATGTACATTGATATGACCAATGCGTTTATGCCAGATATCAATATTTGCAACTACACCGGTCCCATGTGCAAACATTGCTGCACTCAATTCAAGCATGTCTGCTTCCAATGTAAACATTCTGCCTTTCTTCTTTCCTTTTGTTATCAAGCGACCTTTATTTTTCATATCCTCAACAAAGCATCCATGAGAATTAAATCTGACCTGCAAGCCCTGCTCAACCATTTGACCAACAGAAACCAGGTTCTTGGTGATATTCGGGACATGAAATACATCTGACAGGTATTTCTTTTTCCCATCCTGCATAGACAAAGGAATTTTTTCAATCTGCACAATAGGATGTGCATTATCATCACCAGTCTCCACAAATCCTAGTTTTTCCATTTTCCTTGTATCCTGCATCCATTCTGCATGACCTGTCATGTGGTTTGATGCACCTGAGTCAACATACCACACATCGTTGCTTTCTTTTACACTTGTCACAAAATTGGTCATGTACTGCACCATAAACAAATGCTCATTTTTGTCATCACCCTGTCTACTAGAAGATGCATAATTCCCTTGTTGCAATTTTTCATTCATGATGTCATTCTGCTTTTTATAGCAGTCTTTAGCCATATGACCCATTTTACCACAGTAGTAGCATTCAACATTGCTGTTTGCATTTTGGCCTCTTTGCCATCCACCACGACCTCTTTGGCTCCCCCTACCTCTAGAGTTACCACGTCCTCCTCCATAGGACTGGTTTTCTTGAGTTTACTGCATATTTTGATTTCTAACACGGCCTCCAGATCGGCCTCCTCTACCTCTGCCTCTACCTGTTCTAGCATTTGAGTAGAAGACAACTTCTTTTGAAGTTCCTCCTGAAGAAGATGCACCACCATTTCTTTGCTCCTCAGAAATTAGAAGAGCAATTAACTCCTCAAAATCAGGAGATCTTTCGCCGACGGAAATCGATGTTCGGAACTGTGCATAATCCTTTCCTAGACCATTCAAGGTCACAGAAACTAAATCATCATCTTCCACTGGCGACCCAATGGAAGCAAGTGCATCTGCAATCTTCTTCACCTTTATGTGGTAGTCATTGATGCTCATACTTTCTCTTTGCACATTGTGCAACTCTTGCTTGAGCTGCATTTTCTTGGCTTGCGTATTTGTGCTATATATTTTTGACAAAGTATCCCATGCCTCCTTTGGCGTACTTGCATCCTGAATATGCACAATCATAGAGTCTGAAATGCTGATAGACAGCCAGTACATAACTTTCCTGGCTCTCTCATGCCATCCTTTAAGTGCCTGCATTTGCTGTTGATTGGGAACATCAGGAAGAACTGGTTCTTCTTCATTTCCTGCAACGAATTCCCAATATCCTTTTCCCATAAGGAAATTCGTCATTCTAAACTTCCATGCTTGGAAGTTGTTCTTATCAAGCTTTTCAGTGACAATCTGTGAAAGAGAATCAGATGCCATTACAGAACACCGCCAAAAATTCTGTCAATGTAAAAAACACAGCTTCAGCCTCACAATGGCAAATCTGCAAAACTGACGAAAGTGGTATTTGACCACACAGTCACTTCCTAGTGACGATTTTCCATCAACAGGCAACAAGGATGATTCTGTAACTCCCAATGTCTCTGCGCACAGGCATACGATGCAATTTCTACGGTAACTTTTCACCGACTTGGAGAACAGTGGTCGCACAGCATAAAACAGGGCCTTTTCTTGAGTGCATGCAGAAAACTTCCGCCTCCAAAACAGGCCCCGAAATGGCCTCAAATCAAAAAAACAGAGCAACCTAAAGCCCTTACCTGCAGCATATACCACCCTCTTGCTACACCGCGAAGGGCGTCTCAGTATGAGACAATGCACTCTTGCACTTTTCGGCTATGCTACCTGCAGAGACTTGCTCCCAAAACAGAAAAATGAAAGCAACACTGGTCCTCCTACCAGAACACCGCGAACTTGGTTTGCTTTCTTGAGCTCCTTACCAGGAATAAGACTCTAATACCATGTCAAGATTGTGGGAGAGAAGGAAGGAGTCTCACTTGTAGCTTTCTCACTTGCACAATAGGGGAATACACACACAGGTGGAGGCTGAAAACAGTTTTCCTCTTCTTAGTTGTGTAAGCCAAAAGAACTCACATACAAAGAAATAGAAGAACCCTATATATGGGTCTCAAACCAAACTCAACTAACTAAGGTGGCATACTAACTGAACCACAAACTAGAGTAGTTAAGGATAGCTATCATGTAGCTATTATTCATGGGCGATGTACCAACCGTATCTGCAACTAACAAGTCGGTGACATAAATGCACAATGGTCACCCTAGTATATCATGAGTGGAGCTCGATATCTCAACACGATATGGGGGCAGCCATCGTAAGGGATAGACAATTGATAGTTTTGCGGAAGTGTTTTAAGCGTTATAGGCAATTTTGCATAGCTCTTAACCCACATAAGTGCGTCTTCAGAGTCCCTTATGGGCTCTTGTTAGGCCATGTGGTTAGTTCCATAGGGATTACAACTGATCTTGAAAAGATCAAGGTCATAGTCTCCATGAGTCCACCACATACTCCAAAGGAAGTGCATAGCTTTCTGTCATCAGTAGGGTATTATCAGAGGTTTATCAATGCCTTGGCAAAAAGAACATTGCCGCTGACGAACCTATTGTCCTTTAACTGTGAGTTTTCATGGAGTGATTTGTAAAAATTACACGGAGCAAACAGAATCTGAGAAAGAGATAGAGAGCACACAACAGATAAGAGGAGAATCAATAAATTCTTTAGCTCCAAACAATTGATACAAACATGGCTCTATCCACCCGTGCGCTTCCACTGTGTGAAGCTTAGATGGCGGTCTAGACAGAAGATAGGTGAAGAGCTTAAGGCTAGCTAGAACAACAACTCTGACTGGGTGAAAGATGAGTGATTGATGGCTGTGAAGGGGTTTAGCTTTTATAGCCTGCGAAGGCTGTTAGGTCGGCCTGACCGACCTACCATATGAGCCTCCACTAGTCGACCAGGGAATATTCTCTTTACCATCGGGCCCCTTTTAACTCCCTTACCCTGCAACTCGATGCAATGTGCCTCGAGTTGCTACCAGCTTAACCACTCCATCTAACCCAAAGATTAGACCCACATCAGTCACCTTTTTTCCATCCGGTCATATAAACCTCATCTGATATACAAGTCAGGACTCAACCAATGTCCGGGCTCACTTTTGGCTTCTCCTCATAGTGGGGGCCTTACAACTTTGAGCACCATGGATCATTGATGGCACCTAATGAGGGTGGGGCATTGATTGTATCTAACATTGTCCCTCAATGTCCACCTAATGAGTCTCTGAAGATGAACTTGAAGCAGATCCTTCGTAAGTGCTTTGGTGAAGATGTCTGCTCCATTCTCCTCTGTTGGACAATAGACCAATTCCACTATCCCATCCTCCATCAAATCACTCACATAGTGATATTGGATCTCTATATGTTTGGTGCGTGCATAAAACACTGGATTTTTGGCAATGGTGATGCAACTCTGATTATCACATCTCAACACAGTTGGTTCTTCATCGTGCAATCCCATATGCCATAGAATCCTTCTCAACCATACGGCTTCACATGCAGCAAAACAAGCTGCCTTGTACTCTGCTTTGGTAGAAGACAATGCCACTGTTGGCTGCTTCTTACTAATCCAGGAGAAAATTCCTGAACCCAAAGAGAAACAATGACCAAAAACTGACTTCTTGGAATCACTGTCTCGTGCCCAATCTGAGTCAGAGTTTCCCACAAGAGAAGTTCGGAAACTGTATGTGATACCATAGTCAAGAGTTTCCTTCAAGTATCTAAGCACTCGCATCCTAGCCTTCCAATGACTCTCATGAGGTTTGTTTGAGAACCCGCTCAAAACACCAACAACAAAATTGAAATATGGTCTGGTATTACACAAGTAGATCAGACTGCCGACCAACCTCCTATACCTCCCAATGTCTGCTAGTGCTAATGTATCCTCGATGGATAACTTTGCATTCACCTCCATAGGTGTAGCTATCTCCTTGCACTCGGTCATGCCAAATGCCTTCAAGATCTCCCATGCATACTTCTTCTGAGAGATGAAGATCTGTCCTGGCTCTTGCCAGACTTCAATCCCCAAACAATAGTCCAGCAAGCCCAAGTCTGTCATTTCAAACTCAGAACTTAAAGCCTTTCGAGTTTGGTTGATCATATCTTCATAGTCACCTGTAATAAGAAGGTCGTCTACATATAGGACAATCACTACAGACTTTTTACCATCCCTGTAAACATACAAGTTAGTATCTGAGGCACATCTTTTGAAGTTTAGGTTTAAAAAGAACTTATCTATCTGCTGGTACCATGCTCTGGGGGCTTGTTTCAGCCCATATAATGCCTTCTTCAGCTTACACACTTTGTTCTTAGAATGGGGGGACCTCAAACCCTAGTGGCTGAGCCATGTACACCTCCTCCTTGAAGTCACCATTTAAGAATGCTGACTTAACATCCATTTGGTTACACTTCCTCAATGGCCACCATGAATAATTCCAACTCTGCTTCAGTCGTATTGGCTATCTCTTTCCCTTTACTTTTAAGGGTACCATTCTTTTCATCTGCCTTCTTGACATGACAATCTACAATTGCATGTCCTTTCTTCTTGCAGTAGAAGCACTCTCCTTGAAACTTCTTCTTGCCGCCCTTCTTCTTTTTGTCACCATCATTTTTGGTGGAGGAACCACCTTTGCCTTTTGCATTGGCAGAGAATGCAACATCTCCATTGTTGCTTCCTTCTCGGGCTTTCAGCCTCAACTCCTCCTCCATCAATAATGCACAAAACTCCTCAAAAGTCAAAGCTTGAGGTCTTACCTCAGTATTAAGGGCCGTTACTAGTCCATAAAACTTTTGTGGACAAATCCGAAGACATCTCCGAGCTAGCTCTTCACTAGTCTTTTGTATCCCAACGCCAGTCATCTGGTCACGCAGATTCTTAATCCGAGTGATGAATGCTTCAACTATCTCTCCTTCAGCAAACTTCTCCGCTGCTAGTTGATTCTCCAAGTTTTGAATCCTTGTTTGGTTTCGTGTTTCATACTGACTCCTTAGTACATTCCAAGCCTCTGACACTTTGGTTGTATGCTGAATCAAAGTCAGAACACTGTAAGAACAACTTGTAACTAAGGCACACAATGCACATGGATTCCTTCGTTTCCAAGCTCGTAGAAGATTTGCATTCGGAGGAATCATCACACTAGAATTTGTTGGGTCGGGGGTAGGCTGTGGTTCGTTGAACATTGGTAGACGAATCCTCAGTGTTTGAATAGCCGATACAGCACCACCACCACCTGCACCGCTTCCTGATGCACCAGAACCGCTTCCGGAAGTCGACATAGTTTCTCTTTGCTATTGAAGCCTTTGCCTCTTGCACACTCTCCGATCTCTAGAGCCCCCTGGGCTCTCATACCATTTAAAATTTACACGGCGCAGCATACAGAATATGAGAAGGAGATAGAGAGTATACAACAGATAAGAGGAGAATCAATAAATTCTTTAGCTCCAAACAACTAATACAAAGATGGCTCTGTCCACCTGTGCGCTTCCACTATGTGAAGCTTAGATGGCAATCTAGACAGAAGATAGGTGAAGAGCTTAAGGCTAGCTGGAACAACAACTCTGACAGGGTAAAAGATAAGTGATTGATGGCTGTGAAGGGGTTTAGCTTTTATAGCCCGCGAAGGTTGTTATGTCGGCCTCACTAACCTACCATATGAGCCTCCACTAGTCGGCTAGGGAATATTCCACGGAATATTCCCTTTACCATCGGGCCCGTTTTAACTCCCTTACCCTGCAACTCGATGCAATGTGCCTCGAGTTGCTACCAGCTTAACCACTCCGTCTAACCCAAAGATTAGACCCACATCGGTCACCTTTTTGCCATCCGGTCACGTAGACCTCATCTGATATACAAGTCAGGACTCAACCAATGTCCGGGCTTACATTTGGCTTCTCCTCATAGTGGGGGCCTTACAACTTTGAGCACCATGGATCATTGGTGGCACCTAATGAGGGTGGGGCATTGATCATATCTAACATGATTCTTGCAAAGTGTGTTTTGATGATGTGAAGAAGGAGCTTGCCAAAACACTTGTTTTAAAAGCACCAGAAAGGGGCGAAATGTTCTATATATTTTCAGCAGCAACTATGTATAGTATCAGCTGCTGTTTGGCCCAAATTTGGGAGGAAAAGTGGTACCATCCGATAGCTTTTGCTAGTTGGAAGTTGGGCATATCAGAAATTAACTACACCTATATGGAGAAGTTGTGCCTTGCGATGGTATTTGCAACCAAAAAGTTCACGCACTACATTCTTTATGAGAGGGTGGTTTTTTATATGAAGGTAGAAGGGCTTTGATTGTTGTTGAATAAATTACAACCGCCTGTCCGTTTAGCAAAGTGGTTAATCACTTTGCAGGAATTTGATTATGAGATTAAGAGCAAGTCGTCGAAGCTTCAGGGCATTGTAGAGTGTCTTGTGGATTTCAAAGAGCCAAAAGAGATTGTGGCTGAAGGAACTGACATGGAGACTTTGTTCAAGATTGATATAGCGTCTATTCCCTCTTGGTATGGTGCTATAACACACTATCTTTCTACGGGAGAGACTGGAGCTACTTTATCAAAATCGGAGAAGAGGAAGATAAAAAAGCAGGCATTAAAATTTTCCTTGATCGCAAGCACATTATATCAGCAGGGTGTTGATTATATTTATTGCCGATGTGTGATGCCTGACATTAGGGGAGTTTTGAGGTCTCGAAAATGCCTTTTACGATGTGGAGAGAGAGTGCTCTAGACCAATAAGAGCAAAGCCTCCGTAACGGAACTTCTATTTAAAAAAAATTAAAAAATCATTTTACAAAAACATATAAATATAATAATATTACGAATTTGTATTTTTATTATCTATTTTTAGTCTCTTATATCATGATTATGACATCATTTGCATTAATGGCATAGAGTCTCGGCTACTTTTATTTAATGATGTTTCTAGATTAATGATAATGACTGATGTAATCGAAATTCAAATTAGTGAAAAGCATGGCGCTCAGTTTTTTCCCTCCTTTCTTTTATTCCTCTATTATTTTTCCCTCCGTTATGGTAGCCTAGTCCTCTCTCTCTTTCTCTCTCTCTCTCTCTCTCTCTCTCTCTCTCTCTCTCTCTCTCTCTCTCTCTCTCTCTCTCTCTCTCTCTCTCTCTCTCTCTCTCTCTCTCTCTCTCTCTCTCTCTCTCTCTCTCTCTCTCTCTGCATGTCTCCCTCTCTTCTACCATGGATACAAAAATTCGACCTTCAACAAGGAGTCCAAACTCCCAAATCACATCCATATCAGTGTTTAACTCATTCCAAACTGATGGAAGATGGATTCCTACTATCATTAGCAAAGGTAGTTGGATCACCATGCAACAAGCAAAACGTGGAAAAAGGCAAAGACATGAGAGCTCGTTTATCTCTGCTTGGAAGGGCAGAACTAAGATTTTAAGCTTGGAGAAAATAAGAATAGCATCAAAAAGGTACTAGTGCAACATGTGTTCATGCATAGAGAGCTTTGTTTGAAACCTGGATCTTCAAAGCTTCTAATGCATAGACCAAATTGTAAGAATTTGATTCTTAAAGTTTTTCCTTTCCTAAACATGGTTTAGGTTTTTCCATTATAATATTTGTTTGTCTTGTATATGTCTATCCCTCTAATCTTGAGGAATGGCAACCAGTGGAGTCTATTATTGATATTATTGATGTTATACATGGTTCAATTGGAGAAGAAATGTATAGAGGCAGAAAGAAGACAGAGCTTGTAGAGAATTGAATATTCTTTTATGACCATTCTTATGTTATTCCTATCCGGCATTGCCAATGGGGATCAATAAACCTCATTCCTTTGCTATATTTTTCAAGCTTTGAGTGGCCTTTGCCAAGTCCAGCTACTAGCGAAGGCTATAGATATAAGATAATTTTTGAGATCCAGAAAGCACTAAAATCTAATATCTCAAGTAGGCTAAGCAAAGTTACTTTTTTTAATGCCTATTAATATATTTATTGATTTCTTCTCTAATATGGAGATAAGAATAACAAAAACCATGCTTTCAGTGAAGAGACTAACATATGATCATATCATACAATTTGTTGATGAAGGATGGGATACAAGGACAGAAGGAAAAATTATATGACGTAAGATAGATCAAGTCTCTATAGCTTGTAAATATATGATTGCTACTCAAAATTTTATCCTTAGCTTTTACTATAGTCGATGGCATTTTGTTGGTAGTAGTCTAGCTGCTTTAGACCAGAATCTTAATGATTTCAGCAAAGATCCTATAGTGGATCTTGATATTTGGTTCAACGAGGATATTATTGCAATCTTAAAAATAAGAAAATCATGTACGCTACATCAAGTGAGGATGGATTTACAAAATGAAGACATTGAACTACCATGCTCCTTTGTATTTCAACTTGACAAGAAACGAGTAAGTTTTCACATCATATTATATCTACTTAGATGTATATCAAGATCTCACTTCCTAACTAACAAACATTTGTAATTTATTTTTTGCAGATATCGAAAAGGAGAGAAAATAATATACATTGCAAGGACATTCAAGAAAATATATCTTTACTATCAATATAAAATATATGTACAAATTTTGTAGCAGATGTCTATCTGCCATCTCTATGAGATATACAACAGCTGAAGGGCAAATTTCTATATATGAAGGGATTACAAGGCGATATGGCAAATCTATTTCTTTTTTGGAGAACTATCCTTTCTAGGAGTCCTTTTGCCTTTCTCTCATGTCTTGGATATAGAAGGTGTGGGTAAAGATGTTGAAGTTATGGCTTCACCTTTTGTTGTTATAGGCATCGCATCTCCTTCATGGTGCAAATCCCCACCAATCTCTATTGTTGCTTGTATACAATTGACCATCATATACTTCAAGAGCCTTGCTTTGACATACCAAACATTGGAGCCCCAAGAGAGACACCAAGTAAATAGGGTTTATACTGCAAGAAAATATATATTGTCATCATCAACAAGCTTTTTTATTAGGTTTTGTATGATCACAATGAAGAAAAGAACACCAGGCACAACAAATCTTCATGCAGCATCATGTAGATCTCCCACGGATTTTATAAAATCGACCATATTCTTCATAATCTTCATAATATCCATCAAAAGAACAATAAAACACCAAAGAAAGACACCACTTTTGCTTGGAAATACATCACATAGTATTCTTCTTTATTTTCTTCATAGTCCTCTCTTCTCTCACATGTAGATACATTGTTTTCATGCATAAAATTGACTATCTCTCACTTCTCTCTCTCTCAATGATACTCTCTCAAATGTACATAATCTCCTCACTACAATAATCAATAATCACACATAATACTCCTCTCTTGGTCATGGATACACCTTCCAAAAGGTATGTGTGGTATGAAGAGGCACCAGAGTTTTCATAGTGTCCTGTGAGATCTGTCTTCTGTCGCTGTCTTCTGTAACCTTCTGTGAATCTTCAACAGTTACTTCTTCACTTCAATTATCTTGGATAGAGCTTCCATTCATCCTTTCCTAAGACAAAAACACTTCCCAAAATATCAACACATCCATCATAACACTCAATAGAAACAACAGAACAGAACCACAGAGCAATAGAAGTACAGAACAACAGAGCTACAGAAGCTTACAGAACTTCATAGAAGATCAACAGAACCCATAAAAATCATAAAAACCAAAACAAAACCAATTCAATATTTCATAAACCTCTTCGCACAACTTCAATCATCTCTCAAAACATTCATTCAACCATCTCTACTACCAAAACAGAAACAAAACAGAAAAAAATAGAAAAAAATCAAACCTTACAGAACCAAACATCCTCATAAAAAACCATCAAAAACCCTTCAAACTTATCCAAACCTTTCCAAACACTTCAAAATATCTTCAAATTCAAACAATCAATCATAAAAAATAACCATTTATCATCAAAAACAACAAAAAATCAACCCAAAAACCAACATATTTCACACTCAACAAACATGCTCAAATGCATAGCAATCCTTTGAAAACTGTCACACATTTATAGAAAAAAGAGTTTTAGTTCATTATTGTTCTTACAATAGACTATATTTTTATCATCAATGGACTATTTGCAATGAATATCTATCTTAAAATTTAGCATCTTTCATATTACCTTTACATGTTTATCATCATTAAGATAAACAAAGTTAACCATTCTTCTAGCATTTACAATCACCCTCCAGCCACCACAAGAATGGCTATCATCCTGATGAGGACACTGCAAACACCAACACAAAGTAAAACTATAAAGAGGACGGATGGTAGTTCATAGAATAAAATTATGTTTCAATTATTTTAATCAATAACTTACCGCAACTTGTCTATATTGTATTGTTGCAAGCAAATCAGACAGCATAGGGGGTCTTTTCTCTAGCTCTTCAATTAATCTTTTTGCACCTCTATATATAAAATATATTGAAATTTAGAGTACTTTAAAAAAAAAGAATTGAAATATCAAGGAGCCCTTGGATAATATAGCTTACAATTCAGCATTTCCATCACTTCCTTTTGTAGAGTTGATTTAAAAAAATTGCTTATCCACACAGTCTATTGCAATCAAGCTCCAATGAGAACTGAAAGCAATCATATCTGAACAAATTAGAAGGATAAAATCTCAAAAAATCTAATAGAATATTGAATCACTTACTTTTCATTATATGGAATTATAAGGAGCTCCAAAGTATCGAAGTCAATCAGATTGAACCACTGCTCAATAAAACTTGTATCAAGCTTGTTCCTTATAAAGAATGAGATAGATGGATCAAGAACCTCAATTTTTTGTTGCATATCCAAAGGAAACTCATGCATTACACACCTAGAAAAGGTATAGAAATAGTGAGTATAAACAAGAAAAATCTTATTGTTTAAAAAATATCAAAAAGTAGAAGTAATTATGGGTGGATATACCTTAGGCCAACAAGAATAATACTGTCATTTATTTCTCTTCTTTTATCCTTAAGAATCTGAACACATGCAGCATCAAAAGATATAATCTCAGTTCTTTTGCCTAAGTCACCAGGTAAGAAACAAAACACATTGAATCCTTTTGGATTAGCTGCTTCAAGAAGGGTGGCCTTTGCCTCCTATACTCTCTCCATTTATCTGCCTATTCCTCTTTAGCTTTCTCCTCTTTTTCATGTTGCCTGGTATCCCTCTCATGGGTGACATCCTCAACCTTGGGACCAGAATCATCATTCTTTCTCCTAGCTGGGGGGCACATTAAGGATATTAAATGTCTTCTCATCAATGAGGGGAATTGGCTCAAGGACCTTTGAAAATCTATATCTTAGCCTCCTAAGAATTACCATGTCCTTGTCCATGAGTGTGAGCCTATGAGCATGAGCAGCACATATATAGGCATCTTGAAAAAATTCAATTAAAAAATCCTCTGTGGCTTCCTGTATACAATTAAGGGCTGTTCTTGTCCATCTAAAACTATCCAAACTATATTTGTCACAAATCTCCTTGACAAGCCTATGAAAAGACAACTTTGGAATTGCATTGTCAAGAGCCTTTATTCCCATCCTAATCTCCCTTAGGCACTTGACATTCTGAGAAAACTTTCTCCTTGGCTTTGACTTTCTAGAGGGCTTTGGAGGCTTTGAAGATTCAGGATGTTACTTCTCGTCTAGTGTGTCTAGTGAAATGCGATTTTCAGACAAGAGGCCTCCATGCAGCATGTTGTTTTCGCGTTTCACCAGACTTCTTGTTCAATGTGTCCAGTGAAACACGAGTTTCAGACAAGGTGCCTCCTTACCGCATGTTGTTTTCGCGTTTCACCGGATTCTTGTCCAGTGTGTCCAATGAAACGCGAGTTTCAGAGAAGAGGCCTCCTTGCAGCATTTTGTTTTCACATTTCACCGGATTCTTGTCCAATGTGTCCAGTGAAACGCGAGTTTCAGACAAGAGGCCTCCTTGCAGCATGTTGTTTTCGCGTTTCACCGGACAACTCATAAATAGCAATGTAATCAACAAAACGAAGAAAAACAAAGCTTTGATCTAAAGAATGCCATTGAAATTACCTAAAATATCCAGAGAATTAAGGAAAAAGTTTGAGGGATTTCCTTAAATCTCCACAACATTAAGGACTGCTCACACTATGGAAAGAATTAGTTTATAGCGCTCATAAGCTCATAATAATAGAAAAAATTAAGGAAAAGCATCAAAAAAATGCAATGAATGGGCGTCTGGGCATAGAGAAGGAGGATGCAAAAGAGAAGGAGGATGCAGAAAACCATCCCTTCTTTCACGCTTTGCTGGGAAAAATCCGTTTAGAACGAATTTTGTCAATGGGTCTGGTGAAACGCGAATACATTCTTCACAACCACAGCATCACCACGAAAATATGCTCGAAGGCCCTACTGCATGACCACGAATATGTGCTCCATGACCATAAAAATATGAAACAAATTCAGCTGTTGCTTCCCTTTATTGGGGTATTTCGATGGTACATGCATTACTTGGTGAAGTGTTAAGTAAAACACGTGCGACGTATTCTCGAAAAAAGGGAGTGCGCACATCTTCTGAGAAATTTGATACGGTGTGCCAAGTGAGACATGTGTGCACGTATTCTGAGATATTTTGTGCGTGCAAAAATATTAGAAACTTCGTCCAAATTTACGGTCTCATTTATTTTTCATCATTACGCAAACTTTTTCGTTGGAACTATCAACACACGTTTGATGATCAATATAAAAGCTTTTCGAAGCCATTCTCTCTAATATTGTCTTACTTTCTCCTGAAATTTTGTTTCGACTTCCCTTCAAGGTCTTTTCTTCCTGTTTGAAGAGCAGTTCAACAATTTCTGATAGGTAACAAAATTCTCTTATTACAAGTATTTGAACAAAAACAATTTTATTAATATAGAAAGAATTTTTTATAACACTTGAAAAATTACAGATTTTATGTGCTTTTTATCTTTTAAAAGGAGCATAGCACTTCTAGGAAGGATCTTATCATAAATTTCTGTGTTTTAATAGAATTAATTCATAGTTCATGTTTCTCTTCTTGTTTTGCATCTTTTGACCAGTGAAACGCAAAATAATGTCTCTGGTTAGTGATATTTTGCTAACTATCGCGTTTCAGCGGTGAGATATTCAAATAACTTTTGTCTTCAAGTAGTGTCCGGTGAAACATGATTTCTTCACCGGCATTTGCCTTGAACGCCTTATTTTCGTGTTTCACCGGTCAATTAAAAAAATTTCTCTTTTTTTGATTTTTTATCTTGAGAAATGCAATTTTGGGGCCTCTTTCCATGGTTCCATCTTGTTTTATTAGACATTGTTGCCATTGTGCTTTGTTTTCAGGGACAAATCTTTTGTTGGTCAAGATGACAAAAAGAAAGCTATCTCTGGAAGGAATGGATGAGGAGGAGCTAGTGGAGACTTCTGATGATAGGCTCTTTGATTTCTTAAACACCACTGGAAATTCTTCCAAGTTTAGCTATATCAGGGAAATTTTCAATGTTCCTTTTGATTTGAAGGAATTATTGGAGGATCTTGAAGATAAACTTAAGGAGTACATATGTTTTTATGATAGACATGTTCAAGGTTTGGAAGTCAATGGATTTGTTCATTATAGTGATGTCATGGGAGCCACCAGTACATCCAGGTCAACTTTGCTAGGCAGGTTCAACCTCATTGATGAGGAATTGAGAAAGAGAGAAACATGTTGCCCTTTTCACAGGTATCAACAGCAATGCCTTCTGATCCATAAGGACGTTGGATTTATTGTGTATCTTCAGTACATGGAAAATTCTTCTCTAGATATAGACCAATAGGGAAAGCTAGAGGATATTGCAAGTATGGATAAGGAGGTCGAAGAGAAGGAGGAGATGTTCCAAGAGATTATTGAGAATCAACTTGTCCAAGGTTTTGATGTAGGTTTGTTCAAGAGTGATAATATCACAATGGTGGAAGAAAAGGAGATTGAGCCAAGTGCACTGGTTGATGAAGAAGGTCCTCTTGCATGTGTTTCAACATTTTCCACTTATCTTATCAACAAGAAGAGATATGTGTTGCTAAATGATATTTAATATCTTTTTGATCTTAGAGAAGATTATTGCTTAGCAATCCTTGCAGGTTGGGGAAAAAATGACATGAATTTTATAGGTTATGAGCAAGAACCACTAGCAAGTCTTGATGTTGAGGGAGAGAATTTCCAAGACAGCTCTATAGCCTTACATACATGTATTAATCAGATCGTAGAATACAAAAAGGGGGGGCTACCTACAGAATAAGAGTTCTTGCAGGTCCAGAAGAAACTTCATATTGATGATGTAGGGTATGAAGAGAGATTGAAGTCTCCATCAAATGAGAAACCCAAGAGTTCAATAAATCTTTATGATGATAGTCTTCCCAAAGAAGACGAACATCCTAAGGTATGAAATATAATTCAAAGTTACCCATTGAGTTTATGTTAGACTTTATTATGCATTATAGATAAATATCTTATATCTTATACTGTTGTGGTTTGTTGTGTAGATTGTGATTGAAGATCTGGAAAACTTTCTTGGAAGGGCCAAGGGCTCTAGGCCAATGAAGCTTGGAAAAAATCAAAGCCTTGGCCATTATATTGGAAACTTAAACAATCAAACAATTGTAATATATCATAGTAGATTGTCAAGCTCTCCAAGTATACCAATGATGGCTTTGAGAGCTATCTCAAAGGTAATTGGATCTCAAGTTTTCAGCAGAGGTTTGGACAAGATCATTTTAGTGGAGAAGGAAGAAGCCATAAGAGTTTTTGGCTTCATGCCTAGATATAGTGGATCTAGAGCTGGATATTTTGGAATTCTTGGCTCCTATTTGCTCTCTTATGTAGGAGATAGTAAGAATTTGAAGCTTCTTCCAGGCTATCGAAAATAGGATTTTTTAAAATACAGAGGTTTTATTGAGTGGGATGAAAGAAAAGATTCCTGTAGAGGCCCTGTTGAGCTACCTAAAACCAAGGACTCCTCTGAAGGCCCTGTTGAGGTGCCTGAAACTAAGGACTCCTCTGGAGGCCCTATTGAGGTGCCTGAAACTAAGGACTCTTCTGCAACACAATCAGACTAGAAGATGCCAAAGATTAAGGGTTTCTTGAAACCCATCTTTTCCCAACTCTTTATTTGGTTTGTAACCATTCTGTAAATCTTTTCTTTGCGTAAGAATTTAAATATCTATCTTTTCTTCTTTGGGTAACAATTTGTATAGTCCTTGCTAAAGATGATGTATTGCTTGATGTGGTTGTATCTTTAAGCTTGATTTTATGCCAGATTTGTCTATAGAACCATTGAAATACCTCTAATAAACTGTTGGCTTTGTGTCTTCCACCTCCATGTCTTGTGTATCTGAAATATTTTGTTCTTGCTTGATAATGTGATTTTTCCATACCTTGGGTTGACCAGATAGATAGAGATCCATATTGTTTAATAAAGTATGGAGCATGGTTTTATAAAATATACTGCATAGTCAACAAATAAAGGAAGTTATTAAAAAACATTATATGAGTTTGACAATGAAGAAACAAACATATACAAACTTTTTACCATATAGTGAGTAAAGTGTTGATCATCCCAAGCTTCTGTCATCACCTTCTTGAAAATGTTCAATTGGTTTTTAAAGTATTTGAGATCATCATCATTCCATTCAGTCTTATCACAATAAAAAAACACTTTGTCTAGTGTTTCCCAAACTTTAGCTTTTCTATTCCGAGCTTGTCCATTATCAATGTGATCCTTAACTGCATTATGTAGGGATTTCCTTTGATTAAATTTAATAGTTGAGCCACCATTTCTCGAGTTTATCTTGCCAAGTCTCCCATGAAAGCCTAGAAACCTTCTAGCCTTCACTCCATCAATAGATGGTTTTTTTGGGACACAATTACCATCCTTAGACTTCTGAAGATCTCATTCAATAACAACATTGCCACCATGCAAACCAATTGCAGAGAGAACTTTTTCAACCTTTGTTATAGCATCTGTTCTAGTTGATAATGGCTTCAGCTTCCATGCAAATCCTATATAGAGATGAACAAGCTTTTCAATTATCCTGCAAAGTGCATGAAGTGTACAAATATGGGAATTCGCTAAAGGAATGTCCAAGATTGGTTTAAACTGTGGATCCTTATTGTGTCTAGAGGGAGCTCTATTCCAATTGCTTGAGTTTAACTCTGCAGCTGGTGACATGCAGTATAAGCAAGGAGATCTCGAGTTGGCTCCCTTTGATACATTATACATACATTTGAGTGTCTTTAGGTCACGAGCTATGTGCCACTCAATCGTGTAGTTCCCAAATCCTTCAACAAATAGCTCTTCTCCTACTTGTTGCCTTTGAATAACATTAGGTATTGATGTTTGATGAAAAACCCAATATAATATATCAAAATTCTTAGTATCTACCTCAAATGCTCCTAGCCACCAGATGTCATATTTAGATTGAACACTAAATGATGTTGAGTGATTGCAATGACCTGACAAAAGTGCTCTATTAATCAAGGTGATAGAGATTCTCTCCAATTTTTTACATTTTAGAATCTCACTTTCATCAAGTTTAATCACAAATCTAGCCACTCCTTGTGCCTCTGCTCTACTGACAAGTCATAAAATTTGATCATTAAGTATTGTAGGGTGAACAAGTCAAGGAAAATATTGTTAAATTCATTGAATGTAATCTCCTTTTTCTTGCCCTTGAAGCTAGCCTTGATATGAAAAAGCTCACCTAGAATCCCCATCACTTTGTTATTAACTCTTTGTCTGATAGTCCTAACCACAAATGGCTTTGGAAGTATGCAATTGCATACATGTCCTTGCTTCATATTTGATTGTAAAGTTGGAAAAATTGCATATAAGCATCTCGATTGATACCAATACTATCCAATGTCTTCTGTACTAACTCAGAATCCAAAGAATGATCCTTTACAAATGACTCCAAGCATTGTTTCTTTGCCTTTTTAAATTTCTTCTTCTCCAAAATATCCTTTGAAACTACTGAAGGAGGAAGATGATAATAAAACTGAGCTGCTTTTAAAGAATCTCTTTCACTTGTATTTGGTTGTAGAAGATATCTAAGAAAAATTAACATCACAAATCAATGCAAGTAATTTAAATAAAGCCATATTTAAGTTTTTTCAAGTAAAAAAGAATATACCTTACTGCTTGGATTCTTTTACCACAGCCTCCTCCTCCTCATTTGAGATTCTCAATATTTTTAAGAGCTCTTTGTCGATTTCGAAGGCCTAATAAAGTTTTCTTTCGTTGATAAGCTTTGATACGATTTTCCAATGAATGAATTTTTTGTTGACAATCCTCTAGCTTCTGCAACAACTCTATATTGTGTTTCATCAAAAGATGATTCTCTAGTCCAAGGATATCCTTTTCTGCACCAAGGTTAAGTGTATAACCTAAAAATCCATTGTAATAATCACCAATAAACCTCATTAATGATGAGCTATTATAGAAAGGAGGAGTGCTATTTCTGCTAGGATCTTTGGGATATAGCTTTTCATCTAACCAAAGATCAATATTCTTCTTTCCTTCAAACCTCAGTATATGTTTCATAGACTCTCTAATCGTGATAGATTTTGTTCTCTTTCTTATTGGTTCATACTCACTATCCAACTCAATATGAAGATGATAGAGAGGTCTTTTATGAGAGCTACATAGATCATTGGATGATTGATCCATAGCTGAGTTATAGAGATCATTGTGTGATTGATCCATAGCTAAGGATATGATTAGAAGCAAGAACGAAAACAAAGAAGAAACTACTAAGGAGGAGAAAAAAAGAAGAGAGAAAAGATGGAGGGAGGCAATCGAGTATCCACCAAAATTCAAATTGAATATTACTTTTCACTTTAATGAGGAGAGGTAAGATCTTCATTATGACAACCTTGCCAACTTTATGGCGACCTAGATTTCTAGGTTTGATGTGACCACGAGAATATCACGACAATGACTTATTAATGAATTTTGATATTTTAACTTACCAAAATATAAACCTTTTAAAAATTCTATAAAATGATTTTATTTCTTAAATTGTTTTCTCTCTCTAGGATCTCTTACAGGGCATTTTCGAGACCTCAAGACTCCCCTAATGCGAGGTTCCCTTTATTTTGGAAGAGTGCCATGACTTCGCTTGTGGAGGGCACTTTTTTGGGCGATTAACGGCACAGAAGGCTTTATGAGCTGGTTATTGATGGCCGTCCATATTCTAGAATTCATTTGACTATGTCAAGAGATGTGATACATGTCAAAGACATGATAGTCGAGAGAATAGGAAGCGTCCACTTACGCCTATCATGGCTATCCTTCCATTTGAGAAGTGGGGCATTGACTTTATGGGTCCTATCACCCTGTCGTCTACTACTCAGAAGAGATACATTATAGTAGCAGCTGATTACTTTACAAAATGGTCAGAAGCACGGGCAATGATGCAGGACAATGCAAAAGAGACTACTAGTTTCCTACTTGAGCAAACCATCTATCATTTTGGTCCACGAAAAGAAATAGTATCAGACTGTGGAACTCACTTTTTAAATAAGGTAATTAGAAGCCTGACTAAAGCGTGGAAAATTACGCATAACAAGATGACCCCCTATAATCTACAAGCTAATGGACAAGTCAAAAGTACCAATAAGCAGCTTGTGGGTATTCTATCCAAGATAGTTTCCAAAAAGAAGCGCGACTGGGATACAAAATTATATGTGGTGGTTTGGGCATATGATACGACATTTAAACGAGTCACTAACCACACCCCCTTCAAATTAGTTTATGGGGAGGAGTGTGTTTTACCCTTAGAAATTGAGTTGTCGACCATAAGATTCGCAATCAATCATTCTTTGGGTGATGAAGATGCCCTATTTGAGCGGTTTATGACTATAGCCCACTTAGACGAGCTCAAATTGCGTGGGAAATTAAAGTTTTCTGCCATCACTGCTTACAAATCTTGACAAGAATCCCTATTGAGTTTAATGAAGAAGGTGCAATGGAGTTGTCAGTTCATCCTCTAAATATGTTGAACTTTGACTATCATAATTATGAATAGGGGAGTTCTTGATGGCTGGTTGTGTAAACCCATTATGGACGTATACATTATACTTTGATGGAGCGTCCAGGGGCCCTAATAGAAAAGGAAGTCTTGGAGTAGTTATCCGAGATCCCCAACGTAGAGTTACAATGAAATTAGCTGCTTATCTCGGGGTAGGATTTACTAACAACATGGCTGAGTATAAAGCTCTAAATATGGGATTGAATATTGCTGAGAAAGGTGGTATTAGATAGTTGTTCATAAAAGAGGATTCTGAGATGATCTTAAATCAACTCAATGGGACATACACAGTCCGGAATCCTCTCCTTCGTATGTATCATCGAACTGCTATAAACCTACTTGATGAATTTGAGAGCATATCTCTTCAGCTCATTCCACATTATTGGAATCAGTTTGCAAATTCCTTGGCTAATTTTTCTTATGAAGAGAACCTTTTTTTCAACTGCAATCCTAGTCCGAATGTTGTTATTGATAATAAGATAGGACCTGGTCGCTTGTGGGGAATGTTATCAGACCACGCGTTATATGGCAGGCCATGGTTGATATGGTTAATGCAAAGAGTAGTCGAGACCCATCTACCACTATTATCTTGGACCCATAGGTTGATCCAACGACATGTTATGCGTATGCCTCTTGCTACATATGCAGGAGGTATGGGCCATAACTTGATGCATTTAGTTTAGGGCTGAGAGCCCTGTTTTTCCCCTTGGAATGGAGCGTATTTGCGCATATTTTCCTTTTTCCAAGGAGGGATCTCTATGAGCTATTTTGTTTGATTCCGTTAGGCCAAGAGGGCTACTTGATTTAAGTAGTTAATGTCTGATTTCTTTAGGCCAAGAGAGCCAATTGTTTTCAGGTTTTAATAATCTATCTCTTTAGGCTAAGAGGGCCAGTTGCTTTGAGTAGTTAATGTCTGATTTCTTTAGGCCAAGAGGGCCCTTTATTTTCAGGTTTTATTTATCTATCTCTTTAGGCCAAGAGGGCCAGTTGTTTGCAGTCAAAAGTGCTATTTCTTTAGGCCAAGAGGGCCCTATCTCTATTTGGTGCAGGTACGTTTAATGCTTTGTTGTTTTAGTGATTGTGCCATATAGGTTGAGGAAGTCGTTGAAGGGAGGCTTTGCTGCAAAGGAGATTCTTGTGGCCATTCCAGGTGGTTTCATCCCCTTTTCGATTTTTTTCCCTTAAGCAATTAATGATATATGTGTGGGTGAGGATTACTTTATTTTGTTTGTTGGGGACCGGCACTTGAGGCATGAAGTCCTAGGTTTAGGCTCTGTATGTCTGGGGGAGGTCTGAGTAGTCCTTGCCTTCTGGAAGGCATTATCAGGCATTGAAGACTTGTTTTAGATGGGAGTTCTAGTGACCCTATTCTACTGACCTGTTAGGTGGCTGTTCTAGGAGTTCTTACTTAGTTGTGAG
Organism: Lygodium microphyllum; assembly: GCF_053477565.2. Classification (NCBI taxonomy): domain Eukaryota; kingdom Viridiplantae; phylum Streptophyta; class Polypodiopsida; order Schizaeales; family Lygodiaceae; genus Lygodium; species Lygodium microphyllum. The sequence goes on along the minus strand of NC_141162.1, from coordinate 8,208,967 downwards.
GCAGCTAGAGGAGCCTGCAAGAAAAATAATGATGCTAAAAAGAAGGAAAAACACCCTGAAGATATGAAAGAAAGTATATATATATAGAGGTGTGTAAAAAGGGGTTTCAACCCCTATACAAATAGAAAATGAAAGAAAAAAAAATCCTTGAGCTGTTGTTTATCTCCTTGCGAAGGCCTGGTAGGTTCCTGGGGATGAGACAAGACCTGGGGCCGATGCCTTGTCTTCCAAGGGGTGGCATCTAGCTGAAAAAACAATGAATACAAGAGGGTTGGAGAAAAAATAAAAGTGAGCATTAGAAAAGGATTAAGTGTTGCCTTGCAAGGGCTTGGTAGGTTCTTGGGTACTGATACAGGACCTGAGGCCGATGCCCTATTCTCGTTGGGTCACTATGCTCAGCTCCCTCCTTTTTACATGCACGAATATGACAATCAGATGCTAAAAGGGAAAAACTGTGCTAAAAAAGATAATACCTTTTGATCAAGCTATAGAGTTCTCGCCTAGTGGGAGCTCCTAGTTGAGTTGTCCTTAGTTAGATAGGTAGTTCAGACCACCACTTAGGGTGTCCTATTTGATAGTTCTTTTTAGTTTGGTCATGTTGGAGCGGTTGGTTAGTCACTAGATTTGGGCCTTCTTTCAGATTATGCTGGGCCTACTCCTCGTGGATTTCATGCCTTGGTTTTGTTAGGGGGTAGGGTATGAGCCGTGATGTGTTGTGTTGTGTATTTTTTGTATCAGCTTAATGCTTATTTTTGTTGTTTATGTGTAGATCTCTTTGTGGGATTGGACGGGCTACGTCCCCCTATCTCGTAGTCACCAATGACAAATGATTTTCAATGTCGAGAAGTGCTTAAAAATAGCCAAATTTTACGAATATCAGGGAAAAAATAGACTTTGTCAAAGGCGGCGGTGGCAATCAATGCGATTTTAAGCTGCAAGTCCCTAAAGCGCTAGTGCTGATTTTCACGAAAAATCAAATGATGGCGGATGGCCGAGCAGATGAAAAACGACGTTAGGAATCCAATGCAAGTCTCAAATCTCAATTTCGAGGTCGTTTGATTCCCCATTTAATCCTCGCAAGGTTTGGGGTTGTGAAGCGACTACTAGATCTAGAGGCCGAGAAGAGGGTGACATGGCCTAGCTTTGTAGATTTCAATGCCATGGAACCACCTATCCAAACGGATCTCAAATCCGATGTCGTTTGGCCCTCCAAAAGTGAAAAAACCACTCACAGTAGTGTGAAACCAACAAGCTAGAAGTAGTTTTTTTAAAAGGTTTAAAGCTTAAGATAATAATGAAGGAGGAAAAACACATTTTCTTTTATACGACGCGGGGGGAGAGGGATGCAATTTTTTTTTGCGCCCCCTCAAATCCACGATTGATGCCTCCTCGGATGGGGGATGAAGAGAGAGAAGGGAAGATTGCTTATCTACTCCCTCAGAGGAATATGATGGCTCCAATCTTGCAGAATATGGTGGAGAATTGAAGAAATTGGTTTTTAGTATTTCTCTCTCCTCCCTCTCTCTCCTGCATAGAGGCAATTAATGTGCAAGAAATCAAGAAGAAGAGGGGCTAAAGGATGCTTGTTTGGCTATGATCGAATTGCTTCAAGATGAAGAGGGGGTTGAGAAAAGAGGTTCAGCACTAAAGAATGGTTGCTGCTTGGTCTATGGGCTTCCCGGAATAATTATTAAAAAACCCGCAACACGCAAGACATGCGGTATGCTCCAATTTTATGGAGAAATTTGCTTGTTCTTGTTGTTTCATGGTCCAAATGTTGTTCATATGCGATGAATTTTTGTTTTGAACCTTGTTTGCATCATGTTTGAGGGCTATAACTACAAAAATGCAGAATCCCTAATGATTTAGAGCTGTTATTATTTCTTTAAAACCTGCAAAATGTCATTTAATTTAATGAAAATTAGTGGTTTTTTCGATTTTGAGTTGTGAGAAAGGAGTGAAAATCGGATAAAATCAGAGAAAATGTTAAGTTTCAATCAAAATAATAAGCCAACACAAATAAATTAGAAAATACATATTTTTCATGAATCATAAATAGGAAAAAATAACAAAAAATAAAGAAAAATGGAGTTTTTATGCTCAAAAAATATGAAAAAATAAGATTTATGTGGGTGAATGTTTGGCGAGGTTAAAGAATGAGATTAAGCCTCAATTTGGCCTCATCCTTTGTGTCACAGTACGTGTTTATTATTTTTTACATACAAAAATGAGACAAAACAACCATTTACACCTATGCACCACAGAAACACCTAAATGATGGGGGGGGGGAGGAAGTTTGTGCGATAATTTAATTGATAAAAGGTTATAATTTCTGTTTTCCCTCTTTGTTCTAGCATTTAAGGATCATTCCATAATTAAATATAGGCGACTAATAGCATGGAAGTTCCGGTGTGCTAGTCCCTAAAGCAGTGCAACACGTAACGCTTAGTTAAAATTCATGAAAGGGCTATTTTTCGCATCTCACATGGTTGGTTTTTTTAATCATAAAGTGGTTGTGCACAATCGTCATACACCTTGCATGAAGCATACCATGTTGGTATCTCCTAGAATGCATTGCACTTGATTGATAAACTTTGACCAACGTTGAGAGGACAGGAAACCTAAGTCGTTGGTTAGATGGGCGCTTCCATTGGGGAAAGTTGTGTGAGGCAAATCAAAATCTCCTGGAACGCTGAATTTGAAAGAGTGAAGTTTGTGTGAATGTTATATGTGTTAGTGATGCATCTTGGGGCCAATCCCCGAGGTGTAGGAGAGTCGCAGTGGAGCCATGGCAATTAGTCGAGAGGTGCTTCCCTATGTGTGTATTACGAGGCATTAGGCCTATATGTTATGGGATCTCTCTCTTAGGAGAAGGGAAGGTGAATGTTGGACTACATATTGGATACAAACACAAAATCGTCACAACCATTTAGTGCAAAGTGAGTTTTAGACGCTCCTGGCCCACAATGCTGTGTGGTGGGGTTGTCTGTTGTATGCATGAGATCCGGATAGTGCCATAGCCAGTGCTGGCCCACTTTAGTTCCATCAAAGAGGGAGAAGAAAAGCTTCCCACTGCCACCACCGCCATTTGTGAAGAAGAGATGAAGTGTACGGAGGGCGAAGAGGAGCCGCTGAATCCATCCTCGAGCATTTGCGATGAGTGCACTATTCCTTCTTGCTTTGTTTTTGTTTTTTCTCCTTTTTTTTTAAACTTTTTTTTGTTAAAAATCATATGTATTGAGAGAGGGAGAGGAAGAGAGAAAAGAAAAGAATGAATGAGAGAGAGAGGGAGAAAACATTAAACATAATAGGGAAAGAGAGAAAGAGAGTGAGAGGGAGGAAGGGAGGGAGAGGTTGTAGTTATTGTTGTTGTTGTTTTATTTCTTTTTTTCTTATTTGTTGAGGTAGCAGTAGCGGTAGCGGTAGCGGTAGTGGTTGTTGTTTAATTTCTTATTTTCTTGTTTGTTGTTGTTGTGGTAGTGATACTGATAGTAGTAGTTGTTATTTAATTTCTTCTTTTCTTTTTTGTAGTAGTAGTAGTAGTAGTAGTTTTTCTTTTCTTTTCTTTTTTATTGTTGTTTAGTTTTCTTGTTTGTTATTGTTGTTATTGTTGTTGTAGTAGTAGTGGTAGAGTTTTTTCTTCTTTTCTTGTTTGTTGTTATTGTAGTAGCAGTAGTAGATGTTGTTGTTTTTTATTCTTTTCTTATTTATTGTAGCGGTAGTGGTAGTGGTAGTGGTTTGTTGTTGTGGTAGTCGTAATTGTGGTCATAGTCATAGTGATAGTTGTAGTGGTAGTGGTAGTGGTAGTGGTAGTGGTAGTGGTAGTGGTAGTGGTAGTGGTAGTGGTAGTGGTAGTGGTTGTGGTTGTGGTGGTGGTTTTTTTGTTTGTTGTAGTAGTAGTAGTTTTTTTTCTTTTCTTATTTATTGTTGTTTAGTTTTCTTGTTTGTTTTTGTTGCTGTAGTAGTGGTAGTAGTAGTAGTTTTTTCTTCTTTTCTTGTTTGTTGTAGTAATAGTAGTAGTAGTAGTAGTAGTAGTTGTTGTTGTTTTTTCTTTTTTTCTTGTTTATTGTAGTGGTAGTGGTAGTGGTAGTGGTAGTGGTACAAAGTTAGTAGAGAGAGAGAGATGCTTTGTTAAAGGAAATTGGTAGTAGAGAGAGAGAGATGTTTTGTTAAAGGAAATGAGAGAGGGAGAGGAAGAGAAAAAGGAAGAAGGAACGAGAGAGAGGGAATAAACATACAACATAAGAAAGAAAGAGAAAAAGAGAGAGAGATGGAAGGAGAGAAGAGAATGAATGGATAAAAAACAAAGAGACAGTGGTAGCGAGGTCCGGTGAGGTCCGATGCAATACCACGAGACAGGAAAGACTTCGACATACATTAATTTATGGGTGGGTGGAGACTTTACATGCGTTAATTTTGCTGAGTTACAAGAGAAGGAATCCCTTCTCAAACAATTTAAGAAAAAAAAATGATAAAAAAACAAATTGTTTGTCGTAACGTAGACAAAATGGAAAAGGATGAAGGTCGTGATGTTCAACATGGCGAGGTGTATCTTAATCAACGTGTCCCATGTCTTTGCTCTCAATGTAAGATGGCAATTAGATGAAAACGTCGATTGTCTATAGAACGCATACGATGCTTCGGCAAATTTCAATCTAAGATCATTGATTAGGCGATCTTAGATTTTGAGAAAACGGTAAGAAAAGTGTATATCAATCATGCAATTTATTCGCAAGCTAATGGAATACCATATACAAAAACATTGGGTGTGGCTGGCAAATTTTCTATCCAGGGAGTTGACCTCTTGTCCCAAGGATGAATGCACCCTTTGCGGCCAATTAGGAGAGTCCGTGGGTGTGCAATGGATGGAGTGCTTGATCCAATCCACCACTTGGAAGGTACTACCCAATCTATACTATCAATACTAGAGGAGACAGGCAGCCTTGCAGACTTACCTACAATCTTGGAGCCTTAGATGGAGGCAATGATTGATGCATTAATGCCCATGGATGTCAAGACTTTTGATCCACTTAGAGAGGAAGCATCCATACCATTGTATGATGGGTGCTGAATATCTCACCTGAAGACACTACTTGCACTCCTAAGTGTGCAAGCAAAATAAGGGTGGAGCGATGCGAGTGTGACCGAATTGTTCAAGTCCCTTGTATGTACAATTCGTTGATTTCTTTTCGGCACTATCATTAATAACATTTGTGCTTTTTCAAGGTGTTTTATGATTTTTTTTTTCAGGTTACTAAAGTATCATATATTACCACTTGCAAATACCATGCTTGAGTCTCGTGATGATGCACGATATGTTTTACGAAAGCTTGGCATAGGCTACAATAGTATCCATGCATGTATCAACGATTGCATACTATTTCAAGGAGAATATGAGACTACGGAGACATGTCCAAAGTGTGGTGCTCACAGGTATTGACAAGACTTGCAAGGGCAAACCATCCCTCAAAAAGTTCTTAGACACTTTTCGCTTATCCCCTACATAAACCACATGTTTCTATATCCGGCATAGCGAGCTTGACAACGTGACATGCGCAGAATAGGTCCACAGATGGAGTTCAACGAATATCAACGGATTCACGTACATGGAGCCACATTGACTCTACCTTCCCAAGCTTTTCTCGAGAGCCAAGGAATCTTCGGCTCGGTCTTGCTATGGATGGCGTAAACCCATTTTGTCTGCGCTAAACTTCTTAGAGTGTGTGGCCTATAGTCCTTGTCAACTACAATATCCCTCCATTACTTTCTACAAAGAAAGGACATCTCATCCTTAGCTTGCTCATTCCTGGTCGCTACAAAGTCGAAAATATGGATGTTTATATTTGCATATTAGTCGATGAGCTTAAGATTTTGTGAGAGGAGGGGGTCAGCATGCAAGATATGAGCAAGTGCGATTGTCGATGGTTCGCCAATATTCGAGCCATTCTCATGTGGACCATGCATGAAATTTTGGGATTTTAAGAGTGCTCAAGTAAGTAGGCTTCCGTTCTCGTTGGTAATATCTATCATAGCTCGTTCAAGTTTGTATTCACTGGATAGACGTGTTGGGATAGGTCTAGTTACCTTAGGTTATCATGCATGTCTATTGTGTGGGCCAAAGTTAGACTCCCGAAGGTCACAAACCATGAAGAAGATGGTATATCAAGGGCACGCCACCTTCTTGCCAGAGGGTCATGAACTTAGGGAACGTTTTTTTGTACGACCTCTAGCACGTATAAATGCCCAAAGCTGGCACAAATGGATTTTAAGTAGGTAGGCAAGAGGGAGGCGCTTTGGCCGCAGTCGAGTACTGATGGTTGCTTGCAGCTACCTCATGCTCCTTGGGTTTTGTCCACTAAAGAAGAGCACATAGAGGACCAATTATCAGGGCTAAAATCCCATGATTGGCATAAGATATGTCAGGCTTGTACTATGAATGGATTGTAAGTGGCCTACATATTTTGCTATTTGGAGTGTAGTCGTTGTTCATAATGCTTCATTGTTTATGGCAGTTTGTACTACCAATCGCAATCGTAGGATGCCTTACTTCAAAAATACGCGGGGTGATTTACAGGTTTTCAACTTTAGTGTAATGGATCTCACAAAAGGAGATTAAGACGTCCTCTATTGAATCTACGAGACAGGGAGTAGTGGAGACAGTTTGTCTGTTTGAGAAATACATGAATACCAGCATGCACACAATACAAATCCACCTTCTTGTGCATCTTGTAGATGAATTGGAGATTGGTGAACATGTCCATACATGATGGATGTTCTTCTTGGAGCGATTCATGAAAACCGTGAAAAGCTTTGTGTGACAACTAGCTCGGCCAGTAGGTAGCATGGCTGAAGGTTGGTTGGTGTCCAAGGCACTAGTGCATATTTCACAATGGCTACCAATGGTGGATTCACACAATAGTATGCTATGGTTGCTAAAGGATGATGATAGACTAACCGAAGATATGGTGGTTGGAAGTGCGGTAGAAAAAAGAATGGATGCTGCAATGGAGGAGAAAGTGAATCGCTTTTGTATGTTGCACCATGCCTCTATGGAGACGTGGCTTGCTAAGTACCAGCAAGCTAGGAAAGATCGAGAGGAAGCGCAATCTGAATTTTGGCGTAGTACACGCCATCAAACGATTCGATATCCCGAGGACATGGAGGAGATGCCGTGGTGTATGTCAACGCAATGGTTGCATGCAGCTTTGACCGTAGCGTCTCATGAAGAAGGGGTGGAGGTCTCAATCGAGGAGTGGAAATTCTCGAGGGGATGTAATCCAAAGGTGATGACGTGTTTAGGGTTTGTCATATCTATATTTTATATGTGATAACTAATTGAGTGTTTCAATGTACAATACAAAATATATAGTGCGACTGGTCATACGAATGACATTTCCGCGTGGAGTGTATTGACAAAATGTGATCCACAATAGATTGTGGTATCATGGCAAGGTTCGAGCAAGAGAGCCGACGACGAGCAATGGATCCAAACATGGTTATAGATGAGATTGAGTATTTTGGGAACTTGCAAAGTATTGTCATGGTGGATTACCATAGCTTCTCCATGATCCTATTTCGATGTGCAGTGGTTCAAAGTGGTACTTGAATGAGCTGGAGCAACAATTTGACGAGGTCCATCTAGATTTCTCGAAATAGATTCCAAAAAAAATTGGACGGATTTGTACGACACGTTTGTGTTGCCTGCCCATTGTGAACAGGTGCATGAACTCATGTGTTTTTTAAATATATTACGACATGGTTCATGTAACAATAGTTAAATCTCTCTTGTACATGATTGTGAATATGTAATTTTCTATCCAAACCCCTGACAACCTCGATGGTGATACGTTATACCTTCAGCTTCCTGAAGTACGAGAGTATATGATCAAAGCAATATTTTAAGCATAGATGAGGACAACATGCAAATAGAGGGGTCGATATTGCAAGGGGTGGAGGCCACCAAAAGCTTGGAGCATGTAGAGGAGCCAACATTGGGTAACAATGATGAAAATACAGGAGTCCAAGAATTCTTTGAGAATGAGGTGGACTCATCCTTTTGTGGTGACATATGTATCGACCTTCTAGTGTATGCAAAGTTGTGCCAGGAGATTGACATGGGACCATAGGATACTTCATACATGGACATCCACCTACTCAATTCATTGACGAATCGCTTATAAGGGTACATAAGATATGCATTTTAAGTAAGATTATTTTTTAAAGATTTATATTGATTATGTTAACATCAATTTTTGTCTATGCAGGTGACCTTTGTGGATATTTAGATCATCACGATGAGTCAAGGGATGAGCGACGAGGAGCTACAGAAGATCTTCATGCCTATGTCTCTAGATCAAATGGCAAGATTGAGAGATATGGCAGACTAGGAGCTATCTCAGACACCATCAAGCTTCTCTATTAGATCTACTTTGGTGTGCTCTGATGCTTCAATTTCTAGCACACAAGGTTGACGCTCCAAACTTGGGTGAGATAGAAGGAGTGGTTCAAGGGGATGCTGTGGAGATCCGGATGCAGTGAGCCCGCAATCGGCTTGGGATACAGGTGCTACTCCTCGCTCTCATGGCGGTTCGATAGAGCATAGCTCAGGTGGTTGCTATGTGTAATATCCCCGTGCCCATAGGAACCTCCCCTTTCTTTTCTTTTTTTTCAAAATTTTTTCCCTCTCTCTTCCCCGCGACAGTATGTCGGGGAGAGAGAGAGGAAGTGAAGTGGAAAAGGGAGGTACATATGCTGCCCAGGTGGTGGCGTACCACTGCACCCCCCCTATAAAGGTTGCGCCCCCTCCTCCCCGTCAGAGAGAAGTCCCCCCCTGTCCTGGTGATCACGCCCCTGGGCTTCCCCCCTCCAACTCCAACAGTTGCTCCTTGGCCTCCTCTGCCTCAACATAGCAGTACATTATCTTGGTCGCCCTCCCACTGCAGAGGAGGTTCTCAGTGTGATGTCTGGGACACCTATCACATCTTTGCCTAGCACTGTCGCACAAACACCAAACCTTGGCACACCTCTACTAACAAGTACTCCACGCACTATGCATACACATAGATCAGCTGATGCATAGGGATCAGCTGAGGTACATGGATCAGCCAAAGCACGTGCATCTGCAGAAGCACGTGTATCGAGTGAGGTAGAGGGTAGTGCCTGTCGAGGGAGGAGGGAGAGTCATGCGGGAGGACGAGGAGGTCGAGGGCTTTGTGGGGGTTGCCTAGGAGGTGGCTCTTGATCACCCTCATTGGAAAATGAGAGAGGTGAGCCTCCACAAATGTACTACTTTGTCTCACTGATGTTGGTGGTATCTTGCATGACTCTGAGGGGAGGGAAGTGATAGCCTACTTGAGGAGTGTCGTGCATGCCACATACAAAGATTGCATGATTCCCTTCAAGCACCAAAAAAATGGTTTGTGGCAAGAGGTGCTGCGGGCAGTACATAGAAGGTACCCTAATCACGAGAATTCATGATTCTCAGATGATTGGGGACGGTCAAAGGTGAGAGACGCGCTTCATAACAAGAGGTCTCACCTTATGACGCGCGCCAAGGAGTCACTACGGAGACAAGAGCAGGGGCGCCCTGGATATGGCCAACCACCCAATTGCCACCACACGGAGTGGAAAGAGGCCAAGAAGAGAGCAGCGGAGAAAATGACAAGTCGCCAGCATGCAAAGGCGCGACATATCCAGATGGCAACCATGGGATCGTCGCATTATGGATCGGGTGGCTGAGTTTGTAAGTATTATTTAATTTCTCTTTTTAAATTAAATTTTTTAATTTGTTTCACTTCATTATAAAGTGTGTTCTAATACGTTGTCTGTTCAAATTGTTTTGTAGTATCATATCGTTGGTAGGATGCCTACTCCTAGAGAGGTAGGCTACCATCGAGATCATAATCGGGCGTCCACTTGTTGGCAGCATTTCTACGAGGAGGGACTCATCACATAGGAGCAATATAATCGTGCCATGAGGATTCCACCACCAGAAGAGATATGTTTTATTTTTTACATGAAAAGTATAGATAACTCTAATTTATTGTTTCTAATGGTATTTATATACCTTAATTCTTTGTGTAGGCCAACCTTGATGCAGTTGAGGATAGCGAAGGGGGGACTAGCAGTAGCGGTGGTGGCAACGGGAGTGGCATAGGCAATGGTGGTGGTAGCAATGATGATGCCTCTTCTGAGGAGATATAGAGAAGCCCCATGCATGCATGCCACCCTTGGCTTGTAATTTTCATTTTTGATATGTATTACTTTCAGCTAGTGCTTGGGACCATGACTATGCTTGAGGTCACAAGCACTAGAACTCATCATGTAAAAACGTTTCATCTATATATATGAAATTTCGTGTTCTACATACATTGTTTTGTTTTTAGTATCCAATCTTTGAAATAATCTTTCTCTGTTTTCCCTAAGCATACAATTTGATGTTGATGGGGGGAAAAAAAACCAGAGATCTCTGGTTTTTTTTTCATTTGAGGCCTAACATTTGGCCCTTTGAGGCCCAAATTCGGTCCAAGTCTAAGTGGTTAGACTCTCATCCAAGTTGGGTGTCCGAGTGTATCAACTTAAGTGGATTGGATGCTCGAGCATGGTTAGGATTCAACCATTTGAGGTTTGTGGTCATTGTTCAAGCGATGCACTTAAACACATCGAATAGCTCCAAATGTGCACTTTAATGACTTTCTAATCACTATCCAATGTACCCAAGGTTCTAGAGTAATGAAACAATCAACAATAAGGACTTAGAGCATATGTGGAAGGCCTAAATGTATCAATGGGAAAGATTGTAGATGTTGCTTCCTGTTAACCTCTCACTCCTTGCCTCTCTCTCAATAGATAGTGTACAAATGAGCTCTCTCTTCCCCTTTTTCACCTTTTGTGTTCTCTTTTTTTCCCCTTAGACTCTATTTTCCTTCCTGGACATTTTTTTTTTCCTTTCTTCCCTTGTTCCCTTTTTTTTTTGTTATAGAGAGTTATTTTTTCCTTCTTTCTCCTTATTTTTTAAACCTTAATGTCTCAAATATGATAAAAATACTCCTACTCTAACTAATGCACATAAGGATTCCTAAACCTAAACTAATCCATAAGAGATTGAATAGCCTATGACTCCATTTCTTTCTACCTAAAACCAAGTGCCATTTTTTGGGGCAAACTCTTACTTCATCACTCAATTTGGAGCATGCAAGCACTCAAGCTTGAATTTGTTTGTCATGGTAATAAAACCAAAATATTGTCTCTCTCAAGTGGAAGTTCCCAAGACCCATGGTTTTCTTATTACTTCAAGCATTTAAATTTGAGAGCTATGGCTACGTCTCACATAGTCATGTGCACTCTTTCACACACCAATGTAATGAGCTTACCTTTGAATCCAATCGGGTACCTCATCCCCCGAATCTCTGATAGCTCCACGATTCAAGATGCATCCTTAAGAAAGCTCCATCTCCAAGGTCTAAGATTAGATCTCCATAGCCATGCATGCAAGAAGGGGGAAGAGAAGAAGAAGATGGAGAGAGGATAAGAAGAGCTTCTCCATGGTGTCTTGCTCTTTCACACACAATCTTTCCCTCTCTCACACTCCCTCTCTCTCTCTCTCTCTCATGCAGAAGAAGGAAGAAAGAGCAAGAAGCAAGAAGTAAGAAGAGAATAAGTTTGGCCACACACAAGAATAATCTTCTTCATTCATTTCTTGACTGGGTTCTTTTATGCCTCATATGCACAACATACAGGTTTAAAGGATAAACTTTTATCCATTCAAGAGCATCAACTCATGTATGGTTTTGATACATCAAGCAATGTGTCAAGTGCTCCAATGATTCCAACTCTAGTTTGAGTTTGACTACATCTATATCTATAAGAAAACCTTCTATTTGATAGCGGTTTGGATTTGTATTTGATAGCGCTTTGGATTTGTACAAATGAAAAAAGTAAAGACAAATGCACAATTTGATTGAGAATCAATCATTTGAATGGTGGATTCTCATTGTTTTGTTGGCTCATGTGTATGTATGCTTCTAGATACTTTGATTTCTACATGAATAACAATCCAAGAGTACTAACATGTGCATCCAATCTTTCTCATCCTCAAGGCATGAGATATACTTTGTGAAAGGTTGTTGGGAAAGGGGAAGTGAGTATCTCCATGCAACATGTCGGAAATTGCAACAAGATCAACTAAAGAGATTCTCTAAGTCTCCATTGACTCACATTGCATCCTTCTTGTTCCTTAGAAAAACTATACCAAATTTATCTCAATTCTCAATGAGTTGTACATTCTACATTCAAGGGTGTCCAACCAATCTATCATAGTCAACCCTTTTCATAACAATGACTTAATGGAAAATCAAACTCCGATGATATTTTGGTTGGCTAGTATTTCAATTCACCTTGTAAAAATAAAGTTTGAATCCATTGACTATTGAGATGGCAAGCTCAACACGTGTGGATATTTTGATGATGGATCACCTAGCTAGATGGGTCCACATATCTATACTTAGTATGTTAGCAATCATTATTATCCTCACATGGCTACTAACTTATCACATATTACATTTAGGTTATTAGACCTACCTACAGTTGGCATAGTTATAGCACTAGTCGATTAGTATAGTCAATTGTGCACTATTTGACATAGTAGACCACTTTTCTTTATGTTGTGTCTTATCCCTACAATGTGTACATTGTATTGTATGTAAAGACTTATGAGAATATGTTAGAAGACTCCGATCTTAATTGTTCAGATATCAATGATGCGCTGGATGCAGAAATCCATATTGCTGACTTGCACATTGAGAGAAGCAAAGATAAGAAAGCTGTATAAGTAACTAGCAAGACCTTCAATAAGCTAAAGTAGAACTGAATCAAATGACATGTGAGATCTTATGGATAATAATAATAAATAGTATAGAAAAATCTTTGGTAATGGAAACCATGAAGCTATCCCAAACCATATCACCAAAATATAGAGTGCATCCATTACTATGAAGACCACATCCCTTCAAAATGCTCGAGGTCAATATGTGGTTGCAAAAATCCTGGATGCTTTGAGCATAAAGTTCTTATTGTAGAGCTCTAGGAAGACTTCTAAGTCCTAACCCTGATTTTGGCTATCCACAATTTAACCATATTTTCAATCATCCAAGACAACCTCAATTAGTACCATCCTTAGTCTTCCTAGCTATCTAAAAGGAAATAAATAGCACCAAGAATTGTGATTAATCCCTTAGCATTTCCTAGATCACCATGGCCAACCATTACACCTCTTCTTAATGGTGCTCCTCTCCCCTAGATTGAAACACCAAGAGAAGAGGAGGAGTACTTCATCTGCTATGACAAAGAGAGTCATCTTATCCTAGGGATTATAGACTTGTGCCAACCATGATGTCAAGGAAAGAAAGAGGGCATGGAATGGTTCAATCTCCAAGAATAATAGCTTGTTGAAAGTGAATACAACTAGGACATATGTCTTTGTACTATCCCTAAAGACAAGAATAATCTAACGAGAACAAAGAAGACCAATAATACCCTAGGTGCTAAATCGCTCACATGTGTCAAGATCTGTAGAAATGTTGAAGATATTATATTTGTTCTACTGAATTCCATCACCAAAGTACATAAAGTAAAAAAGAGATTACTATTCAGGGGACTAACCACAATGAAGGAAGGATCATTGACAATAGGCAAGAAGAATACCATGTAAATGTGAAGGCATGCTTATTTGAAGTTGAAAAGAAAAGTCTTAACCATCCTATAAGGCATTGCTTCCATCTTAAGTGTAGAGAGTGCAAAGAAAATGTCTCAAACTTAGAAAGATACCATAGTAAAAGTAGAAGAGTATCACGATCCTAATCAACCATAGTAGATAAAGTGAATGAATGGGTTAATGTAGCATAAGAGTAACTACCAGCTATGACATTTATGGAGACTATCAGTCTCCCTAGGCTTCACATGTATCTCTCCTTGATCAATCCCTAAACCTTGGTGATTAAACCATTGAACCATTGTACTTTGGCCAACATATTCATGAATTAGAACTTGTGGTGCACAGATCCGACGCTGTATGCATGCGTAGTGAGTGCGAGAAGGTCCCCAAGAACAAAAGAACTCTACTTTTGCACAAAGAACAAGGAAGAAATCTTGCACGACATGAAACAAGAGACTAATTGGGTACAATTTCCCCCATGCCTTGTGTGAGCACTCCACAAACCATGTATTTGATATATTATTCATCTCCAAGCTCAAAAAATAGCCCAATTTACAATTAGCACGCTTTAGCTTTTGTGTTTGCTTTTATCCCACTAAAGAATTAAAGCTATTGGGCACCCAAGGAGTCGGGCGTTACCCAAATACAATGTCCAATACAAATATTTAAATTGTGTGCCCATGCGCATACAAAATAATAATAAATAAATGTCAAGTGCTTCAATAAATAAGCACATCAAAATATTGGCGCCATGCCTGAGATGCGCGCCCATAAAAAATGATCATGATTTGAATACACGCTATCCTCCAGTGCTTTCCAACGCCATCGCTGCCTGCTCTACATATCAACTGAAGCATTCACAATTGTTAGAAAGTAATAAAATTAAACCGACAAAAGTGAATACCTAGCAGTCTTCAGCTACAAAAAAAAAAAAAGGTTAGAACTCAATCCTAACCTTTATTTATTACGAGTGCGCACCCTAAACTCATAAACGTCTATTAATTTAAATATGTATTTTGCAAAATCACCCGCTATGGAATCACCCACTTGCACATAATTAACAAGACGCCTAAAAAGGACAGGTGTCCCCATCGACTTTTCGCACAAGGAATCCACCTTGTGTATGAGCCCCAGCAATAAAATTTTACAGAATCCATCATGGAATATGCCTCCTAGCATCATACCCCCCAGGGTGGGATAGCAATTGTCCTCAATTACTATTAGCTCAATGTGTAGCTGGTAGTGTGGGAAAAGCACTTAGGTCTCAAGTGTGCATCGATTGGGCCTCTTCAATAGGATGATTTTTAAACTTAACCAAATATCTAGAATATCTACGGCCAATTCTAGTGGTCATAAAGTTAGTATCTAGAATAGTTTAAGGCTCAAGGATTTTAGTTTCTTCTTCTAGCAAAGGAGGGTTTTCATATACAGGGTGTACAGGTAATTTTCCTCTAAAAGGTCGTAATAAACTGATATGAAAGGTGTTGTGGATTTTCCATTGTTGTGGTAATTCTAGTTTAAATGCATTGTCATTGATTCTGTGAATGATCTTGAAAGGTCCATAAAATCTAGGGGCTAATTTTACAACAGGGTGTTTGTCAACACTTTGTAATCTTTGCTTTTCAATTCGTAACCAAACATAATCATCAACTTTGAAACTCATAGCTTTTCTTTTCTTGTTGGCTTGTTTTGTGTATTATTGCTGGGCTTTGGCAATCATATCTTTAACTTCATCAAAAATAGTAGCATGCATGTTAGCAATATCATTAGCAGCTTGAACTTTGTTTGACAATAATGTAACAGGTGTAGGCAATCTATATCCATAAATAATTTCAAATGGTGCTTTTTGTGTAGCTGTATGTGGTGTGTTATTATATGTGAACCGAAGTAAATGTAAATATGTATCCCATGTTTGCGGTTTTGAAATTGTGTATACACGCAAAAGATCTAAAATGGTACTATTAGTAGCTTCTGTTTGGCCATTTGTTTCAGGATGAAATGCAGATGAAAAATCAATTTTCATTCCTAAGTTAGCAAATAGAGTAATCCAAAAATTATTACAGAATCTAGAATCACGATCAGAAATAATAAATTTTGGCAAACCATGGCTAGTGAAAACAGTTTTCAAGAACAATTGAGCAGTTTGAGATGCAGTTAATGTTTTCTTGCATGGAATAAAATATGCTTGTTTGCTAAACCTATTAAAAATAGTCCAAATCATGTCATGATTAGCTTTAGTATTAGGTAAACTAGTGATAAAATCCATTGAAATCTGTTCCCATGGTTGTTCTCGAATTTGTAAAGGCATTAATAAACCATATTGTTTTCCACGGTGTCTTTTAACTCTTTGAAAAATTAGGCATTCAGATACAAAGTTAAATACATCAGTTTCCATGTGTGGCCAATAAAAATCTTCAATCAGTGTACGCAAAGTAGATATAATTCCTCTATGACCTTGGTATGGGGGACAATGAATTTCATGCAAAAAAAATGGTCGAAATGGAACAGTCACACATAATCTTTTTTCATAAAACATAAATCCATCAATGTAAGACAATGAATCAATAGGAATCCAATTATTTGCAACTAGTTTATTCCAATTAGCTTGAAAAGTAGGGTCTTGGTCATAAGTGTCTTTCATAGGAAGAAGAGAGTTAAATGATATTACAGAAATATTATGAATAGTCAGTCTTCTACTTAAAGCATCATCAATAACATTCTCTTTTCCGGGTTGATATTGTATGAGTGGGTGAGAACTTTGAATAAAAGAAGCCCATTTAGTGTGTCACTCAGATATTTGTGGTTAACTAAGGAGATGTCTAATGCTTTGTTGGTCAATTTTGATCATGAATTCAGATCCCATTAAATAATGTTTCCATTGACGTAATGCTTGTACTACAACTAGCAATTCCTTATCATTGGTAGAATACTTAAGTTCAGAGGGTTTAAGTTTGCAGCTAGATTAAGCTATCGGATCAGAATCTTGTATAAGGACTGCTCCTATTCCAGATCCACTAACATCAGTAACTACTAAGAAAAATGGTCTATTGAAGCTAGGTAATTGCAATACATGAGCATGAGTTAAAGTATGTTTCAGTAAATCAAAGGACTTTTGTTGATTGTCGGACCAATGATACACAATGCCTTTCTTTAATAGTTTTGTCAAAGGTAATGCAAGCAATGAAAAATTCCTCACAAATTTTCTGTAAAAGCTAGCAAGACCTAAGAAAGAACGTAATTCGTGCACATTTTTAGGTATCGGCCACTTCAAAATTGCTTCTATCTTTTTAGGGTCAACTTTAATACCTTTAGATGAAACAATATGTCCTAGATATTCAATTTCTGTTTGGAAAAATTCACTCTTTTCTGGATTGGCATATAATTGATTCTCTTTTAATAATTTGAAACCCAAAGATAAATGTTCATAATGCTCGTTCTCATTCTTACTGAAAATTCCTCGGGTTAACAATTCTTTAATTTAGGCTTGAATTTCTTTCTGTTCAATTTGGTTATGTCTATATGGTGCTTTACATGGGGGTTGTGATCCAGAAATTAGGTCTATCTTGTGATCTTCAAGATGTACAGGTGGTAATCCAGGTGGTACATCAGCAACAAAACAATCTTGAATTGGGAAAGAAATTGTGCGTGCCTAGGATGCATATGATTTTCTTTAGCTTTGATTTCATTCACCCATATTAAATAGGATTTGCTACTTTTTTGTAATGCACATTTAGCCTGGGTATGAGTAAGCAATGGAAAATTATTGAAACTGTGCATACCATGCAATGTGATTTGTTTTCCTTGAGAATGAATTTTCATTGAATGCGTAGAATAATCTATATCAGGATTGTACTGATATCACCAAGGTATTCCTAAGATAATGTCATTAGACTGCAAAGGCACAACTAAGAAATTTCTTCCTTCAACATAATCACCAATTTTAATTTCTAAGTCATGCACCTCTTGTGTTCCATCATATCTAGTGTCTAGGAATGCAGCCTTGATGCGATAATGTGTAGAACGAGTATGCAAATTCAATTCTTTGACAA
Organism: Lygodium microphyllum; assembly: GCF_053477565.2. Lineage (NCBI taxonomy): Eukaryota > Viridiplantae > Streptophyta > Polypodiopsida > Schizaeales > Lygodiaceae > Lygodium > Lygodium microphyllum. The sequence goes on along the minus strand of NC_141162.1, from coordinate 8,191,207 downwards.
ATTTTGCAGAAATAAAGTCGTGTGTACTCCCATCATCATGTAAAATAGTCTTTTCTTTACCATGCACAATACATTTCATTGTTGATAAGGAATGGGAATTTGGCATACCTGGTAAAGTATTTGAAGTAGTACCAATGTCGTCATCGTCTTCCGTGAAATCTAGCATCTCTTCATGTTCTTCATCTTCTGTCACTCCCAAATAATTGATATGAACAGTTGGCTTTTTGAATTGACAATTGCCACTAGATGTCCAGGTTGATGACAATTGTAACAGACTATGGGTTTGTCTTTGGATACATTATTAGTAATAGCAAGAAGTTTAGGAATGTTGGGATTTGACTGGAGAGATGGCTTAGGGTTTGAATTTGTGTTTGATGGCAAAGCAAGTGGTTGTGTCCAAGATTTACGGAATGAAGATGGAAGGAAACGACTTTGATTAAATCTTCAAAAATTTAAATTGAATTGTTTTGAACCAAAGTTATCATTAGTTTGAAATTGTTATGGTCGCTTCTCTCGTCCTCAAATTTTGTCTTCAGTGTCATGGGCCAAGGAAATTGCATCTTCGAGAGTTGTTGGATTGAACATGTTGACCTCCGCATAAAAATATCCAAGTAAGCCAGACATAAACTTACGTTTATGGGTTGCCTCAAGTAAATCTTCAAGCATTCATAGTTGCAATAAAGTGTTCTAAAAACGCTCGGTATATTGTGAAATAGGCTCACGATCCCTTTGTTGCAGAATATCCAATTGTTTGATTGCTTTTTCATAGAATTAGGGTGGAAGGAAATTGTGCAAAAATTTCTTTTGGAAAGTCTCCCAAGTAGTGGGTCAATCAATGCTTTTGCAGACAATACTCGACCATTGGGATGCTCGGTCAACTAGATGGTTAGTGACACACTTAATTTTGTCTTTCTTAGCATATTGTTCTTCATGGAAATAATCATCAAATTGATTGATAAAAGCAAGTACAGTCTTTCCATCGTGTGACCCATTGAAAGTACGAAATTTGAAATTTCTTTTACTTATCTTTGTTTCTTTCCGAATAGATTGTGCTTCAAGTGTTGCATCGATCGTACGTCGTACAAGATCTTTAGGTTGCGGTCCATCTTGGTCGGCGGTAGATCGTTGCAGATTGGCCAATTGAGCTTGCAAGGTTTGACATGCTCTTCGTTCCTCTTGAAGTTGCATCATAATAAAATCTAGTTTTTGCTCCATCGTTGGTTCGGGTAGGTCACCTTCATCCATAAAATCTTCCATGGTTTGATCGGACATCCTGCAAAGTTCCAAAAGACCTCACACACTTGAAATCTTGTTAGCGGGATGAGCATAGCTCAAAGTCGGGTTTACAAGGCTTATTTCTCTTTTTTTTTCTAATTTGACTTTTTGTAGTATCTCTCCTTTGCAGTTGCGGAATTTGATATCATGGTCATCTTCCAAGAAGATAATCTTGTGTATAGACTACGTGTTGCAAACTGTTCGCTGGAATCTAGTTCTGTCTGTCCACAAGTGTGAACAGGGGCTTCTAGAGAGTTCAAGACAGCTTCGTGTATAACCAGATAGGAACTGCCGCTATGATAAATAATTGGAGTTGAAACTTGGAAGCTTTAGAAGCTTTGAAATTCTAAAGCTTTAGTTTTTAATAATTTCGTAATTTTTTTGTGGAGACAAGAGGACACTCTGAACCGTTTTGGCGACGTGCACTACATACTGCCGCCATCGACGGAAAACTTTAGGGGCTCTAAGATTTTTAAAAGCTTCTTCTAAAGCTTATCAAGCTTGTAATCCAAACTTTAATGGGAATTGCTTATCTGAGCAGAGGAAAAAAAAAGACTTATTGTAGTAGCTTCCCGCGTGGTCCTCCGCTTGCAAAGGCCGGTCCTTCGCGATCTAAGTGTGTAGCAAGGGGTTCTTGACTGCCAGGAACACGCTGGTATCGACCGTTTGTGTAACGTGTCCACCTGTTATCTTCAGGACACATCTTAGCAGTCCATCGGAAAGTATATCTAGAAGGCTCTGCCTGGCACTCCCATGGAATGTTACGGGGTTTGCGATCTAGGACTCTCCACGTCTGCCATGTAGCGGAAGTATTCCGGCCATTCCCACTTAGGACCAACCTGAATTAAGGTTTTCCCTATTGGTCATTTCGTAACGGCAACTAGCGTCAAACCCGAGCAAACTACTTTACACAGAAACTCCAGGTTCGAAGCGGATTCACACTGCACTTGGTTCAAGGAGAATGGGAAACGAGAGGGATGCAAAGCTCAACCTCTCTGCCATAAGGCATAGTCCCATTCTGTTCCCCTAAAATAGCGTAAATCTGGATAAGTTATAATTCTAGGTCAACGCTCTTGTTGTTCGTGTTCGTTGACGATCTTCTGGCTGTCCATCGTGATTTGAGAAAAGTTCCCGGCCAACCCGGACCACCCATCTATAGGACGGACCTATGGCCACATCCACCACCCTTTTCTTAGGTTTTTTTAGTTATTTAATTACCTAACACATTTAGTTGGACATGTATCAATCAGCTTTCTTAATTAACCTGTTAAGCAGTGGTTCCTTCACGTAATCATATCACTTGACATAGAAAAGTAATGTCAAACAAGTTCTTTTTTAACATGTTATCATATTTATTTTTGAAATACATAAAGTCTAGCATGTAGGCTTATTCAAAATCCACCCGAAGGCTATCCAGCAATCCACATGGATCACTAATCCAAGATTCCGCTCGTAGACTAGTATGCGGGCCTCGAGATCAGATCCCGAGTAATGTTAGCCTCTTGTGTAAGGCCCAAAAGGCGAGGGATGTATGGTTAGAGCCCCCCCTGGCACCCAAGCGTCCTCCTGCTCCAAGTAGTGCTCAATGGAGAGACCTCTTGCGGCGGGTTCGGTCCTTCCCAGTGCGGTTAACAACCCCCTTAGTTAGGGTCAGGCAGGCAGTCGGGGGTAACTGAAGCTGCCTCTCCCTTCAGGCCTTCAACCTGAAGCATTAGATATCCATTTATCCTTTAATTCATTGATCAAACAAAGAAAAACAGTGCTCTTAAATGTGTAACAAGCACAAACATTTCCATAATTGGTCGTTTATTGTTATCCAACTGCTAAGGAGTGAATCCTTTCTTTTCGATTGCATCCTACACTCGATCCGGGATGACTTGAGACTTGGCAAGATCCCCTATATCCTGCGTTAGGGCCGTACCCTATTAACCCGACTTGGTCAATACCTTAGGTACATATGTTATTCCAATTTATTTGTTTGTCATTTGCTCCAAGCAATTATCTTTACCCCCAAAAGATACTATATTAGGACGATTACTCATCCTCTTGCAAGATAACTTGCGTAAGGATCTGCCAACCTCATTCCGAGGATTGGCCATTCCCTTGTGATCCAATCACAAGATCATACGACTCTGCACTTGTTGCACAAGTGTCGCATCGAACTATGGGACTATTCTACCCATCAAATGGAGTCAGGAAACAATCTATTTCTGATTACATTAGGCTGACATTGTCAGTCCTAGGGTTCCAAGTTCCGTCTTTTTAGCATAAGATTCTTAGGGACAAACCCTAGATCACTTCTCAAGTATGTTCCGTTGTCCCTGCATTCGGTGAATGTGGGCAAGTATTTAGGGTATAGGAGTTTCAGTTTTAGCAATAAGTGCGATTAGGTCACGTATTAATTCATAGGGAATTCTTTGGAATTTAACTCTTTCTGAACGAGTACTCCGCGGTTTAGGTGTTTAGGTTTATGCCAATTTGTTTAATTCTTGAAGATAATTACATTATCATTTCCATAAACACATGACTCATTGTCTACACGTAAATTGATTTTCAACCCTAACTTATCGATTTAAGGTCAAGCATAGGTTAGGTTAATTCCAACTAATCATCTTATAACTTGCGAACAAAATTCATGCTAAACAAGCAACCTTTTACTAATAATTTATGTAGTTCACAAACGATAATTGCTTGGATTTATGTATCGTAAGCATCATTTCATGCATTGCACTTTTCTATGGATTCTTAGCACTTCTCATGATGACTCATTGCGAAGAAGATATGGCTTAATAATGCGACATTTAAATTCCATTTTGAAACAATGGACATTAATCTAAATTTTTAACGCATTTAAGACGAAAAGTGCATCCTATTTCCAACAATTATCCTCGCACGATTATATTAATACCAAATAAAAATTAGGAACGAAAACCTGGACTTGGGGTGAGATGTCCACGTGGATGGTAGGAGACGATCCTCCTGCGGTTGCGCCTTGGGCTTTCTTAGGAGGCATCGCGAATGCAGCCTTCCCGTCGTGGATGCAGCTTTGCGAATTCCCTTTTTGAAATACCACCGTCCTTTATGAGTCTTCTGTTCTTTCCTTTCGTAGCACCTCTTTGAAGGAATACTTGTGGAGGAGGGGAGAAACCACGAAAAGGGTTCCAAACCGAGAAGGGGTGTTTCAAAATCTTTCACAAATAAGGCCCATTAAAGCCATGCAAAAGGCTTGATGGCCTTATAAAGACTCACAAGAACGGTGAATAAAAGGTGTAGAAACCCTTACAAGGGCTCTTGTATGGGGAAAGAAGGTGTCAAAAGACCCGTAACACTCTCTTTTCTTTTATGTCTGGGGGGAAAAAAAATCAAGGTATGAGAGAGCTAAAGGGGGTATTTTTGCATGGGGAAAAAAAAAGGCCTAAGGGGGCCCTTAGGGGGTTTTAAGATCCGGGAAAAAAGGGAGTTAAGGTAAAATATTTTGGGTAGAAAAGGGGCTTATAGAGCTTCAAGGGGAAAATTTCAGGGGGGAAAAAAGGGCCTTAAAGACCACTTAAGGCCTTTCAAGGGAACTTTGGATAGAACCCTTTTTTGGGGGGAAAGGGGGCTTTATAGAGCCCTAAGGGGGATTTTTTTTTTTTTGGGGGTGGGGGGGGGGGGGGGGGGGGGGTAAATCCCAAAGGCCATAGGAAGGGGGGGCTTAGAAAGCCCAATCCTTGGAAGTTTCCAAGGAGCTTCTTGGAAAGGCACGTGGGGGGGGAATGACTCCCCCAGGCGATGATACGAAGGCCAGGGGGCAACATGGCCTACGGCTCCAGGTGGCGGGCGTAGAGAGCCCCTACACACCCTCTTTGTAGTCTCGCAATGTCTCCCTTCAGCTACATGGTAGCCAACGATCGTCTCCTCCAGAGACGGTTCTTGGCTCATCACTCCTTCTCCAGCTCTATGGCAGCGGCCACCTTCAATCTCTCCCTCCCTAACGAATTGATCACAGAGACTCACTCTCACAATTTCACACACGGAGTATCTCCTGGCGCCCCCCCCTTTAGCCCGCACCCCCTCGATTTAAATAGGGGAGGGGGGGGGATCCTCCCTCCCCTGCATGGCATCACGCATGGCTCTCCCTCACTTCAAGCTCCACCAAGGAGCTTAATCACTCCTTCTATTCCCCTCCCCCTCCAGCTCTCAGTCAGCTGGGGGGATAAGGGCAATAAATTGTTTTATCATTTATCCAAAAAAAAATTACCCCTATGACTTGTCCTACCCTAAGAGGGGTTTCATATGCGAATGGCATATAATCATTTCAGATTTGTTACATTCTCTCCCCCTTGGAGGAATCGATATGTCCTCATCTCGAGATAAACTGGGGATATTGATGGTTGAGAGTGCTTTCATCTATCCAAGTGGCATCCTCTTCGGGATAATCTTTCCACTGGACGAGGTATTCTCTCAAGGTTCTGGATCTCAGTTGTCTCTCCCTGACATCTAAGATCCTATCAGGCCTTGGTTCAAGGACTCCTTGACTAGGTATTACAACTTGTTGGTCATCAAGTACATAGTTAGGATTAGATATATACTTCTTCAATAGGCTGATATGGAATACATTGTGAACCTTTAGGTTCCCAGGGAGTTGCAGTTTATAAGCATTAGGTCCTAGGCACTTGAGGATCTTGTACGGTCCAAAATACCTTGGACTTAGCTTCTTGCAATCTCCTAAGGATAGGGAAATCTTCTTTGGGCGTACGCGAATGAAGACCATGTCTCCTTCTTTGAAGACTCTATCTTGACGCTTCAAATCCGCGTAGGCCTTCTGTCTATCCTTGGCAGCTTGGATGTCCTGTCTTATTGACTTTATTTGGTCATCCATCTCTTCCAACATCTGCCTTGAAGCTTCAACCCTCAAGGTTGGATCTGAGAAGTTTAGGGGACTTCGACAGTCATGACCATACAATGCTTGGAAAGGGGTCATCTGAATGCTTTGTTGGTAAGAAGCATTGTAGGAAAATTCAACCAAAGGCAAGTATTGAATCCACCTTTTTGGCTCATGACAGCAATATGCCCTAAGCATATCCTCGATGACTTGATTGACTCGCTCTGTTTGGTCATCTGTTTTTGGGGATGGTAAGTTGTGCTAAAACAGAGTTGAGTCCCAATGGCTTTAAAAATAGCTCTCCAGAAGTGTGATGTGAAGAGAGAATCACGATCACTAATGATTCTTCTGGGTAGCCCATGTATCTTGAATATCTCCTTGATAAACAATCTTGCAATGTCCGAGGCTTTATATTTTGTCTTTATTGGAATAAGATGTGTAACCTTAGTTAGCATGTCAACCATAACCATGATAGAGTTGTATCCTCCTTGAACTTGGGGCAGGCCAATAACAAAATCCATACTGATGAATTCCCATTTCATTTGGGGAATATCAAGCAGTTGCAGCTTCCCTGGCATCTTGACATGTTCGGCTTTGATGCGTTGACAAGACAAACACTCGGTGACATATTTGAGAACGTCACATTTAAGCCTCTCCCAATGGTAGCCCTTTCTAACTGCATTGAGAGTCTTGGCATAGCCAGGATGTCCTGAGAAAGGGGAATCATGAGCTTCCCACAATATCTTCTGCTTAAGTGACTGACTTGCCGATATACACAGCCTCGTTCTATAGTAGACAAATCCACTATTGATAGAGAATTCATGATACTTAGCCCGCAGCTTTTGGTTCAGATCCTTGGTAGAGATCTCCCTTAGCATAGTTTGGTAGGCTAGATCATGGCATGCATACTCTCTGGCTAACTCAAGTATTGGATTGTTTGGCATAGATACTTTTGTATCTAGAGATCTAGCTGTTGATGGATTCTGCAAGATTAGGAAACTAAGGAATGCCTTGCGACTGAATGCATCGGCAACTACATTCTCTTTTCCTGGTCGGTACTTGATTTCAAAGTCATACTCCTCCAGCACTTCAATCCACTGACGTTGCCTCATGTTGAGCTCGTTCTGGGTAAAGATCCACTTGAGACTCTTATGGTCAGTTACTAGTGTAAACTTTTTACCCAATAGGTAGTGTCTCCAAAGCTTTAGAGCATGAATGAACGCTAGCAATTACAGATCATGCGCTTGGGGGGTTCACTATATATATATTCTCTATATAACATGCGTTCATGACCTATTTTTAAATATCCTAATCTATGAATTTTTCTTGAATAAAACACAACCCTTTTCTATTCAATCTGTAAGTAACCCCTTTATATGAAAGTATGTAAAAAATACACAAAAATGCTGTTTTAAAAACCCCTTATTTTGAACTCACGTTATATATACATATATTCATGAAAGACCCCCCCCTCCCCCCCGCCCCCCGAGATCATACGTAGCATAATTCTTCTCATGACTCTTCAATTTCCTTGAAGAGTATGCTACAGGATGACCTTCCTGCATGAGCACAAATCCTAAAGCAAGTGTGCTAGCATCAGTTATTACCTCAAATCCCTTACTGAGGTCTGGAAGTTTCAGGATAGGTGCTGATACCAAACTTTGCTTCAATCTATCAAAGTTGGTTTGTTCAGGAGCTGACCATACAATGGATGTTTACTTCTTCAGTAAGTCCATCAGAGGTGCTGCAATCAAAGCATAGTTTTTGATGAAGACCCTATACCATCCTGTCAATTCAAGAAAGCTGCATATTTCTTTGACAGTTGTTGGTATCCGCCATTCAAGCACATCTCTGACCTTGGCTGGATCCACTGAGATTCCTTCAGCTGATACGATGAATCCCAGATATTCAATCTAACGCTTGAAGAATGCACACTTCTTCATTTTAGCATACAATTCATGTGCCCTCATTGTCTCAAGGACAATTCGAAGTTGGGGTTCATGATCTTCTTCCTGTTTAGAATAGACTAAAGTGTCGTCAAAGAAGACGAGCACGAAGTAAGTCATCAAGGTATGGCCTAAAGATATCCTGCATTAACCTGTTGAAGGTACCATGAGCATTTGTAAGCCCAAATGACATAACTAGGAACTCAAAGTGTCCATATCTTGTATTGAAGGCTGTCTTTGGGATATTCTTCCTTGATCCTTATTTGATAGTAACCTAACCTGAGATCAATCTTGGAGAAGATCTTTGTACCCTGAAGACGATTAAGAAGCTCATCTATTCTAGGAATAGGGTACTTGTTTTTTAGAGTTGATTGATTCAACCCTTGGTAATCAATACATAGTCGAAGCGTTCCATCTTTCTTTTTCTGGAACAGTACTGGAGCTCCCCATGGTGAACGGCTAGGACGGATGTAGCCCTGATCTAGCTGTTGCTTGAGTTGTTCTTTCAGCTCAATTGCTTTCGGTATAGACATTCTATAAGGTCTCTTTGCAATTGGCGCAGCTCCTGGTACTAGCTTAATCTCATGATCCACTTCTCTTTGAGGTGGGAGTTTTGTCAACTCTTCAAGAAATACATCCGCGTATTCCTTTAGCCAAGAAGGTCCTTCACTAGACTCTTACTTCTGATCTAACTTGTTGAGCTTAATTAAGTAGACATGTGATCCTTTTCTGACTCCTTTTATGATCTGAGATGCTTTGGCCAATTGAATTTTTGGCTTCCCTGCTTCTCCTTGAGTTGTGACCAATGCCCCCTCAAAGTTTCGAAAAGGAAATTTGGCCCTTCCCACAATGAATGTGGGCGCCATTAGACTTAAGCCAATCCATTCCGAGTAGACACTCATGGATACCTAAATTCATGACTCTGAATTTGACCGAAGTCTTCTTTCCTCCCAGAAATAATTCCACCTTAGCAGTTTGCCTACTACAAGTAACATCACGACCATTTTCCAATTCCACAAGCAAGATAGGTGCTTCTACTGTGGCTATTCCTAATATTTTTGCACAAGTTGGTGAGATAAAGGAATGTGTACTACCACAATCAATCAAGGTCTTGAAACCTTTACCTTGATAGTCCGACGATGTCTGAATCATCAAGAACTGGCGATTCAGCCCTTTTTTGTGAAGAGCGGCATGGACTGTCGCCCTTTCAAATTCTGCTTCCATTGTCGGATCTTCTTCTTCTTCGCACATTTGCCTATTGGCAACATAGGCAGTTCTTCCTCAGCCTTGAGTAGAAGCTCCTTGACCACGGCCCGTTCCTTGGAAAGGTGCTTGGTGATGTCCTCCTCAAAGCTTGGGACATTGCCTCTTGAAATGACCGGGCTCATTGCAGTGGAAACAACGGACGTTTCGGCCATTGCTTTGAGTAGGAACAAAGTTGTTGATGTTGTTAGTTCTTGATTTCTTTCTTTGTCCTTGATTCTGACCTTGAACTCTCTTCATTTGAGGCCTGAATGCTCCTATGTTTGAGTCATTATAAGACCAAGCTTTGTTGCCCCTTGGTCTAGCCTGCACCTCCTGAATTATAGGGGCATCTCGAATGAGTGCGTCCTGAAGATCTGATGGACGCATAGATTCAAGACGGGTATTTGCTGGTGGATTTAAACTAGCACAAAATTTGGACACCTACTGTGTCATGTCCATCTGTGGCGCATAATTAAGAAGTGAGACAAATTTGGAGTAGTATGCGTCAAGAGTCCTAGCTGTGTTAGCTCGTAGAACTCCTTCTTTTTTTGTGTGCTATATGCAGGTGGTAGGTATCTTCCTTGCACGACTTTCTTCAGCTTCTCCCAGGTAACTGATCCTTCCGCAATCCCTTGATCCCTGCACCATTGCTTCCACCAAAGCCTGGCTTCGTCGATGAGCTTTAGCTTTGCGAGCATAGCCTGATTGGCGGGTGCAGTACCAGCTGCTTCGAAGTAATCCTCCATGGATTCAATCCAAATTTCAATATCTTCTTGGACGGACCTGCCTCTCCCGTCAAATTCAGGTGGCTTAATCTGCTTGAGAAGAAACTTCTTCTCCTGGATTATAGCAGTACTTGATGTAGGAGGCGAACTAGGAACCTGTACCTGGGGTTGTGCCTGGATAAAGGTTTCTTAACGTTATTACATGATAATCGTTATTGATTTATATTACATATCCATTTCTGCTATCACCCAAGAAATGTAACTACTTAACTTTTTATCAATTCTCATGCACAATTAGACATTGATAAAAAGAAGTCTTATTTATATTTATATGGGCATAGCCCTTTCGGAATACAACATTTTTTGCTATGATAAGCCAACTGTTACATTTAGTTTGGGGAGAACAATGTTGTATTACATTTATCTACAGGAACTGTATAATAGTATGGTTTCGGGTCATGGATCTTCGGGAATCGGTAAGTCATTGGAAGTTTAGGGTATCCTTTCCTTTGGAACCCATTCTTCTCATGGTGCCCCAACACTTTAATCCTGTCGGTGGGGATCACACGGGTTATTTCCTCATATACATATGAGCTCATCTCAACCCTTCAACCTCGAATATGTAAAGTTAAGTTTACGTGAGCTTCCACAAAAATGAACAGCTTCACGACTTTCAGGTCTTCCAACCACTTGATCCTCTTTAGATTAGTTTGTAGATAAGTAAACCGGTGGGCGGCTATATAGTAGATTCCTGAGGCACCCTTCCATCTTCATTTCATGTACAAAGGCGATGGATTATAGATTCGCTCTAGGATGTTCATCATCTCAACCCTTTGTCAATAATCCGGCGAATGCATCGCAGTCATAAACATGACTCGGAATACTAAGAACTTGTTCCATTCTTCGTAATTCTGCAAGACAGCATTGAAAGTAAGAAAATGTTTGGACAGCAACATTTGCTTTACTTTATCTTATTAAGATTTTATAAAAACAATTCCTGTCATGAAGGAAAAATACAACATTAATATTTGCACCTTGGATTAATTCCAACCTTTGTAAATTTAGCTTTAGCCTATATGTATATGTGTGAACAGCCCTTAAGTTTGAAAGAGGGTTAGAATAAAAGGGACTAGAGGCCAAAGGCAAGACATCTTTTGATCATTCAATAATCTTGGCTTTACCATTTTCTTGGAGTTAGCTTCTTTCTAGCCTATGAAGCACTCAGCCATGGCCGTCATGTATTTTTGAATCTCCAACCATTAATACATGATGAGGATGTCTTGGTGCAATAGATTTGTTAATTCTTTGTTGTAGCTTAGTTAATTTTCAATTTCAGTTAGATTTCATTCCATGGTTGATTGCTTTCATTACATTGGTATCAGAGCTGTAGCTTAGATCCTTGCAGAAGTCATTTTCAAGTACTAGATTCAGTTTCCTAGGCTAGAGAGAGCAAACCATAGTTAGGAATTTGAGTGACAGGACTTGACAGGACATGAAGATTTCAAACCGGAGTTATATGTGAAGGTCTGCTACAAACAAGGATGAAGATGGTGATTCTTGGCATTACCAATGGAAGAAATGGAAGGCTCCAGCCAAAATAGCAAGACGTGATCAAGATTGAGCCAAAATTTGGGGTAAGTGTACAAACAAATGGTTACAGGACATTTTAACTGTGGTTACTTTTGAGAAGGAAGGGTTTCTTCTTCCCTTTCCTCATTTCTTCAAGCTTTCCACAAGAATCCATGGCCAAGACCACATCAGATCTTCTTCTTCTCACTTCTATCAAGAGAATGGGTTGTATGACCTCTTTCCCTGCCTCAAGAGCTTCAAGAAGAGTAGCTTATGTAGCTACTTAGTATCTTTGCTGATTTCCAGGACGTGAGTATGTACTCACGCTATCTGCGCCGCCAGTACATACTCCTATACTACGTGAGAAATTCAGGTTATTGATCTTCCTCTTGAGCATCGTTATTGATCTTCCAACCTTGGACAAGAGATATTTCACCAATTTCTTCAAGATCCTTATCAGTTTGGAGTTTTCCCTCTTCTTCAAAACCCTGGTTAAGGAGTTTTATGACAGTTCTGGACAGCACTCAAATTTCTCAGATTTCTTCATCAAGATCAAAGGGTTTTTGTTCTATTATGCTCCCTGAAGCCTCTACATACATCCTAGTACCAACATTGACTGATCTTGAAGCTTGAAGCTTTGTTGGAGCTTGGATATGGAGATTGCAAACTCTATGTGTAACAGTTTGGGACAGCATTAATGATTCCTGAAATTTTTAAACCAATTCAAGGGGCTTTTGTGGGCAAAGCATCTCTGAAGCTTCTTTAACCATTCCCCCTCAAGAATCCATCAACATTGGACCGACATTGAAGTGATTGAAGCCAATGGAGGTCTAGGTGTTCAATGGACAGCCTGAAGCTTTTATGCCATTAAATTTTGGCATTCTCTCTCAAATTTCGGGATCTCTTGGACACATTGAAGCCCTCTCTATTACCTATTGCAACCTACTTCAAGTAGAGAAGGTAATTGGTCTTCATCAACCCTCATTTGGATCATTCATGGAGTCATGGAGCTTTCATGGGATTAATGGAGCTGAAGCTTATCAAGGAAGGGATTATCCTTGAATATTGAAGATCTCTTGGACTGATTTTAGTTGGATTATCAAGCTCAGCCCACCTATGTCAAGCATTATGGATTGAAGGTCATTCCATCAACAATGCTCTTCTCCAATCAATCAAATGAGGTACTCTAATCACTCTTAATTTCTCTTTACATCCAATTGTTGCTGATCTCATTTCCAATTGCTGAAGAGAAATAAGAGGATTAAATGAAGCTTTCATTCATAGCCTAATGCATTACATGAAGCCTATAGGTTATCTCAGTCATTGTCTTTACTAAACCTCTTCAATTTTACTGAAATGGCCATCTCTAAATGTCTCAAACTCTTCCATAATGAATGAGCATTACCCATCTATTTCCATTCACTGAAATCAGTAATTTCTTGAGCTTCATTACTCAATCTTTCATTGCCTAACCCTGACATGAAATTGATTGCCTATTTTGCCTCTTGATCATAAGAAAATCATTACCCAATTGGTAAGTGAGAAAAACTTTGTAAGCAGTGAGTCACTGCTGAGGTAAATACCTCTCCACTTCTCATTTACATTTCAGCCTTTTCAATTTCAATCTTGCATATCATGAAAAAGGGCAAATGAAAGGCAATTGTATTTCCTTCCTATTCCATGCATATCATACTGATTTTCAGAGCTAGAATTCACTTGCCATGTACTTGCCCACGAGGAAAAAGTGGATGCCAGGTGAGTCGGTAGGACAATAGTGAGGTGACCCTCCCCTACCGACGAGGACCCTGAAGGGGAGCACAACCCGGCCCGAGAGGGAACTTTGCAAACCCCTCGGGTCTCGGATCCCACGTATTTTCAAGTTTAGGTGCAGGTACAAATCTCAATGGCATTTGAAATCAGCCTACAGCATGAGTACGGACAGTGAGTTCTTGTGATATTGGCAAATGTATGGTATGGCAAATGTATGAAGACATATGGCTACAGTAAAATGTATACATCCTATGGTAAAGACACTATGGTTCAGTCTGAAAGATTGGAACAGAGTATGTATACATACCCTCATTAAAGATTGCAGTCTACTTTGAGTCAGACAGCCATTTTACTGGTTACTGAGGTCATTTTCAGTATGGGCAGACGTATGAGACTCTCCTACAAGGTTATGAAGTTGGTACATGCTGGGTATTGATGGTACAAGCCATTAATTGACTAGAACAGGGTATTCACTGCCTGCAGGAATTTTCAGACAACAACAGAAAATCCCTTACAGAAATTTCTGTACTCATCCATTTTCTGCATTTGATAGATCATTGGATAGAGGGCTCTTCAAGCTTTGAACAGAGCCAGAGACCTCGTAATTTGGAGCTCTAGAAGTAGAGTTAATCAAGTTTTTCTACCACAGAAATTCAGGACAGAAATCAACCCATGGCTAGAAATAAGAAGAGAGACCCTGTTTTGGATACTATCAATGAAGAATTGAGGGAATATCAGCAGGATAGGGATGAACATCAACAGGAAAGGGGTGAACATCATGACACTTCTCAAGATGCCATTTATCGAATGCATTATGAGAACGATGAGGTCGATGCAAGCTCCACTCACTCCCCTACCAATCAACCCATAGAGACGTCTCATATCTCAATGAATTCAAACAGTTTTCAGCAATTGTCAAATGACATAAAGGATATGAAATCAGGTTTCGAGGGTATGAGGTTGGGTATTGACAAGCTTGTAGCACTTCTTGGTGAGAAAATGTTGCCTACAGCTGGTCTTAATATCCCACACCCGCATAGGGCTGAAGAACCACCTAAACCACTTACTCCTAAGGTGGTAGGTCAATTTGAAGTTGGAGAATCATCTAAAGCTAAGGATTTTGCTCATCCCACTTCACTTCAGCCACAATTCCATCAACAAAAGGGTCACTTTCAGCCACATGGGCAGGATTTTCAAGAAAGAGTGCAAACAAACTCAAAGCATGATGAAGACATCCATGGGTGCAACTCTTTCTACAAGCAATTTTACCCTCAAGCAAATGTTGGTGGTTATGAGCAAGTCCATATTAATTCAACCCCAAACTCTTATGGGCAGCCACATGGACATGAGAATTCAGCCCCAAATGCTTTTGGACAGCCACAACAAAATTTCTCTCCTCAAGTGCAGGCCAATAGGCCAAGTCCCATGTCAAATCATGGTTGGAATCAGCAAAATAATGGGCAGCAACCACCTTTCAATTCACCGATGCATGGACAACCTCCCAATGTGAGCAATACATACTTTCATCCTCAAGGACATTGTTTCCAGCCACAAAGTCATGGTATGCATTATGGACAGCAAACTCCTTATGCACAAGGGCATGGAAATAATGAATATCCTAGGCAAGGACCTTTTGGCAATTCTTTTGGGCCACAAAACCATAGTGGGCAGCAGCACCCTAATGGACAACCTCCTCAATACGAGAGAGAGTACAAGGAGAAAATAATTATCTCAAACTTCAAGGGAGAGAATCCTTCACCCACGGAGTTGGAGGAGTGGTTTGACAAGTTAGAGATGTATTTTTCTCTTTACCCAAGGCCCGAGAATGCCAAAGTAAAATTCGCAGCCCTTCATCTAGAAGGCTATGCTCACACTTGGTGGAGATATATGGCGAGGATGGGACATGACTTCTTGTCTTGGGATGCATTGAAAAATGCTATGATTGAAGTCTTTGTTTCCCCTATTGAAAAAGAGAGGTTAGAGAAAAAGTGGTATGCTCTTGAGCAACGTGGTCTCTCGGTTAGAGAGTACTCAAATTAGTTTTTGAACCTCTCGATGTATGTTCATGGGGTCTCCGATAGTGCCAAGTTGAATAAATACATATTTGGTTTGGAACCTATTCTTTCTTCTGAAGTTGGAGCCATGAATCCTACATCCCTACAAGCTGCCATTCAATTGGCTGAACGTTATGGGCAGAAATACAAGGGTTTTCAGCCAAAAACAGGGCATTCTTTTCAGCCTACACAGTTCTCAAGGACATCAAGCCATTATGAGCATGCTAAAACTGATTTTCAGCATATTGGGAAGCCATCAAATACTTACAGCAATACCTACAGCAAGATACCCACTTTTCCTACTGTGTTTGGGTCAAAACAAAGCAGTAATTTCAGACCTAATGCTGAAAATAGATTTGATGGAAAGAGGACTGATATAAATGCCAAAACTTCAGTCCCTACTCAAGGCAAACATGTATCGAATGATAAGCTCAAAGATATGTATGCTAAAGGTCTATGCTACAAATGTGGAGAGAAATGGTCACCCGATCATAAGTCCAAATGCAAGGCCAAAAATATGAAGATTAGCATGATCATCGAGGATGATTCCGATGGTGAATCTATTGAAGGAAGCTTGGCTCAGCTTGATGTCACAACAACTCAAGAAGAGGCGCATGGAAATGAAGAGAATGTCCATGAAGAGTTCTATGATCCGATGGATGGGTTTCCTTTCGACCCGGGTGGTCATTATTTGGATGATTCATGGATTGATTTACATCCATCGCTATGTGCCATATCAAGTGATGCATGGAGTGGTTCAAGAGGGGATAATACCCTACGCCTTAAAGGTCAAATCAAGGGAAGGACCGCTTATATACTCATAGATACGGGAAGTACACATAGCTTCATTAATGCTAAGTCACTCAATGGGCTGAAATTGAATACGCATGAAATGCCTACATCACTCAAAATCCAAGTGGCAAATGGAAATTTTGAGATGAGCAATCAATGCTGTCCAAATGTACCTATCACCTTTTCTCCATTGTGCACTACATCAGTGAGTCTAATTGCATTAGAAATGGATCCCATTGATATAATACTTGGCTGCAACTGGCTGAAATCTTTGGGCAGATTTACCATGGATCTCAACAACATGGAAATGGAGTTTAAATGGTGTGGACAACAAGTAACACTACATGGAGCTGAAAAGAAAAGAATGGAGATGATCAGTCCCAAGAAGGTTAAGAAAGAGATAAATGCAAAGGCATGTATGTTCACCATTCTTCTTTCCAAGATTGAAGAGGATCAGCCCTCTTCTCCTACCAACAATATGGACCCATGTCTTTGTAATTTGCTGAAAGAATATGATGATATTTTCCAGCCACCTATCTCTCTTCCTCCCAAAAGAGAAGTGGATCATCCCATTGACTTGCTGCCCAATACAAAGCCCATCAACAAACCACCATATCGCCTCTCCAAAGTGGAAAGAGAAGAGGTAGAATGCCAAGTCAAAGAGCTTTTGGAAATGGGTCTCATTAAGGCAAGCCAATCACCTTTTGCTTCTCCAGTCCTTCTTGTGAAGAAGAAAGATGGCTCCTTTCGAATGTGCATTGATTACCGCGATCTCAACAAGGTCACTATCAAGAATAGGTATCCCATACCTAGAATAGATGATCTCTTAGATGAATTGAAGGATGCCAAGGTGTTTTCAAAAATTAACTTGAGATCGGGATATCATCAAATACGCATGAAGGAAGGGGATGAATTCAAAACAGCCTTCAGGACGGAGAGGGGTCTTTATCAGTTTATGGTTATGCCTTTTGGGTTGTCAAATGCTCCAGCCACATTCCAGTCTCTCATGAATAAGATACTTCAGCCATTGCTCTTTAAAACAGTTTTGGTATTCTTTGATGACATTTTGATCTATAGCAAGAATAAAGAAGACCATTTGCAGCATGTAAAAGAGGTCTTTGACATATTGAGGATACACAAACTGTTTGCCAAGGCCACTAAATGCTCTTTTATGACAAAGGAAGTGGAGTACTTGGGTCATATAGTGGGAGAAGATGGAATCAAAGTGGATCCTAAGAAGGTTCAGTGCGTCAAAGAATGGCCTACACCAACCAATGCCACTTCATTAAGAGGGTTCCTTGGTTTGTCATCCTTTTACTGACGGTTTATGAAAAACTATGCTCATATTGCAGCTCCTCTTACCGATCGGCTGAAAAAGGAGGCCTTCTTTTGGGATGAGATCGCGGACAAGAGCTTTAATGAGCTGAAAGAATTGCTTGTTTCAGCACCCATACTAGTTTGCCCTGATTTCTCCAAGACTTTTACCATTTATGCAGATGCCAGTGGTAGAGGTTTGGGAGCAGTTTTGGTACAGGAGCATGGTGTCATTGCATTTGAGAGCAGAAAATTTGATGACAAAGAGAGAGAGATGCATGTTTATGAGCAGGAGATGCTTGCTATTTTACATGCAATCAAGAAATGGCACCACTACCTCTATGGGACACACTTCAAAGTCAAAAGCGATCATAGGGTCTTGAGATATTTTCTCTCGCAGCCCAATCTTTCTCCCAAGCAAAAGAGATGGTTGGCTACTTTGCAATCATATGATTTTGAAATATCATACATGGCTGGCAAGGATAATGTGGTGGCTGATGCGTTATTAAGAATGTGGGCATGCAGTCTATCTACTGTGTCCACCATCTATAAGGAGTGGATTGAAGACATTCAAGAGGAATATGTGCTTGATGAGCATGCTGCCCATATTTTACAGAAATTACAGCAAGGGTGTGATGCTGAATTTCCAAATTTTAAAGTGCATAATGGCCTCTTATGGTTTAAAGGTAAAGTGTACTTGATTCCCAGCAGTAAATTCAAGTTGAAGGTGCTTCAAGAGATGCATTCATCGCCAATGGCTGGTCACTTGGGCCTTTTCAAGACGTTTGATAGAGTTCATCAAAGTTTTTATTGGAAAGGTCTATGGAAAGATGTTAAAGAGTATGTATCTCAATGCTTGGAGTGTCAGCAAAATAAGGATTCCACTCTATTACCAGCTGGCTTACTTCAGCCTTTACCTATACCTACGGGCAAATGGACAGATATTTCCATGGACTTCATAACGGGATTGCCTACTACCAGTCATGGATGGAATAGTATCTATGTGGTAGTTGATAGATTGACCAAATCAGCCCACTTTATCCCAACTAAAGTCCAATATTCAGCAAGACAAGTCGCCGAGCAATTTATGGAAGGTGTGTTCAAACTACATGGTATGCCTATGAGAATAGTATCAGACCGTGATTCGAAGTTTATGGGCAACTTTTGGAAAAGTTTATTCTCTTCTATGGGTACTTTCCTCACTCCTAGCACGGCCTATCACCCTCAGACTGATGGGCAAACGGAGAGAGTCAATCATTGGGTGGAAGTGTACCTTAGGCATTATTGTCATGACACACAAGCTTCATGGGATCGTTGGATCCACCTTGCTGAATTTTGCTATAATAACACGCATCACATGAGCATTGGGATGTCTCCGTTTGAAGCTCTTTATGGGTATAAAGTTCAACTTCCATCAGTTTTATTTCATGAAGACATCAACCCACAAGCAAAGGAAGAGTTGGAAAGAATGGAGTTGCTCATGAGGCAATGCAAGGACAGCATAAGGAAAGCACAAGACGTAATGAAGGTCTATGCTGATGAGAAAAGAAGACATTTAGACTTCAAGGTTGGAGATTGGGTATTTCTCAAAGTGCCCAAGACGCATTATGCTTCACTAAAGGGTGGGAATAACAAGCTTGGTCATAGGTTTTATGGACCATATTTGATTCTAGACAAAATTGGAGAGCTTGCTTATAAACTTCAGCTACCATCCTCCACTAGAATACATGATGTATTCCATATTTCACAGTTGAAGAAGTATGTTGGGCCCGATGTACAAGTATTGGAAGAGTTACCACCATTGGATGAGGCAGGACTGATCATATATGAACCTGAAAGCATTATTGGAAAGAGAGAGAAAGTTCTCAGAAATCGTACTCTCATTGAGTATCTTATTAAATGGAAGAATTTGCCCATTGAAGAGTCTTCTTGGCAACCATCCACTTATGTCAGTAACTTTCCTTGGCTATTACAGGATGATATATGATGCAGTATGCAGTGACTGTGCAGAGACAGCTTGCTGTATGAAATTTCTGCAGACAATAAAACTGTCATGACTTCATCAAAATTTGATTTTGATGTTATGGGGTGATGCTTGGGAGTGTATACTTCGTTTCCACACCTCGTACGCCATATTTGGACCAATATATCAAAAGTTATGGCAGTTTTAGTGAATCAGCCCTGTTTGGACAGCAGCCAGTTTTCTCACAGTTTGGTATGCAAAAGGTCTTCTTTTCATGGACAGTGCTTTCTTATCATTTGGAAGATGAATGGGCATGATTACTATTATTCTTGACTTGGATATAGGCCCTTACTTTTTGGTTTTGAGGACAAAACCATCTTCAGGAAGGGATGGTTTGTCATGAAGGAAAAATACAACATTAATATTTGCACCTTGGATTAATTCCAGCCTTTGTAAATTTAGCTTTAGCCTATATGTATATGTGTGAACAGCCCTTAAGTTTGAAAGAGGGTTAGAATAAAAGGGACTAGAGGCCAAAGGCAAGACATCTTTTGATCATTCAATAATCTTGGCTTTACCATTTTCTTGGAGTTAGCTTCTTTCTAGCCTATGAAGCACTCAGCCATGGCCGTCATGTATTTTTGAATCTCCAACCATTAATACATGATGAGGATGTCTTGGTGCAATAGATTTGTTAATTCTTTGTTGTAGCTTAGTTAATTTTCAATTTCAGTTAGATTTCATTCCATGGTTGATTGCTTTCATTACAATTCCGTTGTTGGTTCGCTCTGATACCAAGTGTAACTTGTCCACCTATTATCTTCAGGACACGTCTTAGCAGTCCATTAGAAAGTATATCTAGAAGGCTCTGCCCGGCACTCCCATGGAATGTTATGGGGTTTGCAATCTAGGACTCTCCGTGTCTGCCACGTAGCGGAAGTATTCCGGCATGTCCCACTTAGGACCGACCTGAATTAAGGTTTTTCCTATTGGTCATTTCCTAACGGCAAATAGTGTCGAACCCGAGCGAACTACTTTACATAGAAACGCTAGGTTCGAAGCAGATTCACGCTGCACTTGGTTCAAGGAGAATGGGAAACGAGAGTGATGCAAAGCTCAACCTCTCAGCCACCATAAGGCATAGTCCCATTCTGTTCCCCTAAAACAACGTAAATCGGGATTAGTTATAATTCTAGGTCAACACTCTTGTTGTTCGTGTTTGTTGATGATCTTCTGGCTGTCCATTGTGATTTGAGAAAAGTTTGCGACCAACCGGGACCACCCATCCATAGGATGGACCTATGACCACATCCACCGCACTTTCCTTAGTTGTTTTAGTTATTTAATTACCTAACACATTTAGTTGGACATGTATTAATCAGCTTCCTTAATTAACCTATTGGGCATTGGTTCCTTCACGTAATCATATCACTTGACATAGAAAAGCAATGTCAAACAAGTTCGTTTTTAACAAGTTATCATATTTATCTTTGAAATACATAAAGTCCAGCCCATAGGCTTGTTCACAATCCACCCGAAGGCTATCCAACAATCCACAAGGATCACTAATCCAAGATTCTGCCCGTAGACTAGTATGCGGGCCTCAAGATCCAATCCCGAGTCACGTTAGCCTCTTGTGCAAGGCCCGGAAGGTGAGGGATTTATGGCCAAAGCCCCCCCCCCCCGACACCCAAGCGTCCTTCTGCTCCAAGTAGCACTCAATGGAGAGACCTCTCGCAACGGGTTCGGTCCACCTTCCCGGCGCGGTTAACAATCCCCTTGGTTAGGGTCCGATAGGCAGTCGGGGATAACTAAAGCTGCCTCTCCCTTCAGGCCTTCAACCTGAAGCATTAGATATCCATTTATCCTTTGATTCATTGATCAATCAAAGCAAAACAGTGCTCTTCAATCTATAACAAGCACAAACATTTCCATTGGTCGTTTATTGTTGGCCAACTACTAAGGAGTGAATCCTTTCTTTTGGAATTCATCTTGCACTCAATTCGGGATGACTTGAGACTTGGCAAGATCCCCTATATCCTGCGTTAGGGCCGTACCCTATTAACCCGACTTGGTCAATACCTTAAGTACATATGTTATTCCAATTCATTGGTTTGTCCTTTGCTCCAAGCAATTATCTTTACCCCAGAAAGATACTATATTACGACGATTACTCATCCTCTTGCAAGATAACTTGCGTAAGGATCTAGCAACCTCATTCCGAGGATTGGCCATTCCCTTGTGATCCAATCACAAGATCATACGAGTATGCACTTGTTGCACAAGTGTCGCATCGAACTATGGGACTATTCTACCCATCAAATGGAGTCAGGAAACAATCTATTTCTGATTACATTAGGCTGACATTGTCAGTCCTAGGGTTCCAAGTTCCCTCGTTTGAGCGTAAGATTCTTAGGGACAAACCCTAGATCACTTCTCAAGTATGTTCCGTTGTCCTTGCATTCGGCGAATGTGGGCAAGTATTTAGGGTATAGGAGTTTCAGTTTTAGCAATAAGTGCGATTAGGTCACGTATTAATTCCTAGGGAATTCTTTGGAATTTAACTCTTTCTGAACGAGTACTCCACGGTTTAGGTGTTTAGGTTTATGCCAATTTGTTTAATTCTTGAAGATAATTACATTATCATTTCCATAAACGCATGACTCGTCTACGCGTAAGTTGATTTTCAACCCTAACTTATTGATTTAAGGTCAAGCATAGGTTAGGTTAATTCCAACTAATCATCCTATAATTTGCGAACAAAATTCATGCTAAACAAGCAACCTTTTACTAATAATTTATGCAGTTGACAAACAATAATTGCCTAGAGTTATGCATCGTAAGCATCATTTCATGCCTTGCACTTTCCTATGGATTCTTAGCACTTCTCATGATGACTCATTGCAAAGAAGATATGGCTTAATAATGCGACATGCAATTTATACTTCCATGCTTAAATGAAGTATATTATTTTAATTCCGTTTTGTAACAATGGACATTAATCTAAATTTTTAACGCATTAAGGATAAAAAATGCATCCTATTTCCAACAATTATCCTTGCACGATTATATCAATACCAAATAAAAATTAAGAAGGAAAACCTGGACTTGGGGTGAAATGTCCACATGGATGGTAGGAGACGATCCTCCTGTGGTTGCACCTTGGGCTTTCTTAGGAGGCATCCCGAATGCAGCCGTCCCGTCGTGGATGCAGCTTTGCGAATTCCCTTTTTGAAATACCACCATCCTTTATGAGTCTTCTGTTCTTTCCTTTTGTAGCAGCTCTTTTAAGGGATACCTGTGGAGGAGGGGAGAAACCACGAAAAGGGTTCCAAACCGAGAAGGGGTGTTTCAAAATCTTTCGCGAATAAGGCCCATTAAAGCCATGGGAAAGGCTTGATGGCCTTATAAAGACTCACAAGAACGGGGAATAAAAGGTGTAGAAACCCTTATGAGGGCTTTTGTATGGGGAAAGAAGGTGTCAAAGGACGCTTAACAGTCTCTTTTCCTTTATGTGTGGGGGGAAAAAAAACAAGGCATGAGAGAGCTAAAAGGGGTATTTTTGCATGGGCAGAAAAAAAGGCCTAAGGGATCCCTTAGGGGGTTTTAAGATCCGGGAAAAAAGGGATTTAAGGTAAAATATTTTGGGTAGGAAAGGGGCTTATAGAGTTTCAAGAGGGAAATTTCAGGGGGGGGGAAAGGGCCTTAAAGACCACTTAAGGCCTTTCAAGGGAACTTTGGGTAGAACCCTTTTTTGGGGGGAAATGGGGCTTTATAAATCCCTAAGGGGGATTTTTTTTTGGGGGGGGGGGGGGGGGGGGGGGGTAGTCCCAAAGGCCACAGGAAGGGGGGGCTTAGAAATCCCAATCCTTGGAAGCTTCAAAGGAGCTTCCTGGAAAGGCACGTGGAGGTGGGAATGACTCCCCCAGGCGATGATACGAAGGCCAAGGGGCAGCGTGGCCTACGGCTCTAGGCGACGGGCGCAGAGAGCCCCTCCACACCCTCTTGGTAGTCTAGCGGCGTCTCCCTTCAGCTGCACGGTAGCAAACGATCCTCTCCTCCATAGACGGTTCCTGGCTCATCACTCCCTCTCTAGCTCTATGGCAGCGGCCACCTTCAATCTCTCCCTCCCTCACGAATTGATCACAGAGACTCACTCTTACGATTTCACACACGGAGTATCTCGTGGCGGTCCCCTGTTCAGCCTGCATCCCCTCGATTTAAATAGGGGAGGGGAGGGGGATCCTCCCTCCCCTGCGTGGCATCACGTATGGCTCTTGCTCACTCCAAGCTCCACCAAGGAGCTTAATCACTCATCAGTCAGCTGGGGGGATAAGGGGAATAAGAAAATTTATCATTTATCCAAAAAAAAATTATCCCTATGAGTTATGCTACCCTAAGAGAGGTTTCATATGCGAATGGCATATAATCATTTCGGATTTGTTACAGTTTTCCATGAGACTAACTGTAGAGCTCGATCATTCTAGGAGCTCCGCCTTCGCGTGAGATGGTAAGCGATTGGAAGCTCTCGATCTCAGCTTTGCTTTGATACCACTGGTGCACAGATCGGACGTTGTATGCGTGCATAGTGAGTACCGGAAGGTCCCCAAGAACAAAAGAACTCTACTTTTGCACAAAGAACAAGGAAGAAAGCTTGCACGACATAAAACAAGAGACTAATTGGGTACAATTTTCCCCCATACCTTGTGTGACTGCTCCACAAAGCATGTATTTGATATATTTTTCATCTCCAAGCTCAAAAAATAGCCCAATTTACAATTAACACGCTTTAGCTTTTGTGTTTGCTTTTTTCCCACTAAAGAATTAAAGCTATTGGACGCCCAAGGAGTCGAGTAGTACCGAAATACAATTTCCAATATAAATATTTAAACCTTGCGCCCATGCGCATACAAAAAAACAATAAATAAATGTCAAGCGCTTCAATAAATAAGTGTGTCAAAATATTGGCACCATGCCTAAGATATGCGTCCATAAAAAATGATAATGATTTGAATACATGCTATCCTCTAGTGCTTCCCAATGCCACCATTGCCTGCTCTACACATCAATTGAAACATTCACAATTGTTAGAAAATAATAAAATTAAACAGAAAAAAGTGAAAACCTAGTAGTCTTGAGCTACAAAATAAATAAATTGGTTAAAACTCAATCCTAACCTTAATTTATTACGAGTGCTCACCCTAAAATCATAAATGTCTATTAATTTAAATATGTATTTTGCGGAATCACTCGCTATGGAATCACCCACTTGCACATTAAATTAACAAGACGCCCGAAGAGGACAGGAGTCCCCATCAATTTTTCCCACAAGGAATCCACCTTGTGTATGAGCCCTGGCAATAAAATTTTATAGAATCCATTGCAAAACCTCATGGAATCCACCGTGGAATATGCCTCCTGGCATGTTGTTGGAGGGAATCACTATTTCCAATATTAGGAGACTGAACCTATTGCCATCTTGATCCTCACATCTACAAACATCTTAATTTCTCTAGGAATCTTGATGAAATAAACCCCTACTATATGATAAGCATTCAAGAACTAGATGGGTAGAGCTAACCATACAGTATCAATATGTAACCTAATACCTAGCCTCTCAACTTTAATGACTCTAAGAGCCTTTTGGTCAAACTTTTTGGTAAGGATCAAAGAATTACTCCCTCATCCCAATGGAAGCCCTTGAAGAATATATCAGATATGGACTTATAGATATGGAACCTAAAGTTGAAATAGTTAGCTAATATATATTCCATGCATGGATAAAACCATTGTTTGAACTTGTGCATTTCACTTTGTCCTCAATTCAAGAATCACATAATGGGGAGACTTTCTTGAGTTTCTATGCCAAACACACACCATACACACAAGAGGAAGCTCATTCAAGTGTAGAAGAAGAGAGATGAAGGCCAAAACTTTTTCTTACTAGTTTCTTCTTCTTCTTTTATACACAACACAATGTACGACAAGTATAAAGAAGTTACAACATAAAGGAAATTGGTTTACTACATCAAACAATGCATAACTAACTTTACACAAAGTATAGAGAAGATACAACATAGAGAAAATTGGCATACTACGTCAAATAACACATAGCTGACTATACTAATTGATTGACACTATAACTATGCTAGATGTAGATAGATGCAACAACCTAAACATTGTAAGTGATAAGTTAATGGCCGTGTGAGGATCATAATGACAATCAACGTGTTAAGTGTAGAAGTACTCCCCATCTAGCTATGTGAGTGTTCCATTATCAATACTTGCACGTAGTGAGCTTGCCATCTCAACACTCCCCCTTAAGCTCAACTATATCTCTGCAGCTCCAAGTTAGCCTTCAATTTTTTGAAACCTTCTCTGCACCCAATGCCTTTGTTCTCTCTCATTAAGAGGTAATCCAGACCTTAGTGTTTTGTGTCTTAGCATGGAACATTGGGTTCCTAACTAATTGTATGCTGCTCATGTTGTCATAATGAATGAAAACTGGACCACATCCTTGTACATTAACTTTTGTGGCCGTATCATCTCGTAGATTTCCATAATAGCACCTCTACACTCAGCCTCTATATGCAATATATCAAATATAGGTTACTTTTTACTACTCCATATAACTATTGCACTACTAAGAAAAACCATGAATACACTAGTTGATATACCATCATCACATTTGATCACCTTAATACCAAAAAAGTACCTGAGCTCACCCAAATGCTTTATCTCAAAAAAAAAATCAAAAAATCCTTAACTTTAGAAATCCCATTGTCACTGTCACCTACAATAATCAAGTCATCCACATAGATAACTATGATGATCAAACTTGCATCTCCCTTTCTCACATGAAGTGAATGATTAACATTAGAAACATAAAAGCCAATGTTGACAAGATACTCTCTAACCTTGTCAGACCACGCTCTAGGTATAAACTTCAACCCATAGAGCGCCTTCTTCATATATGGAATACTCTAAATCCTCATAACCTATTGATTGTTCCATGTACATCCATTCTTGCAATTCACCATGCAAAAAGGCATTCTTTACATCCATTTTCTTCAAACTCCAACCTTTGGCTACTACCAAAGTAATCACACATCTAAGAGTTTCAATCCTAGCAACTCGACTAAATGTCTCTTTATAATCTATGCCATATGTTTGAGCATAGCCTTTGTAACAACCCTAGCCTTATACTTGCTAATAGAACCATCTACATTATGCTTAATCTTATAGACCCACTTAGAGTGAATAGTTTTCTTGTCCTAATTAGGTAATGGTACTAGATCCCAAATCTTATTGGCTTCTATTAGGTCCATCTCCTCATTCATAACTGCATCCCAATGAGTATGACCGATAGTATTCTTAAAACAAGTGGGATCAACATACTCAGCATCAAAATTTTAGTTAAGTAGCACAGGCATGCATCTTTCCAGGTAGGATATGTGTGCTCAAGTCTCCATTAATTTTGTGTGTGTGCTCTTGGTCTATGCACCTCTCTTCTCTCTTGTTGGTTTTCAAGGTTGAGTGCTTTGTTGTTTGTGATTTCTACATATACTACTACTATCCTACTAATAGGGCCAATACTACTAATTGTGCCTTATGCCAAGGGTATCATCTACTGGGGTTTGTAGGAAAAATATAGCAAAGTGGTACACATATATTCACAACATATTGTTTCCAAATCAATTGGCCCATGTGGAGGAGGCATATGTTTTTAAAATGTCTACTATCGATCTTGGAATTGGAGTGGATGTAGTTAATAAATTGAGACCTAGAGGCCTGTTGGATCACCAATTTGCATATTTTTTATCATATTAACTACATTTATGGATGGACCATAAGGAGCACTCATGTGTATCACCCATATGTTAGAGAGTTTCTTACTATTACTGTTGGTGAGTTCAAGGTGGGAAACACCAATGCTCAAGTTTTTTTTTGGAGATTGGTTCATGCACATAAGGATGAATTGTAGTCATTGGGCTCAAGGCTTTCTTGGTGGGAGGTGAGGGGGTTCCAAGGCAAGATGGATGGTAAGTGATGGGACCTAAAACGGGCCGGCACTGGCTCATGCACTAGCCGTACCTCTATCATGCGCTCAACAACCCCATGGCCTCGCGGCCAGGAGCGTGGATGACATATACATCATCTTCCTAAACATATTGCATTTGTATCACGTCTCGTAGTCCAACTCTAACCCAATTAACACTCCTCAGAGGGAGTCCCAACACATTGCCAAATAGCACGAAGTACAAACATAATAGGTCCTCCCACGACTGACTGCCGCTACCTCACTGCGACTCTCCTACACCTTGGGGATTGGCCCCTCGATGCGTCGCTAAACATATATAACACAACATCGCACATAGTTCTCTCAAGGTACCAATTGATCGTATCCAGGAATGTACCATTTTCCTCACTTTCTTTCCCCTAGGACCCAATGCCTAGCCCACAGCTTGGACAACCTTACTCACTCAACGTTGGTCATGCTCCTCTAAAAAGCAATTGCCATGCATCCAAGAGGTATTGTCTGATACCTTTAAGTCTCTTTATGATTTATGCAAATTGTGCATGTCTAAGTGCTCAAACAATTAAGAAAATCAGCATTGTGCACATGTGGAAAACATTTTTTTCAATGATTTCAACTATCACTCATATGCGAGGTTGCATGAACTTAGCACCGAGGAGACCTCGTGCTACTAGGTTCTTAAATTTTTTAATTAACGACGACTGATCTAAATGGTATGCATAAAAACCAACAAGCTTTTCATCATTTCATTCAGCATTTAAACACTTTTATACACTCTACCCCCTCACCCGTTTAGATTGTGCATGGTGCATAGGTCTAGGGTTCATTTTTCATATTTTTATTGCATGAAAAGCAATAAAAACTCACTAGAACATAAAGGTAGGGCTGAACTGAGGCTAAACCTCATACTTCAGACCCCCCATACATCCACAAACATGGTTCTTATTTTTCCTTAAATTTCGGTACTCAAAATCTATTTTTCCCTTATTTTTTTCCATTTTCCCTATTTTTATTGTATTTTTTTGCAATATTAAATAACTAAAAATACAAAATGAGTTGTGGGTTGTGGCCCTTAGGTTCATTTTCATCAAAAACATAAATTTAGTTGGTGTGTCTTATTATATTTTTCATTTATATCTCAAAAACACCAAATTTTCCCATATTTCGCGTGTTTTACGGGTTTTACACTATTAATTTCATTCACAACACTTACGATTTTATGATTTTCTGAGCATAAACTGATCAAACTCATAGCAAGCAACATCATAATGCATAATCATCCCATGGGAACAAATATTCATGAAGCAAATTGCATAAAAGATCAATTTCCTTTGTAAAAATGAGATTACCGTTCTTTGCAGGTTGTGGGTTTTTATTTGCCATGTCTCGGGACTAATTTACAGCAACCATTAATGCTCATGACAGTCCACAATCAGCAATCTTCCTTCCTCTTGAACCACGGAGCAATCCTGTCTTCATTGGACAAGCATCTGCCATCCATTCTTCTTCTTCTTCTTCACCACATGAATCTGCCCTTAGGGAAGAGAGAAGGAGGAGAGAGAAAGAATGAAATCATAGTTCTTCATAGAGGCCACCATTGGAGGAGCGAAGACAGGCGATAGAGTCAGCCAACAGGGAGAAGATCAGGGCCAACATCAATTGGATAGGTTGTTTGCAGCCCCACATCTCCATCTCCATCATGAAGGGCGCATTTTTCACGCGCAAGCAGGCATCGTCCTCCTCTCCTCCATCATGATTTTTTTTAATGCCTTTTGGTTGGGGGGTTAAAATGTCCCCAAAGGGCACCCCCCGTTTGGTCCATGTTGTGGCCACCCTTTCAAATCTTGACCATTTCTTGGCTCCTTTCCCGTCCGGACTCCGAATTGAGCTCTGAAAAATCCTGGGCGTCCGACTCGGCATCCCACATTGGCCAGTAACTCTTGTCAACCCACATGACAGTCTGAAAAATTATGAAAAATCAACAAGTGTCGCTCGGACGCCTTTAAAGCACTTTGGCACTTAAAATCGTCCTAGGTCGAGCCGCCGCCTTCGACATTGAATATTTTTCCCTTGATATTCGTAATTTTTAGCTATTTTTAAGCACTTCTCAGCACCAAAATTCCACTCTCATTGGCGACCACGGGATAGGGCGACTCAGCCCATCGAATCCCACAATAGATCTACACAAAACAAAGCATCAAGCTAATACAAAGTAGATACATACTAAACACAGCACAATGCTCTCCCTACCCCCTGACAAAACCAAGGCATGAAATCCACAAGGAGTAGGCCTAGCATAATCTGATAAAAGGTCCGAAGCTAGTCACTAACCAACCGCTCCAACACGGCCAAACTAAAAAGAACTATCAAAGAGGTTGCCCTAAGTGGTGGGCTGAACTACCTACCTAACTAAGGACAACACAACCAGGAGCTCCTACTAGGTGAGGACTCCTATAGCCTGATCAAGAAGTATTTTCTTTCAGCACATTTCTTCTTTTAGGGTTTTATTTTATTGACATACACGGGTATGTAAAAAGGAGGGAGCTGAGCGTAGTGACCCAAGGAGAATAGGGCATCGGCCTCAGGACCTGTCTCGGTACCCAAGAACCTACCAAGCCCTTACAAGGCGACACTTAATCCTTTTCTGACGCTCACTTTTATTTTCGCTCCAACCTTCCTAATTTTTTTCTTTTTCAGCAAGATGCCACCCCTAGGAGGACAACGCATCGGCCCCGGGTCTGACTTATCCCCAGGAACCTACTAGGCCTTCGCAAGGCGATGATCAACTGCTTATAAATTTTTCTTTCTTTCATTTTTGATTTTTATAGGGGTTAGAACCCCTTTTTACACACCTCTGTATATATTCTTATTTTTAAGATATTCAGGGTTTTTTTTCCCCTTCTATCATCTTTGTTTTTCTTTCTACAAGCTTCGCTAACTACCTCACAACTAACAAGAACTCCTAGAACAACTGCCTAGTAGGCTAGCAGAACAGGGTCACTAGGACCCCCTTCTAAAACAGTTCTTTCAATGCTTGACAATGTCTTTACAGGAGGCAACGACTACTCAGACCTCCCTTCAAACATACTTAACCTAAACCTTGGACTTCATGCCTTGGACGTCGGTCCCCAATAAGAAACGAAAAACCCCCCTTAACAAGTACACAAACAAAACCACAGTACTCATAAAGGAAAGATATCACCTGGATAGGGCCACAAGAAGCTTCCACACAACAAAAGGCTCTTCCAAGCTCTTCTTCCGAACCTATCTAGTACAAAACTCAAACAAGAAACCATTAACCGCACCTGCACTAAACAGACAACT
This sequence comes from Lygodium microphyllum, assembly GCF_053477565.2. Taxonomy (NCBI): domain Eukaryota; kingdom Viridiplantae; phylum Streptophyta; class Polypodiopsida; order Schizaeales; family Lygodiaceae; genus Lygodium; species Lygodium microphyllum. Next base: position 8,160,328 of record NC_141162.1, on the reverse strand, counting down.
GGCCCTCTTGGCTTAATGAAATAAAGTACTTCACTACAAAACTGAATCGGCCCTCTTGGCCTAACGAGGTGAAGCATTCAAAATCTCACAACACTGGCCCTCTTGGCTTAATGAAATTAAGTACTTCACTACAAAACTGATCCGCCCTCTTGGCCTAACGAAATGAAGCATTCAAAACCTCGCAACACTGGCCCTCTGGGCCTAACGAGATCAAACAGAATAGCACCGACACATCCCTCCCTGGAAGAATCCAGATATACAATAATAAGCTCCTTTCCAAGGAGGAAAAACAAGCTCGTAGCCCTAAACTAAATGCATAAGGTTATGACCTATCCCTCCTACATAAATAGCAAGAGACGTATGCATAACATGTTGTCTAATCAACCTATGGGTCTAGGATAATAATGGTAAATTGGTCTCGGCTACTCTTTCCATCACCCATATCAACCATCATCTGCCATATATTGCATGTTCTGATAACATCCCCCACAAGTGACCGGGTCCTGTTTCATCATTGATAACAATATCCAGACTAGGACCACAATTAAAGAAGAGGTCTTCCTCATAAGCAAGATTTGCCAATGAATCCGCAAACTGATTCCAGTAACGTGGAATCAACTAAAAATACACTCTCTCAAACTCCCCAAGTAGGGTCACAACAGTCCGATGATACATACAAAGAATGGGATTCCGCACTGTGTATGTCCCATCTAGCTGATTCAGGATCAACTGGGAATCCCCTTTTACTAACAACTGGCGAATACCACCTTGTTTGGCAATATGTAGTCCCATAATCAAGGCTTTATACTCTGCCATATTGTTAGTGAATCCTACCCCGAGATAAGCAACTAACTTCATCGTCACGCTACGTCGGGGATCTCAGATTACTACTCCAACACTTCCTTTTTTATTAGGGCCCTTGGACACTCCGTCAAAATATAATGTGTATGTCCACAATGGATTTACATAGCCTGCCATCACGAACTCCTCTATTCATAATTATGATAATTAAAGTTTAGCATGTTGAGAGGATGAACTGACGGCTCCATCCTACCTTCTTCATTGAACTCAACAGGGATACTTGTCAATAGTCGTAAGCAGTGATGGCAGAAGACTTTGATCGCCCATACAAAGGTTCTGTCTTCTTGCTCAATCACTTTATACCCTTTGCTCCACAAGATGAGTTTCCCCTGATGGTATCTTTGCTTCAGATATGGGTGCTCCAAATAAGGGATTAACTGACCCATCAACCAGCTTTAAGCTCTTCCACAGGTCTCAGATCATTCCTAGCATGGACCTGCAATGCATTTTCTTTGTATTAGCATACTTAGAAGTAATAAGGTTTAATCTTATTAAGATTAACCTTATTTTTAAACTCTACTCCCTGTAGATTAGCTAATAGGACCGTAGACCTATTCTTCCCTAACCTAACAATCTTGTAGGGGCCATCCCATTTAGGCTCCAGCTTCCCTGGAAACAACTCCCTACGCGCATCATAATAGAGGACTAATTGGCCTTTTTTAAAGCTATATTTCTTTGCTCTAAGGTCATGCAAGTGCTTCATCCGACGTTTAGCCACCTCTTGGTGTAATAGGCTTTGCAGCTTAATTTCATCGAGGTGCGCTAAAGTCGTGAAATGTTCTAATAGGGCGTCCTCATTACCCAAAGAATGGTTTATTGTGAATCTAATGGTTGGCAACTCAATTTCTAAGGGTAAAACATACCCTTCACCATAAACTAGTTTGAATGGCGTGTGGCCAGTGGCTCGCTTGAACGTGGTATTATATGCCCATAGTGCCACATACAGCTTCTTGTCCCAGTCTTGTTTCTTTTCAGAGACTATCTTAGACAAGATACCCACAAGCTGTTTATTAGTACTTTCAACTTGTCCATTTGCTTGCGGATTATAAGGAGTCGTTTTATTGTGCTTGATTTGCCAAGCCTCAATCAAGCTTTTGATCACCTTATTCAGGAAATGCGTTCCACGGTCCGACACTAATTCTTTCGGGGGACCAAAATGGCATATTATCTACTCTAAAAGGAAACTAGCAGTTTCTTTAGCATCATCTTTCCTTGTTGCACATGCTTCTGACCACTTTGTGAAGTGGTCAATTGCTATAATAATATACCTCTTTTGCGTAGTCGACGACGGAGTAATAGGACCCACAAAGTCTATTCCCCACTTCTCAAATGGAAGTATCGCCATAATAGGGGTGAGTGGTCTTGCATATATTGTCAGAACATGCCTAAAAATATACACAATACGTTTATGGCATGGGATGTAGGAGCACTAGTAGGAAAGCATTTGGTGGTTTTAAGTTGAATATGTTGGAGTAGCAGCAAATAACAAGTAATGCATAGAGTTATATTAAACAACAAACTATTACCCAAAAGAGGAGAAATGTGTATGCAAGCATTATAATGGATGCTTAGTCATATACCACAGTATGAGAACGTCACTATTCATTGTCTAAGAGCAAGGGGATACCCAACAGGAAGTATGTTTTAAGATATTGATGTGGATGTGAAAGATGGGTGATTGATCAAACACCAATGATCAATAGACATGTTGGGGAGTGTTGTAGGGAAAAGAAAAGTGATGTGCAACCTTTTTTCATGATGGTAGAGATGGAAGAGTTAAGGGTATGCATGCATCATAAGGGATGAAGACAATTCAACATATATTAAGAAACTTGGGAATTCTCATATTGTTTGGAAATTTCCAATATAGTTAATATTTGGCCACATGATCAAATCTTGTCCCCTTACTTAAAAGTGAAGTCTACCCTAATTACTATATAGGTTGTCTTTCCAAGTCCTACTTTGAAGCATGGGTTAAGATTTAGCCACATGGCCGAATCTTTACCCCTTATTTGAAAGTGGAACTTGGGACATTCCCAAATTCTCTAATATTGTGTTATATTTAAGGATAAGGAGAGTTAGCAAACTTTGGTTTTTTCCCTCAGGTGTGGTTGAATCACCTAGGATTGATAAACATGTTTAGAGCTTCTATGGACTATCACCATTAGTATGGAATATAACCAAGGGACATGTTTAATTGCAAATGAGACATCTAAATTGATTTTCTCAAGATTTCTTGTGGAGGATATAAAGCACAAGGTACCAAAGGTGCCAACAACTCCTAGCAATGTGCACCCAATGATTAGAGAAGATAATCATATTTTTTGGTGAAGAGAGAAATTAAGCAAGAAGAATAATGAATGCATTGATTTTGTGCATCTATTACAAGGGGAAATTTTTTCTAAGCTCACAATTATCCTCTATGAGTCCAATATTTTTTGGGTTTCAATATTGGAATCAATAAAGATAGGGATTACCTAAGCTTCCAAGTTCTCATGCCCAGATTTTGCTTCATGAGAATAAAAGAAGGAGCCCTATATGCTTTTTGTTTGTCTACATTTTGTGTTTGTTAGGGTTCTTGGATTGGAACCCTTGATTAATGAATTCATGCATCAAGTAGCTTTAACAAAGGTGGAGATTACCCATGCACTATCTTTTTACAACCCCATTTTACTATAAGATACTACCCACATATATTGTCCCTTTATCTCTTGAGACCTCAAAAAATCACTAAAATCATTAGCAAGGTATTCAATCCCTCCATCTAATCTCAAGCACTTAACATTCAAGAAAATTTCTATTTCAACAATAAACTTAAAAGTTTTAAGATGCTCAAAGACTTTACTCTTTTCTTTCATGAAATATACCTAGATTTTCCTAGAGTAATTGCCAATGAATGTAACAAAATACTTATTGCCATCATAAAATTAATTCTAAGTAGGCCCTCAAACATTTGTATATACAACATCAAGTACATTGTTGATTACATCTCTGTTGGGAGAAAATGGTTGCCTTGTGTGCTTCCCAAACTAACATGCTTCACAAACTTTATGTAATTTTGCAACTCTGAATATAAGAAAATGTAACAAACCCTTTAGACTAAATTAATTTCAGCCTTTGAAAATTTGCATATCCAATATGTTTGTGCCATATTTCAATGTTTGCAAAAACAACCACACCTTTGCTCTAGCAACATAGAAACATTTATTATAGGAATTCTAGTATCCAATATAAATATGTGGCCAACTGTGCTTGCTTTGCAATCAATCTATTTAATGTCTTCAAAAAATCATCCCTTTACATTCAATCTAATATTTAGCCCTGTCTCTACCATTTCACCAACAGATACTAAAATATTTGTGATGGATGACACATGTAAAACATATGGCAAACACTTTGTATAACCATCATGTAGTAAGAACAAAAGAACATTTTCAATATATGAGATTGGGTGGCATGAATCATCACTTGTCTCTACATAACCTACAATATGTAGATCCAATATTTCTCTAAACCATTCAACATGGCTAGCCATATGATTAGATGTACATGAATCAACATACCATACACCTGTTGAGAGAGAGAGAGAGAGTACGAGAGAGATACACAAGACATGCTCCCAAAGAATGATTCATATTGATGTAGAGTTAGTATATATAGGTGAGACCCAAGTCAAGTGAGAGATGATATATATAGTTATAACATCCCCACTCAAACAAAGGTCTCTGGCTACGAGTGAAAAAACCCTTGGGGAGAACAAGGGAAAAACCCGAGCCCCTACACATACCTACGATACAAAAATAATTTACTATAAAGTTTTCTTGAATACAATGATACATGCCTCAATCAGTGAGATAAGAACTTGGAACAATACCAAGTTCATGTCTTAATGAGCTAAAGCGAGCTTCACTAAGAGCTTTTGTGAAGATGTCTGCAACCATTTGATCACTGGGACAATGCTCCACCATAATGGAACCTTTCTTGACTTCATGTCGAACATAATGATAATAAATAGCAATATGCTTTGATTTACTATGTTGTATATAGTCTTTGGTAAGACTAATAGCACTTTGGTTATCGCATCGAAGAGGTGTACTAGATGATGAAGGATGTCCCAAATCTGCAAGTAGTTGTCGAAGCCAAACTAGCTCGCGAGCTGCTAATGATGCAGCAACATATTCGGCTTCAGTTCTAGAAACCGCAACACATCGTTGTTTCTTGCTAGACCAAGAAACCAAACATCCATTTACAAAGAAACAATTTCCACTTGTAGATTGCATGGATAAGTGTGAACTTGCCCAATCAGCGTCTGTATATCCAATAAGGTCAAGAGAAGTTGAAGAAGATAAAGAAGAATCCTCTCGACGACGATAAATAAGACCAAATTCCTTAGTACCCTTGAGGTACTTAAGAATACGTTTTGCAGCACTCCAATGAATAGTGAAAGGGGAAGAAAGATACTGTCCCAAAAAGTTAGCTACAAATAAAATATCTGGTCTTGTGTTTAAACCAATAAATTGAAGACAACCAACAAGATTAGCAAAAGGTTGATGAATGGCTGATTCTTCATTGCGTGTTGTAGATGTACCCTTGGTAGAGCTTGAAAGAATGGGAGTGTTAGCAGAGTGTGCATTTGTCAACCCAAACTTCTTAACAATATCATTAATAAACTTTGTCTGGCAAAGAAGAAGAATGCCTTGTTGTCAGTGTCGTTGAACTTGAATACCCAAACAATAATGCATCTCACCAAGATCCACCATTTCAAATGCAGTCGATAAAAGCTTCTTCATAGCATCCAAGAAAGCAATATTATTTGACACAAGAATAGTATCATCAACATATAGAGCAAGAATAATAAAATATTTGTCCTCCCTTTTGATGTAAAGATTTGGGTCAGCAAAACATGCAACAAAACCTTTAGATGTGAGGAACTGATCAATCTTAATATACCAAGCACGAGAGGCTTGCTTCAATCCATATAATGCATGATGAAGCTGACATACAAGATGCTCCTTTTCTGCAATCATAAAACCTTCAGGTTGCTCCATATAGATTTCTTCTTCAAGATCTCCATTGATAAAAGCCGTTTTAACATCCATTTGGTGAATTTCTAGATCAAATAGTGTTGCAAAAGCCAAAATCATACGAACAGTTGTGGAGCGCACAACGGGAGAAAATGTTTCTTGATAATCTACTCCTGCAATCTGTGAGTAACCTTTTGCAACAAGTCGTGCTTTGAACTTATCAAACGAGCCATCAACTTTGGTCTTGGTTTTATAAACCCATTTACATTTGATAGGAACACGATTTGGGGGGAGTTCAGTGTAAAATATTACACGGCCCAGCGAACAGAATATGAGAAAGAGATAGAGAGTACACAACAGATAAGAGGAGAATCAGTAAATTCTTTAACTCCAAACAACTGATACAAAGATGGCTCTGTCCACCCGTGTCACCTTTTTGCCATCCGGTCACATAGACCTCATCTGATATACAAGTCAGGACTCAACCAATGTCCGGGCTCACATTTGGCTTCTCCTCATAATGGGGGCCTTACAACTTTGAGCACCATGGATCATTGGTAGCACATAATGAGGGTGGGGCATTGATCATATCTAACATTCAGTAAGAATCCATGTACCTTTGGAGATTAAAGAATCGTACTCAGCTTGCATAGCTTCTTGCCATTGATCCCTTTGAGACGAATTGATAGCTTCCATATATGATATTGGATCCTCTTGGACAGACATAGCATCATCAAAGACATCATATTCAATAGAATAGAATCCATGCTCTATCTCAATAGAAAGATCAACATAGATCTCCAAATTTTCATCAATCTTCTTTGGAGGTGAAGGAGGTTTATGATCATCAGAATTAGTAGAATCACAAAGCAAGTAAGGAAATGCACTAAGCAAAGATTGTGTATCATCTGAAACATCTGATGACCATGTGCCACCCATAGTCTTCTCATCAAATATAGCATCACGACTAATGATAACCTTTTGAGAAGAAGGATCATAAAATTTGTAACCTTTGGAATGATCTGAATAACGATGAAAAATAACCTTCAAACCTGGAGGATCCAACTTATGTCGAGTGTCCTTGGGCACATGAATATAAGCAATGCAGCCAAATGTGCGAAAGTGAGAGACTGAAGGTGTCTCCCCTGTCCAAATTAGTCATCAAATAGATTGGATACATATTCACCGCCATTGTCACTGCGAAGTGTCTTTATAGAGAATCCAGTTTGAAGCTCCACACTTATCTTGTATTGTTTAAAAATAGATAGAGCCTCAGACTTATGTCGAAGAAGATAGACATGTATGTACCGTGAGAAATCATCAATGAAAGTTATAAAATATCGATATTGAGACTTTGAGGCAAGAAAAGGACCGCAAATATCGGTATGAACCAAATCCAAGAGAGCACAGGAATGTGATGAAGTAGAAGTGTGGAAAGGCGAACGATGGTGTTTTCCAAGTGCACAGTACTCACATATTCCCATACGTGGATGAGATTTAAGATCCATACCTTGCACAAGACCATGATGATGAAGATCAAGAATTTTGGCAAAATCGGAGTGTGCAAATCGTTGATGCCATAATTTGCAATCTGCATCTCCAGGGGCAGTAACAACATTTGCAACTGTATCATTCAATGATAGCTCAAATAGATTACCATGTCGAGGAGCCACTGCTATAGTATGCCCGTCTTTCTCTATACGACATTGATTATGATCAAAGCCAACAAACAAACCAAGATCAACTAGACGAGCAACAGAAAGAAGATTTCTTTGCAAATCTGGAACATGAAGAACTCCTCTTAATATTCTAGTGGATGAAACAGTCCCCAGATATAAATCACCCACTCCTTTGACTTGACAAGTCATATCATCCGCAAGGTAAACAAATTTCTTGACAGGAAGAGAATGATAATTGTGAAGCCACTGCGATTGGTATGTCATGTTTCCAGTGGCACCTGAATCAACGATGATTGATCTTCCTATTGAGATAGAGCATGGATTCTATTCTATTGAATATGATGTCTTTGATGATGCTATGTCTGTCCAAGAGGATCCAATATCATATATGGAAGCTATCAATTCGTCTCAAAGGGATCAATGGAAAGAAGCTATGCAAGCTGAGTACGATTCTTTAATCTCCAAAGGTACATGGATTCTTACTGAACTCCCCCCAAATCGTGTTCCTATCAAATGTAAATGGGTTTATAAAACCAAGACCAAAGCTGATGGCTCGTTTGATAAGGTCAAAGCACGACTTGTTGCAAAAGGTTACTCACAGATTGCAGGAGTAGATTATCAAGAAACATTTTCTCCCGTTGTGCGCTCCACAACTGTTCGTATGATTTTGGCTTTTGTAACACTATTTGATCTAGAAATTCACCAAATGGATGTTAAAACGGCTTTTCTCAATGGAGATCTTGAAGAAGAAATCTATATGGAGCAACCGGAAGGTTTTATGATTGCAGGAAAGGAGCATCTTGTATTTAAACCAATAAATTGAAGACAACCAACAAGATTAGCAAAAGGTTGATGAATGGCTGATTCTTCATTGCGTGTTGTAGATGTACCCTTGGTAGAGCTTGAAAGAATGGGAGTGTTAGCAGAGTGCGCATTTGTCAACCCAAACTTCTTAACAATATCATTAATAAACTTTGTCTAGCAAAGAAGAAGAATGCCTTGTTGTCGGTGTCGTTGAACTTGAATACCCAAACAAGAATGTATCTCACCAAGATCCACCATTTCAAATGCAGTCGATAAAAGCTTCTTCATAGCATCCAAGAAAGCAATATTATTTGACACAAGAATAGTATCATCAACATATAGAGCAAGAATAATAAAATATTGGATATGCACGTAAGAACAACTAAAAGTATTGAGTGACTAAAAAGAAATCCCGAAATAGAGAGGCGTAACGTGCAAGACGAGATGACGCATATAAGAAAAGCGCTATTTCGGTCGAGCAAAGAACGTGAACAATAATAAAACATCGCTAAAAATAGCAAGATGTTTACTTATCGTAATCAACATCATTAACGAAGACGAGCGATTAATAAACTGTAATTGGGGATTAACGAACTGTAATTAGAAATACAGTTTTAAATAAAGAATCGTAGATTTGAGCAGAATTGCTATCTTGAATCCTGAACTGTCATAACTTTTGATCCAGAAATCCGATTGACAAGCGGTTTTGACAGGATTCGAGAGCACGACGAGAGCTACGCACCTAGACTGGTTTTGTTTTTAAAGACAAAATTAACTAATACTTCTAATTTGAACAAGTTCATGTATCAAATCATCACTTGTGCAAAGAATTCAATCAAGTATAAACAATGAAACAACTTATCTTCCTTGTTGTTGCTACGCATCGATAGCTCTAATACCATGTTGAGAGAGAGAGAGAGAGAGAGAGTACGAGAGAGATACACAAGACATGCTCCCAAAGAATGATTCATATTGATGTAGAGTTAGTATATATAGGTGAGACCCAAGTCAAGTGAGAGATGATATATATAGTTGTAACAACACCATCACATATCCCCTTTCTTGTACTAGCATTCATTACATTCTACATGATAAACAAACACTCATTTTTGTCATCATTCTCACTCGAAGATGATGCATAATCTCCTTATTGTAAAATTTCATCACCAATGCTATTATTTTTATCATAGAAATTGGCTATAATATGACATGTTCTTCCATAGTAATGATAAATAATACCAAAATTATTAGAGCTTATGACCTAGCTTTCACCTCTTTCTCTAGAACTCCCCTTGCATCTAAAATTACCATGGCCAATCTACATGTTACCAAAGTGTTGATTTGACCTATTTCTTTAGTTATCACCAAAGTGTCTTCATCCTCAACTTAAGTAAAATTCTTGGACCTTTTCATCACTTTTTCACATTATTTACTCTACATATTAATTGCTTCAATGATCATGAGAGAGATCAACTCATCAAAAATCCAACAAATGGCTATTGTATATACATAAGTAACAAAGGATCTCCAAGTCTTCTCATTTAAGACCATCAAAAGTAGGTATAATCAAATCATTATCATTAGGCATTGCATCAATAGCTTCTAAGCTATCTATAATGTTTCTCACCTTCAAAATATATTCATTTATAGACATCTTTCCTTTCTTCAAGGTATTCAAATCTTGTTTGAGTTGAATCTTTCATGACTTTGTATTTATTAAAGGAATACTTTCAAAGATTACCTATATGTGAAATTTTTATATTTTCTTATAGACACTAAGTATTTTCTACCCTTGTTGCATAGATTGGATGTGAGGCAATTGTATAAGCAAGCAAAAGAAGCTTTGACTTACACTCTTTTATAAAACTCAAAACATACTTAAAGAAGAATAAAGTAAAATTGAGTGATACACTATTGGGTGCACTCTCTCCCCATATATGGAGTGGGCATCTTTTCCATGCAATATTTATAATATAAAAAATGAATCTTGCTTTGCCCAAAGATAGAGGCCTTTACAATCACTCTGTTTATAAAAGAGTTTGAGTTCACTGATAAATGGTTGTAACGGGTTGCATAACTCCCAACTGCTAAGAGCCATAAAATATTTCTAAAATATCTTCAATATATCACCTAGAATATCAAGTATCAATAAATATTTAGAAAGAGGATGTGTGTATATCTTAGAGTAAAAGATGGTGTATCTATTTAAATAGTTCAATGAAGAAGTGAATGGAATAAATTGTGCTTGCTATATGTATCCAATTCATCTTGATCTACACATTAACTTTCAAAAATTCAAAAAACCATGTTAGAAAAATAATTAACTAAATAAATTTAGATAGCTATAATAAATCAAATAATCATTGGAATTCCAGTAAATAACCAAATCATGTAGATGTTAGTACTTGAGATATGAATATTATGGCATCACCCACGTAGGGCTTCACCTACATTCACACGTGCAAGTCTCATGCTCAGAAAGGATAGGCATCCCCATTGATCTTTTTCCAGAGACAAAAAGTAATTTGCTCTTAGGGACTTGCCCTATGCACAAATTGAGAACCATTCACAACACACTTGTCACATCAATGTGCACACAAGGAAGAACCATTAAAGGCGCTCATTCCCTTGTATAAGTGCCACCTGGCAACATACCCTCAAGGTGGAAAATAGATTATCCTCAATTTCTATTGGATGGTTGTGGAGGTAATAAATGTGGAGAGCCACAAAAAGCACACGGAGTTATCCATTGAGCTTTCTTCACAAGAAATTCAATAAAATAAATGGAGATAAGTATTGCCAATTTAGGTGGTCATATAATGAGTATTAATAATAGATTCAAGAGTTAAAAGTTCATCATCATCTTCAAGAAAAGGTGGAGAATCATATAATGATTCTTTAAATGGATGGAGAAAACTAATATGAAAGGTATTATAAAAATTTCAATGTGCAAGCAATTCCAATCTAAAAACATTAGCATTGACATAATGAATGGTTTTGAATGGTCCATAAAGTCTAGGTGCAAGTTTAACATTAGGATTCTTCTCAATATTATGCAATCTATGTTTCTTAATCCAAACATAGTCACCTTATTTAGAAAACATAACTTGGTGTTTCTTATTAGCTTGCTTAGCATAGGATTGCTGGGCCTTAGCAATCAATTGCTTACTTTGTTCAAAAATAGTGAAATAAGTATGTACCCAATCATTAGGAGAATGCACTTTTTGACTTAAAGTAACTATTGGTGTTGTCATTTTGCGATCATAGATAATTTCAAAAGGAGCTTTGTGTGTAGCAGAGTGAGGTGTATTATTATTGTAGGCAAATTATAAAAGATGTAAATGTTGATCACATGTGTTGAGTGAAGAGATTGTGTAGGCATGAATTAAATCAAGAATGGTGATATTAGTAGCTTCACTTTCTCCATTATTTTCATGATGAAAGGCTGTGAACTAAAGTCAATTCTAGTACCAAGGTAAGAGAATAGAGTTATCCACCAAAAATTATTCCAAAAATGGACATCACTATAGTACCATGATGTACAAAGATATGCTTAAGAAAAAAGAAAGTAGTTAGAGTTTTCTTGTATGCAATAAAGTATGCTTGCTTACTAAATTGATCGATAATAATCCAAAACATATTATTTTGCAAAAAATCATTGGAAAATCAATAATAAAATCCATTGAGATTTGTTCCCAAGGTGAGTTAGGAATAGGTAAAGGCATTAACAGACCATACTACTTACCATGATGTCTTTTAATTCTTTCACAAATGAGACATTTAGAAACAAATGTAAAAATATTGTGAGGCATGTGAGGTCAATAAAAATCTTCTTGCAAATTACAAAGAGTATAAATTATGCCACAATGACCCATATGAGGTAGATTGTGAATATCTTGGAGAACACAATGACAAAAAGAGTGAGTAACACACAAACACTTCTCATAAAAGAGGAATCCATTAGAGATAGAGTTTTTAAAATAGAAATCCATCGATTTTGAGATAAATTCAACCAAGCATCTTGAAAATTATAGTCATGTGAATAAGATCTTTCATAGCATCTAATGAAGGTGTAGAAAGCATAGAAATATTATTTGGAAATGGTTTATGACTTAATGCATTAGCTACAACATTTTCTCTATTAGACTGATACTAGATTAAAGGATGAAAATATTGAATGAAAGATTGCCCTTTGAATATGCCTATCAGAAATTTATGGTTGAGAAATAAGGTATTTGATACTTTGTTGATCTGTCTTAATCATAAATTCTAATTCCATTAAATAATGTTTCCATATTTGTAATACATGTACTATAGCTAAAAGTTCCTTGTCATATATACTATAATTAGGTTGAGAGGGTTTCAATTTACAGCTACGTACACATAAAGGAGAACCATTGAAGGAGCTCGTGTTTCCATTGACCTTTCACCCAAGACAAAAAGTAATTTTCTCCTAGGGACGTGCCTTGCACTAATGAAGAACCGTTCAAGGCACCTATTCTTTAAACGTGCATACCAGGAAGAACCATTGAAGGTGCTCATCCCCTTGTGTAGGTGCCACCTAGCAATAATCTTTTTTCTCAAAACCTATAAATTGTTGTTTATACATATCTTCGTGTAGGTCTTTATGTAGGAAATTTGTCTTAGTATCCATCTAGTATAAGTTAAAATCCATTTGTGCATCCAAGGTCAATACTAAGAAAATGGTTTTCATCTTGGCCATAAATGAGAATATCTCATCAAAGCATGTTGGCTTAAGGCTACGAGGGGTGCTCTTCAACTTATACATCCACATTCACGTTTACTGTATAGCAAGAAAACTAAATCCCATGTATGAATTTTCTACATTAAGTAAAACTTAATCTTTACATGGCACTCTCCTAAGAGTGACTATCACCTTTGTGCATGGCCTTCTCATAAGTGAGAGGCTCACCAAAATTTGTCACTATTACATAATGCATAGAGGGCCCAAACCAACCAAGATGATATGAGGCTCTAGTATAGAAACTCAAAACCTATTATGGGGCCTATACTACATATCCTCTCTATCTAGCATCATGATCCTACATAATGGATAGATCTTGGACCACTACATCATCAACCACTACATCATGCTCTCTAACTAGGGCTAGCTAAACTGTAACAAAAGGCTCCTTCTAAAAGATAACCCTTCATATCTCAAGTACCAGCTTTTAACTCATATGCATCTTGTTCTCATGGAAGTTAACATTATCATTGTGAATGACCTTCCGAGTGTGTGGATCCTAGGCAGTAGCCTATCCCACTTGCATCGCCATATCCAAAAAAGGTACATTTGAGAAACTTTGGATCTTATATGTTTTTTTTGTCTTTGAGAATATGATAGAAAGCCTCATATCCAAAGACTTACAAAAGTATACATACAAAGGAGGCTTACTAGACCATACCTCCTCCTCTACAACTCTACCACCAAAAGCATTGCATGGAGATTTATTAATCCAATGAACAACAATAGAACTACCTCAATTAAAAAGTACTATGGTATTTAACTAAGCATATTGTGGACTCTTTCCTAAATAGTTCTACTCACCTGCTTTGCAACACCATTTTGGGATAGGGTGTATAGGGTGGTCAACTAACTCTTAATACTCCTTTCATCAGAAAATTGCTCAAAAGCCTTAGAGAGATATTCATCCCTATTTTCATATTATATGCATTTTACTCGATGCCTAGACCGAGATTGATTCTAAACCATAGTAAGGAAGAGCTAAAATCAAGGCAAAGCCTTAGACTTTTGCTTTATGGGATAGGACCATACCTTATATGTATAGTCATCAATGAATGTGACAAAATAATGACTGATAATGAGTGGAACCACAAATAAATGCACAAGTGGGTATGGTGGTGATATCCTCCATCGATGGTAGTAGACATTGAAAACTTCTTTTACAGGATCAGTGTTTTATTGGCCTATCATTCCTGGGTCCTGGAACACTTTTGCACAATTTTCTACTTATTATATTCAATTTACTAGAGCACATGCTCATTTTGAGGATATCTCGGTATTCTTGGCATCTCATTTTTGTTGGTATCTTGCTTTTATGCATCAATAGTATCATCCGAATACTCGAAAGAGTATTCCAAACTTGACAATTAATCCTAATGAGGATGTGATTTTTGCTCAAATGGATGTCCTATATTATTTTGCACAAGCTTTTCCTACTGGGTTTACTATAATGTTCGAAAGGATGCATTGCTTACAATTTCTCCAAAATGTGCCTCTACATTTTGTGGATGAGAATAAGAGTCTAGAATGTCTGGTCTCAAACTGAGTATGAAGTTCAAGAAAAAATATATTCATCCTACATAGCCTATGGATACTCTCTTGGTTGTATTGATCTTTTAAAAGTTCCATGATGTATATGTGGTATTTTTTTCTTCTTGAGTGGAGTTGAAAATGAAGATGGAGTTGATTAAGAAGTTGGTTTTGATGGTGGTTTGAATGGATGGATACTTATTGCCAAAGCAACCTCTTATATCCTTTAAAAGTTTGATATGCTTTTCTATTTTCTAAGCTGTGTTAATGGATAAAGGTGTTTTCCCTTCCTCACAAGTATTTATTAGATGCAAGTTAAAAGTTGGGTTTATGCTTGGATGTTGTTTCCTGAAGTTGCTATGGGAGATCAAATTGAGCTATTTATTTTGAAATTTTATTCTCTTTTTCAAAGGTCTCAAGGATTCTCCTTGATTAAGTGTAACATCATATTGGGGAATATGGAAATTTCCCATAAGTTTAGGACATGTGGTCAAATCTCTGGATTTGTCATAACTTGAACACTATAACTCCAAATCAAGAACTTTGTAGCTCGATAGATTTCATTTTTCAAGCACTTTCCAATGATAGGTCAAATCATATGGCTTTGAGAAAATTATGGGGATGTTATCCGGATGCCACATTTTAAGTATTCAAAAAATGAGAATTGGGAGATTCCCAAACTCACTAATATTGTGTTGTGTGGGGATATATTGACAGTTGAGATGACTAGTGTTTTTTGACATTTTTGTTGGATTTTTGGGTGATTTATATGATCATTGATTGTTTTGAAAGTGTATTAGAAAGTTTTGGATAAGGTTGAATAGGTTTGAGAAACTCATGATGTTTTTTTAGTGGAGATATGATGTGCTGAAAGGTTTTGTTGAGTGCCTAATAGATTCAGATTGGTTCTATTTAGCTTCTATTTTGTTTTGATTTCTTTCTATATGAGAGGTTGGAATGATGATTGATGGATTATAAAAGGTTTTGGAAGCTTATTGAATAATTTTTTATTATTTTGAATGGTTTTAGTTAAGTTAAATACTTTCTGATGACCTTTTGTATGGTACTGTAGATCCTCCATAAAGCTTCTATAGTGTCTCTATCTTTGTTATGTTTTTGCTCTGTATGTCTCTGTAGATGTTTTGTTAGATGAATGTATAGCTTTGGGAAGTTTTCTAATATCTAGGAGAGATGAATCTAAGTTCAAAATAGCTCAAAGAAGTAGAAGAAGTAGCTACTAAAGACACGAGTGAAGAGACTGAAGTGGCAGTGATACTATTGAGCTACAAAAGGATACTCTAATGGCATATCTCTTGGGAGGCATATCCATGACCAAATAAGGATTATGGATGGTTATTCTTGATCATTCCAATGTACTATTGAGATAGAGCATATGTGAGAGAGATAGATAGTGAAATATATCTAATATTTCATGCAAAACAATGTATTCATAAGTGAGAGATCAAGAGAGAGACTATGAAGCCATTGAAGATGAATACTATGTGATGATTTCCATTCGAAGTGGAGTATTTCTTTGTGTTCTCTTATTCTTTTGATGTAGAATATGAATAATGTGTTGAAGTTTTGTTGTAATAAATCCGTGGTAAAATTGTTATACGATGCCACGCGTGAAGATTTGAGAAGATTGGTCTCGTTTTTTTTATTGTGGTTGATTAAAATATGAAAAACATTCTTGTTGATGATACAAGATAGATTTTATTGCAATGGATTTCCCATTTTCTTAGTGTTTCTCTTGGGAATCCATTGAATCCTTTCAAGTCAACGTTTGCAGCAAAAAGGGGCATGCTTATAGGCCACGTCTTGTTTAAAGAAGGCATGAGTATAGATCCAAGAAAGATTGTAGCCATTCAGAAAGCTAAGTCTCTAGTTAATGTGCAAGTTGTTATGAGGTTTGCGGGATAAGTGAAGTGGCATTGTAGGTTTTTAAGGTAAATGTCACATATTTTGTCTCCTCTTACAACTTTAACAAAGAAAGGGATGTAATGTATTTGGAGGAAAGATAAAGAGAGAGCCTTCAATATTCTGAAGAAGATGCTAGTTGTAGTTGCAATATTGCAACATTTAGCATGGGATTTACCTTTCCATGTTTTTATTGATGCTTCTTACCTAGCTGTGGGAGCTGTACTTATGCAAGATAAGGTACCTAGCTGCAATAGACTAATCTATTATGCAAGCAGGATATTGAGTGTTGTTGAAAATAATTATTCAATCAAAGAATGAGAAGCAAAATAATTATTCAATCAAAGAATGTGAAGCACTTAGGATAGTTTTCTCTGTGCAAAAATTTAGGCATTATTTATTGGGTAATCAAGTAATCTTTCATGTAGATCATCAGGCATTCACACTCTAGTAAAGAATATGTAGTGGCTGATTATCTAAGTAGATTGGAGAATGATGAAGTTGAAGTAGGAGTTTCAAATCAACTACGTGATGCTGAACTCATTGAAGCTTAGGTTCTTTATCCTAATTCATATTATGATCTATTGTTGCATTTATTGAAGGAAGGGATTATGCTAGCACACCTTACAACTGACCAAGGACAGAAGTTGGCATTGAAGATCAGACCATTTTAAGTTATTATGAATATTTTGTATGGAATGGAAGTAGATAATGTCTTGAGAAGGTGTATTCCTGAATAGGAGCAACCGTCAATTTGTCATGAAGCTCATTCAAGATTGTTGGGCAGGTGGTCATTTTTCTAGTGAGATTACAAGTAGGAAAATATTGCGGCCAAGTTTGTGGTGGCCTACTGTGTTGAAAGATGCACATAAATATGCTAAGGAGTATTTGCAATTCCTGAAAGAAGGTTAACCTCATGATAGGGACAGGATGATGCAAGACCATCATGAGCTTCCACTTGAGCCATTAAAGAAGTGCGGGATTGATTTTGTTGGGCCAATTAAATCAGTAGCTAAAAGGACAAGTAAAAAATATATTTTTGTTTGTACAGATTATTATAAGAAATGGGTAGAGGCTCAGGCACTGAAGGATAATAAAGTAGCTAGTGTGGTCACGTTATTATATTCTAACATTATGACTCGGTCTGGATGTCCCATTAAGTTAATTAGTGATAGGGGTAAGCATTTCTTAAATCAAGTTATTTAGGAACTGACTATTAGAGGCATATGATTTTACATAAGAAGTCTACCCCATATCATCCTCAAGCTAATGGACAAGCAGAGAGATCTAATAAGATTTTACTTTTGATTTTGAAGAACATTGTTGAGGATAACATGGAAGATTGGGATGCTAAACTTGATTCAAATTTGTGGGCTTTTATGATGGCATATAAGGCTACAGTAGGCCTTACACCCTTCAGAGAGACTGGTGTATGGATTATGTCAATACTCACGTGGTGGGGAGATTTGCTTGAGCTGCCATGCCAAACACACACTATATGCACAAGAGGAAGCTCGCTCAAGAACACAAGAAGAGAGATAGAGGTTAAAACGTTTTCTTACTAATTTCTTCTTCTTCTTCTACACACTATACAATATACACAAAGTATATTTAAGATACAACATAAAGGAAAGTGGCCTACTAAGTCAAACAATGCATTACAGACTACACTAATTGACTGGTGCTATGTCCTTGCCAGTTGTAGGTAGGTGTAACAAACTAAATATAATAAGTGATAAGTCAGTGGCCATGTGAGTATCATAATGACCACCAATGTGCTAAGTGTAGACGTGTGAACTCATTTAGCCAGGTGGTCCATCATCTATGTCCGCACGTGTTGAGCTTGCCATCTCAAAACTCCCCCCCAAGCTCAACTCTATCTTTGCAACTCCAAGTAAGCTTCAGAATTTTTGAAGCTTCTCTACACCCAATACCTTTGTGAAAATGTTAGCTATTTGATCGTGTGTGCTGACATATACCAAGTCAATCTCTCTTGCAAGTACCTTTTCTCTCACAAAGTGGTAGTGCACCTCAATGTGTTTTGTCCTAGCATGGAACACTGGATTCCTAGCTAATTGTATGCTACTCATGTTGTCACAATGAATGACAATTGGACCATCTCCTTGCACATCCAAATCACCTAATAACTTTTGCAGCCATACCACCTCACATGCTACCGTAGGAACACCTCTACACTCAGCCTCCATACTCAATAAAGCAACTGTAGGTTGCTTTTTGATGCTCCATGTAACTGCTACACTACCAAGGGAAAACATGAATCCACTAGTAGATATTCTGTTTGACATGCTGCCAACCCAATTTGCATATGAGTATCCAAAGCCGTGTACATCCTTACCTCCCTCATAAAAAAGTCCATAATGTAAAGTAGACTTCACATATCTCAATATACGTCTAATTGCATCCAAATGAGGCTTTCTTGGCATCTGCATAAACTGACTGACAAAGCCAACAACATAGCTCAAGTATGGTTTTATGATAGTCATGTAAATCATACTCCCTACTATCCTCCTGAACATAGTAGGGTCTTCTATCTCATCCCCAACATTGGCACTCAACTTCACATTTTTCTCCAATGGTACTGAAAGAGGCTTACATATACTTGGATAACATATCCAAGCCATATTGCCTTTGTGATAGCCATATAAAATCATCACATCCGATCACCTCAATACCAAGAAAGTATCTCAAGTCACCTAAATCCTTCATCTCAAACTTCTTCTTCAAGAAGTCCTTAACTTCAGCAATCCCATTGTCATTGTCACTTGTAATAATCAAGTCATCTACATAGATGACTATGATGACCAAACCTGCATCTCCCTTTCTCACATAAAGTGAGTGATCAACATTATAAATACAAAATCCAATATTGACAAGATACTCTCCAATCTTGTTAGACCATGCTCTTTAACTTGCACACATATGTGGGATGCTCTAAATCCTCAAAACCTGTTGGTTGCTCCATATACACTTCTTCTTGCAATTCACCATGCAAGAAGGCATTCTTAACAGCCATTTTTTGCAAACCCCAACCTTTGGCTGTTGCCAAGGAAATCACACACGTAACAGTTGCCATCCTAGCAATTGGACTGAATGTATCTTCATAATCTATGCCATATGTTTGAACATAGCCTTTTGCAACTAGCCTAGCCTTATACTTGCTAACTAAAACATCTGCATTATGATTGAATTTGTAAATCCACTTACATCCAATAGCTTTCTTACCGTTAGGCAAGGGTACCAAATCCCAAGTCTTATTGGCTTCTAGTGCAGCCATCTCCTCATCCATTGCTACATCCCAATGAGCACGACCAACAACATCCTCAAAACAAGTGGGCTCAACATCCTCAATTAGTTTCACCATTGAAGCATAATGTGTGTTTCAAAACCTTCAAAGCCAAATCTTTTAATAGGGTATCTTACCCTACTAGACCTACATACCATTGAATCACTCAATGGAGTCTTTACATTACTATGAGCTCTCTATACACCTGGTGTCCTGACTCAAGGAATACAAAGCTCATCATCCAAACTCTCTGAACCACTAGAATCTTCATCAAATTCCAAATGACTAATAGATGCATCATTACCATCTAGCACTTTCTTCTTTCCTTTGTATTTGCTTGCAACACTTATAGATCTAGCTGAACATGTGGGGCTACTCCTTAGTATCCAATACCAAGGGCTGACTGTAGATGTAGTACCAGACGATGTTTCTGGTCCACACTACAAGATATAGGCCTTATATTGACGTTAAAAGCGACGAAAATGTAAATAACAAAATTTTCCCCCCTCATCACAAAAAGCGTCGTTATTAGCGACGCCATAGAACATTTGGTATCAGTGTCGCTATCAGCATCGGTATCAGCGTCGCATTTGTGACGCTGATACCGACGTCAATACCGATGGTTTGCGACGAAAATAATGACACCAATAACAACACGAGTAGTAAATTTGCAACGCTAATAGCCATGGTAACAGGAAAAAAAACTTTTTGGTGGTAGGGCAGCAAGCTGCCCTACCACATATAGCACTGTGTGCTTTATTTGAGCCATAAAAAATAGTTTCTGCGCTGTGTATAATACTCGTGCAAACAAAAACAAAGTATACTGAAATCATAACAGTGATACATGAAACAAATACATGATCGCATAATAAGCGATTGGTACAATCATGAAAAGATATCACTAATACATAGAAAATGTCTACACAGATCAGACGACCAAAAAATAAAGGTGTGTGAGCTCCAGGGATCCAAGGGAGAGCTACATATCCTCGCCCTCTGAAAGCTCGTCCTACCGCAAAGGAGCATTGAACGGACTCTGCAAAAAAAGAAACAAACAACACATCAGTCCACCATACAATAATGTATTCTAATTAAACACGGTAACTACGGACAAGAAAGATGAGTGACTTACAGGGCCGCCGCGTCTATACAATCGGTCGATCAATGAAGTGAGACCGTGCCTCTCTGCATATCGAGTCTCAAGGCCGGTCGGATTGTGATTTGTAATGGAGTGATGCAAAAAAAACAAAATGCTAACTGTTAGAAACATGATTGTCATTACAAATGATATTGCGAAAAAAAAAACAAGCAAAATAAAAGAAAACTTACAAAGTCCTCCAAATATGTCATGTGGCCACCACTCCTAAGATAATGGACCACTCCAGCCTCGAGTCGTGCCCTCGGCGCCTTGCGCTGCTGACTCCAACATCCTAGAGAATCTGTAGCCTCCTCCCTCAGTCGGTGCCAGTCATCTAGGTCTAACCACTCGGGCTTTGCAGCCCCACTCTTGATTGCCTTGCATGCATTGGATCGTCTGTGTGACATATATACACGCATGCAATCCATCATCCAACCTGTAGAAAATCTATCTACTGAGGTTGAAACCGGAAACTCCTCATGCAAGGATGATACTATGTAGTCCTTACTCCCCTTCGGTATGTTCTTCCAATGATCTATTACATTGTGCCGAAAAACTTGTTGACACAACTCTCTCATGCGAGCCATCACCCTCCTCCCCTCATCATTTATGATGATGGTTCCTAACCTATCATCGACTAGATATCCATATCCCCCTGGGGTCTACCTAAGATGGGTCCTCTCCCATCTGCGTCCACTCTCCTAGGCATATCCAGGAGACCCCTGTGCATTTGGTGTACCGATCGGGGTAATATCTATCGGAATGGCACCCATAGGGGTGCCACCTGTTGACGGATGAGCAAAAGTTGGAGTAACTGGAGTAGACGTCCCCACAGGTGTGACAAATCCTGGAGGTGACGCAACTCCAGCTGAACGATGAGACAGAGACATCGCTTCCATGCCTCCACAGCATCTACTTGAGCCAAATCCAGACTCCCTGGAACTGCCATGAGAGCGAGGAGTCGCACCTGTATCCCGTGTCGATCGCGGGCTCACTGCCTCCGTATCTCTATAACATACCCTTGACCTTGAAGCACTCCCTCCCTCTGGCCCAAGTCTAGAGCGTGGAGCTTATCTGCTCGAAGCTGAAGCATCCGATCGCGCTGAAGTAGATCTAGCAGAGTGCCCTGATGAACACCGAGACAGCTCTTGGTCTGCCATATCTCTGAATCTCACGATCTGGTCTGGAGATATGCGTGTGAAGATATCCTGTAACTCCTAATTACTCATCCCTCGACTCATCCTGAAAATGTCACCTGCACAGACAAAAAATGATGTTAGAATAATCAATTTAAATCATACAAAGCACAATAATATAAATCCTTAAAAAAAGATCTCACTTAAAATGTATATCCTATGTACCCTTATAAGCGATTGGTCAACAAATTGAGTAAGTGGATGCTCCAAGTATGAATTATCCTATGGTCCCATGTCAATCTCCTGACACAACTCTGCATACACTAGAAGGTCGATAGACATGTCACCACAAAAGGATGAGTCCACCTCGTTCTCAAAGAAATCTGGACTCCTGTATTTCCATCATTGTTAGTCGATGCTGGCTCCAAGATTTCGGTGGTCTCCACCCCTTGCAATATCGACCCCTCTATTTGCATATTGTCTTCATCTATGCTCGGAACATCGCTTTGATCATATACTCTTGCACTTCGGAGGTTTGAAGGTATAACATACCACCATCGAGATTGTCGGGGGTTTGTATAGAAGATTACCTATTCACAAACATGTACAAGAGAGTTTAAACCATTGTGACATGTACCATGTCGTAATACAATTAACAAACAAATGAGTCCATGCATCTATTCACAATGGGCCGGAAACACAAAGGTGTCGCGCAAATCCGTCCATTTTTTTTCGAAATCTATTTCAAGAAATCCAGATGGACCTCGTCCAACTGTTGCTCTAGCTCCTCCAAATACCACTTTGAACCATTTCACATCGAATAGTATCATGGAGAAGCTATGGTAATTACCAATGAGAACGGAGGCCTGTTCACCTGAGCACTCTCCGAATCCCGGAAAGTCATGCATTGTCCACATGAGAATGGCTCAAATATTGGCAGACCACCGATATTCGACCATTGCGCCTGCTCATATCTTGCACGGTGACTCCCTCCTCCGACAAAATCTTAAGCTCATCGACTAATGGACGAAGATACACGTCCATATTTTTGACTTTGTAGCAGCCAGGGACGAGTAAGCTAAGGATGAGATGTCCTTTCTTCGTAGAAAGCCATGGAGGGATATTGTAGTTGACAAGGACTATAGGCCACACACTGTAAGAAGTTGAGCGCAGACTGAATGGGTTCATGCCATCCATTGCAAGACCAAACTGAAGATTCCTTGGCTCTCAGGCAAAGCCTGGGAAGGTAGAGTCAATGTGGCTCCATGCCCGTGAATCCGCTGATATTCGTTGAACTCCATCCGTGGACCTATTCTGCGCAGGCCATGTTGTCAAGCTCACCATGTCGGACGTACGAAACATGTGGTTTATGCGGGGGATAAGTGGAATGAGTTTGAGAACTTTTTGAGAGATGGTTTGCCCTTGCAAGTCCTGTCGATACCTGTGAGCACCACACTTTGGACATGTCTCCATAGTCTCGTATTCTCCTCAAAACAATATGCAATCATTGATACATGCATAGATGTTGTTGTAGTCCATGCCAAGCTTTCATAAAACATGTCATGCATCATCACGAGACTCAAGCATGGTATTTGCAGGTGGTAATATATGATAATTCAATAACCTGAAAAAAATCATAACCACCTTGAAAAAGCACAAATGTTTTTAATAATAGTGCTGAAAAAAAATCAACGAAGAGTATGTACAAGGTACCTGAACAACTCAGTCACACTCACATCGCTCCACCCGTATTTTGCTTACAAGGTACCTGAACAACTCAGTCACACTCGCAACGCTCCACCCGTATTTTGCTTGCACACTTAAGAGTGCAAGCAGTGTCTTCAGGAAAGATACTCGGCACCCATCATATAATGGTATGGATGCTTCCTCTCTAAGTAGATCAGAAGTATCAACATCCATGGGAATCAATGATTCGATCATTGCCTCTATCTCAGGCTCCAAGATTGTAGATAGGTCTGGAAGGTTGCTTGTCTCCTCTTGCATTGATGATATAGATTGGCCTTGCAAGTGGTGGATTGGCTCATGCACTCCATCCATCGCACGCCCACTAACTCTTCTGATTGGCCGCAAAGGATGCACTCCTCCTTGGGAATCTCCCTGGATAGAAAATTTTCCAGCCAGACCCAATCTTATTGTATATGGTATTCAGTTAGCTTGCGAGTACAATGCATGATTGATAATAACTTTTCTTACCGTTTGCTGAAAATCCGCAATCGCGTGATCAATGATCTCAGATTGAAAATCGCCAAATCATCATACGTGTTCTATAGACAATCAACGTTTTCGTCTAATTTGCCAGCTTGCATTGAGAGCAAGGACATGGGACACGCTGATTAAGATATGCCTCGCGATCTTGAACAACAAGACCTTCATCGTTTTCCATTTTGTCTACGTTACAACAAACAATTTTTTTTTGTTATCATTCTTTTTTTTGCTTAAATTTTTATCCTCTCCTTCCATTTCTCTCTTTTTTTTTCTTTCTTAAATTGTTATCCTCTCCTTCCATCTCTCTCTCTTTTTCTACGTTATGACTACGATCATGACCATGACCACGACCACAACCACAACCATGACCACGACCATGACCACGATGACGACTATGACCACGACTATGACTAGGACTACGACCACGACCACGACCACGACCATGACTATCACGACCACGACCATGGCTACGACTACCACCACCACCACCACCACAACTATGACTACGACTACGACTACAACTACAACTACGACTAGGACTACGACTACGACTACAACCACGACTACGACTACGACTATGACTATGACTACGGCCATGACCACAACCACCACGACCACAACTACAAAGACGCCTATGACTATGACCACAACCACAACCATGACTACGACTATGACGACCACGACCATGACCATGATGACTATGACTATGGGTAGGTTGCACTCACTAAGAATAGGATTGGTGATTCACCTTATCTTCTCTCCATCATCAATAGAATTCTCATTTACCATTTACAACTCACCCATCTTCTCTCCACACTATTGCACATTACAATCTCTATGAGGGCATGAGATTGGAATCTCCACAGATACCAAAGCATGATCTTTAGCTTAATGGTTGTATATATACTACTACTACTACTCATGGAATAAATCTTAAAATAGTTATTATGCTCAAATATATGCTTGTTAGAGCAAAAATTTGTTCCTAAGACTATTCTAAGGAAGAAAGAGGGTTAATGATAAAAGAGTATCCTTCCTTGCAAGTGATTTTATATTATATTTATTAATTAAAGTTGATAGTTGAAGATGAGTTTCCTAAGAGATCTTATGGTGATGCTATTTTAGTTTTGTGAAGCATATGAATGATGCTGTTTTAGTTTTCTATATTTGTCTTTTTAAGAAGAGATTGATTTTTATGGAATATCCAAAGTTATTTTTGGGATTACGTTACGAAAAATGAATATTTTTCATACTGATAGGCTGATTGCCTTCGTTGTATATTTATCTGGTGGAGGCTAGGACAAGCCCCATGTATGACAGGTTTTTTTGTAAGAAGAACATTATACTAGGAGGCACAAGTATGCTAGGGCTCTCTAGCCATATATCCCTTAGGTTTGTTGAGGATCGGCCTAACCCCTATGAGCCTAGGATGAGCTTATTGTAAGGTCCTATTTACTTTTCTCTCCCTCTCTCATTTCCTCTCCCTCCCTCACCCTCACCCGCTCTTTCTCTCTTTCCCTATTAGGTTTAATGATTTTTCTCTCTTTTTCTCTCTCCTCTCTCTCTCTCATTTCTTTTTCTCTCTCCTCTCCATCTCTCATTTCCCTTTCTCTCTTTCTCTCCCTCTCTTGTTTCCTCTCCCTCTCTCATCCTCACCCTCTCTTTCTCTCTTTCTCTATTATGTTTAATTATTTTTTTCTCTTTTTCTCTCTCCTCTCTCTTTCTCATTTTTTCTCTCTCCTCTCCCTCTCTCGTTTCCTTTTCTCTCTTTCTTTCCCTCTCTCATTTCCTCTCCCTCCCTCACCGTGACCCTCTCTTTCTCTCTTTCCCTATTAGGTTTAATGATTTTTCTCTCTTTTTCTCTCTCCTCTCTCTCTCTCTCATTTCTTTTTCTCTCTCATTTCCCTTTCTCTCTTTCTCTCCCTCTCTCATTTCCTCTCCCTCCCTCACCCTGACCATCTCTTTCTCTCTTTTCCTATTAGGTTTAATGATTTTTCTCTCTTTTTTTCTCTGCTCTCTCTCTCTTTCTCATTTCTTTTTTTCTCTCCTCTCCCTCTCTCATTTCCTCTCCCCTCTCACCCTCACCCTCTCTTTCTCTCTTTCTCTATTAGATTTAATGATTTTTTTTCTCTTTTTCTCTCTCCTCTCCCTCTCTCATTTTTCTCTCTCCTCTCCCTCTCTCATTTCCCTCTCTTTCTCTCCCTCTCTCATTTCCTCTCCCTCCCTCACCCTGACCCTCTCTTTCTCTCTTTTCCCATTAGGTTTAATGATTTTTCTCTCTTTTTCTCTCTCCTCTCTCTCTCTCATTTTTTTTCTCTCTCCTCTCCCTCTCACATTTCCTTTTCTCTCTTCCTCTCCCTCTCTCATTTCCTCTCCCTCCCTCGCTCTCACCCTCACCCACACGCTCTCCTTCTCTCTTTTTCTATTATGTTTAACATCTTCTCTCTTTTTCTCTCTCCTCTCCCTCTCTCATTTCTTCTCCCTCCCTCTCCCTCTCTCATTTTCCTATTATGTTTTCGTCTCCCCCCCTCTCCCTCTCCCTCTCTCTCTCTCATTTTCCTATTATGTTTAATGTCTCCCTCCCTCTCTCTCTCCCTCTCCCTCTCTCATTTCCTCCTTCTCCCTCTCTCTCTCCCCCTCTCATTTCCTCTCCCTCTCCCTCTATTTCTCTCTCTCTCCCTCTTCCTTTCCCATTTTCTCCCCCTCTCCCTCTCCCTCTCTTTCTCTCTCTCTCCCTCCCTCCCTCTCCCTCTCTCATTTCCTCCCCCTGCCTCTCCCATTTCCTCCCTCTCCCTCTCTTTCCCTCTCTCTCTCTTTCCCTCTCTTTCTGTCTCTCTCTCCCTCCCTCTCCCTCTCTCATTTCCTCCCTCTCCCTCACCCTCTCCTTCTCTCTCATTTCCTCTCCCTCTCTCAATATACACAAATTATACAAAAAAAATAAAAAAGAGAGAGAATACACTCTCCCTCCCTCTCATTCTCATTTCATCCCCCTCCCTCTTCCATTTCCTCCCTCTCCCTCTCCCTCTTTCTCTCTCACTACAACAAAAAGGCTCATAGATGCACATTTAGACGCGATTTTTTAATACAGAGAAAAACTTACGGGTGCGTCTATCCACCCATCTATTTGTGCGTCTATCATTCCGCGTCTATAATCGCATGTATCAACAAATTTACACGCATAAATAGACGTGCAATAGACGCACATATATACGCGCATATAGACACGCTCGTAGACGCGCTTTTACAAGCACTGATAGACGCAAATGGAAAACAAAAAATGTCATTTTTTTTAAAGATATTTAATTTATTTTTTTAATTTAAATTATGAAGCGTGTCTATAAGGGCGTGTAGTCTACATTATAGACGCGCGAATAAACGTGAATTATCTACAATTTAGACGCGCTGATAGACGCGCAAAACAGAACTGGAAAAAAAAAACCAGAGAGCATGTGGGTTGCAATGCAACCTAGTGCGGTGCAAGCTGGTGAGTCAATGAGCACATCCTCAAGTGAGGATGAAACATTGCGTCTTCATAATCGAGATACATGGCTACAACGAAAAATTAAACACATGTGTGATCGTTGTCAAGGGTGTATTTTTCAAGCACGTCGAATTGCAATGTCACACCTCAGCTTGTATGGAGAATAGGACCGAGAAAAATCACCGGTATTCATAGTTTTTTTTACCACTAAGATTGCATGTCTATGTTACGGGAATTATATATCAACGTACATGAAACTCCCTTTTGTGTGGTTGAGCAGGATGCAGTGCCACATCCTCAGATGCTCCCTCCCGGGCATCGAGAGGCTACAAAACGTTGACGCCAGGAGGCAGAGTCTTCAAGAAGAGTAGAGACTAACGACCATGATAGTAGCCCTCATGAAATGCCCCATCAGGTCGTAGAAGATGAGATTTTGGACAACATGGTACACCATCTATTTTCGCAACCGGTTCAGGGAGAAGGTCACTCTACGAAGCCAGATGATCCACTATATGTAGCATTATCTACTCCATTCTTCGTGCGTCCCTCGAGATACTTAACTTGCAAACAATTTATGGATGGAGTAATGTCAGTTTGGATGCGTTATTGAAGTAGGTATCAATTCAGTTTGGCTTATATATGAATCATAATATTAATTGTTAATTCTATTTTGAAATCAGAT
Organism: Lygodium microphyllum; assembly: GCF_053477565.2. Taxonomy (NCBI): domain Eukaryota; kingdom Viridiplantae; phylum Streptophyta; class Polypodiopsida; order Schizaeales; family Lygodiaceae; genus Lygodium; species Lygodium microphyllum. The sequence goes on along the minus strand of NC_141162.1, from coordinate 8,131,778 downwards.
AGAAATATATGTTGATGGTTTTTTATCTCACTTTTAAAAATATATGTAGGTTATTATCACAAATGCTTCCAAAAGGAAACAAATTGCCAACTAAGAGAGAGCAAGCAAGACATTGCTTGACATCTTTGGGAGGCCTCGATTATGTCAAGATCCATGCATGTGTCAATGATTGTGTCTTATTTCGTGGGATTCATGAGTTTGCATGAGAGTGTCCTGCTTGTGGCGAATCAAGATACAAAGTGGAGATGAAGTCAATGGATGTGCCTCGTAAGGTTTTGCGACATTTTCCGATTGTTCCACGTATAAAACTTATGTTCAAGTGTAAGTCTATTGGAAAGCTCATGTCATGGCATGCTAGTCATCGTTCAAGAGATGGAAAATGGAGGATCCCTGCAGACACACCCACATGGCAACATATAGATAATTTGTGGCCCGTTTTCAAAGAAGAGCCAAGAAATTTGAGATTTGGTTTAGGTATGGATGGAATCAATCCATTTGGCATCAAAAGCACATCATACAGTGTATGGCCAGTGGTATTGGTGAACTATAATATTCCTCCATCCATGGCAATTAAAAAGGGACATGTGATGTTGTCCCTTCTGATTCCTCGAAAGCACAAGGTAAAAGACATGGACATTTACTTAGAGCCTTTGATTGAAGAGTTAGAAATGTTATGGGAAGGTATTGAGGTGCAAGATACAAGTGCATCTGCATCCTCTAGAGATTTCACATTGAAGGCCATGTTGTTGTGGACCATACACGACTTTCCAGGATACAGAGAGTGTTCAAGTACATGTATATAACTCTATATTTGAAATTCAAGACTTGAATCAATTGCATTTTATTAATTCACTTGTTTTTTCAGGTTTAACAACGTCAGGATATCATGCATGTCCTATTTGCGATCCCTCTCTAGTTTCCTCTAGGCCGGCACGTTTAAAGAAGGTTATCTACAACAATCATCATCGATTTCTTCCTATCGACCATCCCAAATATGTTCTCCCTACTAATGGAATGACTCCACAATCTCTAACCATTCGAGGTTGGAAGGAGAGATGGATTAATGCCGATAGCCACCCTCCACTCGGCATGAGTCAGTAAGAAGTGCATTTCTCTCGATTGACTTTAAAGTATTTAGCATGATGAATTGTTTACATAATATATTGTTTATTTGTTAGGTTCTCTATATTCTTTCGTCTTCCATACTGGACTGAACTCAAGATCAATCACTTGTTGGACCCCATGCACATATTCAAAAATGTTGTATCTACATTATGGGATCACTTGATAGGGGCTCGCGATTTAGTTAATGTAAGGGAGGATTTATGTAACATTGGTCACATGAGATGAGCCTAGCCACGCATTGGACCCAGAGGAAAGATTGAGCTACCCCATGCACCTTGGATGTTGTCAAAGAACGAGGAAAAAATAGTGAAGGAACAAATATATAGCTTTCAAACACCCACAGGATGTATGAGATGTCTCAAGGGAGCCTTCATAAAGAAAAAGAAAAGAGGTGTGGAGCAACTATCTGGTTTGAAGTCCCACGATTGGCACAAAATGATTCAAGTAAGGGTATCTCTAACCATGAATATAGTAATTAGTGGAGTAACTATGTGTAAACTTTGGGGTATGATGACTTTTTCCTCAACTAATCATTTGATCTATGAATATTGTTTACATTCAGTTTGTACTTCCTACTAGCATATCCCATTGTGCCTCCAAAGATGTATGTAATATCATTTACAAGATGGGAGAGCTTGTGAGGTGTGTATATATTGTATGTTTTCATTATATATCTTTGAATTTCTACACAAAAATAAACCATTCTCAAATACATCTTGACAGATACGTGAGCTCGAAGGAAATTGATCCGAACACATTGCAAGATGCTCGAGTATTATTTGTTGAGGTGGTTTGTTTGGTGGAGGAATTTTTTTCTCGATCCATTTTGACTATTCAATTACATTTACTCGTACATTTGATTGATGAGATCGCACTTTGTGGGGTAGTTCATGTAAAGATGGAAGTTTTTTCTTGAGCGCTTCATGAAAACCTTGAAAGATTTTGTGAGGTAAAAAGCACGGCCTGAGGGAAGCATGGCTGAGGGTTGGTTAGTGCAATCATCCCTTGTTTATATCTCTGAATATCTTGCTGAAGTGGATCCCTCTCAACCACAACTATGGAAAGATGATGAAGACTTGAGGATGACCTCTATAGTACCTCAAGGAAAAGGAATGAGTAAAGTGCTAACAAAAGAAGAACTTCGTAAGTTAAATAGTTTTTGTGTGCTCAATAGTGATGTTATGAGCAAATGGGTGACACTATATAATGAAGCAAGGGCAAGAAGAAAAAGTGAAAGACAAGAATTTCGCACTAGATATGGACGTAATGTCTCATTTTCAGATCATCTAAATGCGCTCCCACGTCATATTGACATAGATTGGTTACATGAGGAAATGGAGATAATGGAAAAAGAGGAGGAAATTAATATATCTCAAGAGAGTGGGAATACGCACGAGGTTGCTTATCAAAGGTGAGACATACTATCAATTAATTTGTTTCTATAAGTTTAATTTTAAATAAATAATTGACATGTTTGATCTTTTATCTTTTACTGCTAGTGCATATTATTCAATGCACTTTGGTGTGAGGGTAAACATCTTCAAACTCAACGTATAGATGAAAAGAGAAATACCCAAGATTGTGGTGTCCTTGCTCACTTTGAGGCTGCCAATGGTACCATGGAAGGTTATTGTGGCTTGATCCAAGATATTCTAAAGCTTGACTTCAGATGATTCTTTATATATGTACTGGATGTGAAGTGGTATAAAGAAGTGGTAAAAAATTGTGAGCATTGCACAATCACACGTCATCCAAGTGGTTTTGTAATCATTGACTCTACAAAATTTCACCAAAACAAGAATGACACATTAGTACTACCTCAACAATGCGAGCAGGTATATATGCAAAGGCTAATTTTTTTATATGTATACATGTGATACATATACACAATATAATAAGTACTTAAGTTTTTTGCTTTTGTTTTTCAAATACAGGTTGTGTATCATCCAATGGTAAACAATAACCGATGGTGGTATGTCATCCCTATATCTAATCGTTCAAAACCAATATATGGTAATATTACCGACATGGAGATAGCAGATGACAATCCAACAATTAATGATAATGTTCATGATGACACCATAATGGATGATATGTGTGATATAGTACAAGATGAACCTCACGAGGATGTTCAAGGAAACGCAGAAGAAGACAATAATGTGATTATCAATGATATTGATGAAGTTATTGAGCAATATAGCAACACATCTGATAGTGGGATAGACTTATTTGTTTCGTTACCTCTTGGTAACATAGACCTAGAAGTAGATAGTTTAGCAAGGGCTGATCTCATTGAAGATGAGATGGATCATTCACTGTAACATACTTAATTTGCTTATTAATTCAATGTGTATTCCTAATTCTATGCTTTTTATCATGCCACATGTGCATACTCAAGAATCAATAGTCAATTTTAAAGCAAGCATTGAATTTTCTATAATAAAAAGGAAGTATCTTTTATCATCTTCAAGTACATAGAGAAATTACGATATACATATTGCAATGCTTGCTACTAATTGTAAGGTTTCTGTCGCTTGCCGCTAATTACTTATATTAGGCTTGTCAACTGGAGGAACTGCCATTCATTAGAGAGCAATGAAAAAGTAATTATTAACTCTATTTTTTTAAATCAATGATTCACTATGTATTCTTAATTCTATGGTTTTTATCATGTGCACATGTGCATGCTCAAGAATCAATTTCAGGTGGTTAAATAATTATTAACTTTGATTTTTCAATTATGTGAATTGCTAATTTTAGGTGGTTAAATAATTGTGCATCTGCTGGCGCGTCTATATTAGCATCTATTTGCATGGATATATAGATGCAAAATTCACGTCTATTTACACGCATTTATAGACGCTCTGATAGACGCGCCCAACTTTGCACGTCTAACGTGCGCGTCTATGCCTCGTTTATGTTGTAGTGTCTCTCTCCCTCCCTCTCCCTCTCTTTCTCTCTCCCTCCCTCCCTCCCCCTCCAACTCCCATTTCCTCCCTCTCCTTCTCCCTCTCCCTCTCCCACTCTTTCTCTCTCATTTCCTCTCCCTCTCTCAATATACATAAATTATACCAAAAAAAGTAAAAGAGAGAGAGAATCTATTCTTCCTCTCTGTCTCTCACCCTCTATGCAAAATGGTCGCTCTCTCTCTCGCTCTCCCTCTCGAAAAGTTTCACGAATGTGCGAAATGAAACGCGCTCGAGTTTCGACCTGGTTTTTTTTCTCTGTGGGGCATCGCTATTAGCGTCGCATTTGCGACCCTAATAGCGATTCAAATAGTGACGCCACTATTCTGCATCGCTAACCGCCGTCGCTATTGCTTTGTTTCCTTGTAGTGCCACTAAGACTCCGTGATTCTTTCTTTTCTTTCTGCACATAGCTATCATGATCATTATCATCATCTAATACATCACTAGCACGTGCATACCAAACTGTTCATCTCATCAAAAATAATATTCCTACTCACTCTAAACTCACCTATGATAGGGTTATAACAACGATACTCTTTCTGCTCTAAAGAGTATCCGATAAAAATACATTTTTCAGCCTTTGGATCAAGCTTCTTCCATAGCTCATCTAGCACATGAACATATGCAACACAGCCAAATACCTTCAAGTGTGATACATTGGGCTTCTTGCAAGTAAAGCATTCTTTAGGAGTCATCCCATGAACTGCAGCTATGGGGGTTCTGTTCATAATATAGACAACAGTATGAACAGCTTAAGACCAAGGCATTTTGTTTCTTTCTGCAATCCCATTTTGTTGCAACTTCTACAATATGCAGTTCCCATGAACTGCAGCTATGGGGGTTCTGTTCATAATATTGTAGAACAGTATGAACAGCCTATTTTTTCTTTCTGCAACCCCATTTTGTTGTGGGTTATACCTGCAAGTAAATTACATCTTTATCCCATGATTCCTCAAGAAGCCACTAAACTCATTAAAGAGGTACTTTCCTCCTCCATCTGACCTCAAGCACTTCAGTTTCAAGCCTATTTCTATTTCAACAGCTACCTTGAAAGATTTGAAGTACTCAAATACATCACTCTTTTCCTTCATGAAATATACCTATAGCTTCCTTGAACAATCATCAATAAATGTGACAAAGTATTTGCTACCACCAAAAGATACATTCTGTGTATGCCCCCAAACATCTATATGCACTACATCAAGTATATATCTCCTCACTTCTCTATCATGCGAGAAAGAGTGTCTTATCTAATTACCAAACTGGCATGGTTCATAGACTTTATGCAATTCTGCAACTCTAAAAGAAGGCAACCCTGTAACCAATCTTCTAGACTGCATTAATTTCAGCCTTTTGCGCATTTGCATGTAAAGTGAACATGCAGCCAACTCTACTTCCTTTTGTGACCAACCTACACTTATTGTTAAAGTCTTCTACAAAACAACCTTTTGCATTGAATTGGACTTGCAACCCCTACTCTACCATTTGGACAACAGACATTAGATTCTTTGTGAGTGATGGCACATGTAATACATCTGTTAGACTCTTTGTCTAGCCATCATACAAGAACAAGAAAACCTTTTCAATGTGTGAAATTGGGTGGCATGAATCATAACCCCCATCTATACATAACCTGGATTTTGTAAGTCCTGCATCTCTCCAAACCATTCAACATGATTGGTCATATAATTAGATGCACTTGAATAGACATACCATACATACTACAATTTACTACTATGAATATCATCCTTCTTAGCATAACAATGTGCTGAAATATGACTTGACTTGCTACAATAATGGCAAACAATAGGAGAATTTCTAGAACCTCTATTCTTCCATCCACCTCTTTCTCTAGAGATCCCCTTACCTCTAAAGTTTCCTCGGCCTCCTAGAACCTACATTTCACCAAATTGCTGATTGAACATATTTTGCTGGTTATCGCATGTTGAACAGTGCGTGAGGGAGACGAAGAACAGAGGAAGAGAGAGGAGAAGAGAGACACGAGACACCAAAAGTGGAACCCCAGAAGTGCATCAACTGAGCACACATGATAGGAAAATATAGAGGGGACTTAGGGCGCTATATATAGACAGACTATATATAGCTAACAGGGGTGCTATATATAGACAAACTATATATAGCTAACACCCCCGCTCAAATAAATGTCATTTACTATGGATGAAAAAACCCTTGGGGGCTCAAGGGAAAAATCCACAGCTCTATATAAGCCTACCATTATATTAATATTCAAAATATAAAATTACAAAGTTGAACTTACAAGAGCCTATTCATAGGCATCAAAGGAGCTACATCACTGGTGAATTATAATATCAACGGAGAAGGAGCTACATCACTCATGAATTACTATAGATAAATGAAGGAGCTACATCAATCTTGAATAATTACAATAGATGAAGGAATCGAAGGAGATGAAGGGCCATAAAATTGCTTTATCTTGAGTGTGGATATAATCGGCTATGCAACATAATCTGTGACATCAAAAACTTAATAGAAAATGTTATATCAACATTAGAACACAATCACAATGTCATAAATCAACTCAGCAGCTAGAATATACCATGAAAATTTCGTCAGTTCATCAGTTAGAATATACAAAATAGCAGCTGGCATACCACCAGCAAATGGAAAGAAGAATGGACGAGATGAGCATTATCAAGACGAAAACATTAGCTGCAACATCAACTCCTTAGCTAGAATAGATAAAATATCAAGTAGAATAAACATAAGCTTGAACAGAAGAGTCAGCTGGAAATAGACAAACAACAGCTAGAAACAATGAAACATCAGTAGGAAAGAACAAAACACAACTGGGGAAGAGATGAGCATTATCAAGACGAAAACATTAGATGCAATATCAGCTCCTTAGCTAGAATAGATAAAATATCAAGTAGAATAAACATAAGCTTGAACAGACGAGTCAGCTGGAAATAGACAAACAACAGCTGGAAACAATGAAACATGAGCAGGAAAGAATAAAAAACAACTGGGAACAACGAAACATCAGCTGAAATAGACGAATAACAGCTGGAAACAATGAAACATCAGCTCGTATATTATAAGCTAGAATAGACAAACATAAGCTGGAATAGAATAAAAAACGAAAATAATGAAGCATTAGCTGGAACAACTCAAGAGCTAGAATAAAGAACGAAACATGGTTTGGAACAACTCAACAACTAGCTACAATAAAGAACAAAACATCAGCTGGAACAACTCAACAGCTGGAATAATAAGGAACGAAACATGAGCTGGAATATTAAGGAATGAAACATGAGCTGGAATAACTCAACAGCTAGAATAAGAAATGAAACATCAGCTGGAACAACTCAACAGTTGGAATAATAATGAAACATCAGCTGGTATTAGCTATAATATAGACAAAATGATATGAAACGTAGCATGAAGAGCCAAAAATCAGCTGGAACACGATCATCAGTTGGAAAGAATAATAGACGAGATGCAAACAGATTATGAGCTTGTACTAAATTGTGCAAATGAAACATCAATAGAAATGTCATATCATTAGCTGGAATATCAAGAGCTCATCAGCTGCAACATCAACCAAAGATCATCAGTTGGAAACATAATATCAAGACAAAACATTTGCTAGAAAACAGATCATCAACTAGAATATCATTTGCCCATTAGCTGAAACATAAAATAAGACCCTCAAAAGTGACAAACAGTGACTTTGGAAGTATTGCTGATAGTGACAGGCCTATATAGACCACGCCACCTCATACCTCCTCCTCTTCATCTGATTGAATAATCATACACACTGATTTATTAGAACTCTTCTCCAATTTACTTCCAATAAGCTTTTTCTCATCTTCCAAAGCATCACTTGTTGCATTTCCATCCTTTTTCAAGCTGGCAAAATGCTTGTTATCTTCCAAAGCACTGCTTGTTCCATTCCCATCCTATTTCAAGCTGTTAAACTGCTTGCTACCATCCTTCAAGGTACCAACTGATCCATGTCCATCCATGTGGTCTGTCTTTTGAGATTTGGGCCCTTTTTGCTTCTCCTATGATGATGCCTTTCTCTTTCTTGCCATGGCTGGGCCAAACTGCTTGATATCTTCTAAAGCACTGCTTGTTCCATTCCCATCCTGTTCCAAGCTAGCAAACTGCTTGTTATATCATGGCCTGCGTCTTTGTGGCCAAGTCCCTCCCCTCAGCATCCCTGTGAATAGTTCCAATGGTTGCCCATCAGGAATTTTGTTCAGTAAAACCAGGGAGTCTGGAGCTTCCTGCAGGTGTACTTGTGTGTGGGCGTGTGGACGCAGGTTGTGAGACTGTCCTGACAAAGGAGGCTCTCCAATTTGTAGCCTCTTTGGAGAGGGCATTCAGGCCATGTGTAAAATATGCCCTCTCATGCAGAAAAGAGTAGTAGGCCAAGTATGATGCAGGAGAAGTCCCTTCATTCGATCCAGCAACCAGGCTCGTTCGTGATAGTAACTGGGTGTGTGCCAAGACACCAACTGTCATTGCAAATCGGAGAGTGGAAATTACAGGTCCTGTGGAGCGGAAGATGGTTATAAATGCATTGAATTTTGGAGCCAAAATCTTCATGGCGGACTTTGAGGACTCTTTAGCTCCTTCATGGGGTAATACAATGAGGGGTCATATTAATCTTAGAGATGCAGTGAATGGAACCATTCAGTTTGAAGACAAGGCACGGAATAAGCTCTATAAACTAAATGATTCAACAGCAGTGCCTTTTGTGCGGCCAAGGGGTTGGCATCTTCCAGAAGCTCATATTGAGATAGATGGAGAGCCTGCAACAGGTTTTTTTTTTGTGACTTTGGCCTCTATTTCTTTCATAACCATGCAGCATTTAGGTCCAAGCACAATTGTTACGACCCCTTCTTTTATTTGCCCAAGATGCAACACTCAAGGGAAGCAGCAGTTTGGAACTCGGTATTTGAAAGAGCACAAGATCTGCTAGGTGTTCCTCGAGGCAGCATAAGAGCCACCGTGCTAATTGAGACTCTTCCAACAGTTTTTCAGATGAATGAGATTTTGTATGCACTGAGGCAACATTCCGCAGGGCTCACCTGCGAGCATTGGGATTAGGTTCGCTGCTGTCAAGAAGATAGGGTTAGCACCTGTTATGGAGTCTTGTCTCGATGAAATCACAGAGATGCAAGACATGGATGCAACTGCAATGTTCGTGATGAAAGAATCAAGCCAGGCTTTTACGTGTCTGTGAGTGACTGGTCTAATGCAGCATCGACTTGCTTGTGCAGGAAGGAGAGACAGAGAGAAGGGTGAGGCACCGGTGATGACCGGAGGCAAGGAGAGAGGAAGGCGACTTGATCACAATTTCTGTCGAAGACCTCGTTTGTCAAAACGGCTTACCTGACATGCGCGCAGATGCTCCCGGAAATCCCAGTCTCGTTCAATTCGAGAGTTGTCACCACGATAACCATCCCTCTCACGCTCTGCTGTATCATGGCTGCGATGTGATGAGCTCTGTGTCAAACTATAATCTCTGTTGTTCTTGCACTGATGTTGCCAGGGAGTGCGGGACACCACATAGGTTGATGACAAGCTTACCCTTGTGGTCAAGAGTAGACCTGTTACTCTTCACGGGCTCTATCTGGTTATTACTACTATTGCTACCATTATTGATACCGTTTTTACCTGCGTAGCTCTTCCACCTCAAGGCAGGGGAGCCTCCGTGCTCGTCAACCACGGCAGGCGTGACAAGGGATGTTGAGCCGGCGTCTCTCTGGTCCGTCGTAGCAGGCATGCCATTGATGCTCTTGCTGCAATTCTCTGGTTTTTGCCGATGAGAACAGCAGCAGCTCGGCCCTGGTCTGCTGTCTTTGATTCTCCGACGGCCATCTCCATGAGGCAGGGCATGGCGGCCTTAAAGCCTTATGTTGGTGATGGTGGAGGCAGAGGAGCCTCCTCGCGATGAACATAATGGGAGAGACGGAGGGGGCTAGGAGGGGGCTAGGTTACCATGGCTGACGGCAGGTACAACAAGGAAAGATACTCTCAGCTATACCGACCTGTGCTTGCACTGATACCATGTTGAAGAGTGCGTGAGGGAGACGAAGAACGGAGGAAGAGAGAGGAGAAGAGAGACACGAGACATCAAAAGTGGAACCCCAGAAGTGCATCAACTGAGCACGCATGATAGGAAAATATAGAGGGGACTTAGGGCGCTATATATAGACAGACTATATATAGCTAACAGGGGTGCTATATATAGATAGACTATATATAGCTAACATCGCCAGCATGTCCCATACCACCGCCTCTCGAAGAGGTTCTACCATGGCCCCTTTTTTAGCTTGAGTAAAATGCTTGGACGTGTTCACCATTTCTTTTAGACAAGTCACCTTGCATATCAATCTCTTTGTTAATCATGAGAGAGACCAACTCATCAAAATCTAGAAATGGCTTCGGTACATATACTGAAGTAACAAATGATTTCCATGCCTTCTCATTATTGAGTCCACTCAATGTGGATGAAACCAAATCATCATCATCAAGCATTGCATCAATCAGTGCTAAAGCATCTGCAATGCTCCTCACCTTCAATACATACTCATTGACAAACATTTTGCCTTTCTTCAATGTATTCAACTCTTGCTTGAGTTGAATCTTTCGTGCCTTTGTATTTACTCAAAACATGTTCTAAAAAACTATCCAAGTTACATGTGAAGTTTATACATTCCTGATATGTCCTAGCATAGTATTATCAATGACTGCAGATAGCTAGTACATCACCTTTTTGTCTTTTGCATTCCACTCTTTCCATGCCTTTAATTCATCTGCAGTCGACTCTGGCTCATTTTCTTCACCTAAAACAAACTCATAAAGGCCCTTTCCAATGAGGAAGTTCGTCACATGAAAATTCCATGAAGAATAGTTGTTCTTGTTGAGCTTCTCAATAATGGGATTTCCACTATTCTCTGCTATGATCACAAAAAAGGATACAACATAACAAGCTAGTCTTCCGTAGCATTTCACAATTGCACAATAATACACCAAGCAACCTTTTTCATGATTGCTCAATAGTACATGTAATTTGCGACATATTTGTAGATAAGCCTTATGTTTTCTTCCTGACAAAGACCTCCAAAATTACAAACTTGAAATCTCTAACATGTGCAACCACTTTTGGTCAATATAGCCGAGATTAGAGTGTACCCTGAAACTACTATCTGCAACTTTGTGGCTCTAAAACGGGGCCTAAAACATCCTTAGATGTCCAAAAAAATTGTGGGTAAGCTCTTTTGGGCTTACTCATAGAATATACAGTGCTCTGATCGCACACCAAATCTCACAACAATCTGAGATTTTCACTCTACCCTGCTTCCCGTGCCTCCATAAGCACTATCCAAGAGAAAGAGTGGAAGAATGGAAGAGCTTCTTACCCATTGCTTCCTTACTCAAACCCTTCTTATTTTTCTTCACTTCAGCCTTCAAAATCAGTCTTTCTCAGTGGCATGACTTTGATACCATGTCAATAATTGAGTGGTGGGGAGACTTGCTTGAGCTGCTACGCCAAACACACACTGTATGCACAAGAGGAAGCTCACTCAAGAACACAAGAAGAGAGATGGAGGCCAAAATGTTTTCTTGCTGATTTCTTCTTCTTTTTCCACACACTGTAGAATATACACAAAGTATAGATAAGATACAACATTAAGGAAAATGGCCTACTAAGTCAAACAATGCATTATAGACTACACTAATCGACTGGCGCTATATATTTGCCAGTTGTAGGTAGGTGTAACAAATTAAATATAATAAGTGATAAGTAAGTGGCCATGTGAGTATCATAATGACCACCAGCATGCTAAGTGTAGATGTGGGGACTCATCTAACCAGGCAGTCCATCATCAATGTCCGCACGTGTTGAGCTTGCGATCTCAACAGATTAGAGGCTCTAGTACTACCTATGGAATTTGTGGTACCAAGCTTGAGAGTTACCGTTACACATAAGTTAGATCACGAGAAGTCAATGTAGCATAGATTGGAACAATTCTGAAGATAGAGGAGAACAAGGTGGTAACTACCAACACTTCAAGAGTTACACGGTAACGGAGACAAGCTTGGGTAAATAGACATATTAAAAAGAAAAAATTTCAAGAATGAGATTGGGTTGTTGTTTATAACTCTTGACTTTGAAAATTTCATGGCAAACTAAAGCTTCCATATGCAAGCACCTAGCTCGTTCCAACGTGTCTTGCTCCATGATGAGTTGCATCAAGGTTGAATGACTCGGACGGTGAAGTCTCCTTGGAACCAACTTGCTTTGATCATCCAGCCAACCAACTACCTTGATCTCATAAAAAATATTACACTCCTTTAGTCCAAAGACTAGAATGGGCTTGAACACACAAGTAGGACTTTCAAGAAAAGGGATCACCTTGAAATTCACCTTCATGGTGAGCACAGACTTTGCATTGAGGTGTAACTCAACCACTTGGGATCCATTCCCAAAGATCCAATCACCATGATTGGTCCACACAAGAGGCACCCCAGCAGTTGCCTCTGCTTTGCTATGTGAGGGCTCGATCCCCTCAAATTCAGCCAGTTGGGTATAGAGAGTTATCTCCTCATCCCACTAATAGGAGTGGATGGTCACTTGTGTGGAAAATGCCACCCTCTTTCTCCTAAATGCGGACTCGGATCAAGATTCGGGAGTCGACTTGGGAGTCTCATCCTTCACCTTGGGACAAGGAGTTGAGAACTCTAATTTGGATCTTCTTTCTCTTCATAGAGCTCAATTTTTCTCATTTTGTCCTTTCCACTGCTGCAGGGGCAAGAGAGTTACTTTTTTCTCTTGGCATAAGGAGATTGCTAGATCACCTTCATTTGCATGGGGGATGGCCATTTCTTTAGTCTCATGGCTCCGCGATACTTCCGATGCATGACTCTAAAGTCTTGCAACCTGAAGGGTGGCCATTTCTTTAGGCTCCTAGCTTAAGGAGTTCTTCTTTCTTGAGATCTTTGATGGGGACACAAGGTGGGTGGCCTTTTGTTTATTCTCTCGGCACAAGGAGCTTTCTTGGTTTCCATCATTGGTATAGGGGTTGCCCATTTCTTTAGCCTCCCAGTGCAAGGAGTCTTCTCCGGTTTGCTTTCAGAATGTGGCTGTTTGTTTATTCTCCTGGCTCAAAGAGTCTTCATGGGGCTCAAAACAGAATTTGGCCATTCGTTTATCCTCCAGACTGAAGGAGTCTTCTCAGGTGATCGCTTTGGGGTCAACCATTGGTTTACCCTCCTGGATCAAGGAGTCTTGTTCCCCCTCCATGTCATGAGTAAGAGTTATTTTATCGTGAACCTAATAACCACATGCTCGGTCTTGTCGAGAAGGTTGGGGTGGGAGGGTGGCATTGCCAAAGAAGTGGTCACAAGAGCTTGAACCCGGCTCTATGCCATGTTGGGGGTTACCTCCGTGCAGGCTAGAACTCGATACCAAGTGTGAGGAACCCGCCATGGATCCATTTGGGGATAGGGGAGACACACCTCTTGAAGCCCGCCTCATGGGGTATTACCCACTACTTGGCATGCCCACAAGTTTGTGGAAGCGTCACACGACACGACATGAGGATGCAACAAGTGAAAGGGGCTTAAAAATGGAGGGCCCCTCTTGAGGGCCTGAAGTTATATTGTACAATGGCACGAAGGCATGAAAGCTTTTTATAAGGTGCCAAAGGCACGAGGGACATGTTTCATGGGCACTAGTTGGCGCTATCAACATGCATTCCAACACGACTTGACACCATGGGTGAGAGAAGGGCTTGAGGGGCTCACATCCCTTATACATATAGTCATATTATTTATAAATAACATATTTAATAGATATTATTATATTTTTTGAAATAAAATATATAAGAGAGCCTAAAACAGTATGTATGAGTCGTAAATAATAATAAATATGTGTTTTATAGCACTTGGCTTAAAACCATCATTTTCTCTTACAAAGAGCCTAATTTTGCGATTCTACTCATGCAGCCTCGTCAACCAAACTTGTTCCAACACATTTGAATACCCATATATCTATATTCTGAGTTCATGGGAGAAAGTTATAGTGAAAACAAGTTGCACACTACTTCAAGATAGTTCAAACTACATAGATATAGGGAGTTCTTATTTCTTACTTCTTTTCTTTTTAAGTTATCTATGATTATTTTCTCTTATGTTATTGATTTTGGTTATAAAAATTGAGATCAAAATTAGGATTAAGAGTTATGCACACATATCTAACTTGGAATATCATACACATTGGAATTGGCTTTTCTTGGGAAATACATTGCTTTGAGAAGACATTCAATTTTTGAATTCATATAGAAGATAGTTGATTGGGACAATTATTATTAGGTGGCTGTAAGCTTTGAAGGACTACACACAAGTTTTGGTTGACGAGTATTGATAGTCAATGAAAAAGTCCACGACTTTAAAACTGGAATGTCGTGTTCACTCGACAGCATATACACATAGGTCACCAGCTTTACAGGCCAGCTCAGCAAGACTATGTACTTGCCTCCATCAGTAGGCCTAGGGTCCCCTCGCTTCTCCCATCAGCTAATCATATGCCAAATGTTCTTAGACTATAGTACCAGAATGTGCATGCTTCATTTGATTAGAGAAGAAAACATCTGATTATTTCTTTGTTCCATCAGCCTTTCATTCAAATGTAATACCCCAATCAGTTTGTAATCAGTGCCTCCTATAGCTGCTCCCTGTATCCAAGAATTTAAGATTGTGATTATGATTTTGAATGAGGTTGAGAGTGAAATTGGGATTACTTATCATGTAGAAGATATAAACTCAAGGGTTATGGGACAATTCGAGCTCCATATTGGAGTGCATGTTGTGATGTTCAATTGTTCCTACTCTATAGACTTGATCATATATTATATCGATTTCTCTTCTTCTCTATTTCCTCCATATGTATCTTTATTTAGCTCGATTGGCTATTGGATTTATCATCGTTATGAAGGAGTATGTTATACGTCATTGCTATCTTTGTGCAATCCAAGTAGCATGATAACTTGGATAGGTGGCGATTGCAAGAAATATATCTATATCAAAATGTGTATTGCTTGAGACTAGCAAACACAAGAAAATTAAAAAAAGCTAAGGGGGGTATTTGGACACCCAAATATAGCTTGGAAAGCTCTTTACACATAATCTAATGCTAGATATCAAAAAGCTTGAGAGATTAGAGTTATATATGTTATACATACACTCACATATATACATATACACACATAGATAGAGAGAAAGGATGGTTGTCTTCTCATCATAAAAGTAATTAATGATTCTTAAGGTCATATTTGGGCTAGGGTGGCAACATAGGTCTAATCGAGTTTGAATACACTTAAGAAATATAGAAATTTCCAGTATTTAAACCCAACACAAATAGTTTTATATTGAAGATACATTACTTGATTATGTGAAATAATAAAAATAACTCAGAATATAAACAAAATTTAAAATAGTGTGCTCATTAAACATTGCTCTTTGTTGCTATTCTTAGAATACATCATTCTATCAGAGTATATTACAATACATTGTAATGAATACATCCTACTTAATCTTCAAATAAAAACAGAGAGAACTCATGACTCTTAACTCTTTCAAATGTGCCTCTTGACTCCTCGGCATTTGGTTCACCACTTGTTGTCTAGTGCCCAACACATGGTATGCATCCGTGGACTTCAACCCACTACCAAAGTTAGTCGTTGATGTTACCTTAATCATTTGGAGTAGGCCAATCCTAACCTATTGGATAAGTGAAAGGAACAATAATATGTAGACTTGGAGGAAATACTAGAGCAGGACTTGAACCTGGAATCAAAGTTGTAGGATATAGAGAAGGATGAGGCCAGTGATGTACCCTTTACAAACCAACATGTTACCAAGGTAAGGGTGGCAATGGATGATAGTTCAAGTGATGTTTTTGCAACCACTTGTCAATGTGGTTCCAAAGTAGAGGCTATGAAACATCAAAGAACAACTTAGTTGCCAAAATTTCAAGGTATTGAGTAGCTTGTTGAACCTCCCGTTGTAAGTCATCCCATTGCGTCAGGGTCCACCTATAAGAAATCATCCATATAACACGTGTTCAAAGGATATTAAGAAAGAGCCTTTCTTTACATGCTATAAGGCCTTAAAATGACCCCTTTTACTTTGCTAAAGTTACGGATTTTTTTCAAATTGTAATTTAAAAGACCCTTTTGTAAATATAATCCTATAAATTTTACTAAAGATAGTTCTATTTATTTTGCTCTCACATAGTATCTTGCATGTTCTATAAGGTGGACTCCCTGGGTTCCATTTGATGCAAGCTTGGGGCGGGGGGACTCACTCATAAATATATGTATATATAGCGTGAGCTCAAAATAAGGAGTTTTTAAAACACCATTTTTATACATTTTTTACACACAAAAATGTATCATATAAAGGGGTTACTTACAGATTGAATAGAAAAGGAAAAATTTTTAATTCAAGAAAAATTCAGAGATTAGGATATTTATAAATAATGCACGTTATATAGAGGATATATATATAGTGAACCCCCAAGGATGCAAGCCACCACCAAATGCTATTCAAGATGATCCATCTCTGAATTTGGTGGATCTGTTTATCATCTAAAGGGTAAATGTCCATTAACCAATTGGATGACAACATCTTTGCAGTAGTATGTTGACCTTGTAGCTGCATTAGTTGAGAGTTCTTCTTGATATCTGAAGGAGGATCGTGGAGTTAGCACACTTGGTGACTCCTACTGTGTTTGGGCTCAAAGAGCCACTACTGCTTTACACATAGCTCATCCTATTGACATGGTCGCTACTACTTTATAACTCACTAATCCGATTGGGCTAGAGTAGAAGCTTTGTTAGACTCCTCACCCCATCGAGCGTTTGTACCTTCTAGTGATCAAACCTAGTCAATATAACTAAGTTGTTGGAGACTTTCTTAGCCACAATTCCTCGAGCAAATAGTTCACCTAAAATTTGGTACTATCCAAGAAGTGAAGGACGTCAGCTTCCATAATTCAAACACATTTATGTAGCTTCACATTTTGCCACTTCAAGGCACTACAATGTTCCATGAGTAGCTCTACTTACAAGCCAATTGAATTGCCACTTGCAAGTTAATCAAATAAATCCAACAAGAGACTTCAAGCTTGCTCATCCTCATCATGATTTAGTGCTACACTTGCTCATCCTCATCATTATTCAGTGCTAGAAGCTCCTCCAATATTGTTATTTTACCTTTTTTTGTAGCAATTCTTGGAGTAACCTGGGCAGAAGTCACATCCATTAGATAAATGCAAATGCAAATAGTATCAGAATAGATTCAAGAACTTGAGCCACAAAGCCAATGTAAGGAGTTGTACCTAGTGTTGAGGTCGAAGATGTGGCACTCATAGAAACAAGAATGGGGAGTAAAGGACCAGTGAGACATAGCTGCCCAAGACTAGGTACTAGTATTGTGCATCTACATTAATGACATCATCATTATCAAGGATGAGAGTACAAAATATGGATCACAAAGAGTAGAGAAGATGGATGCACTATCTCATCCCAATCCCCCTTTTTCTATTTCTAACGTCACTATAAGAGGGCCTCTAGAACATTAGGTTTGATGGGCATTGAGTAATTTTCTACTTCAACATTGGCTATTTGGGTGTGCAAGATGATGGTCTCCATTTTTGCATGTGCCAACTGCTCTTGAATAGCATAGTAAGATCCAATTAAGAAGCTTGATATGCAACTAGCTGATACTGTCATTGCTCTTGAGCATCCTCCTACTAACAAAAAACTTGTTTCCAAAATGTAGCATTCTCCTCCTACACCATTGCTACATCCACTCATAACACCTCCAACTCCTACCAAGATCGTAACACAATAACCATGCTTAACAACAAGGTACGCAAGAGAATGTTGGATCTTGAATCACATCTGATTGGAACTCCTTAGAAAAGGTCACAAAAGGATTGGCACTAAGGAGGGAGCTAAGTTAGGTCAGCATCTCAACAGTAGGATGTTTGAAGCTATATATAGCTCACCCTATCTAGACTAGGTCTCACCTATATATATGTAGCATATTGTGATCTATATGATATAGTCTTTGGGAGTGTATATGCTCTCTCTCTCTCTCTCTCTCTCTCTCTCTCTCTCTCTCTCTCTCTCTCTCTCTCTCTCTCTCTCTCTCTCTCTCTCTCTCTCTCTCTCTCTCTCTCTCTCTCTCTCTCTCTCTCTCTCTCTCTCTCTATACATATGTTCTCTCTCTCTATATTTCAACATGGTATCAAAGCTATCATGATCGTCGACTACAACCAATTCCTTGAAGAAGACAATCAAGAAGTATAGCTATATGTAGTATCTATATATTCTTGATTCATGTTCTTTCTATGTTAAATTTAATGTACTATGTATATTATGAGTATCTTATGTTATGAAATTTAAGCATAGAAGAAGTCCACCAAATTATCATTTAGAGTGCATATATATGTTGAATTGTAGATATGCCTTGCTTGGACACCCTAAAAGTTTCTATTTGAGAAACTCTTAAGGAAACACCTTTCTCAAGAAAACCAGTTTTCATGATGTCCTAGGACTCACAAGCTTTCTTTCTATGAAATCCCTGCTCAATTTTGAGTTTTGTGTCAAAAGTTATGTCTTCAGGTAAACTGGACTTGAAACAGGAAAACAAACATGACAATACCTTTTCATGCAGATTACTCTTGCATTTTTGCAATTCTACCAAAAATCGCTAGATCGTCATCTATTCTTGGCCAAAAAGTAAAGCAATAACCTTTTGGGTGTTGTTCATATTTCTCATCTCATACGTTTTGTCTATTTTGGGTCACTTCGCTCTTGCCCATGTTTTGTCTATCTTGGGTCTCTTTCTTTTGGAGTATACTTTTTGAACTAAACGTCTTTCCTTACAACATAGCTTCTACATACAATTTGTTCTGCTGCACTTTTGTTGTCATTTCGTATATGGTGTGCAAATTTTGTGATCTCATATTGTACATATTCTCTTAGTCAACTACGTCAAATTCTATAACTATCAACACATTTCCTTCTGGACAATACTCCATCCCTCACTTTAAAGGATAAGGATTTCTTAGATGGAACGTAAAGATGCTGCTAATTCTTGAAGGCGATGACTTGCATGATATTATTCTTGGTAATTATGAATGTCTGTCTCAACTAATTGATTAGGTTCATGATAATACCCTTGCAACTAAAGGACCTATCTTTGAAGAATGGCAAACTATTTATAATGCGTGAGTCACACGTGACAAAGCAGCTTGTTGGTATATTCTTTTTTCTCTTCAATAATCTCTTATGCTTGATATATGTAATCTTTCAATCTCACAAGCTATATGGGAGTATTTGATAGTAAATTTTGAGAAGAAATCTATTACAAAAATACTTTATCTTCGTAGTCAGCTCACTAAGTTACAATATAACATCGGAACTTCTATGACAACACATATCAAATCATTCAAGCACATTATCAATCAGGTTGCTGATGTTTGTGATGCTATTCCATGAAAGAAATTGGTAACACATCTTCTTGACACTGTTGAAAGGATCATGCTTATGATAATATTATTACCATATTATCTAATAGAGATGGGATAAATTTTGATCAAGCTTGTATATCTTTGATTGAATACTCACAATGACATGAATAACGACACACAAATCAAGAAATAGTTATGATCTCACAAGAGGACATGGAGTCAAAACAAATCAACTAAGCTTTACTTGTTCTAAGGCATCCCTCTCCATGTATACACGTAGAAGTCATCATGGTGGTAACTTCTCTTGTCTCATGTTTCCTAATAGAAATTGTTCTTATTGCAATAAAAATGTTCTTATTACAAAGAAACAACCACATTTATCCAGAGATTATTGTCCTTGTGACTACTATAAAAAGAGTGATCATCTAACCCATCTATGTTTCAAGAGGCATTTTGGTTTAGATCGTAATAGAGCATATGCTACTATACATGACAGCACTACTTAAGACTCAAATTGTGTACGTTATTTTATCTCTCTGGAAAGGATACTTCATGTTCGTGATGGATCTCTTTTTATTATTGATTTTGGTGCTACAAAAAACATGACATATTAGTCCCAATGGTTATATAATTATCATTCTATTCCTCTCAAGAAATTGGTTTATCTTGCTAATGACACAACCTATCAAGTCAAACGTATAGGTGATTTATATCTCCGTGATCTTTCTTCAACAAGAATTATACATGGACTTTCATATGTCCTAGATCTACAAACAAATATTCTTTTAGTTGCAAGACTTATGGATCTTGGTCTCTTTTTCAATTTTGACCATACCAAGTATCACATTAAGAAAGATGGCCAAACCATAGTTGTTGCTCCTTGAAATGGTAATCTTTTTGAGTTATCTTAAAATGAAGATGTTGGAAATGTTGTTACAGCTCCTGGAGATCTTAACAGTAAAACATGGCATCATCACTTTGTTCACTCTGATTTTTCTAAGCTTGTCGATCTTTATTAACTTGACCTTGTTCAAGGTATGGAATTCAAAGGTCATCCTCATATGGGTATTTGTGCATATTGTGCACTTGGAAAGCATTTTCGCAAACCCTTTTCCATTTCCACCACAACTCATTCTAGAGGTTTGCTTGATCTTATTCACACTGATATTTGTGGACATTTTTCTCCATTGAAATCTCAATATCAATATTTCATGACCTTTTATTGATGACTTCTCAAGATACGCCACTATTTTTCTATTGTGACACAAAATAGAAGCTTTATTATCTTTTAAGCAATATCAAAAAGTTGCAAAACTTTATACTTGTCGTTGCATCAAAAAACTTTGAAATGATAATGGTGGAGAATACATTTCAAATGATTTTGATGATTATTGTAATAATTAGGGTTTTCATTCATGAATATACCATTCACTACTCTTCTCAAAAAAATGGTATTACTGATTATAAAAAGATGACTATCCTCAATGCCATTGGTACACAAATCGGATGATGTATGTATACGTAGCAAGCGCCAAAAGGTCCCCAAGAACAAAGAACTGTACTTAAACTCAACAAGTAAGAAAGAAGATTTGCAAGACATGAGGCAAAAAGAAAAATTGGGTACAATCTCCCCCCATGCTTTGTGTGAGTGCTTCACAAGGCATGTATTTATAAATTTATTCATCTCAAAGCTAAAAAATAGCCCGATTTTACAATTAACATGCTTTAGCTTTTGTGTTTGCTTTTGTCTAAATAAAGAATAAAACGGTTGGGCAGCCCAAAATTCTAGGTTGTGCCCAAATACAATGTCCCATAATGAAATATTTGAACTATGCATCCATGCACATACAAAATAATAAATATTTATCAAGTGCTTCAATAAATAAGCATGCCTAAATAAATATTAGCACTGTGCCTTTAGTTATAAGATGTGCGCCCATCAAAAATGATAATTTCTTCTAGGTAATTTGAATATACGCTATTGCCCAGTGCTTCCCAACACCACCGCCGCCTTCTCTATACATCAACTGAAGCATTCATAATTGTTAGAAAATACTAAAATTAAACTGGCAAAAGTGAATAGTTAGTAGTCATAAAATACAAAATAAATAAACAGGTTGGAAGTCTGTCCTAACCTTAATTTAATATGAGTAAACTCATAAACGTCCATTAATTTAAAAATGTATTTTGCGAAATCATCCACCATGGAATCACCCACGTGCACATTAAATTAACATGGCGCCCAAAAAGGACAGGCGTTCCCGTCAACTTCTTGTACAAGGAATCCACATTGTGTACGAGCCTTGGCAAATAAATATAGTTTTACAAAATCCATTGCAAAACATCACGGAATCCATCGTGGAATATGCCTCCTAGTATCATACCCCCGGGTTGGGATAGCAATTGTCCTCAATTGCTATTAGCTCAAGTGAGCAGTGAGAGGTAAGCACTTAGGTCACAGGGGTGCATCCATTGGGCCTCTTCAACAGGATGATTTTTAAGCTTAACCAAATATCTAGAGTATCTACGGCCAGTTCTAGTGGTCATAAAGTCAATGTCTAGAATAGTTTTAGGTTCAAGGATTTGAGTTTCTTCTTCTAACAAAGGAGGATTTTCATAGATAGGGTGAATAGGTAATTCACATCTAAAAGGTCATAACAAAATGATATGAAAAGTATTGTGGATTTTCCAATGTTGGGGTAGTTCTAATTTAAATGCATTGTCATTGATTTTGTAAATGATCTTGAAAGGTCCATAAAATCTAGGGGCTAACTTAACAACAGGGTGTCTCTCAACACTTTGCAATCTTCTCTTTTCAATATGTAACCAAACATAATCATCAACTTTGAAACTCATAGCTTTTCTTTCCTTGTTAGCTTGGTTAGTGTATGATTTCTGGGCTTTCGCAATCATGTCTTTGACTTTAGCAAAAATAATAGCATGCGTATTGGCAATACTATCAGTAGCTTTAACTTTGTTTGATAATGATGTAATTAATAGGTGTAGGCAATCTATGTCCATAAATGATTTCAAAAGGTGCTTTCTGTGTAGATGTATGTGGTGTATTATTTTATGCAAAATGAAGTAAATACAAGTGTGTATCCCATGTTTGTGGTTTTGAAATTGTGTATGCACGCAAAAGATATAATATTGTACTATTAGTAGCTTCTGTTTGCCCATAATTTCAGGATGAAATGTAGATGAGAAATCAATCTTTGTACCTAAATTAGCAAACAAAGTGGTCCAAAAGCTATTGCAAAATCTAGAATCACGATCTGGAATAATAACTTTTGGTAAACCATGGTTAATGAAAACAATTGAGCAGCTTGAGATGCAGTTAATGTTTTCTTGCACGAAAGGAAATATGCTTGTTTGCTAAATCAATCTACAATAGTCCAAATCATATCATGATTCGCTTGGGTGTTAGGAAAACTAGTTATAAAATCCATTGAAATATGTTCCCATGGTCGTTCAGGAATTTGTAAAGGCATTAACAAACCATATTGCTTACCATGGTGTCGCTTAACTCTTGAACAAATGAAACACTCAGATACAAAGTTAGAAACATCAAATTTCATCTATGGCCAGTAAAAATCTTCAACCAATGGACGCAAATTAGAAACAATACCTCTGTGGCCTTGAGAACAATGAATTTCGTGCAACACAAATGATCTAAATGTAACGGCTACACACAACATTTTCTCATAAAACATAAATCCATCAGAATAAGGCAATGAATCTATTGGAATCCAATTATTTGCAACTAATTTATTCCAATCAACTTGAAAACTGGGGTCTTGGTCATAGGTATCTTTCATAGGAATAAGAGAATCAAAAGATATAACGGAAATATTATGGACACTTGGTCTTCTACTTAAGGCATCGTGTAGGAACAACATTCTCTTTTCCAGGTTGATATTGGATAAGTGGATGAAAACTTTGAATAAAAGAAGATCATTTAATATGACGGCAATCAGAGAATTGTGGCTGACTAAGGAGATGTTTGATAATTTGGTGGTCAGTTTTGATTATGAATTCAGATCCCATTAGATAGTATTTCCATTGATGTAAAGCTTGTACTACAACTAGAAATTCCTTATCATAGGTAGAATACTTGAGTTCAAATGGTTTAAGTTTGCAGCTAAAGTAGGCTATGGGATGTGAATCTTGCATAAGGATAACTCCTATTCCAGATCCGCTAACATCAGAGACTACTAGGAAGAATGGTCTATTAAATTCAGGTAATTGCAAAATAGGGGCATGGGTTAAAGGATATTTCAATAAATCAAAAGACCTCTACTGATTATCAGACCAATGATATACAATTCATTTATTTAACAATTTTGTCAAAGGCAATGCAAGTAATGAAAAATTTCTCACAAATTTTTTGTAATAATCTTGCTCGTAATTTATAATGCATGATGCTATTCGAAGGAAACTAAGTTCTATACATGATCATTCATTCAAATAAGCTAAACTCCTTCATTACAAATAACTCAGACAAATATATCCTATCCCTAACAATTTCTCTTTGCATGATTGACTTAAAACCGAATTAAAGCCAAGAAGAAAAACCTGGTTTTGGGTTGAGATATCCACATGGATACCGGGAGATGACCCTCCCGCAGCTACACCTTGGACTTTCTTAGGCGGCATCGTAGTTCGAATGTGAGGTAGCCTTTTACTCTTTCTACTGGAATTCCACCGTCTCTCTTTCGAGGCAAGGTGTCATTAAAATGGTTGGTCACGAGAAGGAATGATAGGACCTTTAGATTCTTAGACTCTTCAGAGAAGAAAAGATTTACAAAGCCTAAGAAGGTCCTATAGGGTCTATACTTGGAAAAAAGTTTATGGGTGAGTGTGGTTTTGCAACCACAAGAACCCTTCAAGAACTTTGACTTGGGGTAAAAGGTATAGAAGGCACTTATTCTCCTTCCTTGCACTTCCTCGATTCCTTCTCTTCTCCTTCCTTGCTCCTCCTCCTTCACTCCTCTTTTTTCCCTCCCTTTTTACCCTTCTACCTCCCTCTATTCCTTCTCTACTCTACCTCTTTTACTCCTTTCTTACTCTTCTTTATCTTTTCCTCACCCTCTACTTCTTTCACACTACTCCTTTCTCCTTCACTCCTCCCTACTTCCCTTCCTTATCCTCTACTTTCCTTCCCTATCTTTTATCTTTTTTCCACTCTTCCTCCTTCACTCCACTCCTTCTTTTCTTTATCTTTTCCCTACTCTTCCTCTTTTACTCCACTCCTTCTTTTCACTCCCTCTACTTTCCCTCTTTTATTCTTCCTCACGGGCTACTTTTTCCTCACGGGATATCATCCGGGCTCATGATGATGGTTTGGATTTGGGGTCCAGGGGGGAAAAGAAAGAAGTAATGGGGACATGGGGAATTAAGAAAAAAGCTTAGGAGGTTTGTGAAAAAAAAAAAAAGAGTTATGAGGGGGGTGAAAAGGGTTAAAAGGGTTATAAGGGGGGTGAAAGGGTTAAAAGGTTATAAAGTGGGGTGAAAGGATTAAAAGGTTATAAAGGGGGGTGAAAGGGTTAAAAGGTTATAAGGGGGGTGAAAGGGTTAAAAGGTTATAAAGTGGGGTGAAAGGGGGCTTGTTTAGCCCCCTTAGAAGCTTCTAAGGCTTAGGGGCCTGCAGCACGTGGCGAACATGCGCTTGACGACAGCGGCCAACCCTCTCGAAAGCAGGCGGCATTTGGGCTTGGGGTAGAGGTCGCGACGCAACTCCCTCCTCCTTCACTCCACTCAATGGACCTCCCAAAGTTGCCGTCCAATAGCCTCACGAGCTCCTCACGGCAAAATCTGATAATCCCAGCCTTTTTTCCTCCCCCTTTTTGTTTATCCGAGCAGCCCTCCCTCTTTAAATAGGGGAGGGGAGGGAATCCTCCCCCCCTTGCCTGTCAGTCAGCATGGAGAGGGCCCTGAGAAAGCTCCAGCGAGGAGCTTGCTGGCCCCCCCTCCCCTCTATTCCAAATCGATACATGTAGCTTTCGCGGCGTCCGGCACAGCACACACGCCGCCATGAGGGCGGAAATTTTTTTTTCCCTTAAATTTATTTAATATATTACACCCCCCCCCCAGGTTTTTAAGACCCTTAAGCCCCATTTATTCCCCCCCCTCCCCGGTTTTATATTCTTAAGGGCCTTTCACCCCCCTTATTGTATCTTTCAAAAGCCTTATTATTACCCCCGTGTCCTAAAAATCCCCAAGGCCTCCTTCTTATGTATTTCGGAACCTCACCCCCCTCGTGTTTAAAGGATCATAAGCCTATTTTTTTTCCCTATAAAGAGTGGGCTTAGAAGTCCTATTATTACTTTTCCCCCGTGCTTTTTAAAGTCACTTACCCCTTCCTTGAGTCCCCTTTTCAAAATTTTCAAACCCTCAAACCCCCTTTTCCTTGGAACTACACCCCTGTGCTAATCCCTCAAAACCCCTATCCCTTACCTTGGAACCACCCCTATTTCCTCTGTGCTAAAACCTTCCCTAGTCCTTCCCTTGTGGCATATTGAAACCCCTTCCCTCCAAGTTGACTTAAGGTCCTTCGACCTTACTTATAACTTTTACAATTACTCTATTTTCTCGTCCGCACCTTGTGTTTTTCCATCCCTTTTTCGTTCCTCGTTTGAACGAGTCATTAATAGACCATTAAGCCTTTCCATGGCTCCAATGAGTCTTAGTCATAGAAGACTCTGAAACACCCTTTCGAATTTCCCCGACTTCCAAGGAGGGAGCCTTCCAAAAATTACTATCGATGGGCCGTGCAAGGGAGCAACGGTGAACTCCAAAGAAGAATTGTAAAGCTGCTTCCACGACCGAACAACTACAATTGTGATGCCTCCTAAGAAAGTCCAAGGTGCAGTCGCGGAAGGGTCATCTCCCGGTATCCATGTGGATATCTCACCCCAAACCCAGGTTTTTCCTTCTTAATTTTATATCGTTGTAATTCAATCATGCAAGATGAATTGTTAGGGATAGGATATATTTTGTCCTAGTTGTTCACGACGAAGGAATTTAGTTTAATGGAATATGCAAAATAAATAAAGTATAAACGTATTTTTTTTCAAAATAGCATTATGCATTGAAATGAATTATGAGCAAGATTATTTACCCATTAAAGTAGTATACTTCGGTTAAGCCTAAAAGGTATAAAACTGCATCTTGCACTATTAACCCCTATTCTTTTTACAATGAATCATCATGGAAAGTGCAAATCATGAAAGGATTCTTACGATGCTTAAACACTAGGAAGTTATCATTACTAACTGCATAACTTAGCAAGGGAAAAGTTGCTTATTTGGCATGAGTTTTGTTCACAAGGAAAAGGGAAGATTAATTGAATTAACTAACCTCAAATCGATAAAGTTTAGGATTGAAAAATCAATTGACACATAGATAACAAATCATGCGGAGGTGATCTCGATATTACCTTCTAAAGTTAACCAAATTAATATAGACTTAGAAATACCTATGCTGCGAAATATTCATTGGGAATGAATTAAAATCCAAGAAACATTTATACCTTAAACACGTGCCCACATTCCTTGATTATACAATCAGTAAATTGTAAATGTAAAAGGAACTAGGGTTTGTCCCTGAGTTTCTTACAAAAAAATAATAAAGCTAGGAAACCCTAGGTCTAACAACGGCAGCTTAAAGAAACTGAAACAGATTGTTTCGTAACTCCATTCTCACATAGTACGATGCAGGACTTGCGCAGCAAGTATGGAGTCATATGGTCTTTGATTGAATCACAAGGTTAAAAACCAGAAACTGAAGTATCCAATGAACTTTAGGGTTTGACCAAGTTGGGTTAATAGGGTATGCCCTAACCCAGAATATAAGGGAACTTGCCAAGTTGCAAGACACCCCGGATCGAGTGCTCGATGCATTCGAAAGGAAGGAATCATTCCTTAACAGTTTGCCAACAACAAAAACGATCGATGGAAATATTTGTGCTTGCTAGAGATTTTAGAGAATTGTTTGACTTGTTTCATCAATGAATTACAAATTAAATGAATATCCATACTTTAGGTTGAAGGCCTCAAGGGAGAGGCAGCTTCAGTTACCCCTGACTGCCTGCCTGACCCTCACCAAGGGGGTTGTTGACCGTGCCAGGAACGTGGACCGAGCCCGCCGTGAAAGGTCTCTCCGTTGAGCGCTACTTGGAGGCAGGAGGACGCTTGGGTGCCATGGGGGCTCTGGCCGTAAATCCCTCGCCTTCCGGGTCCTACACAAGAGGCTAACATGACTCGAGATTGGATCTCGAGGCCCGCATACTAGTTTTGGGCGAAATCTTGGAATAGTGATCCCTGTGGATTGCTGGATAGCCTTCGGGCGGATTGTGGATAAGCGTACGGGCAGAACTCTTGTATTTCAAAGTTAAATATGATGACCTGTTAATAAATAACTTGTCTGATATTGTTTTTCTATGTCAAGTGATAAGATTACATGAAGGAACCAATGCTTAACAGGTTAATTAAAGAAGCTGGTTGTTACATGTCCAACTAATGTGTTAGATAATTACATAACTAAAACAACCTGAGGAAAGTGCGGAGGATGGGCCATGGGTCCATCCTACGGTTGGGTGGTCCCGGTTGGCCGGAACTTTTCTCAAATCACGAAGAACAACGGGATGATCGTCAAAGGACACGAACAACAAAAGTGTTGACCTAGAGTTATGTCTTAATCCGATTTGCGTTGTTTTAGGGGAACGGAATGGGACTATGCCTTATGGCAGAGAGGTTGAGCTTTGCATCCCTCTCGTTTCCCATTCTCCTTGAACCAAGTGCAGTATGAATCTGCTTCAGACTTGGCATTTCTATGTAAAGTAGTTTGCTTGGGGCCGACGCTAGTTTCTGTTTAGGAAATGACCAATCAGGAAAACCCTAATTCAGGTCGATCCTAAGTGGGAATGGCCGGAATACTTCCGCTACGTGGTAGACGCGGAAAGCCCTAGATCACAAATCCCGTAACATTTCATGGGAGTGCCGGGCGGAGCTTTCTAGACTTCCTTTCCGATGGACTACTAAGACGTGTCCTGGATGATACTAGTGGACACGTTACAACCTTACACTTCCCAACTAATAAGATCAGCAACAATAGATCTTCAACACGGGAGATCATCGGTGGGGGCACCAACCTATGGTAGGTGAATTGGGTAGTCCGCCTCTAACAACCCCCAAGACAAAACCACAAGATAAAGTCCGAGGATCTCACCTCAACAAAACCCACGAGACGGCACCACTGAACGCATGATCCAAAATTTTTGATCGCTCACTCCTCATTGAGACTTCAATCTCAACAACTTAAGCAACTTAAACCTTCAAGCTCAGAATTACCATTTTTAGAGAGAATCTGATGCTGAAACAACCATGGTAGAGACTCTAACAACATGAGCTTTCAGATTCACACAACTCCTATTTTTAAGGGATGGCAACCCCATGCAACAAATTGCTCCACAAAGCGTGAGTGCTTCAAGTAGTACAAAATCAATTGTAGACCCTCTCTATTCTTATTTCCTCAGAGCACACATAAATCCAAACCAAATACACAGGTAATCAAAGCTTTATATTGCAAGTTTTCATGCCCATTCAACTACTACAAGCACTTCATTGTTGTGGACCTTCCATTATTGCATAAAAATAGAGTTTACAGATATAGAAATGGATAATCATGATGAATTTTATGGGAAACTGAGTTGGTGATGTAGATGCTGCTAAATTCACCTATTTGCTTATAGAGCAGAGAAGTTGCCTCAGAAAGCACAGAAATTGGCTCATAGATCATTACATAGAATAGTTCATAACTTTCTAACCAGACCTCAGATCTCCAAGCTTTAAAAATGAAAGTTGTAGCTCTCTTTCCAATCTATAACTCTTTATGACAACTCAGAGTTCAATTCATTGATCTGCTACCTTGAAACAGCTCTGCACAATCCTAAATTTTTGCACTTTACAGAGCAAACACAACTTCTCTATTCCAAAAGCACAATCTTGCATTGATGAAGAATCGGAGGAGCTTCAAACTTGATGAACTCTGATCCATTATTTTCTTGGCTGCAAATCCTTTCAAATTTCCACTAGTTCAAACCCGTGCATTGAACACTTGCTCATAATACATATTTTGTGCCTCATACCTAGTTTCAAATGTAGAGGCCCTTTGCTTCTATTCTTCTCTACTGATGGAAAGCCTCATGCAACAACTAACAAACATCACTCTTATCATGAAGAGGAACAACCCTCTACTGTCTTTCACTCATATCCATATGCCAGAACTGATCTACAAACTCTTTGCCCCACAAAGTTGTAGACGAAAACAATACAAAAGGAAGACTTTTATTACCATCATCTGAAAACTGAGAACTTGCATCAGCCCATTGACTCTAGTAGCCCTACCATCATGCTCCACGGCTCCAATTACTTTAGCTTCACGGTCTCTTTCTTCTAACAATTTGTTCTTCTTCTTCTGAGCTTCAAATTTCTCCCTTCTTCAGTCTGCAAGATTCTTCTCCCTCCCTCCCTCCCTCCCTCCCTCTCTCCCTCCCTCTCTCTCTCTCTCTCTCTCTCTCTCTCTCTCTCTCTCTCTCTCTCTCTCTCTCTCTCTCTCTCTCTCTCTCTCTCTCTCTCTCTCTCTCTCTCTCTCTCTCTCTCTCTCTCTCTCTCTCTCTCTCTCTCTCTCTCTCTCTCTCTCTCTCTCTCTCTCTCTCTCTCTCTCTCTCTCTCTCTCTCTCTCATGCTTGTTGTGTTGTGCCAAACACCTCTTCTCTTTTTAAAAAAAAAACTCCTCACTTTTTTTCTTTTTCCCTTAAATTTTCAAGTTGCCTCGTGCTTCCCCTTAATTGCTAGATGGCAAACATGCCCCTTGCCACATAAAATTCCACTCGCGGACTCAAAAGCAGAAACGAGAATACATTTTCTTCTCTTCTTGCATGAAGTCTTTGTCTCAAAATTGAAATATCACAACCACTTGTCGAACATGCATGGTACCACCTGGGGATTTCCATTTATCAACCCAACTCCCACCTCGTATAAGTGTTAGAAAGACAAAAAAATGATATTTTCATGTGTTACGCCACTTGACTTCATGCAACATCATGTCCCCGGTCACTCATTTTCACTCTCCAACATGGACATAGCTAACCTCTTGACAATGCAATAGTACCCCCTACTATTTCTAGTCGTGAGAAGAATAAGCTTCTATTGGAATCATCCCCCCTATACTATGTTAGGTGGGACTCTATACAAGAAAAGTAAGTATGAAGTCTTACAAAGATGTGTTGCGGGATATGAGATTAGGATAGTACTAAAAGCATGCCATGAGTGTTAGAAATTTTCAAGAATTGCAAAGAAAGAAATGGAAACATGTTGGTAATTTTCTGAAGAGCTTAAAGGAAAATGGTGTGATTGAACATGATGAAGGGATTTCAAGAGTTTTTGAAGTATTTTTGATTGTGAGAAGATCTTATCTAGGCTAGAAGAGGTAAATCTTACTCTTCTTGGGCCAAAGTCAATTTTTGAGTCAATGAAGATTTAATTCTGGGATATATGTGTGGGCCTTGTGGTCAAAGGCATTCTCCAGTAAAGGTCGAAGCCATTCAAAAGATAAAGGAGACTTGTGCTTCCATAACTAAGGTGAGACAATTCTTGGGTGCATGTGTTTTCTATCTTTTTTGGATTTTTCACTTTGCACATGTAGCATATGCACTCTATCAATTGTTGAGGAAAGGTCAAAAGGTTCATTAGCATGAATCACATACAAAGGAAATGAGGGAATTGGAACATTTATTGTTATCTGCACCCACACTAAGGAAAGTAAATTATGAGTAGAAGACCTATCATTGTTATAGTGGATACTAGTCTACTAGGAATTGGGTGGAGTATTGGACAAGATGATGAAGAGGGAAACAAATATGCTATGTGGTTTGCAGCCAAAGTGTTAAGTCCTCGACAACAAAATTATCCATTGATAGGTTAAGAGTGAATTATGGGGGGTGATCATTGCATTGAATTCTGATAAAGAATACTTTATTGGTGCATCAATGGTGGTCAAAACAGATTGTCTACCTTTGCTTGGGATGATCACTAGTTGCTCAACTCCAGATATTGCTATGTTGCGATGGATTGCTTGCATCACTTCCTTGAACCCAGAGTTTTTCCATATTTTAGGTTAAGATAATCCTGTTGTATTGTAGATATGTTATCAAGAGCCATGTATGAGGATGAAGAAGACATGGTTGTCAAAAGAAATGATGTTGGTACAAATTTCTACTCCACTTCTTATGACAATAAGATGATTGTTCTTGTGCATCTTCTCTTGAATCATTTTCAAAAGACATGTATGATGGTGAGTGGCTACTTATTGGCTACTACTTAAGCACATTGACTAAGCAAGAGAGACAAGGAAAATTTTGAGAGAATTCTAAGTAGGCATCCTAGGATTTTACCCCCCTTTTGGAGCCAATGGAACCATCAAATCTGTCATTTGAGCAGTACAGTAGAAGCTAGTATTTGGTGTGAGTTTTAGGATATCACAAGGTGAAACAGGACACAATGACAAGGAGATTCATTGTAAATAAGTTTTCTTAATGAAGGATTGGTTTTGGGATACTTTGAGCCTCTGATCTCTTTTCGCATGTGTGTTGTTTCATCTCTCGTTGGTCTCTACTCTATGTAATCTCTATCATCATCTTTTCTCTCATATAAGAATCTACCTAATCTCTTACTACTATTAATCCTCACTTAAGAAAATCTCTAATATCATATATATCTATCCATCCATTGCTCCTCTTACTCATCCCCACAGCTACGTGCCTTCCTAGCATATGTGTAGATTATCTTGACATTGTTGGTAGAAATCGCAATGTTGGACCCACTAACAAACATCATCATGCATAGTCAACCACCACAAATCAACTTGCTGGACTCTATGAGATGTAAATTTGGTGGCAAAGTGACCACCAACAATTCCTTGATGGGCTTGTCTAGGACTTCACAGGGAGGATGACTCTTTGCAGCACTCTAGATAGAGTGTGGGAGTACAAATTTGTCATGACAATTTCAATTTGAAGACTATCTTCCAAGAGCCAATTGTTTTTATTTGTCCTTGTAGAGATGGGATGGACTATGGTGGTTTTGAAGAAAGTCATCATTTCTTCATACTATGACCACAGATGATTTGGTGGCTCTAGGTTTGGTGCATTCACTTTTGTGACAAATAGTTGGGGCATTTAGAAAGTCATCTTCTACACCAATTGGTGGTTCTCTAGAATGAAGATGGGAAAAGAAATCCATAGAGATATGCTAAATGGATGATTAAGGTGTAATCAATTTCCTATAACATGTGAATCCATCCAAGGCATAAACTAGGGACATTTTGCTACTTGACCAAGTAAACTAGCACTCAATAAACTACTTGAAAAATAAAAGAATGTCCAAGAAAATAATGCTAAAATTTCTTGATAGAGTAGATAATACAAAGACACTCTATTTTTGTTTCTAAATAGTTTCTCTCGGCATTAGATAATCTTCTACTAGCATAGAACACTGGTCAGAACCAACCATTGGCATCTTATTTCATAAGCATATTTTCAATAGCAATATCAAATGCATCTATAAATACAAAAAAGGTGTTTGTCCAATCTATCATGATCACAAACAATAAGAACTTTAGAGAGTAATAGTCAAAGGCATTAGAATGTCAAGTTGGCTTCTTCATTCCATTGGTAAGTAGATTTGGCCACATGCACGAATTTGTTGAGGGGAATAGCTAAATGAGCCAAGACTCGTAGGTGATGGCCATGCCACCCGATTCAACCTAAAAATGAGAGTAACATGGATGGGAATATCACTATTATAACTTCCATGATTGCTGCCATGTTGGTGGGGTTGATAGTAATGCCATTTTGCAAAAGGATGTGATGTAGTAAAATACCACCTTGAATAGCAAAAATGCATTTGAGTGGATTTAAACTTAAACTTACCTCTTGGTATCTTGTCTGACAAAGCCAATGCTTGGCCTTTCCAAAGACACTAAAATCATCCAAAATTACCCTTTGACATGAATTCAATGAGATAAGGCCCAAAAATTTCCTACATGTCTCTTTGAAAGGAGATCAAAGCATTCTTGAGACTAAACCACATCACTATACAAACATATACTCCCCA
Source organism: Lygodium microphyllum (assembly GCF_053477565.2). Classification (NCBI taxonomy): domain Eukaryota; kingdom Viridiplantae; phylum Streptophyta; class Polypodiopsida; order Schizaeales; family Lygodiaceae; genus Lygodium; species Lygodium microphyllum. Next base: position 8,097,969 of record NC_141162.1, on the reverse strand, counting down.
TGTAATGATGAAAGCTATTTTAGCTTAGTCTTTTGGAGCAAGATGCACTTGATTTTATCCACTAAAACTATCAAGAAAGGAGTACATCTCATGGCTAGCTACTTCATTGAGGATGGTATTTAGGTAAGGGATAGGAAAGAGATCCAAGATCCAACTCCTCTTTGAGTTTTTAGTCATGTGAGGGTTCATTCTATAGCATTTCATTTGGACTAGAAAAACATATAGTTTTAGAGGAATCTGATGTTGATAGAAACAAGGATCCAACCCTTTCATGTCTAGATATTCCCAAGAAAATATATATTTGAATTTGGTTAGCAAACTGATGAGTTCTGCTGATAGAATGCCTCCCTCTCTCTCCCCTCTATGGGTTGTTCATGTGCACCATCTTGAAGAAGGAACCGGGAGGGAGAATGAAGGAAATGGTGACGGAGATTGATGGAGATGCTGAAGAATGATGGGCAGAATTGGATTGAGAGCAATGGAGGCTCCATTTGCTGGTTATGCAGTCATTCAAGGTGTCTCGGGTTACGTAAAAACACGATATGACCATTTTTATGAAGAAAATGAAGGATTTTTTATAGTTTATGATGATAATTATGTTCTTATTGGATAAAAATTTGTTTGCGTGCTGGTTGCATAATGATTAATTATTGTTTATCAAAAAATTTTGATTTTGCAATGATTTAAATGCTCTATTTAATTCATGTGAGCCCGAAATGCGGTTTTTAAGCGGTAAAATGGTAGTTTTTCCATTTCGGGGGTGAAAGGGGTTCCCATGGGGAAAAAATGGAAGATAAATTGAATGTTAGTATGCTGAAGTAATTGGAACAAGAAAACTTAGAAAATAGCATATTTTATTGTCAAATAAATCAAGAAAATGGAGAAAAATAAGAAGGAAAATAGAAATACATCTCACAAAAATAAGGAAAAATATAATGATTGTTTGTGGATGTATGGTAGTGGCAAAGCATGAGTTTTAGCCTCAATTTGCCCTATCTCTTTGTCAAAGTTTGTGATTTATCATTTTTTATACATTAAAACATGACAAAATGAACCTCTACACCTATGCAACGAAAGCAATACCTAAACGTAGGGGGTTGGGATGTTTGAATGGTGCGATTTGCATGCTGATTATGGCCGATTTTCTAATGCATATCATGACATAGAGTTTGTGATATTTTAATTGAGAGGATAGTAGCACGAGTGTTGTCTTGGTGCTATTCTTACACCACCGCAAAATGGGTTAGTAAATGCATTGGAAAGCTTGGTTATGCACAACACGTGTCTCATTGAAAATTATGTTTGAGGACTTTAGAATCATCCACCTTTGCATATGCATGCTAACCATGGTGTCGGAATAAAAAGGCCTGGATGCATAGCACATGTTTTCAATGACAATGACCCACGCTTGAGTGTGGAAAGGCATCCTAAGCTATAGGATAGACATTCGTTTCTTGGGGAGAATTAGTTGATAATGATACGTGGTATCTCTTGGAGTACTTTCGAAATGAAAGAGCGGAGTTTGTTCGTTTGTTCTATATGTTGAGCAGCGCATCAAGGGGCCAATCCCTGGAATGTAGGAGAGCTGCAGTGAGGCCACGGTGTTTCCACCGAGAGGTTTCCTCCCATGTATGTGATTATTGCGGTATTTATTGCCAATGTGTATGGATTCTCCCTCTGTGGAGTTTATAGAAAGGGATACGTTGGACTACAAAACTATAAAACTATAAACGCATAGATTAGGCTTTAGGACAGTTTGTCCTTTAGCAACAGATAGATGCTCCTGGCCCGTGAGGCCGTGAGGGTGTGTTTGTCTATTATGAGCATGAGGTCCGACTAGTGCCATAGCCACAGTGCCAGCCCATTTGAGGTCCCATTAGGCATGTCTCATCACGCTGCCGTGAGAGGGAGCAGTAGAACAAAGACAAAGTTGACCTAAGGTGCATTGAGTGTGCAATCACTCAACTCTTGGGCAATTGCCCAAAGCGAAAACCATCTTTGAGTTCAACCAAAGTGCCATCTGTCCCATTGGGGTTATTTGGTGTCCAGAACCTTGATGGGGAGGCCACACCTATCCCATTGCAGATCATGACTCATGCCTAGATGAAGCAGGCGGGCATATCATTGCTAGGGCCTAGAAATCTCAATGCAGCATCGATATAGGGAAGAAGAGCCGTAAGTGGAGAAAGAATAATCCTAAAGCTAAGGTTGCACTAAAAATTGAGAGTGCTACTACTCTCTGCTGGAAAGAAGGTCATTGATGCAAAGGCAGAAACTTCAGCCCCTAAGACGACTGAAAAAGGAAGTGCTAAGGTAGGGGAATACCCGCATCAGAAGCACCAACTAGAGGCCATAAAGAAAGTGAAGGAATTGGTGAAAGAGGCCCAAGAGCACCTAAAGGATGTTGAGCCCATCTTAGAGGATGAGATCGATGATCTCTCTAGCATAAGCACGCCTGTCTCACCCCCTTGACCAAAGTCAGGGGATGCGACTACATCACATGTAATACCACTTAGGCCAAGTTTTGATGCTCTAGGCTCGCAAATCAGTCACGGCCATTGGCTAGGACAATCTGGATTAGGAGAGAGATGAGCAGCCAATGACCTCCTTACCACATTGGTGACCACCTCTGTGATGCTAAGTCTGGGTGACTTGCTTAAGCAGCATCCCACCCTATGGCAAGACCTGAAACAATGGGTTGAAGGATCACGAGAGCAAGATGCTGATCTACATGACCATGATGCAGAGACACAAATACTGACTCTAACGCTGCACTCTGTGCCAAAGTCCTTGCACATTAATGCCTTCTAGGAGGGCACCGAGATGCATGCAGTCTTACCGGTCCTAGCCCTAGGCGACACAATGAGAAAGGGGATCGCAGACATGAGAGTTGGGGTTAGTGTGCTTAGCCATGCAGTGCTTCAGACTTCGGGAAACCCACCTATTAAGACTGCTAAGTTCAATGTCACACTAGCAAATGGTATGAGAGTGAAACCATTCGAGGTGCTTAAAAACAGGCCAGTGAAAATCGCAGGTGTCCAGTTCTCAGTTGACTTTATAGCCATGAAGGGTGTGGAAAACGATATTCTATTAGGCCGACCCTGGATCCGCAATGCCAGAGTCATCGAAGATTGGGATAACGGCTTAATATTCCTTGGCAATAGAATGAATGCCGTGAGGGTAGAGATGGACACCTGGAAGACCTCACTAGTCGACTTGGATGCCATCTTCGTGATGCTTAAAGAGAAGGCTCAAGTCAAGAAGTCTTATTGACCATTGACCAAGTATATTCCATGCCCAAAGGACAAGTAAGATTGGATGCATGTCCTTGCTACAATCGACCTGCCATTCTCGGATCATGAGGCATACAAGCAAGACATCAAGACAATTTCTAAGTCTAATGACGCACCCTCCGTACCAGTTTGCATGATGGCAGGAACCCTTCAGGGAGACCTAAACATGTCACCTTCCAAGTGCCAAATAACAAGAGGGAACCCAGGAGATTCTGGAATATTTAACAAGAAAGCTAGTTGGCAATCCACCAGCAAACGTCAAACCACTCCAAGATCTCTTAGATGAATCCAAGTGGCAATGGACCACGGTGCATGACTTAAACCTCATGTACACCTGGGCCCTAATCCCCGATCAAAGACAAGAGATATACCAAGACCTAGGAGATGACGGGAGTTTGACGAAGAGGAATCCAACAACGAATATGAAGATTGTCAATCTTTCAGTGACGTAGGCAAGGGTGAGATGATGGATACCGTAGAATACAACACTGAGGGACGAAAAATAGAACAAATACGGGCAGACTCCAAGCCACAGAAAAAGAGTGTCTTCCGGATAGAGCAAGGGGTCCTGCGCATTGATTATGATCGCGCTTGGTTGGAACACTAGGAGCCATGGATTTCGATCAAGCAGGCCTAGTCCAATCCGGTATGACACTAATGCTTAGGACAGAGTCACCATCTAAGTTGCGACCACCAGGGGAGACCACCTCTTCTAGTGAAGATGGGGAGTTGGACTCTGAGTTGGAGGTAAGTTTAGATAGCAACCCAGAGATACCTAGGCTGGCCAAGACCAGATGCACCAAGGGGGACCTACCCGTACACTTGAGGCGCAAACGATTGAAAGAGGAAAGGATAAAACAACCCAAGGACACACGAACGGAAGAATAGAGAAAACTGCAAGTCCTTCCTAAAAGATTTATGAAATTCAAGAAAGGGGATAGGGTAGTGATCCTATTGGGTGCCAAATGTCAAGGGCAAATGATTGAACCGATCAAGGGACCAGCCAAGGTCAAGGAGGTGAACCTAGCCCAGGAAGGGGAGACACCACGACCAACCTTCATTGCCGATGACTTAATTGAGGAAGAGGAAATGAGTCTTGTCGCTCTCTTGCGAGAGTACATAGACATATTCGCTTGGTCCTTAGAAGAGCTTAAGGGGGTAGATCCGAGTGTAGTGACTCATAACATACCCATGACGCCAGATGCTACACTAGTCAAGTAGCGACTGTACCCTATGAACCCAAAACATGCTCATGCAATCAAGGAAGAGATTGACAAGCTGATGAGAGCAGGATTCATTTACAAAATTGAGCACATGGACTGGGTATCGCCCATACTCATTGTCATGAAGAAGAACGGAAAAATTAGAGTGTGCATCAATTACAAGAATGTGACTGCTACTACTAAGAGAGACAACTATCCATTGCCGTACACCGATCACATGCTTGAAAGAGTGGCTGACAAGGAGGCCTACAGTTTTTTGGATGGCTTCTCGGGATACAATCAGGTGCAAGTACATCCTACTGATAGGCATAAGACTGCCTTTGCCACTGAGTGGGACGTCTTTGCTCACATAGTCATGCCCTTCGGGTTGACTAATGCCCCCACCACCTTCCAACGCCTCATGTGTGCCATATTTAAAGACATGCTTCACAAAGAGTTGGAAGTCTTTGTTGATGACTTGTGTGTTCACTCAACCTGGAGAGAACACTTAGACAAACTCCGAGCAGTCTTTGAGCAATGTCACCTACATCGTCTCTCCCTAAATCCCTTAGAGTGCCAGTTTTGGGTGAAGCATGGATGCATCCTAGGGCACGTGGTGTCAAAAAATGGCATTGACACTGACCTCTCGAAAGTTAGGGTTATTGTTGATCTTCCATCCCCAATCAACTATAAGGCAGTTCAATGCTTCTTAGGCCATAGGGGATACTATCAGCAGTTTGTGTTGAATTACGTGTTGATTGCCAGACCTTTATATAAGATGTTGTTTGTCTTTGAATGGACTAAAGCATGTCAAGAAGCATATGAAGAGTTAACCACAGCACTGATTCTATGAGTCCCAAATTGGACCATTACCTTCCACGTGCATATCAATGCCTTGAAATTTGTTGTGGGGGTAGTGTTATGCCAACCTGGCAAACACAATCTAGACTACCCAATGAGCTTTGCTAATAGACAACTCATTGAGATGGAAATGAATTACTTGATGTGACAGATAGAGAGGACTTGGCCATGGTGTTTGCTGTGAAGAAATTTCAGCATTTTCTATTGGCTACACCCTTTACCTTCTTTGTGGACCATCAAGTCTTGCTGTATCCAGTGAAGTTGACCCCAATCATTGCACGACAACCCTTTGAAAAATGAAGAATTGACTTTATAGGACCCATCAGCCTAGCTGCACAATATTCACAGGCCAAATAAATCATTGTGGCCACAGACTACCTAATGAAATGGGCAGAAGCAAGAGCGACACGAAAGAATGATGCTAGAACAACTGCCTTGTGGGAGCAGATGATTTCACGATTCGATTGCCCCATCATACTAGTCATTGACCAGGGCACACATTTCATCAATGAAGTGATAGCACATCTTCTATCCACCTTTCTAATTATCCATCAAAAATCCTCTCCATACTACCCTCAAGCAAACGGCCAGGCGGAATCCACGAATAAGATTCTTGTAAGCGTCCTGACCAAAGTAGTCTCTGCTTCGTGTAGCGACTGGGATAACAAGTTGATGGTAGCCTTGTGGGCTTACTATCAAGAATCACATGGTGGGGGGATTTGCTCAAGATGCTGCGCCAAACATACACAGAATGCACAAGGAGAAGCTCACTCAAGAGACAAGAAGAGAGATGGAGGTTAAAAAAAATTCTTGCTAATTCCTTCTTCTTCTTCCACACACTTTTCAATGTACACAAAGTATAGATAAGATACAACATAAAGGAAAGTGGCTTACTAAGTCAAACAATGCATAACCGACTACACTAGTCGACTGGCACTATAACTATGCTAGTTGTAAATAGGTGTAACAACCTGAATATAATAAGTAATGAGTCAGTGGCCATGTGAGAGTCATAATGACCACTGACGTGCTAAGTGTAGACGTGTGGACCCATCTAACCAGGTGGTCCATCATTAATGTGCGCATGTGTTGAGCTTGTCATCTCAACACTCCCCCTCAAGCTCAACTGCATCTCTGCAACTCCAAGTAAGCTTCGAAACTTTTTAAGCTTCTCTGTAGCCAATGCCTTCGTGAAGATGTCAACTATCTGATCTTGTGTGCTGGCATACACCAAGTCAATCTCACCTGCTAGTACCTTCTCTCTCACAAAGTGGTAGTGTACCTCAATATGTTTTTTCCTGGCATGGAACACAGGGTTCCTAGCCAAATATATACCACTCATGTTGTCACAATAAATGACAACTGGACCTTCCACCTGCACATCTAAATCAGCCAGTAACTTTTCCAGCCATACTACCTCACATGCTGCAATAGCAGCACCTCTATACTCAGCCTCTGTACTTGACAAAGCAACTATAGATTGCTGTTTGCTGCTCCAAGTAACTGCTGCACTACCAAGAGAGAACATGTATCCGCTGGTAGATCTTCTATATCAGACATTCTACCAGCCCAATCTGCATCTGTGTATCCAAATACATGTACATCTGTACCTGCCTCATAGAAAAGTCCATAATGTAATGTGGACTTCACATATCTCAATATGCATCTGACTGCATCCAAATGTGGCTTTCTAGGTACTTGCATAAACTGACTCACAAGACCAACAACATAGCTCAAGTCTAGCCTTGTAATGGTCATGTAGATCAAACTTCCCACTATCCTCCTGAACATAGTAGGGTCTTCTATCTCATCCCCAACATCAGCACTCAACTTTACATTCTGCTCCAACGGGACTGAAAGTGGTTTGCATGATGTCATACCATACTTGGACAACATATCCAAGCCATACTGTCTTTGGGACAGCCATATACCATCATCACATCTGATCACCTCAATGCCAAGGAAGTACCTTAGCTCACCTAAATCCTTCATCTCAAACATCTTCTTCAAAAAATCCTGGACTTTAGCAATCCCACTATCATTATCACCTGTAATAATCAAGTCATCCATATAGATGACTATGATGACCAAACTTGCATCTCCCTTTCTCACATAAAGTGGGTGATTAGCATCAGAAACATAAAAGCCAATATTGACAAGATACTCTCTGATCTTGTTAGACCATGCTCTAGGTGCTTGCTTGAGCCCATAGAGCGCCTTCTTCAACTTGCACACATACGTGGGATGCTCTAAATCTTCATAACCTGCTGGCTGATCCATATAGACTTCTTCCTGTAAATCACCATGTAAGAAGGCATTCTTCACATCCATTGGCTGCAACCTCCAACGTTTGGCTGCTACCAAAGCAATCACACATCTGACAATTGCCATCCTAGCAACTGGACTAAAGGTTTCTTCATAATCTATGCCATATGTCTGGGCATAGCCTTTTACAACCAACCTAGCTTTGTACCTATTAACAGAACCATCTGCATTGTGCTTAATCTTATAAACCCACTTACATCCAATAGCTTTCTTGCCCTTCAGCAATGATACTAGATCCCAAGTCTTATTAGCCTCTAATGCAACCATCTCCTTATCCATTGCTGCATCCCAATGAGCATGACCAACAGCCTCCTCAAAGCATGTGGGCTCAACATCCTCAATCACTTTCACCATATAAGCATAATGGTGAGTTGCATAACCTTCAAAACCAAATTTGTTAACAGGGTATCTCACCCTGCTAGACCTGCGTACCACTGGATCACTCAATGGAGTCTTTGCATTGATACGTGCTCTCTGCACACCTGGAGTCCTCACTGAAGGAATGCCAAGCTCATCATCCAAGCTCTCTGAGCCACTGGAGTCTCCATCAAGAACTGCATCAATGCCATCTGACACTTTATTCCTTCCTTTGTCTTTACCTGTAGTGCTACTAGATGCACCTGAAGATGTAGAGCTACTCCTTAGTCCCCCAGACCAAGGACTACCAGATGATGTCTCTGGTCCACTAAGAGTCTGTGATTCTTGCTTTTCAGCCTACACATGAGTGTCATGATCATCATCATTATCCAATGCATCAACACTAGATGCATACTAACTGCTCAGTTCATCAAAGATGACATCCTTGCTCACTATGAACTTACATGTGATAGGGTTGTAAAAACGATACCCTTTCTGATCTAAAGAGTATCCAATAAAGACACATTTTTTTGCCTTTGGATCAAGCTTCTTCCTTAGCTCATTTGGCACATGAACATATGCAACATAGCCAAATACCTTCAAGTGCGATACATCAGGCTTCTTGCTAGTAAAGCATTATTCAGGAGTCATCCCATGAACTGCAGCTGTGGGAGTTCTGTTCATAATATAAATTGTAGTATGAATAGCCTCAGATAAAAAATGCTTAGGCATATTCTTTTCAGCCATCAAGGCGCGTGCAACTTCTGCAATATGCTTGTTTTTCCTTTCTGTAGCCCCATTTTGTTGTGGGGTATATGTGCATGTGAACTGTTTATTTATCCCATGAGACCTCAGAAAATCAGTGAACTCATTCGTGATGCCAGGAGGCATATTCCACGGTGGATTCCATGAGGCTTTGCGGTGGATTCCATAAAATTTTATTATCGGGGCTTATACACAAGGTGGATTCTTTGTGTGAAAAGTCGATGGGGACGCCTATCCTTTTCCGGCGTTTTGTTAATTTAATGTGTAAGTGGGTGATTCCATAGCGGGTAATTCTGAAAATTACATATTTAAATTAATAAATATTTATGAGTTTAGAGTGCACACTTGTAATAAATTAAGGTTAGGATTGAGTTCTAACCAATTTATTTTTGTAGCTGAAGACTGCTAGGTATTCACTTTTGTCAATTTAATTGTATTATTTTTCTAACAATTGTGAATGCTTCAGTTGATGTGTAGAGCAAGCAGCGATGGCAGTGGGAAGCATTGGAGGATAGCGTGTATTCAAATTATCATCAATTTTTTATGGGCGTGTATCTTAGGCATGGCATCCATATTTTGACGTGCTTATTTATTAAAGCACTTGATATTTATTTATTATTTTTGTATGCTCATGGGCGCACGATTTAAATATTTTTATTAGACATTGTATTTGGGTACCACCTGACTTCTTGGGCGCCCAATAGCTTTAATTCTTTAGTGGCATAAAAGCAAACACAAAAGCTAAAGTGTGCTAATTGTAAATTGGGCTATTTTTTGACTTGGAGATTTTTTAAGTAAATTGTGAAAATGCATAACAATGTCATTGCATTGAGGTGGAAGGTATCAATGGTTTGGCTAACTAAGTATTAAGAGTGCAAATGTTAGAAAAAATATTACTAATGGATACTACTTATGTTAAGAAAGATGTTGATGTTGTGGATGGCCAGATCATATGTGGTTTCTACTACTACTTTTTCTATACCTCCTTGGACTATTTGTTGGTTTATCCCATGGCAAGAAGAGGTATTTATGGGACTATGGGCATCTCTCTCTCTCTCTCTAAACACACATACATACACGCGTTGTAAGATTGAAGATGAATAATATATAAAATACATGCTTTATGGAGGGCTCACACAAGGCATGGGGGGAGATTGCACCCAATTAGTCTTTTGCTTCATGTCGTGCAAGCTTCTTCATTGTTTTTTGTGCAAAAAATTAGAGTTCTTTAGTTCTTGGGGACCTTCTGACGCTCACTACGGGCGCATACGATGTCCGATCTGTGCACCAGTGGTATCAAAGTGAAGCTGAGATCGAGAGCTTCCAATCGCTCACCATCTTGCGCAAAGGCGGAGCTCCTGGAACGATCAAGCTCTACAGCCATCCTCGTTGCAAACGGTCGATACCAACGTGTTCCTGGCAGTCAAGAATCCCCTGCTATACACTCACCTCGTGAGGGACCAGCCTCTGCAGGCGGAGGACCACGCGAGAAGATCCTTCATGAAGTCGTTGGTTCTTTCTTCTCAGATAAGAAATTCCTTGCCATAGCTTTTCAAGCTTTAAGGATTCGTTATAAGGCTTCCAAAAAGAAGCTTATTAAAAGCTTCATAATCCGTTTTTACCTGTCGACGGTGGCAGCACGAACTGGCTCTCGCTGAATCTGGCGAAAAGCTCCTGAAGTCCTCCAAAATCATGCTTAGTTTCTCAAGCCTAAAACTACAAGTTCTCTAAGTTACTCAAGTTACTAAGGTCCTACAAGTCATCTTCAACAACTATCGTAGAGACAGTTCGTATTCAGCAACTCACGAATCAATCTACTACCCTCTGGAAGCCCTTGTTCACACTTGTGAACTGAGAGAAGCAGATTACAACAAACAAACATCAACACGCAGACTATACACAATCTATACGCACGATTAATTTCTTGGAAGACGATTGTGACATTGAATTTCGCAATCATAAAGGAGAAATACTACAAAAGCCAAACTAAAAAATATATATATACAAGCCTTGTAAACTAGCCTTTGAGCTACGCTCATCCCACAAACAAGGTTTCGAGTGTGTGAGGTATTTTGAAATTTTGCAGGATGACTGATCAAACCATGGAAGATTTTATGGCTGAAGGTGATCTACCCGAACCAATAATGGAGCAAAAGTTGGACTTGATTATGATGCAACTTCAAGAGGAACAAAGAGCACGACAAGCTTTGCAAGCTCAATTGGCCAATCTGCAATGATCTACCACCGACCAATATGGATCGCAACCTGAAGATCTTATACGACGTACCATCGATGCAATGCTTGAAGCCCAATCTATTCAAAAAGAAACAAAGATAAGTAAAAGAAACTTCAAATTTCATACTTTCAATGGATCACGTGATGGAAATACTGTTCTTGCTTTTATAAGTCAATTTGATGATTATTTCCATGAAGAAATATATGTTGAGAAAGACAAAATTAAATGTGTCACTAACCATTTAGTTGACCAAGCATCCTTATGGTGGACTGCGGTCCGCAAAAGCGTTGATTGTCCCACTACTTGGAAGACTTTCCAAAAGAAATTTTTGCATAATTTCCTTCCTCCCCAATTCAACGAAAAAGCAATCAAACAATGGGATCTTCTACAACAAAGGGATCGCGAACCTATTTCACTATATACTGAACATTTCTCGAATTCTCTATTGCAACTACGAATGCTCAAAGATATACCTGAAGCAACTCATAAACGCAAGTTTATGTGTGGTCTACTTGGACATTTTTATGCGGAAGTCAATATGTTCAAGCCAACAACCCTTGAAGATGCAATTTCCTTGGCCCATGACATTGAAGACAAAATTCGCGGACGAGACAAGCGACCACAATAATTTCCAACTAATGGTAACTTTGGTTTCAAACAATTCAATTCAAATTTTTGAAGATTCAATCAAAGTCATTTTCTTCCATCTTCATTCCATAAACCTTGGACACGACCACCTGCCTTGCCATCAAACACAAATCCAAACCCTAAGCCATCTCTTCAGTCAAATCCCAACATTCCTAAACTTCCTGCCATTACCAATAATGAATCCAAAGAAAAACCCATAGTTTGTTACAAATGTCATCAACCTGGACATCTAATAGCCAATTGTCAATCCAAAAACCCATTTGTTCATATCAATTATCTGGGAGCAATAGAAGATGAAGAACGTGAAGAAATGTTGGATTTTACGAAAGACGATGAAGACACTGGTACTACTTCTGATACTTTGCCAGGTATGCCAACTCCCCATTCCTTATTAACAATGAAATGTTTTGTGCATGGTAAAGAAAAGACTATTTTACATGATGGGAGCACACATGACTTTATTTCTGCAAAATTGGTTAAAGATTTGAATTTACATACTGTTTCTACACATTATCACATCAAGGCTGCATTCCTAGGTACGAGATATAACGGAACACAAGTGGTGCATAATTTAGAAATTAAAATTGGTGATTATATTGAACGAAGAAATATCTTAGTTGTACCTTTGCAGTCTAGTGACATTATCTTAGGAATGCCTTGGCGTCATCAATACAATCCTGATATAGATTACTCTACGCATTCAATTAAAATTTATTTACAAGGAAAACAAATCACACTGCATGGTATGCATACTTCCAATAATTTTTCATTGCTTACTCATACTCAGGCTAAACGTGCATTACGTAAAAGTAGCAAATCGTATTTAATATGGGTGAATGAAATTCAAGCTAAAGAAAAATAGATGCATCCTAGGCATATAGAATTTCTTTCCAAATTTCAAGATTGTTTTGTTGTTGATTTACCACTTGGATTACCACCTTCACGTCCTGAAGATCATAAGATAGATTTATTTCTTGGAACACAAACACCATGTAAAGAACCATATAGACATAACCAAATTGAACAGAAAGAAATTCAAAACCAAATAGAAGAATTTCTTAACAGAGGATTAATTAGACCTAGTAGTTCTCCATTTGGTGCACCTGTCTTATTAGTGAAAAAGAAAAATAATACCTATCGCATGTGCATTGATTATCGTGCCCTAAATAAAATTACTGTTAAGAATAGATATCCGATTCCTAGGGTAGATGATCTTATAGATAAGCTACAAGGATCTGCCATATTCAGTAAGATAGATCTTAAATTTGGATATCATCAAGTAAGATTGGACAAATCTGATATATTCAAAACTACATTTAGAACACAATTTGGACACTATGAATTTCTGGTTATGCCTTTCGGTTTAACTAATGCACCAGCCACATTCAGTCGTATGATGAATCGCATATTTTTGAAACATCAACATTGTATCATTGTTTTCTTTGATGACATAATAGTTTTCAGTAAAAATGAGAATGAGCATTATGAACATTTGTCTTTAGTTTTTAAGTTATTAAAAGACAATCAATTATATGCTAACCCCGAAAAGAGTGAATTCTTCCAAATAGAAATTGAATATCTAGGACATATTATTTCATCAGAAGGTATTAAAGTCGACCCTAAAAAGATAGAAACAATTTTAAATTGGCCGATACCCAAAAATGTGTATAAATTACGTTCTTTTCTAGGTCTTACCAGCTTTTATAGAAAATTTATTAGGAATTTCTCATACTCGCATTACCTTTGACAAAACTCTTAGAGAAGGGTATCGTATATAATTGGCTTGACAATCAACAAAAATCCTTTGATTTACTGAAACATACTTTAACTCATGCTCCTGTATTACAGTTACCTGACTTCAATAGACCATTCTTTTTAGTAATTACTGATGCTAGTGGATCTGGAATAGGAGCAATCCTTATGCAAGATTCTCATCCCATAGCTTACTCTAGCTGCAAACTCAAACCATCTGAACTTAAATATTATACCGATGACAAGGAATTGCTAGCCGTAGTACAAGCCTTACGTCAATGGAAACATTATTTAATGGGATCTGAATTCATGATCAAAATTGACCAACAAAGAATTAGACATCTCCTTAGTCAACCACAAATATCTGACCGACACATTAAATGGGCCGCTTTTATTCAAAGTTTTCATCCCCTTATACAATATCAATCTGGAAAAGAGAATGTTGTTGCTAATACTTTAAGTAGAAGACCAGCAATTCAAAATATTTCTGTGATATCATTTGATTCCCTTATTCATATGAAAGATACTTATCACCAAGATCCTACTTTTCAAGTTGATTGGAATAAATTAGTTGCAAATAATTGGATTCCTATTGATTCATTGTCTTACACTAATGTATTTATGTTTTATGAAAAAAGATTATGTGTGACTCTTCCATTTCGATCATTTGTTTTGCATGAAATTCATTGTCCCCCATATCAAGGTCATAGAGGAATTATATCTACTTTCGTACATTGATTGAAGATTTTTATTGGCTACACATGGACACTGATGTATCTAACTTTGTATCTGAATGCTTAATTTGTCAACGAGTTAAAAGACACCATGGTAAACAATATGGTTTACTAATGCCATTATCCATTCCATCACGACCATGGGAACAGATTTCAATGGATTTTATCACTGGTCTACCTACACCAAAGATAATCATGATATGATTTGGACTGTTGTAGATAGGTTTAGCAAACAAGCATATTTTATTCCATGCAAGAAAACCTTAACTGCATCTCAAGCTGCTCATTTGTTTTTGAAAGTTCTTTTAACTAACCATGGTTTACCAAAAGTCATTATTTCTAATCGTGATTCTAGATTCTGCAATAATTTTTGGATTACTTTGTTTGCTAACTTAGAAACAAAGATTGATTTTTCATCTACATTTCATCCTAAAACGAATGGTCAAATAGAAGCTACTAACAGTACTATTTTAGATCTTTTACGTGCTTACACAATTTCAAAACCACATACATGGGATACATATCTACATTTACTTCACTTTGCATATAATAGCACACCACATACAGCTACAAAGAAAGCACCATTTGAAATTATCTATGGATATCGATTGCCTATACCTGTTACATCAGTATTAAAAAAAATTCAAACTGCTGATGATTTTGCTAATATGCATGCTACTATTTTTTATGAAGTTAAAGATATGATTGCCAAAGCCTAGCAATCATACACAAAACAAGCAAACAAGAAAAGACAAGCTATGAATTTTAAAGTTGATGATTATGTTTGGTTACGAATTGAAAAACAAAGATTACAAAGTGTAGATAAACACCCTGTTGTCAAATTAGCACCTAGATTTTATGGACCATGCAAAATCATACACAAAATCAACGACAATGCATTTAAACTAGAATTACCACAACATTGGAAAATCCACAACACCTTCCATATCAGTTTATTACGACCCTTTAAAGGACAACTACCTGTACACCCTGTCTATGAAAACCCTCCTTTACTAGATGACCAAACTGAAATCCTTGAGCCTGAAACTATTATAGATACTGACTTTATGACCCCTAGAACTGGCTGTAGATATTTTAGATATTTGGTCAAGTTTAAAAATCATCCTGTTGAAGAGACCCAATGGATGCACGCTAGAGACCTAAGTGCTTTCCCCACACTATTAGCTCCACATTGAGCTAATAGGAATTGAGGACAATTGCTATCCCGCCCTGGGGGTATGATGCTAGGAGGCATATTCCACAGTGGACTCCGTGAGGTTTTGCGGTGGATTCCGTAAAATTTTATTACCGGGGCTCATACACAATGTGTATTCTTTGTGCGAAAAGTCGATGGGGACGCCTATCCTTTTCCAGCGTTTTGTTAATTTAATGTGTAAGTGGGTGATTCCATAGCGGGTGATTCCACAAAATACATATTTAAATTAATAAATATTTATGAGTTTAGAGTGCACACTCGTAATAAATTAAGGTTAGGATCGAGTTCTAACCAATTTATTTTTGTAGCTGAAGACTGCTACGTATTCACTTTTTTCGGTTTAATTGTATTATTTTTCTAACAATTGTGAATGCTTCAGTTGATGTGTAGACAAGCAGCGGTGGCAATGGGAAGCATTGGAGGATAGCGTGTATTCAAATTATCATCAATTTTTTATGGGCATGTATCTCAGGCATGGCGTTCATATTTTGACGTGCTTATTTATTAAAGTGCTTGATATTTATTTATTATTTTTATATGCGCATGGACGCATGATTTAAATATTTATATTGGACATTGTATTTGGGTACCGCCTGACTTCTTGGGCGCCCAATAGCTTTAATTCTTTAGTGGCACAAAAGAAAATACAAAAGCTAAAGCGTGCTAATTGTAAATTAGGCTATTTTTTTAGCTTAAAGATGAATAATATATAAAATACATGCTTTGTGGAGTGCTCACATAAGGCATGGGGGGAGATTGCACCCAATTATTCTTTTGCTTCATGTCGTGCAAGCTTCTTCATTGTTTTTTGTGCAAAAAAGTAGAGTTCTTTTGTTCTTGGGGACCTTCTGACGCTCACTACGCGCGCATACGGCGTCCGATCTGTGCACCAATTCGAGAGGTACTCTCCCCATCCATCTGACCTCAAGCACTTTACTTTCAAGCATGTTTCTCTTTCAACTGCAGCCTTGAAAGTTCTAAAGTGCTCAAACGCTTCACTCTTTTCCTTCATAAAATATACCCACAGCTTTCTAGAACAATCATCAATGAATGTGACAAAGTATGAACTGCCTTCAAGAGATACATTTTGTGTAGACCCCCAAATGTCTGTATGCACAACATCAAGGATATTTTTTCTTATATCTCTGTCATGTGAAAAGGGTTGTCTTGCCTGCTTACCAAATTGACATGTTTCGCATACCTTATGAAATTCTGCAACTCTAAATGTAGGCAAACCTGTAACCCTTTGGACTGCATTCAGTTCAGCCTTTGTACATTTGCATGTCCAATGCGTTTGTGCCAAATTTCAATATCTGCAACAACACCTTTTTCTTTAGCATACATAGCAGCATTCATAGTAGGAATTCCAGCATCCAGAGTAAACATACGTCCAACTCTACTTCCCTTTGCAACTAACGTGCACTTGTCATTGAAGTCTTCTACAAAGCAGTCCTTTGCATTAAATTTGACTTGCATTCCTTGCTCTACCATTTGACCAACTGACACCAAGTTCTTTGTAATTGATGGCACATGTAATACATCTGAAAGACTCTTTGTCTTACCATCATGTAGGGACAACGGAACTTTTCCAATGTGTGAAATTGGGTGGCATGAATCATTACCCGTCTGCACATAACTTGCATTTTGCAAATCCTGCATCTCTCCAAACCATTCTGCATGGCTGGTCATATGGTTGGATGCACCTGAATCAACATACCAAACATCATCATGTGTTCCCTTTCCTGTAACAGCATTCAACATATGCTGCATAACAAACAGACGTTTATTTTTGTCTTCATTTTGTCGTGAAGACGATGCATAGTTTTCTTGCTGCAACTTACCACTATGAATATAATCTTTCTTAGCATAACATTGGGCTGCAATATGACCTGTTTTGCCACAGTAGTGACACACAATACCAGAGTTGTTAGAACCTCTATTCTGCCATCCACCTCTTCCTCTAAAGCTCCCCCTGTCTCTAAAGTTACCATGACCTCCTGAAACCTGCATATCGCCCAATTTTTGATTCAATCTGTTTTGCTGGTTTTCACTACCACGTCATGTACCATGACCTCTTAAAGAGAACCTGCTACGTCCCCTTCCTGAAGTGGAGTAGAAAGCTTGGACTTGTTCACCACTTCTTTCAAATGTCTCACTTTGCATGTTGATCTCTTCTGTCATCATAAGAGAGACCAACTCATCAAAATCTAGAAATGGCTTTCTGACATATACGGAAGTTACAAAAGACTTCCAAGCCTTTTCATTGTTAAGTCCACCCAAGGTAGACGACACCAAATCACCATCATCAGGCATTGCATCAATCGCTGCCAAGGCATCTGCAATGCTCCTAACCTTCAATGCATACTCATCGATAGACATCTTCACTTTCTTCAGTGTATCTTTCGTGCCTTTGTATTTACGGAAAACATACTTTCAACTATGGTCCAAGCTGCATATGAATTCTCTACATTTCTGATATGTCCCAGCATATTATTGTCAATTACTGCAAACAGCCAATACATGACCTTTTTGTCTTTTGCATTCCATTCCTTCCTCACCTTTGTATCTTGTGCAGTTGGAGGATCACTCACCTCCGACTCCTTTTCTTCACTTGACACAAACTCGTAGAGGCCTTTTCCAATAAGGAAGTTCGTGACACCAAACTTCCATGAATGGTAGTTGTTCTTGTCGAGCTTTTCAATGATGGGGTTTCCACTGTTCTCTACCATTATCACAAAACTAATACCAAACAGCAAGCAAATCTTCTGCAACCCTCGACCTGTAGTACACAGCAATACACCAGACAGCCTTTTTCACTATCTGCTCAACAATACATGCAATCTGCAACCAGTTTATAGATAAACCTTGTGTTTATTTGCTAGCAAACACCTTTGAACTTACAGATCTAAAATCTGTAACATGTTTGCACATGTATACGACAGACACAGCTAAAATTGCAAGGTATCTCGAACTGCTCTCTACAACCTTACGGCTCTAAAACGGGGCCTGAAATGACCTCGGATGGCCAAAATAGCAGCCCTGCAATCTAAGATTTTTGCTTTGCCCCGCTTTTGGTGCCTCCACAGGCACTATCCAAGAGAAAGAGTGGAAGAATGGGAGAGCTTCTTACCCATGGCTTGCTTGCTCAAACCTTGCTTCTTCTCCTTCACTTCAGCGCCTTCAAAATTAGCCTCTCTCAGTGGCGCTGCTCTGATACCATGTCAAGAATCACGTGGTGGGGGGATTTGCTCAAGATGTTGCGCCAAACATACACAGAATGCACAAGGAGAAGCTCACTCAAGAGACAAGAAGAGAGATGGAGGCCAAAACATTTTCTTACTAATTTATTCTTCTTCTTCACACACTTTTTAATGTACACAAAGTATAGATAAGATACAACATAAATAAAAGTGGCCTACTAAGTCAAACAATGCATAACCGACTACACTACTCGACTGGCGCTATAATTATGCTAGCTATAAATAGGTGTAACAACCTGAATATAATAAGTAATGAGTTAGTGGCCATGTGAGATTCATAATGACCACCGACGTGCCAAGTATAGACGTGTGGACCCATCTAACCAGGCGGTCCATCATTAATGTGTGCATGTGTTGAGTTTGTCATCTCAACACTTACCGTACAACTTATAAAACAGCCGTTAGCCAAACTCCCTTTAGGTTGATCTACGGAACTGAAGCAATTCTCCCTGTAGAGTTCTTCGTTCCTAGCCTGAGAATAGCACTTCAGCAACAATGGGAAGGAAAGGAGGCATGGACGCAACTCCTGGTTGAGCTCGAACGCCTCTCAAAAACTCGTCTTCTAGTCACTCATGCACTCATATGTGAGAAGGAACGATGCAAGAGATGTTTGACAAGCACGTCAAGCAGCGTGATTTTGAATAGGAGACTTAGTACTCCTATACTCAGTTAAGATACATAAGCAGAAAATGAAGTTTAGAGGTCTTGGACCTTTCAAAGTTTGCGCAATCAACCAAACTGGCAACATTGAGCTTGAGACTCTAGATGGCAAGGGCATAGGCTTCTTCAATGGCAGTTGTGTCAAGAAGTACTACCCTCCCATGCATCCCTTGCATGAGCCACCAATGTTAGAACCCCCTATCAAAGTACAAGTAGCCACAATCACTGAAATGGATGATGAGGATGAGGAGGCCATAGACCCTACATACCTACACATCATGGTCACTGCCAAGCGAACATGCGGTTTCAATGCCTTGATCAATGAGGGAGCAGTCTTCAATGTCTTAACTCACGATCATTGGACCCAACTGGGCAAACCACCAATACAGCTCACCAATGCCAAATTAAGCCCATATGGGGACCGCTCATACGCACTTCTTGGCAAGTGTTGGGCCGTCATTTCTATCGATCAAGTGTGAGACTATACCAACGATTTTCTACGTGTTGCTAAACGCTGAAGACACATGCATGGAATCACTACTAGGGCGAACGTTCAAGAGGAAAACTCACTGCAATGTTGATTATGAATCGTAGTGTATCCACCTCGTCATAGGCAATGTTTGCATTGTTACAGCCTTCAACAAGGGCTGCACGACCTTGTCAAAGTCCGCAAGACCACCGGTAGAAATGTTAGCAGCCAAGTCTAAGGAGGGAGGGAGTGCTCGGCCACCACCCACCGAATCTCTAGAATCGTCGCTCATAGCAACAAAGGCTAAGGTCCAACAACCTAGGCTTCAATGGAGGCCCAAGCAACTGCAATGCCTAGGAGTCGACGCTCACGTCCTCATAACACCAGAAATTCTAAACCTAGGAGGCCAAGGCACAGTTATATAAATTGAGGTATGATCAAGCCAAGATGGGTCCCTAAAGCCCTCTTGCATGCGAAAGGCTTTTATGAGGGAAATTCCTGGATATGGATCCCTAAGGCCCGCACAACCAGAGGCATTACTCGCATGCCGCCCTCAAGTTTGATCACACCAAGCCCCATGAAGCCTCAAAGCCAGAAGCCAGAGCTCTTTCAAGACCCATATCCATGAAGCTCATCCGCACATATGCCCAAGAAAGTCGAACAAGCCTATTGGCCCAAATGACAAACACTATCACATGGATCAACACCCTATAGAGCCACTTATACTTCCCTGATCCATACTGAAGGAAGCAGTCTATTAGACGTCACTACTACTATCCCAATCCTAATTCAAGAGGTCCAACCGCAATCTCAAGAACACCTGTAACCGCAACTATTTGTTGTCAAAGGTTCTAGTTCTATCAAACCCCAATCGCCAACAGGCCTTTGACCCCCTTATGAGCAGAAATCATTCTTAACACTGGCCACCAATCTGGCTGAGGACACAGAGAAGGATGTGGGCAATCGCATTAGATGACTGGATGCCACTTTCATGTCATTAGCTCTGAGCTATGATCGCTTGGATTTAGGCCTACTGTAAGAACCCTTTGCAAATGAAGTTCAAACGATGCCTTGTTCTTGGGAGACGTTTGAATTTGCATTCGCAAAAGCCTCTAACTCCGCTGCTGAATTGCTCACCAATGAGATATCCAAAGAGCAGGCCATCAAACAGCACCTCATCATGTCCTATAATAAACGAAATCCATTACTGACCAAGAAACTACAGAATTATCAAAACTTATTGATACTGAATCCCCATTCTTAAGGCACTGGTACACTCTTTGATTGCAACGAGAAGTTGAAGGATGCCAAATAATGACCAATGCTGAACAGCACCACGCAATCAAAACAACAAAGTATGACCCCACTTATGTTGTGCCAACCTCGTATAGAGTGTTAACCACTCTTCATGGCTAACCCATGGAAGAGAATATCAAAGGACACCCCTACCTTGATTGCCTACTGACTGAGGAAAAGTTTCATATTGCTAGCCATGTTGATTCCAGTGACCTCCTAACAAATGTTCTCACATAGATCACACACATAGGCATTCGACCCTTTGATCTAGACCGTGAAGCTCAGTTAGAGTAGAATCCCAATTTCTATACTTAACTCCTACGCAGGTAAATCCTAGACCACATTGCAGAATGGCCTTTACCTCCTAACTTTCAATCCTAGGAAGGATTCTTCTCAAGCTAAAAGGGGAGGGGGTAAGGTGAATCAAACCAAAACCAAGGAAAATCAAGCAAACGCATAAACATGTAAAAAACAAGAGAGGTAGGGAAAATGACATGAGAACTTTGAAATAAAGGGAAAAAAAAGCTAGATCTGAAGGGAAGAATCTACATTGGATTTTAATGCTTTCATTCAATAAACACATAGAGTCTTTCTTTTCCAGCAATTTTTTATTTTGAAAGCACTGATGAAAACTTGGGTTCATGATAGGAATGAAAGATGTCGCAACAAGACCGTGCCCACCGACTCCCATTCACGGAGGAGGAAAGGATGCAATATCGCATCACCCTAGCAAATCGTGCCTACAACGAGCTCAAATTTCAAACCATCCATAACATAGAGGGTGTGGTGGCTAATGAGGAAACAACCAAGAGAGTTGTCGAGCAGTGCAACCTCATAAAGTACCTTGAGAAGTTTGCACAAGAGCCTGACCACAAGAAGTGTGTGGAGTTCCTCACGATGTACAACCCAGACCAAGAGTGTGGCATCGTGATGGTGGGAAGGGGAGAAAAGGCCACCAAGCAGGTGCAGGTACACTTAAACCCAACCTTGGTGGAGAAGGCGTTGGGGTTGGAGCCGAAGGTAGAGAAAAAGCATAAGAGAGATGTTTATGCCATGCTTAAGATGAAGAGGGAAGAAGTGCTGACCAATGACGACATCAACATCTAGGACATTCCTGATGCGGAAGCTCTTCTACAAGCAAAGCTAGTGCATGCGCTCTTCTCGATCCAATGCTACAACTCCTTGATGCATCGAATTAGCATGCCTATTCTGGAGAATGTGGCAGCTTGCACCTTGGACGAAGTTGACTAGAATGGCTATGTACATAAGACCATTAATCAGGTGGCAAAAGCACTAGCTTTGGGCAGTTAACCAGCAGGTGGGGATTCCCCAATGTCCAAGACCACAAAAAGAAAGAAGGCCTCATCCAAAGCCTCATTCATTAGCTATGGAAGCATTTTTACTACCCTCATTCAAGAGGCGGTAAGACAGGATCGGGATGCAGAGGAAGGAGAAGGAGAAACACCCATGAGATTGCTCCCTCACTAGGACAAACAAGTATCCAGTGATGACAGAACTGAGAGTGAAGAATAAGGGGAAGAACAAAAGGAACAAATGAGCAAGAAGACAACAAAGAAACCTGTTAAAAAGAAGACACAAAAGAAGAAGCTCGATGAAGGCCGGAAAAAAGAGAAAGAGGATTTAGATAGGGCAAAGAGGGAATCCCTCAAGGAGGCCGAAGAGAGGGAGAAGAAGAAAAAACAAGAAGCAAATAGATTGGAAGAAGAGCCTAGGAAAACAAAGAAAGAGAGGGAGAGAAGAGATGTTGAAGAAGAGGAGGAGCTAAGAAGGAAGGAGGAGGAAGACTTGGCCGAAGCTACACACCGGTCAATCGAACAGCAAAGCATCGTAGATGACCTAGGGGCTATGAGCCCACCCAGAGAGGAGGGGCCCGGTTCCAGCACATAGGTGCCAGAAATCATACTGCTACGACCGTCACTCAGGCAAAGGCAAGGCTCCCATCCACCCTATTTTGACCCTCCTGGTGCCTCCCACCAAAGCAACAACCCTCACCCCGAGCACCCCCACTAGTGCAAATATCTCAAACTTTGTGGCGTGGATGCATTACTTTATTAACAAAGAACTGGCCTAAGGAAAGAGCATCAAGACCACAACCACAAGGCAGAAAAGGCCGGCCACGGACGTCGAGTCAAGGCAAGATCCAAAGCGCCAAAAAAGTGGAGGCCTCGACCACTCCCATCCACACAACAATGACGCCACCAGCTAATTATGAGGAGTACGTTGCCGAGCTACTCTCTCAATTGGGGAAGGCTAAGGAGGAAAGGAATATAGTTATGGCTGAGTTGATGGGAAAAAAAGAGTCGGCGACTACATTTCAGCTCGAAAAGACCTAAGTAATAGCCATGCAGTAAAGGGAGATCCCTGATCTCAAATAGGAGCTAAAGGCTAAGGATGATAGGGAAGAGGGCTGGAAGCAGCGGCTAGAGGATGAAATACAGAAACTCATGAAGATGCAATGAGAATACAAGCTCCTGATCTTGCAACATGAAGAGTTGACTGCAAAAACTGATCGTATCAAAAAGCTTATGGCTGAGTTTACCGCCAGGGATGAGGAAAGAAAGCAGGAGTTAGAGCAGCAATAGAAAGAGATCGAAACCATGACCAACAAGTTGGACCAAGGAAAGAAAGAATAAGAAACCATGAGCAAAGAGCTAAAGGACCAATAGCAAAAACTCCTATCCCTAGTCTAGAGGCAGGGTGAGAGCATGGAAGAGATGAAGAAGAGAGCCGAGGAATGGGCAGGGCAAAATGAAAGAAGGGTGAAGACACTAGTGCAGCGCCTGACTTTGGTAGAGAAAGAGAAGATCCTTGCAGAGAGCAAAGCAAAACCCGCCCAGGTAGCCTTTAATACCCTATAAAAGGCCTTCTTAAATACACTGATGGACACCACCCACCCAGAAGAAGGAGAGTCATTGAAGGTGGTTAAGAAAAAACTGAGTATCACACGCAAAGCTCTACACACAAGGCTGCAGATGCCACCCCAACCTGCGGAGGTTAAGTTGAGTCTGGATGATCAACGAAAGTACCTGTTACTGGCTGGCCTAACCCCCCATGAAATTTATGTGATAGGGTTTGAAAAGGGAACACAACAAGGAGACCGGCAGGGGGATGAAGTTGAACTTCAATTCGATATGGGAAGGTTTAGAGAAGAGGTGGTCTCACAGCCCCCCTCACCGCATTCCCAAGAGCAACAACCGATTGACACATCTACGGAAAGACAAGCCCCACTCAAGGAAAGAAGGAAAAAATTAGTAGAAGAAACCAAAAAGCAGCTAAGTGCCAAGCCAGTCATACAGTCATCCTATGCGCCCCTCCCACCATGCCCTGATGACATTCCCTCAGGATTTCACGTAGAACTGGTAGTTTGGGAGCTATAGGAAAGAGAAAAAGAGCCATTCACTTTCAACTTTCTCATGCCCAACAGCCTCCGGGGGGTCTTACCACTCAAGGTGATGGAGGAGGTGATTGGGATTGGTAGCCGACTATGATAGAAGTGGCTGGAAGAAAGAGAGAAGAACCCCACTCTTTGGGGAACTGAAGAAACCAAATTCTGGCAAAATAAAGTGTTTGAAGTGCCACATTAAGTGCAAGGTTATAACTACCAGCCCCTATGCAGGAGGCGGGTATGTGACAACATCATGATCGCCTGGATGGCTTTTTGCAACACCCTGCCCTATGAGAGGAACAACCCCATGTTTATGGCGTACCCTCATAAGAGAGAAGTGGATTTTGATGCCACCCTCCATGGGCGATATGATTTTCCCATTATCTACAAGTCTAATGTTGTCTCTTTTGAACACGCCCTCATGTGTGTAGGTTAAAGAAGGCATTGTCGTGATGTTATGAGGACACACTGTGAAAATTTATGGAGAGCATCATCATCCGACTTCTCTATTAATCTAGAGAGTCAATGTGATCTGAGCCATTAGTACTAGGTACAAAATATGAATATGATTATGCAGGTACAACAACAACAATAGGTGATGCAAGCTTCAGCTCAAACAGAAAGTGTTGTGATGAATGCTTTGCAAGCACTTGAGTGTGAGGTGAAGTTATTCAATGGCAAGAATGTATCTGCATATGTACATACCTATGCTCAGAAGATGGAATTCTTTGGAGTGGCTCAATCTGCATGGAGCCAGTATTTTGTACGTGTTATTGTTCATGAACTGAAAGCATGGATTACTGAATTATACTTGCAGGATGCTAACTGGGTAGCCTTCAAGAAGACACTCAGGGAAGAATTTTACATTGAGGACACTAATTTGATTACGCGCAAGACTTTTCAGGAGTGGGTTATACAACCCAATAAGGGTCTTGTGGCTATGGAATTGTTAAGAGAATTTGAAAGTCCATTTGAGCAGTTGGATCTTGCATAACAGCAAGCTCTTGAAAGTCAAAAAATTAAATTGTTTCTACAGACAACTGATCTTGAGCTTCAAGAGAAGCTTGATGATTTGCTGGAGGATCAGACTACAGAGGCAGGTTTGAAAACAGAGTGGAGACATGTCAAGGAATCTATTACTGCACTTGTGAAGAAGCATAGAAGAAGAGAAAGATTGCATGTCTCTAGCTTGCCCATTGTTACGGGAAAGACAGTTGAAGTATCCAGTAAGCCACCCGCTTCTATGGCTAACCCTATGGTTGTACCTACTATTGTTCCCTCTGTTAGGGAAGATGTATTAGATGAATTGGTCAAAGGGATGCGGGATCTTCAATTGAAGGTTGCAAAATTGGATGAAAAAGGACAAGAGGAAAGGGGACGGGCAGTAGCCCCTAAGCCTGGAAAAAGATGTATGTGGTGTGACAGTTTGCAGCACGAGAGAAAGGATTGTGCTACCTATCAGGAGGCCTTGGCACGACAGCTTATCTTTTGGAAAGATGGAAAGATCCATGCACAAGAAACGGGATTGCCTCTTTCTTTGAATTTTGGAAAGTGAGGTATGCAAAAGTTGTTGGAAGACTTGGCTGTTCGAAATGCTTATGCGGCGGTACATGCTTCTACTTTTGGTCTATAGTTGGATAGAATGCATGGCCAAGTGATGGTTGAAATATGGACACATGTTCTAGATGCAGCTGAAAAGAGAAAGGTCACTGATAGTGAAGTGTCTCATGTAGGGCAAGACATTCGTGGCATAACTGGTTGGGAATCACCGATAGATGCATATTCAGTGTAAGCATATTTAGCAAAGGTACAAAACACGGATGTACTTGTGGAAGAAAAACGAAAAAGGGATGAAGATATTGCAGGGACATCTAAAATAATGACAAGAAGAAGTGTGGATATAGGGGAGCGTGAAACTCCTTGTGTTTCTTTACTTGACCATGGGTTTGAGATAAATGTCATTGAACAGGGATTGTATGAAAATGGTGCATGGCTTGTAGACACTAATCATGGTTGGCGAATGAGGGCTGTAAAAAATTCTTCACGGGAGCTCTATGTTGCATATCCTAATGTAAAAGTGACAATTGGTGATGTATAGGAAGAGCAACACTTCTTTGTGCAAGATAATTCCTCATATGCAATGACTTTGGGACAGCCCTATATTACAGGAGTGCTATGGAAACAAAGGTACTTGATGATGGTTTTGCTTATGCAAGAGTCAAAAGCAAAGATGGGAGGAAAGCAGTCAAATTTCTTACTGTTTGTGTTAATCATCCTAGAAATCGTGATATGCTTTGAGAGTCTCCTTTGGTTCCAAATGCAAGGGAATTCAAAGACCTGGATTTTCATTAAGCGCACTGCTGTAATGCGGGGCTACAGTAGTGTTGTTCAGAGGGTGTACTCACCTCTTGATGAAATGAAGCATGTATTTACTATGGATAATTCTCAGTTTGCAGCAAACAGTTCATGTTGGTTTAAGCCTATGGAAGCTATGTGTAGGGCTGAATGCATATCTATGAAATGGACTATTAAGAAACTAAGAGCATTGGGGCTGTTAGCTGAAAATGATGGCGTTTCAGGCATCTTTTATGGGCTGAATATTACTGACACTATGTCTGAAATTTCAGCAACTATACATGCAGAAAATGAGGCTGAAAACAAAGTGTTGTCAGTATGTTCTTTGGATATGTATGATGATATAGCATTGTTTGCTGCAGGAAGGATTACAATGGGTTAAAGCACTTGTGGAGACAAAGTATAAGACAGTTGACAAAAAGGTGAAACCAATTGCTTTGCCACTTCCACCAAAGAGTGAGTGTATGTATGAAAAAGTGTTAAGGCAGCCAACCTTACGGGTTCCTAAAGATATAGGTCATCAGTTTACATTTGAAACATTACAGGAATTGAAAGTTGGTGCAGAAGGGTTTCTTTTGCCTGCTGAGAGAAACTAGTTTATGCAGATGTTGGCTAGACATGGGAAGGCATTTGCATTTCAACCAAGTGAAATAGGTTGCGTGGATCCAAATGTTGTCTCTCATATAGTCATATTTATTATGCCACATGTACCATGGAACTTGAGGCCTATTCCAGTGCCTAAAGCTTACTTGCCAAAGCTCATGGATTTGCTAAATGAAAAGATTCTCATGAAGATCTTGGAGTCTTCTTCAGCCCCGTACTGAAATCGTTGGTTTACTGTGCCCAAAAAGAATGTGGCTTTGAGATTTATTCAAGACATGCAACCGATCAATAAAGTGACCATAAGAAATGTGGGTGCAGGTCCTGTGGTTGATGAATTTGCAGAGGCTTTTGCAGGCAGAGCGATATATTCTTTGGGTGATCTTTACTCGGGGTATAATTAGTTTCAGCTTGCAATTGAAAGCAGGGATATCACAACTATGAAGACTCCTTTGGGGTTAGTACGGATGTATACTCTCCCGTAGGGTGCAACAAACTTAGTGGCACACATGACAAATGCTATGAATAGGGTACTCAAGGATTTTATACCACAATTGACTATGCCCTTCTTGGATGATGTTCCAATCAAAGGCTGTGCAGTGGATGAAAAGAATGAAGAGATGGATGCTCATGGATGCAAATAGTTTGTTGCAGATGATATTGTGGATTGTGAGAGGATTTTGACACGTCTAAAAGAGGTGCATTTAACTCTTTCTGGACAAAAGTCTGTCTTTGGAGTTGAAGAGGTTTTGATTGTTGGGCATATGTGCGACCTTACGGGCGAAGGCCATCACCAACAAAAATAGATGGGATTGATAGAATGCGAGATGTATGCACGAATGTATCAGAGGTGCGTAGATTCTTGGGTGCACGTGTGTTCTATTTGATATGGATTCCTCACTTTGCACATGTAGCCGATGTTTTTTATCAGATTCTAAGGAAAGGTCAAATTTTTCATTGGGAAATGAAGCATCACAAAGCAATGAAGAAATTGAAGCAACTCTTAAAATTTTCTCCTACGTTGAGAAAGGCTAACTATTCACATGGAAAGCCTATCATTATTACTGTTGATACAAGCCCAATCGGGATTGGATGGGCAATTGGGCAAGATGAGGAGGAAGGGCAAAGATATGCAATACGCTTTGGTGCAAAAGTATTGACTCAACGATAGAGAAGATATCCACAGGTTAAAAGAGAATTGTGGGGAATTGTGACAGCCCTTAAATGTGATAAGGAGTATTTTATGGGTGCTCATGTAGTCATTGAAACCAATTGTTTGCCGATATTGGGTATAGTTACTAGTTGTGCTACTTCGAATATTGCTATGCTCCAGTGGATTGCATACATCAAATCTTTGAACCCTGAATTTCAGCATATTGCAAGAAGAGATAACCCAGTGGCAGACATGTTATCTCAAGCACACTATGAGAATGAAGATGGGATGATGGATGAGGAGGAAGAAGATGACTTTCTTATGGCTGAAAATGATTTTGCAAGAGTGAATTTAGCAATGCAAGGTGTTGTTATAGCATTAATAGAAGCTTGGACAACAAAGAGAAGACACTTTAGATGTTTTGCATCTTGTGTAGAAGTGTTTCTGGAAGACAAATATGCAGGAGAGTGGTTGAGAATTGGTCAATACCTCAGTACATTAACAAAGAGAGATGAATGGTCACATGAGGAGTTTAAGAAGATCAAGAGGAAAGCCTATGGTCTTTTCTTAAACGATGAATACTTATGAAAACATGCTAATAAAAAGAAACAGGGTATGCCATTGCGAGTTTTGGGTGATAGAGCTTCACAAGTAAAAGTAATGCAAGAATTTCATGAAAGCTTGTGGGCTGGTCATAGAGGTGTTTGGGGTACTTTTACAAAGATCAAAGAAAGATATTGGTGGCAGGGTATGTATAAGGATGTTGCTCACTTTGTAGAAACATGTACGACATGTCAAATGTATTCAACTGTGAGACATCGGGATGGATTGCAACCCACATATCCATTGTCTCTTCATTTTAAGTGGGTGGTGGATTTGGTCACAATGCCTACAGGTCTTTGGCAAATGAGGTATCTTGTGCTTGCTCGTGAAGACTTGACTAATCAAGTGGAAGGGAGAGCTCTATGTACTAAGACGACAAATGTCGTATGCACTTTTCTCTTATAAGAGATCTTTTGTCGATATGGCTGTGTGGGAAAAATTACAGCAGATAGGGGTGAGTTGGATGCAGATGAAGCTCATGATTTCTTTGCATGGTTGGGGATAAATCTTGCTTTAACTTCAGCCTATAACCCTGAAGGAAATGGCAAAAGTGAAAGAGGTCATCCACTTATTGTGAAGGCATTGGAAAAAGCATGTGGAGAGAAGATAAAAGAGTGGCCATGATTGCTTCCTTATGCTTTGTGGGCTGATAGAACAACTCATAGTGTTGTTACAGGATATATGCTTGCAGAATTGATGTATGATTAAAAACCTATCATGCTGATAGAAGAGATGACAGTCACATGGAGTGTGTTACCTTGTGTGGAGGAGTTGAATCGAGAGGAGTTGTTGGCTGATGGGACCTAAAACGGGCCGGCACTGGCTCATGCACTAGCCACACCTCTATCATGCGCTCAACAACCCCACGGCCTTGTGGCTAGGAGTGTGGATGACACATACATAATCTTCCTAAACATCTTGTGTTTGTATCACGTCTCTTAGTCCAACTCTAACCCAATTAACACTCGTCAGAGGGAGTCCCAGCACATTACCAAATAGCACAAAGTACAAACATAGGAGGTCCTCCCACGGCTGACTGCCGCTACCTCACTGCGACTCTCCTACACCTTGGGGATTGGCCCCTCAATGCGTCGCTAAACATATATAACACAACATCGCACATATTTCCACTCAAGGTACCAATTAATTGTATCCAAGAATGTACCATACCTCAATTTCCTTTCCCCTTAGACCCAATGCCTAGCCTACAGCTTGGACAACCTTACCCACTCAACGTTGGTCATATTCCTCTAGAAAGAAATTGCCATGCATCCAAGAGGTATTGTTTGATACCTTTAAGTTTCTTTATGATTCATGCAAATTGTGAATGTCTATGTGCTCAAGCAATTTAAAATAATCAGCATTGGTGCACGTGTGGAAAACATTTCTTTCAATGATTTTGACTATCGCTCGTGTGCGGCGTTGCATGAACCTAGCACCGAGAAACCCTCGTGCCACTAGGTTCTTAATTTTTAATTATCGACCAACCTAAATGGTATGCATAAAAAACCAGCAAGCTTTTCATCATTTCATTCAGCATTTAAACACCTTTTGTACACTTTACCCCCTCACCCGTTTAGGTTGTGCATTGTGCATAGGTTTAGGGTTCATTTCCATGGTTTTATTGTTTAAAAAGCCATAAAAACTCACTAAAACATAAAGGTAGGGCTGAACTGAGGCAAAGCCTCATACTTCAGACCCCCCATACATCCACAAACATGGATCTTATTTTTTCTTAATTTTCGGCACTCAAAATCTATATTTTCCTTATTTTTTCCCTTTTTTTCTATTTTTCTTGTATTTTTTTCCAATATTAAATAACTGAAAATTCAAAATGATTTGTGGGCTGTGGCCCTTAGGTTCATTTGCAGCAAAAACACAAACTTAGTTGGTGTGTCTTATTATATTCTCCATTTATATCTCAAAAACACCCAATTTTCCCATATTTCGCATATTTTACGGGTTTTACACCATTAATTTCAATCACAACACTTATGATTTTTTTATTTTCTGAGCATAAATTGATCAAACTCATAGCAAACAACATTATATTGCATAATCATCCCATAGGAACAAGTATTCATGAACCAAATTGCATTAAACATCAATTTCATTTGTAAAAATGAGATTACCATTCTTTGCGGGTTGCGGGTTTTTATTTGCCATATCTCGAGACTGATTTCCAGCAACCATTAATGCTTACAAGAGTCCACAATCAGCAATCTTCCTTCCTCTTGCATCACGGAGCAATCAGGTCTTCATTAGACAAGCATCCGCCATCCATTCTTCTTCTTCTTCTTCTTCACCACATGAATTTGCCCTTAGAAGAGAGAGAGGGAGGAGAGAGAAAGACTGAAATCAGAGATCTTCATAGAGACCGCCCATGGAGGAGCGAAGCATGGCGATATGCTTAGCAAGTAGAGGGGAATGAGGGGCAATGATCATTGGCATGGGTTGTTTTGCAGGCAGCATGTTGCCCCTCCATCCATCAAGCGCATTTTTCGGTGCCTTCCTGCTCGCGCCCTCCTCCTTCTTGATCACGTTTTTTTCATGCCTTTCTTGTTAAGTGGCATAAAATGTTGGGCTCCCAAAAGGCATCACCCATTTGACCACTCTAATGTCCACCTCTTCGCATCTTGACCGGTTTCTTGGCCATTTTTCGTCCGGACTCCAAATTGAGCTTTGAAAATTCCTGGGCGTCCGGCTCGGCATTCTGCATTGGCTAGTAATTCTTGTCAACCCACACGACAGTCTGAGAAAATTATGAAAAATCAACAAGTGTCGCTCGGGTGCCTTTAAAGCACTTTGATGCTTAAAATCGTCCTAGTTCAAGCCATCGCCTTCGACGTTGAATATTTTTCGCTTGATATTCGTAATTTTTAGCTATTTTTAAGCACTTCTTGGCACCAAAATTCCGCTCTCATTGGCGACCACGGGATAGGGCCACTCAGCCCGTCGAATCCCACAATAGATATGCACAAAACAACCAAAGGAAGCATCAAGCTGATACAAAACAAATATACAATAAAACTCAGCACAATGCTCTCCCTACCCCCTGACAAAACCAATGCTTGACATCCACAAGGAGTAGGCCTATCATAATCTGATAGAAGGTCCGCAGCTAGTCACTAACCGACTGCTCCAACACGGCCAAACTAAAAAGAACTATCAAAGAGGTTGCCCTAAGTGGTGGTCTGAACTACCTACCTAACTAAGGACAACACAACTAGGAGCTCCTATTAGGCGAGGACTCCTATAGCCTGATCAAGAAGTATTTTCTTTAACACATTTCTTCTTCCAGGTTTTTTTTTAAATTTTAGTGACATACTCGGGCATGTAAAAAGGAGGGAGCTGAGCGTAGTGACCCAAGGAGAACAGGGCATCGGCCTCAGGTCCTGTCTCGGTACCCAAGAACCTACCAAGCCCTCGCAAGGCGACACTTAATCATTTTTTGACGCTCACTTTTATTTTCGCTTCAACCTTCCTTCATTTCTTATTTTCTAGCAAGATGCCAACCCTAGGAAGACAAGGCATCGGCCCCGAGTCTGACTCGTCCCCAGGAACCTGCTAGGCCGTCACTAGGCGATAATCAACTGCTCATAAATTTTGCTTTCTTTCCTTTTCGATTTTTATAGGGGTTAGAACCCCTTTTTACACACCTCTGTATATATTTATTGTCTTTAAGATATTCAGGGTTTTTTCCTTTATCATCTTTATTTTCCTTCTGCAAGCTTCTCTAACTGCCTCACAACTAGGAAGAACTCCTAGAACGGCTGCCTAGCAGGCTAGTAGAACAGGGTCACTAGGACTCCCTACTAAAACAGGTATTTTGATGCTTGACAATGTCTTTACAGGAGGCAACAACTACTCAGACCTCCCTCAAACATACTGAACCTAATCCTAGGACTTCATGCCTTGGATGTCGGTCCCCAATAAGAAACGAAAAACCCCTTAACAAGTACACAAACACATATAGCATAAACACCACAGTACTCATAAAGGAGAGATATCACCTGGATAGGGCCACAAGAAGCTTCCACGCAACAAAAGGCTCCTTCCAACACCTTTTGTACATTTTACCCCCTCACCCGTTTAGGTTCTGCATTGTGCATAGGTTTAGGGTTCATTTCCATGGTTTTATTGTATAAAAAGCCATAAAAACTCACAAAAACATAAAGGTATGGCTGAAATGAGGCTAAACCTCATACTTCAAATCCCCCATACATCCACAAACATGGATCTTATTTTTCCTTAATTTTCGACACTCAAAATCCATTTTTCCCTTTTTTTTCCATTTTTCTAGTATTTTTTCCAATATTAAATAACTAAAAATTCAAAATGAGTTGTGGGTTGTGGCCCTTAGGTTCATTTGCAGCAAAAACACAAATTTAGTTGGTGTGTCTTATTATATTTTCCATTTATATCTCAAAAACACCCAATTTCCCCATATTTCGCGTGTTTTACGGGTTTTACACCATTAATTTCAATCACAAAACTTATGATTTTCTGATTTTCTAAGCATAAACTGATCAAACTCATAGCAAGCAACATTATAATGCATAATCATCCCATAGGAACAAGTATTCATGAAGCAAATTGCATAAAACATCAATTTCCTTTGTAAAAATGAGATTACTGTTCTTTGCGGGTTGCGGGTTTTTATTTGCCATATCTTGAGACTGATTTCCAGCAACCATTAATGCTTATGATAGTCCACAATCAGCAATCTTCCTTCCTCTTGCATCACGGAGCAATCAGGTCTTCATTGGACAAGCATCCGCCATCCATTCTTTTTCTTCTTCTTCACCACATGAATTTGCCCTTAGAAGAGAGAGAGGGAGGAGAGAGAAAGACTGAAATCAGAGATCTTCATAGAGACCGCCATTGGAGGAGCGAAGCACGGCGATATGCTCAGCAGGCAGAGGGGAATGAGGGGCAATGATCATTGGCATGGGTTGTTTACAGGCAGCATGTTGCCCCTCCATCCATCAAGCGCATTTTTCGGTGCCTTCCTGCTCACGCCCTCCTCCTTCTTGATCACGTTTTTTTCATGCCTTTCTTGTTAAGTGGTATAAAATGTTGGGCTCCCAAAAGGCATCACCCATTTGACCACTCTAATGTCCACCTCTTCGCATCTTGACTGGTTTCTTCGCCATTTCCCCGTCCGGACTCCGAATTGAGCTGTGAAAACTCCTGGGCGTCCGGCTCGGCATTCCACATTGGCTGGTAACTCTTGTCAACCCACATGACAGTCTGAAAAATTTATGAAAAATCAACAAGTGTCGCTCGGGCACCTTTAAAGTACTTTGACGCTTAAAATCGTCCTAAATCGAGCCGCCGCCTTCGACGTTGAATATTTTTCCCTTGATATTCGTAATTTTTAGCTATTTTTAAGCACATCTCGGTACCAAAATTCCTCTCTCATTGGCCTTACGCATTAGACAGTTGGAAAGAAATTCAGAAGACATAGAGACAGCAACTACAAAGTTAAGGGCAGCAAGGATACAGAACAAGAAACGGTTTGACAAAAGACATAGACTGAGACCAAGAACCATACAAGATGGGGATTGGGTATTGGTTTATGATAACAGTTTAAATAACCAGCATAGTGCCATACGTAAAGTTTCCAAAGGATGGTTTGGACCCTATGTGGTAAGACAGGTGTTTGATAATGCTACTTATGCATTAAATGAGCTGGATGGGATAGCCATAAAACTTCTGGTAGTAGGGAAAAGAATCAAATTATTCAAAAGGCGGGAATCTACTGCCTATGAGTTGCCAGAATTGGAAGAAAATAGTGGCCATGATATAGGGGCTAGCCAGGAAGATATGGAAGATGAAGAAGTAAAGGATATGGTTGCAAAGGATGAGGAGGGCTCAGAATCCGATGACAACTAGGATTTTGGCACATACCGGAGGATGTGCAGGTTCAGAGGGGGTGGATGTCATGATGTTATGAGGACACAATGTGAAAAAGTATGGAATGCATCATCATCCGACTTCTCTATTGATCTAGAGAGTTAATGTGATGTGAGCCATTAGTACTAGTGTAAGTTGCATGGATTATCCAAATATACTAGATTTTTGGATAATTTTAGTCTATTTTTTATATTATTTATTGTAAAAATCTAAAAAAGTTAGAAAAAGCTTCTAGATTAGGATGGCATGCAAAAAGCTAGTTTCTTTTTCATCCAATTAGGAGATTTTTCATAAAAAAGACAAATTGACGAAATCGCGCGGTCGCGATCGCTGTAAAGAGGCTAAAAACTGCAGATTGAACTAAAAGAAGAAGAAGGAGTGATCTGGGAGATCCATGAGCAGGTGTCCTGCGATTATACCCCCCTTTTGAAGCCAACGGAGTGGGTTCCCGGCAGCAGAGAAAGAGATGATTTTTCTGATCCACGTTTTTTGTCTACGAAGGAGCTCCAGGAGAACTAATGCCTGGAGATTGCTTCTAAGTAGTGCAAAGATTCTAGGTTCTTTCAATACATATTGATTCAATTCATTGTGATTTGTTTTTGTCGTGTTTACCACTTGGGTATTCTCTATCTTCTCTTCCATCTCCTATCTCTACTTCCTTCTACTTCTGATTCCCGGTGGATTCGACCTTTCGACAAAAACCCCTCCGACAATGCTCTATGGGCTGAAGCAAGCACCTAAAGCATGGTATGACAAGATCAGAGAGTATTTTCTCAATATTAGCTTTTATATTTCTGATGTTGATCACTCACTTTATGTGAGAAGGGGAGATGCAGGTTTGGACATCATAGTCATCTAAGTGGATGACTTGATAATTACAGGTGAAAGTGACAATGGGATTGTTGAAGTTAAGGACTTCTTGAAGAAGAAGTTTGAGATCAAGGATTTGGGTGAGCTAAGATACTCTCTTGGTATTGAGGTGATCGAATGTGATGCTAGTATATGGCTATCCCAAAGGTAGTATGGCTTGGATATGTTATCGAAGATTGGTATGATAGCATGTAAGCCTCTTTCAGTACCATTGGAGAAAAATGTGAAGTTGAGTACTAACATTGGGGATGATATAGAAGATCTCACTATGTTCAGGAGGATAGTAGGGAGTCAAATTTACATGACTATCAGTAGGCCAGACTTGAGCTGTGCTATTGGCCTTGTCAGTCAGTTTATGTAGATACCTAGAAATCCTTATTTGGATGCAATTAGACGTATATTGAGATATGTGAAGTTGACTTTATATTATGGATTTTTTAATGAGGCAGGTAAGGATGTATAGGTGTTTGGATACACAAATGCAGATTGGGTTTGTAGCATGTCAAATAGAAGATATACCAGTGGCTTCATGTCTTCCCTTGGTAGTACAATAATTACATGAAGCAACAAAAAACAACCTGCAATTGCCTTATCAAGAATAGAGGCTGAGTATAGAGGTGCTGCTATGGTAGCATGTGAGGTGGTATGGCTACAAAAGTTATTAGGTGATGTGGATGTGTAGGGAGATGTGCAAGGAGATGGTCCAATTACATGAGCAACATATAGCTAGCTAGGAACCCAATGTTCCATACTAGGACAAAATGCATTGAGGCGCACTACCACTTTGTGAGAGAGAAGGTACTTGCAACAGAGATTGACTTGGTATATGTCAGCATAGAGGATCAAATAGCTAACATTTTCACAAATGCATTGGGTGCAGAGAATCTTTGAAAGTTCCAAACTTACTTGGAGTTGCATAGATAGAGTTGAGCTTGAGGGGGAGTGTTGAGATAGTAAGCTCAATACGTGTGGACATTGATGATGGACCGCCTGGCTAGATGGGTCCACACATTGATGATGGGTGGCGTGGCTAGATGGCTAGATGGTAAGCTCAATAGGTGTGGACATTGATGATGGAATACCTGGCTGGATGCTAGATTTCTACACATTGATGATGGACTGCCTGGCTAGATGGCTAGATGGTAAGGTCAATACATGTGGACATTGATGATGGAACCGCCTGCTTAGATGGATCCACACATCTAGACTTAGCACATCGGTAGCCATTATGATACTCACATAGACACACTCCATCCTTCATACAAAAGAAAAAAAGAACAAAACAAAAGCTATCAGACCCAATTAGACACTATCTCAGGATGTAAAATCAACCATTCAACCCACAAAAACAACAAAAATCAATCAAATAAAACAAGTCATTTCAGCATTCAACACCCAACCACGCGATTCTTAACACATTTCTTGTGCATTGGTCTTTTCATCTTTCCAAAAGATGAGTTGTCATGCCAAGGACTTTTGATAAGGAGCACCATTCTTCCTTTCATGCTGCAAATTATCACACCACATACGGCATTTTCCCTGGTTAAGGGGTTGTTACCTATCCCCTATCCTCTTGTCCTTTCTCATCCAATTTTGCAACCTTCAACTGAAGATCCATTAACCAATTTATCTAATACATATTTCCTAACAATGAGAACAATAGGTCTAGCCATAAGGTTTCCACAAAAGTGGGTGGCTTATTGGATATATCAACTATTTTTCTCATAATAGTGGGCAAGCTAGATATATGCAATCTTTCTCTCCTTCTACGCTTTTTCACCAGTGCAATAACAACTTTCTGAACATGCCTCCACTCTATTTTAAGCCATGTATTTGTAGTCTATTCCTCTAACGAATCATCAAGCTTCTCTTGAAGCTCAGGATATGCTACTAGTAGAAACAATTTAACTTTGTGACTTGCAAGAGCTTGCTATTCTACAAGATCTAACTACTCAAAAATGGACTTTCAAATTATGTTAATAACTTTGTAGCCACAAGACCATTATTAGGTTTTAGAACCCACTCTTGGAAAGTTTTGCGGGTAATATAACTAGTGTCTTCAATATAAAATTATTCTTGGAGTGTCTTCTTGAAAGCTACCTAGTTAGCATCCTACATGTATAATTCAGTAACTCGGGCTTTCAATTCATGTACAATGATCCATACAAAACATTGGCTCCATATAAGTTGAGCTGCCCCAAAGAACTCAATCTTTTGAGCATAGGTATGCAAATATGTAGATATATTCATGTCATTACACAATATCTCACACTCTATTACTTGTAACAGAGAATTCATCACAATAGTTTCTATTTGAGCACAAGCCTACATCACCTGTTATTGTTGTTGTACCTACATAAGCATGTTGATATTTTGCACTAACTGCTGCAAAATATCACAAAAAATTGTGCTTGAAGGTTCTCCCACCTTGTCTTTCCTTTTGATGGCCTCTCATGTCAGGTTTACCAATGTCGAAGGAGTTTTAGTTGAAAGGTCATATCCATCGGGAATCTGAGAGAGAAGGAAGTAGAGAATATGAGATATAAGAGAAGAAAAAGAATAGACAAGAGGTACACAAGATAAAGACAAAGCTCAATGAATCAAAGCACTTTGTATTGATAGAACTTGAGAAGATAAGCAAAATCCTCGTCTAGGACTACTCAGAAGCCCCTACAACCCATCCTTTCCCTAAAGCCATTCAAGAAGTGGCACATCAACTTCATTGGCCCCATCAATCCGCCAACCAGAAGAAAGCTGAACATATACATTTTGGTCTATACATATTATGTGACAAACTGGTGTGATGCCAAATCTCTAAAGTGGGATGATGGCAATAGCATGGCCCTATTTTTGTACAAGAACATCATGACCCATTTTGGTAGACCCTTTTAAAGCTAATTACTGTAGAGGTATTTACTTCCTCAGCAAGATTATGGAAGATTTCATAGAGTTGTACAAGATATGCCATTGTAACTCCACACCTTACTATCCTAGAGCCAATGGCCAAGTCAAAGTTACCAATTCCATCCTCTTTTTTCAATCTTAATGATGACTTTTTCTTGATGCATATTGGTTCTAATTTGTGGATTAGAGGCTTCAAACTGAAATTTTTAGCATTACATTTAATTGGATTGATTAAGCCTAGTGATTGATAAGTTTGCTCAGTATAATCCATTGATTAGCTGGTTCCTTTTACCCAAGCTTGAGATATTAAAAGGGTAAGTACTAGCAATTAGTGAGTCACTGAATTACATTGGTAAGACCCACTTTCCATACAATCTTTTAAAATTTGCATCCTGTTGCATTCCAAGAAAGGGACTGAATGAATATTTCAGAAATACATTTCATGCTGATTGATTAGAGTAGTATGCTACTGCCATGTTGATATACCCACCAAGGAAAAAGGTGGATGGAGGGGGAGATAGTGGGACAAAAGAGACGCGACCCTCCCTCACTATCGAATATCTCAAAGGGGTGAAACTAACTGACCTAGGGGGAACTT
Organism: Lygodium microphyllum; assembly: GCF_053477565.2. NCBI lineage: Eukaryota > Viridiplantae > Streptophyta > Polypodiopsida > Schizaeales > Lygodiaceae > Lygodium > Lygodium microphyllum. The sequence continues at coordinate 8,058,487 of NC_141162.1, read as the reverse complement.
TGCCCACCTCCTGGTGTTTTGGAGCCTGTGTATGGAGCCTGTCCTACTATTTTATCCCTCACATAGGTAAAATGAGTAAAGAATTGAATCTTGAAGTGCCTCCAAAGACTTAAGTATCTTCAAGAGAAAAACAGGGTAAAAAAGGGATCGTACTAGACACTATAGGGTATTTATAGGTCCCTACAAGTACCTTTATTATTGATGTACAGGTTCATGTACTACAAGGTGCCCACACTTAATAATACCATGTGTGAACATGAAAATAGGCATGCCCAATTTCATATGGAGCTCTTATCAAGAGTGGAGAAAATGGTCTTGTCTACTAGTCAAATGAAGTCTTCCATTAAGAAGTTACTCGATTAAACTACCCAAACAAATGCTTCCATTGACAAGTTAGTAGAATCTAATGCTCAATTAATGGCCCAATTCTGCCAATGGATGAAAATGCAAATGGGATCCAAAGAAGCAAAGAAGAAATCTTATTCAAACAGTAAAACCTCAGTCCCACTTCAGCTACGTAACCAGAATCGTCAAGGTCATGGAATCATTGGACAAAGGGGTATCCCAAATAGCCAATATGAAGTAGGTGAGACTTCATAAAGACATTATGACTATTTGGGAAGTTTGAATGACTCCGAATCCCAAGATTTTGGGTTGAATACCCAACTTCTTAGAGGTCCTCTACAAAACACGAATGTTTCATATTGGTTCTTAACAACCCATTAGGAGAGTTTCATCTCATTTTGGGGGCTCAATGCCTACCCTTCCATAGAGAGAGCTAAAAGACAAGATCATCTTGGCCAAGTTCAATGATCAATCATCTTCACCATTTGATCTAGAGGAATGGATTTCCAAAGACACTTATGGCTGAGGTATTTGTCTCTTCTCTTGAGAAAGAGAAATTAGCATTAAGATGGTATGGTTTAGAGCAAATAGGCCTAAGTGTAATGGAGTATACCAACAATCAATTCCTTAATATTACCATGTATGTAGGGAGCATCAGTGAAGCTAAACTCCACAAGTACATATATGGTTTAGAGCCATCCTTATCAGTAGTTGATGTCATGGTGAAAAACCCTACTAGTCCTCTCAAAGCTATTGAGCTTGTGGAGTGCTATGGAAGGAAATATAGAAGAGATTCTTCATTTCACCCTGGTTATGAACAACCAAGGACTGTTTTCAAATAGGGACAAGTTGGCAATGTCTATGGTAGCAATCATGGGCCAGTTGGAGGCTTAAGAGTGCCAGCTTATCCACCATTCAATGCTTCAAGACCTCAAAACAATTTAGGACATCAAACAGTCCTAGATTTGACTTCAAACAAGGGGACAACAAGCCTAAATCTATTTCAGCCAATATGAATCCCAAGTCTATTCCTATGGACCTCTATAAAGAAAGAAAGGAAAAAGGTTTATGATTCAATTGTGGGAAAAAGAATACACTTGATCATGCCACAAAGTGGTTATACAAAAATGCAAAAGCCAAGGTTCATAGTATGTTAGTCTTTGAGGATTCTGAAGAAGATATTAATGAGGTTAATGCAATTACACCTAATGCTGAAAATCTTCAGAAAGAAATTGGGCAAGAATACTTTTATTATCCAACCGACTCTTTTCCTTTTAATCTAGGTGGGAGTGTTCCTTTTGACCCAAATGGGACTTATGATGATCCACTTTTCCTATCACTAGTTGTTTCATTTCCTAGGATGCTTGGATAGGTTATAAGAGCCCTAATACACTCCGTATGAAGGGTAACATTCATGGGAAGGCTATGTTAATTTTGATAGATAGTGAGATTACACACAGTTTTGTGAATAAATCCATTATATGGACAAGCTAAATGGTATTCCCACTGACTTACAATAGCCTATAAGAGTTTGAGTGGCCAATGGTGAAGAAGAAATCAACACCCAAATATGCCCACAAGTTTCTTTCCAGATGGTTGAAAATTATGAAGCAAAAGTAAACTTGATTGCCTTATAAATGGGGCCCCTAGATATTGTACTTGGTTGTGATTGGTTGATGACATTAGGAAAAATCACTATGGATTTCTCACAGCTGTATATAGAGTTTTTCTTTTATGGACAACTCATCCATTTATAGGGAATTCCTAGTAGATCAAATTTTCAACTTATCACCATTCAACAACTCAAAAAGGAGTACAAGAGGCACTCACAGATATTTGTTTTATACTCAAATAAAGAGATTGAAGATTAGTCCATAAATTCAGCAAGTCACCCAGCCTTGGAAGCTCTTCTTGAGGAGTACAACGACTTGTTTGAGGTTAAGGTATTGGATTCCTAACGAAGATTGACTTGAGGTTAGGGTATCATCAGATCCACATACAAGAGGGTGATGAGATCAAGACTACCTTGAGGACCTAATCGAGGGCGCTATCATTTCCTAGTGATGCCATTTGGGCTTACAAATGCTCCAGCTACCTTCCAAAGTATGATGAACAAGATTTTGCAGCCTTTCCTCGTTGTCATGCTGCTGCGCTTCCGAGCCGTAAACACCTCCATTTTTTTTGTTGTGCATTTGTGTTATTTTTCCATGTGTGATTCATTGTGTGTGATTGATGCATTACGATAATCCGTCCTTTCAGTACCCGCATCCAATGTATATATTCCGCTAGTGTGTGTGTGTGATTCTGTTTGGATGCATGATGTGTGTGTGTTAGAAAAATATGAAAAACTGATGCCAAAGGACATTATCAAGCTGATAATTTCAATGATGATCTCTAAGAAAAGTGCAGGGAATTGTGGAATCAAAGGAAGCTTTGTGGAAGCCGATCATCTAAGTTCAATAGTTCCCATGAAATAGAGTTGAAGGAAGTCTCTCAAAAGCTGCTTAAGCGAGTAAAGAAGAAGCCCCGAGAGAGCATTTTGCCACCCAGTCCTCAAGGTCAAAATCAAAGTTTGTGCGTAGATCTCCTGTTGGTGTAAAGAAACTGGAGGTAGCAATGCCTCAAATTTCTGCTAAAGAGTCTTTGATATCTAAAGCACTAAAGACAAATGATGCTCCACAGAAGAAAGGCTCAAAGATGGATGTAATTATATTCGTTGGGCTTTTTTTTATCAAGCTATATCGAAGGAATCAGCGAAAAGTCTGGGGGGAAAAGAGGAGGACGATCGACTAATTTGGGGGGATACTGCTGAAAAAGAGGAGAGTCGTGGAAGATGATGGAAGGGAACAGAGGGCAACGAAACCAGGGATGCTAGTGTAACTTCAGCAGCTTATTGAAAGGATTCACCATCGACAAAATTTGGGAACTCCAAAATCAATGATAAGAAGAAGAAGCGGCTGAATCTTCTATTGGTCTTCTTCTTCGAAGCAATATGAAGGAGAGGGGAATCAAAGGCTCTATTTTGCAATAGATGAACGAGCTTCAGATTAGAGAAAAGGGAGCACAAAGCTAAGATAGAATAGCCATGGTTGATGTGGGCGAACTGAACAGGGAAGACTCTCTCTCTCGATAAAACCACAACGATGGAGAAGGAAGCAGCCGCAAGAAGACATAAGACCGTAATTAATCCATGGACGTTATAACAATGCAGGCATCATCAATTCACCATGTTGGGCTTGTGGTGATCCTGACAACATTACTCTTCGCATCTTCATCGTCACCGTCATCTGCAGCTTCTTCATCATCGTCTTCTTCTTCTTCCTCCTCAGATGTATCAAGAAGCGCGTCTTGTGACAACCGAGCTCTCCTCATTGACGGACAGTGATCATAAGATATCCGGAGGCAGACACGAGAAAGACCAAACTCACAGAATATATGTATTCGCTAGATCACATCAAAGAGGCCTTAGCCAAAGCTTTGGGAAATTTGACCTTGGAGGTTTAAGGTCCACAAGAATGGAAGCGGTGTACAGTAAGCCCTCTATAAACAGAAGATTATCAAGAGCTCAGAGTTATTCGAGAATATCATCATTGTCAACAGAGGGATGGGCCTGTTTCTCCAGAACACTGCAAGAGCACTGCCTCCCAGTGCCATAGAAACCACACTGAGAGCAGAAGGAACAGTCAACAAAGGATTTGTAAAATGTTTTTGTGCCAGTAAGAAGCCTAAGACCAATCAGAATGTCAATGCCATAGGGCGTACTGATGCAACTTTGTCCTCCTCTATCGCCTGTTAGAGGTCATTTCAGACAAGCCAAATCTACTTCTTTGTCAATAGCATCAGCAGCGATATACCGGTGGCTTCACAAGGAATGTGATTGCTGTTTGGGTTAAGAAACGGACAGGCTTACCTATTCAGTCAGTTTTGTTAACCATTGAAACTGAAGAGGTTTTGCATAAAACTGGAACGACTGTGACTGGATATTTTGAAGATTTTATGGAACCAGGCTATGAGGCATTCATTAGTGCATCCAAGGAGGAGTTCAAGACAGAGTTTGTTCAAGTATCCTTACAGAAGTCATAAAGGTATTGACAGGAAGAGTGCTGAAAGTGGACTTTCGTGTGCATATTGAAGAGTAAACCTGAAACATATGTACCTTATGATAGCCAGTTTGACAAACATAGCATTTTTTGGTTTGTTGAGATGTTCAAACTTCAAAAGAGGCTATACTAATTGGCCATTTTGCAGGCTGCCTTGTGGCACTTGATGCATATTTAAAAGCACCAGAAAGAAAAGCTGCTATTGTGATGGTGGCTCCTGCAGTGACGGCTCCTCTTTTGTTGCCAAGCAAGGCTCGTGTTTCAAATGAACAGGATCACAAAAAGCATCAGCATCTTAAACTGGCCATACTACTAGCATAGTGAGCAGTGTTGCCCACAGAACTCCATTGCTTTGACATTGTATGGATTTCTGAAAATTGTTTACAGGGATTACTACCCAGCAGATTTTAACAAGTCTATATGCCAATGGCAAAACTGATCTCAAACACCTAGATGCAAAGCTGGTTAAGAGATACTTCAGATTTTTCTGAACATGGACTTCATGTATTTTACTTGACAAACAATATAGAGTACTTTGGCATCAAAAATTTGAGTTCTTCTTGTTAGCCTCTTTCCTTGCTGTATCTTGAACCCCGTGTTCTGCAGCCCTTGCGTGAACTCTATGACATTTCTGGTGAACCCGACATGAAAGTGCTGCGTCAATTTTCAGCAAGATGGGAGACTCGCAAGAAGAGATGACAGATGAAAATGTCATGAAGAACCTGTTTCAGTCATTTACAACCTATATGCAGCAGCAAGCTCATGTGAAACGTGATAGTGATACCATGGATGCCTTGAAAGCTGTCCGACAGGAGATGAAGCAGTTTAATGGCCAACAAGTGTCAACTTACCTACATTTGTATGAAGAAAATATGAAGTTTTTTGGGGTTTCTCAAGATGTTTGGAGCCGCTACTTCTTGCGGATCGTGGTGCGTGCTCTTAAAGTCCGAATTTCAAAAATTCAAGAAACACATGCTGGTTGGGCAGAGTTTAAGAAGGCATTAAAATATGAATATTTCCTGGAGGATACAAGTCTTATGAACCGCATGAATTTCTTAGCATGGATTTCTATGCCTAATAAGGGACTTTCAGTTACCGCCCTTCTGCGAGAGTTTGAGAGCCGCTATGATCAATTGGATGGAACTGAGCAGCAAGCTTTGGAGATACAAAAAGTGGAATTATTTTTACAAGCCGCTGATGCTGATTTACAGGAAAAGTTGGATGATCTTTTGGAAGATCAAGCTATCGATTCAAGTTTAAAGACCGAGTGGAGACATGTCATTGATGCTGTGAATGCTCTTGTTAAGAAGCAGCGCAGGAGAGTACGATTGCATCGTAATAGAGAATCTGCTTCTGAAAAATCCTTGGAGAATTCTTCTTCTACCCCTGCTGCAAGTTCTATGCCTAAGCCTACTCCTCCTGTTGTAAATCCACCAGTTCCTGCTGCTCCAGTGCCCTTATTTGTAGATGATGTTATTAAAGGCTTGGCAGATTTGACGATTGAAGCAGTCAAAGCTGAAGTTGGAAAGTTAAAAGAGCAACTTATGTCAGTACCTGCTGTAGCCCTTGCTCCAGCGACTGCTTTTCCAACTGGTCAAAGAAAAGAGAGACGATGTATTTGGTGCGATAGTACAGAGCACCAACACTGCAGAGATTGTGATGCTTTTCAGGAAGTGCGTAAGAAGAATGTAGTGTTCTGGGGACAAGATGGGAAGATATGGCTGACAAAGAGTGGTGCTCCTCTTGACACGAACTTTGGTAAGGGAGGCATGAAAAAGCTCGTTGATGATATGGCTGCGCGATCAACTTATGTGAGTGTTAGAAGAGATGCTTCAGCTTATGGAGTCCAGCTTGAGCAGAAATCAGATGGAGACTCTACTTTATGGTCCTCTGCCTTGGAGATAGCGAGAAGAGGGAAAGTTCAGGCATCTACTATGACTTCTGTGGGCTCCAGCATCCAAGGAGAAACGGGATGGGATTCTCCTGTTGACAGGTATTCTATTTTTGCTTATATGGCGAAAACACAGGGTTTAGATGCCATGGTTGAGGAAAAGAGAAGAAGAGATGAGGAGGGTCTCAGCACCTCCAAAAAGACTAGAGGGGGTGACTTTGTTTCACCACCTGTTACAGCTCCACCTATGACAAGTTCTCCAGCTCAATCAGGTCCTGAACAACCTATGGGAGACAAACAGATGAAAGAGAAGAGGCAACCAAGAAAGGAGCCAGGATTCAAGCTCTTGTCAGACCTTGATATGCAGACGGATATGAGTAAGATTTTTCATGAAAGAATTCTGAATAGTGAAGTCACTTTTACTGTTGGAGAAGCTCTTGGGATTGCTAGAAGAGAAATACAGGATCAGATGCAGGATCTTTTGCGGAGGAAACGACATGCGATGGAAGAACCTGCTTTACAGGGATTATGGCATGGAGCTCTTGGGGAAGAGCATGATGATGCAGTGATGGTTAAGAATGCTTCTGTCAATCCGCAATTGGAGAAAATAGTTCAGCCTATGCAGTATGAAGATGATGATACCCCTATCCTCATTCCTCGTAGCCATTTTTCACGTAGTCATTGAGCTAGAGCCACTGAGACGGTGGTAAGGATTGGAGAGAAACAGATTCCTTTGGTCGCTTTAGTCGATCATGGTTCCGAGATTAATCTTATTGCTCGAGGTGTTTATGAGAGTGGCAAGTGGCCTATGGACGCAGAGCATGGCTGGCGCATGAGAGAGCCGCCAATAATACTTCTGGTGATATGTATGCTGCTTGTCCGAGCATCAGAATTTCTATTGGTAATGTTGAAGAAGATTATCATTGCTTTATTCAGGATTCTTGCTCTTATCCGATTATTCTTGGACAGCCTTTCATTACAGAAGCAAGAATGGAGACGAAAGTGATGGATGACGGCTCAACCTATGCACGGATACGCAGTAAGGATGGTATGCGAGCTGTTCAGTTTATGACTGTTGGGGTAAATCATTCGAGAAACATGGACTCCTTGCGTGAGGCACCACTACCTGCGAAGGAGTTGGATTTTCATTAGGTATCGCTGTCTTGCAAGACGCCAGTGGTACAGAGCGGAGAAAAGAGGAGATCTCGCCTCCTGACAGCGAGTCTTTCTCCACTAATTTTGTTGGTTTTTCTTCAGATAGTTCAGTGAGTTATCAAAAAATTTCAGATTTGCCCAGAGCTGCCAGGTAGTACATTGTTCGTAAGGAGAAAGAGTTGAAGATTGCAGGTATTTTGCAAGCAGAAGAGCATGTAGATGGATTGTATGAAGGGATGTCTTATGCAGATACATTGTTTGAGATGGGAACAATGCTGAAAACTGATGTATGTAAGGGTTCAAAGATCATACCTGTGCAAACCTTGGATATGTTTCAGGAAATTTCTGATTTTATGCTGAAAATAGAGTTAGAGGCTGAGAAAACTCAGCAAACTAAATTTATGGCTGATCTTGATGAGCTTACAGAGTTGCAAAGGGCTGAAACCTTTCAGCCAACAGAGTTAAATGCTGGAAAAATTCAGCATATGGAGTATGAGGCTGCACCCATGCAGTCCATAGAGCCGAGGGCTGAATCCATTCAGCCACCAACATAGTTGAATGCTGAAAAATTTCAGCATACAGAGTTTCAGGCTGCACCCATGCAGTCCATAGAGCAAAGGGCTGAAATCTTTCAGCCAATAGAGTTGAGAGTTGCTGAAAATTTACAGAAATTGCAGCAAAGAAAAGAGTGCCTGACTGATGCCAAGGTTGACACGAAGTATAAAAGAGTTGATAAGAAGGTTAAGCCAGTTGCAGGGCCGCTTCCTCCTGATAGTGATGAGCAAATAGAAAAAGCTATGAAGCAGCCTATGTTGAGAGATCCTATAAATATTGGACATAAATTTGCAGCTGAAACTCTTGCAGAATTGAAGATTGGAAATGATGATTTCTTGCTTCCAGTGGAGAAAGAATGTTTTAGAGAGATGCTTGGACGTCATGGTAAGGCATTTGCTTTCTTTCCTCATGAAATTGGCTGCATTAGTCCCGAATTGGTTGCGCCTATAGTCATCTTCACTATCCCTCATGTACCATGGAATATACGTCCTATACCTGTGCCTAAAGCACACTTGCCAAAGCTGATAGAGTTGCTGAATGAGAAGATTAAGATGGGGATTTTGGAACCCTCTTCTGCGCCCTATTCTAACAGGTGGTTTATTGTACCAAAGAAGAATGGTACTTTGAGATTTATTCAGGATATGCAACCCGTGAACAAAGTGACAATCAGGAATGTGGGAATAGGTCCAGTTGTGGATGAATTTGCTGAGGCTTTTACAGGATGAGCCATCTATTCTCTAGGTGACTTGTATTCAAGTTATGATCAGTTTTAGCTTGCCTTGGAAAGCAGGGATATTACTACTATGCGGACACCTATTGGTCTTGTGAGGATGTGTACCTTGCCTCAAGGTGCCACCAACTCAGTTGCTCATATGATGAATGCTATGCATAGAGTTCTACGAGACTATATTCCGCAGTATACCATGCCTTTCCTGGATGATGTGCCTATTAAGGGTTGTGCAGAAGAAGAAAAGAATGAAAGTCTTGATTTGTGAGGATGTAAACAGTTTGTGGCTGAACACTTAGTTGCTTGTGAGCAAATATTGACACAATTAGAGGAGGTGAACTTGACTCTTTCAGGGCTAAAATCTGTCTTTGGTGTTAATGAAGTCATCATAATTGGGCATATGGTTGGATATTATGGCAGGAAGCCTTCACCTGCAAAGGTGGATGCCATAAGCAGGATTGCAGAGTATTGCTCGACTACTTCAGAGGTGCGGAGATTTGTGGGAGCTTGTGTACTTTACATGATTTGGATTCCTCATTTTGCTCACATAGCAGATGTTCTCTATCAGCTGCTTCGAAAGGGGCAGAAATTCCATTGGGATGAGAAGCATTCGAAAGCCATGCATAAACTCAAGAAACTGTTGCAGTCAGCTCCTACTCTTCGCAAGGCGGATTATCAGTGTGGACGGCCAATCATGTTGACACTTGATACTAGCCCTATTGGCATAGGCTGGGCAGTGGGACAGGATGATGCTGATGGAAATAGATATGCAATCCGCTTTGGAGATAAAGTTCTTAATGAGCGGCAGAGGAGATATCCGCAGATTAAAAGAGAGTTGTGGAGAGTAGTCACTGCACTGAAGTGTGATAAAGGGTATTTTATTGGAGCTTCAGTTGTTGTGGAAACAGATTGTTTGCCTTTGCTTAGCATGATTACTAGCTGTTCGACTCCAGATATAGCGATGCTTCGGTGGATTGCCTACATCAAATCATTGAATCCAGAATTTCGACACATAGCAGGGAAAGATAATCCAGTTGCTGACACGCTATCTAGAGCGAGATATGAGGATGAGGAGTCAATGCTTGCAGAAGATGATGAGACACAGTTTGCAGCTTCTGTCCTTGTTCATGATTGTCATGTATCTACTGTTGAAGCCTTTATTGAAGAACTTTATGTTGACGAGTGGCTGCAAATTGGACAGTATCTAAGTTCATTGACTCGAAGAGCTGATTGGACAGATTATGAATTCAAGAAAATCAGAAGGAAGGCTTATGGGTATTTCTTGAAAGATGGTTTTCTTTGGAAGCATCCAAAGAAGAGAGGCGTCTTACCCTTGAGAGTAGTTTGTGAGGTAGCGATGCAGATACAGATTATGCGAGAGTTTCATGAGAGTTCATGGGCTGGTCATAGAGGTGTATGGGCTACCTATGAGAAAATCAAAGAAAGATACTAGTGGAAAGGGATGTATAAAGATGTTTCCCACTTTGTGGATACTTGCAGGGACTGTCAGCTTTACTCTTTAGTGCGGCATCGTGATGAGTTGCATCCGACCTATCCACTATGTATGCATTATAAGTGGGTGGTAGACTTGGTTACTTTGCCTGTGGGACTTTGGCAGATGAGATATCTTGACTTGGCTAGGGAGGATCTTACAAACTATGTTGAAGGCAGATATTTACGGACGAAGGCCACCACTACAGTATGTAAATTCTTGTTGGAAGAAATATTTTGCAGGTATGGATGTATAGGCAAGATTATAGCTGATCGTGGAGAGCTAGATGCAGACGAAGCTAGAGAATTTTTCTCACGGCTTGGGATTAAGTTGGCTCTTACTACTGCCTATAATCCAGAGGGAAATGGGAAGAGCGAAAGAGGACATCCGCTGATAGTTAAAGCATTGGCAAAAGCTTGTAGAGGTCGGATTGGGGATTGGCCGAGATTACTACCTTTTGCATTGTGGGCAGATCGCTCTACACATAGCGTGACTACTGGATATATGCCTGCAGAGTTGATGTATGGGAAAAAACCTGTCATGCCTATAGAAATCTGTACTCTCACGTGGAGTTTTCTTCCATGGCATGAGAATTTATCATCAAGGGAGGAGCTTTTAGCTCTTCGGATTCGTCAACTAGAGAGAAGGACAGAAGATGTGCAGCTAGCAATTGATCGTTTGAAGGCAGCCCGACTCAGAAACAAGGACAGGTTTGATTTGAGGCATCGCTTGAGGCCTAGAGCCATAAAAGAAGGAGATTGGGTTCTAGTCTACGACAGTAGTCTAGAGAATCAGCATAGTAGCATGAGAAAAATGGTTCAAAGATGGTTTGGACCGTATGAGGTGAAACAGGTTTTTGACAATGGTACCTATGAATTGGATGAATTAGATGGAACAATATTGAGGGTGCCCATTGCTGGAAAACGGGTCAAGATTTTCAAGAGAAGAGAAGATGAAGAATATTCACTTGAAGCATTGGTAGAAGAAGAGCAGGTAGAAGAAAGTCAAGCAGAAGAAGCAGAGAATATGGATGATGAAGCTGATGGAGAAACAAGTCTACTAGAAACTGATGAAGGACTCGACCTGTTTGTGGACTTGAATGATGCTGGATAGTTGGCTCATCCAGAGGATGCGCAGGTTTAGAGGGGGTGGATGTCGTGCTGCTGCGCATCCGAGCCGTAAACACCTCCATTTTTTTTGTTGTGCATTTGTGTTATTTTTCCGCGTGTGATTCATTGTGTATGATTGATGCATTACGATAATCCGTCCTTTCAGTACCCGCATCCAATGTATATATTCCGCTAGTGTGTGTGTGTGATTCTGTTTGGATGTATGATGTGTGTGTGTTAGAAAAATATGAAAAACTGATGCCAAAGGACATTATCAAGCTGATAATTTCAATGATGATCTCTAAGAAAAGTGCAGGGAATTGTGGAATCAAAGGAAGCTTTGTGGAAGCCGATCATCTAAGTTCAATAGTTCCCATGAAATAGAGTTGAAGGAAGTCTCTCAAAAGCTGCTTAAGCGAGTAAAGAAGAAGCCCCGAGAGAGCATTTTGCCACCCAGTCCTCAAGGTCAAAATCAAAGTTTGTGCGTAGATCTCCTGTTGGTGTAAAGAAACTGGAGGTAGCAATGCCTCAAATTTCTGCTAAAGAGTCTTTGATATCTAAAGCACTAAAGACAAATGATGCTCCACAGAAGAAAGGCTCAAAGATGGATGTAATTATATTCGTTGGGCTTTTTTTTATCAAGCTATATCGAAGGAATCAGCGAAAAGTCTGGGGGGAAAAGAGGAGGACGATCGACTAATTTGGGGGGATACTGCTGAAAAAGAGGAGAGTCGTGGAAGATGATGGAAGGGAACAGAGGGCAACGAAACCAGGGATGCTAGTGTAACTTCAGCAGCTTATTGAAAGGATTCACCATCGACAAAATTTGGGAACTCCAAAATCAATGATAAGAAGAAGAAGCGGCTGAATCTTCTACTGGTCTTCTTCTTCGAAGCAATATGAAGGAGAGGGGAATCAAAGGCTCTATTTTGCAATAGATGAACGAGCTTCAGATTGGAGAAAAGGGAGCACAAAGCTAAGATAGAATAGCCATGGTTGATGTGGGCGAACTGAACAGGGAAGACTCTCTCTCTCGATAAAACCACAACGATGGAGAAGGAAGCAGCCGCAAGAAGACATAAGACCGTAATTAATCCATGGACGTTATAACAATGCAGGCATCATCAATTCACCATGTTGGGCTTGTGGTGATCCTGACAACATTACTCTTCGCATCTTCATCATCACCGTCATCTGCAGCTTCTTCATCATCGTCTTCTTCTTCTTCCTCCTCAGATGTATCAAGAAGCGCGTCTTGTGACAACCGAGCTCTCCTCATTGACGGACAGTGATCATAAGATATCCAGAGGCAGACACGGGAAAGACCAAACTCACAGAATATATGTATTCGCTAGATCACATCAAAGAGGCCTTAGCCAAAGCTTTGGGAAATTTGACCTTGGAGGTTTAAGGTCCACAAGAATGGAAGCGGTGTACAGTAAGCCCTCTATAAACAGAAGATTATCAAGAGCTCAGAGTTATTCGAGAATATCATCATTGTCAACAGAGGGATGGGCCTGTTTCTCCAGAACACTGCAAGAGCACTGCCTCCTAGTTGTTGAGATATCGAGCTCCACTCGTGATATGCCAGGGTGACCGTTGTGCATTTATGTCACCGACTTGTCAGTTGTAGATGCGGTTGGTACACCGCCCATGAATAATAGCTACATGACAGCTATCCTTGTCTACTCTAGTTCGTGGCTCAGTTAGTATGCCACCTTAGTTAGTTGAGTTTTGTTTGAGACCCATATATAGGGTTCTTCTATTTCTTTGTATGTGACGTCTTTTTGGCTTACACAACTAAGAAGAGAAAAACTGTTTTCAGCCTCCACCTTTGTGTGTATTCCCCCATTATGCAAGCAAGAAAGCTACAAGTAAGACTCCTTCCTTCTCTCCCACAATCTTGACATGGTATCAGAGCCTTGTTCGTGGTAAGGAGCTCAAGAAAGCAAGACAAGCTCGCGGTGTTCTGGTAAGAGGAGCAGTGTTGCTTTCATTTTCTGTTTTGGGAGCAGATCTTTGCAGGTAGCACAGCCGAAAATTGCAAGAGTGCATTGTCTCAGGTTGAGACGCCCTTCGCGGTGAAGCAAGAGGGCTGTATATGCTGCATGCTAGGGATTTAGCCCTTGGCGACCCTGTTTTTTTTATTTGAGGCCATTTCGGGGCCTGTTTTGGAGGTGGAAGTTATCTGCACGCACTCAAGAAAAGACCCAGTTTTATGTTGTGCGACCACTGTTCTATAGGTCGGTGAAAAGTTACTATAGAAGTTGCATCGTATGCCTGTGCGCAGAGACATTGGGAGTTACAGAATCATCCTTGGTTCCTGTTTATGCAAAATCGTCACTAGGAAGTGACTGTGTGGTCAAATACCACTTTCGCCAGTTTTGCAGATTTGCCCTTGTGAGGGTGAAGCTGTGTTTTTTGCAGTGACAGAATTTTTTGCAGTGTTCTGTAATGGCGTCTGATTCTCTTTCACAGATTGTAACTGAAAAGCTTGACAAGAAGAACTTCCAAGCATGGAAGTTTAGAATGACGAATTTCCTTATGGGAAAAGGATATTGGGAATTTGTTGCAGGAAATGAAGAAGAACCAGTTCTTCCTGATGTTCCCAATCAACAACAAATGCAGGCATTTAAAGCATGGCATGAGAGAGCCAGGAAAGTTATGTATTGGCTGTCTATCAATATTTCAGACTCTATGATTGTGCATATTCAGGATGCAAGTACGCCAAAGGAGGCATGGGATACCTTGTCAAAAATGTATAGCACAAATACGCAAGCCAGGAAAATGCAGCTCAAGCAAGAGTTGCATAATGTGCAAAGAGAAAGTATGAGCATCAATGACTACCACATGAAGGTGAAGAAGATTGCACATGCACTGGCTTCCATTGGGTCGCCAGTGGAAGATGATGATTTAGTTTCTGTGACCTTGAATGGTCTAGGAAAGGATTATGCACAGTTTCGGACATCCATTTCAGTTCGTGAAAGATTTCCTGATTTTGAGGAGTTGATTGCTCTTCTAATTTCTGAGAAGCAGAGAAATGGTGGTGCATATTCTTCAGGAGGAACTTCAAAAGAAACTATCTTCTACTCAAATGCTGGAAGAGGTAGAGGCAGAGGTAGAGGAGGCCAATTTGGAGGCCGTGGTAGAAATCAGAATATGCAGCAAACTCAAGAAAACCAGTCCTATGGAGGAGGACGTGGTAACTCTAGAGGTAGGGGGATCCAAAGAGGTCGTGGTGGATGGCAAAGAGGCCAAAATGCAAACAGTAATGTTGAATGCTACTACTGTGGTAAAATGGGTCATATGGCTAAAGACTACTATAAAAAGCAGAATGACATCATGAATGGAAAACTGCAACAAGGGAATTATGCATCTTCTAGTAGACAGGGTGATGACAGAAATGAGCATTTGTTTATGGTGCAGCACATGAATAATTCTGTGACAAGTGTAGAAGAAAGCAACGATGTATGGTATGTTGACTCAGGTGCATCAAACCACATGACAGGTCATGCAGAATGGATGGAGGATGCAAGGAAAATGGAAAAACTAGGATTTGTGGAGACTGGTGATGATACTGCACATCCTATTGTGCAGATTGGAAAAATTCCTTTGTCTATGCAGGATGGGAAAAAGAAATACATGTCCGATGTATTTCATGTCCCGAATATCACCAAGAATCTGGTTTCTGTTGGTCAAATGGTTGAGCAGGGCTTGCATGTCAGATTTAATCCTCATGGATGCTTTGTTGAGGATATGAAAAATAAAGGTCGCTTGATAGCAAAAGGAAAGAAAAATGGCAGAATGTTTACGTTGGATGCAGACATGTCTGAATTGAGTGCAGCAATGTTTGCACATGGGACCGGTGTAGTTGCATATATTGATATCTGGCATAAACGCATTGGTCATGTTAATATACAACGACTTAAATCAATGCAGGCCCAAAATATTGTTGCAGGATTTCCTAAATTCAAGGTTGCAGAAATGCATAAGGTATGTGAAGCCTGTCAGTTTGGAAAACAGGCAAGGAAACCATTTCCTAGACATGTTCAAGAGAGTAAGAAGCCATTGGAATTAATCCACTCTGATGTGTGGACTACTAAAGGTGCATCTCTTGGAGGCTATCATTATTTTGTTACTTTTATTGATGACTATAGCAGAAAAGTTTGGGTGTATTTTATGAAAAAGAAAAGTGAAGTTTTGTGCCATTTCAAAACTCTTAAAGCTATGGTTGAAAAAGAAACAGGCCTGCAAATAAAATGCCTAAGGTCAGATGGAGGGGGAGAGTACCTCTCAAATGAGTTTGCAAGGTTCCTGCAGGAGCATGGCATAAAGCAGCAATATTCATGCAATCATACCCCACAACAAAATGGAATTGCAGAAAGGAAAAACACGCATATTGGAGAAGTATCTCGTGCCATGCTCAACGAAAAAGACTTGCCAGATTTTTACTGGGCTGAAGCAGTTGCTACAACAGTCTATATAATGAACATGACTCCCACTGTAGCAATACATGGGATGACTCCAGAGGAGAGGTATACTGGTAGGAAACCAGATATTTCTCATTTGAAAATTTTTTATTGCATTGCCTATGTACATGTGCCAGATGAGTTGAGATCCAAGTTGGATCCAAAAGCGGAGAAGTGCATCTTTATTGGTTACTCTCTGCAGCAAAAAGGATATAGATGCTATAACCCTTCTACTCGTAAGTTTACAGTGAGCAGAGATGTTGTTTTTGATGAAATGAGTAGCTGGTATAAACCAGTAAATGTGATTGATGATGTAGATGCACAAAATGGTAATGCTGCACAGAATTCACAGCAGCTGTCACAAAATATTAGTGGACCTGGAGCGTCCTCTAGCAGTGGTTCACATTCTTCGCCATGGACAGGCGGATTGAGATCAGGAGAATCTTCTCAAAGCAATGCAGATAGTGGTATGCAGGTATCATGAAAAGGAAAAGAGAAGGTTGATCAGCCCATGGTTGATGTGAATGCAGGTCACTCTTATGTGGATGGTGAATCCAGTGGCTCAGAATAGAGCATTGATGATGAGTTGGGTATTCCTTCTATTGTTACACCTGGAGTAAGGAAGACCAGGGATGTTTTGAGAGCACCTGGGAGTGAACCTATTTTGCGCAGGTCTACGAGAGCTAGGTATCCTGTGGATAGGTTGAAATATGATGGATTTACAGCCATTCACTATGCATATATGGTCAAAGTGATACAGGAACCAGAACCCACTTCTTTTGAGCAAGCCATGGGAAAAGAAAAATGGGAGAAAGCCATGGATGAAGAAATGGATGCCTTGGAAGCAAATGCTACATGGAAATTGGTACCTTTGCCTAAAGGTAAGAATGCAATTGGATGTAAGTGGGTTTATAAGGTGAAGCACAATGCAGATGGTTCTGTGAACAGATACAAGGCAAGATTAGTAGTCAAGGGGTATGCACAAACATATGGCATTGACTATGAAGAAACATTCAGTCCGGTTGCAAGGATGGCAACCATAAGAGCAGTCATTGCTATGGCTGCATCAAAGGGATGGTCTTTACATCAGATGGATGTAAAGAATGCCTTCTTACATGGTGATTTGCAAGAAGAGGTCTATATGGAGCAGCCACCAGGTTGTGTGCATGCTGTTCATCCTGAGTTTGTTTGCAGGTTGAAGAAAGCCTTGTATGGCTTGAAGCAAGCACCTAGAGCATGGTCTGACAAGATAGGACAGTATCTTGTCACTATTGGCTTTCAGATTTCCAAGGTAGATTTCTCACTTTATGTGAGAAAAATAGAGAAAGGTATTATGCTACTTGTCATTTATGTTGATGATTTGATTATGACAGGTGACAGTGATGAAGATATCCTTCATGTGAAAATGCTATTGAAGCAAAAGTTTGAGATGAAGGATTTGGGAGAGCTGCGTTATTTATTGGGCATTGAGGTGATTAGATCACCAAGTGGGATACAGCTCTTGCAGAGGCAGTATGGATTGGACATGCTGTCCAAATATGGGATGGCAGGCTGTAAGCCTATTTCAGTTCCTTTGGAGCAGAATGTGAAGCTGAGCATAGATGCAGGTGAGCTTCTGAAAGACCCTACTATGTACAGACGCGTAGTAGGAAGCTTGATTTATATGACTATTACGAGGCCACATTTGAGCTATGCTGTTGGATTGGTAAGTTAGTTTATGCAGGCTCCAAGGAAGCCGCATTTGGATGCGGCTAGACACATACTCAGGTATGTGAAGTCCACATTGCAGTATGGACTATTTTATGAGACTGGGGTTCAAATACAGTTGCATGGATACACTGATGCGGATTGGGCTGGTAGCATTTCTGATAGACGATCTACCAGTGGATATGTGTTCTCTTTTGGGAGTGCTGCAGTCACTTGGAACAGCAAGAAACAGCCTACAGTTGCCTTGTCGAGCACAGAGGCTGAGTACAGGGGTGCAACAATGGCTGCATGTGAGGTAGCTTGGCTGCATAAGCTACTTTATGATATGCATCAGTCTACAGATGGGCTAGTTGTCATTTATTGTGACAACATGAGTAGTATACACTTGGCAAATAACCCAGTCTATCATGCTAGAACAAAGCACATTGAGGTGCATTATCACTATGTGCGAGAGAGGGTTTTACTAGGTCTTATTGATCTAGTTTATGTCAGCACAGAGGATCAAGTAGCTGACATATTTACGAAGGCATTGGGCGCAGAGAAGCTGCGCAAGTTCAGAGACCTGCTTGGTGTACAGGAATTAGGATTGAGCTCGAGGGGGAGTGTTGAGATATCGAGCTCCACTCGTGATATGCCAGGGTGACCGTTGTGCATTTATGTCACCGACTTGTCAGTTGTAGATGCGGTTGGTACACCACCCATGAATAATAGCTACATGACAGCTATCCTTGTCTACTCTAGTTCGTGGCTCAGTTAGTATGCCACCTTAGTTAATTGAGTTTGGTTTGAGACCCATATATAGGGTTCTTCTATTTCTTTGTATGTGACTTCTTTTTGGCTTACACAACTAAGAAGAGAAAACCTGTTTTCAGCCTCCACCTTTGTGTGTATTCCCCCATTGTGCAAGCAAGAAAGCTACAAGTGAGACTCCTTCCTTCTCTCCCACAATCTTGACACCAGTTCCATAGAAACCACACTGAGAGCAGAAGGAACAGTCAGCAAAGGATTTGTAAAATGTTTTTGTGCCAGTAAGAAGCCTAAGACCAATCAAAATGTCAATTCCATAGGGCGTACTGATGCAACTCTGTCCTGCTCTATCGCCTGTTAGAGGTCATTTCAGACAAGCCAAATCTACTTCTTTGTCAACAGCATCAGCAGGCGATATACCGGTGGCTTCACAAGGAATGTGATTGCTGTTTGGGTTAAGAAACGGACAGGCCTACCTATTCAGTCAGTTTCGTTAACCATTGAAACTGAAGAGGTTTTGCATAAAACTGGAATGACTGTGAGACTAGATATTTTGAAGATTTTATGGAACCAGACTATGAGGCATTCATTAGTGCAGCCAAGGAGGAGTTAAAGACAGAGTTTGTTTAGGTATCCTTACAGAAGTCATAAAGGTATTGACAGGAAGAGTGCTGAAAGTGGACTTTCGTGTGCATATTGAAGAGTAAACCTGAAACATATGTACCTTATGATAGCCAGTTTGACAAACATAGCATTTTCTGGTTTGTTGATATGTTCAAACTTCAAAAGAGGCTATACTAATTGGCCATTCTGCAGGCTGCCTTGTGGCACTTGATGCATATTTAAAAGCACCAGAAAGAAAAGCTGCTATTGTGATGGTGGCTCCTGCAGTGATGGCTCCTCTTTTGTTGCCAAGCAAGGCTCATGTTTCAAATGAACAGGATCACAAAAAGCATCAGCATCTTAAACTGGCCATACTACTAGCATAGTGAGCAGTGCTACCCACAGAACTCCATTGCTTTGACATTGTATGGATTTCTAAAAAATTGTTTACAGGGATTACTACCCAGCAGATTTTAACAAGTCTATGTGCCAATGGCAAAACTGATCTCAAACACCTAGATGCAAAGCTGGTTAAGAGATACTTCAGATTTTTCTGAACATGGACTTCATGTATTTTACTTGACAAACAATATAGAGTACTTTGGCATCAAAAATTTGAGTTCTTCTTGTTAGCCTCTTTCCTTGCTGTATCTTGAACCCCGTGTTCTGCAGCCCTTGCGTGAACTCTACGACATCGTGTAGCTTGTCTTGATCTTCTTTGATGACATTTTGATTTACAATAAGAGCCTTCAAGACCATCTATCACACATGAAGAAGGTTTTTGATGTATTAAGACATCACAGACTCTCTGCTAAGGAGAAGAAATGTTCTTTCAAGCAAACCAAAGTGGAATACTTGGGACATATTGTTAGTGAAAAAGGGATACATGCTAACCCTAAGAAGGTGCATTGTATTAGAGATTGACCAACACCTACTTTCTTGTATTAGAGAAGGTGAAAAAGGATTTCTTAGTCTACCTTCATTTTATCGCCAATTCATCAATTATTATGCAGCTATTGTTTGTAGCTCCCTTAACTGATAGGTTGAAGGACGGAGTTTACTTTTGGGATGCTCTTGCAGATAGTAGCTTCAACCATTTAAAGAAACTCCTTATTTTTTCTTCTATTCTGGTATGCCTGGATTTTTCAAAGGAATTTACCATGTAGTGTGATGCCACTGGCCAAGGCATTGGGACTATTTTGTTACAAGAGCATGGAGTGATTGCCTTTGAAAGCTATAAGCTTTCAAATAAGGAGATGGTTATAAATGTTTATGACCAAGAGATGTTGGCTATCTTGCATGTAATAAAGAAATGATACCATTAATTTTATGGCAACCACTTCAAAGTTCAAAGTGATCATAGGGTCCTTAAGTATTTCCTCACTTAATCCAATATAACTCCTAAGCAGCGTAGGCGAATAGCTACACTGAAAATTTATGATTTTGACATCACTCATATGAGGGGCAAAGGCAATGTAGTAATTGATTATCTTTCTCATATTTGGGCTTGCAAAGTTTCAGCAATGACTGAGCTGCATAGTGACTAGATTGAAGAACTACATGAGTCTTATCTTTTGGATGAAGAGCTTAGCCATATTTTTTAGAAATTATAGCAACGTCTCATGGAAGATAACTCACATTATCAACTTCAAAATGGCCTCATCTGGTTAAATGGCAAGGTTGTCATTCACTCTACTTCTTGTTTTACACTGAAAATTATGGAGGAGTTGCATTCTTCGCCTTTAGCTAGACACCTTGGAGTTTTCAAAACCTATGATAGAATCAACAAAAGCTTCTATTCGTTATGAAGTGTATGCCTTGTCTATAGAATAAGGACAACGCCCATAAGCCAGGTGGTTTGTTGCAGCCATTACCCATTCCTAAAGGAAAATGAATGCACATGACCATGGACTTCATTACTGGCTTGCCTACCACCAAAAAGGGATGGAATAGTATATATGTGGTGGTGGATAAACTCACCAAGGCAGCCCATTTCATTCCAACCAACACCTAGTTTATTGCTTCTCAAGTGGCTAGTCAGTTCATAGAGCAGATTTTTAGACTACATGGATTACCCCAGGTAAAATCTTCCTTACTAGGGATCTTCAAAGTAGAAGCTTTCCTTGACCCCTCAAGCTTAACAAGCTTGATTTATAAATTTTGCACATTTTTAATAAGATCATCCATGATGGCATTGCCTTTTAAATAATCTATAGAACGAAAGGGAGGTAGCTACTTAATCACTAGCTTTGATACCCGTGTTGACTAACCAGGCATAGGCTAGGGAAGTCATTGTATGTGAACCCTCTATATTATGTGTGCTCAAAGGATATTAGAAAATACCCTTTCCTTATATGCTCTAAAGTAATGAAATTCTTTATTTTCCTTTAAGAAACTTACAAATTTTTTCCAAATAGTAATTTAAAAACTCCTTTTGTAAATATGATCTTGTAAAGTTTTACTAAGTGAAATAGCCCTTCTTTTGGGGTTGCACGTGGTATATTTATTTATTTTTAGGTGAACCCCCCCCCCTCCCCCCCAAGGCCTAGGCATGTCCCATTCTCTGTCTCTTCACTAGTATAGATACAACATCGTCCACATTGAAGGATTTTTTTCTTAGGACCAAATTAGACCTAAAGAGCAAGTTTAGGATGGAGAAGACACCAATGAAAGCATTTAAAGTCTAGGGAAAATATAGTGATAGGACACAATGATAGCGAGGGAGAGATTGTTTCCATCTAATGCTATTAGTTTTATAGGATTGGAAAGGATCAAAAGGAGGAGAAGCCATGGATCGATGTTGGAGAGAGGCTTGATATTCTATCCTAATACCTTGCACCCACTGGGGTTGTCACTGTGCATTACACAACACTTGTTCTATCTTTGCCAGTAACTAAAAGGCAAATATCAAAGGAAGGAGGACTACAATTCTCAGCTAAGAAGGGGTGGGAAGGAAGCCCTGAAGAAAGTTACGTGGAGCCTGCCAATTTGTAGAGCGTTGTTGCTGAGCACGAGAAGGTAGCAAAGTAGAAGAAAAGCGCATCTCAACAGATGGAACTGCCATGGTTTGGTCTACTTATACCTATAGCAAAGTGACGAGTCTAGAATAACTAATGACTAGCATTACAAAGTCAAAATTATGGTAGTACACCTTTGATTATGCATGGAAAGATTAAATCGCATGTCGCATTTTTAGACAAATCTTATTCATAATCATTCATTAGAAAAAGTAGTTATCAACCATAGGAAATTGCAAGGCACTAAAAGATTCTAGGGGCTGCATGAAGTAGGTTAACTCTAGCTTCTATTGGCATAAATCACATTTAACTGCGTAGTAGTTAGGAAAGGTTGCATAATGCACATTCATCGTACGAATAATTTCATTTAGAGGCGTAGTTAGGGAAAAGGCTGCATGGTTCATTTAAGCGTAAAATCTTAAAAGCTTAGTGGCATGAATCGCGAATGCATGTCTTAGCAGGATCAATGGAAATTATGCCGTAACTTAACATGTGTTTTGGTCTTAACAAGAAGAGTTAGGGATTGCGAATCTAGTCATACGTAGAGGCAATGAATCACGTGCTTACGTGAATTATAACGTAATGCAACTAGTTTTTCCCCTCTTTGATCAAGACAACATCTTTAGGAATGGTTTGTTGTTGTCGTAAGACAAGTAAATTGGATTACCCAAAATACCTAAACCGTAAAGGATTTGTATAGGATGGTTAAATCGATACAATATACTCCAAGTGCTAACTAGGGTTTAGCACGTTAAGGACTTGACCTGGTTTTGCACTTGTTGTCAAGTTGAAACCCTCATACCCAAAGGTCCTACCCACATTCACGGAATGTAGGGACAATTGGACGTACTTGCAAGAAACGATCTAGGGTTTCTACCCTAAGGATCACTCATTCAAATGTTGAAACTCGGATTGAGTCGGAACCCCTAGGACTGAACGTTGTCGACCTAGTGCAATTGGAAATGGGTTGGATATGAAGACACCCTAAACCTTGCTTCTTATCTAATCATGATTCCATGACCAGAAAGACGCTGTTCGATGGGTGAAATAATCCCATGGAATAGATGCGATACTTGTGCAACAAGTTGCAACGTCGCATGATCTTGTGGTTTGATCACAAGAGAATGGCCAATTCCTCAAAATGAGATTGGCAGATTCTTGCACAATTTTAACTTGCAAAAGAATGAATAGTCATCCTCTTATATCACCTTTATTGGGAAAAGTTTCCAAGAGAAGGAAATTAGGTATTTGCTTGGCAGCAAAGGGACCAATCAATAATTTGGAGCGACACGATTGCCATGATTTACTATTAATAGAACCTAAGGTATTGGTTAAGTTGGGTTAATAGGGTACGCCCTTAACCCAAGGACAAAAGGGAGAATAGACAAACCCTTGGGGATCTTACCAAGTCGCAATTGATCCCAGATCGAATGCTAGATGTATTCAGAGAGAAGGATTCACTCCTTAGCAGTTGGCCAAATAACGACCACTGGAAATGATTGTGCTTGTAATAGTTTATTGTTTGCTCAAGGAACTAAACGATGAAAAGATATTTAATGCTTCAGGTTGAAGGCCTAAAGGGAGAGGTAGCCTCAGCTACCCCCAACTGTCTGCCTGACCCTAACCAAGGGGTTTGTTAGCCGCGCCGGGAACGTGGACTAAGCCTGCCGCGTGAGGTCTCTCCATTGAGCGCTACTTGGAGTAGGAGGACGCTTGGGTGCCAGGGGGGATCTGGCCATAAATCCCTCACCTTTCGGGCCTTGTACAAGAGGCCAACGTGACTCAGGATTGGATCTCAAGGCCCGCATACTAGTCTACGGGCAGAATCTTGGATTAGTGATCCCTGTGGATTGTTGGATAGCCTTTGGATGGATTATGGATAAGCCTGCGGACTGGACTTTATGAATGTATTCCAAAGATAAATGTGATAACTTGTTGAAAAGGAACTTGTTTGACTCTGCTTTTCTATGTCAACTGCCAAGATTACGTGAAGGAACCAGTGTCTATCGGGCTAATTAAGGAAGCTGCTTGATGCATGTCCAACTAAATGTGGTAGATAATTAGACAACTAAAGCAACCATGAGGAAAGTGCGGTGGATATGGCCATGGGTCCGTCCTACGGATGGGTGGTCCCGGTTGGCCGTGAACTTTTCTCAATCATAATGGACATCAAGGGGATCTTCTCAAAGGTAATGAATAGCAAGGGCGCTGACCTAGATTCTAGGTTATAATAATCCCGATTTATGGTGTTTTAGGGGAATGGAATGGGACTATGCCTTATGGGGCAGAGAGGTCGAGCCTTGCATTCCTCTTGTTTCCCATTATCCTTGAACCAAGTGCAGCGTGAATCCGCTTCGACCCTGGCATTTCTTCGTAAAGTAGTTCACTCGGGGTTCGACGCTAGTTGCTGTTTAGGAAATGACCATTAGGGGAAACCCTGATTCAGGTTGGTCCTAAGTGGGAGCAGCCAGAATACTTCCGCTACGTAGCAGACGCGGAAAGTCCTAGATTGCAAACCCCGAAACATTCCATGGGAGTGCTGAGCGGAGCTTTCTAGACCTCCTTTTTGATGGACTGCTAAGACATGTCCTCAAGGGAATAGGTGGACACGTTACAGGTATGGACCATGAAGCAGATTATGCACAAATAGTCCCTAAGCAGGGTGGCATATCAAGGATTCACTCCTCAATTCACTTGTCAAAGTAATATGATTTATTTGACAACAACAATGTGATGGATGATAGGAAAGCATGTTTTTTTATAAGATACTTGGAGGTATTGAACTAGAATTCTATAAGTATGAGAGTAATCTGAGGGAAATCCTGGCTGTTGTATAGGAGAAACTGATCAAAGTAGCTAAGAGTTGGACAAGAGAACATAAAAACCATTGTCTTCAAGAGACAGAAAATTATTTCGAGAATTCACGCAAACTCCTACAATTAATTGTATCATAAATAAAGAATGTGATCATTCCTGACTTTGATTGTTTTTCCACTTGTAATCGATTGAAAATATTCAACTCCAACAACAAAGATCGGATGACATGTCATTATTGTAGTAAGATTGGCCATATATCTAATGAATATTTCCACTGTAAAGAAGCACAACAAGTGCAAAATGGTAACCATACGAATCAATTCATGAATGAAAGAGAAGAAGAAGAATATGCTTCCACCATCAACAACAACTCTGATATATTGTTTTGAAGATATTATCTTTCCCATATGGATTTTGTTTCCTTTAATGGATTTTCTTCTGATGGAACCTAGAATGGGCCGGACCTCTATCTCACGCACTCAACAACCCCACGGCCTTGCGGTCAGGAGCGTTGATGACACATACATTGCCTTCCTAGACATCTTGCGTTTGTATTACGTCATTTGTAGTCCGCTCTTCTCTCACCCACTACTCCTCAGAGGGAGTCCCTTACACATTGCCTAATGGCATGAAGCACAGACATAGGGGGTCCTCCAACGGCTGAGTGCCGCCACCCCTCTGCGACTCTCCTACACCTTGGGGATTGGCCCCTCGATGCGTCGCTCAACATATAAACATTTCGCACAAAATCCGCTCAAGGTACCATTTAATCGTATACAGGAATGTATCCTTGTCCTTACTTCTCTTTCTCCTAGACCCCACGACTAGCCTATGGCTTAGGGTGTCCTGTCTCTCACTCAACGTGGGTAAAGGTCTTAATGAAAGCAATTGATGTGCATCCAGGATTTTTGATACCTTTAAATATTTCCATGATTTATGCATATTGTGGATGCCAAATGCTCAAACAATTGTAAAATCAATATTGTGCACATGCGAAAAACATCCTTTCAATGATTTTCAACTACCGTTCTTATGCGACGTTGCACGAACCTAGCACCAAGGAAACCCTCGTGCTACTAGGCTCTTATCCTAGAATTATTCACCGATCTATATGGCATGCAAACAAAAACCAGCAATCTTTTCATCATTTTACTCCACATTTGGACACATTTTAACCACTCTACCCTCCCATCGATCAAATGTTGCATTGTTGTATAGATTTATAAGGCATTTTGCCATCATTTTATGTATAAAGAGCGGGAAAAACACACTAGAACAAGAAGGTGGGGTTGAACTGAGGAAAATCCTCATGCTTCAGTCCCCACAAACATTCACACACATTGTTCTTAATTTTCACTAATTTTCTGCACCCAAAATGCATTTTTCCCCTACTTTTTGTGGTTTTTCTCTATTTTCCTTGTATTTTTCCTTATTTTTTGCATTATTTTATATTACTGAAAATTCAAAATAGGTTATGGGCTGTGACCCTTAGTTCCTTCTTGCAAGAAAAATGAAAATTTAGTTGGTGTTCCTATTTATTCCTCCATTTTTTATGCCCAAAAACATCATTTTCCCTTGATTTTCCATATTTTACGTGTTTTAGTGTATTATTTTGAGTCACAAGATGCATGTTTTTCTGATTTTCTGATTATGAATAGCAAGTACTCATGGAAAACAACAACATAAACAATTTTTAGCCCACATGAACAACACTTTATCTATCAAAAGCCATAAAATCTCAAATTTCCTTTGAAAATTTTTGAATTACCGCTTATTTGCGTGTTTCGGGTTTCATGTCCATGGCTGCAAATCTGAAAATCAGCAGCACTTCATGCTCATGACGATAACAAATCACCATTTCCAGCCCGTGGAGCAATCCGATCGATGCCGAACAAGCCTCCACCATTCTTTCTTCTTCTTTTCTCTTCCCACATGGACTTCCCCTTAGAAGAGAGAGAGGGAGGAGAGAGAAAGGCTGATTTTCTCTCTCCCTCTAGAGGCTGCCATTCCTCGCGTGGACCGGAGCGATACGGAGCGGAGGATGAGTGCGGTTGCCTTCTGCAATTGGATCCATGGCTTGCTTGTGAGCCACCATCTTCATTTTGGGGGGGAAGGGGGGGCGCCGTTTTTTTCGGCGGCCTGTAGCAGCACTCCGCCCCTCCCCCCCCTCAATCATGATTTTTGGAAGGGGGGTGCCCTTTCACAAAGGCACCCCTTCACTTCTCATTTTTGGGCACCTCCCAATTTTTGACCGGCCTTTTGGCCCTTTTCCCGACTCCTCTCGCATACGGCGTCCGAATCTCGATCTGAAAATTTTTGTGAGCTCGTCTCAGCATCCCGCACTGACTGCTAGCTCCATTGACTGCCACAGGCGCATGGAAAAATTACTAAAAATCCGCAAGTGTTGCCCAGGCGTCCTTAGAGCACTTTGGTGCTTAAAATCGTCCTAGGTCGAGCCGCCGCCTTTGACATTGGATATTTTTCCCTTAATATTCATAATTTTTAGCTATTTTTAAGCAATTTCAGCACCAAAATTCCGCTCTCATATTTGTAGAAAACCCTTGCCAAATATGTAAAGTCTCAAGCTTTAACTTGGCTAGGCTGTCTATGAGCTAGTCTCCCAGGCCATGTTATCATGTAAGGGGGGGGGGGGGGGGGGGGGGGGGGGGGAAAGCTAGCAAGTGTAGGGACTAATCATTTGAGGGGGGTGTTAAGAAATAACAAATGATGTATGCTCCATGAAGAGATGTCCTGAATCCCATATGCACAGTGAGGAAAGTGGAGAAGCTGAAAAGCTATAAAGACATATACTTGGTTCACTTTTCAATGGAATACAATTGTACTTTGTCCTTTCAGTTATAGTCAATGTCATACTCAAGATTGTATTTATGAGTCCAATCTTCCATCTTGGAACCTAATTCACTTGAGTAACAATTGGTATATCTAATCTATGTCATCATGATCATTGTCTTTGTGTTTCATCTGCCATACCCATGCTCTAGATCCATGCAATTTTCAACAAAAAAGTGAATGAAGAAGTTCATTTGGAACATCAGAGGAGAAGGCAGCAAGGGAGGGCCAAATGATAGATATATCCAACTATATCTTCAATTTCAAAAATGGATCCACACTCCCACCTCTCTCCATGCAGAGATTCGCCCAACGTTATCTTCAATTTCAAAGGCATAAATCCCTCCAGCACACCTTCCACCAGGGATCATACAAGGGCCTTCCAGTTCCATAAATCCCTCCAACACACACTAGGGCTCATATCCAACCCAAGGGCCTTTCAAGTCCATAAATGCCTCCAACACCATGGCTCATATCCAACACAATGGCCTTTTAAGTCCATAAATTCCTCCAATACCAGGGCTCATGTCCAACTCAAGGACCTTCTAGAACCATAGATCCCTCTAACACACCTTCCAATAGGGCTCGTATACAAATTCAAAAAGCCACATGATTGCC
This sequence comes from Lygodium microphyllum, assembly GCF_053477565.2. Taxonomy (NCBI): domain Eukaryota; kingdom Viridiplantae; phylum Streptophyta; class Polypodiopsida; order Schizaeales; family Lygodiaceae; genus Lygodium; species Lygodium microphyllum. The sequence continues at coordinate 8,030,285 of NC_141162.1, read as the reverse complement.
CAAGCAACACTATTTGACTCACCACCCAGTAGTGCCATGGAACTGGCACTCAACTAGGAGGGGGGTAATGTTTACTCCAAAGTGAAGGAAGTGGAAAATGAGTCATCAGGAGGAATAGTGCAAGGCGAAAAAAAGGAAAATGTGCCCCACAAGAGAGTGGGCCGAGAAGAAATCTAAAAGCATGGGAACATCCATCAGGAGTAAAGACGCAACCATGGAAGCTAGAAGAAGCCAAAAGCAAGAAAGTGCACCTCTAAATATAAAGGCATAGCCAAAACCTCTGTAAAAGATCGCCAGGCTCCCTCTTGTGCAATTTGTATCCATGAATAGGTGGTAGGATTAAACTAGGAAGAAAGAAGGACAATGGAAAAAAGGGCCTAGGCCACGGTCAGTCATGTAAGAAAAAGGGAATAAGGGGATGACCACCCAAAATGGATCTAGGGTTTTGTATATAAAGTTCAAAAAATGAATGAGAGCTCATTCTTTGGTGTGTGGCAAAGTGGACTATCCTTCTTCTCTTCTCTTGCTTGCTTGTGAGTGCTTGAGGGAGGGAGTGTGAGTGATTAAGGGAGTGAGTGTGTGAGTGTGAGGGATCTTGAAGGTGAATCCCTCCACTATCTCCTTTCTTCTTCTTCTCCTCTTCTCTTCTCTCATTTCACATGTGGCTATGGAGGATGGAGCTTGAAGGAAGAGGCTTGAGGATGCTTTAGCATGCATCACAAATCTTGGAGTATGAGAGTGCTTGAGAGAGAAAGCAACTCAATCGGGCATTAAGGTAAGCTCACTACACTCGTAGAGAGGGATAGCACATTGGCTATGTGAGAGGTAGCCATTAGTGCTCACTTGAAATGCTTGACCAATAAGCGGTCCATGGTTCTTGAAGGTTGAGCTCGAGCTCATGCCTCTACATCTGTTCGGACACATGCTTTGTCGCAATGCAAATTATCCTAGCAAGAAATATGGTATTGAAATATGTACACAATGCTCAATCATTCATGATTTGATATTTATGCAACAATGGATCCATGCTATGCAACCAATCAAACGATGCTCCATGCAAAGAAAAATGGATGCAATGGAAAATGATACCTAGCCTCTCTATATGTGCTCATGCATCATGCAAAATGCAAATACAGTTACTTGATGAAATTAAATCCTTAACCTCACCTCTCAACTCTCAGAAAAGAAAATATTGTACCCCACTCCTCCCACCCAAAATCTCACTATTGCTAAAAAAATGATAGTCCTCAAGATGTTGACCAAAGGAAAACCATCTCACAAACTAGCAACGTCTTTCACGACCCTACATAATAAGCATCAAGAGCATAAGGGTCATCCATACAAGCATGGGTCACCATACTACCACTACAGTCAAAAGGATAATTGTGATCCAATGCATCCAATGTATCATAGAAGCAATTCATGGTGTCATCTTCAAGCACTAATGGTAGCACAAGATCCTCATTGACCCAAACGGTAGCATGCATTGACTAGTCCAAAAACTTGAGAAACCACTGTGCCAAGTGGAACTAGAACAGATGAGGTTGCAATCACTATAGCATTCATTGCATCAACCCCTACGCACTTCATGTCCATGAGTCCAACATGCATGGCTACTACTGGGCATTCAAAGCTAAGGGCCTTGAGCTAATGGGGCCCCTTCTTATGAAGCTCTAATGAGATGCTCTCATCATGGCATCATTTGTGAGAAGTATAATTTTGCTTATAAGGATGCGCATGCTGCTCGTAGTAATGATCAAGTGGCTGATGATATCAATCACTCCGTTGCTAATAATGATGTTTCTTCCCATGTACATACTTGTATCTATTTGCATGATTTTGCCCATGTAAATAAGGCTATCTAGATGGTTGTCCATGTATGTGACTAGAATGTAGATCATAAGAGCATACATAGTCATCAAATGCATGTTGCTTCTCAAAATATGCACAATCATCCTATACATGTTGACCATAAGTAGGAACATGATGCTGCTACTTGCACATCCAAACCATGCGAGTGGTCATGGTACTCATCATTTCCATGAGAATTCCCATACTATTGCTCATAATCATGTTGAGTCGTCCTTTTAATTATAGCCATTTAAGCAACTTGAGTCGTAAGGACTGAAAGTTTGTCATTGATTGCCTTGGTTTGTATGTTTGTGACTAAGATGGTTGAGATCACTCGGTCCATCTTAGACACGAACTAATTGTGTTGCTCAATAAGTTGGTTGTGGCTTGCAGCTTGAAGAGTTTATTATTGCTATAGAGTAGCATTCAATGCATTCATTTGGGGATGCCATGAGTGAGAAAAGGAGCTAGAACTATGATCCAGGATTGATTTGTTTTTGTAGATACTATTGTCTCTTTTTTTGTGCATTTTATCCATCAAGTCCTTATGTCTTTCTACATCCCTTTCATGAAGCCATCATGAAGTGTGGAGCAAATCTCTACATTCTTGGGTCACTAATCTTTCTTTTATCCTTGTTCCTTTCCATTGAAGGTACAGTCCACACAGATCCCTAGTCACAAAATATGAGATAACCTTGGCTAGGAAGATTCGATTGGGGAACTTTTTGACTCAAAATGGAGGGGAGAGTTCCCTCTATGAGCCTATGTAAAAAAATTATGACAAAAAATATTCAGAATTGGTAGTGAACAACTTTCTGAGGTTGTACAGAAGGGGACTACAGCCATGTTCCATAGGACCACTGCACACAAAAGTAGTTGTAACTCTCCAATGAGAGCTCTGATTGGGGAGATTTCTAGCTCTAGTCAGAGGTATTAATCCCCTCTATGCAAGGAGTATAGGTATGTAATAACAAGTCTTATACAAAAAAAATTGTAATAAGAAACGTGTGGCTAAACTGTATAGTCTAGCACCCTGTTTACAACTGTAAGAGCCATGTTTTGAACAGTCGATACCCTATAGGGTCTAACCAAGTTATCAAACTAAACGAGGACCTTTGGGAGATGTATGCACACCCTGAGAGACTTGCAAATATTTCTCCAAACAAGAAATACCTTTATAAACACCTGTAGAAGTCTATAATAGCATGTATAAGCCTATTATGAGCTGAAAGTTGTCCTATAAATCATTGTGGATTGGAAGTCACTGCCAATTTGATCCAAACCATTGCCACCATGGCCAAATGCATTTCCAAAAAGAGCATAACCTTGTCAAACATAATCATCTCATGACCAACATAAGTATCATTGCGAAATAGGGGCATATACTTGCCATAGACATAGGCATACCACTATAAGTACCATTGTCAAGTTCATGGTGTCATCTTCAAGCAATGATGGTAGCACCAGATCCTCATTGACCCAAATGTTAGCATGCATTGACTTTCCCATAAACTCATTGGGAATCACTGTGCCAAGTAGAACTGGAGAAAATATGGTTGCAATCACTACAGCATTCAATCACTGCATCAACCCCTAAGCATTTCATGTCCATGAGTCCCACATGCGTGGCTGCTACTAGGCATTAAAAATTAAGGACTTTGGGCTGATGGGGCACCTTCTCATGAAGCTACAGTGAGGCATAATTCATGAGAAGTATCATGTTCCTCATAAAGATGCATCCACTGTATCATATAAGTAATTCATGCTGTCATCTTCAAGCATCGATGGTAGCACAAGATCCTCATTGACCGAGACAGTAGCATGCATTGACTTGTCCATAAACTCATTGAGAACCACTATGTCAGGTAGAATTGGAGCAAACAATGCTACAATCACTATAGCATTCACTACATCAACCCCTAGGCATTTCATATCCATGAGTCCCACATGCGTGGCTACTACTGGGCATTCAAAGTTAAGGGCCTTGGGTTGATGGAGGATTGATGGGGCACCTTCTCATTAATCTCCAGTGAGATGCTCTCATCATGGCATCATTTGTGAGAAGCATCATGTTGCTCATAAGGATGTGCATGCTGCTCATATAGTAATGATCAAGTGGTTGATGATATCAATCACTTAGTTGTTGATGATGATGTTGCTCCCCATGTATATACTCCTATACATTTCCATGATGTTGCCCATGTACATAAGGCTATCTAGATGGTTGTCCATGTGTGTGACCAGAATATAGCTCATAAGAACATACATAGTCATCACATGCATGTCCTGCTCAAAATATGCACATTCATCATATACATGTGCTGACCATAAATAGGCACATGATGTTCCTGCATTTGCACACACAAACCATGCCACTAGTCATGGCATTCATAATTTCCATGAGAATGCCCATGCTACTGTTGATCTATCCTTTTAATTGTAGCCATTTGAGCAAGTTTGTCATTGATTGCTTGGGTTTGTATGTTTGTGACTGAGATGGTTGAGATCACTCAGTCCATCTTAGACATGCACTGATTATGTTGCTCGATTAGTTGATTGTGGCTTGTAGCAAAGAGCTTCTTGTTGCCATATAGCATTCAATGCATTCATTTGGGGATGCTAAGAGTGAGAAAAGGAGCCAGAACTATGAGCCAATACTTATTTATTTTTGCAAATACTATTGTCTCTTTGCTGATGCATTTTATCCATCAAGTCCTTATGCCTTTCTGCATCCCTTGCATCAAGCCACCGTGAAGTGTGGAGCAAAGCTCCACATTCTTGGGTCACTAATCTTTCTCTTATCCTTGTCCCCTGCCATTGAAGGTACAATCCACACAGACCCCTAGTCAAAAAATCTGAGATAACTTTGGCTAGGGAGATCTGATTGGGGAAATTTCTAATTCAAAACATAGGGGAGAGTTCCCTCTATGAGCTTATGTAAAAAAAATTATGACAGAATATTCAGAATCAGTTGTGAACAACTTTCTGTGGCTATACAGAAGGGAACTAATGCGTCCCATAGGACCACTACACACAAAAGTGGTTGTAACTCTCAAATGAGAGCTCTGATTGGGGAGCTTTCTAGATCTACTGAAATCTATTGATCCCTCTACGCAACAAGTATAGGTATGTAATAAGTAGTCTTATATAAAAAATTATATAATACGAAATGTTTGGCTAAGGAATTGTGCAGTCCAACACCCTGTTTACAACTATGAGAGGCCTCTTTTGGACAGTCAATACCCTATAGGGTCTAACCAAGTAATAAAAATGAATAAGGAACTTTGGGAGACCTACGAGCACCCTAGGAGACTTGAAAATACTTCCCCAAACCAGAAATACCTTTGTAAACACCTATAGAAGTCTAGAATAGCATGTATAAGCCTATTATAGGCTAAAAGTTGTCCTATAAATCATGGTGGGTTGGAAGCCGCTGCCAATATGATCCAAACTATTGCCACCATGGCCAAATGCATTTCCAAAAAGAGCATAACCTTGTCAAACGTGATCATATCATGACCAACATAAGTATAACTACCAAACAGGGGCATATACATGCCAACATAGACATATGAATACCACTATGAGTACCATTTTCAAGTTCATAGACATCTCAATGTCAGCATGAGTAGATGAGTGTCACCATAAGTGTCATTGTTAACAAAAGTCAATGTATAAATATCCTTTTCAATTATAATAGAATCTCTGGAGGCATAAGTATATCACATCCATAGTCCAATTAGCATCAAAACATAAGTGTCATTGTTAACAAAAGTCAATGTATCAATATCCTTTTCAATTATAATAGAATCTCTGGAGGCATAAGTATATCACATCCATAGTCCAATTAGCATCAAAACACCTATCATGCACTCCCATGTATACCATAGTTGCAATGCTCCATAGTAGTGCACTTTGATTACTTGATGAAGAGTCCACAAGGAATATTGAAGCCTCAATAGTGCCAAAGTGCTAAGCTATCCAAGACTCAAGGAAGAGGAATGTCCAAGATGCAAGCACTATGAGAGATTCTCAACAATGAGAATGAAGGTATAGAGCCAAAATTCCCTAATTTGTAGTTCATAATAGCCTTTTGATACTATAGAAGAGTGCCAAAATGGAGATGTGGGTGAATCTTCTTTTGATAGCTATGATAGACTTCAAGCAAGATCTGCAAACCTAGCTCCTGGAATAGATCCACTAAAGAGAGAGTCATACCTTTCACCTAAGATTTCAAAAAGGTATTTGGAATGGACTTTAAGCAGTTCTATGAGCTGCCGAAGTGGAAGCAAGATATGCAGAAGCGGGTTCTTGATCTTTTTTGATTTATTGTGTAGCTTAGCTGCTAAAAACTTCTATTCAATGGAGGGCTTGAGTTAGCTCAGGAAGGGATTCTTTTAAGCTCCAAGGCTTTTGGAAAAGGGCCCAATGCTAATCCATACTGCGTAGTTGCTACAACTCCCTGAGAAGAACTTGCACCTATCAGTAAGATCTTCCATGATCTTTGAGTGAATTCTTTTCTGTCCTTCTCGAAAACAAAGTCATTGCTCACATTCTTCGATAACTTATTTAGCATGAATTCAACAAGCATATGAACTTCTTCAAGTGTCCTGTCATTCATCAAGTACTACCATGACCAGCTTTAGAAGAGACTCACATAGAAAACTTGTATCATAAGAGTTATCATTTCTATAAAAAAAGGCATCAAATTTTGGCACACATGTTGTACCCATGCTGCACCATTGCCATCAAATTTAGACCATGCATTTTCAGTTTCTTCAAGCAAATTATTGAGGCACTGACCCACCACTGGTCAATCTTTTTCCCATGGCCGTTAGATGCCCATAGCTCATCAGGCACATTCGACTTTGATGAAGATAAAGCCAAAGAAGGTTCAATGAATCTGTGAGAAACATTCAATGCCTTCGATGATGATTTGGTAGGCCATGGGTATTTAATATCATTGTCTTTCAAAAGCCAACGACAAATTCTTGCTATGAGACCTGGGAAAAGAATTTCCCTCCTATCTATGATCCAGATAATAAAGCCGTTGATGCATGGTATGTAACAATGATTGCTTGCATCTACAAGCTACCTCTGATGAGGATGTGTGCAGTACTGAATGGCCCCTGGAATGGCCCAAGCGGCTCAAGACAGCTCCAACATGGTTGGAAGGTCAGAAGGGAATGTATGGCAAAGTAGTGTGTTGTTCAGAAGTCTTACATTACAGGATTAGGCATCGATTGGAAGAAGATCAAGAATGTGATGCGAGTCTTTCAGCTCCTATTCTAGAACTATGATCTCCTTCATGTTGACCACTTGTTCAGTACCCTAAAAAGAGGTGCAACATCATTGTCCTTGTGGTGGAGATGGACTATCTATTGAGCCCAGAGGGGTGGGTGATAAAATCATAACCGGTTGTCTTATTTGCCAGCTATTTTTGGAGCTCCTTTTACAATTATCGAGCCTCTTTAGCAGCCACCTACAATCATTCAACCTATTCAAACACCCCAGCAGCCAATGGTGATACAAATCTTTGTGCCAACCTCACAAGAGAAATAGTTGACTGCAACAAACACTCTAGGAGGGTGCGATGCCACTAATACTTCCTCTGCATCTTCATTGGAACTGAATATTGATGGAATTGCTAACAACTTTCTGGAAGCATTTTTACAAACTAGTTTAATGCCATCATGGCATGTTGCTTAAATTCTTCAACCTAGTCAGACTCATCAGCCTATTTCATCAGGGCCATCTAAACCCAATGTTTCTCAACCGATGCAGGTCCAACCACCACAACCAAGTGGGACACCCCATCTTTTGTATTTCTCTAGAGGGGCAAACGAGGCATTAGTTCCACCTATTGCACAAACTCAATCAATTAACTCTAGCTCAATGTCTGGGATTTTTCAATTAATTTGCTTTATAACCCTTCATGGCTACAAAGGTTTTGAAGCCTCCCCTTCCGCCAAGTCCACAACCTACGGCTTCACAAGTTGGAAGTCGAACATCTCAGCCCTTTGTTGGGTTGGCACCCAAATCAAACATCAGCCTTGTTAACATTGGACAACTTCTAGGCATATAAATCCCCAATGATTGGACCATAGATCTTGATGCCAATCTAGCTTTGCTTCTCATCCTATTGAGTGCCCCATTTTCTTGAGCTTGAAGCCTTATGTGAATCTCTTAGGTAAACCTTGTGAAGCAAAACAAATTGATCTCGTGGCCCAAATTCTTGTTTAAAAATGGCAAATATGGTAGTCTATGTGCTTAGGGAGGTCTGTGGGATGCTTGCCCCAAGGTTCTATAGGCATATCTTGAGCACAAAGAGTAAGAAAGAAGTTTGAAGGATGCCCTCCATGCCTGTTTGAGAAAAAGCTTGGCAAGAACAGAGAGAGAAGACCTCCTTTCAAAAAGTAACACAGTTCTAGGTTGTCACTAACTCCTATGACTCTTTCTTGGCAAGTTTACCTCTAAATTTTGACTGGGGGTTGAAAACAAGCTACCATTTTTGTCCCCTTGCCTCTCTAGATTTGTCCAAGCCTCCTACCATAGCTTGTGTGGTATTCAAGAAGCTACCATCCCTAGCTGTAGTACTTCTATGTGTCTATAATAAAATAGGGTTTTTAGTGCTTTGAAAGGGGAAAGGATCAAAGGCTAAAAAGAGGAGCAAATCTAAAAATAGGTCCCAACATAGAAAAACGTGGAAAACACTTGCTTAATGCAAGGAGTTAATGGTTGCAAATACATGCTTTACATGTGAACAGGAGGGGCACATGGCAAGGGACTATCCCAATAGGCACCAAGTTGAAAGTAAGGAAGATTAGAGGTAAAGTTTCCATGTCATATTGAACCAACCCAAGTCTCTCCATTCTAAAGTGATTCCTGCCCTAACCCTTATGGCACTCACATATGTGTGCTTCTATACTTGCAAACCATAACAAATCGTCACTATCAAAGAATCTCTACCCTAGATTGGGTTTGTTTCTTAAACTATAGAACAAGTCTCAAGATGGAAGGTGACACAAATTGCATGTTATTCACTCACATTTGCACATGAATAGTACACTGCTATTAAAGCTCCAACACCAACTTCACATAGGACTAGCTTTTTTCTGCAACTTGCAGCTTTATATGATCATATGATAAACATGCTATCATTCATCTAGCAGGACAACAATTGCCTTACTAAAACAAGAGAAAAAAATGCAACCATTGAGATGTTGCACCTGAGGAATAGATCAATTGAAATATCTTTCTATCTTCTTCAAATTTTCTTCGTCTCTTTTTTTTGCAAAGAGATTGAAAGCAACACTTGCAAGAAATTTTCACTCTATTTAGTCCTCCCCATATCATCTAAATTAGCTTGATTGAAGAAAATCATTACATACCTTTTCTACCAAATCAACCACTCCTTCCAATCCTATGTAGGTATAATTCATAGTTTGGCTCTTAGGGGTATTCATTTTTTAACTACTAGATCATAGTTGACCACGAGAGTGACCTGAGCTCCCCAGCACAAAAAGGATTCACAATTAAAAAACCAAAAAATACTAATAAATACAAATAAAGTTACATTAAAAAAACTTGTTGGTCCATATTCAAGAATCCTGTATCTAACAGTTTACACATAACAAACAAATATGCCTGCCTAAAAGGAACTTGTAGTTACATGTACTTGATCAAAACCTTTAGTGAGCACATTTGTTGTTATCAAAATACATGTCATTCTAGACCTAAATTCATTTATGATGAGGTCATGATCCTCAAAAGACATGCCACCATGAATGGATGTGCACGTTATCTCATTGCTGCCAGTTTGTCATGTAATTGCCTTGCACTACTTTGGGTTTAGACAAAAATAATTGCTTGCCCAAACTTTTAAGCAACACGAAATACTTGATCAATAAGTATAGACATTTTGTCTGATTCATTTGGGAACTTTACATGATATGTATTGATAACATGAGGATAACATCAAGAGAGAGTTCTTCTTTATTTACAAACATAATGATTGCCTTGGGGGCTATCTTTATTGTGAACTCCCTCACTTGATCATTGAATGTTATAGAAAAAAAACAACACCTACATATTCAAGAAGTGTAAACGTGACCCCATTCTGAGTTATGATGATGCAGATAAGGTAATAGGATACAAATATGCAAACTTAACTCGCCATATTTAGTCTTGTTATCAATTGATGATGTGACAAATGGTTATCAACTTATGACATGACAAATGGTTTCAAATAAAGCTAGAGGGGCGGACATAACACCAAAATTCCTTCCCAAGAGACTTGATACAACAAGAGAAATGTTATTTCTTTATTCTACATGCAATTAAGGAAAATATCCATATATACGCACCTGATAGCCACCACTATTTTTTGTGATGTACTTAATGATATGTGAAGAATCATCTTGGAAACCATTACCAACACTAACATAGAGAAAACACGCTCATGTCCACATCTCTACACTCAAAAATTCTAAATGTGATACCCACAACTTCTAGAAAAGTGCACCATTATTGTTGTCAAAACATTGTTCTCTAGGCGATAACCCCAATCTATAAGAGAGAATAATGAAAAAAAAAAAGAATCATATGCAAATAAAACAAACATGTGCAAGCAGCTTCATCAAAAACTAGCAATTTTATGTGGTTGGTGCTCATGATTTTTGTATTCATCCCTTTTTTAACGGTCCCTAGTGGTGTACCAAATCACAACTCGATCAACAATCTACTCATGCTTTGCTCTTGGAGAAGAGTTGATATTGGCAGAATATGAAGAGATGGCACAAACGGAAGTGATGCCCAAAAATTTGGCCATCTTTTGAAGCACCTCATCATTCTGCTAGGAAATCACACCAAGTTAGACAACATGAGAAAATTTTAGAAATGAAATTCCTTCAAAATACATATGAAAATACCTGGATAGCCAATTCTATGGTTGGACAAACACAGATTACCTGAAGTGCTTTCAAAGCAGGTTCAACCACCCTACTCATCATTCCAAGGATGCAACATGTAGTCTTATCGTGAGCCTGTGCAATAAGATGGTAGTATGGTGGATTTAGGATCATAGACCTGAGGTGCTTTCAAAGCAGGTTCAACCACCCTACTCCGCATTCCAAGGATGCAACATGTAGTCTTGTCATGAGCCTGTGCAATAAGATGGTAGTATGGTGGATTTAGGATCATAGACAAAGTAATTGATTAGATCTTGCTTAGGTCTCACAAAGTTCATCTCAGAGTCGAGCACCTGCAGGAGCTTGCATGATAGGTTTAGATCCTTAATGTATTTGTAGAAGCCAAGACCTGACGCGTATCAATGATCAATGAGAAACCTAACATAATAGAGATACGACAATAATTTTTTTCCTTGAAGTCCAATTCAATCCATGGTTTGGCATAGAATCTGAGCTCTCTGTCTTGAATCACATATTCTTTATTATGAGATAAAGATATTCGTAAACAAGCCTGATTTTAACAGAACTACAGCAAGAAAAGAAGGACAACTTACAGCTTTAATGGAAGCTTTTGATGATTCCACAAAATCAAGATTTCCTGACTCCAAGTTGACCTCAAGAGTGTCAACATCATTACCTGTGAAGGTCTGGTCTTTAGAGGCCTCTTCATCTTTGGAGGCCTCTTTGTAGAGGGACAAGGATTTCAGCTTGGATGTGGACTCCCCATCTTCGGGCCCCTTTTCATAGCCATCTTTTGGCGGCGTGGACTCTAAAGGCTCTTCTTTTTCTTTCTCTCACTCTCTATGTATTGGGTTGGAAGGCTTTTGTGTTTTTTTTTCCGTACTACCACTGCTGTTGGTGGACACCATAGTGGACTGTGAGAAGAGGAAATTAGGCTTGCTTTTTTTTCACCCATCCCAAATTTGAAGTAAGTAGGATAAATTGTTGCAAAAACATTCTAAGCAAAAGCTTTTTCAGGCCCATCCCTAACCCATCCTATTATTTGTTGGATGCCTTATCTTTCTTTGGAATCCCCTCGAACAAAAGCAAGTTGGACTATTTTAGAAGCAAGTGCATGCCTCTACATATTTCCTTGTGCAACTTGCACAAAGTGCCCCAATGGATACTCATAGAAGCCATAGAGCTCATCAAAATATCAACTTATATAATGTGTGTGTAATATTTTCGTTGAAAAATATTACTAGTCCGACTTTCCACACCCCGCGTGAAACTCATGCAAAGGTCAATTCCGGCATTGGAGTTACCGACAGTGCAATCTATAAAACCGTACTGAGGAATCATGACCTCTCCATTGGCAAATTGGGAACGAGGTTCAAAACCCGCATAACTGCAGGTGAACTCCCTCTTGGGAGGAGGTCAAGAGGATAATGATGGGATTATTGCAATTTTTTTTTGTTTAGCTTCCCCCAGCCGATGCGTGGTTGAGGGAAGGGGATGGGCTATTATGGGCAACTGGAGGAGGTGGAAGGGAGGATACCATGCAAGGGGGATGTGGGGGGGGGGGGGATCCCTCTCCCCCCCTTATCCTATAAATACAACTTCTAAGGGGGAAGGTAAAAAGGACAGAGAGCTGCGATAGGCTACATATGACGTGAGAGGAGAAGAGGCTATTAGACGGCGCCAGACTGTGGAGGCTCGACGTTGCCATTGATAACCGTTGTGTGTAGAGGAAGGAAGAGAGTACCGTGCTGCACCGTGAGAAGAAGAGGGGAGAGCTGTGGAATTTGTGCGTGGAGGAGGAAGGAGTTGCTGTAGCTGTGGAGTCACCGTGCTAGAGGGAGACGCCAGTTGACACGCCGCCTGTGGCTTGTTTAGCCGCCGCCAGCAGCCGCCGACTGGTGTTGCTACCGCCATTCTACCTCACGACCGCCATCAAGATCCCCATCGTCCACGTAGCCATAAATTCCATTTTTTTCCACGTGGCCATCACACACCCCCTAGAAGCTTCTTGGAAGCTTCTAAGGGGGCTTCTCTAAGCCCCCCTTCCCATTGCATTCCCACCACACAAGCCATATTAGCCCCGGGTTTTTAAAGCCCCTTCTCGTGGAATCCCTATAAAGCCCATTTTACTCCCGGGATTTTTAAGGCCCCTTCCCATTGCATCCACCACAAGCAATATTTATCTTCGGTTTTAAAGGCCCTTCCCGTTGAGATCCCCATAAGCCCATATTAGCCCGGTTCTTGTAAGAAGAAGAGGGGTTTCTCTAAGCCCTTCCCACTCGATTTCCCCCATAAGCCCATTGAAGAGGATTTCTTTAAGCCTTTTTTCAAGGTCTTTACCCCAGGATTTTGAAGAAAATAAGTTTAAAGTCCTTCCCACCAATCTTCCACAAGCCCCTAGGCTTGGGATTTGGAGTTCCCTTTTCCACAAGGCCCCATAAAATCATTCCTAGCCCAGAATTTCAAGGAGAAGAATCTCTCAAGCCTCCATTTCCGCAAGGCTTTCGCAAGAACCCTCTCACGAATCCCTCTTTTTCGAAAGAAGAAGGCCCAAGCTCCGAACCCTAAGGCCTCCCAAAGCCAAATTCTGCAAGTCGGAACTTCGGTATAGGAATCCATACCTCAAAGGCAATTGTGCATACGAGGGAGACGGGCCAAGATCATAAGACTGCAAGCCAAGGCAAGAAGTTTGAAATCCATGAAGGCTAACCGGAGATCGAATTCACGATGGCCCCTAAAAACTCAGAAGGGGCAACCGCAGGAGGATCATCTCCTAACATTCATGTGGACATTTCACCGAACCCACAAGTCCAGGTTTTCTTCCTATTTTTGATTTATGTCGAAATATTGCAATTATGCATGGTTAATTGATAGAATTAGGATGCACTTTTGTGATTGAAATGCATTGGCTATTTTTAAAAGAAGTAACTCACAATTGAAGATTGGTCATTTGTATTTTTCAATGGAACGAACGAAAAAAGAACATAAGATGTCTATGCATTCTTAGCAAGTTGTTTTTGTGCATTGCAAAGTAACGAATCTAGTTCAACTAATGACTATCATTACAAAGTCGAAATTATTGTAGTACACCTTCGATTATGCATGGAAAGAATAAATCGCATGTCACATTATTAGACAAATGTTTCTTTGTAATGATTCATTAAAAAGTCATTATCAACCATAGGAAACTGCAAAGCATGGAAAGATTCTAAAGTTGCATGAAGTAGGTTAACTCTAGCTTCAATTGGCATAAATATCATTTAAACTACGTAGTAATTAGGAAAGGTTGCATAATGCCCATTTTTCTACGAATAAATTCATTCAGAAACATAGTTAGGGAAAGGCTACATGGTTCGTTTTAACATAAAACACTAAAAGCTTAGTGGCATGAATCGTGAATGCATGTTCTAGTAGGATCAATGGAAATTATGCCGTAACTTAACATGCGCTTTGATCTTAACAAGAAAAGTTAGGGTTTATAAATCTAATCATACATAGAGGCAATGAATCGTGTGCTTACGAGGATTGTATCGTAATGCAACTAGTTTCCCCCTTTTAGATCAAGACAATGTCTTTAGAAATGGCTCGTCCTTGTCGTAAGACAAGTAAATTGATTTACCCTAAACACCTAAACTGCAAAGGATTCGCTTAGGATGGTTAAATTGATACAACAGACTCCAAGTGCTAACTAGGGTTTAGCACGTTAAGGACTTGAACTAGTCGCACTCATTGCCAAGTCGAAGCTCTCATACCCTAAAATCCTGCCCACATCCACGGAATATAGGGACAATCAGACATACTTGCAAGAAACAAATTAGGGTTTCTACCCTTAAGATCACTCATTAAAAAGATGAAACTCGGATTGAGTTGGAACCCCTAGGACCGACGATGTCGGCCTAGTGCAATCAGGAATGGATTGGATATGAAGACACCCTAAACCATGTTCTTATCTAATCATGATTCCCTGATTAGAAGACGTTGTTCGATGGGTAAAATAGTCCCAGGGACTAGATGCGACACTTGTGCAACAAGCTGCAACGTCGCATGATCTTGTGGTTTGATCACAAGAGAATGGCCAATTCCTCGGAATGAGATTGGCAGATTCTTGCGCAAGTTTATCTTGCAAGAGGATGAGTAGTCTTCCTGATATAGCACCTTTCTTGGGAAAAGTGACCAAGATAAGGGAATTAGACATTTGCTTGGAAGCAAAGGACCAACCAATAATTTGGAGCAATATATTTACTATTAATAGAACTTAAGGTATTGGTTAAGTTGGGTTAATAGGGTAACGGCCCTAACCCAAGGACATAAGGGTTAACAAACAAACCCTTGGGAATCTTGTCGAATTGCAATTGATCCCGGATCGAATGATGGATGCATTCGAAGAGAAGGATTCACTCCTTAGCAGTTGGCCAAATAACGACCACTGGATATGATTGTGCTTGTAACAGTTTAGAGAGCACTGTTTGATTTGTTTGCACAAGGAACTAAAGGATGAAAAGATATCTAATGCTTCAAGTTGAAGGCGTGAAGGGAGAGGCAACCTCCGTTACCCCTGACTGTCTGCCTGACCCTAACCAAGGGGGTTGTTAGCCACGCTGGGAAGGTGGACCGAACCCGTCGTGTGAGGTCTCTTTGTTGAGCGTACTTGGAGCAGGAGGATGCTTGGGTGCCAAGGGGGCTCTGGTTGTAAATCCCTCGCCTTTTGGGCCCTGCACAAGAGGCCAATGTGACTCGGCATTGGATCTCGAGGCCCGCATAGTAGTCTATGGGCAGAAATTTGGATTAGTAATCCATGTGGATTGTTGGATAGCCTTCCGGTGGATTATGGACAAGCCTGCGGGCTGGACTTTATGAATGTATTCAACTAGCATCGAACCTTGAGCAAACTACTTTATGCCAAAACGCTAGGGCCGAGTGAATTCATGCTGCACTTGGTTCAAGGAGAATGGGAAATGAGAGGGATGCAAGGCTCGACCTCTCTGCCATAAGGCATAGTCCCATTCTGTTCCCCTAAAGCAGCGTAAATCGGGATAAATATAACCTAGACTCTAGGTCAACGCCCTTGCTATTCATTTCCTTTAAGAAGATATCCTTGCTGTCCTTTATGATTGAGAAAAGTTCCTGGCCAACCGGCACCACCCATCCGTAGGACAGACCCATGGCCACATCCACCGCACTTTCCTCAGGTTGTTTTAGTTATCTAATTACTTACCACATTTAGTTGGACATGCATCAAGCAGCTTCCTTAATTAGCCCATTAGGCACCGGTTCCTTCACGTAATCTTAGCACTTGACATAGAAAAGCAGTGTCAAACAAGTTCGGAAAGCCCTAGATCGCATACCCCGTAACATTCCATGGGAGTGCTGGGCGAAGCTTTCTAGACCTCCTTTCCGATGGACTACTAAGACTTGTCTCCTGAAGGGTTGGTGGACATGTTACAGTGTGTCAAAAAATATTTCAATTTGAGGCTCACAAGAACATATTGGTCAATTAAAACCAATGGAATAAGTGTAATATTCTCGTTCGAAAAATATTACTAAACTTGACCTCCCGCCCATCGTGTAGAACTCGTGCAAAGCTTATCTTCAGTGCCGGCAGTTAATCTATAATAACCGCACGCGAGAAATTGAGAACTCCGTCTTGGCAAAGCGAGGCCGGGGATTCAAACCCGCATAGCCGTGGGGAAACATCCTCTTGGGAGGAAGTTAAGAGGATAATGTGCAAGTAATTTCATTTTTTTAAAAATATTTATCCCTTTTTCCCTAGCCGATGCACGGCTGGAGGAGAAGGAGTGTGGGGGGATGGGCTAGTAGTGGGCTGCATGAGGAGGGGGGGAGAGAGCCATGTAATGGCCACGTGGGGAAGGTCCCCTCTCCCCCCTTGGCTTATAAAAATCCCCTTAGTGGAGGGGAGGTAGGGAGGTTGAAGCAGGGAGCTGCCGTGCTGAAGTCGTGGAGAGGGAGAGGTCGTGTTGGAGAAGCCGCCGCCGTAGAGCCAGAACACGCTGACGGACACAAGGAGAGGCCGCCACACTGAAAGCAAGAGCTACTTGCTGCCGTGCGAGCCATCCCACCTTCAAAGGCCAAGTGTCGGGTTGCTGCCGTTGATGCCGCATGCTGACGTTGAGCCCACGTGCCTCCATCAAGCCCTTCCGAATCATCATCATCCATTCCACGTCATTATTATCCTCCCTCTTCCACGTCATTATTATCCTTCCCCTTCCACGTGGCTGCTGCGATAGCCAGAAGCTTACTAGAAGCTTCTTTTTAGAATATTCTTAGGGGCTCCCTTAAATCCCCTTCCCACTAGATCCCCCATAAGTCCATTCCTACCCCCACTGGGATTTTAAGAGAAGAAGAAGAAGCTCTCAAAGCCTCCATTCCCACAAGGCCGTTCATAAGAGCCTTTTTCGCGAACCCCCTCGTAAGGCTTCAATTTTCGAAATTCCATTCATAGAAGCCCCATTCCCAAGAACTTTGTAGGAGCCCCATTCCTGCAAACAAGCTTCAATTCCCACAAGCTTGCTCGTGGAAACCCCAATTCCCGCAAGCACTCAACTAAGTTCCATTTTCGCAGCTCTCCTGCAAAAGGCCCAAGCTCCAAACCCTAAGGCCTTCCATAAGCCAAATTCCGCAAGCCGGTACTTCTTTCAAGGATCCGTACTTCAAAAGGGGATCTCCACGTACGAGAGAGACGGGCAAAGATCTTAAGGCTGCATACCAAGGCGAGTAATTCGTAGACCGCGAAGGCAAACCAAAAGCCGAAATCACATCTACGATGGCCCCTAAAAAGTCACAAGGCACGCCTGCAGGAGGTTCATCTCCTAGTATTCATGTGGACATTTCCCCGAGCCCACAAATCCAGGTTTTCTTCCTATTTTTGATTTCACGTAGAAGTATTGCAATTATGCACGGTTATTTCATGGACTAGGATGCACTTATGCTTGTCAAATCCACCTAGCAAAATGATATTGGAAATAAATTGGTTATTTAGAATTTACTAGAATTAACTTATGATACGAAATTGGTCATTGGTACTTTCAATGGAATGAATGAAAAAAACATAAGGTGTATATGCATTTTAGGACCTTATTAGCAAGTTGCCTTTTGTGCATTTAGAGTGACGGTCTAGAACGCCTATTGCCTATTTTACAAGGTCGAAATTATTAAAGTGCAACTTTGATTAGGCATGGAAAGTTTAATGGCATGTCACATTTTGTTTTCAAATCTCCTTGGTAATGATTCATTAATGAAGTCGTTATCAACCGTAGGAAATAGCAAAGCATGGAAAAGATTATAAGGGCTGCATGAAATAGGTTAACTCTAGCTTCAATTGGCGTGAATCTCATTTAACTATGTAGTAGTTAGGAAAAGGTTGCATGTTGCACATTCGTTGTACGCAATAATTTCATTCATCAAGAGTTATATTTAGGGAAAAGCTACATGATTCATTTAAGCATGAAATCTTAAAAAGCTTAGAAAAAGAATTGTGAGCATGATCCTTGAATGTAAGACCTAGTAGGTTCAATGGAAGTTATGCCGCAATGTAACATGCATTTTTTTCTTAACAGGAAATGTTAGGGTTATTGCGAATCTAGTCGTATGTAGAAGCAATGAATCGCGTGCTTACGTGAATTGTGACATAATGCAACTAGTCTTCCCCGTTTAGACCAAGTTGATATCTCTTGGAATGGTTCATCCTGGTCACAATACAAGTACATCGAATTACCTAAATCACCTAACCCGCAAGGGATTCGCATAGGATGGTTCAAGCGATACAATAAATACCCCAAGTGCTAACTAGGGTTTAGCATGTTAAGGAATTGACCTTGTTTCGCACTTGTTGTCAAGTCGAAACCCCCACACCCAAAGGTCCTACCCACATTCACGGAACGTAGGGACAATTGGATGCGCTTGCAAGAAATGATCTAGGGTTTCTACCCTAAGGATCACTCATTCAAATGATGAAACTTGGATTGAGTTGGAATCCCTAGGACCGAACGTTGTCCACCTAGTGCAATTAGGAATGGGTTGGGTAAGATGACACCCTAAACCCTGTTTCTTATCTAATCATAATTCCTTGACCAGAAAACACCGTTCAATGGGTGAAAATGATCTTATGGAATAGATGCGACACTTGTGTAACAAGTTGAAACCTCGCATGATCTTGTGGGTTGATCACAAGAGAGTTGCCAATTCCTTGGAATGAGATTGGCAGATTCTTGCGCAAGTTTAACTTGCAAGAGGATGAGTAGCCGTCTTGCTACAGCACCTTTCTTGGGGAAAATTTGCCAAGATAAGGGAAATTAGGTATTTGCTTGGAAGCAAAAGGATCAGTCAACAATTTGGAGCGACATGGTCGTCAGGAGTTATTGTTAATGTATGAAACCTAAGGTATTGGGTAAGTTGGGTTGATAGGGTATGGCCCTAACCCAAGGACAAAAGGGTGAACAAACAAACCCTTGGGGATCTTGCCAAGTCGCAATTGATCCCGGATTGAATGCTAGACGCATTCGGAGAGAAGAAGTCACTCCTTAGCAGTTGGCCAAATAAACGACCACTGGAATTGATTGTGCTTGTAATAGTTTAGGAGCATTGTTTGCATTTGTTTGCTCAACGAACTAAAGGATGAAAAGATATTTAATGCTTCAGGTTGAAGGCTTGAAGGGAGAGGCAACTTCAGTTACCCCCGACTGTCTGCGTGACCCTAACCAAGGGGGTTGTTAGCTGCGCCGAGAACGTGGGCCGAACCCGCCGCGTGAGGTCTCTCTATTGATTGCTACTTGGAGCAAGAGGACGCTTGGGTGCCAGAGGGCTCTGGCCATAAATCCCTTTCCTTTCGGGCCCTACAGAAGAGGCCAACGTGACTCGGGATTGGATCTCAAGGCCCGCATACTAGTCTACGGGCAGAATCTTGGATTAGTAATCCCTGTGGATTGCTGGATAGCCTTCGGGCGGATTATGGATAGCCTTCGGGCGGATTATGGATTAGCCTGCTGGTTGGAATTTATGGATGTATTCCAAAGATAAATAAGATAACATGTTGTAAAGGAACTTGTTTGATACTGCTTTTCTATGTCAAGTGCTAAGATTATGTGAAGGAACCAGTGTCTAACGGTCTAATTAAGAAAGCTGCTTGATGCATGTCCAACTAAATGTGGTAGATAATTAGACAACTAAAACAACCTTGAGGAAAATGCAGTTGATGTGGCCATGGGTCCATCCTATCGATGGGTGGTCCCAGTTGGCCGAAAACTTTTCTCAATCGTAATGGACAGCAAGGAGCTCCTCTCAAAGGAAATGAACAGCAAGGGCACTGACCTAGAGTTTAGATAACAAAAAAAATCCCGGTTTATGCTATTTTAGGGGAACGGAATGGGATTATGCCTTATGGCAGAGAGGTCGAGCCTTGCATCCTCTCGTTTCCCATTCTCCTTGAACCAAATGCAGCGTGAATCCGCTTCAACCCTAGCGTTTCTACGTAAAGTAGTGCGCTTGGGGTTCAACGCTAGTAGACCCTGATTCAGTGTCTTCTAAGTGGGGACGGCCAAAATACTTCCGCTACGTGGCAGACGCCGAAGTCCTAGATCACAAACCCTGTAACATTCCATGAGAGTGCCGGGCGGAGCTTTCTAGACTCTCTTTCCGATGGATTGCTAAGACGTGTCCTAAAAGGGAACAGATGGACACATTACAATTGGTATCAGAGCGAACAAACGAAGGATTTGTCTTTATAAGAAATCTTAATAAGAAGAAGTAAAGCAAATGTTGATGTTAAGAACATTTCCTTACTTTCGATGCTGTCTTGCAGAATTATGAAGCATGGAATAGGTTCTTAGTGTTCCGAGTCATGTTTATGACCATGATGCATTCCTTAGATTATCAACGAAGGATCGATATGATGAACATCCTAGATCGTATTTATAATCCATCGCCTTTGTACATGGAACGGAGATGGACAGGTGACTCAGGAATCTACTATATAGCTATCCACCGGTTTGCGTACCTTCAAACCAACCTAAAGAGGATCAAGTGGTTGGAGGACTTGAAGATCGTGAAGCTATTCGTTTTTGTTGAAGCTCACGTAAACACAACTTTACATGTCGAAGGTCAGAGGGTCAAGCTGAACTCATATGTATACGAGGAAGTGACCCACATAATCCCAACTAAGAGGATCAAGGTGTTGGGACGCTACAAAAAGAATGGGTACCAAAGGAAAGGATACCCTAATCTTTCGATGACTTATCGATTCCTAAAAGTCCATGACCCGAAACCATACTATTATCCAGTTCCCGTGGCTAAATGTAACACAACATTATTCTCCCCGAACTAATGTACCAATTTCTCTACCATCCCAAGAAATATTGTACTCCGAAAGGGCTAGGCCCATATAAATGAAATAAAACTTCTTTTTATCAATGTTTGTCTTGTCTATGAGAATTGATAAAATTTAAGTGGCTAGGTTCTTGGCTAGAAGCTGAATTGGGTATGAAATATAATCATAATGATTAGCGAGTTGTAACGTTAAAAATCCTCTATCCAGGCACAACCCCAGGTACAGGTTCCCAGTCCATCCCCTACATCAAGTACGGTTGTGATTTAAGAGAAGAAGTTTCTTCTCAAGCAGATCAAACCGCCGGAATTTGACGGGAAAGGAAGGACTGTCCAAGCTAATGCTAAGATTTGGATAGAGTCCATGGAAGATTACTTTGAAGCAGCCGGTACTGCACCTGCCAACTAGGCTATGCTCTCCAAGCTAAAGCTCACCGACGAAGCCAGGCTTTGGTGGAAGCAATAGTGCAGAGATCAAGGGATCTCAGAAGGATCCATTACTTAGAAAAGCTGAAGAAAGCTATGAAAGGAAGATACTTACCACCTACGTATCGCACGCAGAAAATGAATGAGTTTTACGAGCTGAAACAATTGGGTCTAACTCTTGACGCATACTACTCAAAATTCGTCTCACTTCTGAAGTATGCACCACAGATGGATATGACACAGCAGGTATGGAAGTTTTGTGCTAGTTTAAACCCACCAATGAATACCTGCCTTGAATCTATGCGCCCAATAGATCTACAGGACACACACATTCGAGCTACGCCCATAATTCAGGAGGTGCAGGCTAGGCCAAGAAGTAACAGGACTTGGTCTTATAATGATCAGAACAGAGGAGCATATAGGCCCCAAGCTAAGAGAGTTCAAGGTCAAAACCGTGGACAAAGAAAGAAAGCAAGGACCAATAATGTCAATAACTTTGTCCCTACCCAATGTAATGGCCGAAATCTCTGTTGTTTCCATTTCAAAAGGCAATGTCCCAAGCTTGGCGGAGGACAATGTCGAGCTCCTTTCCAAGGAATTGGCCGTGGCCAAGGGGCCACCACCCAAGGCAGAGGAAGAATCGCCTGTATTGCCAACAGGGAAATGTGCGAAGAAGAAGACCCAACCATGGAAGTAGAGGTTGAAAGGGCAACAGTCCATGCCGCCCTTCACAAGAAAGGCCCGAATCGCGAGTTTTCGATGATTCAGAAACCATCAAACTATCAAGGTAAAGGCTTAAAAACCTTGATTGATTGTGGCAGTACGCATTCCTTTATCTCACCAGCTGGTGCAAGAAGATTAGGAATAGCCACAGTAGAAGCATCTACCTTGCTTGTGGAATTAGCAAATGGTCGTGAGGTCACTTGTACCAGGCAAACTGCTAAGGTGGAACTCTTTCTGGGAGGAAAGTCGACTTTGGTCAAATTCAGGGTCACGAACCTAGGTATCCATGAGTGTTTGCTCGGAATGGATTGGATTAAACCTAATGACGCCCACATTCATTGTTGAAAGGGCCAAGTTTCCTTTCGAAACTCTAAAAGGGAATTGGTCACAACTCAAGGAGAGGCTGGAAAGCCGAAAATTCAATTGGCTAAAGTATCTCGGATTGTGAAGGGAGTTAGAAAGGGATTACATGTCTACTTTATTAAGCTCAATAAGCTAGATCAGAAGCAGGAGTGTAGTGAAGGACCTTCATGGCTAAAGGAGTACGCAGAAGAAAGCCCTCATTATGGGTTTGAATATTGCAAAGAAGGGTGGTATCCGCCAGTTATTGGTGAAAGGGGACTCTCAGTTGGTTTTAAATCAACTCAATGGGACATATATGGTACGAAACCCCATCCTTTGCATGTACCATCATACTGCCATAGCCCTGCTAGACGAATTTGATAGAGTGTCTTTTCAGCTGATTCCACGAAATTGGAATCAGTTTGCCGATTCATTGGCTAACCTTGCGTATGAAGAAGACCTCTTCTTTAATTGTGGCCCTTGTCCCGATACATCTATTGATGGTGAGACAGGACCTGGTCGTTTGTGGGGTATGCTTTCTGAACATGCCCTCTTTGGCAGACGATGGTTGATATGGGTGATGCAGAGGGTAGGCGAGACTCATTTGCCTTTATTATCTTGGACCCAGAGACTGATTAGACGACATGTGATGCGAACACCTCTTGCGATATACGCAGGAGGGATGGGTCATAATTTGATGCACCTAGTTTAGGGCTTCGAGCCTCTGTTCCCCTGGGAATGGTATGCTTTGATGTCTATCATAGTTGTTTCCAGGAGGATATTATCTGTAGTATTGTTTGATTTCATTAGGCCAAGAGGGCCAATTTAGTTTTGTAGCAAAGTCATGTTTTATTTCATTAGGCCAAGAGGGCCATTCCCCTGTCTAGTGCGGGTGCGTTTAATCGGGTTTTTGTTTTAAGTGTTGTGCTGGACAGGTTTCGTGTTGTGTGGAATTTGGTGGAGCTTGGCGGAGCCTTTGCTGCGATGGAAGCTTCTTGTGGCCAATCCAGGTGATACCTCTCCTTTACGAGTACCTTTCTTTCCTGTTATATGTGTATTTGTACTTGTCGAGGGGATATATTTTTGTTGGGGACCGGCAACCAAGGCATGAAGTCCCAGTTTTCGGCTAAGTATGTTTGAGGGGGGTCGGAGTAGTCATTGCCTCCTGTAAAGACATTGTCAGGCATCGAAAGACCTGTTTTAGAAGGAAGTCCTAATGGCCCTGTTCTGCTAGCTTGCTAGGCAGCCGTTCTAGGCGTTCCTGTTAGTTGTGAGGCGGTTAGAGAAGCCTGCCAAAAGATAATAATGATGATGCCAAGAAGCCCTGAACATCCTGAAAGATGAATATAAATACGAAGGTGTGTAAAAAGGGGTTCTAACCCCTATCAAAGAAAATAAAAGGGATGAAAATGTATAAGTAGTTGATCATTGCCTTGCGAAGGCCTGGTAGGTTCCTGGGGACGAATCAGACCCGGGGTCGATACCTTGTCTTCCTAGGGGTGGCTTCTTGCTGAAGAATGAATGACAAAACAAGGAAGGTTGGAGCGAAAATAAAAGTGAGCGTTAGAAAAGGATTAAGTGTCGCCTTGCGAGGGCTTGGTAGGTTCTTGGGTGCCGAGATATGTCCTGAGGCCGATGCTCTGTTCTCCTTGGGTCACTACGCTCAGCTCCCTCCTTTTTACATGCCCAAGTATATTGATAAAATAAAAACCCTACAAGAAGACATGTACTGAAAGAAAATGCTCCTTGATCAGGCTATAGGAGTCCTCGCCTAGTAGGAGCTCCTAGTTGTGTTGTCTTTAGTTGGTAAGTAGTTCAGACTACCACTTAGGGCAACCTCTTTGATAGGGTTTTTAGTTTAGGCTATGTTGGAGCAGTTGGTCAGTGACTCGCTTCGGATCTTCTATTGGATGATACTAGGCCAACTCCTTGTGGATGTCATGCCTTGGTTCTGTCCAGGGGTAGGGGGAGCATTGTGCTGAGTGTTATTATATATTTGTTTTGTATCATCTTGATGCTTCTTTGGTTGTTTATGTGCAGATATGTTCGTGGATTCGACGGGCTGAGCCGCCCTATCCCGTGGTCGCCAATGAGAGCGGAATTTAGGTGACAGAAAGTGCTTTAAAATAGCTAAAAATTATGAATATCAAGGGAAAAATATTCAGCGTCAAAGGCGACGGCTCGATCTAGGACGATTTTAAGCGTCAAAGTGCTTTAAAGGTGCCCGAGCAACACTTGTTGATTTTTCATAATTTTTCAGACAGTCGTGCGGGTTGACACGGGCTACTGGCCAATGCGGGATCCTAAGCCGGACGCCCAGGATTTTTCAGAGCTCAATTCCGAGTCCGGACGGGGAAATGGCCAAGGAAATGGTCAAGATTTGAAGGGGTGGACAAAGTTTGGCCCAAACGAGTAGACGGGAAGTGCTTAAAAATAGCTAAAAATTATGAATATCAAGGGAAAAATATTCAACGTCAAAGGCGGCAGCTCGATCTAGGACGATTTTAAGCATCAAAGTGCTTTAAAGGTGCCCGAGCGACACTTGTTGATTTTTCATAATTTTTCAGACAGTCGTGTGGGTTGACACGGGCTACTGGCCAATGCGGGATGCTAAGCTGGACGCCCAGGATTTTTCAAAGCTCAATTCCGAGTCCAGACAGAGAAATGGCCAAGGAAATGGTCAAGATTTGAAGGGGTGGACAAAGTTTGGCCCAAATGAGTAAGTGACTCTTGGGAGCCCAAAATGAAAGTCACATGAAATGAAAGAGAGAAAATCGTGGAGAGAGAAAGAAGAAGCCACGCCTGTAGCACGCCGAAATTTGCGCTAGGATGGAGAGAGGGCATCATGCCTGTTCAATACAACCCCTGTCACTGATCATTGCCCTTGCTTCCCTCCTGGATGATGACTCTATCGCCGCCTCTCACCCGTCAAATGATGCTCTCTTTGAAGATCTATGATTTCAATCTTTCTCTCTCCTCCCTCTCTCTCTTCTAAAGTCAAGTTCATGTGGGAAGAGGAAGGAAGAAGAAAGAATGATGGAGGCTTGTCCGGCATTGATCGGATTGCTCCACGGGCTGGAAATGGTGATTTGTGATCGTCATGAGCATGAAGTGCAACTGATTTTCAGGTTTGCAGCCATGGACATGAAACCCGAAACACGCAAATAAGCGGTAATTCAATTTTTTCAAAGGAAATTTGAGATTTCATGGCTTTTGATTGATAAAATGTGGTTCATGTGGGCTAAAAATTGTTTATGTTGCTGTTTTCCATGAGTACTTGTTGATCCTAATCAGAAAATCAGAAAAATATACATCTTGTGGTTCAAAATAATACACTAAAACACGTAAAATATGGAAAATCAAGGGAAAATGATGGTTTTGAGCATAAAAATGGGAAAATGAATAGGAACACCATTTAAATTTTCATTTTGCTGCAAGAAGGAACTAAGGGCCACAACCCATAACCTGTCTTGAATTTCCAGTAATTAAATAATGCAAGAAATAAGGGAAAATACAATGAAAATAGAGGAAAATCACTAAAAATAGGGAAAAAATGCATTTTGGGTGCGGAAAATTAATGAAAATTAAGAACAATGTTTGTGAATGTTTGTTGGGATTGAAGCATGAGGATTTGCCTCAGTTCAACC
The DNA here is from genome assembly GCF_053477565.2 of Lygodium microphyllum. Classification (NCBI taxonomy): domain Eukaryota; kingdom Viridiplantae; phylum Streptophyta; class Polypodiopsida; order Schizaeales; family Lygodiaceae; genus Lygodium; species Lygodium microphyllum. The sequence goes on along the minus strand of NC_141162.1, from coordinate 8,004,031 downwards.
CCACCTTCTTGTTCTAGTGTGTTTTTTCCGCTTTTTGCACATAAAATGATGGCAAAATGCCCTATAAATCTATGCAACAATGCAACATTTGATCGATGGAAGGGTAGAGTGGTTAAAATGTGTCTAAATATGGAGTCAAATGATGAAAAGATTATTGTTTTGTTTGCATGCCATATAGGCCGGTGAATAATTATAAAATAAGGGCCTAGTAGCACGAGGGTTTCCTCGGTGCTAGGTTTGTGCAACGCCGCATAAGAATGGTAGTTGAAAATCATTGAAAGGATGTCTTCCGCATGTGCACAATATTGATTTCATAACTATTTGAGCACTTGGCATCCACACTATGCATAAATCATGAAAAGGATTTAAAGGTATCAAAAATCCTGGATGCACAGCAATTGTTTTCATTAGGATCTTGACCTGTGTTGAGTGAGAGATAGGACACCCTAAGCCATAGGCTAGTCGTGGGGTCTAGGGAAAAGAGAAGGACAATGGTACATTCCTGTATACGATTAAATGGTACCTTGAGTGGATTTTGTGCGAAATGTTTATATGTTGAGCGACACATCGAGGGGCCAATCCCCAAGGTGTAGGAGAGTCGCAGAGGGGTGGCGGCACTCAGCCGTTGGAGGACCCCCTATGTTTGTGCTTCGTGCCATTAGGCAATGTGTAAGGGACTCCCTCTGAGGAGTAGTGGGTGAGAGAAGAGTGGATTACAAACGACGTAATACAAATGCAAGATATTTAGGAAGGCAATGTGTGTGTCATCAACGCTCCTGGCCACGAGGCCGTGGGGTTGTTGAGCACGTGAGATAGAGGCCCGGCTAGTAGATTTGCTGTTTGCTTTGTTTTGATCATCAAAAGAATGAAATAAAAGCTTGTTGATGTTACAATATAGATTTTCTTGCAGTAGAATCCCCTTTTCCTTGGTGTTCCTCTTGGGGCTCCAACATAGCCTAAGCCTTATCCTATGGTTGTATTAAGTAAGTGTGTGAGAGGCTGTGTAAAGGGTTCTAAAGGTCAAAGTGTCTATCTTTTTGTGAGAGACTTGGAAAAGTAGACTATAGAGAAGACAAAATGAGAATATTAATGAATAAGAAGAGAATGAAGAAATCTTGAGCCTCTATATCTGTGTCTCAACCACCTTCCGTTGTGCATCCACATGAGATCTCTCATCTATTCTTAGGTGGATAGGGGTGAGGGTGGTAGTTGGGAGCAAGAGAGAGGGAGGGTGGTGGTCAGGGGCAAGGGGGGGAAGAGGGGAAGCAATGGCTGGTGCAGTCCCGAGTGACAGGTGAACTAACTACTAGCAATGGCTAGGGCAACAATGCCGAGGGCGACCACAGTGATGGCAGGTGACGGGGCGATGAGAGGAAGGAGAGAGGAAAGGAGGGAGGAGGGAAGGAGGGAGGTGCATGGATGGGTGGGGGATAAGGAGAGAGAAAGAGAGAGAAGAGAGAGAGAGAAAGAAGAAGAAGACGGAGAAAAAAAGGAGAGGAGGGGGCACAAATAGATGGGAGGGGGTGTAGTTCGTGGATTTTGTTTTCTTTTTTTCTTTTTAAATTATTTTTAAAAGTTTTTTGGTTTAAGCATCGGATTTTTCTGTCTCATGCACAAGTGTGGGGCAAGGTAAAAAAAATTTCAACGATGGGAAGGATCAACAAAGGAGAAGGATAGGTGGATCAGCCACAAGATGGTGGATTAGACCCGACTGCATGCCATTCAAGGTGAAATCTAGACATTCCCATCCACATGCAAAGGCAAGAAGATGAAAAATTTACAAAAAAATTATTTTGGAAAGATTTGATGCTCAAATTGACATGCAATAAAAAGAAAAAGTGGGCAGGGAAACATGATAAATATGATGGATAACACAAACAATATGTACGATATGAAAAATAGGTGTTCACATGAAAAAAATAAAAAATTTCACCTAAAAATGAAATAAAAAGGTGATAATAAAAAAATCATTTGCCAAAATGGAATACAAAAAAAAGAAAAAGTTGGCCAGTTTGATAAGAGAAAAGGGCAATCAAATCAAAATATAGATCTGGTGAGAAATGAGAGCGTTCACGTGGAAAATAGTAAAAAGACACATGAAAAGAGGAACAAAAAATAATTTGAGAAGATCCACCAATCAAAATAGAGGGAAAAAAAAAGAAAAAAAAATCAAAGGAGAGGTGTTCAATAGGACTACTATGTCAAAGTGCGATCCTAGGGGAATAAAGGCATATTTGGATGAAAAAATGTCAAAAAATACATAGAAAAACACACACAAAAAAATACAAAATCTGAGTGTAGAGACGGAGGGAAGGAAAAAGGAAAAAGATTTAGTGGACAAGCGACTCAAGACTATCCAAGAAAGGCACCATTCCGATTAGAAGAGAGCGTGTTCACATGAAAAAATAGCAAAAGATGCATAAGAAGTTTACCCACCACAAATACACAAAAATGAGTAATGGCCAATCCCTACATGGAAATGATAGGTTGTAAAGAGGAAAAGTGCCTAGGAGAAGGGAAAGATCACGGGTATCATCTCAGACTACAGTTTTGGGACGTGAAAGGTACATTCTCATGAAAACACATCTAATTCGCATAAAATTCTTCAAAAATTAATAACTGAGGAACCGTTGCTGAAAACAAAGGTAAGTAAAAAGAAAAATATCAAGTTCAAAGGGACAAATAGGACTATAAGGTTGGATTTCAATTTAAAAAAACCTTAGGATATGTTCACATAAAAGATCAAAATAACTAGAAAAAAGTGTTAAAGGGCAAGGAAAGACCCCGAGAACAGGGTAGAATAGGACGGTTGGTGGAAAAGGGACCTCAACAGAGCATAGATAAAATATGATATCATTAAATATCGGATAGCAGTGTGTTCATAAATGCAAATAAACAAGACACATAGGGATGCATTTCCAGATGTAAACTTTGAACACACCAATTTGTCTAATCATTAGTAGTAGGGGCCTAATACTTGACCATGATCCAAACCCTTGCATCCCTACACTTAAAACATGATATATATATATATATAAATGCAAGAGGTAGGGTTAAAAACACTTGGCCCACTCAGTTTGTCGAAGTGGATTGCTGTTAATGTGCTGGGGGGTCAGAGTCATCTGTAGGAGGTACCATAGCTTCCTACAACATGTATCAAATATGGTAGGGACCATGTAATAACACTCACGGAGGTAGCATCATTGATGAAAACCCTTAAGTTATCAATGAGATGAAGAGTATAGCACTCAACTCAATAGGTGCTCATGTGAGAATGATAGATCAATCTCTCATCCCCCACAACTCACAACACTCAAAGAGGAAGGAAGGAGAACCTCTATCTTGCACCCATTAAGAAATCAACAAGGAGAATAATGCAAAGGGAGTTTGCTAGTGTGCACAATTAATGGTGTGTTAGTGCATCCAAACCCATCTAGCATAGGTGCGAGAGGGCAAGCCAAGGAGCCTTACAGTTTAGTGCATAAAATAGAGTGGTGTGTCCTATGTTGACTATAGAGACATGTCTTGTGTGTGCATAGAAAAACGAAAATGTGCCTAGCACCAATATCATAATGTCCCTCAATCCTCACCTCTTAGAGTTGATTGAAGGGAAATTTGGGCATGCTCAATCCCCCCTCTGTCTCATACTGTGTTGATGAATATAGGAGGGTAGCCCATACTTACATCCCCATCCGATTAGGATGAAAGCTCACATCATTCAAGGTTTATTGATCAAGAGCGGCTTCTCCAGTATGTTACTCATGAATATATGTGTGCATCACGTGGGTTCAAAAAAATGTATTTTTAAAATACAAATTTTATATATTTTTTACATACAGAAGGGTGTAATATAAAGATGTTATTTAGAGATTGAATAGAAAAGGATTATAATATATTCAAACACACACTGTATACACAAGAGGAAGCTCACTCAAGAACACAAGAAGAGAGATGGAGGCCAAAACGTTTTCTTGCTAGTTTCTTCTTCTTCTTCTTCCACACACTATACAATGTACACAAAGATAAAAGAAAGTGGCCTTCTAAGTCAAACAGTGCATAACTGACTATACTAATCGACTAGTGTTATATCTTTGCCAGCTGTAGGTAGGTGTAATAAACTAAATATAATAAGTGATAAGTCAGTGGCCATGTGAGTATCATAATGACCACCAACGTACTAAGTGTAGATGTGCGGACTCATCTAGCTAGGCAGACCATCATCAATGTCCGTACGTGTTGAGCTTGCCATCTCAACACTCCCCCTCAGGCTCAAATCTATCTTTGCAACTCCAAGTAAGCTTCGAAGCTTTCAAATCTTCTCTCCACCCAATGCCTTTGTAAAAATGTCAACTATTCTAATCCTGTGTGCTGACATATACAAAGTCAATCTCTCTTGCAAGTACCTTCTCTCTCACAAAGTGGTAGTGCACCTCAATGTGTTTTGTCCTAGCATGGAACACTGGATTCCTAGCTAATTGTATGCTACTCATGTTGTCACAATGAATGACAACTAGACTATTTCCCTGCACATCCAAATCACCTAACAACATTTGCAACCATACCACCTCACATACAGCCATAGCAGCACCTCTATACTTAGCCTATGTACTCGATAAAGCAACTGTAGGTTACTTTTTGCTGCTCCATGTAATTGTTGCACTGCCAAGGGAAAACATGAATCCACTTGTAGGTCTTCTATCTAACCTGCTACCATCCCAATCTGCATTTGTGTATCCAAAGACCTATACATCCTTACCTACCTCATAAAAAATTCCGTAATGTGAAGTGGACTTCACATACCTCAATATACATCTAATTGCATCCAAATGAGGCTTTCTAGGCATCTACATAAACTGATTGACAAGGCCAATAGCATAGCTCATGTCTGGCCTTGTGATAGTCATGTAAATCAAATTCCCCAGTATCCTCTTGAACATAGTAGGGTCTTCTATCTCATCCCCAATGTCAGCACTCAACTTTACATTTTGCTCCAATGGTACTGAAAGAGGCTTACATGCTGTCATACCATACTTGGATAACATATCCAAGCCATACTACCTTTGGGACAGTCATATACCATCATCACATATGATCACCTCAATACCAAGAAAGTATCTCAGTTCACCCAAATCTTTCATCTTAAACTTTGCAGCCCCACTCTCGAGTGCCTTGCGTGCATCTGATCGTCTGTGTGACATATATGCACGTATGTAGTCCATCATCCAACCTGTAGAAAATCTATTTGTTGAGGCTGGAACCAAAAACTCCTCATGCAAGGATGCTACTATGTGGTATATTTTTCCAATGATCTAAGACATTGTGCCAAAAAACTTGTTGGCACAACTCTCTCATGCGAGCCATCTGTTTGAAGGCAGGCATAGGAACCCAGTATAAGCAAGGGAGTATAAGGGCAGATGAGTGTGAATAGCCCTAGGGGTAGGGTAAACCCTAATCCTAGCTTGGCAAAGGCTATATAAACAGCCTATGGGTCACTATCAAATGTGGGAGAGTGTACCCAAGTTGTACTCTAAGCAACTTAGTAAGCAAGATTTTGTTATTGTACCTTGAACTCTCTTCTCCCTCTTGTGCGCACATTCCAATGCTGCAACTCTAGTTTTCAACATGGTATGAGAGCCGCCTTTGATCTCCTCAGCTACCCTTAGCCTCAACTATCACTAAGTGTATATGAGCCTTTACCTCCTTCATCTTATCCTTCTTTCCTCCATAGCTGCCTGCAACCTACCTCCATTGGAGGAGTTGGGGAGGACAAAGAAGGCCATATCTCCCTCTCATTTCTTCTAGGGACTTGTTGCCTATCCCAGGGCGAATCAGCCTGGCATGATAAACCTCGGGATTAGTCGACAGCATGGGCAATATTGCCAAAAATTGAGAAACAGCACAGTTTCTGATAGCGTGGCATCTTCAGGCATGGCGTGGGCAACAGGCAACACAATCTCAGCCACCACCATAGGGCTTCTATAGCCCCCCTACTGGGCCATTGTTCTACAAGAGGGCTTCTAGAAATTCCTCTCATAGAGAGAGATCTCTGCTAAACCCTAACTGTATATTTTGTGGCAGCCATAGCCAACAAGCTCTAAGCTTGACATTTTGTCATTTTTTCACTCTGAGCTTCATTAACAATGATTCTAATCACTGAAGCATAGTCTATGAAGCCTATTCCAGATTCTAAAGCTCTTGGGCATGCTCAATGGACATTACTAAGCATTGGGAAGCTGACTTCCAACTAGGTTCCATTCAAGCACTTCACTAGCTTGACAATAGTGTTTCTAAACACTAATCATGAATCATCTAATCATTTGCTTACTAGGCATTCACTAAAATATAGTGAGTTTTTGTATTCCTCTTCGTATATTGTTGAAAGGTTATGTGTACAATTAACACATAGACCATCATACACTAGAAGTGTATTGCATACCGTGAGTGACTTTGTTTCAAGTACACTGGTCAATGAAATCAAAAGCATGAGTGTCATTGTACTCTCCTCGAAATCATTAGCAACAAGCATTGAGATCATAGACCAACCTTGCCCAACACAAGCTTCATCCACTAAGCCATACCACAAGGAGGAGCCTGAAGTCGAGTCTAGGTTTACTTCATTAAAACCTAAAAAGAGTATTAAGCCTCGGAAGAAGTTTGCACATAAGAAAGGACCACCACAGTCATACTTTGAAATATTACATTAATATGATTTTCAGCCTTTTTTTTCATTGCAACTTTGATTTCAAATTGTCTGATTTGCTTCCACATTCAGTGGAAAGTTTGTAAGGGACTAGACACTGCCCTTGTCCTAACAAGTGGTAAGACCTTCCCAATAACCACAACATATGCTGATGTCCGTCCTCAAATTCGAAAGTTTGATGGCAAAGTTTTCCACCCATGGCAGGTACTTATAAAATACAAAATGATGGAGAGAGGGTATTGGCCTCTCATTCAAGGCAGTAGAGTTGTAAACTCTACAAATCTGGTTGATATAGAGGATTACCAACATGCTCAAGCAATCATAATGTTACACTTAGACGAGTCCTTGATTCATTTTGTTGATCAACTAAAAACTGCTAAAGAAAAATGGGATGAGCTTGAAAAGATCTATGGAGCCACTGGCAAAAATACTAAAATCTTCCTTAAAATTTAATTCTTTAGCTTGGAATATCGATCAAGAGAAGATTTGGAAAAAATCATCTCTCATATGAAGGGACTTATGGCACAACTTTCCTTTGTACAAGCTCCAATACATGAAGAAGATGCTATTGCTATTCTTCTAAAAGCTATAAAACAGGTGTTTCCTACTCTTGTAACCACTCTCACCAACATTCCAGATCCTACATTGGAAAGTACCATTTAATCCTGTTTGGATGAAGAAAACAGGAACCACAATAAAGCAGCAATAGTCAGGAAACTTCAAATTCCCATGATCAAGTATTGGTTCATACAGCTCTCACTAGATGTTCTTTCTATAAGAAAAAAGGACATCTTGTAAACAACTGCTGGAAGAAGTATCCCGAGAAGATGAAATGTAATAAGTGCAAAAAGACAGGGCATATCACAAGTAAATGCCCCAACACTCCTGATATACCCAAAGAATTGGTGGCCAACTATGCCTCCAATCCATTGGAGGGTGGAGTCATCTGCTGTCTACTTGGCTACGCACCAGGACGATATCGGTAACATGTTGGTATGGGTGATGTTGCCTTATTTGTCCTCTGCTGAAGCATTTCCATTCGAGCTAGGCATCACGGAAAGCTTTATCCCAGTCTCATGGAACGGTGTGGTAGAGAATTGCAGGAATACACTGTGTTACTACTGCGAATCATGCTATGACTACTCCTATGCCTTCTGTAATTACCAAATAGCTTTCTTTTCCATTCTCTGCTCGATTTCTTTAAGTGCATAAAGTTCCAGTTCCCTTCTCAATTGCAGGTATCTCGTCTTGCACATATTTAATAGCTGATGCGATTTCCTTGGTTGAGGATGAGCTTGCTGCGTGCTTGGTTTTCCTTGTTGAGGCCCTTTTTCTTGATGTTTTGCGCTATTTTTTGTTTCTTCAGAGTTGCCTTCTGCTCAAAGACAGCTTTTTCATGTACATTGCTTATCACAATCCAAGATACTGTACCCAGTTCATCACCACCATCATCTTTCTCTGTTATCTCGGAAGCAGTGGGTATCTTCTCCTCGTCCAGTTCATTGTCACAGGTGCTCTCCTTCGTTTCCTTCTGCGGTGTTATCTAACGCTTCCTTGAACCTTCTTCCCCCGTAGCTTCCCTGTCGCCCTCCCTATTACACTCCCTTTTTCCCCATCACGGAGAGAGACCAAAAAAAACCAACATTAGCCTCCCCATTCCCAAAATTCCCTGCGGCCCCCCAAATTGGCTATACAGCACGTAGCTTTTTGTTATAGAAAAGCAGCCCCATTATTACCACAAGCTTTTCATTTTCCTTGATCTCTCACAAACTTTCATGCTGGACAGGGCGGAAATATGACTCAATGATTCCACCACACAACCACCCATAGGTTAGTGCATGGTATATCTGTTTGGAACCTGGAGTAGAATCTGGTGTGGCTGCAGCAAGCTTTTCTAATAGGGCATCCTAGTTGCACATTAAGAAGGGATCTTCCCTCAACTGCTCAGCAAGAGCATTATGCAGTCCAGTAGTGCAGCACCAAGCAAAACATCCTTTTCCAATAGCCCCTCTCAAATGATCTTAGCATGTATAACTTTTCCCTTGTCGGCAGCTCCTATACTACCACAGGTTTTCAGAACACAAGCAAAGGTGACAACATCAAGAGAGAGACCCTCTCCTTACATCCGTTCAAAACAGTTCAGTGCTTCCTTGCCGTGTCCATGTTGGATGTATCCTTAATAAGTGCAGTCCATGAGACTATGTTCTGAATTGGCAGCCCATCAAACACTTGGATTGCTTCTGCAAGAGAGTAGCATTTCCCAGACATGTCCATCATTGTAGTCCCCATGTATAGCTCTTTCTCAAGTCCTCTCCTAGTTATCTCAGAATGTATGCTATGCCCTGTTTCTAAATCTCTGAACCCATTTTGAATATATCCTGTCATTAAAGCATTCCATGACACTTAATTTCTTTCCAGCAAGCCCTTGAAGATTTTATGCACTTCGTTTAAACTTCCACATTTGACATACATGTCAACCAGAGCATTATTGATTAATCCTTCTTACTCCAAACTCTCTTCCTCGTAGAACAAAAGTATAAACACAACAACTAAATATGTACAAAGTATCAAATCCCACACACAACTTTTGGGTGGTTTTCACACCTCGAATGCGCAGCAATACGACATCCACCCCCTCTAATCCTACGCATCCTCCGGATGGGCCAACTACCCATGATCGTTATCATCAAGATCCACAAACAGATTGATCTCTTCATTATGCATTTCCGGTATATCATCAAGCTTATCTGTCATATCATCTGTCTCTTCCATTGGAGTTTCTTCTCGTCGCTCTTCTCTTGCTAATTCTTCCAATGCATAATCTTCATTATCTCTTTTCTTAAAAATCTTTATTCTTTTTCCAGCAATAGGCACTCTAAGCACTGTCCCATCCAATTCTGTCAACTCATATGTTGCATTATCAAAAACATGTCTGACTATGTACAACCCAAACCATCTTTTCACCATCTTCCGAAGTGCAGTATGCTGATTTTCAAGGCTGCTATCAAAGACTAATACCCAATCTCCCTCTTCTATTGCTCTAGGCCGCAAGCGATGCCTGCTATCAAACTTGTCCTTATTTCTTAGTCTAGCAACCTTCAACCTGTCAATAGCTAGCTGAATATCCTCTGGTCTTCTCTCCAACTGCCGAATCGGAAGAGCTAAGAGCTCCTCTCTCGTCAAATCCTCCTGCCAAGGTAAAACTGACCAAGTCAAAGCACAAGTCTCAGTCGGCATAACAGGTTTCTGACCATACATCAACTCTGTAGGCATATATCCTGTGGTAACACTGTGAGTCGTACGATCAGCCCACAAAGCAAATGGTAGAAGTTTCGGCCATTCTCCAATCCGTCCTCTGCATGCTTTGGCTAATGCTTTCACTATCGGCGGATGCCCTCTTTCATTCTTCCCATTTCCCTCTGGATTGTATGCTGTGGTTAGAGCCAACTTAATTCCTAGTTGAGAGAAAAACTCCCTAGCTTCATCTGCATCCAATTCACCGTGATCCGCAGTGATCTTACCCACACAGCCATACCTGTAGAAAATTTCTTCCAATAAGAACTTACACACTGCACTAGTGGTCTTTGTTCTCAAAGATATGCCCTCAACATGATTGGTAAGATCTTCTCTAGCCAAAACAATGTATCTCATCTGCCATAGACCCATAAGCATAGTAATCAAGTCAACTACCCACTTATAATGAATACATAGCGGATAGGTCGGATGAAGCTCATCTCGATGACGCACTACCGAATACATCTGACAATCCCTGCAAGTCTCAACGAAGTGAGAAACATCTCTATACATGCCTTTCCACCAATATTTCTCCTTGATTTTCTCATAAGTAGCCCACACTCCTCTATGACCAGCCCAAGGACTCTCATGAAACTCCCTCATCACCTGTAACTGTCTCTCCCTATCGCAGACAACCCGCAAAGGTAATCCGCCTCTTTTCTTTGGATGCTTCCAAAGAAATCCATCCTTGAGAAAATAACCATAGGCTTTCCTTCTGATTTTCTTGAACTCTTCATCTATCCATTCATCTTTTTGCTTAGTGTACTAAGGTACCTGCCAATCTGCAACCAATCTCCAACATAGAGTTTTTCTATGAAAGCCACAATAACCATAATGGCTGAAATTTCTATATCATCCTCTTCTGCAAATAGCATCTCCTCATCATCATATCTAGCTCTAGACAGCATATCTACCACTGGATTATCCTTCCTTGCTATGTGTTTAAATTCTGGATTTAATGACTTGATGTATACAATCCATCTCAGCATAGCTATATCCGGAGTAGAGCAACTCGTGATCATACCAATCAATGGCAAGCAATCTGTCTCTACCACAATTGAAGCTCCAATAAAGTACTCCTTGTCACATTTGAGAGCCGTAACAATCCCCAGTAACTCCCTCTTGATTTGCAGATATCTCCTCTGTCTCTCATTTAGGACTTTCGCCCCAAACCGAATAGCATACCTATTTCCATCTGCATCTTCTTGACCCACAGCCCAATTGGACTAGTGTCAACTGTCAATACAATAGGCCTTCTGCAAATATAATCCGCTTTCCTGAGAGTAGGAGCATTCTGCAATAACTTCTTCAATTTCCGTATGGCTCTAGTATGGCTCTCATCCCAATAGAATTTCTGCCCCTTTCGAAGTAGCTGATATAAACAATCTGCTATGTGTGCAAAATGAGGTATCCAAATCATATAAAACACACAAGCTCCAATGAATCTCCGTACCTCTGAAGTGGTAGAACAATACTCCGCAATCTTGCATATAGCATCCACCTTATCAGGTGAGGGTTTCCTGCCATAATACCCACACATATGTCCAACAATGACAACCTCATTCACTCCAAAAACAGATTTTTGCCCTAAAAGTGTCAAGTTCACTTCTTCTAATCTGGCCAAAATCTTCTCACAAGCTGAAATATGATCAGCCACAAAGTATCTACAACCCTGCTCATTTAGACTCTCATTTTTCTCTTCTTCTGCACACCCCTTAATGGGCACATCATCCAAGAAAGGCATAGTAAGCTGAGGTATATAATCACAAAGGACCTTATGCATGGCATTCATCATATGCGCAACAGAATTAGTGGCACCTTGAGGCAAGGTACACATCCTGACAAGCCCAATAGGAGTTCTCATGGTGGTTATGTCCCTACTTTCCAAAGCCAACTGAAACTGATCATATCCTGAATACAAATCACCTAAAGAATAGATGGCACGTCCAGCAAATGCTTCTGCAAACTCATCCACAACTAGACCTATACCAACATTCCTGATAGTAACTCTGTTCACTGGTTGCATGTCCTGAATAAATCGGAGAGTACCATTCTTCTTTGGAACTGTAAACCACCTGTTTGAGTATGGTGCAGATGAAGGCTCAAGAATTCCCATCCTGATTTTCTCATTCAATAAATCAATCAGCTTTGGCAAGTGTGCTTTAGGCACTGGAATAGGTCGGAGATTCCATGGAATATGAGGAATAGTAAAAATGACCATAGGAGCAACAATATCTGGATTCACACATCCAATCTCATGCGGGAAAAAAGCAAATCCCCTTCCATGTCACTCAAGCATCTCCTCAAAGCATTGCTTCTCTATGGGTAACAAGAAATCACAATTTCCAATTTTCAATTCAACAAGAGTCTATTGCTGAAAATTTATGACCAATATGCTCCGGATTCCTCAAAATTGGTTGTTTAGCACCCCTCTCTATTTGCTGATCACTGTCAGGTGGAAGCGGTACAGCTACCGGCTTCACATTCTTATCCACAGTTTTATATTTCTTGTCAACCCTGGCTTCATTATGCTCTTCTGCATTACTCAAATCTTGCTGTAAATCAACAATTCTGCACTCCAATGGCTGAATATCCTCAGTCCTCTGCTCTATGGACTGCATAGAAACAGCCCTAAACTCTGGATGCTGAAATATTTCAGCAGTAAACTCTGTTGGCTGAAAGTTTTCAGCCCTCTGTGTCTCTGTAAGCTGATCATAACCAGCCCGAAACTCTGTTTGCTGAATTTCTTTAGCACTCAACACTTTTTGCTGAGCTACCTCAGCCTCTAACTCAATCTGTGACACAAAATCTGCAATTTCATGAAACATGTCCAGGGATTGCACTAATACATTACTGTGACAACTCTGCATATCAGTTTTCAGCATATCTTCCATCTCTTCCATCGTATCTGCATAAATCATACTATTATACATCCCATCTATGTGCTCGTCATCCTCCAAAATTCCTGCATTTTTCAATTTTTTCTCCTTCCTGCATATGTACTACCTGGCAGCTCTAGGCAACCTAGAAATCTTCTGATAGCTCATCGAACTATTTGCTGAAATCCCAACAAAACCAAAGGAGAAAACACTGCTGCCAGGAGGCGAGAACTCCAATCTCCTCTGCTCTGTACCACCATCGTCTCGCGAAACGGCAGTACCTAATGAAAACCCGAATCCCTCACAGTGGGCAAAGGTGCATCTCTGAGAGTATCTCTGTTTCTAACATGGTTCACACACACAGTCATAAACTGAACTGCTCTCATGCCATCTTTACTGTGAATCCGTGCATAAGCAGAACCATCATCCATTACCTTTGTTTCCATGCGCATCTCTGTGATGAATGGCTGTCCAAGAATTATGGGATAAGAGCATGAATCCTGCACAAAGAAATGGAAATCCTCCTCTACATCACCAATAGAAACCCTGACAGTGGGACAGGCAGCATACAAATCACCTGCAGTATTATTGGTGGCTCTCATACGCCACCCATGCTCTACATCCATAGGCCATCTGTTACTTTCATAAACTCCACGAACTATGAGATTAATCTCTGAACCATGATCCACCAAGCAACATAAGGTACCTGTTTCTCTCCAATCTTTACCATCGTCTCTGTAGTTGCCCTAGACCAATGACTCCGCGAAAAGTGACTACGCGGTATCAAGACAGGTTCATCAGTTTCAACATAATGCATAGGCTGAACCCTCTTCTCTATCTGTGGAAAAACAGAAGCATTCTCAACCATAACCTCATCCTCATCCTCATCCAACTCCCCAATCAAAACTCCCTGTATATCAGTGGTAGGCAATGCATGTCTTTTCCTCTTGAGGACCTCCTGAAACTGATCTTGAAACTCTCTTTTCGAGATGCCCAAAACCTTAGAAATAGTGAAAGTCACCTCACTGCCAAGTATCTTGTCATTAAAGATTTTCTTCATGTCTGTAGATGTCTCAATATCGGACATCAATCTAAACCCTGGTTGCTTTCTCTCTCTAGGCTCTTGCCTCTTTTCTCTGTTTTAAGCATCTTCCATCTGTCGATCTGGCCGTGGTTTCAAAGACGGTCCTGTAGTAGGTGGTGTAACAAACTCACCCCCTCTAGTCTTCTTAGTTGCACTTGGATTTTCTTCATCCCTCTTACGCTTCTCCTCAACAAGTACATTTTCTCCATGAGACTTAGCCAAATAAGCATAAATAGAGTACCTGTCACAACAGGCGAATCCCAACTTGTCTCTGATCTGATGCTAGAGCCTGCACTAGTCAAAACATTTTGCTGAATTTTTCCCTTGTTTGCAGTCTCCATAGCATAAGTCCATAGTGCTGACTGAGTCTCTGATCCCTTCTCAATCTGGACTCCATATGCAGAAGCATCACCTCTAGCTGTCACATAAGAAATACGCGCAGCCATATCATCCACTAACTTCTTCATTCCACCTTTACCAAAGTTGGTAGCAAGTGGAACCCCTGTCTCAGTCAACCAAATCTTACCATCTTGTCCCCAATATACCAAATTCTTCCTCCTTGCATCCTGAAAAGATTCATAATCCCTGCAATGTTGATGGTCCGTACTATTGCACCAAATACATCTCCGATCTCTCCTAGATGCAGTAGGAGCACTCCTAGGTGCAGTAGGAGCACTAGAAGAAGAAGTAGGCGCAGTCGAAGCAAACTGCTCTTTCAATTTTCCCACCAACTCCGCTTTAACTGATTCCAGTGTCAAATCCGTTATGCCTTTGATTATGTCATCAAGAGAGGTAGGCACCGATGGAGCGGATGGTTTTGGAGCAGAAGATGCAGGCATCGGTCGTGGAACAGGAGGAATAGGAGGAGTAGAAACAGTAGGCACTGGCATAGGCCAAGAAACTGGTTGAGGAGGAGAAGAAAAAACAGGAATAGAAGTAGGCATAGGAACAGATGATGGTGTCGGTGTCATAGAACCATTCTATAGGCGGGTCTTCCATATCCTCCTCTTGGTCAAAGTCGAGACTGCATCTTGGGCATCCTGCCAATCCGTTTTAAGTCCCATAGGCTTCATGCGATCCTCAAGAAGCTCTCCCAATTCTTCCTGAAGAGCAGGATCTGTAGCTTGCAAGAAAAGCTCAAGTTTTTCAACATCCAATGCTCTTTGTTCAATGGCATCAAGCTGACTATACCTCTCTTCAAATTCCCGAATCAACTCTGAAGCAGCTAGACCTTTGTTTGGCATGTAGACCCACTCTCGAAATGACCGCGGAGTAGCCATACCAAAGTCCTCAAGGAAATATTCTTCTTTCTTTCTTAAAATCTTGCCAATGTGTATTTTGAATAAAAAGATCAGTCACTTTTTCCCTCAAAGCGGCTGTGAGAAGACGAAGAAAGTACTTACTCATAAGTCCAGCTGGAACTCCAAAAAACCCCATCTTGATCTCATATGTCTTCAAATATGCTGAAACATTATGGCCATCAAATAGCTTCTTCTCATTCTCAACTGCTTCAATAGCCTTAGTCGCGCTGTTTGCATTCTCCTTCTCTGAATAGAGTTGCCTTTGCTGAGACAACTGCTATTGATGCAATTGTTGCTGCTGCTGCATATACAATTGTGTCTGCTGATTTTGGAGCTGCATATACATGGACATATTCTGTAAAATCTGCTTTAGATCCTCTGTTGAAGTACTTGACGCAGCAGTCATTGATGGAGCTGAAGTAGAGGACGCAGCTGGAATTGTAGAAGAGACTGAAATAGAGCTGAAGTATCTCCCATCCTGAAATTTCTGCGACGCTTTCACGTCGGGTTCACCAAGATGTCGAAGGATTTGTCAAAGCAAAGCAAAGTCGTGTCTACAGAAGTCTCTAATTACTTTGACAGGTATCTTGCTCAATATGGGATCAGAAGACAACTTACTTGCAGCTATACACCACAGCAAAACAGTGTTGCAGAGAGGAAAAACAAGGTCCTGATGGAATCAACTAGAGCAATGCTGAATGAGAAATGTCTGCCAAATGGTTATTGGGCTGAAGCAGTGATGACTGCTATCTATGTACTGAATTGAACCCCTACAACAGGGATTCATGATGTCACTCCATATGAGAGGCTGTATGGTCATAAACCTGATATTTTACACTTGAAGGTATTTGGCAGCATTGCATATATGCATATACAAGATGAAAAGAGGAAGAAATTGGATCACCTCCTCCATCTGATCTCAAACAGGATATGTAGCAGCCCAACTCATTTTTTGCATTCTTCTTGAAGTCTTTGAATGCATCAACACATCATCTTTATGCTTCAAAACATAAAGCCAAGCATACCTGCTGAAATCATCAATAAATGAGACATAATACCATGCACCTCCAAATGAAGCATTATGTGAAGGACCCCAGACATTAGAGTGCACCAACTGTAAAGGCCTTGTGCTGTTTTTTACATGTCTCATGAAAGAAAACCGTGCCTGCTTCCCAAACTGACATGCACGGCATACATGACCAAAGTCATTATACTTGAACTTAGGTAATCCAAGTACTACTTCCTTTTGCTGCATAGATTTCAGCTTTTGTACATTGACATGTCCAATTTGCTTGTGCCAAATCTCTACATCCCGAATGGCACTCTCATCATGAGCAAACATGGCTGCCTTAAGTCCCGGAATGGTCGCATCCAATGTAAACATCCTGCCATCCCTTCTGCCCTTGGCAATTAACTTGCAGCCATTTCCATACTCCTCAATGAAACATCCATCTTTGTTAAATCTCACTTGCAGATTCTGTTCTGCCATTTGACCCACAAACAAAAGATTCTTTGTTATGGTCGGTACATGCAATACATCATGCAGGCCTTTCTTCTTGCCATCAGGCATCATGAGAGGAACAATCCCTTTATGCTTTATGTCATGTTGGGTGTCATCCCCAGTACATACATGACCATGTGTACTTGCAACCATCTCATCAAACCACTCTCCATGCGGTGTCAGGTGGTTTGACGCTCCAGAGTCAATGTACCATCTATCATCTCTATTATGTCTCGATGCATTTTTGGATACATGCTGCATGGCAAAGAGTCTATCAACTTGCTCATCATGAGCACCACTGGAAGATGCATAGTGCCCATGCTGTCTGCCCTTTGCCTTCATATCTCCCTACTTTTTATAGCAATCCTTTGCAGTGTGCCCATACTTGCCACAATAATGGCAATCCTTGTCCCTATTGGACTGATCAGATGACTGCCATGAACCAGATCTACCACCTCTACCTCGGGGTGATCTCCCCCTGCCTCTAAATCTGCGAGATCCATGTTGGCCTTGTGTATTTGCACCATGCCAATTACCCTACTGTTGCTGCTGTCCATAAGCATTACGAGTGTCACCACGACCTTGAAATGAACCATGACCTCTAAATCCTCTGCCACGCTAGCTAGAGTATAACACAGTGTCTCTACTCTGAGATACACTAGAACCTGTATTCAAACCAAGTTTGACCTCCTCATGCAACAACAAAGCAACTAGCTCTTCCCAGGTAGGGGGCTCTTTTCTAACAGAAATGGATGTGTCAAAATCTTTGTACTCTTTCCCTAATCCATTCAAGGAAACAGCAATCATATCATCTTCTAATACACTTGAGCCAATGGTAGCAAGTTGATCAGGTATGGTCTTAATCTCTGTGGTATACACTTGGATGATCCTGCCATTCCTAGACATGTTGTTGAACTGTTGTTTCAACAAGATCTTTCGTGCATGTGTCATGGTTCCATAATTTTTCATCAGTATGTCCCAAGCATCCTTTAGAGTCTCACATCCAGTGATTTGAATTACCATAGCATCAGATATACATAGAGAAAACCAATGCAGCACCTTGCATGCTCTCTTATTCCATAGCCTATGAGCTATTTTCTATTCATTAGTTGGATTCGTTGTGCAGGCAACTCAGGAGCAGCCTCATCTCCTGTACATAGATCCCAATAACCCCTGCCAACTAGAAAGTTCTTCATTCTGAATTTCCATAATGCAAAGTTCTTGTTGTCTAACTTCTCTCCAACTATCTGAGTGATATTATCAGTCCCATGTGCATTAGCCATGATGTAATAGACTGTCTGTCAGATGTTTAACTACCTGCAAACCAATAAGTATGACTAACCAAGTTCAGTCCACAACAGTTTATGACAGTTTTGTGCAACTAATTGCAGTAAAAAACTAGGGTATTTCAGCCCAATGATAACCCAAAAAAGTCCCAAAACAAATGGTCTAACTCGTGGGTAAAACAATCAATACATATGCTATGTATTTGCTTCAGTTTAAACTCCTGCAACCTGACTACCACGGACCAAAGATGCAGCCTGAAAACTGTAGTTTGTGTATAACGAGCAACAATTTCAAGTCCAAAAACAACATGCATACATGCCATACATGTCCCAAAACTTCCCAGATAGCTGCTAGTACATGTGTCAAGCCATACATAGGCATAGAAGCACAAAACAGTGCATACCTAGCAAATACAAGTGTCAATTAATTTGGCTCCAGGTTGCAGTCAACCAGAAATCAACATAACAAGCTTTAAACAACTCCAAAATATCTTCAAATCATGTCATACATTTGCTCCAGTGTGACAAAGTCAATACATGACTATGCGGGTAACTCTAGGCTTCCTGCCTTCAATGAGCCAAGTCATACATTGCATTTACATTCTATATTCAGCCAAGAAGATGAACTTGCATTTGCTTCAGCTCCAAAACTTCAGCATTCAGTAATATCCAAAGCTCTCTTTGATCCTCTAAGAACTCAGCATAGATATATCACCTCATGTAGATGACGGGTGCCCAAGGTAGCATGTAATGCTTTAGTGGAAAGTGATGCTTGTTGTCCACTATTTAATGACAATTTCCAGCCTATCAATGGCTTTTAGATCTGAGTATTCTAAGCAAAAAATCTCAGCTCCAAGACATTAGATCCAATGTATACATGCTTTGACACATTCTTGTGCTTTAATGATGCCTTCTGAGTGTAATACAAAGCTCCTGTATGTCAATAATGACCGAATGCATGCTGTCCATTCATTTTCACAGCAATTAAGAACTAATTGCAAGTCTGTGTCTGATTACTCCAGCTCATAATAGAGCTCCCACACAAGCATTTGCATTTGCTTCTTGTACTCTTCAAGTACCTTCAAGAGTGAGCATTCATGCTTTATGGGTCTTGTTCATGTGCCCCATTTGATGTTTCACACGTTGCAGTCCATTCTGCCCTACAGGTGCAGTTCACGCAGAATGAGCAAGGGTTGCTGCTGTACACGATGAATAATATGAGCTTATAGAAGGTTTGCATAGGCTCAATAAGGCCTTTCAAATGCTCTAGTAGGGTCACCAACAACCTCTTGATCAATGGCTAGTCTCCTTCAACAATGCATACCTCTGTGTGACCAAATGGTAAAAATGACAGTCAGTCCTCTTCTTTTTCCAGCCCTTCAGGTTAGTCTTGAAGTCATCTTCTGCAATGCTCTACTCCACAGAACTCAGTCTTATGGGTGCTCTAATAACATGTTCAAAGATGAGAGAGAGAGACAGGGAAAACTCCATATCCATGAGCCTTCAGGCTCTCATTGTGTTTTCTTCATTATGCAGAATAATACTAAACCACACAATACAATGTAAAGTAAAACTAGACTGACTAGACTGACTAACTCTAGTCAAGTCACTGAGTAACTACTAACCCGACTCATTTAATGTAGTCACATGGAGACAGCTGTACACAGTAGCTGTCATAGATGTCGGTTACACACCAAGAAAAATTGACGGGTGGAGCTTGATTTCTAACACTACCAAACATAGAGTTTGGCTAGGAAAGAGAGAGTAGCCAATGACTATTCTTTGGGCCATGCTCAAATGCAATGTGGTTTGTGCAAGGGTGATTTTCTCTTCCAGTAGCGGGAAGGCCTAAGACTTTTTTGTGGCTGCGGTGGAGCAGAACTAGATGGATGCATTAGCAATGATGTTCCGCTAGATTGCTCCTTGGGATGAGCATCTGCTTGGAAGGTTAGTTGTCTGTCCTGCGAGGGGCTTGGAAGACGTGCAACCTTCATCATGAGCTGCTTTGAGCATGCAAGATTCGGTCGCATTAGATGATTGTAGGACATCTAGCTGCCACGTAAGTTGATGGGTTTATGAGATCTCGAGAGACATAGTGGGTTCAGGCTGCATGGGACTGATTGATTGAGTCTCTAGAAACTTCACTCTAGAATTAGTAGTGGTACTTTCTCCATAGTGGTTCTTTGTGGGGTTGATGGTCTTCTAGTGACTTGGACATTGAATGCTTCCATTTATAGAGACATGTGTCATCCTACATTCACTTGGTAACTCGTGAGAGCACATGCAAGTCATATGCTTCAACCAAAATGAACAGGTGCAGCTAAAAAAGATATCACTTATCTGAATCCCATAGTGCAGACTTTGATACATATCCCTTGTGCTTGATTATCATTGCTTGTGTGTGTGTTGGCTTTACTTCTTTTGGTATTATTTATACATAGTCACAAAACAAGTTGTTTATTTATATACATGTTTTAAAATCCATGTCACTTTATGAGGGTAAAAACCAATTGTAGAACTTAGGATTGTATTTGAATGTGGCACACGTATCTAGTAATCGTGGCAGCCTACTCAATAACAACAAATATTTTGCAACATAGAGTAGCATGGTACCTTGTCCGAGCCTACTGGCAATATGTAACTCCTCCACAGTGAGAACTTTATCAATCAGAGAGTTTTCCTTGGGGAAAGAACTATATGTATATCCTCTATATCACGTGCGTTCAAGGCCTATTTATAAATATCCTTATATGTGAATTTTTCATGAATAAAACATAACCCTTTTCTATGTAAAATGTAAATAAATCCTTTATATTACGCCCTTATGTATGTAAAAAATGTATAAAAATAGTATTTTAAAAATGCATTATTTTGAACCCCATGATGCACACATATATTCATGAGTAACTTACCCAAGGAGTTCTCTTGGCTAGTTTCAGCTAAGTCCATACCTCAAACGGCAGTCGCTACTCGAAAGGAAGTTGGCGCCACATAGGTCAGAGACTGCCATTGGGCCAATCGCTCCTTTGAGGATGTCATAATCTGGGCTCCAAGTTCGACATTGTAGCATGGTTTTAAAACCAATTGACTTCGACCCTCTAATCGTTGCCTTAGTTGCTCTCTCTCAAAGAGATTTGGTTGGCAAAGTGCTTTGTTAAATGTCACAATCAAGCATAGCTCATCGGGTTCCTCATCAGAGATGAGTTGCATGCATTCATGTAAGAGCTTGTCATAGTGCTTGTTAAGATATTCTTGTTCTTCTCAAGATAGCAGATATTACAAATATTCCTCAAGGTGTTTGCTAGGCAATGTGTCAATGTCCGCAACGACGTAGGCACGTGTGAATAGTTTGAGTTTATCATCCAACTCGATCAAGCACTCTGTGATACTTCTATGTTTGATGAGGGCTTGCTTGGTTGCTATCTCATGCAAGATTCTTGGAGTTTACCTAGGCTTTAACATAGTTGGGGGACTTAGGCCTAGATGAGCAAGATTGGTCAATGCTAGGATTGCTCATGTTCTTCGGGTTTTCATATTCCTCCTCAGGCTTTGTTGTTATTGTGTCATGGTTCTCCTCAAATGTGACTGGTATAGTTTCGTTAACCTATTGTGATAATGTTGTATCCACTCTTGATTGGGCAATGTAAGTTCTTTTGTCAATGGATTGAGAGTTGCAAGCAACTGTTGATGGTAATTGTTGCTTTGATTTATTAGAACACATGGATGTGTCTGAGAAAACACCCAACATGGATGTATTAGAACCCAAGCAAGAGTATTATTCCTCAACTCTTCAGCACTCTTGGTTTCAATCTTCTTGGTGTCTACTATGGCCACTTACAACTGTTGTTGTTTTCATTATTTTCTCCTCTTTTTCTTGGACAATTAATGTGTATCCTTTAGAGACTTAGGATCCTGAACTAGGTTAGTCATTCATATGTGATGGGACCTAAAATGAACTGACACTGGCTATAGCACTAGCCGGATCTCTAACATGCACAAGACAACCCCATGGTCTCATGGTCAGGAGCGTCTACAGGACACATTGCCCTACCATCGTACGCACATTTTGCATTTGCATCGTGTTTATAGTCCAACCCTTAACTTTCTCACACTCCTCAAATGGAGTCCCTACACATTTTGGTGTAATTCACCACATAGAACAACATAGGAGGCACCCCCGACTGATTGTTGCGACCGAACTGCGACCCTCCTACACCTTGGAGATTGGACCCTCGATGCGTCACTAACACATATAACACATACAAAAAAAAATATGGTCTTGGTACCAATATTATATCATTCCAAGAATGTACCAGTCCTCACTTACTTGTCCCCTTGGACCCACCGTCTAGACCTACAGCTTGGGTGGCTTAGTCTCTCTAGCATGGGTCATTTATGCTTCAACCAATTGCTATGCATGCTAGGAATAAATACAATGTGTATGGTTCATGCAAAAGTGAATGCCTTATTGTGCACAAACAATTATGGTTTGAAATCAGCCTATGTGTCGTGCAAAAACAGTCCTTTTAATGAATTTTCACTAATGCGCAATGCTTCGTTGTAGGAACCTAGCACCAAGGCAAACCTTGTGCTGCTAGATCCATTATTTTCAAATAAACTGCATCCTAAATGTTATGTATAAAGAGAACAATCAGACTTTGTATTATTTCAGCGCTTAAACTATGGTATAACATCATGCTCCCCCTCACCGTTAAAATTTTGCTGCGGTGCATAGGTGTAGAGGTTCTTTTATGTCATTTTTTGTATGTAAAAGCAATAAATACACACTTTAACACAAAGGGCAAGGCCAAACTGAGGCTTAACCTCATGCTTCAGCCCCGTCAAACATTTACATACATAGATTTTATTTTTTTATTTTTTTCAAATACAAGAAATCTATTTTTTCATTTTTTCTATTTTTTCTATTTATTTTTAATAAAAAATATGTATTTTATGGTTTTTTTTCAAATGACTAATCATTTGAACTAAAACTTAGAATGTTTTCTTATTTTATCCCATGTCCACTCATTTATCCCACTCAAAATCAAAGAAACTATCAACTTCCATCGAAATTAGTATTTGTTAACCGATAAACAAACAACGTGGAAAATATGGAAAAGCTAAAGCAAAAGACAAAGGCCAAGGCAAAGTGAAATAGAAGACAAAGGCACACAAGGAAAAGCGCAAGTCAATACTTTTGTAAAAGAGCATAAGCACATCATGATTTAATTTAAGGAGCAAATTTTTCTTATAATTTTTTCTTGCATTTAGGAAGGATATGAGCAAAACACTGAAGCAAATAGTAGGGTTTTCTACTGTTGTATAATAGGCTGAAACAGGGAAATAGGAGCACAAATTCATATTTTTGGCTGGAAGAGTAGGAGGGACTAACTTCTGAGGTCACAACAGGCTGGGATGGGGCAATAAGAGGCCCACAGAACCAGGAGAGACCACATTTGACATCCTACCTTCTGAGAAGAGAGTGAGCTTGAGAGCTAGGGAGAGAGCGAGAGAGAGAGAGAGCAGCTAGGAGATCGTTGAAGGGCTGATTGATTCAAACGCCACATTGATTCCAGGTATACATGGCAGTTCCTTCTATTGTTTTGCACCTATTTGGAAGGTACGGGACGATTCCGTGGAGTAGGCGTTGACCTTGAGGCATCGTGCGCAATCCGCGGGCCATTTTCTGCACTGTCGAACCAGTCCATCCGATTCCCAGAATCGGACCATTCAATTTCGAGGTCGGACCGTTCGACTGCTAGAATCGGACCACCTTGTCGGATCCGATTCCCAGAATCGGACCACTCCGAGAATCGGACCCAGTCTCAAAATCGGACACTTGGACCCTGAAAATTGGACTTCAAAATCGGACACTTGGACCCAGGAAATCGGATGGCTCAGAATTGGACGCCTATCAAAATCGGACATCCGATTCTAGAAATCGGATGTGACCAAAATCGGACCACTGGGCCGATCGGACCAACCCAAAATTGGACGTTCGATTCTGATAATCGAACTCCTAAAAATTGGGCATCTAAGAATTGGACAGAAAACTATTAAAATCGGAGAGGTATCTAGAACACAAATTTTCACGCATCTAAACCCCGAAATTGATCCCAAAGATAATGTAGAGCTAAAGGCACATCACAGATCCATCACTGGGCTGAAACTTAGAGCAAGCAGCTCAAAATTTGGCTATAAACGGTCCTCAAAATTGCACATGGCATTTACTGTAACGGCCCTGCAGGCTGGGCGGACTACCCCCCTGGACCCCCACAAAGGGGGCTCTGCCCCCTCTGCACCTCCCCCAAGTAGATTGGAGAGAAAACGCACGTCGTGATGACAGGTCCTTGAAATTGGACCCTAGTGTAGTAATGGCTCTACATGAGCATGGATTCTCACTTGCAAAAGAGCAACCAAAAGCCCCTACCCGAACAGAGAGAAACAGAGACCCTAGAACATCAATGGGCCAATCTAGCCAACAAGGGCAAAAAGGCCACATTGCAAAAACACATATGTATTGCATACTGACTGCATCTAGTCAAAGCAAAAATCAACAACATCAAGCTGCAACTACGAGGAGGACTAGATATGATAGTCCTGATGATAGATGCTCCTTGAATAGCACTGCACTGATGATCCAAGACACCAATGGAGAATCCACATCTGGTAGTGCAGTTGGGAACTCAAGAGCATTTGTCAAAAGGCTTAAATTTACAATCCAAGACTCGGAAGACGAAGACATAGCACCACCTGCTTATCTTAGGGTCTAACTCACCATGAAAAGAGAGCATACTATCGATGCTTTGATTGATGAAGGAGCAGATTTTAATATCTTGACCTATGAATCATGGACCCTACTAGGCCAATCAAAGCTCACACCGACTAATGCAACTCTTAGCCCTTATGGGAGACACCCACAAGCACTCATGGGGAAGTGCAAAAACCTTGCGACAATTGAAACTGAGAGCTTGCCTATCCTATTTCATGTTCCTCCAAATAGTGCTAATTATGGGAAGGAAACCCTCCTAGGAAGACCCTTCAAGAGGGCGACCAAGTGTGAGGCAACCTATGTAGCACATAGGATACACCTGACACTACAGGGTGTGAGGATAGTCACAACCTTTAGCAAGGGTGACCTCATCGAATCTCGAGGAAAAGGCAAGGAGGGTGCTGACATAACAGTCAAGCCTGCTAATGCAAGTAAGGACTTGTTGGAAGAGTTGATACAGATACAGGTCGAACAACGAGAACCAATAAGTGAGGCCATGCATGAAACAAGAAGGTGAAGAGACAATGCCAAGGAATTGAGTGGTGGTACTTTCTCCTACTGTGCATATGGGATTTTGGTCCTGAGCCCTCATTGCTTCTCACAAAGGGACTAAAGTAGGTGTGATTGCAAATATCTCAACACCCCTCCTCAATCACAACCAAAAGTACAAAGTGTGTAGAGGCTTTAGTGAAAGCAACACTTGCAAAGTGTGGGCACACCATAAACATGGCAAAAACACCAGAAGCTGTCGCAAAAAAGGCTAAGTGTGGATACCACAAACATGACGGACATCCAAAGGGTTTAGCATGGACCTCACAATGTGTACAAAGGCTGTAGTACAAGGATAACTGAGGAGTTTACAAATTTATGTTTGAGGCATTAGGGCTAGGAAATACAAAACTAAAAAAGTCTATTTGAATAGAAGGACTGATGAGGTTTGTCCTTCTCCTAGTGGTCTTCTTCTTCTTCTTCCTTTGCTCCATTTTCTTCTTCTTCTTTGACTGCAACTAGATAGGCCTTTTGGGACCTCTTTCTGGTGTTGCAGAACTTCTCGATGTGTCCGGTCCTTTTGCAGAAGTCACAGAAGAGCTGATCCTTCTTGCCTTTGTACGTGCTGCCAACATATAATGCATGCTCATCTCTAGAGGTACTTGGTTCTTTCTTAGTTTTTAGCTTCTTTTCCTCCTCTAACAGTGACGCCTGGATATCAACAAGTTCAGGATTTGGTATGTTGATTAAAGTTGTTGATACATTATTATATTCAGGAGGCAAACTCTTATGTAGAACACTGATGCAAACATCTTCTTCCATTTTAATGTTGATTCCTGCAAGTTGGGTTAGAAGTCCTTTCATGTAATTTAGATGTGTGGCAAGTGATGTGCTGGACTTCATTTCAAGCCTGAAAAACTCAATTAGAAGACCATACTTTGATGATTTAGACTGTGCACCGA
Source organism: Lygodium microphyllum (assembly GCF_053477565.2). Taxonomy (NCBI): domain Eukaryota; kingdom Viridiplantae; phylum Streptophyta; class Polypodiopsida; order Schizaeales; family Lygodiaceae; genus Lygodium; species Lygodium microphyllum. Next base: position 7,977,763 of record NC_141162.1, on the reverse strand, counting down.
ACAAGGTATCAAGTCTCTTCCATGTATCCAGTGAGGTCTCACAGTTATCCACATGGTGGATATAGCTGTCATCTAGCTCCAGTTTGATAATGGCCTAAGCCTTATCATCGTTCTTTTGGCAAGTGATAGCAAGATCTGCATCACGAGGCTTCTTTTCATTTCCAGTGGTAATGGCCCATAGTCCCTTCTTCATCAAGATCAATTTGATGCGGGTCTGCCAGGTATGAAACCCAACTCCTTTGAAACAGGCAGTTGGAGAATCTTTGCCCATGTTTTACTTGATAGCACTCCATCTCGGCAGCCATAGCCGATCTCCCGAGCTTCCGACACTCCTCGGCTTCCCGAGCTCCCTCCCGGCATTGTTGGGGTTCTTCAGGGCCTTGCCCTTGAGGTATTGCATCAGACTTTGAAGGGTTTTACTTCAGTTGTCAATTTTAAACAGGTGGAAGAAGAGGGGCAGCCATCATATGAAGCTTCAAAGCTCCATATCTCCATTGCCCTTTGCTTTGGGCATTCATGGCTTTGTGTATGCCCTCTTTGGGGCCTGTTTGAGCCTTCCATCCACATCAACATTGCCACATGGAGCAGCCACTTCCCAGGACAGCCTATGCTGAATTTGCGCTAGATTTCTGCCTGCCTACTCATCACGTTTTCAGTCTATATGCCTTGGCTCCTAAATCAGCACTTAAACAATGGTTTCTAGAAGGCATTTGAGCTACTTTGAAAGCCTCTTTAGGCCTTGTGCTTGGCATTGAAGCTTTGGGGCTGACATTCTCTGATTTGGGACTGTCATTTACTGTTATACAGTGCTGGAAACAGGGCAGCCACACTTGGCATTGGCATTTGATGCTTATACTCTACTCCGGTTACCTTGTTTGATGCTCGTATGCGCAATGGCAGTGAAGTATCAAAAGATACTAGTTTGAAATTTAATGTTTGTTGCTTGAGTTTGACTTGATGATCTTCAAAAACTCTTCATAGCTTTCCCTCCTTACTAATTTTATGGTTGAATACTTGCTGAAAATTTTAGATAAAAGTGGCCTTGGTTTGGTTTAAGTGGCAAGAAAGAGAAAATGAAGGAAAAATGAGCTTAAAGGTAAGTGGCTATGGCTGTCCTGTCAAAACAGGGACCATCAACTGGTAAATGAGCTCCCACGTGCTCTAGAGGTTGAATCTGCTCAAACCCTTTAAGATGAATGACCCTCACTAATGGATCTAACTCTCGCAAAGAGGGTTTGTACTCATTATGCTCGAGTTGAGAGATCTAAGCCTTCAAAGTGGTCGTTGTCAAAACTGTGCCCAAATTTGGGAAAATGCAAATACCGGGCATGGTGTGCATCAATCTCCTTGATTTTTATGCCAAGAAGTTGCGGCTTGACTTAATAACAACTCTTGAGAAGAAATCTTGAAGAGACATGGCCTGGTTGATGAGATATGGCTCCTCCAACAAAGGTAGGTAGGTGCTGTCCACAGATACAGTTATGGTAGCAACTTTGAAAAGAGGCAATGCTGAAGCTATAGTTGCCCAATCTCAATGATTGAGGTGCCAAGAAGGAGCTTTGGAAGTAGAAAAACACTTCTCTAGAAGGAAGTTCAGAGAGATTTGGCCTATGGAGAGATTTGAAAGCTTCAAACTGACAGGGTGCTACTCTCTATGATTGCCATGGAAGCTTCATTGAAGGTAGGAATGCAAATGAAGTTGGAGATAGGGTCCAGTACTCAAACTGAGCTAAGAAGAGATGGAAAGGAGCTGGGAGGAGTGAAAGGAGAGTTAGGCCATGCTCAACTGAGCTCTAATACCATGTGAAATACGCGGGATCTAGAGCATGGCAGATGCGGAAGCTATGGAGGTTAAAAGAGGAAAAAGAAACTCACGAGGACATCGACCTTGACTAGGACAAATTGTTACACAAGTGAATTAGGCTCCAAGATTGAGACTTGGACTCATAAACACAATCTTGTGTATTGACAGTGACATGACACTATACTGGAAAGAAAAGAGTACTATCATTGCCTTAGAAAAAGAGTGCAAGTACAATGCTTTATAGGAATTGAGTGGTGGTACTTTCTCCTACTGTGCATATGGGATTCTGGTCCTGAGCCCTCACTGCTTCTCAGAAAGGGACTAAAGTAGGTGTGATTGCAAATATCTCAACATAGCTCAACTGATACTCGATCTATGCAAGTGAATGCTCTAAGGGCAACAAAAGACACGACCACTTCCAATCGACCTAAGGACTTGACACTGCAATCCACCAATAGTAGCAAGTCCACTGAACTAGTTGCTACTACTTCCAATCAGGGATCACAGCAGTCACAACCCTTGGCCGTGACAATGCCCCTTGTGGAACATTTCCTTAGTAGTTTACCTGTGGAGGAGGTGTCGCAACCAACTTCATTGACAACTCCAGCACTTCCCAAGCGCCTAAAGTCTAGGTTGGAGGAGTTAAACAGAGGGGAAGAGGTAGACTCTCCAAAAAGGGAGGCAGTTATACCCTCACAACCTAGCGAGGCTATTCAGCAGGCCACAGCTATGTCCCATAAGGACACACTAGAGAAAGAGAATGCTGAGGCCCAACCAAGCACATCAATGGTTGACCTAGTCCAAGGTCCTGAGTCGTTGAGGGATGCACCTTCACTGACCAAGAAAAAGAGGAGAAAACAACGAAAACAACAGTAGTTACAGGTGGTTGTGGACCCCAAGAACATTGAGACCAAGAGCACTGGAGAGCTAAGGAGCAAAGCATCAAATCCATCCACCAATGAACCCATTGATGTCTCTCCTAAAAGCGGTGAAACCTCAGACACATCCGTGTGCTCTAAAAAATCAAAGCAGTCATTATCATCAACGATTTCTGACAACACTCAATCCACCGACAACAGAACTCGCATTGACCAATCAAGAGTGGATATAAAACTGTCACAACAGGGTGACAAATTTATACCAGTCACATCCAAGGAGAACCATGATGCCATATCAAAGCCTCAGGAGAAACATGGAAACCCCAAGAGCATAAGAAATCCTAGTGTTGACCAATCTTGCTTGAGCCCCTAGCTATCCTAAAGCCTAGGCAAACTCCTAGAACCTTGCATGAGATAGCAACCGAGCAAGTCCTCGTTGAACATAGAAGTGTCGCAGAATAAAAATCTAGTTGGACGCTAAGCTCAAAGTGTTTGCACGTATCTACGTCTTGGCAGACATGGGCGCATTCCCTAAAGAGCAGCTTGAAGAATACTTGCCATTCCCCTTATCCTGGGAAGAGCAAGAACATATTGACGAGCACTATAACAGGCTCTTGCATGAATGCATGCAACTCATCTCTGACGAGGAAGCCGATGAACTACGCTTAATTGTAACATTCAATGATGTTCTCTGCCAACCAAATCTCTTAGAGATAGAGCAACTAAACCGACAATCAAAGGGTCGAAGTCAATTTGAACAAAATTGGTGTGAAAACCACGTTGCAATGGCCCAACTAGGATCCCAGATCATGACAATCGTGAAGGAGCGATTGGCCAAATGGCGGTCTCAAAGAGACCCAACCTATGTGGCACCAACTTCCTTTCGAGTGTTGCTGACTGCCATTCGGGGTACGGACTTAGTTGAAGCTAGCCAAGAGAACTCTCTGTCTAATAAGGTTCTCATTGAGGAGGAGTTACATGTTGCTAGTAGACTAGGACAAGGTTCCATGCTACTCGATGTTGGAAAATATCTATCGGTATTGAGTAAGCTGCCACGAGTACTGGATGTGTGTGCCACACTCCAGTACAATCTAGAGTTCTAAAATTGGTTTTTATCCTCGTGAACTGATATGGATTCATAAATATGTATATAAATAAACAATGACTTTTGTGACCCTGTATAAATAAGATCAATAAACTCAAGCAATGATAGTCAAGTGCAGGGAGAAGAGATGGATTTGACAAGCTGAGCTCCTCAGGTCCTCCTCGCACCACATATTGAGAAGTTGTGTGACCATTCCCGCCCACAGGAGGAGGGCATGCAACCCTCATTATTGCCATACGAAGCCCTGACCAACATCTCTGACGGTGTAGATGCGGCACTATCCCTTTCTATACACCTTTTCCCTTTTTCGGTCTATCCTTCCGGGGATGAGCCCTGCTCCACTCCATGACAACCAGTCCATGCAACTTAGCATAAGCCAAGATCTGCTAATGGCTAGAGGCAAAATGAACATCATCATGGGGGCCATCCCTCTACAACAAACACTGTATGCATCATCTCTCCCCTCCTCATCATATGCACTTGATAACCCACTATATAATCCCTTCCATGTGAATATTTTTATCCTGCCTCAAGGCCTAATCCTTGGTTCACATTTTGCAAGTCCCCCTACGGTAGCCAACATGGAGCACCCGGTGTAGCTGGCTTGCAAGGATGCTATCTGCCATCGAAGGGAGCATGTAGCACAAGCTCCTCCGTCGAAACACTATGTACCTACCCTTAAAAGGTATGCAAAGAAATGAGGCCCCAAGCGACACGGCCCAGGACGTAGGTCGAAAACCTCCCAAGCCAAGAGGATGAGAGCTCAAGGGAGCACACATGGCGTGGCAACATCCCTCGTGCGTGCCCCCAATAGACACTCGGGCACCAGATGCTCAAAAGAGGAGAGGGCAGCTCGGGATAAGCATGAATTTGACGCATTTTTTAAAATCATTCTAGAAACAGTTGTGGCCAAGGACTACACCATCCGGGTCCCAGGCGACATCTTCCCTGTCCAGCCTCATAGGAGCCCCGCACCAGCAGAGCCTCAGTCGCCCGACCACCCTGACTCGCCCCGCCTCATGCAAATAGAGTAGCCCCTATGTTATATAAGCAGCTTAACAAGGCCATCCTGCCATAAATTTTTGTTTTTAAATGGTTAAAGGGGCAGGCTCCACGCCTGTATACACTTTCCTTACCTATTGCTAATGTATGCCACGTCTTTAACAAGCACCGGAATATGCATCGCAATAAGCATCATAGGATTTTGATAAAGTAATATCTTGACATGATTGCATCTATTCGTTGTACTTGATGCATGCGACTTGCATATGCTCTTAAGAAGTGACAAGTGGGTGCAGGATGACACAGGTCTTCGTGCAAACGTATTCAATGCCCAAGTCACCGCAAGACAACCAACCTCACAAAGAACCATGACAAAGCCACGCTGCCGAAAGCAAAAATCACCCTTGCGAGTGCCCACATCGCATGGCCCAAAGCATAGTCATGGGCTATGCTGGCTTTCCAGGTCAAGCTCTACAGTTGGCTCACGGTAGTTGTTACCTCAATTGTACCGACATCGTGTGTCGCAAAGAGGTTTGCAATATCTCAAGTGTATCTCCCTATCTCAACAACTGCTTCTCTAACAACGAGGCTAAGGCACAATCATCACTATAATATCCATTTCTTGAGCCTTCGAAGCTTGACATTTCCCAACCCATTGAAAGGCTGATAGCCTCAATATATTGCAATGTTTGTACTCAGGCAAGTCCAAAAAAAAAGGAGAAAAGAGAAGAGAAAGAAAGAAAGAAAGAAAGAAAAGAAAGCATAAGAAAAAGAAACAAAAAAGAAAACAGAAAAGGAAAAAAGAAAAGAAAATAACGAAAAGATAAGAAGCACCCACAATCATAGCAGAGCACCTAGGGGTCCTCAAATTAGGTACGTCCAGTGATCTTGGTCAGTTGGCTTCGTCCCAAGTCCCCTAGCCCTTTTGCATCACCCACAATTGTTCAGGGCACATCAAGGGTAGGACATACCTAGGGAGAAGACCTGTCACCCTGACCCATTCACACGATTCCCTCTTGCACTCTGCCTTAATATCATTGCAATCAATTGTGGTAAGTATCGCAAGATGGCCATGAAAAGTACACCTTCCTCATCGAGCAAGTCCAATAGCTCCCAGCTATCGAAAGTGAGGTGTCCCTGTGTTCAATTATGCTACATCATGCAGTCACAATGCAAAAGATGTCTCATACACCTTCACGTGTACTTCTTCTCAATATGGACAACTTTGCTTCATCCACACATTGTTACGAGAAACTAGCCCGCGGTCTTCTAACTACGTAATATCTAAGTATGCATGAGCACTCATATAATATCTGCACTGAAATATATACACAGTTTGGGTCCTCAAGTGCAGGACAATACTCTCAGTTTGCTTAGATTTTGACCTGTCTCCCAAACTAATTGAACTATGTCTTGTGCACGATAGAGAAGACTAGCACTACCCCTAGGAAGAGACCACCTATGAGAGGTTTTCAATTGCAGGTATTGAAGACTCCAACAAAAGTGTCGTTCACTCTTCATCGACACCCAACTCTGAAATCTTATCCTTTATCATCCTGCAAGCCCGCCAAGAATCGTCCTGTGCAGAATCCCTAACAAACCAACACTTGTGCTGACCATCAGTGCAATCCCCAACAAAGAACATCCCTATCACCAACTTCAACAACCCTACCACCAGCCACCTAGGCCACCAATGTGCCACCAATGACATTTCTCCACATCACCACCAATACTCCTCCACGGCAACCACCGATGTCCCTTCCACCCACGTCTTCAGTGCAAGTCAAAGCCTACAACCTACGACGGTGAGTGCCATGGGACTGGCACTCCTCTAGGAGGGGGGTAATGTTAACTGGTAGACGAACAAGGTGGAAAATATGGAAAAGCTAAAGCAAAAGAAAAAGGCCAAGGAAAAGTGAAACGGAAGACAGAGGTGCACAAGGAAAAGTGCAAGTCAATACTTATGTAAAAGAGCGCAAGCGCATCATGATTTAATTTAAGGAGCACTGGGCTCTCACCTATGCAATTTGTAAAGGATGGGAGGTAGGAAGAAAGCTAGGAAGCTAGGAGGACAATGGAAAAAAGGGCCTAGGCCATGGCTGGCCATGTAAAAAAGGGGATAAGGGGATGACCGCCCAAAAGGGATTTAGGGTTTTGTATATAAAGTTGAAAAGGGAATGAGAAGCTCATTCTTGTGTGTGGCCAAAAGTGGCTCTCCTCTTCTTGTTCTTGCTTGCTTGAGCTTGTGCTTGAGAGAGGGAGTGTGAGAGTGTGAGGGAGTGAGTGTGTGAGGGTGAGGGACTGGGGAGGAGAAGCTCTCCATCTTCTCCTCTTCTTCTCTTCTCTTCTCTTCTCTTGTCTTGCTCGCGGCTATGGAGCTTGGAGCGTGAAGCTTGAGGATGGAGCTTGCTTGAAGCTTGCACTTGGATCATGGAGCTACTGGAGTGCGCGGGAGAGGAGGTAACTCGATTGGCATGGAGGTAAGCTCACTACACCCATAGATATGGATGGTGCATCGGATATGTGAGAGGTAGCCATTAGTGCTCGGCTTGGAATGCTTGAACAATAAGCTGTCTGTGGGTCTTGGTGGTTGAGCGAAAGCTCCCACAGTATTTTTTCGAGTTTTGAAATTTTATAATTGTTGTAAATCAATACACGTTATGCATAACAATGATTGCAGCCCTCAAACATAATGCAAGGAACATTTAAATAAAATTTCAGCCTATGTGCACACCATTTAGATCATGAACGATAAAAAACAAGAAAAATTCTTTCATAGAATAGAGCATACTGCCCTTTTGCGTGTTTTGGGTTTTTTGAATATTTCATTGGGACTGTGTATCGACCAACTAGCCATGGATTTCAGCATAGATCTTCAGCCTTCAGCCTCCTCAGCCTCTTGGAATAATCTGGTGCCTCCCGGACAAGCGTCCATCACCCGATTCTCTTCTTGATCCTTGCCACATGAAGTGCCTCTATGCAAGAGAGAGAAAGACTGAATTCTGATCTCCACAACCAGGCAGCCATTTCACGTGTAGTCTAGAGTGATGAGGAGTGAAGATAGAGTGCATCTTAGGCATCCAGTCAGTTGGGGGGGTTTTTTGTAAGTGCCATAGCCCATCTCTCCACCAATTAGAATAATGGTGCCTTCATCAGACTGTCGCACAAAAAAGGTTGCCCCCCCCCCCACGATTTTGATTTTTTGGGGCTTTCTTAAGTCCTTTCCCACTTGACCTTTTTGGGTCCTAACCTTCCAAGCACTCCCTCTCCATCATCCGATACCTGAATTGAAGTCTAAAAAATCCTAGGCATCCGTCTTGAAGTCCCACATTGTTGGCATCACCCTCGGTCTCGTATGTCATGCCAAAAAATTATGAAAATTCACCAACCGTCGTCTAATGAGTCTTTTAAGCACTTTTGGGCATTGCCGCTTAAAATCGTACTGATTGCAACCGGCGCCTTTGACAAAGTCTATTTTTTCCCTGAAATTCAAAAAATTTGGCTATTTTTAAGCACTTCTCGGCATCAAAAATCATTTGTCATTGGCGACCACGAGATAGGGCGACTCAGCCCATCGAATCCCACGAACAGATTTGCACATAAACACAATCACAAAGAGCATCAAGCTAATACAATATAGATACACAGCAAAACACATCACAGCTTTCACCCTACCCCCTATCAAAACCAAGGCATGATTCCACAAGGAGTAGGCCTAGCATAATCTGATAGAAAGCCTAAAGCTAGTCACTAAACAACTGTTGCAACACAACCAAGCTAAAAAGAACTATCAGAGAGGTCATCCTAAGTGCTGGTCTGAACTACCTACCTAACTAAGGACAACTCAACTAGGAGCTTCTACTAGGCGAGGACTCCTATAGACTGATCAAGAAATAGTTTCTTTTAGCACATTGGGTCTTTAAGCCTCTTATTTTCTATACTCGGGCATGTAAAAAGGAGGGAGCTGAGCTTAGTGACCAAGGAGAACAGGGCATTGGCCTCAGGTCCTATCTCAGTACCCAAGAACCAAGCCCTCGCAAGGCAACACTGAATCCTTTTCTAATGCTCACTTTTATTTTTGCTCCAACCTTCTTGTATTCTTTGTTTTTTCAACTAGATGCCACCCCTCGAAAGATAAGGCATTGGCCCCGGGTCTTGTATCCTCCCTAGGAATCTACCACACCTTCACAAGCTGATAAACAACAGTTCAAGGATTTTTTTTTCTTTCCTTTTTTATATGTATAGGGATTAGAACCCCTTTTTACACACCTCCGTATATTCATATATTATCTTTCAAATATTCAGGGTTTTGCATCTTCCATCATTATTTTAGTAGGCTTCTCTAACTACCTCACAACTAATAGGAACTCCTAGAATGGCCACCTAGCAAGTCAACAGAACAAGGTCACTAGATTTGCCTTCTAAAATAGGTTTTTCAATGCCTGACAATGCCTTTGCAGGAGGCGATGACTACTCAGACCTCCCCTAGACATAGAAAGCTTAAACCTTGGACTTCATGCCTTAAGTGGCGATCCCCAACAAATAAAAGAAATTAACCCTTACACACACATATAGCATTAATTGCTTAAGGGAAAAGACTCAAAAAAGGGATGAAACCACCTAGAATGGCCACAAGAAGCTCCTTCACAGTAAAGGTTCCCTCCAGTGACTTCATCAACCTTTATGATGCAATCACTACAACAAAAACCCATTAACTGTACCTGCACCAAACAGACATGTGCCCTATTGGCCTAATGAAATGGCACATTTCACTGCAAACTAGCTAGCCCTCTTGGCCTAAAGAAATCAAACATGACACGACAAAACTAACTGGCCCTCCTAGCCTAAGGAAATAGATAATTAAAACCTTAAAACAACTGGCCCTTCTGGCCTAAAGAAATAAAAAGCTAGCTCATATAGATCCCTCCTTGGAAGAAGGCAATATACGAAAATACGCTCCCTTCCAAGGGGAAAAATATGGCTCTCACCCCCTAAACTAAATGCATCAAGTTGTGACCCATACCTCCTGCGTATATAGAAAGAGGCATACGGATAACATGTCGTCTCATATACATATGAGTCCAGGATAATAATGGTGGATGGGTCTCGGCCACTCTTCGCATTACCCATATCAACCATCGCCTGCTATATAATGCATGGTCTGATAACATTCCCCACAAGCGACCAGGTCTCGTCTTGTTTGCAAGAGGGACATTCGGACTAGGACCACAGTTGAAGAAAATGTCCTCTTCATAAGCAAAATTAGCTAAGGAATCCGCAAATTGATTTCAATAACTTGGAATGAGCCGAAGAGATACGCTCTCAAATTCATCAAGTAAAGTTATAGGAGTGCGATGATACATACAAAGGATGGGATTTCAGACTGTATATGTCCCATTGAGTTGATTTAAGATCAGATGGGAATCCCCCTTTACCAACAACCACCAATACCCAGCTCTTAAAGCCTTCTGTGCCATTAACCGCCCAGCAAAGTTCTCTCCACAAGCGAAGTCATTGCACTCTTTCAATATAAATGGAACCTCGTCAGGCATCACATGTTAGCGATAGATATCATCAACACCCTGCTGATATATTGTTCCTGCGATCAAGGAAAATTTCAATGCTTGCTATTTAATTTTTCTCTTCTCCGATTTTGATAAAGTAGCTCCAGTCTCTCCCATAGAAAGATAGTGTGTTATAGCGGCATACCAATAGGGAATAGACACCGTATCAATCTTAAACAAAGTTTTCATATCACTTCCTTCAGGTGAGACCTCTTTTGGCTCTCCAAAATCCACAAGACACTCTACAATGCCTTGAAGCTTTGGTAGCTTGCTCTTAATCTCATAATCAAATTCGGCAAAGTGATTAACCACTTTGCTAAACAATTAGGCTGTTGTAACTTATTCAACAATGATCGAAGTCCTTCCGCCTTCGTATAAAAAACCACATTCTCATAAAGAATGTAGTGCCGGAACTTTTTGGTTGCAAATACCATCTCAAGGCACAACTTCTCCATATAGGTGTAATTAATTTCTGGTATACCCAACTTCTGACTAGCAAAAGCTATCGGGTGGTACCACTTCTCCTCCTAATTTTGGGATAAGCAACAGCTAATACTATGCATGGTTGCTGCTGAAAATATATAGAACATTTTTCCCCTTTTAGGTGCTTTTAAAACAGGTGCTTTGGCAAGCTCTTGCTTCACATAGTCAAAAGATACTTTGCAAGCATCACTCCATGCAAATTGACAGTTAAAGGACAATAGGTTTGTCAGTGGCAATGTTCTTTCTCCCAAGGCATTGATAAACCTCCGATAAAACCCTGTCCATACTGATGAATTCCCATTTCATTTGGGGAATGTCAAGTGGTTGCAATTTTCCTAGCATTTTGACATGTTTGGCCTTAATATGTTGACAAGACAAACACTCGGTGACATATTTGAGAACGTCACCTTTAAGCCTCTCCTAGTAGTAGCTCTTCCTAACTGCATTGAGAGTCTTGGCATAGCCGGGATGTCCTGAGAAAGGGGAATCATGAGCTTCCCACAGTATCTTCTACTTGAGTGACTAGCTTGCCGGTATACATAATCTCGTTCTATAGTAGACAAGTCCACTATTGACAGAGAATTTATGATACTTAGCTTGTAGTTTTTGGTCCTGATCCTTGATAGGGATCTCCCTTAGCATCTTCTGATAGGCTGGATCATGGCATGCTTCTTCTCTAGCTAGCTCAAGTATTGGGTTGTTTGGCATGGATACCTTTGTGGCTAGAGATCTAGCTGTTGATACATTTTGCAAGATTAGAGAATTAAGGAGTGCCTTGTGACTGAGTGCATCGACAACTACATTCTCATTTCCAAGTCGGTATTTGATTTCAAAATCATACTCCTCCAGCACTTCAATCCACCGACATTGCCTCATGTTGAGCTCGTTCTGGGTAAAGATCCACTTGAGACTTTTATGATCTATCACTAGAGTAAACTTGTTACCCAACAAGTAGTGTCTCCAAAGCTTTAGAGCATGGATGACAGCTAACAGTTCCAGATCATGGGTAGCATAATTCTTCTCATGGCTCTTTAGTTTTCTTGAAGAGTAAGCTACTGGGTGATCTTCTTGCATGAGCACACATCCTAAGGCAAGCGTGCTAGTGTCAGTTACTACTTCAAACCAAAAGTTTCAGGATAGGTGCTAATACCAAATTTTGCTTTAATATATCAAAGCTAGATTGTTCGCCAATTGACCATGCAATGGATGTTTGCTTCTTGAGTAGATCCGTCAGAGGTGCTGCAATCAAAGCATAGTTTTTGATGAAGACCCTATACCATCCTGTCAATCCAAGAAAATTGCGTATTTCTTTGACGGGGGTCTCGGATGACAACTCCTACACTTCCTTTTTTGCATACACCCCTAGACGCCCCATCAAAGTACAAGGTGTACGTCCATAAAGGGTATACATATCCCGTCATCCTGAACTCTACTCGTAATTATGGTAATCGAAATTCAGCATATTCAACGGGTGGACTGTAGGCTCCATCCCTCCATCATCATGGAAATTCAACAGGGATGCTCGTCAAAATTTGTAGGCAGTGATGGCAGAAGACCTTGATTTCCCAAATAAATGTCCCGCCTTCTTGCTCAATCACCTTGTATCCTTTGCTCCACCAAATGAGCTTTCCCTAATGATACCTCTGTTCTAAATATGGGTGTTCTAAATAAGGGATCAAACAACCCATCAACCTCTATCACGATTTCCTTGCAAATGTTTGATCGATCTCTCCTAGACCTGCAAGGCAGTCATAGCATTAGTGCAATAAAAAATAATAAGGTTTAATCTTATTAAGATTAATCTTATTTTTAAATTCTATCCCCTCAAGGTCAACTAACAAGACTGTGGATTTATTCTTTCCTATTCTAACGATCCTATAGGGCCCGTCCCATTTGGGCTCTAGCTTGCCTGAAAATAATTCACGTCGTGCGTCATAATACAGAACAAGCTGTCCTTTCTTGAAGGTGTATTTCTTGTCTTTGAGGTCGTGTAACTGCTTCATTCGACGCTTCGCCACTTCTTGGTGCAATAAGCTCTGCAGCTTAAGCTCATCTAAATGTGCCAGTGTCGTCAAGCGCTCAAAAAGTGTGTCTTCATCACTCAAAGAATGATTGATGGCAAACCGAATAGTCGGCAGCTCAATCTCTAAAGGCAAGACACACTCCTCCCCATATACTAACTTGAACGGGGTATGGCCAGTGGCTCGTTTGAAGGTCGTATTATAGGCCCACACTGCCACGTATAACTTTTTATCCCAATCCCGTTTCTTTTCCGCCACAATTTTGGACAGGATGCCCACAAGCTGCTTGTTGGTGCTTTCAACTTGCCCATTGGCTTGGGGGTTATATGGGGTTGTCTTGTTATGCTTGATTTGCCAAGTCTCTGTCAAGCCTTTGATTACCTTATTCAGGAAATGGGTTCCGCGGTCCGACACTAATTCTTTCGGCGGACCAAAATGGCATATTATTTGCTCTAAGTGGTCGTTTCCTATTCTCTCGACTATCATGTCGTTGGTTGGCAAATATCGCATCTCTTAACATACGCAAATGCATCCTGGAAGATGAAAGGCCGCCAATAACCTGCTCTTAAAGCCTTTTGTGTTGTAAGCCATCCAGCAAAATGGCCACCGCAAGCATAATCATGGCACTCTTCCAAAATGAATGGCACCTCGTCAAGCATCACACATCGGCGATAGATGTCATCAACCCCTTGCCGATATAATGTACCTGCGATCAAAGCAAACTTTAATGCTTGCTGCTTAATTTTCCTTCTCTCAGCTTTAGATAATTCGGATCCCGCCTCTCCCGTCGATAAATAATGTGTTATTGCAGCATACCAAGAGGGAATAGATGCCGTATCTATTTTAAATAACACCTCCATGTCACTACCTTCAGCCACAGATTCTTTCGGCTCCCCAAAGTCCACAAGACATTCCACGATGCCTTGCAACCTTGGTGGCTTACTACGGATTTCATAATCAAATTCTTGCAAAGTGATCAACCACTTTGCTAGACGATCAGGCGGCTGTAGCTTATTCATCAATAATCGAAGCCCCTCCGCCTTCCTATAAAGCACGACTTTCTCATAGAGAATATAATGCCTGAATTTCTTGGTCCCAAAGACCATCGCTAGACACAACTTCTCCATGTAGGTATAATTGATTTCGGATACCCCTAGCTTCCGGCTAGCAAAAGCAATCGGGTGGTACCACTTCTCTTCCCAAATTTGGGCTAAACAGCAGCTGATACTATACATGGTGGCTGCTGAGAATATATAGAACACCTCACCTCTTTTAGGTGCTTTTAAAACGGGCACTCTTGCTAGCTCCTGTTTCACATCCTCGAATGCTACCTTACAAGGGTCACCCCATACAAACGAACAGCTAAAGGACAATAAATTTGTAAGCGGCAACGTTCTTTCTGCCAAGGCATTTATAAATCTACGGTAATAACCGACCGAAGACAGAAAGCTATGAACTTCTTTCAGAGTGCGTGGTGGACCCATGGCAACTATAACTTTAACCTTGTCGGGGTCTGTCGCAATTCCTACCGAACTGACCACATGACCCAGCAATAGCCCATAAGGTACTCCAAAAACACACTTCCGTGGGTTTAGGGTGATGCAAAATTGTCTACAGCGCTCAAAGCATTTTCTTAAAATGATCAACTGCCTTCTTCTCACGGTGGCAACCCCTAAGTCATCAATAAACACCTTCAACTCTTCAGGGGATATGTCACCGAATGTCTTATCTGCTGTTCGTTGCCACGAACCAGGCGCATTGCATAAACCAAAGGCCATCACATGGTACGCAAAAGTACCAAATACAGTAATGAAAGTTGTTTTCAACTTGTCCTCTTCTGCAATTGCCATCTGGCTATATCCTGCAAAGCAATCCATAAACGAATATATCTCCCTACCTGTTAATTGATCCAAAATCTGGTCAATAAATGGCAACGGGCAGTAGTCCTTAACTATCTGCTTATTCAGCTCCCTAAATTCTACACATAATCGAATTTGATTATTTTTCTTCTTTCTGATCACAACTGGCGAACACCATTCCGTGTGTTGCATAGGAAAAATCAAACCCGCTTTTCGAAGCTTCTGTAACTCTTCAAACAGCCCATCCCTCAGTTCGAAAGGCATACGCCTTACTTTCTGTCGTACAGGATGACTGCCCTCTTTCAACGGAATTGTATGAACAGCAAGACTAGGAGGAATGCCTCTCAGCTCATCATAACTCCAGGAAAAGATATCACGGAATTCCTGAATCAAGGCCATATAGTCCTCCCTTTTTGTTGTGCTGAGCATAGAACCTAATTTGATTGGCCGTGAATCATCAGGCGTACCAAGGTCTAGCTCGATAACATCGGCATCTCTTATACGATCTTGGCCCTCTATCAGCTCGTTCAAAGTAATCTGATATATGTATTCCGTGGTGGATCCCTCTTTGGACTCATCACTCGATGATGTCTCACTCGCAGATAAATCTTCTAATGTCTCCAATTCTGTAGAAGATAGAGAAGCTCTCTCACTCTGCGGGGACTCAGGATAAGCATCAACCACCACACGCTGGGCACCCCTGCTGAATATTAGTCGATCGGCGGGTATATCTACTTGGCAGTCCGCTTGCAAGATCTAAGGTCGTCCGAGTAATACTTGGTAACTTGGACACCCTGCAAAACGAATCACCCTAAAGTCCAACAGGCATTCTACATTTGCAACAGTGACATGGACCTTAGTAATGCAGCCTTCTGGCTATCTCAAACTATCATCTGCCATTCTGAGAATTGTGGAGGTATCTTTCTGGATCGCAAGACCCAATCTTTCCATCAATTCAGAACTCATAATGTTAACAGATGATCCCGCGTCGACAATGGCATAATCTACTAATATCCCATCGACATAGGCTGCAACCCTTGGGCAATACTTCTCAGCATACTCGAACCAATCATCACCAACTCGCGCAATACCCAAAGGTTCTACGATATACCCGGTATGTAGGATCTTTCTAAATTCCTTGTGTACTCCTGGGGAAAGCTTAATAAGCTGTAAAAGATTCACATCCGGCTTGACCTCGCAAAGAGAGCTCGCCAAATCAAATTCATGATAGTTCGATAGAGTTCGCTTTTCACGCCAAACCATCCGCTCTTTAGATCGCTGAACCGGCTTTATTGCCTCTTTTTTAACTTTCACCTTCTTCTTTGGTGCTTCCTTATCAGCTTTACTTTCCACGGGCTTCAAAGGGCCCCCTTCCATGGCAGGATCCAAAACTTGAGTTCCTTTGTTTCCTTGTTTAGGGTTTCCGTCGACAGGCTTATCCTTGTCGGCTTCTCGCAGATTAGAGGTTTCAGCATCATTAACGCGTACAGCCTCAATCAAACTAACCCCACTACCACTTGGTAGCTCCTCCACTGTAGTCTTTGGTCGTTGAAGTATTTGTTTAGGCCCATCGTCTCGCTGGGAATCATTTCCTTGCACACGATGATTAACAGGCCCTGGCTGCCGACTACCCTGCTGGAGGGAACTGATCTTACTCCAGCAAGTAGCTGCTAAATGGCCGGATTTTCCACAGATGTCGCACTTAACATTTGGACAATTTCTTGGATAGTGCTGCCCATCACACCATTTGCAACTAAACCTCGAAGGTACGCCCTCATCTGGGTATCTACTTCCTATCAAATTTTTTTGTTTTTTAAGGAAGTTGATATCAACGGCTATTTGTCGATACTGCTCCGTGATCATGTCGGTATAATGCTTCATCATGTCCTTAACCTTGCCAAGAACATTGGAAGCGCTCGACTCATAGCCTTAGTCATTACCATGTCATTCCATCAGCCTAACAATTCGATTAGGCACTGGTTGTTGAGCCACAGGCATGGTATTAGAATTGACTGCCTGACCTCCACCATTTAGAGCCATTTGACTACCCGTAGGCATCGACATGCTAGGGGGAGCTAGTAATAAAGAGACATTCTGCATCATGTTCCCTCTCCCATTAGGGTTAGCCATTGCTATCCCTTGGCCACTACTGCCATTGGCCATCGCCATATTGTTTCCCAATACTAAACCCATATTCGAATTGCCTCGAGAAGCATAGGCTGCTTGTAGTCGGGATTCCACCTCTTGTGCTCGTGTAATGGCAGTATCTATATCCCCCAAGGGGACACTACTCAACTGCAATTGGATATTAAAGTCCAAACCATGAAGGAAATATTGCAATTGGGCAGCTGCGGGGATAGGAATAGAGGTGTCCAACTTACGGAAAACCTCTTTTATTTTCTTCGCATAAGCACGAATATCCTCGTGTGGTTCTTGACGGGTCACGTTGAGTACACACAACCAATATTGCCCACCCCTTTCAGAGGCAAACTCCCTTCGAAAAGCTCCATAAAATGAATCAATATTCAATATGGTTCCGGCTTATAAACCATGATACCATATGGCAGCTCTTCCTTTGAGAGTCATATTGAAGAACATCATTAAATGTCCTTCTTCTTGGATGCGACAGTTAAACATGAACTTTTGAAACTCCCTAATATGGAGTTCCGCATCTTCCTCAACTAACCCATTAAAAATGGGTAGTGGGTAACCTAGAGCTGGCAAATCCGTGTTCCTGCTAGAATTGCAATAGGTTGCGCCATGATGAGGATTGGATTTGCACTAGGATTAGGGGACGGTGAGGTTGCACCTCCCACACTTGATGTAGACTGGCTTATGGAAGAAAGGGGAACACTAGAGCTTCCACCTTCTCCTAACTTACTGCTTGTAGCCCCAAGACCACTAGATCCACTCCCTCGTAAGGGTTTAGCACCGCTACGCTTAGGGGAATATCTCCTAAAAATTTCAGCACGTCGCCTAGCTCTTTCGTCTCTCTCTTGCTTTTGGATTTCTGCTAGATGATGCTTATCGATAAATAACGGATCAATCACAGTATCCTTTGGCATAAACTACTAGTTGGTCCCTAGACAACCAGGATTCGAGGACCGCCACTTTTAAGCGGCTCCCGGCAAACGCACCACTGATGGAACCTAGAACGGGTCGGCACTGGCTCATGCACTAGCCAGGCCTCTATCTCACGTGCTCAACAACCCCACGGCCTCGCGGCCAGGAGTGTTGATGACACACACATTGCCTTCCTAAATATCTTACGTTTGTATTACGTCGTTTGTAATCCACTCTTCTCTCACCCACTACTCCTCAAAGGGAGTCCCTTACACATTGCCTAATGGCACGAAGCACAGACATAGGGGGTCCTCCAATGGCTGAGTGCCACCACCCCTTTGTGACTCTCCTACACCTTGGGGATTGGCCCCTCGATGCATCGCTCAGCATATAAACATTTCGCACAAAATCCACTCAATGTACCATTGTCCTTACTTCTCTTTTCCCTAGACCCCACGACTAGCCTATGGCTTAGGGTGTCCTATCTCTCACTCAACGTAGGTCAAGATCCTAATGAAAACAATTGATGTGCATCCAGGATTTCTGATACCTTTAAATCCTTTTCATGATTTATGCATAGTGTGGATGCCAAGTGCTCAAATAGTTATGAAATCAATATTGTGCACATGCGGAAGACATCCTTTCAATGATTTTCAACTACCATTCTTATGCGGCGTTGCACAAACTTAGCACCGAGGAAACCCTCGTGTTACTAGGCCCTTATTTTATAATTATTCACCGGCCTATATGGCATGCAAACAAAACAGCAATATTTTCATCATTTTACTCCACATTTAGACACATTTTAACCACTCTACCCTTCCATCGATCAAATGTTGCATCATTGCATAGATTTATAGGGCATTTTGCCATCATTTTATGTGTAAAAAGCGAGAAAAACACACTAGAACAAGAAGGTGGGGTTGAACTGAGGCAAATCCTCATGCTTCAATCCCCACAAACATTCACAAACATTGTTATTAATTTTCATTAATTTTCCGCACCCAAAATGCATTTTTCCCCTATTTTTAGTGATTTTCCTCTATTTTCCTTGTATTTTCCCTTATTTCCTGCATTATTTAATTACTGGAAATTCAAGACAGGTTATGGGCTGTGGCCCTTAGTTCCTTCTTGCAGCAAAATGAAAATTTAGTTGGTGTTCCTATTCATTTTTTCATTTTTATGCTCAAAACCATCATTTTCCCTTGATTTTCCATATTTTACGTATTTTAGTGTATTATTTTGAACGACAAGATGCATATTTTTCTGATTTTCTGATTAGGATCAACAAGTACTCATGGAAAACAGCAACATAAACAATTTTTAGCCCACATGAACCACATTTTATCAATCAAAAGCCAAATTGTTTGAGAAGGGATTTCTTCTCTTGTAACTCAGCAAAAATTAACGTTTGTAAAGTCTCCACCCACCCACCCACAAACTAACGTATGTCGGAGTATTTTCCATCTCGTGGTGTTGCACCGGACCTCGCCACCACTCTCACTTTGTTTTTATCCATTCATTATCTCCTCTCTTTCCATCTCTCTCTTTTTCTCTTTCTTTATTATGCTGTACGTTTATTCCCTCTCTCTTGTTCTTTCTTCCTTTTTCTCGTCCTCCCCCTCTCTCATTTTCTTTAACAAAACATATATCTCTCTCTACTACTACAACAACAACAATAACAACAACAACAACTACTACTACTACAACAAGAACAACAAACAAGAAAAGAAAAGAAAAAACTACTATTACTACCACTACTATAACAACAATAACAAATAAGAAAACTAAACAACAATAAACAAGAAAACAAAAAAAAAACTATTACTACTACTAGAATAACAACAACAACAACAACAAAAAACAAGAAAAACACTACTATAACTACAACTATGACTACGACCACAACCACGACCACGACCACGACCACGACTACGACTATGACTACGACGACAATGACGACGACGACGACGACTACGACCATGACCACGACCACGACCACAACCATGACCACAACCGCAACCACAAATACGACTATGACTACCAGTACTAGTACCACTACCAATACCACTATAATAAACAAGAAAAGAAGAAAAAACTACTACTACTACCATTACTACGATAACAACACCAAATAAGAAAACTAGACAACAATAACAAGAAAACAAAAAGAACTATTACAACAACAACAACAACAACAAACAAGAAAACCACCACCACTACTACAACCATGACTATGACAACTACGACTACAACCATGACTACAACTACGACTATGACTACGACCATGACTATGTCTACGACCACGACTACTACTACAACTACGACTACGACTACGACCACGACCACGACCATGACTATGTCTACGACCGCGACTACGCCTATGGCTACCACTATAATAAACAAGAAAAGAAGAAAAAAAAAACAACAACTACTACTACAATAACAATAAACAAGAAAAGAAGAAAAAACTACTACTACTACTACTGCTGCTACTACAACAAAGAATAAGAAAACTAAACAACAATAAACAAGAAAAGAAAAAAAAAAACTACTACTACTACTACAACAACAACAAACAAGAAAACAACAATCTCTCCCTCTCCCTCTCTCATTTCCTCTCCCTCCCTCACCCTCTCCCTCCCTTTCTCTCTTTCCCTATTATGTTTAATGTTTTTTCTCTCTTCCTCTCCCTCTCTCTTTCCCTATTACATTTAATGTTTCCCTCTCTTTCCTCTCTCTCCCTCTCCCTCTCTCATTTCCTTTTCTCTCTTCCTCTCCCTCTCTTATTTCCTCTCCCTCCCTCTCCCTCTCTTTCTCTCTTTCCCTATTATATTTAATGTTTTTTCTCTTATCTCCTCTCCCTCTCTCATTTCCTTTTCTCTCTTCCTCTCCCTCCCTCATTTCCTCTTCCTCTCTCTCCCTCTTCCTCTCTTCCTCCCTTTCCTTATTATGTTTAATGTTTTTTCCTATTATGTTTAATATATTTTCTCTCTTCCTCTCCCTCTCTCATTTCTTTTTCTCTATTCCTCTCTCTCTCTCTCATTTCCTCTCCCTCTCTTTCTCTATTATGTTTAATGTTTCCCTCTCTTTCCTCTCCCTCCCTCTCCCTCTCCCTCTCTTTCTCTCTTTTCCTATTATGTTTAATGTTTCCCTCTCTTCCTCTCCCTCTCATTTCCTCTCCCTCCCTCTCCCTCTCCCTCTCCCTCCCTCTCTCATTTCCTCTCCCTCTCCCTCTCCCTCTCTTTCTCTCTCATTTCCTCTCTCTCTCTCAATACACATGAATTTTAACAAAAACAAGTAAAAGAGAAAGAGGAAACACAAAAACAAAGCATCAAGGAACAATGCACTCACCGTAAAGGCTCAAAAAAGGGTTCGGCGGCTCCTCTTCATGCGACGGCGGCTCCTCTTTGCCCTCCATACACTTCCTCCTCTTCTTCGCAAACGGCGGCGGCAGTGGTGAGAAGCTTTCCTTCTCCCTCTTTCGCTCTTTCTCTTCCTCTCCCTCTCAAATGCAAGATGTTCACTCTCTCTTTCGTGTATGCGCACAAAATAAAGTGCTCAAGATTCGGCTCGCGTTTTTTTCGTCTGAGTACCGTCGCTATGCCGCTATTTTGTGTCGCAAAGCATCGTCACTATACCTCCATATCATTGTAGTGTGTGCACAATGAAGATGTTCTCTTAAGTACACGTGCATCTAAAATTTATTGGATATAGCTGCAGCAAGCATCATGCCATGCTAGTGCTCAATGATGGTGCAAAACATGCATCAACCCAACCTTTGGAATGAAAGTAATTGATAAATCAGGAGACGACCCTTAAGTATAGTGTATTCGACAAGTGCAACGTGAATTGCTCTTGAACCCATAATCCCTGTGTTGTGCAAGAGTATCAATAAGAAAATACACCTATTTTAAAATGTTTAGTAGCTACCATGACGGTCTTGTTTCAATCTGTCCAGGAAAACACAAATCTTGACCAAGGCTATCAAGTATTCATGCTCAAAAATCCAAAATAACAACATAACCAATTTCTAATCTAGACAAATACAAAAAATCTAGCCATAAAAACAATAAAACAAATAGTCATACAAACGGCTAAGCTACAAAAATCCTACCTTTCTAATGTTTTTCTAAGAGTTTTCAATTTATGCAAAAGTAATTGACACCATTGCAATTGCTATGTTGGCCGCCACCCCCAATTGATTGTGCCCAACATGGCCACTTCAAAGCTGCCATAGACTCTTGCTCTAGGGCCACTTGTATTTATAGGCATAGCCCTGCCATGCCTTGGGGCCATTGCCCCTGTGCTAGCTATCCCCATACCTTCACCATTGCCCACGCTAACCATTGCTACACAATCCTCCACTTCTGTTCTTCCCCATCACCGTGCACCACTCCACCGTTCTAGCTGTGAGCTAAGACACACTACCTAGCCACTACATTACCACCACAATAACCAGTGCACATGCCTACCTCCCACTTAAAAACCCTTGACATACACACAAACCACACAAACACATGCACACCCATTAACACACACATGTGACCCCACATGAACCACACCTCCACACAAGACCAAACACATATACCCCCCCATCCCACATGAATCTCGCCTCAACACATTGAAAACACACACAAATTCTATCCATTGACATACTAAAAACACACACCCCATGTGCACATCACATACACTCACTCACACTAAGCTCAACCCACACATATACACATAGTTTCATACACTCCTCTCTCTCTTTCCCACACACATACTACGCACACACACCAAGCACATATACACATAGATACACAACACATACATAGAGATAACCTAGGCATACACATCCCTGCACACACATAGTGATACATGCTAGCACACCCTTGCACATGCTCAACACACACACACACACACACACACACACACACACACACACACACACACACACACACACACACACACACACACACACACACACACACACACATACCACTTATAAGTTGTCAAGCTACTCATGCATTTGGGGTGATACACCCATATGCTTTGTGTTGTTTATTTTCTCTCAACTCACTTCTATATCCACCCTAGTGGTAAGGGAGTGTCAAGGGGAGGGAGAAGGGAGGAAAGAGACATGCACACTACTCATATGCATGCACATCTACACATAGACACACACCTATAGATACACAAGTACACACATATACACAACTAGTAGAAAACTAGTAGACATACCCACACACATGCATTACTACATTCTTAGTGCATACACTTTTGTATCCCCCTTTGCAAGGTGTCCTACCACTTTCCAATTGTGCAACCGTACATCTATGTGTGTTTGACTACACATGTGTGTATTTGTGTGCATTTGATTGCACACGTGTACATCAACCTACATAATAGCGCACTCATCGAAACTCACATAGTCACTTGTACATCTATTACCTCACATCGTGAGTTTGTACATTCTTGTGCATTCATAGTTTGTATCTCATTTTAGCGCATCCACATGTGCATTTGATTGTATACATGTGTGTCAATATGCGTCTGACCCCATACAGTGTATCCAACCACACACAATACAATCATGCACGGTGTATCCATGTGTGCATCTGTACATCCAAAGTGTGTATTGTCATTGCATTCTAGAAACTCTTGTGCATTTGTTCATTCTAGTGCACCATGTGTGCATTCAACTGCACACTTGTGTATCCATGTGTGTCTAACTACACATGTGTGCTTTCACACAACTAGGTATATTCGTCACTCCACATACTACATCCATTTAATCATAGTGTACGCACCTACCCACACAATGTGCATTCGATCGCACACTATGTGCATCCACCCACATACCCACCTTATCACACATAGAATGCATTTATACGCATGTAGTGTAATTGCGCACTAATTGCACCTAGTGTACAAAATACTCCATCTCATCTATAACGACGTTTGGATCCATGGCACTCCTTCAGCTCTCTTGATCGAACTTTTCCATGACATGACAATCCATTGTGGAGCGCATTTTGTCGATGCACTCGACGTGGAAATGTCACCTGTGCGATCACGCCGCACTGTATATTTTGTATTGTACATTGAAACGGTTAGATTAGTTGTCACATATAAAATCTAGATATGATAGCTTATAAAACATGTAGTCACCTTCAGACTACATCTCCTTGAGAATTTCCACTTCTCAGTAGAGACCTCCACCCCTTCGCGAGAAGCTACGATCAAAGCTCCATGTAACCATTGCATAGACTCAAACTGTAGCATCTCCTCCATGCTCTCAGGATATTGAATTGGTCAATGGCACATACTGCGTCAAAATTTTGATCGCACTTCTTCCAGATCTTTCTTGGCCTACTCATACCTAGCGAGCCACGTCTCTATGGATGCATGATGCAACATAAAAAACAATTCACTTTCTCCTCCATTGCAACATCCATCCTTTTTTCTACCCCATTTTCAACCACCACATCTCTGGGCAATCTATCATCATCCTTTAGCGACCATAGCATATTGTTGTCTAAATCCACTGTTGGTAGCCACTGTGAAATATGCACTAACACATTTGACACCAGCCAACCTTCAGCCATGCTACCTTCTAGTTGAGCTTGTTGTCGCATAAAGCCTTTTTGACGTACTCCAAGAAGAATATCCATCGTGTATGGATGAGTTCCGCAATATCCACTTCATCTACAAGATGCACCAGGAGGTGGATTTGTATCGTGAGCATGCTGGTGGGCATGTACTTCTCAAAGAGACAAACTATCTCCACCGCTTCTTGCCTTGCGGATTCAATAGAGGATGTCTTGATCTCCTTCTGTGACATCCATTGCACTACATTTGACAACGTGTAAATCATCCCGCATATTTCTAGAGTGATGCATCTCGCGATCACCATCGCTAGTACAAACTGCCACAAATGAAGATGCATTAGGAACACCGACTAGATACTAAATAGCAAAATACGCAGGCCACTTACAATTGAGACGAGTACAAACACCTGACATATCTTATACCAATCATGGAATTTTAGCCTTGATAGTTAGTCATCTTTAGAAAAAGCGAATCTGAGGGAATGCATCATACCCGTCATGGTGCGGATAGACTTGATAATTTGCTTCACAATGAGGTTTTCTTTAGCAGACAGAACGCAAGGAGCGTGAAGCAGTTGCAAGCGACCATCAATGCTCAACTGTGGCCAAAGCGCCTCCATCTTGCCTACCTCCAAATCCATTTGTGCCCCTGCAGTGTCTCTCTTTCCTGTGATGTGGTCCCATAATAAGCTACCCACATTCTTGAAAATATGCATGGGATCCAAAAAGTGATTGATCTATAAGTGGGTCTAATACAGCAACTCGTAGAAAAGTGAGAACCGTCGCATTCCGTTTGGATGTGACTTCGTGTGGACTATTTTCAACTCGTACCAGCTTTGGGCATTCATTTGTACTAGAGGTTGTCTAAGAAAACCTTCCCTGAATTCATGATCCTTCGGCAAGAAAGTGGCGTGTCCTTGATATACCATCTTCTTCATGGTTCGTGACTTTTGGGAGTCTAAATATGGCCCACATAATGGACATGCATGATAACTTGAGGTAACTAGACTTGTCCCAACACCCCTATTTAGTCAACAAAAACTTGAACGAGCTTTATTAGATATCACCAACGAGAACGAAAGACTACTTATATGAGCACTCCTCGAATCCCGAAAAGTCATGCATGGTCCACATGAGAATGATTCGTATATTGACGGGACCGTTGACCATCGCGCTTGTTCATATCTTCCATGGCAACCCCCTCCTCCCACAAAATCTTAAGCTCATCAACTAATGGACAGAGATGGACGTCCATATTCTTAACTTTGTAGCGCCCAATAATGAGCAAGCTAAGGATTAGGTGTTCTTTCTTCGTAGAAAGCCATCGCGGGATGTTATAGTTAACAAGGACTACAAGCCACACATTGTAAGACGAAGATTCCTTGGCTCTCGTACAAAGCCTGGAATGGTAGAGTTAATGTGGCTCCATGCACGTGAATCTAATGATATTCATCTCTTTGTACATTCTTTGGGTTGTTGTCGGAGCCTTCTCTTCTACCTTAACATCCAACTTTTCAATATTTGCATAGATTTCTATCAAATTCAGCCTCAAATCATGCATGCCTTTGATTAATTCATCCATAGCATCACCTTTACGAGCCGGATGAACATGTATAGTCGGTTGGTCTGCCACCATAGCTACAGGCGCCTTGGCTGCAATCTCAGCCCCCTTGTGAGCACTGGCAAGTGTGGTGCATGTACCCCATCTTAATTTCATATATTCTCTCTTTACCAACATATGCATTGCCTAAGTTACTCCATCTATGGATCTATTTTGTGCATGCCACATTGTCAAGCTCGCCATGCCCGACGTACGAAACATGTGAGGTATACGTGGTATAAGTGGAAAGTGTCTAAGAACTTTTTGATGAATAGTCACACTTTGAGGAAGAGCTATGTTGCTGTAAAAGTTCATTTGAAAATTTTATGGAGCATTGCAAGACTTTCCAATGGGAAGAAGTCAGTCTAATGTTCCTTATAGCCTATGGTGCAAGTGATATATTCTATGGATTATACAATAATCCAAAGAATGTGGTTCGGGGAGAGACCATTAGGAGGTTACCTCTTCAATGCACTAATGGATTTATACTCCATTTCTTGAATTTAGGGAGCATGTCCCAATGCTATAAAGGAAAGTTGGAAAATTTAAGCTATTTCTAGGACAATTCACAAACTTACTAACATCAATGAATAGAAAGTTACGCCACATGTTGGCTCCTCACCATTAGGAAGTGCTAGCTCTCAAGTGCTTTGTGTCATGCCTACTATGATATAATATGATTTATGGTATTTATAAGTGTTCCTTCTTTGAATATTATTTGCTCTCTCACATATGCACACACATGTAAATTTTGATTGAACTTATGTAATGTCATAACAAAATCTTAGATAACTAATTACTATTTATTTTGTAAATTTTAGGTTTTTGTTTCCCATTAACAAATTATAAAAATTTTGATTGAACTGATCGCGTGCATGCATGCGTGCATGCACACATATGCATGCATGTGTGTGGTTCAAAGTGATGCAGGATTCAAGCTTATGTAATATCACATCAAATATACAATAATAAATTGTAACTAACTACAATTACTTTTGTAAATTTTAGGTTTTTGTTCCCAATCAACAATTTATTCCAATAGTGAATGAATTGATAAATTAAATGTAATGTGTTATGTTCTCACACACACACACACACACACACACACACAAAAAAAAAATTGAACATGACTGTTTTACCATTCACATATAAAATAATACTATGTTCATCATTGTTTCAACATTTATTTGATTTGATATATATAATTGTCGTAAGTGTCCTTTTATGTAAGGCTCGAAGAAGCCAATCTTTTGAAATTTTCTTTGTAAGCAATGGCTCCACCTATGAGGAGCACAATAAGGAATAATCTCTTAAGAGTTCATAGAAGACTTCTAGAAAGTACTAGACAAAGTTGTAGGCTACAAGCAATAGTTAAGACATGTTTTCATAATATCCAAGAGGGGGTTTATTCAATCAAGAGTTTCTAGGAACACTCCTCCCTTTTGCACCTTTGCATGTTCATGATGGGTACATTGTTCCAATTCCCTTTCCCTCTTATCATCTAGAAATATCTTTCTCTAGTATACATCCATTCCATGATTGGTACAACAATTTACACGTTGTGCAAACAAGACATCAATTGGTATGGTCTTTCATGCAAAATGTTCGTACACCAAACGTTGAAATTGTCGATGGCATAGTCTTCTCTTGGGAAATTTAGGGAACCATGCATATATGCTTATTGAAGATGCATCACATGAAGTTCATGCAAGTGACACCCAATTTGATGAGGCCATTGTTATACAACCTTCTCTATTGTGCCTATCTAAAAACATGAGGGAAATTGTCATTTTGTGGAGGGAGCAGTGCAAATAGAAGTTGTGGGGCATTGTTTACTTAATGGGGATACAATTCAAGAAGAGCAAGTGATTGAGGATGACCAAATGCATGGTTTTGAAGAGATTGTGCAATAAGATCCCTCTTTCTTGCCCCACAAAATGGGGGAATGTGTTCCCTTTTACATGACTTGCCTCCATTAGATTGCCATCCAGTATAGGTGTATTGGTATTCAAAGAACCACATGTGCTTTCTTTTGGGATATAGGATAGATTGTGAATTCGTCTCTCTACATTGCTCTGGAGTGTGGAGACTAAGATTGTGCATGCTGATATGCTCAAAAAAATTCTTGTAAAAATGGTAAAGTTAATCAGCTATCCTTGCAAGAACCACCCCAGATTTTGCAAAATCTATTGGATGGTACTCATAGGTATAGTTGTAAATTTAAAAATAACATTTGTGAATATAATAATGTCCTTTCCTTTGTTTTGATGAAGGCACATGTAGATGAATTATTGGGCTCTATCGGAAATGGATATGCTTTTTGTGTGCATGGTTCAGTGTATCATCGTATGGTCCAATGTTGCCTATCGACAAAAGCAAGAAATAAGACCATGATTCACACAACTCTATGAGTATGATACTGAGTATGAACTAGCAATTGCTTGTAAATGACACCTTTCTTAATACTTGAACTATTACAAGAGCTTCAAGAAATTATGCACAACTTGAACATCTACGTGCAAGCTTTTCCCTTTGTTGGGACTCTTTATCGGCAAAGTTCTACAATGGAGTTTAGGATGACAATTGCAAAGAGTTGTTCTACCTCAAGACAATACTCAATGCCCCATATCAGGAATGAGATTGCTACAATTATGTTTAGGTGAGGAGGATGAGCTCAAACATTTTGATGTCCATGCCTTCACTCAAGAGGGTCAATGTGTGCAAATGTCTAATTGGCATCAGGCATACATGCCAATGTTGTACATCTTGCTTTTTCCAAATGGAGAAGATGGATTTCATACAAGGATTCCATATAGGATCTCTAAGGATGTTCTACTACATGAATTGATGAACAAGGTTTGTATCACATAGATGCAATTCTATGTATATCGTCTTCACATGCGAAAGGATTCAAACGCATGTTTGTTGAGAGGAGGAATGTTGTTATGGTAGTTTATATTGGATACACATTATAGTATTGAGCATTGTAGGCTTGCATAGTGTCATCAAAATCAATGAACATTGTGTACAAAATTATATCAAAGATTTGGTAGATATAGTGTGTGGTACTAACAATGTTGATGTTTACATCCTAGGAACAAATGTTGGAAAGAGAATTATTATGCCACCTTCTTTCATGGGTGGTGGTCTGAGGTTCATGCATCAATTGTATCAGGCATGCCTTTACTACTCACATATTTCATGCAAACCATATGGATCTAATGGATACCCTTATCAAGAAAAAACTTTTTGGAAGGGTTGATAGATGTGTTAGTATTATAGAGTTCCTAAATAGAGACTTGTCTCACTCCCATACTTTATGGATTCTAAAAGAGATGTTTAAAAATTCTATGGTAGAGGATTATGATAAATTAGTGTGTGTGATGAGTTATTGAACAAGGAAAAGTTCTTTGCATTACATGACGTGGTTGTTAGATGTAATATACATGGGCCATGTGGGCATTTAATTCAAATTGTTCATGTATGAGTGATGGGAAGTATAGGAAGGGATATCTAAAGAAGTTCATTCACAAGACTAATGTAAACAATACCGGTTATCTTGTCTACAGGAGACATGATGATGGCAACCTTTGTGAATGTTAAGGGTAATGTGTTTGATAATCACTAGGCGGTGCCCTACAATCCATACCTTTCAAAGAAATATAATGCACATATGCTCCACTGTTTGTAGTTGTGAAGCACCTTTACAAATACATTTATAAGGGTCAAATCATAGCCCGTGTTAGAGTGGGACCATAAGGTAACAATAAAAAGTTTCCAATGGAAATGATTAATGAGATTGAAAGATACCTTGATGCTGTTTATGTCCTTGCATTTGAGGCTTCTTGGCATATTTTGCATGAGACCATCTACACAACAAAAAGCTTGATATTCAAAGATTTCAGGTCCATCTACTAGGTGAGAATACATGATTTTTGGAGATGGTGACAACATGGGAGACGTAGTTGCAAATCATAATATTAGAAATACCACTATTATGGAGCAGTTTTTATAAAACCAGCAATATCTAGAAGTGACAACATTGTTATACAAAGATTTTCCTAGTCAATGGGTATGAAATGCAAGCAAGAAGATTTGGACAAAAAGAAAAAAGGTAATACCATTGGTTGTATGTTTTATGTTTTCTTATATGTGGGGTGAAATATACTATTTATGAATGCTCTTAATAATTTATAGGGGAAACATATATTTTGAATTGTACCCCACATTCAGTACGCTTGTGTAGCCATGGGCACCTTGAAGAGAGATCAAGAGGAGGCTTTACACATTTAGCTTGGATGGGCTAAAGATCTTGTTCCATGACAATGATTGTTGCAAGGATTTCACTATGAACACTGTATACAAATAAGTCTTACAAAGAGAGTAATCAAATTTAGTTTCTTTAAAAGTGTGTCCTGTTTTGTTGCTTCATGCATTATTGCTTTTCTCGGATTCATTTAATTCTATTTTCTTTCTTCTTTTTTCATTTGGATTTATAGGGAAATGGAGACCCCAGTGTTTGGTTACTATCATGCATCTCAGATGATTGAGATGAGATTGCAAGAGAAATATTTGCCTTTGGGTTCGGATCATAAAATGCGTAGATCTCTTGCACATGTGGTTGAGCACCTCGATAGTCTTCCATTTCTTCGAAGATTTGAAGATGTTTTTATTCAGATTATGTACGAGGGATACATGTATGTTACTATGTAGTGGCCTCCTTTCATATAGTTGTAAAAAAAAAAAGTGAGAGGGTGGTGTGTTGTTTGTATATCACAATTAGTAAGTTTAGGGTCTGTAATATAGCTAAAAGGATTTTTTTTTTCTTTTGGCGGGGGGGGGGGGAGGTTGGGATAGATGGGGTAGGGTAAAGGGGCCAGTGTAGTAGCACCTAACTTGGATGCCTAAAATCTCAATCTTCAAGTAGACAATTGTTTGGTGCAATGGTTACATATCGTCCCTTCACCATGAAGCATCTCCAAAAAAAAAGAGGCAAGCATAATACTCCTTGCTTGTGCAATGGCCGTCGAAGTAATTTTATGTGTTGTGAAAAACTCACACTAAACAAGTGCACAGAGGAGCCTCACTAAAGACACACATGGGTTAGTAGATGACAAGTTTTGAACCCCCATTTGCCAATTGAGTGTTTGATTTCCATCCCCATGAACCATTTGAGCAACCTAGAGTGACTTGTTATTGGTTAGTGCTTGCAACAAAGAAATGCACTTCTTTTGGGGGCCGTTCTTTAACTGGCCCCCTTCCCCTAGAGAGGGGAGTTTCAAACCATATCACTTTGACATGTGACCTTAAAACCCATGTATAACATTCGTGGTTTCGGAGGGTAAGGTCTAGGTAGGGGGATTTTGGAAAAATTTTCAACCTCAGAGACAATGGGTGAGCGACAAGAGTGTCCACTCGCAGGGTGCACATGGCGCCGGAGTTAGAACTTGCAACGTCATCGACTTGGCAGTTGTTTCAACCACGATTTCCCCGATGCTATGGCAGGATTGGAAGCAGCTCTTACATCCATGATGCAGCAACATGCTCATCGAAGCGTACAGCTGAAAGATCGTGCTGGTAATCTCCTCTGAACTATAGACTTTCGCCTTTTCCGTACATTTATCCGTGATACCGCCTGGAGTTGTTTTCTCCGCCATCTGTGTAGCAAATTAGACACATTAAAGTCTCGAAGAATGATCAATGGTAAAGTGCAATGCATAAAGTCAATAGCATTCGAGAATGACATTTTGTCTGCAGCCGTATCAAACTGCCATTTGGTACCCGAGAAGATCTTGGCATATAAGGTAAGAGGTGAAGTTTCTAGTTGCCACTTGGTGAAGTTTTAAAATTACTCACCAATGGATGCAAAATGGATGGAAGGGGGCGACTTAGCAAATCATCCTAAGTTATTGTAGCTTTATATTGATACATTTCATCTCGAGCCAACTTTAGATCAGGCTTCTTTGTAAAGAAACTCCCTAACGCAGAAAACACAAATACAATCGCATGATAAAGCACAAATTGATACAGAACACAATTAGGGTTAGGGTAACTCAAAGACAATGAACATCGTGAATAATCTAAAATGAATGAATTGAAAAATACAATGCTAAATGTAGCAAACACATTGTGTAGTGAATGAATATTGTATCTCAAACTCTTGTGTCTTGAGGATCGAGGCAGAGCTAATGAGTTGGAGAGTGTGTTGTACTTTGACGGATCCCAAAATGCAGCAAGGTAGCCTTTAAAAACATCCGACGGTAGCAAATACAACAATGTTAGACAGACAGCGGAGAGAGAAAAACAACAAACACAGGTTTTCGAGATGATGTAGCAACTTGATGAAGTTCTAGAGCAGCAAAATGCAAGTTTTCTGATGAAGATGAGTAAGTAGAATCAAAATGCAGCTAATTGGGGTGTTGTCCGCAGTAGATGATAGCTCTTGGATGGTCAACACGCATAGTAGACAAGTCACCAGCAGCAAATAAAGGCTTGGGATTGGTTGGTAGTAGGCGATAGCTGAGGTAGACAACAAACTATGAAGGAAGGCTGATAGACAAGTGTTAGAAGGTGGGAGATGATGACGGGCAGTTGTAACTAAGATATCCTTTGGGAATGAGGTGTGGACAATAAAGTTATAGCACTTATAAATTGCAAAAACGAGAGATTAGGTTGAGTGGGAGAGCAAGCTATCTATTTATAGAAAGTTTGTGGTCTTCCAAATAAGGGTTTATATGTGGACATTGAAACTCTCTTGAACCTTTTCCGTTTAAAAGAAATGGTTAAAATTCACTAATTAGCTTGAGTTTTGGGGCTGTTTAATAAAAGCTAATGATAATTTGGCTCAACATCCTTCACGTTCAACATATTGAGGGTCTGGAGTATTGCTTGATACTAAAGGGGGAGATAGCACTTTTACTCCTCTAGTGATGGACAACTTGTGTGTATAGTGGATCTCGGATGTACTTAGTTTGCATCCAAGGTACAGTTTGCTGATAGTATTTTTGCTAGGAGGTACTAGTCACTGTGCCTGGTATATAGATGGGTATACTTTTTACTATGGCTTTGAGACTATACATTTGCATTGGTTATTGGTGGTTTTTAGCCGATCCATGTTTCACATAAGTGTCATGTGATTGGACATGCATTGTTCATTCTTGGTTTATGCGTTACTTTGCCTTGATGGTCAGAAAAGTGTTGGTTTTGTTAGAAGTGGTGTAGCAATGGAAGCATAGACAAGTGGTGAAATGAACTGCTGAACACAAGATAGAAGAGAAAGAAAACATAAGAACATTGCAAAAGAAGAGAACTCTTAGAAGTGCTTGGGAAATGGAATCCATATTCCAAACATGGGAATGATGCATACAACAACGAGTCTTTAGCTCCAAGGTACTAGCACCGGCTATCTCTCTCCACAGAATTTGTAGGCGATAATGTGGCTGAATGAGGAGAGAGCTGGGTAAAAAAAAAGAAAAATGCCAAAATAGGAACATGCCAGCTAGCATCCAATGTTGGTTGGGCCAGCATAAAATGCTCCAAATAAGCATCATAATAACCATAATAAAATGCCTGAATAACCTAGCCATGCTTGGCATAGGTCAAGCTCACACACAAGCTATCTGAATTGCTAATACCCTCTCTCAGATCATGGGTGATCTGATACAATACAATGATACAATGATAATGACTCATCACAGTCCATACAACATAGAACCACTAGAGTAGAATCGTGGATATCTATGTAGTGGGTGATTAAGCCACCACCAAGCTGCCTCAGAGAACTTGATGTCGATGTTGATCTTACCAGCTCCTGAAAATAGATAAGAGTCATAACAGATCTCTGTGTCCGTCAACAATGTCCTGTAGTAGCATACGAGACCATCTTGTCAAAAATGCCTCAGAACATACGTGACCATGGATTTCCCGACTCTGGCTAAGACCGCCAAAGTGTCCCTCATGTGAGCTTGGACTAGGAGCCAATCCCGCTCTCTGTCAAATAACTGCCCATCATGAACCTGGATGTCAATCCTAGCTCCAGGATTTGAACCCGCCAAACACCGATCAATGCGTTAGGGACGTCCCTCTCTGGAACTTGTGCACATGTATACCTATATAGATGAGGCTTGATTGCCCTAGTTATGATTCTCCATCTTGTTGATACGATCCCTCATCATAGGAGAATCTATGATAGAGAGCTATGATCTATCATAGCTTCAATTCGAGAGAGAGGCGATGCCTAAATGTTCGGACCTGGTAGAGAGTTGCTAATCTCTTCCAAACCTTTGCAGCAATGTGGGTGTGTCTTACATGCATTAGCACAGAATTCGCACAACTCAAAAAGAGAAAAGAGCAGGTTTTGGTATTTACCTAATCCCATAAAGCTATGGAGCTCAAGGTCGCTCCAACATGGGGATCCACAATAGGTTAGGGGATAGGGATTGTGACAAAATCCCAAAGGTTGAACTTTTAAAGGATGCACTCAACTTTCCACAGCGGCAGAGGGTAGTTCATCCCATCTAGCTTCTTGGTTGCAGGTAGAGAGGGTAGGATAGGCACCTGCACAGGGGGTGCCGACATTGCCAATGAGGGACTAGTAGCCCCAGAAGAATGTGAAGGGAGAGAATAATAGGATAGTGGTCGGTCTTCATGGTCCTGATCCACACTATCTGCCCAATCATACACATCTGCCATAGATGTCCTCCAAGAAGACCTACAAGAAAACAAGACAAAAGGTGCTGCATTGGGTGTGCTCTGCTTGTCTAGGGTCCATCAATCTTCTGATGAGAAAGGACTGATGTACAGCAATGGAGATGGGGGGTACCCAAGGCAGGAGAGGTGACTTGATGCCGTGAAGGAGCAACAGATTTGCAAAAACCTGGATGTCAAGCCTCCAAAAACATGTGGCCCAGCGGATTGATGCGCTGCCTGGCTGAAAGAGATGGTTTGCCTAGTAAATGTAGCACAATAGATGTTCTGCTTGCCTGGCAAAGAAGCCACCTAGCTGAAGAGGAAGCTGCCCAGTGACAAACGCAGCATGAAATAAAGGTCTGTCCATGTGTCCAGCCTAGAATGGTGCTGCCCCAGCAGAGAGAATGACTGGTCAAGCAGAAATGGAACTAAATAAGTGTTTCTCCACCTGCAATATGGTGCCATCTGCAGAAAAGAACAGCTGGCTAAGCATTAGGAAGCTGCTGCAGCACACGAATTAGCTGCCTGGACTGAAACACGTATAAAAGATACCTGTCCCTACAAAGAAGATGACTTTAGGGAGAGAGAGACTGTCTAGCAGAGAGGAAGTGTCCTCAGCTTGAAATGCAAGGTAAAGAAGTGGGTGCAGCTCCAAATGCACCTGGGAAAGTGATGAAAACAGGCTGCCCTGCTTTGCAGTACAGTAAACGCAGGTTTGCAGCCTGTTTGTTGATACCCAGCTTGCTGGATATGGCAGACAGGTTGCTCCTCTTCAAAGATTCCGCCTCCCACACATGGCTTTGATACCATGCCAGAGTGCTCAGCGAACTGGAAAATGAACACGGAGAGAAGCAGACTGAATCGACACATGAGAGAAGTTACACATTGACTGCAATGGCTGAAAGGTACAAGGCTTTGCAATGGTCAGCCCCAACACACAGCATGGAGCTTTAGTGTGGACACCAAATTGACTGCAATGGCTGAAAGGTACAAGGCTTTGCAATGGTCAGCCCCAACATACAGCATGGAGCTTTAGTGTGGACACCAAATGTTAGCAAGGGGATGAAAGAGAATGAGGAGGGCTGGCTGATCACAATGAATGCGATAAATGCCTAGGACAGCCTACAGTGCCCAAAAAGAAATGTATTAATGTACCTTCCATCTAAAGTTCCTAAAGCACATAAAAATGACACTGACAATGTTAGAGCACCTACTATCTTCATTTGACTCAGACTGAGGCTCATAGGTAAGAAATGACTATACAAGACATACATGTTTGCTAACACAAATTGTGCCCAATTGTACTTGGAACTAAGGGGCAATTTGAGCCTTGATGTTTCTTCATTTATGATAGCTTATAGTCACCCAATTCGTAGAGAGAGATTGGATGCTTGTGCATTGGTCAATCTCAATGTACTAAAATGTTCATGGAATACAAGTTATAGAAATACCACAAGGGATGCCAATTTTGGGGCCAATTAGGTGTTGATTGCCTCCAAATTAGGTGATAAAGTTTTACTTCAGTTTCACAAATCTATTGCTTGCTGTAATTGTTGGTTAATTAGGTAAATCAACACCTAGTTAGGCTGGTTTCACTCTGCATTGGTGGCACCAGTGTTTGTTGCCAAACAACAGACCAAAATCAAGTCGTCTATTTATGTTAGCAATCATGTTTGTTAGGCATTGTCATTGCCTGCCTATGAGCCTCATTCTGAATCAGATGGGGATATTAGGAGCTCTGACATGTCTATCATGTGCTTTGATGGATTAGGTAGCTCTATTTAGAGCAAGCATTTCTTTTCTTAGTCAATTTAGTGTGCATTTCTTGGTTTGCTAGGCACCAGTCAGCTTGTGCAGCCCTTGTAGACTGCAATTTTCCTTGACGACCCATGTTGGCATTTATTGCTTGCCATATCTGCATTTTCATGATCACATGATGCTGGTTTACCAATTTTTGGCTGGCAGATTGCCAGATTTAGGCCTTATTGCAGCAATCAGCCAGATTTGGCTATTTATAGTTAGTGGCCACTTTGGGGTAGATTCATTCTTTTCTTCCTCTTGCAAGTGCACACTTAGATTGCAGCATTCGTCTCTGTCTTTGGCGAGGGCTGCTGGCTGCACATAGTCTCCATCATCGCCTACATCACCGTCATTGTCTTCAGTGCTATCATCATTTTCCAACTTGATCCAGTGCCCTCACTGATGCTTTGGGTTGCATGTAGGGATTGATTAGTCCATCATTGTATTCAGCATTCTTTCCAGGTTTAGTGCAGATTTCTCTTTCATTCCTACTGTCTTCTCTCCTCCTTTTCTCTCTATATTTGTGTTCCTCTTTTGTTGTGCACTCACATGGTATCATTGACTAAGTGAGGACATGGGTTTTCCTTTAGAGAAGACCACCCTATTGTTGGAAGCACAAAATTTCAGCTTGCTGTTTATTGTAGAAAATGTAGACTTTTTGTGTTTTACAAGTGCTTCCAACAAAGATAAGGCATCTACAATTGTTTTCTTGCAAGTGTAGCTGTTATTCTCTCCATTTGGGCTCTTCTATAGGCAAATGCAATAGATTTAGTGTGTTTGCAGGACTAGAGATATGGATTATCACCGATTCCAAGGCTTTGATGTCTCAAATGAGGAGTCTATTCATACTCTCTTTGATGATCTTGCGAAGGGGTGCAAGCTCATCCCTCATGTCCTGCAACTTCTTGATGTGATTCTTCATGGAAAGAGAGTCATCAATATTGAGCATCTGAAGTTTCTTCTCTAAGGTGATTCAGTGGACAAATGTCTTTTGATGATGCAAAGAAGCAAGTTCATCCCTTATATCCAATGATCGTGAGGAGCTTCTTCATCGGTGGTTTACATCGACAGACTTCATTGGCATTGACACTCTTCTTGTCGCCCTCAGATCTGCATCTTTGGCCTTCAACCACATCTAGCATCTGAGAATGGGTGTTAGCAGTCATGTTTGCTATGCACTGTCATCTCTTGCCTTTGAGTCTTAGTCAGAGTTAGTGGGGACATTAGGAGCTCTAACATATCTGTCATGTGCTTTGAGAGAGAAGGCAACTCTATTCAAAGCATGCATTTCTTTTCCCAATTCGTCTAGTGTGTATTTCTTGGTTTTGCTAGGCACTAGTCAGTTTATGTAGCCCTTGCAAATTGTGGATTGCCGTGTGTATCCCCGTTGGTATTTATGGCATGCCGCATCAGCATTTTCATGACTACATAAAGTTGTTCAACCAAGTTTTGGCTAGCCAATTGCCAGATTTAGACCCTATTGCAATAGTCGGCCAGCTTTGGCTATTTATAATTAGTGGCCACTTTGGGCCAGATTCATTCTTTTTTTCCTCTTGCAGTTGCACAAACAGACTATAGTGCTCATCTTTGTCTCGGGCGAGGGCTGCTAGCTGTGCACTCTATCTTAGTCATCATCTTCGTCACCGTCACCGTCATCGTCTCGGGTGAGGGCTGATGACTGCGCACTCTATCTCAATCATCGTCTTCGTCACCGTCACCATCTCCGATGTTGTCATCATTTTCTTTGCTTGATCCAGTGCCCTCATTGATGCTCTGGGCTGCGTGCCAAGATTGATTAGTCCATTGTTGTATTTAGCATTCTTTCCAGATTGAGTGCATATTTCTCTTTCATTCCTGTTGTCTTCTCCTTTTCTCTCCATGTTTATGTTCCTATTTCGTTGCGTACTTTCACATGGTATCATCACCTAAGTGCAAACACAGGGTTTCCTTTAGAGAAGACCATCCAATTGCTGAAAACACAAATTTCAACTTCTTGTTTGCTGTAGAAAACATAGATTTTTTGTGTTTTACGAGTGCTTCCAACAAAGTCGGGATATCTACAACGGTTTTCTTGTAGGTGTAGCTGATTATTCTTTCTTTTCAAGCTCTTCTACAACCAAGCGCAACAATTTAGTGTGTTTGCAAGTCTAGAGATATAGAATATCACTAGTTCCAAGGCTTTAATAACGCAAATGATGAACGGGATTCCTCCCTTGCTAGGTTAGACAAATTGGAGCAGCTATCTTCTCCCCGTTCTCTTCATGTCTCCCATAGGGCCTGTCCTTTTGGCCCTGGATGCCTATGATGCACTATCAATATAGGTGCTTCTCGCTTCTTTACCCGAAGAAGATTGGTTGGATGGATCAAATTATTCACTTTCATCTTGAACTTGTAAGATGGAGTGTACTCTTGACACCTTTGATCTTTGGGAGTTTGTTACCCACCCTATTTCCCATCCCGTGGAGGATCCTATAGTGATGTTGAGAAACCACTTCTTCCTTGTATCCAATTCAGTTAGGGTTTCACATTGACAACTCCAAAAAGAGTTGGTGTTCTCATTTTGGTCATTTTTTCAGCGATGTTGTGCCGCTACGCAGACAGTGTAGAAAACTTCTAGAATAGGGTGACATGCAAAAAACAAGTGGCTTTTCAGCCAGTTTTGAGAAATCTCGTGCAAAACAGAGGAGCTTCCGAAATCGCATAGCGGGCGATTGTACTTTTCAAGCAACAAACAACACTTGGAATTGGGAAGAAGGAGCGATCTTGGAGGATTCTGAGGAGGTGGCTTGAGGGTTTATCCCCCTTTTGGAGCCAACAAAACCATTAGATTTGCCGTTTGAGCAGCAGAGAAGGAGCTAGTGTGCAGTATGTGTTTTTTGGTCTATCAAGGAGCTCTAAGAGATCTAATGTTTAGAGATTGCTTCCAAGTAGTCCTAGACAAGGATTTTGTTTATCTTCTCAGGTTCTATCAGTACATAGTGCTTTGAATCATTGAGCTTTGTCTTTATCTTGTGTATCTCTTGTCTATTCTTTTTCTTCTCTTCTATCCTATTCTCTACTTTCTTTTCTCTCTCTGATCCCCGTTAGATACGGCCTTTCGTCTAAAACCCCTCCGACATTGGTAAGCTCGATGTGAAATGTCGTCAAAGGAAAGACAGGATGGAAGAATCTTTAAGCACAGTTTCTAGTGATGTTTTGCAACAGTTAGCATAGAATATGAACATGCTTATGCAGGTACAACAACAACAGATGATGTAGGCTTTTGCTAAAACAGAAACTGTACATGCAGGTTGTTGATTGGGTAGCTTTCAAGAAGACACTTTGGGAAGAATTTTACATTGCATGCAGGTTGTTGATTGGGTAGTTTTCAAGAAGATACTTTGGGAAGAATTTTACATTGAAGACACTAGTTTGATTATCCGCAAGACTTTCCAGGAGTGGATTCTAAAACCCAATAAGTGTCTTGTGGCTACAGAGTTATTAAGTCAGCTTGAGCAGTTGGATCTTGTAAAACAACAAGCTCTTGTAAGTCAGAAAATTGAATTGTTTCTACAAGCGGCAGATTCTGAGCTTCAAGAGAAACTTAATGATTTGTTAGAGGATTAGACTACAGAGACAGGGCTTAAAACAGAGTGAAGATATGTTAAGGAAGCTATTATTGCATTGGTGAAAAAGCATAGAAGAAGAGAAAGATTGCATGTATCTAGCTTGTCCATTGTTATGGGCAAAATAGTTGATGTATCCAGTAAGCCACCTACTTTTGTGACTAATCCTATGGCTCCACTTGTTGTTCCCATTGTTAGGGAAGATGTATTAGATGAATTGGTTAAATGTATGTGGGATCTTTAGGTGAAGGTTGCAAAATTGGATGAGAAAGGACAATAGGAAAGGGAACGGGTAACAATTCCTAAACCAGGGAAAAAATGTATGTGGTGTGATAGTTTGCAATATGAAAGGAAGGATTGTACTGCTTATCAGGAGGCCTTGGCACAACAGCTTATCTTTTAGAAAGTTGGCAAGATCCATGCACAAGAAACGAGATTGTCTCTTACTTTGAATTTTTGAAAGGGAGGTATGCAAAAGTTGTTGGAAGACTTGGTTGTCTGAAATGCTTATGTGGCTATACATGCTTCTATTTTTGGTCTACAATTGGATAGAATGCCTGGCCAAGTGATGGTTGGTTCAAAGGCTACAATATGGATACATGCTTTGCATATAATTGAAAAGAAGAAAGTTACCGATTGTGAAATGTCTCATGCAGGGCAAGACATTTATCACATAACTAGTTGGGAATCACCGGTAGATGCATATTTAGTATATGCATATTTAGCAAAGGTGCAAAACACGGATGTATTTGTGGAAGAGAAACGAAAGAGAAATGAAGGTAATGCAGGGACATCTAAGAGAGTGATAAGAAGAAGTGTGGATCAGTCTAAAGCTGCAAATCAGCCACCTCTCGAGTATGTTATGGAAGAGGTTGGGCAGGAGCAGAAACATGATTGAATACAAGAGGGTAAAAAGAAGGACAAGCAGCTAGGATATAAGTTGTAGTTTGATATTGAGATAAGCACGTATCTTAAGAAGATTCTTGAAGAATGGATTTTTAACAGTCGGGTGGAATTCACCTTGGGAGAGGTGCTTGGCATTGCCAGTGTGAATTTCATGACGAAATCATTGACATAATTAAGAGAAAGTGTCAGTTTCTTGGTGATACTACTAGTACATTGCTATAATTTGAAGAGGAAATTGGTATGTTGGGCATTCGGTTTGAATATGAGCATGATGTAAGTGCTAGTTTTTCTATGCAGGATGCTGCTAATCAATGGACAACATGTGGAAAAGAGAAGAAAGTTGCTGAAAATGCATTGTCTTCTAGCAATATGCATGGTGAACAGACTCTGGGATTTATTCCTAGGAGTCATTACACAAGAAATCATTGGGCCAGGGCTACCATTGAAACAATAGTGAAAATAAGGGAGCGTGAAACTCCTTGTGTTACTTTGCTTGACCATGGGTCTGAGATTAATGTCATTGAGTGTGGATTGTATGAAATGGTGCATGGCCTGTGGACACTGATCATGGTTGGCGTACGAGGGCTGCAAATAATTCTTCAAAAGAGCTCTATGCTGCATGTCCTAATGTAAAAGTAACGATTGGTGATGTACAAGTAGAGCAATACTTCTTTGTGCAAGATAATTCCTCGTATGCAGTGATTTTGGGACAGCCCTATATCACAGGAGTGTGTATGGAAACAAAGGTGCTTGACAATGGTTCTGCTTATGTAAGAGTCAGAAGCAAGGATGGGAGGAAAGTAGTCCAATTTCTTACTATTTGTGTTAATCATCCTAGAAATCGGGATACGCTTTTAGAGTCTCCTTTGCCTCCAAATGTAAGGGAATTCAAAGACCTGGATTTTCATTAAGCATTGTTGTAATGCGGGGCTACAATAGTATTGTTCAGAGGATGTACTCGCCTCTTGATGGAATGCAGCATGTATTTACTATTGGTTATTCTCAGTTTACAAAAAATAGTTCATGTTGGTTTAAGCCTATGGAAGCTATATGCAAGGCTAAATGCATATCTATGAAACGGGCTACTAAGGAACTGAGAGCATTGGGGTTGTTAGCTGAAAATGAAGGCATTTCACGCCTCTTTTATGGGTTGAATATTACTGACACTATGGCTGAAATTTCAGCAACTATACATGTAGAAAATGAGGCTAAAAATAGTGTTATTAGTATGTTCTTTGGACATGTATGATGTTATAGCATTGTTTGCTTAGCAGGAAGGATTACAATGGGCTGAAGCAGTTGTGGAGACAAGTATAAGATGGTTGAGAAAAAGGTGAAACCGGTTGCTTTGCCGCTTTCACCAAACAATGAGGGTTTCTACGAGAACGTGTCAAGGCAGCCAAGTTTACGGGATCCTAAAGATATAGGTCATCAATTGACAGCTGAAACATTACAGGAATTGAAAGTTGGTACAGAAGGGTTTTTTTTGCCTACTGACAGAGACAATTTTATGTAGATGTTGGCTAGGCATGGGAAAGCATTTGCGTTTCAGCCAGCTGAAATAGATTGTGTGGATTCGAATGTTGTCTCTCCTATAGTAATATTTATTGTGCCACATGTACCATGGAACTTGAGGCCTATTCCAATGCCTAAAGCTTACTTACCAAAGCTAATGGATCTGCTAAATGAAAAGATTCGCATGAAGATCTTGGAGCCCTCTCCAGTTCCATACTCAAGTCGTTGGTTCACTATGTCCAAAAACAATGGGGCTTTGGGATTTATTCAAGATATGCAGTCGGTCAATAAAGTGACTATAAGAAATGTGGATGCAGGTCCTGTGGTTGATGAATTTACAGAGGCTTTTGCAGGTAGAGTGATCTATTCTTTGGGTGATCTTTACTCGGGGTATGATCAGTTTCAACTTGTAGTTGAGAGTAGGGATATCACAACCATGAAGACTCCCTTGGGTTTGGTACGGATGTGTACTCTCTCGTAGGGTGCAACAAACTCAGTGGCACACATGTCAAGTGCTATGAATAGGGTACTCACTGCAAACCATATTGTGGATTGTGAGAGGATTTTGACGTGTCTAGAAGAGGTGTATTTAACTCTTTCTGCTGTCTTTGGAGTTGAAGAGGTTTTGATTGTTGGGCATATGTGTGGGCCCTATGGGCGAAGACCATCACCAGTGAAAATAGATGAGATTGATAGAATGCAAGATGTACGCACGAATGTATCAGAGGTGTATAGATTCTTGGGAGCATGTGCGTTCTGTTTGATTTGGATCCCTCACTTTGCACATGTAGCTAATGCTCTATATCAGCTCTTGAGGAAAGGTCAAAGGTTTCCTTGGGAAAGAAAGCAATGAAGAAATTGAAGCAGCTCTTGAAATCTGCTTCTACATTGAGAATTGAGAAAGGCCGATTATGCATATGAAAAGCCTATCATTATTACTGTTGATATAAGCCCAATCGGGATTGGGAGGCAATTGGGCAAGATGATGAAGAAGGGCAAAGATATGCATTACGGGGAATTGTGACAGCACTTAAATGTGATAAGGAGTATTTTATGGGTGCTCGTGTAGTCATTGAGACCAATTGTTTGCCGGTATTGGGTATGATTTTTAGTTGTTCCACCTCGGACATTGCTATGCTTTGGTGGATTGCATACATAAAATCTTTGAACCCTAAATTTCAACATATTGCATGAAGAGATAACCCAGTGGCAGACATGTTATCTCGGGTACGCTATGAGAATGAAGATGGGATAATGGATGAGGAGAAAGAAGATGAGTTTCTTGCGGCTGAAAATGATTTTGTAAGAGTGAATTTAGCAATGCAAGGAGTTGCTACAACATTAACAGAAGCTTGGACAACAAAGAGAAGACACTTTAGATGTTTTGTATCTTGTGTAGAAGTGCTTTTGGAAGACAAATATACAGGAGAGTAGCTGAGAATTGGTCAATACCTCAGTACATTAACAAAGAGAGATAAATGGTTAGATGAGGAGTTTAAGAAGATCAAGAGGAAAGCCTATGGGTTTTTCTCAAAAGATGGGTACTTATGGAAACATGCTAAAAAGAAACAGGGTATGCCATTGCGAGTTTTGGGTGACAAAGCTTCACAAGTAAATGTTATGCAAGAATTTCATGAAAGCTTATGGGTTGGCTATAGAGGTCTTTGGGGTACTTTTGCAAAGATCAAAGAAAGATATTGGCGGCAGTGTATGTATAAGGATGTTGCTCACTTTGTGGAAACATGTACGACATGCCAAATGTATTCATCTGTGAGACATCGAGATGGATTGTAGCCC
Source organism: Lygodium microphyllum (assembly GCF_053477565.2). Lineage (NCBI taxonomy): Eukaryota > Viridiplantae > Streptophyta > Polypodiopsida > Schizaeales > Lygodiaceae > Lygodium > Lygodium microphyllum. The sequence continues at coordinate 7,933,477 of NC_141162.1, read as the reverse complement.
ACATATCCATTCTCTCGTCATTTTAAGTGGGTGGTGACTAAACAAGTAGAAGGGAGAGCTCTACGTACTAAGATAACAAATGCAGTATGTACTTTTCTCTTAGAAGAGATCTTTTGTCCGTATAACTGTGTGGGAAAAATTACAGCAGATAGGGGTGAACTGGATGTAGATGAAGCCCATGATTTCTTTACATGGTCAGAGATAAAGCTTGCTTTAACTTCAACTTATAATCTTGAAGGAAATGGCAAAAGTGAAAGAGGTCACCCACCTATTGTGAAGGCATTGGCAAAAGCATATGGAGAGAAGGTAAAAGTGGCCATGATTGCTCCCTTATGCTTTGTGGGTTGACAGAACAACTCATAGTGCTGTTATAGGATATATGCCTATTGAATTGATATACGCTCAAAAACCTATCATGCCGATAGAAGAGATGACACTCACATGGAGTGGGCTACCTTGGGAAGAGGAGTTGAATCGAGAGGAGTTGTTGGCCTTGCACATTAGACAGTTGGAAAGAAAGTCAGAAGACATAGAGACAACAGTTGCAAAATTAAGGGCAGCAAGGATACAAAACAATAAACGGTTTGACAAAAGACATAGATTGAGACCAAGAACCAAACAAGATGGGGATTGGGTATTGGTTTATGATAGCAATTTAGACAACCAGCATAGTGCCATGCGTAAAGTTTTCAAAAGATGGTTTGGAGCATATGTGGTAAGACAAGTGTTTGATAATACTACTTATGCATTAAATGAGCTAGATAGGACAGCCATAAGACTTCCGGTAGTAGCGAAAAGAATCAAATTATTCAAGAGGCGGGAATCTTGTTAGCAGTCATGTTTGTCATGCCTTGTCATCTCCTGCCTGTGAGCCTCAGTCTGAGTCAGACGAGGACTTTAGGAGCTTTGACATGTCTTTCACTTGTTTAGACGGAGGAGGTAGCTCATTCTAGAGCACTCAGTTTATTGCATTTCAGTGCATTTTCTCCTCTAGTCGGGATTTTATGTGCATTTTCTGGGGCAGTTTCTGCATTCTTCAGCTTGCCTCACCTGCCGGACATTGTCCACCCTTTCCGAGATTTTTCTGAGCATTCCTGGCATTTTTACCAGCATTAAATGCTGGTCGGACATATTTATGGCCTCAAATTTCAAGTCGGCCAGTTTTTGGGTTTTTTGGCTATTTATAGCCATTTCCCACTTGGCAGTCAGTTGTATTATCATCTTCCCTCCTTCTTTGGCAGGTGCACACTCCGACTCCGTCATCTTCCTCCGTCTTCGATGCTGCCGTCATCATCAGCCTGATTTGGTGCCCTCATTGACGCTTCGGGCTGCGTGCAGGGGCTGATCAGTCCACAGTTTTGTATTCAGCATTCATTATAGTCAGTGCAGATTTTCTTCCTTCATTTTCTGCTGTCTCTCTCTCCTCCTCTGTGTTCGTGTTCTTCTTCCGTTGCGCATTCTCACATGGTATCAGAGCCTGACTGAGAGCACGGAGGACCTAACCTTGTGGAGAGATACCTCACCCCTCTTCTGCTGCTGTCGCCTCATCTCCAACTACCCAGGCGGCCCCTCCAGGTGGCCATTCTTCTTGTGTTTGCTGCAGACGACTCCTCCAGAGGCTGCCACGTCATCAAACCACCCCTCCTGCTTGCGTTTACCATCAAGCGGCCCCTCCTTCAGCTGGGCGACACATCATCAGGCTGCGTTTTGCAGATCTCGTGGTCATTTCCACTCCTGGTGGTTCATCTCCTACTGGCGACCCACTCCCAGGCTGCGTTTTGGTGCTTTCGGCTTCTGCTCTGGTGATCTTCATCAGATACCCTTGTGTTTTGCAGCTCCAGGTGTTTGTAGGCTATCACAGCCTGCGTTTTGGTGGTTGGTGACCAGACTGCTGGTCATTATTCGGCATCGGCAAAGTTTTCTTTGGTGTTTGGTGTTTTGCAAATTGGAAGATGTATTCTCATCAATTTACGGGCTTTGATGACTCAGATGACGAGCTTTTGTCTCGACACTCATCTGAACGGAGGCGTGATTTTTATCACGAGGACCGTCGTCCGGAGTCTATTTCTCTTTCTCGTCCCCCTTCTATTTATGTATCTCGGCGAGTCTCTTCCAGTGGGCCGAAGATGCAGCCTTTGGTACCCCCTGTACAAGTACCCGTACTTTCTCAGCTGCCCAAAGAGGACCGATTGGATGGCTCCAACTTTTCTCTATGGTCCTACAAGGTGGAGTGTATCTTGGACTCCTTCGATCTTTGGGAGCTTGTTTCTGTTCCTATTCCCCGGCCTAAGGTGGATCCCGCAGATGGGACATCTATGGATCGTGCAGCCTTATGGGATCGGCTTAATTCTAGAGCCAAATCTTTGCTCTTTCTGAGTTTGCAGGATTCTGTCTTGTTCATGTTCACAGGTTGAAGACTGCAGCAGACGTGTGGAGAAAGCTCGCGTCTCTCTATCAACAGAAGACGTTTGCCCACCGGATATCTCTTGAAAAGAAGTTGCGGATGCTCGCTATTGATGATAGTCCTTCCATGAAGGACCACATCAACAGATTACAGGATATGAGGGATGAGCTTGCATCCCTCGGTTGGACGATATCTTCTGAAGACATGGCTATGATTCTTTTGACTCAGCTGCCATTGCCTCGGTTTGATGTCTTCTACACCAACCTTCTTACATCGAGGACCCGTGAGAAGCTTCTATGGGAGGAGCTATCGCCGCTTGTCTTGGAGCATGAGGAGCGACTCAGAGAGGTCAGTGCTAGTGGATCCGACTCCATTAGAGCCTTTGTTGCAGGTTCGGGAGGACAGAAGAAGAAGAAGACGAAGTCAAAGGCTAAGAAGCAGGACAGTTCTTTAGGCTCTGACTCAGATTCAGAGAGACCGAAGTGCCCACACTGTGGGAAAGGGACACATCCCGAGGAGAAATGCTGGAAGAAGTACCCTCACCTTCGTCCGGGAGCGACGGGTGGATCTACATCGGAGCCTTCTTCTACCTCTACACCAGCTGTTACCCATGAGTTAGTGTTCCTTCATATCCATGCTTTGGAGGAGGATCCTTCTTCCGTGGCTGCAGTGTCTTCTGCGCAGCCTTGGTTAGTGGACAGTGGTGCTTCGAGTCATATGACTCCCTGAGGTGATTTGTTACAAGATCTTCGTCCATCAGAGGGTTCAGTCACTGTAGGTGACATTTTATCGGTGCCTATTAGTGGTGTTGGCACATTGCCTTTGTTTACCGACCGACCTTCGAGCTCCTTTTCACAGGCCCTACATGTTCCGGATTTGGGCCTTCCCCTCCTCTCAGTTTATGGTCTTACGAGGCTTGGCACACGAGTGATCTTTACCGAGCATGCCGTTGTTATTGAGGATTCTCTTACAGGAGCTGTCTTATCTACAGGTTGGCAGGAGAGCGGGCTTTACAAGCTCCATTCCCCTTCTTTGATGCAGGGTCCTCTGAGGCAGTCTATTGCTATACCCGTTCCTGCTTGTGCACCTTCTATTTCACAGGTTTCTTCCCATCCCCCACCTTCGCCTCCGGTGGTTCCCTCGTACCCCCCATTCCTTTCAGAGGGGGGACGATCTTGGTGATGCGGCTGTGGATTCCTTGGCCCCTAGTGTTTTAGAGGGGGATTCCCAGGATCGTGAGGAGCTCCTTCAGCAGCAGTCTACATCGACGGACTTCATTGACCTTGGCATTCCTCTTGCCACCCCAGGATCCGTTTCTCCCTTGGCCTTCAGCCACATCCAGGATCTGAGAGGGGGTGTTAGCAGTCATGTTTGTCATGCCTTGTCATCTCCTGCCTGTGAGCCTCAGTCTGAGTCAGACGAGGACTCTAGGAGCTCTGACATGTCTTTCACTTGTTTTGACGGAGGAGGTAACTCATTCCAGAGCACTCAGTTTATTGCATTTCAGTGCATTTTCTCCTCTAGTCGGGATTTTATGTGCATTTTCCGGGGCAGTTTCTGCATTCTTCAGCCTGCCTCACCTGCCGGACATTGTCCACCCTTTCCGAGATTTTTCTGAGCATTCCTGGCATTTTTACCAGCATTAAATGCTGGTCGGACATATTTATGGCCTCAAATTTCAGGTCGGCCAGTTTTTGGGTTTTTTGGCTATTTATAGCCATTTCCCACTTGGCAGTCAGTTGTATTATCATCTTCCCTCCTTTGGCAGGTGCACACTCCGACTCCGTCATCTTCCTCCATCTTCGATGCTGCCGTCATCATCAGCCTGATTTGGTGCCCTCATTGACGCTTCGGGCTGCGTGCAGGGGCTGATCAGTCCACAGTTTTGTATTCAGCATTCATTATAGTCAGTGCAGATTTTCTTCCTTCATTTTCTGCTCTCTCTCTCCTCCTCTGTGTTCGTGTTCTTCTTCCGTTGCGCATTCTCACATGGTATCAGAGCCTGACTGAGAGCACGGAGGACCTAACCTTGTGGAGAGATACCTCACCCCTCTTCTGCTGCTGCCGCCTCATCTCCAACTACCCAGGCGGCCCCTCCAGGTGGCCATTCTTCTTGCGTTTGCTGCAGACGACTCCTCCAGAGGCTGCCACGTCATCAAACGACCCCTCCTGCTTGCGTTTACCATCAAGCGGCCCCTTCTTCAGCTGGGCGACACATCATCAGGCTGCGTTTTGCAGATCTCGTGGTCGTTTCCACTCCTGGTGGTTCATCTCCTACTGGCGACCCACTCCCAGGCTGCGTTTTGGTGCTTTCGGCTTCTGCTCTGGTGATCTTCATCAAATACCCTTGCGTTTTGCAGCTCCAGGTGTTTGTAGGCTATCACAGCCTGCGTTTTGGTGGTTGGTGACCAGACTGCTGGTCATTATTCGGCATCGGCAAAGTTTTCTTTGGTGTTTGGTGTTTTGCAAATTGGAAGATGTCTTCTCATCAATTTACGGGCTTTGATGACTCAGATGACGAGCTTTTGTCTCGACACTCATCTGAACGGAGGCGTGATTTTTATCACGAGGACCGTCGTCCGGAGTCTATTTCTCTTTCTCGTCCCCCTTCTATTTATGTATCTCGGCGAGTCTCTTCCAGTGGGCCGAAGATGCAGCCTTTGGTACCCCCTGTACAAGTACCCGTACTTTCTCAGCTGCCCAAAGAGGACCGATTGGATGGCTCCAACTTTTCTCTATGGTCCTACAAGGTGGAGTGTATCTTGGACTCCTTCGATCTTTGGGAGCTTGTTTCTGTTCCTATTCCCCGGCCTAAGGTGGATCCCGCAGATGGGACATCTATGGATCGTGCAGCCTTATGGGATCGGCTTAATTCTAGAGCCAAATCTTTGCTCTTTCTGAGTTTGCAGGATTCTGTCTTGTTCATGTTCACAGGTTGAAGACTGCAGCAGACGTGTGGAGAAAGCTCGCGTCTCTCTATCAACAGAAGACGTTTGCCCACCGGATATCTCTTGAAAAGAAGTTGCGGATGCTCGCTATTGATGATAGTCCTTCCATGAAGGACCACATCAACAGATTACAGGATATGAGGGATGAGCTTGCATCCCTCGGTTGGACGATATCTTCTGAAGACATGGCTATGATTCTTTTGACTCAGCTGCCATTGCCTCGGTTTGATGTCTTCTACACCAACCTTCTTACATCGAGGACCCGTGAGAAGCTTCTATGGGAGGAGCTATCGCCGCTTGTCTTGGAGCATGAGGAGCGACTCAGAGAGGTCAGTGCTAGTGGATCCGACTCCATTAGAGCCTTTGTTGCAGGTTCGGGAGGACAGAAGAAGAAGAAGACGAAGTCAAAGGCTAAGAAGCAGGACAGTTCTTTAGGCTCTGACTCAGATTCAGAGAGACCGAAGTGCCCACACTGTGGGAAAGGGACACATCCCGAGGAGAAATGCTGGAAGAAGTACCCTCACCTTCGTCCGGGAGCGACGGGTGGATCTACATCGGAGCCTTCTTCTACCTCTACACCAGCTGTTACCCATGAGTTAGTGTTCCTTCATATCCATGCTTTGGAGGAGGATCCTTCTTCCGTGGCTGCAGTGTCTTCTGCGCAGCCTTGGTTAGTGGACAGTGGTGCTTCGAGTCATATGACTCCCTGAGGTGATTTGTTACAAGATCTTCGTCCATCAGAGGGTTCAGTCACTGTAGGTGACATTTTATCGGTGCCTATTAGTGGTGTTGGCACATTGCCTTTGTTTACCGACCGACCTTCGAGCTCCTTTTCACAGGCCCTACATGTTCCGGATTTGGGCCTTCCCCTCCTCTCAGTTTATGGTCTTACGAGGCTTGGCACACGAGTGATCTTTACCGAGCATGCCGTTGTTATTGAGGATTCTCTTACAGGAGCTGTCTTATCTACAGGTTGGCAGGAGAGCGGGCTTTACAAGCTCCATTCCCCTTCTTTGATGCAGGGTCCTCTGAGGCAGTCTATTGCTATACCCGTTCCTGCTTGTGCACCTTCTATTTCACAGGTTTCTTCCCATCCCCCACCTTCGCCTCCGGTGGTTCCCTCGTACCCCCCATTCCTTTCAGAGGGGGGACGATCTTGGTGATGCGGCTGTGGATTCCTTGGCCCCTAGTGTTTTAGAGGGGGATTCCCAGGATCGTGAGGAGCTCCTTCAGCAGCAGTCTACATCGACGGACTTCATTGACCTTGGCATTCCTCTTGCCACCCCAGGATCCGTTTCTCCCTTGGCCTTCAGCCACATCCAGGATCTGAGAGGGGGTGTTAGCAGTCATGTTTGTCATGCCTTGTCATCTCCTGCCTGTGAGCCTCAGTCTGAGTCAGACGAGGACTCTAGGAGCTCTGACATGTCTTTCACTTGTTTTGACGGAGGAGGTAACTCATTCCAGAGCACTCAGTTTATTGCATTTCAGTGCATTTTCTCCTCTAGTCGGGATTTTATGTGCATTTTCCGGGGCAGTTTCTGCATTCTTCAGCCTGCCTCACCTGCCGGACATTGTCCACCCTTTCCGAGATTTTTCTGAGCATTCCTGGCATTTTTACCAGCATTAAATGCTGGTCGGACATATTTATGGCCTCAAATTTCAGGTCGGCCAGTTTTTGGGTTTTTTGGCTATTTATAGCCATTTCCCACTTGGCAGTCAGTTGTATTATCATCTTCCCTCCTTTGGCAGGTGCACACTCCGACTCCGTCATCTTCCTCCATCTTCGATGCTGCCGTCATCATCAGCCTGATTTGGTGCCCTCATTGACGCTTCGGGCTGCGTGCAGGGGCTGATCAGTCCACAGTTTTGTATTCAGCATTCATTATAGTCAGTGCAGATTTTCTTCCTTCATTTTCTGCTCTCTCTCTCCTCCTCTGTGTTCGTGTTCTTCTTCCGTTGCGCATTCTCACATGGTATCAGAGCCTGACTGAGAGCACGGAGGACCTAACCTTGTGGAGAGATACCTCACCCCTCTTCTGCTGCTGCCGCCTCATCTCCAACTACCCAGGCGGCCCCTCCAGGTGGCCATTCTTCTTGCGTTTGCTGCAGACGACTCCTCCAGAGGCTGCCACGTCATCAAACGACCCCTCCTGCTTGCGTTTACCATCAAGCGGCCCCTTCTTCAGCTGGGCGACACATCATCAGGCTGCGTTTTGCAGATCTCGTGGTCGTTTCCACTCCTGGTGGTTCATCTCCTACTGGCGACCCACTCCCAGGCTGCGTTTTGGTGCTTTCGGCTTCTGCTCTGGTGATCTTCATCAAATACCCTTGCGTTTTGCAGCTCCAGGTGTTTGTAGGCTATCACAGCCTGCGTTTTGGTGGTTGGTGACCAGACTGCTGGTCATTATTCGGCATCGGCAAAGTTTTCTTTGGTGTTTGGTGTTTTGCAAATTGGAAGATGTCTTCTCATCAATTTACGGGCTTTGATGACTCAGATGACGAGCTTTTGTCTCGACACTCATCTGAACGGAGGCGTGATTTTTATCACGAGGACCGTCGTCCGGAGTCTATTTCTCTTTCTCGTCCCCCTTCTATTTATGTATCTCGGCGAGTCTCTTCCAGTGGGCCGAAGATGCAGCCTTTGGTACCCCCTGTACAAGTACCCGTACTTTCTCAGCTGCCCAAAGAGGACCGATTGGATGGCTCCAACTTTTCTCTATGGTCCTACAAGGTGGAGTGTATCTTGGACTCCTTCGATCTTTGGGAGCTTGTTTCTGTTCCTATTCCCCGGCCTAAGGTGGATCCCGCAGATGGGACATCTATGGATCGTGCAGCCTTATGGGATCGGCTTAATTCTAGAGCCAAATCTTTGCTCTTTCTGAGTTTGCAGGATTCTGTCTTGTTCATGTTCACAGGTTGAAGACTGCAGCAGACGTGTGGAGAAAGCTCGCGTCTCTCTATCAACAGAAGACGTTTGCCCACCGGATATCTCTTGAAAAGAAGTTGCGGATGCTCGCTATTGATGATAGTCCTTCCATGAAGGACCACATCAACAGATTACAGGATATGAGGGATGAGCTTGCATCCCTCGGTTGGACGATATCTTCTGAAGACATGGCTATGATTCTTTTGACTCAGCTGCCATTGCCTCGGTTTGATGTCTTCTACACCAACCTTCTTACATCGAGGACCCGTGAGAAGCTTCTATGGGAGGAGCTATCGCCGCTTGTCTTGGAGCATGAGGAGCGACTCAGAGAGGTCAGTGCTAGTGGATCCGACTCCATTAGAGCCTTTGTTGCAGGTTCGGGAGGACAGAAGAAGAAGAAGACGAAGTCAAAGGCTAAGAAGCAGGACAGTTCTTTAGGCTCTGACTCAGATTCAGAGAGACCGAAGTGCCCACACTGTGGGAAAGGGACACATCCCGAGGAGAAATGCTGGAAGAAGTACCCTCACCTTCGTCCGGGAGCGACGGGTGGATCTACATCGGAGCCTTCTTCTACCTCTACACCAGCTGTTACCCATGAGTTAGTGTTCCTTCATATCCATGCTTTGGAGGAGGATCCTTCTTCCGTGGCTGCAGTGTCTTCTGCGCAGCCTTGGTTAGTGGACAGTGGTGCTTCGAGTCATATGACTCCCTGAGGTGATTTGTTACAAGATCTTCGTCCATCAGAGGGTTCAGTCACTGTAGGTGACATTTTATCGGTGCCTATTAGTGGTGTTGGCACATTGCCTTTGTTTACCGACCGACCTTCGAGCTCCTTTTCACAGGCCCTACATGTTCCGGATTTGGGCCTTCCCCTCCTCTCAGTTTATGGTCTTACGAGGCTTGGCACACGAGTGATCTTTACCGAGCATGCCGTTGTTATTGAGGATTCTCTTACAGGAGCTGTCTTATCTACAGGTTGGCAGGAGAGCGGGCTTTACAAGCTCCATTCCCCTTCTTTGATGCAGGGTCCTCTGAGGCAGTCTATTGCTATACCCGTTCCTGCTTGTGCACCTTCTATTTCACAGGTTTCTTCCCATCCCCCACCTTCGCCTCCGGTGGTTCCCTCGTACCCCCCATTCCTTTCAGAGGGGGGACGATCTTGGTGATGCGGCTGTGGATTCCTTGGCCCCTAGTGTTTTAGAGGGGGATTCCCAGGATCGTGAGGAGCTCCTTCAGCAGCAGTCTACATCGACGGACTTCATTGACCTTGGCATTCCTCTTGCCACCCCAGGATCCGTTTCTCCCTTGGCCTTCAGCCACATCCAGGATCTGAGAGGGGGTGTTAGCAGTCATGTTTGTCATGCCTTGTCATCTCCTGCCTGTGAGCCTCAGTCTGAGTCAGACGAGGACTCTAGGAGCTCTGACATGTCTTTCACTTGTTTTGACGGAGGAGGTAACTCATTCCAGAGCACTCAGTTTATTGCATTTCAGTGCATTTTCTCCTCTAGTCGGGATTTTATGTGCATTTTCCGGGGCAGTTTCTGCATTCTTCAGCCTGCCTCACCTGCCGGACATTGTCCACCCTTTCCGAGATTTTTCTGAGCATTCCTGGCATTTTTACCAGCATTAAATGCTGGTCGGACATATTTATGGCCTCAAATTTCAGGTCGGCCAGTTTTTGGGTTTTTTGGCTATTTATAGCCATTTCCCACTTGGCAGTCAGTTGTATTATCATCTTCCCTCCTTTGGCAGGTGCACACTCCGACTCCGTCATCTTCCTCCATCTTCGATGCTGCCGTCATCATCAGCCTGATTTGGTGCCCTCATTGACGCTTCGGGCTGCGTGCAGGGGCTGATCAGTCCACAGTTTTGTATTCAGCATTCATTATAGTCAGTGCAGATTTTCTTCCTTCATTTTCTGCTCTCTCTCTCCTCCTCTGTGTTCGTGTTCTTCTTCCGTTGCGCATTCTCACATGGTATCAGAGCCTGACTGAGAGCACGGAGGACCTAACCTTGTGGAGAGATACCTCACCCCTCTTCTGCTGCTGCCGCCTCATCTCCAACTACCCAGGCGGCCCCTCCAGGTGGCCATTCTTCTTGCGTTTGCTGCAGACGACTCCTCCAGAGGCTGCCACGTCATCAAACGACCCCTCCTGCTTGCGTTTACCATCAAGCGGCCCCTTCTTCAGCTGGGCGACACATCATCAGGCTGCGTTTTGCAGATCTCGTGGTCGTTTCCACTCCTGGTGGTTCATCTCCTACTGGCGACCCACTCCCAGGCTGCGTTTTGGTGCTTTCGGCTTCTGCTCTGGTGATCTTCATCAAATACCCTTGCGTTTTGCAGCTCCAGGTGTTTGTAGGCTATCACAGCCTGCGTTTTGGTGGTTGGTGACCAGACTGCTGGTCATTATTCGGCATCGGCAAAGTTTTCTTTGGTGTTTGGTGTTTTGCAAATTGGAAGATGTCTTCTCATCAATTTACGGGCTTTGATGACTCAGATGACGAGCTTTTGTCTCGACACTCATCTGAACGGAGGCGTGATTTTTATCACGAGGACCGTCGTCCGGAGTCTATTTCTCTTTCTCGTCCCCCTTCTATTTATGTATCTCGGCGAGTCTCTTCCAGTGGGCCGAAGATGCAGCCTTTGGTACCCCCTGTACAAGTACCCGTACTTTCTCAGCTGCCCAAAGAGGACCGATTGGATGGCTCCAACTTTTCTCTATGGTCCTACAAGGTGGAGTGTATCTTGGACTCCTTCGATCTTTGGGAGCTTGTTTCTGTTCCTATTCCCCGGCCTAAGGTGGATCCCGCAGATGGGACATCTATGGATCGTGCAGCCTTATGGGATCGGCTTAATTCTAGAGCCAAATCTTTGCTCTTTCTGAGTTTGCAGGATTCTGTCTTGTTCATGTTCACAGGTTGAAGACTGCAGCAGACGTGTGGAGAAAGCTCGCGTCTCTCTATCAACAGAAGACGTTTGCCCACCGGATATCTCTTGAAAAGAAGTTGCGGATGCTCGCTATTGATGATAGTCCTTCCATGAAGGACCACATCAACAGATTACAGGATATGAGGGATGAGCTTGCATCCCTCGGTTGGACGATATCTTCTGAAGACATGGCTATGATTCTTTTGACTCAGCTGCCATTGCCTCGGTTTGATGTCTTCTACACCAACCTTCTTACATCGAGGACCCGTGAGAAGCTTCTATGGGAGGAGCTATCGCCGCTTGTCTTGGAGCATGAGGAGCGACTCAGAGAGGTCAGTGCTAGTGGATCCGACTCCATTAGAGCCTTTGTTGCAGGTTCGGGAGGACAGAAGAAGAAGAAGACGAAGTCAAAGGCTAAGAAGCAGGACAGTTCTTTAGGCTCTGACTCAGATTCAGAGAGACCGAAGTGCCCACACTGTGGGAAAGGGACACATCCCGAGGAGAAATGCTGGAAGAAGTACCCTCACCTTCGTCCGGGAGCGACGGGTGGATCTACATCGGAGCCTTCTTCTACCTCTACACCAGCTGTTACCCATGAGTTAGTGTTCCTTCATATCCATGCTTTGGAGGAGGATCCTTCTTCCGTGGCTGCAGTGTCTTCTGCGCAGCCTTGGTTAGTGGACAGTGGTGCTTCGAGTCATATGACTCCCTGAGGTGATTTGTTACAAGATCTTCGTCCATCAGAGGGTTCAGTCACTGTAGGTGACATTTTATCGGTGCCTATTAGTGGTGTTGGCACATTGCCTTTGTTTACCGACCGACCTTCGAGCTCCTTTTCACAGGCCCTACATGTTCCGGATTTGGGCCTTCCCCTCCTCTCAGTTTATGGTCTTACGAGGCTTGGCACACGAGTGATCTTTACCGAGCATGCCGTTGTTATTGAGGATTCTCTTACAGGAGCTGTCTTATCTACAGGTTGGCAGGAGAGCGGGCTTTACAAGCTCCATTCCCCTTCTTTGATGCAGGGTCCTCTGAGGCAGTCTATTGCTATACCCGTTCCTGCTTGTGCACCTTCTATTTCACAGGTTTCTTCCCATCCCCCACCTTCGCCTCCGGTGGTTCCCTCGTACCCCCCATTCCTTTCAGAGGGGGGACGATCTTGGTGATGCGGCTGTGGATTCCTTGGCCCCTAGTGTTTTAGAGGGGGATTCCCAGGATCGTGAGGAGCTCCTTCAGCAGCAGTCTACATCGACGGACTTCATTGACCTTGGCATTCCTCTTGCCACCCCAGGATCCGTTTCTCCCTTGGCCTTCAGCCACATCCAGGATCTGAGAGGGGGTGTTAGCAGTCATGTTTGTCATGCCTTGTCATCTCCTGCCTGTGAGCCTCAGTCTGAGTCAGACGAGGACTCTAGGAGCTCTGACATGTCTTTCACTTGTTTTGACGGAGGAGGTAACTCATTCCAGAGCACTCAGTTTATTGCATTTCAGTGCATTTTCTCCTCTAGTCGGGATTTTATGTGCATTTTCCGGGGCAGTTTCTGCATTCTTCAGCCTGCCTCACCTGCCGGACATTGTCCACCCTTTCCGAGATTTTTCTGAGCATTCCTGGCATTTTTACCAGCATTAAATGCTGGTCGGACATATTTATGGCCTCAAATTTCAGGTCGGCCAGTTTTTGGGTTTTTTGGCTATTTATAGCCATTTCCCACTTGGCAGTCAGTTGTATTATCATCTTCCCTCCTTTGGCAGGTGCACACTCCGACTCCGTCATCTTCCTCCATCTTCGATGCTGCCGTCATCATCAGCCTGATTTGGTGCCCTCATTGACGCTTCGGGCTGCGTGCAGGGGCTGATCAGTCCACAGTTTTGTATTCAGCATTCATTATAGTCAGTGCAGATTTTCTTCCTTCATTTTCTGCTCTCTCTCTCCTCCTCTGTGTTCGTGTTCTTCTTCCGTTGCGCATTCTCACATGGTATCAGAGCCTGACTGAGAGCACGGAGGACCTAACCTTGTGGAGAGATACCTCACCCCTCTTCTGCTGCTGCCGCCTCATCTCCAACTACCCAGGCGGCCCCTCCAGGTGGCCATTCTTCTTGCGTTTGCTGCAGACGACTCCTCCAGAGGCTGCCACGTCATCAAACGACCCCTCCTGCTTGCGTTTACCATCAAGCGGCCCCTTCTTCAGCTGGGCGACACATCATCAGGCTGCGTTTTGCAGATCTCGTGGTCGTTTCCACTCCTGGTGGTTCATCTCCTACTGGCGACCCACTCCCAGGCTGCGTTTTGGTGCTTTCGGCTTCTGCTCTGGTGATCTTCATCAAATACCCTTGCGTTTTGCAGCTCCAGGTGTTTGTAGGCTATCACAGCCTGCGTTTTGGTGGTTGGTGACCAGACTGCTGGTCATTATTCGGCATCGGCAAAGTTTTCTTTGGTGTTTGGTGTTTTGCAAATTGGAAGATGTCTTCTCATCAATTTACGGGCTTTGATGACTCAGATGACGAGCTTTTGTCTCGACACTCATCTGAACGGAGGCGTGATTTTTATCACGAGGACCGTCGTCCGGAGTCTATTTCTCTTTCTCGTCCCCCTTCTATTTATGTATCTCGGCGAGTCTCTTCCAGTGGGCCGAAGATGCAGCCTTTGGTACCCCCTGTACAAGTACCCGTACTTTCTCAGCTGCCCAAAGAGGACCGATTGGATGGCTCCAACTTTTCTCTATGGTCCTACAAGGTGGAGTGTATCTTGGACTCCTTCGATCTTTGGGAGCTTGTTTCTGTTCCTATTCCCCGGCCTAAGGTGGATCCCGCAGATGGGACATCTATGGATCGTGCAGCCTTATGGGATCGGCTTAATTCTAGAGCCAAATCTTTGCTCTTTCTGAGTTTGCAGGATTCTGTCTTGTTCATGTTCACAGGTTGAAGACTGCAGCAGACGTGTGGAGAAAGCTCGCGTCTCTCTATCAACAGAAGACGTTTGCCCACCGGATATCTCTTGAAAAGAAGTTGCGGATGCTCGCTATTGATGATAGTCCTTCCATGAAGGACCACATCAACAGATTACAGGATATGAGGGATGAGCTTGCATCCCTCGGTTGGACGATATCTTCTGAAGACATGGCTATGATTCTTTTGACTCAGCTGCCATTGCCTCGGTTTGATGTCTTCTACACCAACCTTCTTACATCGAGGACCCGTGAGAAGCTTCTATGGGAGGAGCTATCGCCGCTTGTCTTGGAGCATGAGGAGCGACTCAGAGAGGTCAGTGCTAGTGGATCCGACTCCATTAGAGCCTTTGTTGCAGGTTCGGGAGGACAGAAGAAGAAGAAGACGAAGTCAAAGGCTAAGAAGCAGGACAGTTCTTTAGGCTCTGACTCAGATTCAGAGAGACCGAAGTGCCCACACTGTGGGAAAGGGACACATCCCGAGGAGAAATGCTGGAAGAAGTACCCTCACCTTCGTCCGGGAGCGACGGGTGGATCTACATCGGAGCCTTCTTCTACCTCTACACCAGCTGTTACCCATGAGTTAGTGTTCCTTCATATCCATGCTTTGGAGGAGGATCCTTCTTCCGTGGCTGCAGTGTCTTCTGCGCAGCCTTGGTTAGTGGACAGTGGTGCTTCGAGTCATATGACTCCCTGAGGTGATTTGTTACAAGATCTTCGTCCATCAGAGGGTTCAGTCACTGTAGGTGACATTTTATCGGTGCCTATTAGTGGTGTTGGCACATTGCCTTTGTTTACCGACCGACCTTCGAGCTCCTTTTCACAGGCCCTACATGTTCCGGATTTGGGCCTTCCCCTCCTCTCAGTTTATGGTCTTACGAGGCTTGGCACACGAGTGATCTTTACCGAGCATGCCGTTGTTATTGAGGATTCTCTTACAGGAGCTGTCTTATCTACAGGTTGGCAGGAGAGCGGGCTTTACAAGCTCCATTCCCCTTCTTTGATGCAGGGTCCTCTGAGGCAGTCTATTGCTATACCCGTTCCTGCTTGTGCACCTTCTATTTCACAGGTTTCTTCCCATCCCCCACCTTCGCCTCCGGTGGTTCCCTCGTACCCCCCATTCCTTTCAGAGGGGGGACGATCTTGGTGATGCGGCTGTGGATTCCTTGGCCCCTAGTGTTTTAGAGGGGGATTCCCAGGATCGTGAGGAGCTCCTTCAGCAGCAGTCTACATCGACGGACTTCATTGACCTTGGCATTCCTCTTGCCACCCCAGGATCCGTTTCTCCCTTGGCCTTCAGCCACATCCAGGATCTGAGAGGGGGTGTTAGCAGTCATGTTTGTCATGCCTTGTCATCTCCTGCCTGTGAGCCTCAGTCTGAGTCAGACGAGGACTCTAGGAGCTCTGACATGTCTTTCACTTGTTTTGACGGAGGAGGTAACTCATTCCAGAGCACTCAGTTTATTGCATTTCAGTGCATTTTCTCCTCTAGTCGGGATTTTATGTGCATTTTCCGGGGCAGTTTCTGCATTCTTCAGCCTGCCTCACCTGCCGGACATTGTCCACCCTTTCCGAGATTTTTCTGAGCATTCCTGGCATTTTTACCAGCATTAAATGCTGGTCGGACATATTTATGGCCTCAAATTTCAGGTCGGCCAGTTTTTGGGTTTTTTGGCTATTTATAGCCATTTCCCACTTGGCAGTCAGTTGTATTATCATCTTCCCTCCTTTGGCAGGTGCACACTCCGACTCCGTCATCTTCCTCCATCTTCGATGCTGCCGTCATCATCAGCCTGATTTGGTGCCCTCATTGACGCTTCGGGCTGCGTGCAGGGGCTGATCAGTCCACAGTTTTGTATTCAGCATTCATTATAGTCAGTGCAGATTTTCTTCCTTCATTTTCTGCTCTCTCTCTCCTCCTCTGTGTTCGTGTTCTTCTTCCGTTGCGCATTCTCACATGGTATCAGAGCCTGACTGAGAGCACGGAGGACCTAACCTTGTGGAGAGATACCTCACCCCTCTTCTGCTGCTGCCGCCTCATCTCCAACTACCCAGGCGGCCCCTCCAGGTGGCCATTCTTCTTGCGTTTGCTGCAGACGACTCCTCCAGAGGCTGCCACGTCATCAAACGACCCCTCCTGCTTGCGTTTACCATCAAGCGGCCCCTTCTTCAGCTGGGCGACACATCATCAGGCTGCGTTTTGCAGATCTCGTGGTCGTTTCCACTCCTGGTGGTTCATCTCCTACTGGCGACCCACTCCCAGGCTGCGTTTTGGTGCTTTCGGCTTCTGCTCTGGTGATCTTCATCAAATACCCTTGCGTTTTGCAGCTCCAGGTGTTTGTAGGCTATCACAGCCTGCGTTTTGGTGGTTGGTGACCAGACTGCTGGTCATTATTCGGCATCGGCAAAGTTTTCTTTGGTGTTTGGTGTTTTGCAAATTGGAAGATGTCTTCTCATCAATTTACGGGCTTTGATGACTCAGATGACGAGCTTTTGTCTCGACACTCATCTGAACGGAGGCGTGATTTTTATCACGAGGACCGTCGTCCGGAGTCTATTTCTCTTTCTCGTCCCCCTTCTATTTATGTATCTCGGCGAGTCTCTTCCAGTGGGCCGAAGATGCAGCCTTTGGTACCCCCTGTACAAGTACCCGTACTTTCTCAGCTGCCCAAAGAGGACCGATTGGATGGCTCCAACTTTTCTCTATGGTCCTACAAGGTGGAGTGTATCTTGGACTCCTTCGATCTTTGGGAGCTTGTTTCTGTTCCTATTCCCCGGCCTAAGGTGGATCCCGCAGATGGGACATCTATGGATCGTGCAGCCTTATGGGATCGGCTTAATTCTAGAGCCAAATCTTTGCTCTTTCTGAGTTTGCAGGATTCTGTCTTGTTCATGTTCACAGGTTGAAGACTGCAGCAGACGTGTGGAGAAAGCTCGCGTCTCTCTATCAACAGAAGACGTTTGCCCACCGGATATCTCTTGAAAAGAAGTTGCGGATGCTCGCTATTGATGATAGTCCTTCCATGAAGGACCACATCAACAGATTACAGGATATGAGGGATGAGCTTGCATCCCTCGGTTGGACGATATCTTCTGAAGACATGGCTATGATTCTTTTGACTCAGCTGCCATTGCCTCGGTTTGATGTCTTCTACACCAACCTTCTTACATCGAGGACCCGTGAGAAGCTTCTATGGGAGGAGCTATCGCCGCTTGTCTTGGAGCATGAGGAGCGACTCAGAGAGGTCAGTGCTAGTGGATCCGACTCCATTAGAGCCTTTGTTGCAGGTTCGGGAGGACAGAAGAAGAAGAAGACGAAGTCAAAGGCTAAGAAGCAGGACAGTTCTTTAGGCTCTGACTCAGATTCAGAGAGACCGAAGTGCCCACACTGTGGGAAAGGGACACATCCCGAGGAGAAATGCTGGAAGAAGTACCCTCACCTTCGTCCGGGAGCGACGGGTGGATCTACATCGGAGCCTTCTTCTACCTCTACACCAGCTGTTACCCATGAGTTAGTGTTCCTTCATATCCATGCTTTGGAGGAGGATCCTTCTTCCGTGGCTGCAGTGTCTTCTGCGCAGCCTTGGTTAGTGGACAGTGGTGCTTCGAGTCATATGACTCCCTGAGGTGATTTGTTACAAGATCTTCGTCCATCAGAGGGTTCAGTCACTGTAGGTGACATTTTATCGGTGCCTATTAGTGGTGTTGGCACATTGCCTTTGTTTACCGACCGACCTTCGAGCTCCTTTTCACAGGCCCTACATGTTCCGGATTTGGGCCTTCCCCTCCTCTCAGTTTATGGTCTTACGAGGCTTGGCACACGAGTGATCTTTACCGAGCATGCCGTTGTTATTGAGGATTCTCTTACAAGAGCTGTCTTATCTACAGGTTGGCAGGAGAGCGGGCTTTACAAGCTCCATTCCCCTTCTTTGATGCAGGGTCCTTCGAGGCAGTCTATTGCTATACCCGTTCCTGCTTGTGCACCTTCTATTTCACAGGTTTCTTCCCATCCCCCACCTTCGCCTCCGGTGGTTCCCTCGTACCCCCCATTCCTTTCAGAGGGGGACGATCTTGGTGATGCGGCTGTGGATTCCCTGGCCCCTAGTGTTTTAGAGGGGGATTCCCAGGATCGTGAGGAGCTCCTTCAGCAGCAGTCTACATCGACGGACTTCATTGACCTTGGCATTCCTCTTGCCACCCCAGGATCCGTTTCTCCCTTGGCCTTCAGCCACATCCAGGATCTGAGAGGGGGTGTTAGCAGTCATGTTTGTCATGCCTTGTCATCTCCTGCCTGTGAGCCTCAGTCTGAGTCAGATGAGGACTCTAGGAGCTCTGACATGTCTTTCACTTGTTTTGACGGAGGAGGTAGCTCATTCTAGAGCACTCAGTTTATTGCATTTCAGTGCATTTTCTCCTCTAGTCGGGATTTTATGTGCATTTTCCGGGGCAGTTTCTGCATTCTTCAGCCTGCCCCACCTGCCGGACATTGTCCACCCTTTCCGAGATTTTTCTGAGCATTCCTGGCATTTTTACCAGCATTAAATGCTGGTCGGACATATTTATGGCCTCAAATTTCAGGTCGGCCAGTTTTTGGGTTTTTTGGCTATTTATAGCCATTTCCCACTTGGCAGTCAGTTGTATTATCATCTTCCCTCCTTCTTTTGCAGGTGCACACTCCGACTCCGTCATCTTCCTCCGTCTCCTCATCTGGTGCCCTCACTGACGCTTCGGGCTGCGTGCAGGGGCTGATCAGTCCACAGTTTTGTATTCAGCATTCATTACAGTCAGTGCAGATTTTCTTCCTTCATTTTCTGCTGTCTCTCTCTCCTCCTCTGTGTTCGTGTTCTTCTTCCGTTGTGCATTCTCACAAATCTGCTGCCTATGAGTTGCTAAAATTGGAAGAAAATAGTGGCCATGATATGGGGGCTAGCCAAGAAGATATGGAAGATGAAGAAGCAAAGGATATGGTTGTAGAGGATGAGAAGGACTTAGAATTTGGTGACAACTAGGATTTTGGCACATATGGGAGGATATGTAGGTTCAGAGGGGATGGATGTCGTGTCACTACGTGAGCACAGTGTGAAAAACTCTGGAGTGTATCATCATTTGACTTTCTTATTGACGTAGAGAGTCAATGTGATCTGAGTCATTAGTGCTAGTGTCTGTGGCATGGATGGTCAAAAAATAATATATTTTTGGATAATTTTAGCATATTTTTGATATTATTTATTATAAAAATCTTAAAAAGTTAGGAAAGCTTCTAGATTAAGATGGCATGCAAAAAGCAAGTTGCTTTTTTAGTTAGTTTCGGATTTTTCATGAAAAAGAAAGATAGGTAAAATCGTGCGTGTCATAACAAAGCAACATAGATAGTCTCATCTCTACGTTACCATCTAGAGAGCTTCTACTCTACTTAAGTTGATTCATACTAACCTTTGTGGGCCTATGGGCACGGCTTTTCTTGGGAAGGCCAAGTATTTGATGCTGATTATAAGAGGACTTTAGTTGTTATGTGTAGCCTTATTTTCTGGAGTCCAAGAGTGAGGCATACTCCCGTTTCTGCGAGTGGAAGTTGTTTGTTGAGACATAGACTATGTGCAAAGTTCGTGCATACGAGCCGTCATTGTGAAGATCTTCTAATTGCTTTTCTTAGTTTTGCAAGGATCACGGCATTCGGGTGAAGTATATGTATCCGAACACACCTTTGGAGAATGGTGTGATGGATTGTGTGGTGCACAGATCGGATGCTATATGCTCGCGTAGTGAATGCCGGAAGGTCCCTAAGAACAAAAAAACTCTACTTTTTGCACAAAACTCAAGGTAGAAAGCATGCACGACATGAACAAGAGACCAATTGGGTACAATCTCCCCCCATGCCTTGTGTGAGCGCTCCACAAAGCATGTATTTTTATGTATTAATCATCTTTAAGCTCAAATAATAGCCCAAATTACAAAATATCACGCTTTTGGCTTTTGAGTTTGCTTTAGCAAAAAATAGAAATAAAGCTAATGGGCGGGCGTCCAAAGAGTCAGGCATACCCAATACAATGTCCAAATACAATAATCGTGCGTCCATGCGCATACAAAATAATAAATAAATATCCAACGTCTCAATAAATAGGCGCGACAAAATATAGGCGCCATACCTAAGGTATGCGCCCATCAAAATATAAGTGATAACTCGAATACACGCTATCATTCAATCCTTTACTCCGCTACTGCTGCTATCTCTACACATGAACTGAAGCATTCACAATCGTTAGTAAAATAATACAATTAAACCGACAAAAGTGAATACCTAGCAGTCTTCAGCTACATAAATAAATCAATTGGTTAGAAATCAATTCTAACCTTTATTTATCACGAGTACGCACTCTAAACTCATAAACGTTAATTAATTTAATATGTATTTTGCGGAATCATCCGCTATGGAATCACCCATGTATACACTAAATTAATGAAATGCCCGAAAATGATAGGCGTCCCCATCAATTTCTCGCACAAAGAATACACTTTGTGTATGAGCCCCGATCAACAAAGTTTACGGAATTCATCGTAAAGCCTCACGGAATCCACCATGGCACGGAATCCACTGTGAAATATGCCTCCTGGCATCATACCTTTATCATATGTGGAATATTTAAGTTCGGAGGGTTTCAATTTACAGTTAGAATAGGCTATAGGATGATTATCTTGCATAAGTACGGCTCCTATTCCAGATCCGCTAGTATCAGTAACTACTAAAAAGAATGGTCTATTGAAATCGGATAGTTGTAATATAGGAGCATGGGTTAATGCATGTTTCAATAAATCAAAAGATTTCTGTTGATTATCAGACCAATGATAAATAATACCTTTATTTAAAAGTTTAGTCAAAGGCAAAGCAAGTAATGAAAAATTTCGCACAAATTTCTTGTAAAAACTAGCAAGACCTAGAAAAAAACATAACTCATGTACATTTTTAGGTATTGGCCAGTTCAATATTGCTTCTATTTCTTAGGGTCAACCTTAATACCTTCTGATGACACAATATAATCTAGATATTCAATTTCTGTTTGAAAGAACTTACTCTTTTTCGGATTAGAATACAATTGATTATCTTTCAACAACTTGAAAACCAAAGATAGATGTTCATAATGCTCTTTCTCATTTTTACTGAACACCAAGATATCATCAAAGAATACTATAACACAATGCTAATATTTCAAAAATATACGATTCATCATTCTATTAAATGTAGCAGGTGCATTAGTCAATCCAAAAGACATCACTAAAAATTCATAGTGACCAAATTGTGTTTTAAATGCAGTCTTGAATATGTCAGATTTATCTAATCTCACTTGATGATAATCAGATTTAAGATCTATTTTACTAAATATGGCAGAACCTTGTAGTTTATCCATAAGATCATCGACCCTAGGAATTGGATATCTATTCTTTACAGTAATCTTATTTAGGATACGATAATCAATGCATATACGATAAGTATTATTATTATTCTTTACCAACAAAACATGTGCACTAAATGGAGAACTAGTAGGTCTAATCAATCCTCTATTTAATAATTCCTTAACTTGAGTTTGAATTTCTTTTTGCTCTATCTGGTTATGCCTATATGGTGCTTTATAAGGTGGTTGTGTACGAGGAATTAAATCTATTTTGTGGTCTTCAGGACGTGAAGGAGGTAATCCAGGTGGTAGATCTTCAGCAAAACAATTTTTAAATTGTGAAATGAATTCTTTATGCCTAGGGTGCATATGTTTTTCTTTAGCTTGCAGTTCATTCACCCAAATTAAATAAGATTTACTACCTTTGTGTAATGCACGTTTAGCTTGAGTATGAGTAAGTAGTGGAAAAGCATTAGATGCATGCATATCATACAATGTAATGTGTTTTTCTTGAAAATGAATATTAATTGAATGCATGGAATAATCTATGTCAGGATTATGCTGATGACGCCAAGGCATACCTAAAATAATATCACTGGACTGTAATGGTACAACTAGAAAATTCATTCTTTCAGTGTATTCACCAATTTGAATTTCTAAATCATGAACCTCTTGTGTTCCATTATACATTGTGCCTAAGAATGTTGCTTTAATGTGATAATGCGTAGGAACAGTTTGTAATTTCAATTCTTTCACTAACTTTGCAGAAATAAAATCATGTGTACTACCATCATCATACAAAATAATCTTTTCTTTTCTATGCACTAAACATTTCATTGCCAACAAAGAATGTGGAGTTGGCATACCTGGTAAAGTATCCGAAGGAGTAGTAATGTCGTTCTCATCTTCCGTAAAGTCGGGCATTTCCTTATGTTCTTCATCTTTCATTGCTCCAAGATAGTTGATATGGACAGGTGGCTTCTTCGATTGGCAATTGGCTGCTAAATGTCCAAGTTGATGGCATTTGTAACACACTATAGGTTTGGCTTTAGATACATTGTTTGCAATGCCAGGAAGTCTAGGAATATTAGGATTTGGCTGTGAAGATGGCTTAGGGTTTTGATTGGTATTTGATGGCAAAGCAGGTGGTTTTGTTCAAGACTTACGGAAAGATGATGAAGGAAATCGACTTTGGTTGAATCTTTTAAAATTTGAATTGAATTGCTTAGAAACCATAGTTACCATTTGCTTGAAATTGTTGTGGACGCTTGTCTCTTCCTCGAATCTTGTCTTCAGTGTCATGAGCTAAAGAAATTGCATCTTCAAGAGTTGCAGGCTTGAACATATTGACTTCAACGTAGTAATACCCAAGTAATCCAGACATATACTTGCGCTTGTGAGTCGTTTCAGGTACGTTTTCAAGCATGCGTAGTTGAAGTAAGGCATTCCAAAAGCGTTCGGTGTACTGAGAAATAGGCTCACGATCTCTTTGCTGAAGAAGGTCCCATTGCTTTATGGCTTTTTCATGGAATTGTGGAGGAAGGAAATTTTGCATAAACTTCTTCTTGAAACTCTCCCAGGTAGTGGGACAATCTATGCTCTTACGAACCACGGTCCACCAAAGAGATGCTCTATCTACTAAATGATTAGTGACACACTTGATTTTATCTTTTTCAGCGTATGTTTTCTCATGAAAGTAATCATCAAACTGACTGATGAATGCAAGAACAGTTTTTCCATCTCGAGTGCCATTGAAAGTACGGAATTTGAAATTTCTTTTACTTATCTTTGTTTCTTTACGGATGGATTGAGCTTCGAGAGTCGCATCGATGATACGTCAGATAAGATCTTCAGGTTGTGGTCCATCTTTGTCGGTAGTCGATCTTTGTAAATTGGCCAATTGAACTTGCAAGGCTTGTCGGGCTCTTCGTTCTTCGTCCAACTGCATCATAATTAAATCCAACTTTTGTTTCACCGTAGGTTCAGGAAGATCGCCTTTAGCCATTAAATTATCCATATTTTGCTCCGTCATCCTGTAAAACTTCAAAAGACCTCACACTCTCAAAATCCAATTAACAAGATGAGCGTAGCTCAAGATCGGGTGTACAAGGTTTATATATTTTTGTTTGGCTTTCACGGTCTTCGTCTTTGGCAATTGTGGGATTTGAAATCTTTGTAAAATCTGCGTTTGTCTTTCTGCGTGTGCTGAAACTGGTTCAGCAAGTCTGCGTATGCGAACAGAGTCTTCTAGGGAACAACTTTGTAGTTCGGTGCTTCTGCGCAGGAACAGTCCTTATGGGAGTTTTAGGCACGAGTCAGTTCTTCCTTCTGGTGACTTGACTGACTTGCAGAGTTGCAAACTTACGAAACTTGATCAACTTGGAGGATTTGTGTGACTGATGACTTGCTTGACTAAGCTTAAAGCTTAGGATGAATTAAATGACGAATTTTAGGGGAGGGAAGCGTTTTTTGCGCCGTTGATCACGGCGTCAGCATGCTGCGATATAAAACGATGAGATTTTGGGGCTTTTAAGCTTTTAAGTAAGCTTATTAAGCTTACTTAAGCTTTTGACTTAAGCTTGAACTTTTAAAGATATGGAGGCTTATCTGTTTGACTGTGGAAAAACGTATTGGAGAAGAAGATGTAGGAGTGGTCCTCCGCCGTTACAGGCCGGTCCTTCGCGATCAGAGGCTGTAAACAGAGATTCTTGACCGCTAGGAATCCACCCGTATCGACCGTTCGCGATGAGACTGACTGTAGAGCTCGATCGTTCCAGGAGCTTTACCTTCGCACAAGATGGGTAGCGATTGGAAGCTCTCGATCTCAGCTTCGCTCTGATACCACTGGTGCACAGATCGGATGCTGTATACTTGCGTAGTGAACGTCGGAAGGTCCCTAAGAACAAAAGAACTCTACTTTTTGCACAAAACTCAAGGTAGAAAGTATGCACGACATGAACAAGAGACCAATTGGGTACAATCTCCCCCCATGCCTTGTGTGAGCGCTCCACAAAGAATCTATTTTTATGTATTAATCATCTTCAAGCTCAAATAATAGCCCAAATTACAAAATAGCACGCTTTTGGCTTTTGAGTTTGCTTTAGCAAAAAATAGAAATAAAGCTAATGGGCGGGCGCCCAAAGAGTCAGGCATACCCAATACAATGTCCAAATACAATAATCGTGCGCCCATGCGCATACAAAATAATAAATAAATATCCAACGTCTCAATAAATAGACGCGACAAAATATAGGCGTCATACCTAAGGTATGCGCCCATCAAAATATAAGTGATAACTCGAATACACGCTATCCTCCAATGCTTTCCTTCGCCACTGCTGCTATCTCTACACATGAACTGAAGCATTCACAATCGTTAGTAAAATAATACAATTAAACCGACAAAAGTGAATACCTAGCAGTCTTCAACTACATAAATAAATCAACTGGTTAGAAATCAATTCTAACCTTTATTTATCACGAGTGCGCACTCTAAACTCATAAACGTTTATTAATTTAATATGTATTTTGCGGAATCACCCGCTATGGAATCACCCATGTACACACTAAATTAATGAAATGCCCGAAAAGGATAGGCGTCCCCATCTTCTTCTCGCACAAAGAATCCACTTTGTGTATGAGCCCCGGTCAACAAAGTTTACGGAATCCACCGTAAAACCTCACAGAATCCACCGTGGCACGGAATCCACCGTGAAATATGCCTCTTGGCATCATTGTGTAAATTAGACCATACTAGAGATGGCCTGATCGATGTTGGAGCATCAGGGTCTTCCTCATACCCTTTGGGGTGAGGCGGTGGCTACTGGGGTTCACATTCACAACCGTTCCTGGACTTTTGTATTACAGGACATGACTCCCTATGAGGCTTTCTTTGGTCGAAAGTCCTCTGTGACTCATTTTTACATCTTTGGGTGTGATGCATTTGCCCATGTGGACAAGAAGAAGAGGAAAACGAAGCTCAACTTGAAATCTTGGAAGCTCATCTTCATGGGCTATAGCACTACCATGAAGGGCTATTGACTCTACGACCGACGACACAGAAGGTTGAGGTGGGCAAGGATGTGATCTTTGACAAGGCTTCGGCCTTTGAGGATCCTATTGATGGTTCTATTTTAGGTGTTGCTTCATTATTGATTGCCTTCTGTTTCTCTACTTCCATCTGGGTTGCCTCTTAGCACCTCCTTTTCATCTTCGGCTCCTCCCCCTTCTTCTCCATCCTCTACTCCAGCTTCCCTACCACCTTTGATCGATGTGACTTCTACTACTTCGTCGCTTACTTCCACCCCTTTAGCCTCCCCTTCAAAGTCTTCTAGGATTGCTCAATCGTCAGAGGGGGAGCCTTGTTCAGATGAGGAGGATTTACCTTTCCTTGGTGAGGGGGAGTCCCTTTCACAGATAGGTGCATTGCAGGTATCGGAGGCTACTCAGTCTCCTTTGCAGTTGGATGAGCCTATTCGGATTCCTTGTTGGTACCGACAACTCATGCACGATTTAAGTGTTTCTCACTTTTCTGCTTCTCCTCTAGGTCCACACACATCAGCTCGCTTACAAACCTAGCAGACTAGTTCACTTTGTGTGAACTATGCTCTTATGCTATAGATTCTTCATGCTAGCGAGCCTACTACAGTTGAGGAGGCTCTTGCATAGTATATTTTGCATTCGGCCATGTATGAGGAACTCGATTGTATCGAGCATAATTAGACTTGGGAATTGATTCCGCGTCCCTCGAAGCGGAAGGTGATAGGTGTGAAGTGGGTCTATAAGATCAAGTACCTTGCAGATGGTTACTTGGATACATATAAAGCTAGGCTTGTAGCCAAGGGTTTTGCTCAGATGGCAGGCTTGGACT
This sequence comes from Lygodium microphyllum, assembly GCF_053477565.2. NCBI lineage: Eukaryota > Viridiplantae > Streptophyta > Polypodiopsida > Schizaeales > Lygodiaceae > Lygodium > Lygodium microphyllum. The sequence goes on along the minus strand of NC_141162.1, from coordinate 7,907,068 downwards.
ATTTTGAAACTTTTGCACCTACGGCTCGGATGTCTACTATTCAGCCTATTTTGGCTCTTGCAACCCACCATCGTTGGCCTGTTTCTATGGGCGTAAAGTTTGCCTCCTTGAATGGTGTCCTTTAGGAGAAGATTTATGTTTCACAGCTGCTAGGTTTTCTTGTGCAAGGGAAGGATGTGTTGAGCTAAAATATGCATTACTTGCTGATTATCCTCTTAAATAGCCCCAAAACACACAAAAAATGCTCTTTTAGAGTAAAACCCTAAAATGGGGAGCGGTTCGAGAGAGTTCAGTGGAAACCCTAAAACGGGGAGTGGTTCGAGAGAGTTTAGTAGAAACCCTAATTTTTGGGGCGCCCTTCCACATCTATAAATAGATAGGTTGCCCTCATTTAGCGATCATCCTTGTTTGCAGGTTACACCAGCCCACACATCCTCTTGCTGCTGTTGGCGCCCAGTTTCCAGCCTACAGGCCACCTCCATTTGCTGTCCAGCCATCATCGACTGCAGCCACATTATCTTCAGCCTGTCCATTGTTGTAGGCGACAGCTCTCAGCTGCTGGCGACTGCTCTAGACTGTCCCAGATTGTTGTTCAGTCTGCTGTCCATCATCTTCAGGGTCAGTCAGCTTGCGTTTTCAGCATTGTAGGCCTTGACACTCTCAGACACTGTTTTAGCTTGCTGTTTACACCAGACTGTGCACAGTTTCCAGCCTCCGATCGGTGGTACACTGCTGTGTTTACCAGTTTCCAGCCTCCAGACTGCTGTGTTTTGGTGACCAGCCTGTTGCCATTCACTTTTCAGCACTCCTACACTCTGACTAGTGGTCACAGACTTGGGATCCGTCTTCGGTGGACGTCACACTCCGACATTGCTTTGCCCTTAAGCACACTGTACACGCTTACATTCATTTACAGCATTCATTCACTTCAGAGTTGTGTTCTCTCCAGGGTTGTCTCCGTACGTAGTACGGACTGATCTGTACGGTACGATATGGTACATTTCCGTACGATTTAGTACAAAAAAATGGGCACTTTTTGGCCACTCTACTTTAAGTCTACAACTTTTATTTTATTTTATTTTATTATATTCTTTCTTTCTTATTTCTCCCCCAAGTCTCTCTCTCTCTCTCTCTCTCTCTCTCAGGTTATTTGAGATTCAGACAATTTCTCTCAACCTTCTCTCTCTCAAGCCCACACTTCTCTTATTTGTATGATCATGCATGTATGATGTATCCACTCCCATCTATGTAGTTATAAGTTGTAGGTAGCAGTAGCACATGTTGCGCATTCCACATCAAGTTTTGGCATGTTACCCTCAAGTACTCATCTTATATACTCTAATAACATTGCTATTTAGACTTGAAATCTCTATTCTATTATCTTTTGTCCAAAATAATCAAGTTATTTTTTTTGTCATACTAATATCGTACCGTACCTTATAAAATCTGAAGGTAGCATTTAGTACCGTATTTTATTGTACCGTACCGTATCGTACCTTTTGGACCTGACAACTATGGTTCTCTCTCTCCCTTCTTTTGTTTGTGTTACAAGTTTCTGTGTTTGAGTTTTGAGTTTTGCGTTTAGGGTTTGAGTTTTGCCCTTTGTGTTTGTGTCTGTCTCTTTGTGTTTCTGTCATGGTCGTACACTCTGTGTGTCCTCAGTGAAAACCCTAGCAGTTTCCTTCACAGGAGGACCATGTCTACAGATTGCGGAAGGCCCTCTGGCTTAAAGCAAGCTCCTTGTGTTGGTACTAGAGGATTGATTGATTCTTTCTATAGAGTGGCTTCCATCAATTAACTCATAACCCCAACCTATACTTCCAAGTTAAGAGTGACATGTGTTTTGCTCATCTTATACGTGGATGATCTTATCATTACAGGGAATTCTACTCAAGAGGTTGATTGTACTTGGGAGATTTTACGACAGGAGTTTGACATGATGGATCTTGGGATCCTACATTTCTTCCTTGGCTTGGAGATCTATCGGATGGCTCAAGGCATTTTGATTTTGTAGTACAGTACATTTCCGAGCTTCTTTTGGAGTTTAGTATGGCTAATTGTTAGTTGCTCCATGGATCCAGAATCCAAGCTTTTGGTAGCTGGAACTCCCCTTATAGATGCTAGTTGGTATAGGTGTTTTGTTAGCTCTCTCATCTGGCTTATTCACACTTGGCGGGATGTTTTTTTTGTTGTCGCATTGTTATCTTCTTTCATGAAGACTCCCACTCAGGAGCAATGGAGAGCGGTCTTGTGCATTTTTCGTTATTTATAGAGGACTCCATCCTACAGGTTCATGTATGGAGAGGGGGTTACTCTCTTTGGTTGGAGTGATTGTGACTGGATAAGTGATGTGGGTGTGTGTCACTTCCTCTACAGGCTATGTCTTCTTCCTTGGATCGGGAGTAATCTTGTGGAGCAGCAAGAAGTAGCCTATTGTGGCCCTTTCTTTTATAGAGGTAGAGTATCGTGCAGTATGTTCTACAGCTATGGAGGTGGTTAGGCTTCGTTGCATGTTGGCAGAGATTGGCTTTTCTCAACTTGGAACTATGGAGTTGCGTTTTGACAACCAGAGTGCTCTAGCTTTGGCAAAGAACCCTATGTTTCATGCTCGCACAAAGCACATCGAGGTTTAGTATCACTATGTTCAAGAGTGGATTGTGGATTTCGAGTTAGCAGTGGCCTATTGTCCCACGGAGGACAACGTAGCCGATCTCTTCACGAAGCCTTTGCCCTAGGTTTCTATGCTTCATCACATGAGGTTGTTGGGTCTTCAGATACTCTACTAGGATTTGAGAGGGGGTGTTAGCCTGTCTATGTTAGTTACGTCAATTTGTGATCTCCTAGTTGCGAGCTCTTGTCGGAGTCTGATGGAGACCTAGGAGCTTTGGTAGTTTAAATGCATTTTCTTTATTTGTCAGCTTCTTGTGTGCATTCCTATGCTAGTTTTTGCTTTCCATAGTCTGCCTACACTTGCCGAACATTGTCATTGTCATTCGGGATTTTTCTGGGGTCTCTCCTATTTTTTATTGCATTTTTCTTCAGTGACTAGTATTAAATGCTGGTCGGCCAGCTTTTTTGGCACCTATTGGTGTAGAACAACTAGTTTTGTGCATTTATGGCAATTTATAGCTAGCCCCCTCAATTGGAAGACAAATACACTCTTCAAAGTTTTCAGCCTTCCCTTTGCAAGTGCACATTCCGACACTCTGACTCTCCATGCTTGGTGCTACCATTGTCATCAGCCTGATCTGGTGCCCTCATTAATGCTTTGGGCTGCGTGTAGGGACCGGTCAGTCCATCATGATTTCTATGAACATTCTTCTTCAATTAGTGCAATATTCTTCCTTCATCTTCTCTCTCTCTCTCTCTCTCTCTTTGCTTCCCTCTATGTTCGTGTTTCTCTTCCATTGCACACTCTCATGTTGAGACCTACACAGCCACTAGTTAGCCACCACAGTCAGCACCATTCTTAACACCAAAGGGCATGTCTGATTGGTTTGCTGGACCATTGATGGACTTTTGTTCTCAAGTCCACCTCGTCTTTGTAGGGACATCAGAGGATGTAAGCTTAGTCCACATTTGTGAGTTCCCCTCTAATGAAGCAATTCTCTACCTAACCAAGTTGTTTTCCCACTACTTGGATTGTGGATAGTGGAGCTTCGAGCCAGACATCACATGACCTCCATTCAAGAAATTTTTCTCATCCAAGCCCTTGCAGTTGGAAATGTCCATCGTGGGAACAACTCCTCAATCAAAATCCAAGGTCTAAGTTGCGTCAAGTTTGATACTGACAATGACTAGATCTTGCTTTGATGGATGATGTGTATTATGTCCTCTATCTTGGAGCAAATCTTTTATCCATTCAATAGCTTTGCCGATTGAAGCGAGCATCTAAAAGCCCTGAACAACGTAGTATACTAGACCATTGTTATATTAGCTTATTTTCTAGTTTGAACCGTTTTAGAAAATGGAAAGAATGAATACTTGAGGTTGAATATGACATTTATTCAGAGAAATGCAACCATGAGCACTTTAAACAAAGGGAGACATTGAGGGTTAAAGATGGGCAAACCCCTCCTTCCTTTGAGAGTGCCCAATGGAAGAACAATATGAACGCGGAGAGAAAAGGAGAAGAGAGAAGACAGCAGGAATGGAAGAGAAATCTGCACTGAAGTCTGAATTTGGAAAGAATGTTGAATACGATGGGCTGATTAGTCCTTGCATGCTGCCTGTCATTGACGATGATGACAGCATGGAGACAGAGATGGAGCATGTAGCCAGCAACACTTGCAAAACGTCCACAAAAACTGGTCAACCCCCCAAAAATGTGCCATAAATATGCAGTTTGAATGCACTGCACTAACTGCAGCAGAATATACTGATGTGGCAGTACAAGAGAAATTGCAGCAGTCAGGGGCTGATCATAGCCTGCAGAAGCTGCCCAAACTGACAAGCATTTAGTAGATGAAGGAACTGCAAACCTAAATCTGACTAAAGAAGGAAATGCACACTAAATAGAGTGGAAATGATAGTTAGAGCTCCAATGTCTCCATTAGACTCTGATGGAGCTCACAACAAGAAGATGACAAACTGACAAAATAAAATGGCAGTGTAACACCCCATCTTAGATTGTGGGAGTGTTTGAAGATCCAACAATCTCATATGAAGAAGAATAAAAGCCTACGGAAGATGCTTCGTGAAAAGATCCGCTGCATTGTCTGCCATGGGATAGTAGGCCATTGCTAACTCAGAATCCATGATTTGCTCTCGAACAATGGACTGATTAGTCCTTGCATGCAGCCCAAAGTGTCAATGATGATGATGACAGCATTGGAGACAAAGATGGAGTGTACAGCCAGCAACATTTGCAAAAGACAGGAGATGATCTCCATTTGCTACCAAGTGCGCTATGAATAGGCAACATTTAAAAAAACTGGCCGACTTGCCAAAAATGGGCCATAAATATGCAGTCTGGCTGCACTAACTGCAGTGAAAAATGCTGATGTGGCAGGCACAAGAGAAATTGCAGCAGTCAGGGGCTGATCTCAGCTTGCCGAAGCTGCCCAAATTGACAAACACTTAGTAGATGAAGGAAATGCACACCTAAAGTTGACTAAAGAAGGAAATGCACACTAAATAGAGTGGAAATGATAGTCAAAGCTCCAATGTCTCCATTAGACTCTGATGGAGCTCACAACCAAGAGATGATAGACTGACAGAATAAAATGGCAAGCTACCACCCCATCTTAGATTGTGGGAGTGTTTGAAGACCTAACAATCTCATATGAAGAAGCATAAGAGCCTATAGAAGAGGCTTCCTGAAAAGATCTGCCGCATTGTCTGCCATGGGACAATAGGGCATTGCTAACTTAGAATCCACGATTTGCTCCTGAACAAATGGACTGATTAGTCCTTGCATGCAACCCAAAGCGTCAATGACAATGATGACAACACTAGAGATAGAGATGGAGTGTGTAGCCAGCAACACCTGCAAAAGACAAAAGATGATCTCCATTTGCTGTCAAGTGGGCTATAAACATGAAACATCCACAAAAATTGGCCGACCTACCAAAAATGGGCCATAAATATCCATTTTGACTGCACTAACTGCAGTGAAAAATGCTGATGTGGCAGGCACAAGAGAAATTGCAGTAGTTAGGGGCTGATCGCAGCATGCAGAAGCTGCCCAGACCAACAAGCACTTAGTAGATGAAGGAAATAAACACCTAAATCTGACTAAAGAAGGAAATGCACACTAAACAGAGTGGAAATGATAGTTAGAGCTCCAATGTCTCCGCTAGACTCTGATGGAGCTTACAACTAGGAGATGACAAACTGACAGAATAAAATGGCAGGCTGCCATCCCATCTTAGATTGTGGGAGTGTCTGAAGATCCAACAATCTCATATTAAGAAGCATAAAAGCCTACAGAAAAGGCTTCGTGAAAAGATCCACTACATTTTTTGCCGCGGGACAGTAGGCCACTGCTAACTTAGAATCCACGATCTGCTCGTGAACAAAGTGGTATTGAACCTCAATGTGAGAGTGAGAGCATGGAACATAGGGTTCTTCACCAAGCCAATGCCCTTTGGTTATCCACACATAGCTATGTGGGTATTGTCCTGTCCGTGGAAAGAAATTTCTGCCAACAAAGCGATGGAGCCAAATTGCCACTTGACCGGTAGAACAAAATGGATGATACTTGGCCTTTGTAGAAGACAAGGCCATGACAGACCGCTTCTTGTTGCTCCATAGATAGAGCTTGAGTCGAGGGAGAAAGCAAAACCTGTAGTGGAGCATCTTGACTCCACATCATCTACCCAATTTGAGTCACTCCATCCAGCAAGTGTGTCCTCCTCTCCATACATGATGCCATAGGATCGAGTCCCTTGTAAGTAGCACAACATGTGTAAAGCAACTCGCTAATGAGCCTGAGTAGGAGTCTTTATGAAAGAAGACAACAACGCCACCACAAGAGAGATGCATGGCTTAGGATGGATAAGCCAGAATAGTGATCCAATAAGACACTTGTACGGTGTAGCATTAGGAAGGGATTTTTGCTAGGGGTAGCATTAGGAAGGGATTTTTGGTAGTAACAACTTGGACTAAGGGTCCATAGGGCAAGAAATAGGCCGATAGTTGGCCATACCAAACTTTAAAAGAAGCTCAGACATATACCTTGTCAGAGTGCAGCGGTGCGGAAGCGTAGGATTGAGAGAGAGAGAACGCAGAGAGAAAAGGGAGAGAAAGAGACAGTGTACAATGAAGATCTGCTGTATAAAGAATGCTGAATACAAAGATATACACGGGCGCAGTGCGCTGGACTGCGTGTCTCCACCTCGACGATGCGACCTGCTGTCCACCTCGAAGTCTGCTGCAGTCTGCACTGTCTGCTGTCTGAAATCTGTGAACAGAGACAGAAATCTGCACGGCACCGGTCTGTAATCTGCGACAGAGAAGAATGGGCAGACTGCTGGAAACGTCGGCAATATATAGCCGAAAAACTGCCTGAAATGGGGCGCCAGAAATAGGGCGCAGCCCGGAGTAAGTCGGCTGCAGGCAGTCGGACTGCCACGTGGCAATCCGACTGCACAGTCCGACTGTGCAGCAGCCTGCTGGTCCGACTGTGCAGGCCTGCCTGCCCACCAAACAGGCTATGATCGCTAACACCCCCTCTCAGAGCCTGGGCAGGGCAGAAGCCTGAGGGATCTGGAATGTTGCCGAAGGAGAGCCTGAGGAAGCGCCTTTGTAAACAAATCCGCAAGATTATCCTCCGTCTTGCAATACTCCACAGTGATGGTCTCATCCAGAAGCTTTTCTCGGATGAAATGGTACTAAATCTCAATGTGCTTCGTCCGGGCATGAAAAACAGGGTTCCTCGCCAAGGCAATGCAACTCTCATTGTCACATCGCAGCAATGTAGGACGAGTCTGGGGGCACCCAAGCTCCTCCAACAATCTCCGAAGCCACACAACCTTGCATGTGGTGGAAGACGCGGCCCGATACTCCGCCTCAGTAGACGAAAGGGCTACCGTGGGCTGCTTCTTGCTACTCCATGAAATAACACCTGCACCCAAAGTAAAGCAGTAACCTGTTGTAGACCGCCTATGGTCCACGTCACCGGCCCAATCCGAGTCGCTCCAACCTGCAAGTACAAGATCTGACCCATCTGTCCCTGCGGGGTAATGAATCCCCAAATCAGACGTCCCCCTCAGATACCGAAGTATCCTCTGAGCAGCCTGCCAATGCACCGTCTTAGGTTCACTCATGAACCCTGCCAAGAGCCCAACAGCAAAACATAGATCAACCCTGGTGTTGAGAAGCCAAATCAAAGACCCTATCAACTGTCGATAGCGGGAAGCATCCGCCAAAGGAGAAGCTGAGTGGGAAGTGGCCTTCCAGTTCGGATCCATAGGAGTAGAGAGGGCCCGATAATCTTCCATCTCAAAAGACACCAAGAGCTCCTGTACATATCTCTGTTGGGAGAGAAAAATCCCCCTCTGAGACTGATAAATCTCATGTCCTAAAAAGAAATGGAGTAGCCCCAAATCCGTCATCTCGAACGTCCGATGTAAAGCTGACTTTGTCTCCTGGACCTGCTGTGCATCATCACCTGTGACAATCAAATCATCAACATATAATACAAACAGCACACAACCATCCTCGGAAGTGTGAACATACAGCTGCGGATCGGCCTTGGACCGCTGATATCCCAACTGAGACTGGAGGAACGAATCAATCTTCTCGTTCCAAGCTCGCGGGGCCTGCTTGAGACCATACAGGGCCTTCTTCAACCTGTAGACTTTCCCATCTGAAGAACCAAAGCCAGGAGGCTGCTCAACGTAGATCTCCTCCTTCAGATCACCATTCAGGAAGGCCGACTTCGCATCCAGCTGATAAACAAGCCATCTCCTATGGCCAGCCAAAGCAAGAACAGCTCTAATGGTTGCCATACGAGCTGTAGGGGCAAAGGTGTCATGACAGTCAATCCCTGGGCGCTGGGCAAAACCCTTAGCAACAAGGCGAGCCTTGTGCTTATCCAAAGTATCATCACTGAGATATTTGGTCTTGAAGACCCACTTGACTCCAATCACCTTCTTCGTCGGGGGGCGTGGCACAAGTGACCAAGTGCCATTCCTCTCAATAGCCTCCAACTCAGCTTCCATAGCTTTCTTCCATGGGGCAGACTGTAAAGCCTCCTTCACGGAGGTGGGCTGTCGATCCTGCATAACACGGGACATCAAACAATAATTGGAGCAAACAAGCTCCGAAGAATGCGCCTGGTGCCTCCGTGACCGCCGCGGACCATCCTGCGGTCCCCACTCCTCAGGAACCCCCTCGATCCCTGAATCACGGAGTGTGTCACGGGCCCAGCGAGGAGGAGGCCGAACCTCCCCTCGTCGTTCTCCATCAGTAGAAGACTCTGGAATGTCCACCGGTGGTAACTCCGCAGAAGGATCCGGTGGAACAGTAGACTCTGTGTCAGAAACAGAATCATAATCAAAGGGCACAGGCTCCAGTGGAACTGTAGAAGGAGCCAAACTCTCCCCTGGATCTCCAAGAACGGGGTACTCCTCACCCGTTGAAGAAGTCGGAACCTCCACAAACCGCACATCACGGCTAGTATATACATCCCGCTTGACGGTATCATATAGTCGGTAGCCTTGGGACTGGGAGCTGTAGCCAACAAATACCTGTTTTCGGGAAGCCGCTTCAAATTTGTCACGGTGAGCCTTGGGAATGTGAACATAGGCATCACACCCAAAGACCCGAAAGTAAGAAACACCTGGCTTCGTCCCAAAATAAGCCTCAAATGGAGTCATCCCTTCCACGGCCGAAGTAGGGGATCGATTAAGGATGTGGACTGCAGTAGCCACAGCCTCGGCCCACAGAACCTGAGGGGTCTGTCGGTGCTCCATCATGGTGCGCGCCATCTCGATTACACTGCGGTTCTTCCGTTCTAGAATACCATTTTCTTGAGGAGTATTGGTATTGGCAAACTCCTGGTGAATTCCTCTATCTGCACAAAACCGAGCAAATTCATTAGACACAAATTCACCTCCCTTGTCGGATCGCAAGGTCTTCAACTTCCGGCCTGATCGGTTCTCCTCAAAGAGAAGCCAATCCTTGAAGTGCGAGAAAGCTTCTGACTTTAGTGCCAAAAAGTAGGCCCATGTCATCTTGCTGTAGTCATCCACGATCAGCATGAAGTACGAGCTCCCACGCAGGGACTCATTCCTCATCGGGCCACATAGATCCATAGATACTAGCTCCATCGGTGAAGTAGACCACCGCGAAGCTGTGTGGGGAATGGCATCCCGATGCTGCTTCCCCCGTATGCAGGAGACACATGGCTGCTGGCTCACCACTATATCCGGCAACCCTCGAACAAGCTGTCCACGTGACGCCCTCTGAAGATAGTCATAGTTCAGGTGACTAAACCGAGCATGCCATAATTCAGACTGTGACTGTGAGGTAAGAAGAAGAGTAGAGAGGGCAGTGGAAGACTTCAGTTTGTAAATGCCGTTCTCCTCATATCCAGATGATAGAACCTTCCTCGATTCACGATCAAGGACTCGCACAGTAGAACTGTCAAACTCCACCAAAAGACCAAGGGAGCAAATCTTATGAACTGAAAGGAGATGGTACCCTAATCTTGGTATATGCAAAACCTCTGAGGTATGGGTGCCACCTCGTCCATCCGGAATAAGCTGCATCTTACCCCGACCTGCAATAGAAACTGAAGAGCTGTCTCCAATGAGAACCTGCCCACGCGAAGGTCGCAGCTGGGCAATACCATCTGATAAAGGAGTCATGTGCCGTGAGGCACCATTGTCAACAATCCACTCTCGAGCTTGGGGAGCCGTCATCGCAGCATCAGAAGCATTCGGTGAAGCGTCCTCAATGACAACTAGATGTAGAAATGCAGCTGATGAGGGTGCAGCCACCGCTCCAGAATCCTTGGTTTCCTTTTTCTTGGTGTCCTTCGAGTCTTTGTCAGGGCAATCCTTCTTCCAATGGCCAGTCTTTCCACAAATATGACATGTGGAGTCTTTGTCCTTGTCCTTCTCCTTGTCCTTCTTGGACTTGTTATCCCCCTTCTTCTTCTTTTGGTCCTTTCCCTTCTTCTGAGAGGCTTGACCTGTCAACGCCTCTGTCTTGGAAGCATTCTGTCCCTTTAACTGTTCCTCTTGGTCCAAGACCATAGGAACCAGCTCTTCCCACCGAAGAGTAGACTCTCGCCCCGAAGCAATAAGGGCAGAGTAAAATGTACCGAATCGTGGCGGCAACTGGGACAATAGTGTGATCGCCATGTCTTCGGAGGAAATCGGCTTCCCCGCATTCTGAACCTGCATCTGTAGCTGCCTTAGCTTGTTAATGTGTTCCCTTAGCGAAGAAGACTTATTGACGGACAAAGTCCACATCTGGACCTCCAAAGAAACCCTCTTCATCAGGGTCATCCGATTGTACATTTGATCAAGCTCCAGCCATATCTCACGAGCCACCGTCAAGTGCTCGATGTGAGCGATCACGGCTGTAGTGCATGATAGAAAGAGAAAGGATCGAATCCTGGCATTCAGTTTGTCCCAATGAGACTGGGCCCTGGCCAACTCCGCACGAGCATCGGAAGAGAGTTTGGACTCATCTCTTACCGAAGGCCGGTCAATATCTTCCTGTACCAACTCCGCCAAATCATAGGACTCAAGAATGGCCAACATCATAACGCGCCAAATGCGGTAGTTGTCGCCGTCGAGCTTCTGATCTGTAGGAAGTGCCGGTAAGACAGGCACCTTCCGGTCCATAATCGCCTGGAACTCCAAGTCCATCTCTGTAGACATCTTCACCTGCAATGCCTTCTCAAACGCAAAAGCAGCCCCCTCTGACTGAGTAAACTCAGCCTGCTAAGGCTCTTCCGCGTCCCGAAGCTTCTTCACCCGCCGGAGGCGATGAAAAAGCAAAACCTGCACTTTTAGGTCGAAAACTCAAACTTTCTCCGTGTCAAACAGCAGTAAACAGCAGCAAATCCACCACCTGTACTCCTTTCCTGTGCGCCCAGACTCGTTTCAGCCTTGTTCCAAGGTGCAGCCCTCCTGTTTGCCCTTAAACGCAAAAAACGCAAATTTGTGTCGCGATGGAAACTCCTCTTCAGGTTGATTCTGCGCTCAGTCAGCCCTCAAACACTGCTCTGATACCATGTCAGAGTGCAGCGGTGCGGAAGCGTAGGACTGAGAGAGAGAGAACGCAGAGAGAAAAAGGAGAGAAAGAGACAGTGTACAATGAAGATCTGCTGTATAAAGAATGCTGAATACAAAGATATACACGGGCGCAGTGCGCTGGACTGCGTGTCTCTGTCAGAGATCATAGCCTGTTTTCAGGCAGGCAGCAGCTGCACAGTCCAGCTGCACAGTCGGACAGTCGGACTGCCACGTGGCAGTCCGACTGCCTGCAGCTGATTTTTATCAGGCTGCGCCCTATTTTGGCGCCCCACTCTAGGCAGATTTTCGCCTATTTATTGCTGACGTTTTCAGCAGTCTGGCATTCATTCTCTGTCGCAGATTACAGACCGGTGCCGTGCAGATCTCTGTCTCTGTTCGCAGATTTCAGACAGCAGACAGTGCAGACTGCAGCAGACTTCGAGGTGGACAGCAGGTCGCATCGTCGAGGTGGAGACACGCAGTCCAGCGCACTGCGCCCGTGTATATCTTTGTATTCAGCATTCTTTATACAGCAGATCTTCAGTGTACACTGTCTCTTTCTCTCCCTTCTCTCTCTGCGTTCTCTCTCTCAGTCCTACGCTTCTGCACCGCTGCACTCTGACATGGTATCAGAGCAGTGTTTGAGGGCTGACTGAGCGCAGAATCAACTTGAAGAGGAGTTTCCATCGCGACACAAATTTGCGTTTTTTGCGTTTAAGGGCAGACAGGAGGGCTGCGCCTTGGAACAAGGCTGAAACGAGTGTGGGCGCACAGGAAAGGAGTACAGGTGGTGGATTTGCTGCTGTTTACTGCTGTTTGTCGCGGAGAAAGTTTGAGTTTTCAACCTAAAAGTGCAGGTTTTGCTTTTTCATCGCCTCCGGCGGGTGAAGAAGCTTCGGGACGCGGAAGAGCCTTAGCAGGCTGAGTTTACCCAGTCAGAGGGGGCTGCTTTTGCGTTTGAGAAGGCATTGCAGGTGAAGATGTCTACAGAGATGGACTTGGAGTTCCAGGCGATTATGGACCGGAAGGTGCCTGTCCTACCGGCTCTTCCTACAGATCAGAAGCTCGACGGCGACAACTACCGCATTTGGCGCGTTATGATGTTGGCCATTCTGGAGTCCTATGATTTGGCGGAGTTGGTACAGGAAGATATTGACCGGCCTTCGGTAAGAGATGAGTCCAAACTCTCTTCCGATGCTCGTGCGGAGTTGGCCAGGGCCCAGTCTCATTGGGATAAACTGAATGCCAGGATTCGATCCTTTCTCTTTCTATCATGCACTACAGCCGTGATCGCTCACATCGAGCACTTGACGGTGGCTCGTGAGATATGGCTGGAGCTTGATCAAATGTACAATCGGATGACCCTGATGAAGAGGGTTTCTTTGGAGGTACAGATGCGGACTTTGTCCGTCAATAAGTCTTCTTCGCTAAGGGAACACATTAACAAGCTAAGGCAGCTACAGATGCAGGTTCAGAATGCGGGGAACCCGATCTCCTCCGAAGACATGGCGATTATACTCTTGTCCCAGTTGCCGCCACGATTCGGTACATTTTACTCTGCCCTTATTGCTTCAGGGCGAGAGTCTACTCTTCGGTGGGAGGAGTTGGTTCCTATGGTCTTGGACCAAGAGGAACAGTTAAAGGGACAGAATGCTTCCAAGACGGAGGCATTGACAGGTCAAGCCTCTCAGAAGAAGGGGAAGGACCAAAAGAAGAAGAAGGGGGATAACAAGTCCAAGAAGGACAAGGAGAAGGACAAGGACAAAGACTCCACATGCCATATTTGTGGAAAGACTGGCCATTGGAAGAAGGATTGCCCTGATAAAGACTCGAAGGACACCAAGAAGAAGGAAACCAAGGATTCTGGAGCAGTGGTTGCACCCTCATCAGCTGCATTTCTACACTTAGTTGTCATTGACGACGCTTCACCGAATGCTTCTGATGCTGCGCTGGCGGCTTCCCAATCTCGAGAGTGGATTATTGATAGTGGTGCCTCACGGCACATGACTCCTTCATCAGATGGTGTTGCCCAGCTGCGACCTTCGCGTGGGCAGGTTCTCATTGGAGACAGCTCTTCTGTTTCTATTGCAGGTCGGGGTAAGATGCAGCTTATTCCGGATGGACGAGGTGGCACCCATACTTCAGAGGTTTTGCATGTACCAGGATTGGGGTACCATCTCCTTTCAGTCCATAAGATTTGCTCCCTTGGTCTTCTGGTGGAGTTTGACAGTTCTACAGTGCGAGTCCTTGATCGTGAATCGAGGAAGGTTCTATCATCTGGATATGAGGAGAACGGCATTTACAAACTGAAGTCTTCCACTGCCCTCTCTACTCTTCTTCTTACCTCACAGTCACAGTCTGAATTATGGCATGCTAGGTTTGGTCACCTGAACTATGACTATCTTCGGAAGGCGTCACGGGGACAGCTTGTTCGAGGGTTGCCGGATATAGTGGTGAGCCAGCAGCCATGTGTCTCCTGCATAAGGGGGAAGCAGCATAGGGATGCCATTTCCCACACCGCTTCGCGGCGGTCTACTGCACCGATGGAGTTAGTATCTACGGATCTATGTGGCCCTATGAGGAATGAGTCCCTGCGTGGGAGCTCGTACTTCATGCTGATCGTGGATGACTATAGCAGGTTGACATGGGCCTACTTTTTGGCACTAAAGTCAGAAGCTTTCTCGCACTTCAAGGATTGGCTTCTCTTTGAGGAGAACCGATCAGGCTGGAAGTTGAAGACCTTGCGATCCGACAAGGGAGGTGAATTTGTGTCTAATGAATTTGCTCGGTTTTGTGCAGATAGAGGAATTCACCAGGAGTTTGCCAATACGAATACTCCACAAGAAAATGGTATTCTCGAATGGAAGAACCGCAGTGTGATCGAGATGGCGCGCACCATGATGGAGCACCGACAGACCCCTCAGGTTCTGTGGGCCGAGGCTGTGGCTACTGCAGTCCACATCCTTAACCGATCTCCTACTTCGGCCGTGGAAGGGATGACTCCATTTGAGGCGTATTTTGGGTCGAAGCCAGATGTTTCTTACTTTCGGGTCTTTGGGTGTGATGCCTATGTTCACATTCCCAAAGCTCACCGTGACAAATTCGAAGCGGCTTTCCGCAAACAGGTATTTGTTAGCTACAGCTCCCAGTCCCAAGGCTACCGACTGTATGATCCCGTCAAGCGGGATGTATATACTAGCCGTGATGTGCGGTTTGTGGAGGTTCCGGCTTCTTCAACGGGTGAGGAGCATCCCGTTCTTGGAGATCCAGGGGAGAGTTTGGCTCCTTCTACAGTTCCACTGGAGCCTGTGCCGTTTGATTATGATTCTGTTTCTGACACAGAGTCTACTATTCCACCGGATTCTTCTGAGGAGTTACCACCAGTGGATATTCTAGAGTCTTCTACTGATGGAGAACGACGAGGGGAGGTTCGGCCTCCTCCTCGCTGGGCCCGTGACACACTCCGTGATTCAGGGATCGAGGGGGTTCCTGAGGAGTGGGGACCGCAGGATGGTCCGCGGCGGTCACGGAGGCACCAGGCGCATTCTTCGGAGCTTGTGTGCTCCAATTATTGTTTGATGTCCCGAGTTATGCAGGATCGAGAGCCCACCTCCGTGAAGGAGGCTTTACAGTCCGCCCCATGGAAGAAAGCTATGGAAGCTGAGTTGGAGGCTATTGAGAGGAATGGCACTTGGTCACTTGTGCCACGCCCCCCGAAGAAGAAGGTGATTGGAGTCAAGTGGGTCTTCAAGACCAAATATCTCAGTGATGGTACTTTGGATAAGCACAAGGCTCGCCTTGTTGCTAAGGGTTTTGCCCAGTGCCCAGGGATTGATTGTCATGACACCTTTGCCCCTATAGCTCGTATGGCAACCATTAGAGCTGTTCTTGCTTTGGCTGGCCATAGGAGATGGCCTGTTTATCAGCTGGATGTGAAGTCGGCCTTCCTGAATGGTGATTTGAAGGAGGAGATCTACGTTGAGCAGCCTCCTGGCTTTGGTTCTTCGGACGGGAAAGTCTACAGGTTGAAGAAGGCCCTGTATGGTCTCAAGCAGGCCCCGCGAGCTTGGAACGAGAAGATTGATTCGTTCCTCCAATCTCAGTTGGGATATCGGCGGTCCAAGGCCGATCCGCAGCTATATGTTCACACTTCCGAGGATGGTTGTGTGCTGTTTGTATTATATGTTGATGATTTGATTGTCACAGGTGATGATGCACAGCAGGTCCAGGAGACAAAGTCAGCTTTACATCGGACGTTCGAGATGACGGATTTGGGGCTACTCCATTTCTTTTTAGGACATGAGATTTTTCAGTCTCAGAGGGGGATCTTTCTCTCCCAACAGAGATATGTACAGGAACTCTTGGTCTCTTTTGAGATGGAAGATTGTCGGGCCCTCTCTACTCCTATGGATCCGAACTGGAAGGCCACTTCCCACTCAGCTTCTCCTTTGGCGGATGCTTCCCGCTATCGACAGTTGATAGGGTCTTTGATTTGGCTTCTCAACACCAGGGTTGATCTATGTTTTGCTGTTGGGCTCTTGGCTGGGTTCATGAGTGAACCTAAGACGGTGCATTGGCAGGCTGCTCAGAGGATACTTCGGTATCTGAGGGGGACGTCTGATTTGGGGATTCATTACCCCGCAGGGACAGATGGGTCAGATCTTGTACTTGCAGGTTGGAGCGACTCGGATTGGGCCGGTGACGTGGACCACAGGCGGTCTACAACAGGTTACTGCTTTACTTTGGGTGCAGGTGTTATTTCTTGGAGTAGCAAGAAGCAGCCCACGGTAGCCCTTTCGTCTACTGAGGCGGAGTATCGGGCCGCGTCTTCCACCACATGCGAGGTTGTGTGGCTTCGGAGACTGTTGGAGGAGCTTGGGTGCTCCCAGACTCGTCCTACATTGCTGCGATGTGACAATGAGAGTTGCATTGCCTTGGCGAGGAATCCTGTTTTTCATGCCCGGACGAAGCACATTGAGATCCAGTACCACTTCATCCGAGAAAAGCTTTTGGATGAGACCATCACTGTGGAGTATTGCAAGACGGAGGATAATCTTGCGGATTTGTTTACGAAGGCGCTTCCTCAGGCTCTACTTCGGCAACATTCCAGATCCCTCAGGCTTCTGCCCTGTCCAAGCTCTGAGAGGGGGTGTCAGAGATCATAGCCTGTTTTCAGGCAGGCAGCAGCTGCACAGTCCAGCTGCACAGTCGGACTGTGCAGTCGGACTGCCACGTGGCAGTCCGACTGCCTGCAGCTGATTTTTATCAGGCTGCGCCCTATTTTGGCGCCCCACTCTAGGCAGATTTTCGCCTATTTATTGCTGACGTTTTCAGCAGTGTGGCATTCATTCTCTGTCGCAGATTACAGACCGGTGCCGTGCAGATCTCTGTCTCTGTTCGCAGATTTCAGACAGCAGACAGTGCAGACTGCAGCAGACTTGGAGGTGGACAGCAGGTCGCATCGTCGAGGTGGAGACACGCAGTCCAGCGCACTGCGCCCGTGTATATCTTTGTATTCAGCATTCTTTATACAGCAGATCTTCAGTGTACACTGTCTCTTTCTCTCCCTTCTCTCTTTGCGTTCTCTCACTCTCAGTCCTACGCTTCCGCACCGCTGCACTCTGACAGTCTCCACCTCGACGATGCGACCTGCTGTCCACCTCGAAGTTTGCTGCAGTCTGCACTGTCTGCTGTCTGAAATCTGTGAACAGAGACAGAAATCTGCACGGCACCGGTCTGTAATCTGCGACAGAGAAGAATGGGCAGACTGCTGGAAACGTTGGCAATATATAGCCGAAAAACTGCCTGAAATGGGGCGCCAGAAATAGGGCGCAGCCTGGAGTAAGTCGGCTGCAGGCAGTCGGACTGCCACGTGGCAGTCCGACTGCACAGTCCGACTGTGCAGCAGCCTGCTGGTCCGACTGTGCAGGCCTGCCTGCCCACCAAACAGGCTATGATCGCTAACAACCTATGCTGGGAGATGAAAATGCCCAATGCCATTTGATAGATCTTCAACCAAGGAAGAAGTAAAGGATCCCAAGGTTTGTCATATCGAACTCCTACCGCAAGATCTTTGGAGTCCGATCAACCTCTTGTGAGTCACTCCTTGTAATAATCAAGTCATCCACATATAAGATGACTAAAATACACATCTTATAATAAAAGTTGGGGTCATGATGTGATCGATGGAAGTCACTCTATAAGAAGAATCAATCAATCCTCTGGTACTAAACCCTAGGAGCTTGCTTTAGGCCATAAAGGGCTTTTCACAATTTGTAGACATGATCCTTCTTCCACTACACAAGAGAACTAGATGGGTGTGAAACATAGATCTCCTCAAGTATGCCGTTCAAGAAGGCAAACTTCACGCCCATCTAAAAGATAGGCTAGTGGCGATGGGTTGCAAGAGCCAAAATAGCCTGAATAGTAGACATATAGATTGTAGGTGCGAGTATGAATAATCCAAACCTGCACGTTGTGCAAAACTCCTGGCAATTGTTGGTGATGGACAATAGATCAACTCAGTTGGAGATAGTGAACACGATAGTAGAGAAAGAGTGTATAGTCATAGCTCGACACACGATTAATTGCAAGTAAGATACAAAGTACAAAGTACAACCCTTAGACTTTAGGGTTGTGTAAGTGACTTAAAGTGCACACACATAGATGTGTGTAATTTGTGGTAAGTGACCAAAATGTGCAGCATAAATACATAGATGAGGAATAATGTGAATGGGAGAAAAAACCTCTCTTACGGAGAGTAAAGAAGAATCCGTGACATAAGAGTGTAGATTACGCAAAGTGAACTATCCCACTAGGCCTATATCTTGGCTGACCTACGTGGGCCTGAAGGGGTCATAAGAAAATGAGTAACACCTGTATCCTCCATGAGCCGTTAATACCACCGAGAAATGGTGATAGGCTCATCTTGCTGTGAGGGAGACCAAAGGCCATTGGTACCTGCAATGCACTTGTTTGGGAAAGGGACTCCCCCTCATTGGATAGAGGTACATTCTCCTCATTAGAGGAAGAGGGCCTCTCCCGAGGTGGTTCAATTCCCCTACAAGACACCTGAGGGATTGCGAAGGAGTAGAAATACTCGATGAAAAACAAAAGAACATCGCAAAGGTGAACTCAGAGATATGCTTAGGAAATGGAATCCATATGCCAAATATGAGATAGTCATGTACAATAGTGAGGCACTGGCTATGTGGGTGTTGGCACCGGCTCCCAATGCCAATAAAATAGCAGTTGAGCTAATATCAATATGCAATTGGCCAATAATAAATGGCTTAAATCACGAGAATGATGCCAATGAAAAATACCTAAAATAGATTACAATGCCCAACCCATAATTGTAAATGTTAGACTCACTCATGAGCTAACTAAACTGGTAATGGTTGTAACCCACAAAGATAAGCTTCTTTGACTTTGGGTAAAGTTTTTTGTTGTGTTTCTTCTTGTCCACATGGACATAAGCATCGCACCCAAAGATGCAAAAGTGGGATATGGAAGGTTTCTTCCTAAAGAAAGCCTTATAAAAGTCATGTCCTACAATGCAGAAGTTGGAGACCTATTGCAGATATGCACCGCAATAACAACCACCTCACCCCAAAGAGAGCGAGGTAGACTCTGATGCCCCAACATCAATCAGGCCATCTCAAGCATGGTCCCATTGGTGCACTCTACCACACCACTCTTTGATGTGAGTTTGGATGGGAATATTCTACTTGAATGCTCGTGATCCATGCAAAACTTAGAAAAAATGTTAGAGCAAAACTTGCTGTCGTAGTCAGCTTGTACACCTCAAACCTTGAAAGACATTTGCATTTTGGCAAACACCTTCCACTGGCAGAAGTTGGAGTACACCTCACTCTTATACTTAAAGAAGTACAGCCACACATATCTGTTGAAACCATCAATAATCAGCATCAAATATTTGGCCTTCCTAAGGGAGGCCATGCCCATGGGTCTGCATAAGTTAGTGTGGACCTACTTGAGTGGTGTTGTAGCCCTCTTAGAGGCAAACAATAGATGAAGTTGCTTATACTGCTTACCTCGTAATTAGCTACGGCACAAGGTGTAAATAGGAGGAAAATTTGGGAGACCCTCCACTAACTTCTTCTAAGAAGCCTTGCATTTGGAGTCAAAGTTGTCCATAATGGCATGCCAAAGTAGTCCAGGCTTGTGAGAAGTACAGCCAACAACACCTGCAAAGGACAGAATATGATCTCCATTTGTTGACAAGTGGGCTACAAATAGCCAATATCCAAAAAACTAGCCAACCTGTCAGAGTGCAGCAGTGCGGAAGCGTGGGACCAAGATGGAGAGAGTAGGGTGAACATAGAGAGAGAGAGAGAGAGAGAGAGAGAGAGAGAGAGAGAGAGAGAGAGAGAGAGAGAGAGAAGAACAAGAAGATGTGTTGTATAAAGTATGCTAAATACAAAGGAATACAGACAATGTCTCCCTACTGGACACCTCGAAGTCTGCTGCAATCTGGCCGATCTCTGCCCTGAAATCTGCATACCAAAAAACTGTTGATAGTGCTACAAACCTGGTCGACTGTATAGCAGTTCGACTGGACTGCCACGTGGCAGTCTGACTACATTCTGCGTGGCTGCTGCTGACATGGCATTGACAGATGAACAAACCTGCTCCTCACACTAAAACTCTCTTGAATGACTGCCCGGCTGAAAAACTGCATATGCACACAACCTAACTGAGAAAAATGCTTGCCCAGGGTATGACAATCTCTAACACCCCCTCTCAGATCCTGGACAAGGCATAAGGCTGAGGGATTTGGAATGTTGTCGAAGTAGAGCCTAGGAAAGCGCCTTCGTAAACAGATCTGCAAGATTGTCCTTAGTCTTACAGTACTCCACATCTATGGTCTCATTCAGAAGCTTCTCCTTGATGAAGTGGTACTGGATCTCTATGTGCTTCATCTGGGCATGGAATATCGGATTCCATGGCAAGGCAATGCAACTCTCATTGTCGCACCGCAGAATAGTAGGACGAGTTTGGGGGCAGCCAAGCTCCTCCAACAATCTCCGAAGCCACACAATCTCACATGTGGTAGAAGACGCGGCTCGATACTCCACCTCAGTCGAAGATGGGGCTACCGTGGGTTGCTTCTTGCTACTCTAAGAGATAACACTTGCACCCAAGGTAAAACGATAGCTTGTAGTAGACTACCTATGGTCCACATCGCCAGCCCAATCTGAATCACTCCAACGTGCAAGGACAAGATCGGAAGCACCTGCACTTGTTGGATAGTAAATCCCTAGGTCGAAGGTTCCCCTCAGAAACCATAGTATCCTCTGAGCAGCCTGTCAATGCATCTGCTAAGGTTCACTCATGAACCCAGCCAAGGGCAGCAAAACATAGATCAACTTCAGTGTTGAGAAATGAGCTCTCTTTATAGGAGAAATGGGCGAGCTAGTGCAAAAAGGGAAAGCTGAGTAGCACAAGACCATAGTAACATGGGATGGCCGTCTTCTAGTTTCCAATCCCAATCCTAGCTTGTTCCCATATTGTCCCAATCCCATCCCCATGTTAAGTCCCATTCTCATGGTGACAAGGGATGACCTTTGTACCTATAAGGACATCATTTTGCTTGTTAGTTATACTGATTGCTCGCCATGGCTGGCCGCTTTGCTAGATAGATGTCAAAAATACATTTATGAATAGCTATTTGGATGAGGAAGTCTATGTGGAACAACCTCGGGGTTTTCTACTTTATATTGTAAGGATAAGGTCTTTTTGCTTGCAGGATGCTTTTTATGGACTAAAGCAAGCACTATGTTTATGGCTTCATAGGATGGATGAGTTCCTCAGAACTCATGGCTACTATTCTATTCCATATGACCCAAATTTCTATGTCAAAACTACTTTGAAGGGGATTAACTATATCCTTTTATATGTTGATGATTTATTTCTTACAAACTCAGATTTTGCTACTGTTGCAGATATAAAAGCCACGCTTTGCACCACATTTAAGATGAGTGACCTTGGTCAGTTATTCTATTTTTCGGGCATGGAGGCAGTTTGATTTGGGGATGGGATCTTTGTATCTCAACAAAAATATGTGCTTTAATTAGTTGAGTAGTATTGCACTGATTAAACACGGCATGTGGACATGCCTCTTGATTCTACTATGAAATTATCTATGGTTCTCCATGGTCAACCCTTTGATGAGCATACCTATAGGTTTGTGGTAGGAAACTTCTCTAGTTGATTCACACTAGACCAAACTTAGTTTACTCAGTTTCATTGCTAGTCACTATTTTAATACAGCTAAAATGTCACTCTAGATTTCTTGCATGCATGTGTTGAGATGTGTTTGGTATACTTATTCTTATAGTTTGACATATAGTTGTGGTTTGATCTTGCAGGGATAGATAGATTCAAATTGGGCAGGAGATCTCGTGAAAGGTCCCCCTAGGATCCAACCTGCATAGGAGTCACGATATGAGCCATATCTGCAAATAAAAGGGATTGGACATCAAATTCATCTCCTAGCCATAGAGTCAAATGGCTCACCCGCAAGCTTGGGAGCTAGCAGTACTTTAGGTCACAACCACATCCCAAGGGTTGACGTCCTAAATCACCAGTCCACACCATCCTATTGTTAGCCAATGGGCCAAGAGCCCAAGAGTGGTGATCACAGAATGAATGTGCACAATAGGGCCTTGAGTCATATAAATAGGACTCGACTGCCCTAACCTCGAATTACCCTTAGTGCATTTGCACTAAATAATTTCATGACCATTGTGACCAATGCTACTAGTGCCCATTTGGATGTCGAAGGACGTAACACTTTCCCCCTTATGAATGATTGTTGTCCTTAGCAATATCCCTAGGGATGAAGTGAGGAAAATGACTCTTCAATGAATGTACCGACTCCTAGTAGCCTCCATCTCTTGGCGCTTTTTTCACTTGACCAAATACTCCGGATAAACGGTCAGACGGGATCGTTTAGTCCCAAGGTCAAGAACCAAATTGGGTTTGAGTTGAATATATGGAGTGATATTCTGGAGCTGCAAGACTTTCTCAATCTGAACTGTCAATTCATCTTGTCCCAATTGTTCTTTCAAATGACTAATGTGGAACATAGGGCGAGCCAGGTATTCTGAAGGCAAATCCAGCTCATAGGATATGCAACATATCTTCTTGGTATTATGGAAAGAACCACAATACCTCAAAGACAATATGCAACACTTGCCGGTAGTCATCGAATCAGATTCCTTTGGGACTCCCAGATGCCCTCTTGCAGCTTTGGAGGAGTACAATGTTGGTTGGCATAAAACATGGCACGATCGTGAACCATTTTAATGCTTTCCCTAGCAATCGTCAACATCTCATGCATATCATGCAAAAAGCTAACCATAGATTGCGTTTTGCAACCTTTAAGCTATCTTGAGTATATGTGAGCTCATAGATAGGAAATTCCTTGTCTACCCCACAATTCTTTGCAGTATCAACTACTTGAGCGAGTGATTGCAAATAAAAAATTTGCCTATTCATTTGCTATTTGTGTTAACATGGCTGCATGAGTTGCATGTGAGGCTGCATTTGTGACTGCTCTCCAAAAGTTCTGCAATGTGCAAGATGTGTAGAGTGCATTTTGGTCATTTCTTGTTGCCTTCTATGCTTTCAAGTTCCAACACATGCAAGAGTTGCATTTTTTGTTCAGCCTGTTGTCTTTTGCTGAACAGCAGCGTGCAGGTTACTTTTCTACTAGGAATCTCAATGTGCTACTGGTTGCCTCAGATTTGCTGCGCTTGCCACATATTTGTCAAAAGACGACGTACCAGCGAGACAGTAGGGTTTGCGGGGAGGAACACGGAGTGAACTCGACAAACACTGAGAAGAGAAGAGAAGCAAGAAGAAACTCTGATGAAGATCTAAATCATGGAGTGAATGTGATACAAGGGAACAAGGGTACTGCAGCTCAAGGAAGATGATGAAGATAGCTACGAACCACAAACCGCAATGTCCTCCTAAAGGAGTGTGAGGGCGGTGGAGAGGCTGGAGAGAAGAGGTGATGGATTGAGTGCATCAGCCATAAAGAATGAGTGACAGAGGCAGTCTATAAATAGGCAAGAGACTGTCTAGGGTGGCATCCAGAGGGAGGGCCAGCTCCCTAGGGTGGCGCCACACTGTGTGTGTCCAGTTTCTTTTTGGGGTTGTCCACTGTGAAACCCTAAATGCAAAATGCAGAACGCAAAAGTATGGGTGAAGGGTTTCTCAACACCCCCTCTCAGGCCCAAAAGGAGAAGAAGAGAAGAGTGAGGTGGAGATGGAATGCTACATGCTGAAGAATACTCATGTAGCAGGTGCCACTTGGATAGTGTCCCTGGTGGGGAAATTGTTCACTTGTCCAAGTGCCCTAATACAAAGATGATGAAAACATGCAATGCATAGGAGGAATATCGGACTTTGTGTGGTGTCGAGAACCATAAGGATATGCCCATACTTGATCTCGGGAGTTGGCTCAATGCTGACCAAGTGACCAAGGCAAGAAGAAGAGGAGGATGAAGATGTAGAGGATCCCTAAGATCCAAGATTTCCACTTGAAAGGTAACCTGCAGTAAAGAACAATAGATAGAGTGAACTGGAGAACCCGAAACTTAACTTGGGGAGAGAAGCCACTAGCTCCGTACATCCATGCAAGAAGGAACACAAAGGCCTCGTCACCAAGTTGCGATTGAACCTCCAAGGCCCCGATCTAGATAGATCCTCGAGATCCTGGGTATCAAGAGCTGAGATGACCGTTGGAAGGAAGCCACCCCATCCAAGGGTAGAAGAAGAAGATAAAAGGCCTCCGCCAAGATGTGCGAAGGATTGAGTGGTGGGTGGGGATCCCCTTTGAAACTGGAGGAATAGGAGCCTCCTTTGAAGTTGCAGTAGATGTAGATGCCCCTCAGAGAGCAAAGAAAGATTATCCCCCTCTGAATCCCCCTTTGACATTGATAGAAAATTAAAAAACTCATGGATCATGGACTCTGAAATGTTTGAGGATGAAGGAAGTGCCGTCGATCGTGCCGAAGAAGGTATCTAGGGTGGTGAAGAACTCCTGGAGGTTGCCTCTCGAATGTGAGTAGGCGAGGGTGAAGGGTGGGGCTCAGATTGAGCAATGAGTGGGCAACAGTCGTAGCTTTTCAATGGAGCGAACTGGGAAGCCGAAGAAGAGGAAGGAGTCGAGCAGCCACCGTCTCTCGAAGGAGCAGATTGACGGGGAGACGATATCAAACAATCACTCTCTCGATGGAGAAAATTGCAGAACTATGGGCCGTGATAGCCACTGTACCCGAAAATAGATGGGAGAAGACTGTCATTGGCATTGCGACAATCTCCAAGAGGTCGTAGCGCCAATCGATCCTTCATGTGCTCGAAAGGACTTAGTGCGCATCGGATGTGTCTTATTGCCTTGAGCATAGTACTTTGATAGCCGATGCAAAACGATCTCTGTGGCCCAGAAAGGAGAGGTGGCAAAGGTAGTGCCAAATGGGAGACGATAGGAGCACCCAGTAGATTGGTCATCTGTTGATAAAGAAGCCATGGGTATCAATGTGCCTTGTTGAAGAAGGAAGAGGTCAGCCACGAACCATGAGTTGCAATGTCCGCCTCAAGGGTTGGGAGGGTAGTGGAAGGCTGGAAGTGAGCTGCCAGCTGCTGCCAAGGAGCTGCTAGCTGCAAATGCAGCCTGCAGTAGGGAGGGAGGAGCCGTCGGTTGGAGAATATCATTGCTAGGAGTCTGGCTAAGCCGCCAGCAGTAGGGAGGAGCCACCAACAGCAGAGAATGGCCGCTAGCAGCTTAGCCGAGCCGCTAGCAGTAGGGAGGAGCCACCAGCTGTGGCTGAGCTGCAAGCGGCAGAGAACGACCGCTAGCAGTTTGGTTGAGCTGCCAAGAGCAAGGAGCCGCCGCCAGCTGACTGGGAGGTGGAGGCGGTTGCAGCAGCCTTGAACACAGGCTTGAAAACAGTAAATGCAGGAGGGAGCAGCCGCTAGTTAGGATGTTGATGCAACGGAAGAAGAAGAGAAGTGGATGCCGAACCTGCCACCAGTCTTTACCTTCACTGGAGTGGAGGATCTTTGCTAGTGTTTGAGCAGATCCAGCTCTGATACCATGTCAAAAGATGGCGTACTAGCGAGACAATAGGGTTTGCAGGGAGGAACACGAAGTGAACTCGACATACACTGAGAAGAGAAGAGAAGAGAGAAGAAACTTTGATGAATGGAATGATGAAGATCTTAATCATGGAGTGAATGTGATACAAGGGAACAAGGGTGCCGTAGCACAAGGAAGATGATGAAGACAACCACGAACCACGAACCACGAACCGCAATGTCCTCCTGAAGGGGTGTTAGGGCGGTGGAGAGGCTGGAAAGCAGAGGTGACAGATTGAATGAATTAGCGGTAAAGAATGAGTGACAGAGGCAGCCTATAAATAGGCAAGATATTGTCTAGGGTGGCACCCAGAGGGAGGGCATCAACTGTCTAGGGTGGCGCCACATTGTGGGCGCCCAGTCCCTTTTTGGGGCTGTCCACTGTGAAACCCTAAATGTAAAATGTGAAACCCTAAACGCAAAACGCAAAATGCAAAACTACTGGTGAAGGGTTTCTCAACAATATTGTGACCATATAAGTTGTCTGCAAGTTGGATTGTGTATAGATGTGTGCTCTATGTAGGCTCAGCCTTACATCTGATGTTTGCTCCGCTGCCCTGATCACATTTGAACCCTTTAGGTGTATTGCATGGACATATATCACAGGACAATTCATCAGGACCATTGTCCCAATCATCAGTGTTCAGTTTTCAGACATAAAACATAGTTTTCATCGGCATAGTTGCTTGGAGTTACCAAATCAATAAAACGAAATGGGTAGGAAATGGTTGAAATGGAGTTTCAGTGTCAGTAAAAAACTTGAATGGTACGTCAGTCCATCGTCCACAGTCAAAACCTCTCCTATATGTTTCCAAGCACATGGTTGCAATAAGCCTTCTGGGGCATTCTCATCAATTGCTTATACCTATGTACAATGTATAGATGCCATTAGAGTCAGTGTAGACATTTAATGTTATGACTGAAAGTTGTACATATTGAGAAGCTCTTGGGCACAGTCTTCCAAGGGGTATCACACAGTACTCAAATAATGGTGCAAGGGTGAGAGCCCACAAGTCTCAATTTCTCATGAAATTGTTGCTGTTTGCACATTATCAATGGTGCAGGCTGTGACCTGAAAGTAAACTGCTGAGGAATCTGAGGGGGAGAGAGCAGGAAACAAGATAACAAAGGCGACTGTAGGAACAACAATAAAGAAGGAAGTAGGCAGCCTAGACAAGGCCAAAAAGGTTTTTGTTTTCCATGTTGGGGACTTTTAACCCTTGTAGCAGTAGAAATGCATTTCCTGTTTCTTGAGATGATCAGAAATGACATGCCATTTCCTAGGCTAGGAAATGGTCTGTCATGCAACTATGGTTTCAGACAAGGATTCCAGTTTAGAAGGTTATGCAAAAGTGGTTTTCTCCAACAAGTTACAAGGAAGATAAATTTTTTTGAGGGCTAAAGGGGTTTAAGTGGTGCTCTCTTTTCTGTTGCCACATTCCATGTGGTTCAGCTTTAAGTTATTGTGAAGCTAAGCCTATGCTAGGTTTCATACTTGGATTGGTAGCATTTTCAGCTCACAGTTGGGGATGTGAATCCACACATACCTTCAATTCCACACACCCAACCTTCACTCCATAACCTAAGACTCAGAATTTGATCTTATGATAAAAGAAGAAAAAAAATTAACTCAATTTGAATCACTAGATCTGCTTCCACTTCAACACAGAATCCTAACTGACCTTAACTAGCGCACACAAACAATTTGCCTTGCACATAATGTGACAGTGACTCGAGTATTGATTGAATAATGAGTTTTATATTGATCTTTCAACACAGAAAGGGCCAAAAAAGATGCTCTAGCAGCTGCTGCCATTGTTTCAGATCTGCTTGTGGAAACATTGAATGGGGATGTGCAGAAATCCTTCTTGTATGAAAAACAGATTGCAATTGAGGCTCAAGCATTAGCTGCTACAGTCCAGCGCTTTACCAAGCAGACAAACCAATGGCTTGTCTTGGTTAATGCTTTCAATGCAGCTTTAAAGGTGAGGTTCTTGGCATTTTCCTTCTTGTTTATGTTTAAAACTCAATCATGATACAACAATAAAAATCTATCCACTGGTTTTGGATCAGGAAATTGGTGACTTTGAAAACTGGGTCAAGGTGATGGAGTATGATTGTGAAAGTATTGCCAATGCTTTACGTCATGTTTCTTTGGTTTCAGGAAGGCATTCATTTCTTTGAGTTCTGAGGTATCAGGAAAGTCTGCTGTCCACATGATTCAATTCTATGATTAAGATCAATATGTTCGTAACACAATAACGATTGCCAACAGTATTTGTCATGAGGTACTTGCTATGCAGACTGTTATGTTGTAGGTCAGTTCATAAAGAGCATGCTTCTAAATTTGAGGATCAGTATATATTGAGCATTGATTTCTGCACTTCATTAGAAGAGCGCTCAAGAAAGATGATTGACCATTGACGTTGTCCAATGCTTATTGTTTGAAAGGAAGATACACCATACAATGGTTAGTTGTTATGAAGTATTTGATGTCAGACTAAAATGTACAGTTTTTAGCATGAGAATAAAGATAATAGCATCTAGTTATCTGAATCGTGTCTCGGTTCTGGTGCTGCACATAAGGCAAAGCAGCAAGAGTATTTTTGCCCTGCCAAAGGCTAGCAGGCCATTGTGTTCATTCTTGGGGTTTCCCATTTTCTCTCAAGGATAAGGTGTTTTTGAAATGAGAATAGTTTTCCAAAAAAGAATTGGTTGAAGGTTACCATAGCCTTCTCCTCTACTCATCTTTATGATTATTTGAATGCAAAATTTATTGCTTATATTTCACACAGACACACACACATGTACATTAGTACGCATGCATGCCATGTTTGGTTTTTACATTCTCATCTTCTAGGAGTCTTGGCCATTTTTGTTAAGAGCATTGATAAGGAGCAAACTTGGTGGCATGCATGTTCTCTCTTCTCTCTCTCATGTGAATGGGTGTTGCAGAAGTGGCCTTGAAGGGAGATCTAATGTCATGGGGAGTTTGTCTCTCTCAATATAGAATAATTTAATGGAAAGGATGATCATGCCAAAATGTTGCCTACACTAAAATAGAGCTCATGGAAACCCATGCCAATGATGGCTTTTTCCCTTTCAAATTCCAACTTGCTCCTTAATTTCAAGGACTTCATGCAAAATTTACCTCTTTCTTTGAAGATTTGTTTTTGAAAAATTGATTGTTATTGGTCAACTATTAGATTGTGAACAAGCCATCAAAAAGAAATTGGAATTGGGATGATAGAAGCTTATATGATGAAATCACCATGTGCAACAATAAAGATGACTTGGATATGAGCTAGAAGTTAGAGTTTGGATCATACATTGAAAAGTTTCTTTGTAAAGCATGGAAATCCATGCCAATGATGGTTTCTTTCCTTTTAAATTTGAACTCGCTCCTTAATATTAAGGAGTTTATGCAAAATTTGCTTCTCTTGTTTGAAGATTCATGTTTAAAAATCAATTGTTGTTTGTCAACTGTTAGATAGTGAA
This sequence comes from Lygodium microphyllum, assembly GCF_053477565.2. Classification (NCBI taxonomy): domain Eukaryota; kingdom Viridiplantae; phylum Streptophyta; class Polypodiopsida; order Schizaeales; family Lygodiaceae; genus Lygodium; species Lygodium microphyllum. The sequence continues at coordinate 7,877,702 of NC_141162.1, read as the reverse complement.
CAAGCCATGAGAAAAAAGCAAGTGGCATGTCCCAATAAAAGCCCAACCAATATGCATTCACAAGGGATCATTATGCTTCTAATTGTTCCATTTATTAGCTAATGGGTTGGAAGAACCATTGCTTCTAAGGAGTATTAGACATTAGGGTCAATTTTGAGACCAAAAGGGCCATGTAAGAATTTATATTAGTTTTTAATCACATTTGAATTAGATAAAAGTAGGAGAATGTCATTTTATTAATTGCTCATTTTTCTCTAATTTTAGGGCCAAGTTAGTATTAAATAATGATGGCATCTTTCTCTTTTCTCTCATTTTTATTTTCATGTTTAATAGCCTCATTCCCAAAGAGTTTGATTGAGACTTTGATAATGACGCCACATCTCCCAAGACATTTGATAATGACATCTAGATACCTATTTTTAAAGTTCTAATTACATTTTGTTTTTAGACGGTTTTTTTTCTAATTCTTTCACTTTTCCAAGCTCTCTTTGGATTCTACATATACTTTTGTTGCTTTGTTCATTGTTTCCTTTACTTCTTTCGTTAGCATTCTCTTTCTTTGTGTTTGTCCATGCCATTGAAAGAAGCTTGAGATATTGCTTGGCATACCCTTTTGGAAGAGGAAAGAAGGTTTACAAAGTTAATGGGAATGTAAAGATTTTAATGGTTTTAGAAGTCATTTTCATGGTGATGGGTCTTTCTCCTTATCTTCATTCTTACTTACTATTACTCTTGCTCTTTTGCTTTTCATATATTCTTATGCTCTATTGGTAAAAGCCTTAGTATGCCAATTGGATTAGATAAAATGAGGGATTTGTCAATGTAACTAGAATGTAAAAGTATTTTCTATTTGCATTTGCACTTGCATTGGTTTATGAAGTCACTTGTAACCATGTTTTCCAATGTTGTAGGTCTTTCATTCTCCTTTGCTTTTGAGAAACATGGATGAAACTCCAATGAAAAAGATGAGTCATATTCGTATTAGTATGAAAGAAGAATATTTCACATAGAAAGAAAAGAACCATAAGGTGCTTTGAGATGAAGTTGAGATTGGAAGGTTGAGAGATGAAAGCAAGAAGTACATTGATCTGTGGGTAAATGGAGGGTTATATCCAACATATCCATTAACAAGTCAACCATCCGAATTTTGAACTCTTCATGACACAATCAGGTTTCTAGGAGATGGAAATGATGGCTTGTTAGGGTATTGTAACTGTTTGGAGTCTCAACATGTAAGTGAGGTTTAAAATTTGAGGGAGTTACTTTTTCACAACCATTCTTCTTAGGAGGCAGAGTATGGATAACAAGAGAATGAGTTCTTCACATTTCTTGATGTAGGCATTTGAAAGTGATGTAGGCTTGATAGAGTAAGCATAATCTAAATGCAACCTTGGAAGCTTATCAAGAATCCATATCTCTGTACACGATGTACAAATATGTATCCTTCTTTATGGAATTTGAAGAATAGCCTCCCAATTTCTACCTTGCAATTCTTCAATGGCACTACTTTGCAAATGCCTTCATGCATTGTTCAAATCCTAGCTAAACTATTTTTCTTGTCCCTTGATAGGGCAATTCCTATGTGATTACTATGTTTTGCCTTTGCCTCTATTCTGCAATCATATATGATCTAAGAAAAACTAAACAACTTTGATGATGTTGACGAAGGTTCTTCACTGCCACCTTGTTAATTGCTCTATACCCTTGTCTACTTATTGAAGCATTGTCACATGCTTCCAAAACCCTTGGTTCAACTATGTTTTGAAAATCCTTGCTTAGGTCCTTTCACACATCTTTTCACATAGAGATTGAAGCCAAATTCCATAGCAAATTGATAGTCCTCTTTGGTTTTGTGTTCTATTTGCCTCATGAAATGAAAATTCTTAAATTCAATACCTACTATATTCTTTTTGATTATTCGCTTGAAACCCTTGTCTTTTGGTGTTAAATTGTTGAAATGCCTTTGCCTAAACCTAAATCCAATTGATGTTAGTGAGACTTTCAATTTCACCACTTAAATCATTTTGTGATTTAATTTCCTCCTTGAGCTTCTCCATTTCCTCATTCATTGTTTTTAACTTTGTGTCTATCTCAACCTCCAAAAAGTCACATCAAGGAGTTGAAAGCAAGGTAAAAGGACTCGAAAAAAATATCATTGTCAATTATAAATCATTTGGTTGAAATTGCTTCGCAAGGATAAGTTTAGAGGCTCATTTTCACCTTTTTGTTGGTATTAGAAGAAATTTGGCTGAATTAGTAGAGAGTAAAATGGTACATTTGACCATACATGGTAGTGTCCCATTGGCTTATTCACTAATCTAATCATTGGTGAATTCTAATCAAAATGTTTTTTTTCCCCTCAAAATCGGCCGTAATGCGGTGCTCATGAAAGACCTATGATGTTGGAGTTACATTATCAGAATTGGGTTGACAAAAGCTTTTATGATGAAATCACCATGTCCAACAATAAAGATGACTTAGATATGAGCTAAAAGCTATAGTAATGGCATAACGTAAGTATGAACCAATTTAATAGAGTACTTGGAAGAGATTCATGACATAGAGGTCTCAATTGCATGCACAATATGAGAATTTATTAGTATTTTTAAGTTTAGTTTCTTGATGAAAGCATGAAACAAACAATAATAATTACTCTTATTGTCTTTCTTTGTAATTGTTAAAGAAATATATTTTGGATTAAGCCAATGTCTTGACATATAAACCATATATATACTAACTATAGTTTAGCAAAGAATGTGATGGAAGGTGAATGAGATTGTATATAATGTTTGGTGTGTCTTGAATCTCTTGGGATTTCTTATGGACATTAACATACATGAATATTTAGTTTTGGTGTTAGATATCCTAGAGATAGAGAGTTTGTTTCCCTTGAGGTATAGAATATAAATGTCTTGCATTGCCATGAATACTATAACACTTAAGAGATGAGATAACTATCAAGGTTTGATATATCGACTATATAGTGTGCATCCATGTAGTGGTATGTGTGTGTACATTATGCTTCATTGACTCTCCTCTTATATGTGATCTCAACATTAAAGTCTAAGTCTACTCACAAATCAGATCTTAGCATTATGCCTCATTGGCTCTCCTCTTATATGTGACCTTAGCATTAAAGTCTAATTCTACTCATAAATGTGATGAGAGACAATTTATACGAGATTGGGCATGCTTGAGTTTGCAACACATTGGGCATATATGTGTGTACACAAAGGCGGGGGGGGGGGGGGGGGGGGTATGTATTATTGTTCTTTTAGATGCCTTAGTCATATATGGCAAAGAGACAGATATCGAGGTTTTATTTGCAACCCACTTAGAGGGACCGTTGGCACAAGAAGAAGCTAACTTCAAGGTGCCATTGGTACAAAAAGAAAACCAAACTGGCCTTAGTAGACAATAATATTTATTTATTTCTTTCTTGTGACACAAAGGGAGAGGGGGTGGAAAGGAGGGAGGGAGAGGGAGAGAGTCAAAGGCAGTGAGGGAGATATTGAGGGAGTGAGCAAGAGAGGGAGAGAGTGGACCACACACACATACACACGCACGCACGCACACGCACACACACACACACACACGAGAGTGGGAGAAAGGGCATGAGAGTTTAGGGGAGGGGCCTGAGAGAGGGGGGGGGGGGCAAATCAAGAGTTCGATATGGTGACTCATTGACACATCACCAAGCAAAGAATAATGAGGAAATAATCAAAAAAATTTGGATTTTTGAGATATCAAAGATAAAGATGAATCATTTAAGGAATCAATGTTTCAAAGGAACCAAAATATGGATTAAAAAAGAGCTTACACCAACACAACAAAAATCATGACCAAGTGAGATTGCCAAGATAAAGGATAGCAAGAAAGAGGAAAAATGGAGAATTTATTGAGGCAACAAAGCCATGATAGAAGAATTGAAAAAACCTAAGATTTAGGCTACTTTAGGATTCTTGATTAATGTAATATCTCTTGCAGCTTTATCAATTAGTTTTCAATTGTGCCAAACATTTTAAGGTGTGCCATTTTTCCATATGCACTTTTTGAGGCATTTTAGAGGATCTCTCTCTCTCTCTCTCTCTCTCTCTCTCTCTCTCTCTCTCTCTCTCTCTCTCTCTCTTTCTTTCCTTAATGATTGTTTCTCCTTAGTTTTTCTTCCCCCCACCTTTTCATATGAGGGTATGTTCATGCATGTAAGCTTGAACAAATTTTAATCTCCCTAATCACTTCCCCTACAATGCAAGGGTAGCACCTATTGGTGAGGTGTAGACTTGAGCTTTTTCCCTAACAGTAACGTGGACCCAAAGACTTTTTTTTGATAATCTGAGTATCATCACCTAAACCTAATCAAAAGCCAAGGCCATAGGAGGAACACTTATGTTTGCAATTCTACAACTTGGAAGTAGAGAATATGGCTTTGAAAGACTCAGTTGCCAAAGTAATTACATGCTTGGTAGATCTAGAGAAAAGGCTACCAATATATATGGCTATAGCTAAAATTGAAGATGAATTCAGGGAAATAACTACCAAAGTGCAAGAGGAAGTACACAAGGAGATGGAGAGAAGGAAGGAAGTAGATAAGTAAGGTATGACTGACAATATCTTTTCAATAGTCAATGAAGCCACATTGCAATATGATTGCATTCCATGCACATTTAGGAGACCTACCTAATGTGTTACATGAAGAAAAACGAGAGTGACTACATGATGAAGATACAAAGATTTTAAGATACATACAAGTTAGAGACCAAACTATGGGCAAATCTAGAAGAAGAAGGGTTCAAGTGGATGATACCTTGGAAAATCATCAAGTAAGTGGAAAGAATTGAGAAACTTTGGAGTTTAAAAGCATACAAGATAAAGTCAAAGTTTTAAACCAATCAAATATTCCAAGATAACCAAAGTACAAATCACAAAATGAATTTACACTAGCACAACTCAAAGCACAACAAGTGAAATCGCCAAGGTGAAGATAGCTAGAAGCAAGTGTAAATGGGTATCTTACTACTGAGGTGGAAAAACCATCACAAAGGAGTTCAAGCACTAAGTTGCTTTGGGTCATGCTATATTTTTAACTTTTATAGCATGATGATTGTCACTAAATATCAAATACTGTGTGTGTCATCGTTATTTGGAAGAAATTAATGCACTGGTGACTGCTTGCCTCCCTTCTATATAAATCCATCCTATAGTAAAGATGTATGGAGCCTTCTAAATCTCAACTATAAATTGACCTAAGCATTGCTAATTTCATGAATCCATGACTAATTTAAGAGAGGTATCCTCCTTGAAGAGTTCCATGTATCTAGCTTGGACCGTACTATACGCTATGCATCTACACAAGAAGTACTCCTCATTGGCCATCTCCTCCTAACACAGTCTACAATTCTGGTCAACTTGCAAAATATGAGCTATTCTCCCTACCTCAATCTTGAGTTGATATGAAACCATGAGCTAGCCAATGGCTTCCTACATCTCATATGGTGTGTATATATCCAAGTATCCTGGTCTCACATGGTCAACCCATCATCCTTACTATGGATTCAAGTCCCATTGGGATAGGATGGGCTGTGGGCCAAGAGGATCTTGAAGGTAACATGTATGCAATTTGTTTTGGAGCAAAATTTCTCAATGAGCATCAAAGAAGGTATGCACAAGTAAAAAGGGAATCGTGGGGAGTTGTAACAGCATTAAAGTGTGATCATGAATACTTTATAGGTGCTTCTGTAGTGGTAGAAATTGATTGTCTTCCACTCTTGGGCATGATTGTCAACTGCTCTACACCTAACATTGTTATGCTAAGATGGATTGCATATATTAAATCTCTCAACCTCGAATTAAAGCATATTGCAGGAAAGGAAAATCCATTGATGGAAGAAGATGAAGCTGAAGAATCTATACTTGCTAAATTTCATTCCATGGATGCTGAAAATACCTTTTCAGGTACTGCATATACTAGTCCAAAGCTAAAAACAACAGAGTGGTCAACTAGAAGCTAGCATGCTCATTGCATTGCTCAACTTCTAGTTCATTTCCTTGAAGAAGATTATGAAGAAGGCCAATATTTGAGCACAATGAAGAAGAAGGAGACTTGGGTTGATGAAGAGTTCAAGCATATCAAGAGGAAATCTTATGGCTTTTTTCTTAAAGAAGGACATCTATGGAAGCATGCAAAGAAGAAGAAAGGAGTGCCTGTCCGAGTTTTAGGTAACAAAAGATTGCAACAACGGGTAATGAAGGAATTTCACGAAAGCCAGTGGGCTAGCCATAGAGGCATATGGGGAACCTTTAGTAAAGTCAAATAAAAATATTGGTGGCAAAACATGTATCAGGACATAGAACATTTTGTTGAAACCTGTTATATGTGTCAGATGTATTCTATGGTCAAGCATCGAGTTTGGTTACAACCAACTTATGCCTTGTCTATACATTATAGATGGGTTATTGATCTTATAACCATGCCTACATGAATATGGAATATGCGATATTTAGTGCTTGCAAGAGAGGATCTAACCAATCAAGTTCAAGGCAAAGCCTTAACAACCAAGGCCACTCAAGCTGTTTGTCGTTTTTTGCTTGAAGATGTGTTTTGCAGATATGGTTGTGTGGGTAAAGTAACTGCAGATAGAGGAGAATCGGATACTGATGAGGCATGCAACTTCTTTGCTCAATTGGGTATCAAGTTGGTGTTGAAATCGGCCTACAATCTTAAAGGCAATGGAAAGAGTGAGAGAGGTCATCAGCCTATTCTCAAAGCTCTAGCAAAGTCTTGTAGAGGAAAGATCAAAGAATGGCCTAAAATGCTACCTTTTGCATTATGGGCTGACCGGACTACTCACACTACAGTGACTGGGTATATGCCAGTTGAACTTATGCATGGACAACAACCAATTATGCCAATTAAAGAATCTATTCTCACATGGAGTCTTCTACCTTGGGAGGAAGGCATTAGTAGAGAAGAGTTGCTAACTTTGCGCATATGGCAGCTAGAAAGAAGGCCTGAAGATGTTCAAGAAGCTATTGAGAAGCTAAAGATAGCAAGACTAAAGAACAAAAGAAGATTTGATAAGCGACATCGGCCAAGGGCAATTCAAGAAAATGATTGGTTGCTTGTCTATGACAGCAGCCTAGACAATCAATATAGTGCTTCTAGGAAGATGGTAAAGTGTTGGTTTGGCCCATATGTGGTAAAGGTCATTCATGACAATGCCACATATTCATTGGTTGAATTGGATGGGACCAACATAAAGATACCCGTAGCTAGAAAAAGAATCAAGCTCTTCAAGCGAAGAGAAAGTTCAACATATGAGTTAGAAGACTTGAATATAATTCAAGAGCATGAAGACATAGAGGAAGAAGAAGAGGCAGAAGATGAAGACATTGAGATGGCAGAAGATACTTCTTCTGACACTACAAATATGTAAGACTTTGGCGCATGCCAGAGGATGTGCACGTCAGGAGGGGGTGGATGTCGTGCCGCTATGTGCACACTGTGTAAAAAAATAAATCTAGAGTGTGGCTTCCTTTTAGATTTAGAGAGCCGGTGCCGCTTTAGGCATTAGTGTTAGTGTCCATGGTTCAAAATATTAGATTTTTTTGGACAAGTTTTTAGTCAATTTTTTATATTCTAGATATTATCTCTTGTAAAAATCCATAAAACTATAGATAACTTCTAGATTAAGCATATAGCTTTCAGCCAATTTGAGAGGATTTTATGTAAAAAGAGATTAACAAAATTGCGTGATGCACGATCGCTATTTTCAGGCAGTGAACATCACTCTGAAGGGGGAGATGGAGTGATCTGGCAGAATTCTGGTCAGATGTGCTAGTATTTTACCCCCCTTTCGGAGCCAATGGGAGCATTAGATTGGCGATGTGAGCGGCATAGAGGAAGGTATTATTTTATACACGTTTTTGTCTATTAGAGTTATATCTTCTCATAATGTTGAAAGAAACTGACAGGCTTCATCTCTATTAGTATTCTTCTTCATTTTCTATTTCTTTTGGGAGTATTCTTCTACGTCTTCAATTTCTTCGAACCCCTTCTCTTCCGTCTACTCCTCTCCTTGAATCTACCTTCACCCTGCTGTCTCTTATCTTCAAGAACTTGGCTTGAAACCTTCAACCCTTCTCTTATCTCTACCATCTTCGGAGTTTAAGCTCTTGAACCCCCATACATTCTTCTCTTGCCAAACCCTTGTGGTGACCTTCAACCCTACGTGCTGTGACAACATGTCCTAAAATCTTCACTTCATCTACGAGATGCACCATGAGGTGAGTTTGTATTAAGAGCATGCTGGTGGACAGGTACTTCTCAAAGAGACACACGGTCTCCACCAGTCCCTGCCTTGCGGATTCAATAGAGGATGTCTTGATCTCCTTCTGTGAGATCTAGTGCACTAAATTTGAAAACCTATAAATTGCCTTGCGTATTTTTAGAGTGATATATCCCGTGATCGCGATCAATAGTACAAACTGCCACAAATGAAGAAGCATTATGAACACCGAAGAGTAGACACTAAATAGCAAAATGTGGAGGCTACTTGCAACCAAGGTCAAGATAAACCTGACATATCTTATGGCAATCATGGGATTTTAGCCCTGATAGCTAGTCATCTTTAGAGAAAGCGGACTTAAGGGAATTTATCATATCCGTCAGGGTGTGGATAGACCTCATAATTTGCTTCACAATGCACTCTTTTAGTAGTCAGGACAGGACCTAAGGAGTGCGAGGTAGTTGCAAGCAACCATCAGTGCTCGTTTGTGGCCAAAGCACCTCTATCTTGCCTACATCCTTAAAATCCATTTGTGCCTGTGCAATGTCTCTCTTTTTTGTGATGTGGTCCCATAATAAGCTGCCCACATTCTTGAAAATATACATGGGATGTAACAAATGGTTGATCTGTAAGTGGATCCAATATGGCAACTCGTAGAAAATCGAGAACCGTCGCATTCTATTTGGATGTGATTTCTTATGGACCATTTTCAACTCGTACCAGCTTTGGGCATTCATTCATGGTGGAGGTCGTCCAAGAAAACCTTCCCTCTGTTCATGACCCTCCTGCAAGAAAGCAGCCTGTCCTTGATATGCCATCTTCTTCATGGTTCATGACCTTTAAGAGTCTAATTGTGGCCCACAAAATGGACATGCATGATAACCTGAGATAACCGGACCTATCACAATACCCCTATTTAGTCAACACAAACTTGAACAATCTATGTTAGATATCACCAACAAGAATAGAAGCCCACTTACTTGAGCACTCCTCGAATCCTGAAAATTCATCCATGGTCCACATGAGGATGGCTCATATATTGGCGGGCCGTCGACCATCGTGTTTGCTCATGTCTTCCACAGTGACCCCCTCCTCCCAAAAAATCTTGAGCTCATCAACTAATGGACAAAGGTAGACGTCCATGTTCTTGACTTTGTAGCACTCATGAAAGATACAAACCATTGTTCATTATGTTCCTACTTAATTCTAGACATCCAGTATGAACACAATGAGCAACTAGAACTTAATTCTAGTTACAATGGTTGTCATCGAGGCGATCCTCGTGTTATTGAGCCATCATTTCTCACTATAACTTGTAGCTTTTACTCATTTCTAGTGTCTTGTGAATTGGATATGACATATTTTATGATCAAAATAAAGTCTTAACTTTCTATGATCTATTTGTATTTTATTGTACTTTCTTGTATTTTTAAATATATTTTTAAACTATTTTAGCCATTTTTTATCATGAAACAACTATATTTGTCAGAATTGATAAAAGATTGCTATGAAAATAGAGAACTCAACCATATTCATTTCATAGAGATACAACAAATCCTCACAAGAATAAACTATGCATAAAATATAAGCCCTTACTTTAGAAAGCTACAATATCGTAATATGTGTGTATAAATCACAACCCTTCAAGGCTGTTGATGCCATGAATAGCTACTAACATACTTGAAAAGCCTTCAATATACTTCAGCATAGTGCTTCATTCATCACTTTTCACCCTTCATCCCTCCATCCATTTCAATTAAAGACTAAAATCTGAGAGGAGAGAGAATGATTGAAATTCCTAATTTTCAAAATACTCCATCTTATTACAAATGAATGATATAGGATTGTAGAGGAGGGTAAGAAGGTTTCATTTCCAATGTATGTTTCAGCAAATAATCAAGATTGCAAGGAAGAAGACCAACATTTGGGGTGCATCATGGTCTAATGTTGCAACACGTTTTTATCCTCTCTCTCTCTCTCTCTCTCTCTCTCTCTCTACATAACACGCATTAAAACTAGGAGAGACCTTAGGTAAAGTCTGTATCACTTACAATCCTCTAATGTAAAACATAAAACACTACAATCCATTCATTTTCCCTAAGTTGAATTTTCTTTTTTAAGTCCATTATTATTCATTTTATTTTTATATATTGGCGATGACTCTCCAATCATTTTGTTTTCTACCAAGCACCAAGGAGACTAAGGTATCGGCCTTGGGCCTATCTTGCACTTAGGAACCTCCTAGGATATTGCAAGGTAACAAATAGATCTTTGTTGTCCTACATGATCTCAACATAGTGGGACGTTGGACACACTCTTATTCCTTCAAAATCTTGACACATGACAATCAAATGACTACCTCTCACATAGTCTCTTGCACATGAACGCAAATATTCATTTGTAGTGAGTGGAATGGCCTTCCTTCAATCCCATGAAGGATGCGCTTTGCACATTCCATGATCCAAGTGGGTGCTCTTTTGACTCTCAACCCTTTGCGACCTCCACACATAAAAGAGAAGCATGGGCATGGCGAGAGAGAGTGCTTGGAGAGAAGATGAGTAGAGCTTCACCCTCTTGATCCCTCACCCTCACTCTCTTGCTTTCTTGCTCTCAATCTCTCACTCCCACCCTAACTTATCCTCTCATAATGAAAGTAAAAGACAAGTGCATAAAGTTTGTATACACATGGATAGCTTGTGCTATTCATTCTCATACTTTTTATACATGATTTCTAAGGTTAGGTGTTTCCTATCCCTCTTGGGCCTCCAGCCGACTTTAGGGCCTCAAGACTAATCGTTTCTCATTGCATGCTTGTCCTATGGTGAGAATGAACTAGAACCTTTGTGGTTCTTTTGCGAGAGTCTTTGCTATCATTACAACTTACACAAGATCATGCCCAACTTGCAAATTTACATGATTAATCAATGTAATTGTTGCAACCATTCGGCAATTCCAATGTGCATGTGCTTCATGCACATTATATTATGGATAATAATTCAAACAATATTTTTGAAAAATTAGGCTCCTCGTACTTGCATGCACATTGCCTACCATGTATTTCTTGTAGTTAACATTATCCCCCTCCTAGACGACTGTAACTCTGTGTCATAGGTGGCATGTTTTAGCTTACACCAAAGACGTGGATGTTAGGGACTATCATTGTTGGCTGGAGAAGTTCTTCGGGCTACTGATGGCATAGAAGCTTTTGGTTGTAAGGTAAGATGTTGTTGGAGTGGTGATGGATGTCCTAGTTGTTGAAGTTAGTGGGATTCTTTTGGGATTCTCTTAGTGGGTCCGATGGTGATTATTCTCTTGGAAAGCTTGCATGGTAAGTCAATGAACAAAAGTATTGGAATGGAAGACCTTGAAGAAACAACTAGTTTTGTGTTGATCCTTGGAATCTTTAGTACCTGCAATTGAAGCCTTTTGTGTAGTCTCTCCTTAGGGGACAATGCTAGTATTGTTTTTATGCATGAGACATATTGTGTTGGTTTGGTAGATTGGTTGAACTCCAAGTGAACCTGAAGTGTTGTCCATACTTTAGGACCCAAACCATGCATAGCTTATGGTGTAGATATTATGTGAGCGCACATGAATACTTAGGTATTACTTAGTTAGAAGATAGTCATTCTAGTTTCTCATAATTGCATTGTTGACAAAGGCATGGAAAAAGCATTATGGCTAGCTGAAATTGTACTTGAAGATATTTCTATAGATGTCATCATTAGCTGGATAAGATGCATTGTAGTTGAATGGCCTAAGAATAAGGGTGTTTAGTAGGTTGACACTACTTTTAATGAGATTGAAAAGAATGGTCTCTTCTTCCAACACTTTTCTGCCTTGCTTTGTCGAGGGCATTTATGTGGTATAAGGAAAGAAATATGAAAGTGACCCAGGGTGACAAGTCTAACCATAAGCAAGGCATGCTTCCTAGGTATGTCATGCCATTGATGCACCCTAAGTGAATGTGGGGGGAATGAACAAAAGGGTTAGGGAATTAGGGATAGAGCTAGCCAACCAAGGCCACTGGGCATACCTAATTTGAGGACCCTCAGAGGTGAGTGCAGTGATGGTGCATTCATTTTTTAAAATCTTTTTTCTCTCTTTTTTCTTTGGATGATAGTACAACAATGTCATACAATGGGGCTTTTAGCCTTACAAAAGTAATCAAATTTTATAGGGCATGAAAGGCGCAAAAAATGATTACTCCTTGAGGAAGTATATTTATTTGTTCATTAAGCCTCAATTCAAAGATGTGAAGACATGTTGTTGATGAAGAGTAGGAAGCTTGAGAGATGTTTAAATTCCTAGGTAGCAGTTGCTCTTCAAGCTAGAATGGTAGAGAGCTTGAGATAGCGAATGATTTTTACTCAAAAAAATCAACTCTTAATATTAGCTTTTCTTCTTGCATTCCCTTGGAGTTTGTTGAGAATCCTACATGTCTATGGCTTCAGTCTTGCTTGTGTCATTCGGGTCTTCCATAGCTCGTTGACTTGCTATTTCTTTGTTGATGCTTTACTATATCATTCACCTGACACATGTTTGTCTGCATTCACTTGATAAGACTTGAGAACATATGCAATCAAGTTCAGTAAGTACTTAAAAATTTTGAAACTTTTTGTTTAGCATCACTTACCAATCTATTTGTTAACCATCCATTGATTCCACTTGCTCCCTCCCTGCACAAAAAATGTTAAATGCTTCTAAGTGTTGCAGGGGTATTAAGAAATAAAAGCTTGTTGATATTACAAGATAGATTTTCTTGCAAGAGAATTTCCTTTTCCTTGGTGTTCCTCTTGGGGCTCCAACAAGTGTAGCAGGTAAAGACAAAGGAAAGAAGAAACTATTAGATGGTAATGATGCATCTGCTAGTAATTTGGGGTTTGATGGAGATTCTAGTGGTTCAGAGAGTTTGGATGATGAGCTTGGTATTCCTTTAGTTAAGATACCATGTATACAGAGAGCACATGGTAATATAAAGGCTCTATTGAGTGATCCAATGGTACATAGCCCTAGCAATGTTAAATACCTTGTTAAAAGATTCGGTTTTCAAGGTTATGCAGCTCACCATTATGCTTATATGGTAAAGGTGGTTGAGGATGTTGAGCCCACTTATTTTGAGGATGGTATTGGTCATGCTCATTGGGATGCACATCAATGGATGAGGAGATAGCTACATTAGAAGCCAATAAGACTTGGAATCTAGTACCATTACCTAAGGACAAGAAAGTTATTGGTTGTAAGTGGGTCTACAAAATTAAGGATAATGCAATCGATTCTATTAGTAAGTATAAGGCTAGGCTGGTTACAAAAGTCTACACTCAAACATATGGCATATATTATCAAGAAGCATTTAGTCCAATGCTAGGATAGCAAATGTTAGATGTGTGATTACTTTGGTAGTAAGCCAAAGGTTGGAGTTTGTAGCAAATGGATGTCAAGAATACTTTCTTGCATGGTGAATTGCAAGAAGAGGTGTATATGGAGCAACCATAAGGTTATGAAGATTTAGAGTATCCCATATGTGTGTGTGTGTGTGCAAGTTGAAGAAGGTGCTCGATGGATTGAAGCAAGCACTTAAAGCATGGCTAGACAAGATCAGACAATATCTTGTCAACATTGGCTTTAATATTTTTGATTCCTGATTTGGATGCAGTTAGATGCATACTGCGGTATGTGAAGTCCACTTTGCATTATGGAATTTTTTATGAGGTAGGTAAGGATATATAGGTGTTTGGATACACAGATGTAGATTGGGTTGGTAGCATGTCTGAAAGAAGATCTACTAGTAGATTCATGTTTTCCCTTGGTAGTACAACAGTTACATGGAGTAGAAAAAGCATGTTTTGGCCTCCATCTCTCTTCTTGTGTTCTTAAGTGAGCTTTCTCTTGTGTGTATTGTATGTGTTTGGTGCAGCAACTCAAGCAAGTCTCTCCACCATGTGATTTTTGACATATACACATTTGAAGAAGGGATTTTGAATATTTCATTTTCTTCAGGCATTGTAGGATTTAGTATATTGAGAGTATACTAGCGTGCCACCAAGTTGTGGCACTTGCACATATCCATGCTTGATATAGGTGCGCTCAATACTAAGTCTGGAAAGATATGGGAATAGTATGTTACTACAACACTTTTGCAAATCTCAACAAACATTCTAAACACTGAAAAAGAAAATAATGAAATAATGGACAACACCAATCTACCAAAAAGAAACTAAATAAAAAAGTTATCTTATAATTTTAATATTTCATCATACAGCTAATAACAAAAAAACCATTGAAAGGAAATAGAAAAGTAAAAATCATTTGCAGAAGACATGGACACATAATAGTCAAAAAATAAATAGAATTTTTTTTCTTAATTCTACAACCCTCCATTCTATGCATATAAGCAACAAGAAAAGTGCAATCAACATCAAGACAATTGGTGGCTCATCAAGGATTGCAAACCCTTGAAGTGCAGCGTATAAATTTTTGAGGATGCCACCTCCTCATGAAAGGTGATTACATCCTCTCTCATCTAGGTGAAAGGAAGAGTGGAGCCACTCTTGTATATTGTGGGCTCTCGAGGTGGGTTCTCTCCCTAGAGGACCTTCCACATATCATCAAAGATGATACATGCAAAGTGATTGGTTTCCAATGTAGTGGTCCAAAGGGCCTTCATATCTCATTGAAGTTTAGAAGACCACAAATTAAATATGGTCTCCACATAAGCATTCAAGGTTCCATATTCTTTTGCCAAGGGTTTATAAAAAATTTCAAGTGATCTCAATCGCCTTAGACAATTGAGATACTTATCATCGCCATATGAATCACACAAGAACTAATTCTTCTGAAAGGGAGCGATGGATAAAAGGTTGGACTCGAGAGCTATGGCGGGAGAGCAAGAGCAAGAAAGGGAGAGACTAGAAATGGGAACTCTAATAGTCACAATCTGTGACCGGGCCTTCCTTTATTCAAACTGTCACTAAAAGAATAAAGAATAAAGTGATTGTGCCGGGTGCCCGCCACCTGCAGTGTGCAATGGCGGTGACTGTCAGTGTAGTAATACACGGGCGGCTAGGTTGAGGCGTCTTTACCCCCAACAACCTCCCACTTAAAGGTGAATCTGCCCCAGTGAGGAGTGAAAAGAAAAAGAAAAAAAAGACAGCACAACATGTACACATGTACAACAAGATGAGGAAAGACGTCATCTCATCCCACGCCCATCAACCTCTTGAGGAAGGCAAAGCGCTTTGTAGAGAGGCTTTTCCTGAGCAGATCTGCAAGATTCTGGTCAGTCAAGATCTTGACAAGATCAACAGACTTGTCCTCAATGACCCCACATATGAAGTGATACCTCGCCTCAATGTGTTTCGTCTTTGCATGGTAGACCGAATTCCAGATTCTTGGCTAACTAAATAGCACTCATAGAATCCGAATGCAGTGTAGGGATAGCATCAATACCAAGGTCAGCAAACTAAACGACCCAACCAAATGGCCTCCTTGCAGGCCTTAGTGGTGGCTGCAACATACTCGGCCTTTGTACTAGAAAGGGCCGTGCATTTTTGCACCCTGGACATCCAAGAAACTTCTTGCCAAGTGTAGCCATATAGCATGCCACAACACCAATTGCAAATGCAATATCTGGACGAGTGGCTATCGCGGCATACATAAGACTGCCCACTGTGGATGCATAGGGAATCTTGGCCATCTCGGCCCTCTGCTCATCTGTTTGTGGACAATCAGCCTGTGATACCTTCACATAAGAAGGCAATGGACAGCCAATAGGCTTTACATCCTGCATGTGGAAGTGCTCAATGACTTTATGAATGTACTCCCTCTGTGACAAGTAGAGGAGTCCCTAATGCTTGTCGCGTCTAATGCGCATACCAAGTATGTGAGCGGCCTGTCCCAGATCTTTCATCTCAAATCTCTTCTTGAGTTGAGCCTTAAGAGCATCTAGCTCATCATGCGCTTTCCCTGCTATCAACATATCATCCACATAGAGTACCAAAATCAATAAAGAACCATCACATGCCTTCTTTGCGTAAAGACATGGATCCATAGCACTCCGGATGTAGCCCTGCGACTGCATAAAGGCATCAAACTTATGATACCACTCCCTAGGTGCCTGTTTCAAGACATAAAGACTTTTCTTCAATTTGCATACTAGGTGTTGCCTGCCAGGTTATGCAAAGCCCTTAGGCTGCTCCATATAAATCTCATCATGCAAGTCCCCATGTAAGAAAACAGTCTTGACATCCATCTGGTATAAATCCAAGTCAAGCTGAGCAACCAAAGCCAAGACTAAGCGCAGGGTGGTCATCTTAACCATAGGAGAAAAGACCTCGTCAAAGTCCACACCATGCTTCTGCTTAAAACCCTTTGCTACTAATCTAGCCTTGTATGTCGGCTTGGGGTGTCCAGGGGTACTTTTTAGCTTGTACACCCACTTGCATGGCAAAGCCTTCTTGCCCGTAGGCAAGGAAACCAAATCCCATGTGTCATTCTTATGCAGGGAATCTATATCAGACTGCATAGCCCTCTCCCAGGAGTGACTATCACCCCTGCGCATAGCCTCATCATAGGTGAAAGGCTCTCCTGCATCTGTAACCAAGACATAATGCATCGAGGGCTGAAATCTATTAGGTGGACGTCTGTCTCTAATAGACCATCTCACGGTCTACTAGATAGGTAGCTGGGCCTGCCCAGTTGCCTGTCCAATACCTTGACCATGAGTATCTGTTGCAGCTGTAGGCTGTCCAACTGGCTGTGCGGGAGCTCTCGGCTCCTCCTGAAATATGACCCTGTAGATCTCAACAACTCTATCAGGCCACCTATGCATTTTGTCTTCATGGAAAACTACATCATGACTACGGATGACTTTCCACACCTACGGATCCCAGAGATGGTAACCCATCTTGCTTGCATCCCCATAACCAAGGAAAATGCATTTGACACTCTTGGGATCCAGCTTAGTTCTCTTGTCCTTGGGCACATGGCAAAATGCCTCACATCCAAAGACACGGAGATGCGCATAAGAGGGAGGTTTTCCAGTCCATACCTCCTTTGCAACCTGGAAATCCAAACCACTAGAGGGTGATCTGTTTATAACATGCACAGCTGTAGTAACTGCCTCAGTCCAAAAGCTCTGTGGTAGGCCTGCATGGCTAAGCATACTGCTGCGTACACACTCCTGGATGGTTCTATTCATCCACTTAGCCAAAACATTCTGGGGGGGGTGTAGGGGAAAATCAACTAACGCTTAATACCCCTCTCATCACATAACTGCTCAAAAGCACGTGAGACATACTCCCCCATCATCTGTCCTTAGGCATTTTAGCCTATACCCAGACTGGTTCTCAACCAATGCAAGCCATCTCTGAAACACAGCCAAGACATCGGATTTCAGCTTAATGGGATAAGCCCAAACTTTCCGTGAAAAATCATCTATGAATGTAATAAAATACTTTGCACCACCCATAGACTGACAAGGCATGGGCTCACAGACATCTGAATGTACCAATGCCAAGGGCTCACTCATGCGTGGCCTACCGGACTTCTTATGCGTAGACCTAGTTTGCCTGCCATAAAGACAATGCTCACATGAATCAAAACATGCATAATCAAGGGGCGCTAAGTACTGCAAACCAGAACGCATTTTCATTCCCTTCAAAGACATATGGCCCAAATGGGCATGCCAAAGAGATACATGTGGGATAAAACCCACAGACAAAACATGATCAAGGGAAGAAGCAGATACAATCAAGGGGTAGAGACTATGTGACTTCCCACGAGACTTGGACCGAGATTTCTGAGAATCCCATCCACGGTCACTACCACTGCCATGCTTTTCATATCCATCATTCCTGCCTCTAATTGTCATAGCATGAGACAAACGAGAGGCATCCAAATTCTTACGGTTAACCTCTTCCTATAGAAGAGCACTCTCAACATCAGATAATTTCAAGGTAGTAGTAGAGGCACATAATGCAGTGCAGAATACATCCCATGACTCATTAAGAGTACCAAGTAAGAAAAGAGGAGTGATATCCTTGGCAAAAGTGATGTCCTGCGAAGTCAAGTTCTTGAGTATAGCATGGAACTGGTCAAGTGAGCAGACATAGTCACATTCTTCTTCGCAGATCCATAAGCTGTTTCAGCCAATACATCTGACTTGCTGGACTTTTCTTGTCATAGAGATTTTTGATCTTTTCCCACAACTGCCATGCACTCTGTTCTTCCTCAAAGACATTATAGTGAACCTGTTCTGTGAGAGACAATACAATAGTGGACTTGCATAACTTATCAAGCCATTCCTCATCTGGCATAGTTGCAGGCGGATGTCCACTTAACCTCAAAGGTTTGATCTGCGATTTCTACACCAACACTTGCCAAATCTGGCTCTTCCAATAAGAGTAACTTGTACCATCAAGCTTAGTGATGTTGAAAATAGCATGATCAAACTCGTCATAATGCAGGCTGGAAGACTGTAGACAAACTGCTTGTTGTTTACTATAGAAAATGACAAAAAAATCACCAAAATCAAGGAAAAATGGCAAAGAAAGTGGAACCAAAGTTACTGCCCACCAAGAACTAGTGAAAGTACATCAGTTCATAGTGTTTCAGCATGAAGAATCCATGTCAGTCCATACATATATGCTTGCTGTAATAAATTTCAAATTTCAGTAAAAGAGAGCTAACAGTGCCAAAATTGGATCCCAAGGCAATCAAATACTGCCAAGACCGAAGCCGGCATCATGCGGGCATAGCATAAGCATATGACAGTCTATAAGCATGAATCCAATACCCAAGTATGTCATACAAACATCTGCCAGTGAGTAGGCACACCCCCAGGCAACATGGCAAAGTGTTCTTGCCACTACCAAAACTTGACACAAGTAGGTGTCAGTTCACAAAGATACGGATCCAAAACTGAGACTTAGCTCATAAGCATACAGTGAACCAAGACATATGATGTATCATCCCAAAAGGTAAGAAGTCCCAAAGGCTCAAGTGTCTCTAACTGCTCAATTGCATGTAACGGCTCAATGCATAAAAGTACCACTTGCTCAATGTCTGATAAGCATTCAAGAATGCTCCCAATGGCACAAAAGCCTTATGTACAAGCTCAAGAGCTCAAGCCAAGGCAAGACACAGTGCCAATGACATAAGTCCAAGACAATACATCAATAGTACATCCCGAACATGTAGGCGGTAGAGCATCCGTATGTAGCATCCATAAGCATGTAAGACATCAAGTACATCCCAAGATACAAATCTGGCAAGCCAATAAATAGCTCAAGTAAGCTCCAAGAATCCAAGGTCAAGCCAAGACCGAGCTCCATTAGCAATAGGCTCCAAACAATGTAACTAGCATGTAGTAATGGCATAGGCTAAGCATGTCAAGACTGGTCAGACATAAGCAACATACATGCCATAAGTACATCCAAGATGGGGCATCCAAATGCTTTGCAAAGCGAGATCAATCTCAACCAATGATCCCGAATCAAAACCAAGCTCTATGTCGAGCCCCAAGTGTCAATACATCACCATGTATGCCCGAAACATAGCCCGAAGAGCATAGGCATAAGCATACATGACTAAAATGACTTCAGCCCAACTGTGTACAGCAGTGATTTACTATTCAAAACTGATAATTTCAGCACCAAAATCATCTCCAAATGGTTGCCAAACAATAGGCATACATTCCCCTAACATCCGGGCATCAAACGGGACCAATCGGGCATCAAATGACAATGCCAAACAAGCTGTAGCATCAAATGTCAATGTAACACTGTCATAAACTACATATGGACTATTATGATAGTCCCAAAACAGTGTTAAATCAGTCCAAATGCTATGCCAACACATCAACCATCAAAACCAAGCATCAAAGCATGTTCATATGCTCGAAATGGAGCCTTTCCAAGTGCCAATGGAGGGGGAGAGCTGCTGTTGTGACTGTCAATGATGAAGACACATATGGGAGGGCTGCGTGATTCTGCCAACTATAAATACTGGTCCTGGGGCTGCAAAAAATGGTAGCCAAGCTTCGGATGGGTCCGGTTAAAGCCAAAGAAGGCCTCAAACAAGCTCCAACAAGTCTTGTTCAAAGGCAAGTGAGATATGAAGCAAGGGAGCTTCAATGGTGGCTGCCCCAATCTTGTTTACAGCCTATGAGACCTAAGAACTGAAGTAAACCCTGAAGAAAATGATCAAATACCTTTGATGTAATGCCCTGAAGGTGCCCAACAATGCCGGGAAGGTGCTCGAGAAGTCGGGGAGTGACAGGAGCTTGAAGGAGTCAGATATGGCTGCCGGGAAGGAGACCCAATGCAAGTAGGGAGTCGATGGGATGTTGAGAATGCCATGAACCAAGCTCAAGAGTCAGAAAGAAAAACTCTGATACCAGTTGAAAGGGAGCGACAGATTGAAGGTTGGACTCGAGAGCTATGGCGGGAGAGCAAGAGCAAGAAAGGGAGAGACTAGAAATGGGAACTCCAACAGTCACAATGTGTGACCGGGCCCTCCTTTTGTAATATTCTCACTCGAAAATATTACTAAACTTGACTCTCCGCACGCCGCGTAAAACTTGTACAAGGTTATCTCCCACATTGTAATTACTGATAGTTTAATCTGTGACCCGCACGCGCAAAGATGAGTCCTCCGCATTGTGAAATCGAGCGTGGGGGTTCAAGATTGCATAACCACGGGGAAACACCCTTTTTGAAGGGGGATAAATGGATAATGATCAAAATAATGCAAATTTTTTAATTAATTCCCCCAGCCGATGCATGGCTGGAGGGAAGGAAATGGGAGAAGGAGGTGATGTGGTGAAGGGTGTATGGAGGGAGAGCCATGCACCAGCTACATGGTGGCTTCTCTCTCCCCCCCTTAAGTTATAAAAACCCCCCCTTAGCTTTGATTGGGGGGAGGGAAGGAGCAGACAAATGATGTTGTGCTGAGGGAGAGGAGAGAGAGAGTGGAGGTCGCCATCGCCATCCCAAGCCAGCAGGCTGCCGCGCCATCGTTCAAAGGGGGAGGGAGAACGTTGCTGTCGCTGTGACGAACTGCTGCGCCGTTGTGAGGAAACGCTCCCTCCATAGCTTGTTGCTACCGCCCGTGGCCCACATTTGCTACAGCAAGTCAAATTTTCCCCCCCATTAGTCGCCATCCTTCCACCTTTTTTATTACCCCCAATCATTACCTTCTCCTCACGTGGTTCCTGGGGGAAGCAGAAGCTTCCTAAAGCTTCTTGGAACTTCTAAAGGCAAGGCTTAGGGCCTTGTGCACACGGATTGACCTCGAGGGAAAAAGTCCCAGCTTCCTTAAGCCCTGTTTTCACGTGGCCACCCCGGGTTTTAAAAGAGGCTTGTAAATCTCCATTCCCGCAAGCCTTCTTGTAAAGCTCCATTCTTGTAAACTTTCTCGTAAAAGCCCCATTCCCACAAGCAAAGCTCCAACCCTACAAGCCCTCCCATAAGTCCAAATCCCACAAGCCCCGGTATTTTCAAGGATTTGCATTTCGGTGAATGAATATCCTACGTACGAGGGAGAATGTTGAGATATCGAGCTCCACTCGTGATATGCCAGGGTGACCGTTGTGCATTTATGTCACTGACGTGTCAGTTGCAGATGCGGTTGGTACACCACCCATGAATAATAGCTACATGACAGCTATCCTTATCTACTCTAGTTTGTGGCTCTGTTAGTATGCCACCTTAGTTAGTTGAGTTTGGTTTGAGACCCATATATAGAGTTCTTTTGGCTTACACAACTAAGAAGAGAAAAACTATTTTCAGCCTCCACCTCCGTGTGTATTCCTCCATTGTGCAAGCAAGAGAGCTACAAGTGAGACTCCTTCCTTCTCTCCCACAATCTTGACATGGTATCAGAGCCTTGTTCGTGGTAAGGAGCTCAAGAAAGCAAGCCAAGCTCGCGGTGTTCTGGTAAGAGGAGCAGTGTTGCTTTCATTTTCTGTTTTGGGAGCAGATCTCTACAGGTAGCACAGCCGGAAATTGCAAGAGTGCATTGTCTCAGGTTGAGACGCCCTTCGCGGTGAAGCAAGAGGGCAGTATATGCTGCGGGACAGGGCTTTAGCCCTTGGTGACCCTGTTTTTTTGATTTGAGGCCATATCGGGGCCTGTTTTGGAGGCGGAAGTTTTCTGCACACACTCAGGAAAAGGCCCGGTTTTATGCTGTGCGACCACTGTTCTACAGGTCAGTGAAAAGTTACCACAGAAATTGCATCATATGCTTGTGTGCAGAGACATTGGGAGTTACAGAATCATCCTTGGTTCCTGTTTATGCAAAATCGTCACTAGGAAGTGACTGTGTAGTCAAATACCACTTTCGCCAGTTTTGCAGATTTGCCCTTGTGAGGGTGAAGCTGTGTTTTTTGCAGTGATATAAGTTTTTGCAGTATTCTGTAATGGCGTCTAATTCTCTTTCACAGATTGTAACTAAAAAGCTTGACAAGAACAACTTCCAAGCATGGAAGTTTAGAATGACGAATTTCCTTATGGGAAAAGGATATTGGGAATTTGTTGCAGGAAATGAAGAAGAACCAGTTCTTCCTGATGTTCCCAATCAACAGCAAATGCAGGCATTCAAAGCATGGCATGAAAGAGCCAGGAAAGTTATGTGCTGGCTGTCTATCAGTATTTCAGACTCTATGATTGTGCATATTCAGGATGCAAGTACGCCAAAGGAGGCATGGGATACTTTGTCAAAAATGTATAGCACAAATACGCAAGCCAGGAAAATGCAGCTCAAGCAAGAGTTGCATAATGTGCAAAGAGAAAGTATGAGCATCAATGACTACCACATGAAGGTGAAGAAGATTGCAGATGCACTTGCTTCCATTGGGTCACCAGTGGAAGATGATGATTTAGTTTCTGTGACCTTGAATGGTCTAGGAAAGGATTATGCACAGTTTCGGACATCCATTTCAGTTCGTGAAAGATTTCCTGATTTTGAGGAGTTGATTGCTCTTTTAATTTCTGAGGAGCAGAGAAATGGTGGTGCATCTTCTTCAGGAGGAACTTCAAAAGAAGCTGTCTTCTACTCAAATGCTGGAAGAGGTAGAGGCAGAGGTAGAGGAGGCCGATTTGGAGGCTGTGGTAGAAATCAGAATATGCAGCAGACTCAAGAAAACCAGTCCTATGGAGGAGGACGTGGTAACTCTAGAGGTAGGGGGAGCCAAAGAGGTCGTGGTGGATGTCAAAGAGGCCAAAATGCAAACAGTAATGTTGAATGCTACTACTGTGGTAAAATGGGTCATATGGCTAAAGACTGCTATAAAAAGCAGAATGACATCATGAATGGAAAATTGCAACAAGGGAATTATGCATCTTCTAGTAGACAGGGTAATGACAGAAATGAGCATTTGTTTATGGTGCAGCACATGAACAATTCTGTGACAAGTGGAGAAGAAAGCAACGATGTATGGTATGTTGACTCAGGTGCATCAAACCACATGACAGGTCATGCAGAATGGATGGAGGATGTAAGGAAAATGAAAAAACCAGGATTTGTGGGGAGACTGGTGATGATATGCACATCCTATTGTGCATATTGGAAAAATTCATTTGTCTATGCAGGATGGGAAAAAGAAATACCTGTACGATGTATTTCATGTCCCAAATATCACCAAGAATCTGGTTTCTGTTGGTCAAATGGTTGAGCAGGGCTTGCAGGTCAGATTTAATCCTCATGGATGCTTTGTTGAGAATATGAAAAATAAAGGTCGCTTGATAGCAAAAGGAAAGAAGAAGGGCAGAATGTTTACGTTGGATGCAGACATGCCTGAATTGAGTACATCAATGTTTGCACATGGGACCGGTGTAGTTGCAGATATTGATATCTGGCATAAACGCATTGGTCATGTTAATGTACAACGACTTAAATCAATGCAGGCCCAAAATATTGTTGCAGGATTGCCTAAATTCAAGGTTGCAGAAATGCATAAGGTATGTGAAGCCTGTCAGTTTGGAAAACAGGCAAGGAAACCATTTCCTAGACATGTTCAAGAGAGTAAGAAGCCATTGGAATTAATCCACTCTGATGTGTGGACTACTAAAGCTGCATCTCTTGGAGGCTGTCATTATTTTGTTACTTTTATTGATGACTATAGCAGAAAAGTTTGGGTGTATTTTATGAAAAAGAAAAGTGAAGTTTTTGGTCATTTCAAACTCTTAAAGCTATGGTTGAAAAAGAAACAGGCCTGCAAATAAAATGCCTAAGGTCAGATGGAGGGGGAGAGTACCTCTCAAATGAGTTTGCAAGGTTCTTGTAGGAGCATGGCATAAAGCAGCAATATTCATGCAGTCATACCCCACAACAAAATGGAATTGCAGAAAGGAAAAACATGCATATTGGAGAGGTATCTTGTGCCATGCTCAACGAAAAAGACTTGCCAGGTTTTTACTGGGCTAAAACAGTTGCTACAGCAGTCTATATAATGAACAGGACTCCCACTGCAGCACTACATGGGATGACTCCAGAGGAGAGGTATACTGGTAGGAAACCAGATATTTCTCATTTGAAAATTTTTGGTTGCATTGCCTATGTACATGTGCCAGATGAGTTGAGATCCAAGTTGGATCCAAAAGCTGAGAAGTGCATCTTTATTGGTTACTCTCTGCAGCAAAAAGGGTATAGATGCTATAACCCTTCTACTCGTAAGTTTATAGTGAGCAGAGATGTTGTTTTTGATGAGATGAGTAGTTGGTATAAACCAGTAAATGTGATTGATGATGTAGATGCACAAAATGGTAATGCTACACAGAATTCACAGTAGCAGTCACAAAATATTAGTGGACCTGGAGCGTCCTCTAGCAGTGGTTCACATTCTTCGCCATGGACAGGCAGATTGAGATCAGGAGAATCTTCTCAAGGCAATGCAGATAATGGTATGCAGGTATCATGAAAAGGAAAAGAGAAGGTTGATCAGCCCATGTTTGATGTGAATGCAGGCCACTCTTATGTGGATGGTGAATCCAGTGGCTCAGAACAGAGCATTGATGATGAGTTGGGTATTCCTTCTATTGTTACACCTGGAGTAAGGAAGACCAGGGATGTTTTGAGAGCACTTGGGAGTGACCCTACTTTGCGCAGGTCTACGAGAGCTAGGTATCCTGTGGATAGACTGAAATATGATGGATTTACAGCCATTCACTATGCATATATGGTCAAAGTGATACAGGAACCAGAACCCACTTCTTTTGAGCAAGCCATGGGAAAAGAAAAATGGGAGAAAGCCATGGATGAAGAAATGGATGCCTTGGAAGCAAATGCTACATGGGAATTGGTACCTTTGCCTAAAGGTAAGAATGCAATTGGCTGTAAGTGGGTTTATAAGGTGAAGCACAATGCAGATGGTTCTGTGAACAGATACAAGGCAAGATTAGTAGTCAAGGGGTATGCACAAACATATGGCATTTACTGTGAAGAAACATTCAGTCCGGTTGCAAGGATGGAAACCGTAAGAGCAGTCATTGCTATGGCTGCATCAAAGGGATGGTCTTTACATCAGATGGATGTAAAGAATGCCTTCTTGCATGGTGATTTGCAAGAAGAGGTCTATATGGAGCACCCACCAGGTTATGTGCATGCTGTTCATCCTGAGTTTGTTTGCAGGTTGAAGAAAGCATTGTATGGCTTGAAGCAATCACCTAGAGCATGGTCTGACAAGATAGGACAATATCTTGTCACTGCGTTCAGATTTCCAAGGCAGACTTCTCACTTTATGTGAGAAAAATAGAGAAAGGTATTATGCTACTTGTCATTTATGTTGATGATTTGATTATGACAGGTGACAGTGATAAAGATATCCTTCATGTGAAAATGCTATTGAAGCAGAAGTTTGAGATGAAGGATTTGGGAGAGCTGCGTTATTTCTTGGGCATTGAGGTGATTAGATCACCAAGTGGGATACAGCTCTTGCAGAGGCAGTATGGATTGGACATGCTTTCCAAATATGGGATGACATGCAATAAGCCTATTTCAGTTCCTTTGGAGCAGAATATGAAGCTGAGCGCAGATGCAGGTGAGCTTCTGGAAGACCCTACTATGTACAGACACATAGTAGGAAGCTTGATTTATATGACTATTACCAGGCCAGATTTGAGCTATGCTGTTGGATTGGTAAGTCAGTTTATGCAGGCTCCAAGGAAACTGCATTTGGATGCGGCTAGACGTATTCTCAGGTATGTGAAGTCCACATTGCAGTATGGACTATTTTATGAGATTGGGGTTCAGATACAGCTGCATGGATGCACTGATGCTGATTGGGCTGGTAGTATTTCTGATAGAAGATCTACCAGTGGATATGTGTTCTCTTTTGGGAGTGATGCAGTCACTTGGAGCAGCAAGAAACAGCCTACAGTTGCCTTGTCGAGCATAGAGGCCGAGTAGAGGGGTGCAGCAATGGCTGCATGTGAGGTAGCTTGGTTGCATAAGCTAGTTTATGATATGCATCAGCCTATAGATGGGCCAGTTGTCATTTATTGTGATAACATGAGTAGTATACACTTGGCAAATAACCCAGTCTATCATGCTAGAACAGAGCACATTGAGGTGCATTATCACTATGTGCGGGAGAGGGTTTTACTAGGTCTTATTGATCTAGTTTATGTCAGTACAGAGGATCAGGTAGCTGATATATTCACGAAGGCATTGGGCGTAGAGAAGCTGCGCAAGTTCAGAGACCTGCTTGGTGTGCAGGAATTGGGATTGAGCTTGAGGGGGAGTGTTGAGATATCGAGCTCCACTCCTGATATGCCAGGGTGACCGTTGTGCATTTATGTCACCGACGTGTCAGTTGTGCAGATACGGTTGGTACACCGCCCATGAATAATAGCTACATGACAGCTATCCTTATCTACTCTAGTTTGTGGCTCAGTTAGTATGCCACCTTAGTTAGTTGAGTTTGGTTTGAGACCCATATATAGAGTTCTTTTGGCTTACACAACTAAGAAGAGAAAAATTGTTTTCAGCCTCCACCTCTGTGTGTATTCCTCCATTGTGCAAGCAAGAGAGCTACAAGTGAGACTCCTTCCTTCTCTCCCACAATCTTGACAGAAAAGGCACATCTTGAGGCTGTCTGGAGAACGCTTAGAAGCGAGGGTAATCCGTGGAGTTCAAGTCCTCAAAGATGGCCCCCAAGAAGTCGCAAGGTGCACTTGCGGGAGGTTCCTCCCTAAGCTTACACGTGGACATCTCCCCGAGCCCACAAGCCCACGTTTTATGATTCTGATTCCACGAAAAAAAGTAATGCATTAAGCACGATAACTTTCATGGAAATAGGAAGCACCTATGCATGTTCAAATTCAACTAGCCTAGTTAAATGCAATTGGAAAAAAAAACTTGACTATTTGAACAATTACTAGAATTAATTCATGACATGCAATTGGATTATTGGTATTTTCAATATATTGAACGAAAATTGTCTATCCATCTTACGGCCTTAGTAGCATGTTGCCTTGTCATGCATTTCAAAGTGACGAGCCTAAAATACATATTGCCTATCATTATAAGGTTGAAATTATTAAGTGCACTTTTGACTAGACATGGAAAGAATAAGCGAATGTCGCATTTTAGGAAATATCTTCATTGTAATGATTCATGAGGAAAAGTCGATAACACCCGTAGGATGTTATCTGAAAAGGAATAGTAGAGCATGAAAATGAATCTATGGACTTGCATGTGGCATGTGCTTGTAAAGTGGAATAAGTTACACTAGCTTTAGTTTTGCATGAACTTCATTAACTACTTTGTAGTTAGGAGAAGGTTGCTTGTTCATATTTGAAAATTTCATTTCATCAAGTTGCATTTGGAAAAGATTGCTTGGCTTGTTAAAGCATGAAATTCTAAAGCTGGAACAAAAGGGTTGTAGGCATGATTTCTTGATGAAAAACCTAATAGGCCTAATGTAAGTTACTCTCCTTTTTATCATGCGTAATGACTTTAGTAATAAAAGTTAGGGTTATTGCAAACCTTTTGGTGCGTAGAAGTAGTGATTCACATGTTTACATGTATTGTGATATCTTGCAAACAAGTTTAGCTCCTCTAGGAGAGAATCGTCCTTGTTGCAAGACAAGTAGTTCGAATTATCTAAATCATCTAACCCGCACGGGATTCGTATAGGCATGGTTCAGTTGATACAATAAAAACCCCAAGTGCTAACTAGGGTTTAGCACGTTAAGGATTCGGCCTAGTTTTGCACTTGTTGCCAAGTCAAAACCCCCAAACCCAAAGGTCCTACCCACATTCACGGAATGTTTGGGTCAATTGGACGCTCATGCAAATAATGATCTAGGGTCTCTACCCTAAGGATCGACCGACTTAATGTTAAAACTCGGTTTGAGTTTGGAATCCCTAGGATCGTTGTCGGCCTAGCGCAATTAGGATTGGGTTGGGTAAGAAGACGCCCTAAACCTTGCTTCTTGGCTAAACATAATTCCTTGACCAAGAAACGCCATTTAATGGGTGAAATGATCCCATGGAATAGATGCAACACTTGTGCAACAAGTTGCAACATCACATGACCTTGTGGTTTGATCACAAGGGAGTTTTGCCATTCCTTGGAATGAGGTTGGTAGGTTCGCAAGTTTAACTTGCAAGAGGATGAGTAGTCATCTTGTTACATCACCTTTCTTGGGGAAAATTTCCAAGTTAAGGGAAGTTAGGTATTTTCCTAGAAGCAAAGGATCAATCAAGTTAGAGCAACATGGTCGCTAGGATTTACTGTTAATTTATGAAACCTAAGGTATTGGGTTAACAGGGTATGGCCCTAACCCAAGGACAAAAGGGTGAACAAACAAACCCTTGGGGATCTTGCCAAGTTGCAATTGATCCCGGATCGAATGCTGGATGCATTCGGAGATAAAGATTCACTCCTTAGCAGTTGGCCAAATAAATGACCACTGGGTTAATTGTGCTTGTACCGTTTTTAGGAGCATTGTTTGCATTGTTTGCTCAAGGAACTAAATGATGGAAAGTTAATTAATGCTTCAGGTTGAAGGCCTGAAGGGAGAGGCAGCATCAGTTATCCCTGACTGTCTGCTTGACCCTAACCAAGGGGGTTGTTAGCCATGCCAGGAACGTGGACCGAACTCGCCACGTGAGATCTCTCCATTGGGCACTACTTGGAGCAAGAGGACGCTTGGGTGCTAGGGGGGCTCTGGCCGTATATCCCTTGCCTTCTCGACCTTGCACAAGAGGCCAACGTGACTCGGGATTGGATCTCGAGGCCCACATACTAGTCTACAGGCAGAATCTTGGATTAATAATCCTTGTGGATTGCTGGATAGCCTTTAGGCGGATTATGGATAGCCTTCGGGCGAATTATGAATTAGCCTATGGGCTGGATTATATGGATGTATTCCAAAGATAAATAAGATAACCTGTTGAAAAGGAACTTTTTTGGCACTGTTTTTCTATATCAAGTGCTAAGATTACGTGAAGGAACCAATGTCTAACTGGATAATGAAGGAAGCTGTTTTATGCGTGTCTAACTAAATGTGGTAGATAATTAGACAACTAAAAAAACCCTGAGGAAAGTGAAGTGGATGTGGCCATGGGTCCATCCTACGGATGGGTGGTCTCGGTTGGCCGGGAACTTTTCTCAAACGAAATGGACAGCAAGGAGCTCTTCTCAAAGGAAATGAACAGGAAGGGCACTGACCTAGGGTTTAGGTTACTAGAATCCCGATTTATGCTGTTTTAGGGGAACGGAATGGGACTATGCCTTATGGACAGAGAGGTCGAGCTTTGCATCCCTCTCGTTTCCCATTCTCCTTGAACCAAGTGCAACATAAATCCGCTTCGTCCCTGGCATTTTTGCGTAAAGTAGTTCGCTTGGGGTTCGACGCTAGGTGCCGTTTAGGAAAGTGACCATTAGGGGAAACCCTGATTTAGGTCAGTCCTAAGTGGGAATGGTCGGAATACTTCCGCTACGTGGCAGACATAGGAAGTCCTAGATTGCAAACCTTGTAACATTCCATGGGAGTGCCGGGTGGAGCTTTCTAGATTCTCTTTCCGATGGACTGCTAAGTCGTGTCCTGAAAGGGAACAGGTGGACACGTTACAGTTGGTATTAGAGCGAACCAATGAAGGATTTGTCTTTATAAGAAAATGTAATAAGATGAAGTAAAGCAAATGTTGATGTTAGAAACATTTCCTTTCTTATCGATGCTGTCTTGTAGAGGTATGAAGCATGGAACAGATTCATGGTGTTCCAAGTCATGTTTATGACCGCGCGATGGGGGCTTTAGATTATCAACGAAGGATTGATATGATGAACATCCTAGACCGCATTTATAATCCATCACCCTTGTACATGGAACGGAGATGGATGGGTGTTTCAGGGATCTATTACATAGCTGCACACCAACTTGCGTATCTTCGAATTAACTTGAAGAGAATCAAGTGGATGGAGGACTTAAAGATCGTGAAGCTGTTCATCTTTGTTGAGGCTCACGCAAACACGACCTTACATGTTGGAGGTCGAAGGGTTAATCAGAATAAGTATGTGTACGGGGAAGTGACTCGAGTAATCCCTGCCGACAGAATTAAAGTGTTGGGACGTCTGAGAAGAACGGATATCAAAGGAAAAGATACCCTAATCTTCCAATGACTTATCGATTCCTGAAAATCCATGACCCCAATCCATACTATTACACAGTTCTCGTAACTGAATGCAACAACATCTTATTCTCCTCGAATTAATGTAGCAGCTTGTTCCATCTCCCCAAGAAAGATTGTACTTGAAAGGGCTATGCCCATATGAATGAAATAAGACTTCTTTTTATCAATGATTATCTTGATTGTGTATATTGATAAAGAAGTAAAGTGATTTGGTCACGTGGCTAAAAGCTGAAGTGGACATGTAAAGTAATGTGGAATTCTTTCTGGGAGGAAAGTCGACTTCGGTCAGATTCAGGGTTATGAACCTAGACATCCATGAGTGCTTGCTTGGAATGGGCTGGCTTAAACCTAATGGCGCCCACATTCATTGTGGAAAGGGCCAAGTTTCCTTTCGAAACTCTGAAGGAAAATTGGTCAAAACTCAAGGAGAGGTTGGAAAGCCGAAAATTCAATTGGCCAAGGCATCTCGGATTATTAAGGGAGTTAGAAAGGGACCACCTATCTACTTGATTAAGCTTAATAAGCTAGATTAGAAGCGGAAGTCTAGTGAAGAACCTTCATGGCTAAAGGAGTACGTGGATGTATTTCCTGAAGAGCTGACAAAACTTTCGCCTCAAAGGGAAGTTGATCATGAGATTAAGCTAGTGCCGGGAGCTGCGCCAATTGCAAAGAGGCCTTATAGAATGTCCATCTTGGAAGCAATTGAGCTGAAGGAGCAACTCAAGAAACTGTTAGATCAGGGCTACATCCATCCCTACAGTTCACCATGGGGAGCTCCAGTGCTGTTCAAGAAGAAGAAGGATGGAACACTTCGATTGTGTATTAATTACAGAGGGTTGAATCAATCAACCATTAAGAACAAGTACCCTATTCCAAGAATAGATGAACTTCTTGACCATCTTCAGGGTGCGAAGATCTTCTCCAAGATTGATCTCAGGTTTGGATACTATCAGATAAGGATCAAGGAAGAAGATATCCCAAAGACGGCATTCAATACAAGATATGGACACTTTGAGTTCCTAGTCATGTCATTCGGGCTGACAAACGCACCTGCCACCTTCAACAGGTTAATGTAGGATATCTTTAGGCCATATCTTGATGACTTCATACTCATCTTCTTCGACGATACTTTAGTCTATTCCAAACAAGAAGAAGATCATAAACCCTAGCTTCAGATTGTCCTTGAGACAATGAGGGCACACAAGCTTTATGCCAAGATGAAGAAGTGCGCATTCTTCAAACGTCAGATAGAATATCTGGGATTCATCGTGTCAGTGGAAGGAATCTCAGTGGATCTGGCCAAAGTTAGAGATGTTCTAGAATGGCCAATACCAACAACTGTCAAAGAAATACACAGTTTTCTTGGATTGACAGAATGGTATAGGGTCTTTATCAAAAACTATGCTTTGATTGCAGCGCCTCTGACCGATCTACTGAAAAAGCAAACATCGATTGCATGGTCAACTGTCGAACAATCTAGCTTTGATAGATTAAAGCAAAGTTTGGTATCAGCACCTATTTTGAAACTTTTGGACCTCAGTAAGGAGTTTGAAGTAGTAACTGATGCTAGCACGCTCGCCTTAGGATATGTGCTTATGCAAGAAGGTCATCGTGTAGCATACTCTTCAAGAAAACTGAAGAGCCATGAGAAAAATTATGCTACCCATGATCTAGAGCTGTTAGCAGTCATCCATGCCCTCAAGCTTTGGAGACACTACCTGTTGGGTAACAAGTTTACCCTAGTGACGGATCATAAAAGTTTCAAGTGGATATTTACCCAGAACAAACTCAACATGAGGCAACGTCGATGGATTGAAGTGCTGGAGGAGTATGATTTTGAAATCAAATACCGGCCTAGAAAGGAGAATGTAGTTGCCGATGCAGTTAGTCGCAAGGTATTCCTTAATTATCTAATCTTGCAAAATCCATCAACAGCTAGATATCTAGCCACAAAGATATCCATGCCAAACAACCCAATACTTGAGCTAGCTAGAGAAGAAGCATGCCATGATCCAACCTATTAGAAGATGCTAAGGGAGATCTCTATCAAGGATCAAGACCCAAAGCTACAGGCTAAGTACCAAGAATTCTCTATCAATAGTGGACTTGTCTACTATAGAACGAGATTATGTATACTAGCAAGCCAGTCACTCAAGTAGAAGATACTTTGGGAAGCTCATGATTCCCCTTTCTCAGGAGATCCTAGCTATGCCAAGACCCTCAATGCAGTCAGAAAGAGCTACTATTGGGAGAGGCTTAAGGGTGATGTTCTCAAATATGTCACTGAGTGTTTGTCTTGTCAATGTGAAAACACCTTATTCCTGTTAAGACAAACTATAAAGCCTCAGACATTGCAAGGTTGTTCATCAAGGAGATATTCAAGCTACATGGGTTGCCCACAAGAATAATTAGTGATCGTGATTCTCCTTTCACATCCCACTTTTGGAGAGCTATCTTTGAAGCCATTGGGACTCAACTCTGTTTTAGTACAGCTTACCATCCCCAAACCTATGGTCAAACGGAGCGAGTCAACCAAGTCATCGAGGATATGCTAAGGGCACACTGCTACCGTGAACCAAAAAGGTGGATTCAATACTTGCCACTCGTTGAGTTTGTCTACAATGCTTCTTACCAACAAAGCATTCAGATGACCCCTTTTCAAGCATTGTATGGGCATGACTGTAGAAGTCCTTTAAACTTCTCAGATCCAACCTTGAGGGTTGAAGCCTCAAGGCAGATACTGGAAGATATGGATGACCAAATGAAGTCAATAAGATAGGACATCCAAGCCGCCAAGGATAGACAGAAGGCATATGCGGATTTGAAACATCAAGATAGAACCTTCAAGGAAGGAGACATGGTCTTCATTTGCGTACACCCAAAGAAGAGTTCCCTATCCTTAGGAGATTGCAAGAAGCTAAGTCCAAGGTATTGTGGACCATACAAGATCCTCAAGTGCCTAGGACCCAATGCTTATAGACTGCAACTCCGTGAGAACCTAAAGGTTCATAATGTATTCCACACCAGCCTACTGAAGAAGTATGTACCTAATCCTAAGCCATGTACTTGATGATCAATAAGTTGTAATGCCTAGCCAAGGAGTCCTTGAGCTATGGCCTGACAGGATCTTAGATATTAGGGAGAAACAATTGAGATCCAGAACCTTGAGAGAATTTCTCGTCCAGTGGAAAGATTATGCCGAGGAGGATGCCACTTGGATGGATGAAAGCACTCTCAACCAACAATACCCCAAGTTCTTCTCGAGATGAGGACATCTCGATTCCTCCAAGGGGGAGAGAATGTAATATTCCCGCTCGAAAATATTACTAAACCTGACTCCCCGCACGCCGCGGAAAACCTGTGCAAGGTTATCTCCCGCATTGTAATTACCGACAGTTTAATATGTGACCCGCACATGCAAAGATGAGTCCTCCGCATTGTGAAATCGAGCTCGGGGATTCAAGATTACATAACCGTGGGGACCCAAAGTGTCAATCATTATGATTCTAGCAAGGAAGAGAAATGGTCTATTACAAACCCTATAGTTGCATTGAAGTAAAAGTCTATGATTTGCACACTTACATGGAATGTTGCATCTTGAATTTAGTTTATTGCATCCCTTAGGAAAAGTATTTGCATCTCTTCTAAGCAAGATCATTCTCGACGCGAGAAAATTAGATCGTTTAAGGTAGATCACTTGTAATGACATAACCCACATAGGATTCTTAAAAGCATAAGTAGTTAGTACAACGAACACCTCAAAGTGCTAACTAGGGTTTAGCACGTTAAAAATTCTGCCTAGTATCGCACTTGGGATGCCAAGTCGAGACTTTCAAACCCAAAGGTCCTACCCACATTCACGGAATGTTGGGTTAATTGGATGCCCATACAATAACGATCTAGGGTTTTACCCTAAGGATCGATCACCTAATACTAAATTTCCAATTGAGTTTAGAATCCCTAGGGACAAACGTTATTAGCCTAGTAAGGTTAGGGATTGGGTTGGGTAAGAAGACACCCCAAACCCTACATCTTGACTAAACATACTTCTTGACCAAGGAATGTCATTGATAGGAGATTGATCCCACAAGTTAGATGCGATGCCTATGCAACAAGTTGCAACGTCGCATGGCTTTGTGTTTAAGTCACAAGATGGATTTGCCACTCTTTAGAACAAGGGTTGGTAGGACCTAAGTACAAGATAATTTGCAAGGGGATGAGTAGTCATCGTGCTACATCACCCTTCTTGGGTGGAGTTGCCAAGGTAGGGTAACTATGAATTGCCTAGCAAGTTGACAAATCAAGTTAGAGCGACAAAGTTGCCAGGATTTACTATCTTAATTTAAGGAACCTAAGGTGTTGGTTAATTTGGGTTAATAGGGTATAACCCTAACCCCAGGATACAAGGGTACACAAACAACGAAACCCTTGGGGATCTTGCCAAGTCGCAATTGGTCCCCGATGAATACTGGATGCATTCGGAGATAAGGAATATACCTTAGTAGTTGGCCAAATAAATGACCACTGGATTGATTGTGTTTGTATAGTTTAGGAGCACAGTTTGTATTGCTTTCCTCAAAGAACTAAAGATGAAAAAATAATTAGTGCTTCAGGTTGAAGACCTGGAGGGAGAGGCAGCATCAGTTACCCCCGACTATCTGCCTGAACCTAACCAAGGGGGTTGTTAGCCACATCGGGACATGGGCCGAACTCGTCGTGAGAGGTCTCTCCGTTGGGCACTACTTGGAGTAGGAGGACGCTTGGGTGCCAGGGGGGCTCTGGTCGTAAATCCCTTGCCTTTCCAGTCTTGCACAAGAGGCTGACATGACTTGGGATTTGATCTCGAGGCCCGCATACTAGTCTACGGGCGAAAACTTGGATTAGTAATCCCTGAGGATTGCTGGATTGCCTTTGGGCGGATTATGGATTGCCTTCGGGCGGATCGCGCTGGATCATATGATGTATTCCAAAGATAAATAAGATCAATTGTTGAAAAGGAACTTGTTTGACACTTTTGTCTATGTCAGTGCTAAGATTACGTGAAGGAACCAGTGACTAATTGGATAATTAAGGAAGCTGTTTTATGCGTATACAACTAAATGTGATAGGTAATTAGACAACTAAAGCAACCCTAAGGAAAGTGCAGTGGATGTGGCCATGGGTTCGTCCTACGGATGGGTGGTCCCGGTTGGCCGGGAACTTTTCTTGAAGGAAATAAACAGCAAGGAACGTTGACCTAGAGTCTAGGTTACTAGAATCCTGATTTATGCTATTTTAGGGGAACGAAATGGGACTATGCCTTATGGGCAGAGAGGTCGAGCTTTGCATCCCTCTCGTTTCCCATTCTCCTTGAACCAAGTGCAGCATGAATCCGCTTCGACCCTAATGTTTCTGCGTAAAGTAGTTCGCTTGGGGTTCGATGCTAGTCACTCTCTAGGAACTTGACCATTAGGGAAACCCTGATTCAGGTCAGTCCTAAGTGGGAACGGCCGGAATGCTTTCGCTATGTGGCAGACTCGGGAAGACCTAGATCACAAACCCCGTAACATTCCGTGGGAGTGCCGAGCAACACTTTCTAGACTCTCTTCCCGATGGGCTTCCAAGACGTGTCCTGCAAGTGAATAGGTGGACACGTTACAGTTGGTATCAGAGCAAAACAACAAAGGATCTGTCTTTTACAAGGAAACTTAATGAGGTAATGTAGAGCAAATGTTGCTATTAAGATTGTTTCCTTACTTACTTATCAATGTTGACTCCTAGAGTTATGAAGCATAGAACAGATTCTTGGTGTTCCAAGTTATGTTTATGACTACGATGCGTGCTTCAGATTATCGACGGAGGATCGATATGATGAATATCCTAGAGCGCATTTATAATCTTTCACCCTTGTACGTGAAACAGAGATGGACGGGTGATTCAGGAATCTATTATATAGCTGCCCACCAATTTGCGTACCTTTGAACCAAATTAAAGAGAATCAAGTGGTTAGAGGACCTGAAGATCGTGAAGTTATTCATCTTTGTTGAGGCTCACGCAAACACAACCCTACATGTCGAAGGTCGGAAGGTCAAGCTGAACACGTATGTGTACGAGCAAGTGACCCAAATAATACCTACCGATAGAATCAAGGTGTTGGACATTACGAGAAGAATCGGTACCAAAGGAAAGGATACCCTAATCTTCCAATGACCTATAGATTCCTAAAAATCCATGATCCCAATCCATACTATTACCCAGTTCTCGTAGCTCAATGTAACACAATCTTATTCTCCCCGAATTAATGTATCAGCTTGTTCCATCTTCCCAAGAAATATTATACTCTGAAAGGGCTATGCCCCATAGGAATGAAATAAGACTCTTTTTTATCAATGATGATCTTGATTGTGAGTATTGATAAAGAATTTAAGTGATTAGGACACTTGGCTGAAAGCTGAATTGGGCATGAAATGTAATGTGAGAAACGTTTAGCGAGTTGTTAATATTAAGAATCTCAATGCCTAGGCACAACCCCAGGTGCAGATTCCTAGTCCGACCCCTACACCAAGTACGGCCATGATTCAGGAGAAGAAGTTTCTTCTCAAGCAGATCAAGCCACCAGAATTTGATGGCAAGGGAAGGACCGTCCAAACTGATGCCAAGATTTGGATTGAGTCCATGGAAGATTACTTTGAAGCGGCAGATACCGCAACTGCCAACCAAGCAATGCTCGCCAAGCTGAAGCTTACCGGTGAAGCAAGACTTTGGTGGAAGCAATGGTGCAGAGACCAAGGGATCTCGGAAGGGTCCGTTACTTGGGAGAAGCTGAAAAGAGCTGTGCAAGGAAGATACTTACCACCTGCCTACCGCACGTAGAAGATGATTGAGTTCTATGAGCTGAAACAGCTTGGTTTATCTCTTGATGCCTACTGTTCAAAGTTCGTCTCTCTTTTGAAGTATGCGCCACAAATGGATATGACACAATAGGTGTCAAAGTTTTGTGCCGGATTAAACCCACCTGTAAACACCCACCTTGAATCAATGCGGCCGATAGATCTTCAGGATGCGCTCATTCGAGCTGCGCCCATAATTCAGAAGGTGCAAACCAAGCCAAGAAATAACAAGACTTGGTCTTATAAGGATCAAAACAAAGGAGTGTATAGGTCCCAGGCGAAGAGAGTTCAAGGTCAAAACCAGGGACAAAGGAAGAAAGCTAGGACCAACAATGTCAATAATTTTGTTCCTACCCAAGGTAATGGCCGCAACCTCCCTTGCTTCCATTGCAACGAGCCCGGTCATTTCAAAAGGCAATGTCCCAAGCTTGGTGGAGAACAACGTCAAGGACCATTTCAAGGAACTGCCCGTGGCCAAGGAGCCGACACTGGGGGCAGAGGAAGAACCGCCTATGTTGCCAATAGGGAGATGTGTGATGAAGAAGACCTGACCATGGAAGCAGACTTTGAGAGGGCAACAGTCCATGCCGCCCTTCACAAGAAAGGCCTGAATCGCCAGTTTTTGGTGATTCAGACACCATCGAATTATCAAGGTAAATGCTTCAAAACCTTGATTGATTGTGGCAGTACACATTCCTTTATTTCACCAGTTTGTGTAAGAAGATTAGGAATAGCCACAAAAGAAGCACCTACCTTTCTTGTGGAATTAGCAAATTGTCGTGAGGTCACTTGTTCCAGGCAAACTGCTAAGGTGGAATTCTTACTGGGAGGAAAGTCAACTTCGGTCAGATTCAAGGTTATGAACCTAGGTATCCATGAGTGTTTGCTCGAAATGGATTGGCTTAAACCTAATGATTCCCACATTCACTGTGGAAATGGCCAAGTTTTCTTTCTAAATGCTGAAGGGGAATTGGTTATAACTCAAGGAGAGGCTGGAAAGCCGAAAATTCAATTGGCTAAAGCATCTCAGATAATAAAGGGAGTTAGAAAGGGACTACCTATCTATTTGATTAAGCTTAATAAGCTAGATCAGAATCAAGAGTCTAGTGAAGAATCTTCATCGCTAAAGGAGTACGCATACATATTTCCTGAAGAGTTGATAGAACTTCCGCCTCAAAGGGAAGTTGATCATGAAATCAAGCTAGTGCCAGGAGCTGCACCAATTGCAAAGAGGCCATATAGAATGCCCATCCCGGAAGCGATTGAGCTGAAGGAGCAACTCAAACAACTGTTAGATCAAGGATACATCCATCCTAGAAGTTCACCATGGGGAGCTCCAGTGCTGTTCCAGAAGAAAAAGGACGGAATTCTTCGGCTATGTATTAATTACAGAGGGTTGAATCAATCAACCATTAAGAACAAGTACCCTATTCCAAGAATAGATGAACTTCTTGACCATCTTCAGGGTGCGAAGATCTTCTCCAAGATTGATCTCAGGTTTGGATACTATCAGATAAGGATCAAGGAAGAAGATATCCCAAAGACGGCATTCAATACAAGATATGGACACTTTGAGTTCCTAGTCATGTCATTCGGGCTGACAAACGCACCTGCCACCTTCAACAGGTTAATGTAGGATATCTTTAGGCCATATCTTGATGACTTCATACTCATCTTCTTCGACGATACCTTAGTCTACTCCAAACAGGAAGGAGATCATGAACCCAGCTTCACATTGTTCTTGAAACAATGAGGGCACACAAGCTTTATGCCAAAAGGAAGAAGTGTGCATTCTTCAAATGACATATTGAATATCTGGGATTCATTGTTTCAGTTGAAGGAATTTCAGTAGACCCGGCGATATTCTAGAATGGCCAATACCAACAACTGTCAAAGAAATACATAGTTTTCTTGGATTGACAGGATGGTATAGGGTCTTTATCAAAAACTATGCTTTGATTGCAGTGCCACTGACCGATCTACTGAAGAAGCAAACATCAATTGTATGGTCAATTGCTGAACAATCTAGCTTTGATAAACTAAAGAAAAGCTTAGTATCAGCACCTATCCTGAAACTTCTGGATCTTGGTAAGGAGTTTGAAGTGATAATTGATGCTAGCACACTTGCCTTAGGATGTGTGCTTATGCAAGAAGGTCATCCTATAGCATACTCTTCAAGGAAATTGAAGAGCCATGAGAAGAATTATGCTATCCACCATCTGGAGTTGTTAGCTGTCATCCATGCTCTCAAGGTTTGGAGACACTACTTGCTGGGTAACAAGTTTACCCTAGTGACGGATCATAAAAATCTTAAGTGGATCTTTACCCAAAATGAGCTCAACATGAGGCAATGTTGATGGATTGAAGTGCTGGAGGAATATGATTTTGAAATCAAATACCAGCCTGGAAAGGAGAATGTAGTTGTCGATGCATTGAGTCGCAAGGCTTTTCTAAAATCTCTAATCTTACAAGATCCATCAATAGCTAGATCTCTAGCCACAAAGGTATCCATGCCAAATGACCCAATACTTGAGCTAGCTAGAGAAGAGGCATGCCATGATCCAACCTATCAGAAGTTGCTAAGGGAAATCCCTATCAAGGATCAAGACTCGAAGCTACAGGCTAAGTACCTAAAATTCTCTATCAATGGTAGACTTGTCTACTATAGAATGAGATTATGTATACCGGCAAGCCAGTCCCTCAAACAGAAGATACTTTGGGAAGCTCATGACTCCCCTTTCTCAGGACATCCTGGCTATGCCAAGACCCTCAATGTAGTGAGAAAGAGCTATTATTGGGAGAGGCTTAAAGGTGACGTTCTCAAATATATAACTGAATTTTGTCTTGTCAATGCATTAAGGCTGTATACGTCAAAATGCCAGGGAAGTTGCAACCACTTGACATTCCCCAAATGAAATGGGAATTCATCATTGAGAAGCTCGACGAGAATAACTATCCTTCATGGAAGTTCCGTGTCACGAACTTCCTTATTGGAAAAGGCCCCTACGAGTTTGTTTCAGGTGAAGAAAAGGAGCTGGAGGTGAGTGATCCTCCAACTGCAGAAGAGATAAAGGCACGGAAGGAATGGAATGTAAAAGATAAAAAGGTCATGTATTGGTTGTCTGCAATAATTGACAATAATATGCTGGGACACATTAGAAATGCAGAGAATTCATATGTAGCTTGGACCATACTTGAAAGTATGTTTTTTGTAAATACAAAGGCACGAAAGATTCAACTCAAGCAAGAGTTGAATACATTGAAGAAAGGGAAGATGTCTATCAATAAGTATGCACTGAAGGTAAGGAGCATTGCAGATGCCTTGGCAGCGATTGATGCAATGTCCGATGATGATGATTTGGTGTCATCTACCTTGGGTGGACTTAACAATGAAAAGGCTTAGAAGTCTTTTGTAACTTCCGTATATGTTAGAAAGCCATTTCCAGATTTCGATGAGTTGGTCTCCCTTATGATCACTGAAGAGATCAACATGTAGAGTGAGACATCTGAAAAAAGTGATGAACAAGTCCAAGCCTTCTACTCCAGTTCAGGAAGGGGACGTGGCAGGTTCTCTTCAAGAGGCCGTGGTACAGGACGTGGTAGTGACGACCAGCAAAACAGATTGAATCAGCAATTTGGCGATATGCAGGTTTCAGGAGGTCGTGGTAACTTTAGAGGCATGGGGAGCTTTAGAGGAAGAGGTGGATGGCAGAACAGAGGTTCTAACAACTCTGGTATTGTGTGTCACTACTATGGCAAAATAGGTCATATTGCAGCCCAATGTTATGCTAAGAAAGATGATATCCTTAGTGGTAAGTTGCAGCAAGGAAACTATGTATCATCTTCACGACAAAATGAAGACAAAAATGAACGTCTGTTTGTTATGCAGCATATGCTGAATGCTGTTACAGGAAAGGGAACACATGATGATATTTGGTATGTTGATTTAGGTGCATCCAATCATATGACCAGCCATGCAAAATGGTTTGGAGAGATGCAGGATTTGCAAAATGTAGGTTATGTGCAGACGGGTGATGATTCATGCCACCCAATTTCACACATTGGAAAAGTTCCCTTGTCCTTTCATGATGGTAAGACAAAGAGTCTTTCAGATGTATTACATGTGCCATCTATTACAAAGAACTTGGTGTTAGTCGGTCAAATGGTAGAGCAAGGGCTGCAAGTGAGATTTAATGCAAAGGGCTTCTTTGTAGAAGACTTCAATGACAAGTGCAGGTTAGTTGCAAAGGGAAGTAGAGTTGGACGTATGTTTACTCTGGATGCTAGAATTCCTACTATGAATGCTGCTATGTATGCTAAAGGAAAAGGTGTTGTTGCAGATATTGAAATTTGACACAAACGCATTGGACATGCAAATGTACAAAGGCTGAAATTAATGCAGTCCAAAGGGTTGGTTACAGGTTTGCCTACATTTAGAGTTGCAGAATTTCATAAGGTATGCGAAGCATGTCAGTTTGGTAAGCAAGCAAGACAACCCTTTTTCCATGACAGAGATGTAAGCAGAAATATCCTTGATGTTGTGCATACAGACATTTGGGGGCCTACACAAAATGTATCTCTTGGAGGGAGTGCATACTTTGTTACATTCATTGATGATTGTTCTAGAAAGCTGTGGGTATATTTTATGAAGGAAAAGAGTGAAGCTTTTGAGCACTTTAGAACTTTCAAGGCTGTAGTTGAAAGAGAAACAGGCTTGAAAGTAAAGTGCTTGAGGTCAGATGGAGGGGGAGAGTACCTCTCAAATGAGTTCAGTGATTTTCTGAGGTCTCATGGGATAATACCCACAGCAAAATGGGATTGCAGAAAGGAAGAATAGGCATATTGCAGAAGTTGCACACGCCTTGATGGCTGAAAAGAATATGCCTAAGCATTTTTTGTCTGAGGCTGTTCATACTACTGTTTACATTATGAACAGAACTCCCACAGCTGCAGTTCATGGTATGACCCCGAAGAATGTTTTACAGGTAATGAGCCTGATGTTTCACACTTGAAAGTGTTTGGCTGCATTGCGTATGTTCATGTACCAGATGAGTTGTGGAAGAAACTGGATCCAAAGGCTGAAAAGTGTGTCTTTATTGGATACTCTTTAGAGCAGAAAGGGTATCGCTGTTATAACCCTGTCACATGTAAGTTCAGAGTGAGCAGGGATGTCATCTTTGATGAAATGAGCACTTGGTATGCATCTAGTGGTGATGCATTGGATGATGATGATGATCATGACACTCATGTGTAGGCTGAAAAGCAAGAATCACGGACTCTTAGTGGACCAGAGACATCATTTGCTAGTCCTTGGTCTGGGAGACTAAGGAGTACCTCTACATCTTCAGGTGCATCTAGTAGCACTATAGGTAAAGACAAAGGAAAGAATAAGGTGTCAGATGGCATTGATGTAGTTCTTGATGGAGACTCCAGTGGCTCAAAGATCTTAGATGATGAGCTTGGTATTCCTTCTGTTAAGAAACCAGGTGTACAGAGAGCTCTTAATAATGTAAAGGTTCCATTGAGTGATCCGGTGGTACGCAGATCTAGCAAGGTCAGATATCCTGTTAAAAGATTTGATTTTGAAGGTTATGCAGCTCACCATTATGCTTATATGGTGAAACTAGTTGAGGATGTTGAGCCCACTTGTTTTGAGGATGCTGTTGGTCATACTCATTGGGATGCAGCAATGGATGAGGAGATGGCTGCATTAGAGGCCAATAAGACTTGGGATCTAGTATCATTGCCGAAGGGCAAGAAAGCTATTGGATGTAAGTGAGTTTATAAGATTAAGCACAATGCAGATGGTTCTATTAGTAGGTACAAAGCTAGGCTGGTTGCAAAAGGCTATGCCCAGACATATGGCATAGATTATGATGAAACCTTCAGTCCAGTTGCTAGGATGGCAATTGCCAGATGTGTGATTGCTTTGGCAGCAGCGAAAGGTTGGAGGTTGCAGCAAATGGATGTGAAGAATGCCTTCTTGCATGGTGATTTGCAGGAAGAAGTGTATATGGATCAGCCAGCAGGTTATGAAGATTTAGAGCATCCCAGGTATGTGTGCAGGTTGAAGAAGGCGCTCTATGGGCTCAAGCAAGCACCTAGAGCATGGTCTGACAAGATCAAAGAGTATCTTGTCAATATTGGCTTTTATGTTTTTGATGATGCTGATCACTCACTTTATGTGAGAAAGGGAGATGCAGGTTTGGTCATCATAGTCATCTATGTGGATGACTTGATTATTACAGGTGATAGTGATACGGGATTGCTGAAGTCAAGGATTTTTTTAAGAAGAAGTTTGAGATGAAGGATTTAGGTGATCTAAAGTACTTCCTTGGCATTGAGGTGATCAGATGTGATGATGGTATATGCCTGTCCCAAAGACAGTATGGCTTGGATATGTTGTCCAAGTATGGTATGACAACATGCAAACCACTTTCAGTTTCATTGGAGGAGAATGTAAAGTTGAGTGCTGATGTTGGGGATGAGATAGAAGACCCTACTATGTTCAGGAGGATAGTGGGGAGTTTGATCTACATGACCATTACAAGGCCAGACTTGAGCTACGCTGTTGGTCTTATGAGTCAGTTTATGCAAGTACCTAGAAAGCCACATTTGGATGTAGTCAGACGCATATTGAGATATGTGAAGTCCACATTACATTATGGACTTTTCTATGAGGAAGGTACAAATGTACAAGTGTTTGGATACATAGATGCAGATTGGGCTGGTAGTATGTCTGATAGAAGATCTACTAGCGGGTACATGTTCTGTCTTGGTAGTGTAGCAATTGCTTGGAGCAGCAAAAATCAATCTACAGTTGCTTTGTCGAGTACAGAGACTGAGTA
This sequence comes from Lygodium microphyllum, assembly GCF_053477565.2. Classification (NCBI taxonomy): domain Eukaryota; kingdom Viridiplantae; phylum Streptophyta; class Polypodiopsida; order Schizaeales; family Lygodiaceae; genus Lygodium; species Lygodium microphyllum. Next base: position 7,833,062 of record NC_141162.1, on the reverse strand, counting down.
TAGAGGTACTGCTGTTACAGCATGTGAGGTAGTATGGATACAAAAGTTAATGGCTGATTTGGATGTGCAGGTGGAAGGTCCAGTTGTCATTTATTGTGACAACATGAGCAGTATACAGTTGGCTAGGAACCCTGTGTTCCATGCCACGACAAAACATATTGAGGTACACTACCATTTTGTGAGAGAGAAGGTACTAGCAGGAGAGATTGACTTCGTGTATGTCAGCACACAGGATCAGATAGCTGACATCTTCACGAAGGCATTGGGTACAGAGAAGCTTCAAAATTTTAGAAGCTTACTTGGAGTCGCAGAGATGCAGTTGAGCTTGAGGGGAAGTGTTGAGATGACAAGCTCAACACATGTGGACATTAATGATGGACCACCTGGTTAGATGGGTCCACACGTCTACACTTAGCACGTCGATGGTCATTATGACTCACACATGGCCCCCACTGACTCATTACTTATTATATTCAGGTTATTACACCTATTTACAGCTGGCATAGTTATAGCGCTAGTCGCCTAGTGTAGTCAGTTATGCATTGTTTGACTTAGTAGGCCACTTTTCTTTATGTTGTATCTTATCTATACTTTGTGTACATTGTAAAGTGTGTGAAAGAAGAAGAAGAAATCAGCAAGAAAACGTTTTGGCCTCCATCTCTCTTCTTGTCTCTTGAGTGAGCTTCTCCTTGTGCATTATGTGTGTGTTCGGTGCAGCATCTTGAGCAAGTCCCCCCACCACACGATTCTTGACAAATATTCATAATGTATTCCATATCAGTCTACTGAAGAAGTATGTACCTAACCCTAGACACATACTTGATGATCAACAAGTTGTAATGCCTAGCCAAGGAGTCCTTGAGCTATGGCCTGACATGATCTTAGATGTTAGGGAGAGACAATTGAGATCCAGAACCTCGAGAAAATACCTCGTCCAGTGGAAGGATTATCTGAAGGAGGATGCCACTTGGATGGATGAAGGTGCTCTCAACCAACAATACCCCCAGATCTTCTCAAGATGAGGACATCTTGATTCCTCTAAGGGGGAGAGAATGCAATATTTCCACTCGAAATATTAAATCGACCTTAAATCCCGCGCAATAAGGGCCCCCAAAGTGATCTCCCACATCGAAAAATATTGGCAGTTAAAAGCTTACCCCGCGTGCACTATAAAAATCCCCATCCGCATTGTGCAAATAAGGCCGAGGTTAAAAACCACAAGCCGCATAAGAAACACCCCTTACGCAAAGGAAAATGGATAAATGATTAAAGTAGTGCAATTTTTTTAATTATTTACCCCCTCCCCCCAGCCAATGCATGGCAGGGGAGAGGGAGTGGAGCTAAGTGGAGAGAGGGAGGAGTGTGGTGTGGGGATGCATGAGGAAGGGAAGGCATGAAAGCCCTCCATGTGTGTGGATCTCCCCCCCCCCCCCCCCCCCCCCCCCAACTATATAACCTCCCCCTTAAAGCTTGGGGGGAGGCACGAAGGGAGAGAAGAGGAGAGTGCCATGCTGTAGCCGCCAAATTGCCGCCTTACTATGCTGCAGTCTGCCAGGCTGCCGCTTCAACTCCACGATCATCATCATCATCTTCAACTCCTCCAAACGTTGCCTTCACCCCTCCCTTCCAATCATTCCCCTCCACGCCACATTACTGTAATAGAGAACAATAAGCTTCTTTAGAAGCTTCTTAAGATAAGTTTCCATAAGCCCTGTCCACATGGCTTATCCCCGTCTCCTAAAATCCAGGTCCTGTAAAGGGCATTCCTACACAAGGGAGAAGTAGGCAGGTTTTGAGGTTGAGTTGCAAAAGCTTGGAAGGAATTCAGAGATTGCATAAGGGTGAGAACAAACCACCAAATCCACTACATCAATGATGGCTCCAAAACAAAAGATTCAAGGCACACACACGGAAGTCTCCAACCCAAGCATACGCATGGACATCCCTACAAGCCCTCAAGCCTAGGTTCTTAAAAGAGTGATTTCGGATTAAAGCAATGAATTAGGCACGTTAAATTTTCATGGGAAGAATGCATTTACGCATGTTTCTAATTCACGTAGTCTAGTTAAAATACATTTGGGAAATCATCTCCTTGAACGACTCACAAGAGTTAGTGCATGTCATGCAATTGGGTTGCTTGCATTTCCAAGTTGCAAATCCCAAGCGCATATTGCTTAGGTTTAAAAGATGAAATTGTTTTAATGCATCTTTGATTGGCCACGAAAAAGAAAAGGTTGCATGTTACATATTCGTCGTGCATGAACTTCATTTATCAAAGTTGTATCTAGAAAAGGTTGCATGTCACATATTCATCATGCATGAACTTCATTTATCGAAGTTGTATCTAGAAAAGGTTGCATGTCACATATTCGTCATGCATGAACTTTATTTATCGAAGTTGTATCTAGAAAAGATTGCATGTCATATTAAAGCTTGAAATTCAACTGCATTAAACGAAAGGTTGTAGGCAAAATTCTTAATGTAAATCTATGTAGTTTTATGCAAGTTATCCCCCAAAGTGTCAATCATTATGATTCTAGCAAGGAAGAGAAATGGTCAATTACAAACCCTATAGTTGCACTGAAGTAAAAGTCTATGATTTGCATACTTACATGGAATGTTGCATCTTGAATTTAGTTTATTGCATCCCTTAGGGAAAGTATTCGCATCTCTTCTAAGCAAAGATCATTCTTGACGCGAGAAAATTAGATCATTTTAGGTAGATCACTTGTAATGACATAACCCACATAGGATTCTTAAAAGCATAGGTAGTTAGTGCAATGAACACCTCAAAGTGCTAACTAGGGTGGAGCCCCAAGAGAAACACCAAGGAAAAGGGAATTCTCTTGCAAGAAAATCTATCTTGTAACATCAACAAGCTTTTTTATTAGGTTTTATATGATCACAATGAAGAAAAGAACACCAGGCACAACAAATCTTCATACAGCATCATGTAGATCTCCCACGGATTTGATAGAATCAACCATATTCTTCAATATCTTCATAAAATCCATCAATAGAACAAAGAAAGCAAAGGAATACACTATCTTTGAATGGAAATACATCACATAGTATTCATCTTCAATATCTTCATAGTCTTCCCTCTCAATCTCTCATATACAATCACTCTGTTTTTGTAGAATTGGCTATCTCTGACTCTCTCTCTCTCTCTCCATCAATAATACATCATATCCTCACTACAATCTCTCAAAATCACTCTCAATAATCCTTCTTAGGTCGTGGATACCCCTCCCAAGAGGTATGTCTGATATGAAGAGTCACCAGAGCCACTACAATGTCCTTTCATAGCTCACTACTGTCACTTCACTCTAGTCTTCACTTGAGTCTTCAATAGCTACTTCTTTTAGCTCTTTTGCACTTGTATTCACCTCTTTCCAAGGCTAGAAAACTTTCCCAAGATACAATCTCATCCATCAGAATACATACAGAAGCATACAGAACAGTCCACAGAATAGTACCAGAACAGCTACAGAACAGAACAGAAACATAGGCTCTACAGAAGACCTACAAAAGGTTACAGAAGGTTAACAAAACCACATAACTCATACTCAAACCATTCCAAACTCTCAAAAACCATTCAATAAGCTTTTACAATATCTCAATCTTCATCAATCAATACTCCATCCCTCCTTACAGAAGACAATCAGAACAAAACAGACCAAAACAGAACAAAACAGAAGGTATACAGAACTAATCAGAACCTATCAGAACATCACAGAACCACTAATAAACATCATGAACTTCCAAAACACAATCAATATCATCCAAAACACTCTCAAACCACTTCCAAACTAATCAATCATCTCATAAAATCAACCATTCAGCTCTCAAAAACAACAAAAATCAGCCAAAAAAACAAGTCTTTTCAACACTCAACATATCCCCACACTTAATAAGGAAGCGTCCTCGCGACCCACGAAAAAGGGAATATAAGTGCAGGTAAAAAGCTCAACTTTGATCTTCAATATCTCTTCAAAAAGAATACATCCACCACGACCCCAACTTATAACCTGTATCTGATATAAAAATACAAAGAAAGGAAAACCCGTTTTACAGGAACACTTCTTATCAAACTAAAAAAATCACAACAAATTTGTAAAGGATATAAGAGTTTTCTTCTTCAGCAGCATCAGCAACTCTCCAACCACGACCCCATCACCACAATTCTCCAAAATGTAGCTCGCACACGAAATCCAATCCAATAGGAAACCACCACGTTCATTTTACATAAATGAACTCACAACACAAACACTACACACAACACAACCATCTGAATGACTCTTCCAAAAAGAGAGATTTTCATTAAAAATCTTCCACCATACATTGGAAAGGTATCAATGAAGATGATCCCTCTTGAAAGATTGATGTTGTCGGAAACGATCCATAGACAAGGATTCATCTACAAAGGTTTTGGGAGGATTTTGAAAAAACTGAAGACAGCACATCCTTTCCAACAGGACCAGGTATCTGCTAGGCAAACAAAGGGCATGAAAATATAATATATCCAGCTGTTGGGAATCAATGCTCACATTGACATTCATGCACAACTTTGGAATAGGCTTGGAATCATTATGAGAGTGCCTATGCATATACGCCAGGTACCAAGCAAAGTGAGCAGTTAATCTCACTGAGGGATCTGCAGACTGTGAATACTGCTGAGCAAAATGAACATAGTTCTGATAAGCTTGACTAGCAGCTGTCCATTCTCCAGGAATTACTGGCCAATTGATCTGAGGTCCTGTAAGGGAATCATCCGAACTCCATCCCCTTCTTCTGGAAATTGATTATCAAACCCATCACAGTCACTAACCAACTGAGGTGGTTGAGATATAGAAGTGTTAGGAGAGGGTAATGGAATAAGGAAAAGTGGATGAAGTGAGGGATAGGCAAAATCATAAAAGGAAGAAAAGGTTAAAGAAGGAGTGGCAGAAATTTGGAGGGAATCACTAAGGAAGGGTGTTAACTGATAAATAGGAAATGTGGAGGGTACATGAATGGATGGAGAAGGACAGGGTGGAGAAGGGGAAAATACCCTATCCTCAATAAAGGAACAATATGTAAAAATTGGAATTTGAGGGAAAGATGAAGGTTGGAAAAGAAGGGGTAAAATAGTGGTGGAATTAGATTGACAAAGGGAAAGATATAGATCATATCGGTGAGCCATTTATTGGTAATATAGGAGGGTAGGAACAGAAGGTCCTAAGAGAGATCGTCGATGATAGACATCAAAGAAGGAAGAATCAAACGGATAATGTTTTGAAAGATAGGCTAAGAGATCCATCCTCAGTTGATTAGTACTCTGGGTAGAGGTAGGAGCTGTGTTTTGTCTTTGATTCAGGACCACAGAATCAATCATGGGATGCCACGAATTATCATGACAATCAGCCACTTTGGAGGAGTAACTCTGGAACATGTCAGCTATGCGCAAGTCCAAATGGTTGACATACAAAATAGCTTGTAGAACCACATCCCCCACATACCATGCCATGTCCACCTCGTCTGGAATTAACAAGTCTCCTCGTAGATACATGTATGACATCAACATGGTATCTGGCGTGACAGAATCTTCAAACACCATCCTTACCACCTCTGTCAGCAACTCAGCAGACCAAGCCCCACTCCATCCATCCTCTGGAAGAGGTAAATCCATCGTGGAAAGCTTCATGTAGAAGACCAACTTCTGTAAGTGGTAGTGGACAAAGAAAGAATGGTCTGGTGGAACATATTCCTGAAACTGCTCAAATGTAGACCATAGCCACTCCATTCGGGACTGCAATCTTTCCACTTTATCTTGGAATAGAGGACACAAAGTAGCCTGTCTTTGAAGAGCAGCCAAGTCCTGCTGTGAAAGAGAAGGAATCAAGGGAACATTAGGGCTTGGAGGAACAGAGCGTGACTTTGCCAGTTGATCGTGCAACTGCTAGATTTGGGAGGCTTGGGAGGCCACTGTGTCATTAGCAACCTGTAAAGCTGAAAGTTTGTCATCTAAGAGAGTTTGGAACTCCTGCGCTTCTCAGGACATCCTCTCCTTCTCCTCTGAAAGGCTAGTAACCTGGGATTGAGCCTCTAGTAACTGGATCTTCAAAGAAGAGATCTCATCGCTTTGGGTGGCGACCAGTTGGGTTTATTGTTCCATTTGCTTAAACAAATCTGCTAGAGTATCCTTAGCAGAAGCTAACTCGGATGTTGCCTTATGCAACTGGTCCTTAGACTGCATGAGTTCTTCATAAAAGGACGCGTACAGCTGTTGAATACAGGTTGTCCCTCACTGACAACTCAATGGAACTTTGAATATCTTTACAGAGAAAAGGAATTGCATCTCCTGAGACGAGACTGTTCAGTGAGGGAACTGATATGTCCAATGAACCTTCGCGATGTGCTCTGAACAGGTTATTACAAGTGAGATACCCAGGGAGTTCACTGCCAGTGGTAGCAGGAATGGGCACTGAAGGAAGTACTGAAGGAGCTTTATCCGCTACCCGCTTCAAGCGTTTGCGCTGGATGACCAAGGGAGGCATAGAATCATCATCCTCTATGTCAATAGGTTTTGACTCATCTGAAGGTGGAGGAGGAGGTACTGGATCTGATGGAGGAGGTGGAGGCATAGTCGTCTATAAATCTGAATAGGTCAAGAAGGCAGACAAATATGATCCATATGTGACATTGGTAACATTACCCCTGGTGACTTTGACGAAATGTTGATCCATTTTAGTGAGGAGGTAAGTGCTCCAATCAATAGCAACTCCTTTCAACACCATCCTGGAAGCTGTGAAAAGCTCTTTTGACAAGTACTGGGATGGCGTTTTGGCAGGCATAAACCTGTCCTGGAGAAACTGACAGATCATCTTCCATACGGGATCAGTGATCATGGAAAAGGAAACTCCTGAAGAGTTGATCACCTTCTTAACATCCAGCATTTCCCTTGTCTGCTTTTGCAACAGCTTCAGAATCTCTTCATTAGAGAAAAGCTGACGAGTGGTAACAAAAGGTTCACATTTGGAGGGAAGAGACAGAGCCTTCCCTAAGCCTCGAGGTGCCAAAGTCATAGAAATTCCCTGGACTAGTCCTGTCTTCTTGCTGTAAGAGGCCAGAAACTCATCACATAACGACGGATCCTCTGGAAGCAATGGAAAAGAAGTAGCCACAAAAGCAGCAAGTCCCGCCTTCGTGAGAGGCTCAAAAGTAAGTAGGGAAGAGTAATCCCTACTAACTAGTGGGACGTACTGGATAGGGGGAGGAGCATGAGAAGGCGCCATTTAGATGGTTACACACACACACCACAAACACAGATAATCAAGGAGAATGCCTGCAAAGCAATAGACAAAAATCCAAGGATAAGAGAACAACCAAAACAATAAAACATGGCTCGACCAACTAACCCCAAGCAAACCACAGCCTAGAAAAAATTCGACATGACCTTGAGACATATGCGACCGAAAGCTTCATGCTATGCATCAGACAAACACCCAGAACCCCGTATCAGGCAAGAAAAGAAAAAACTACATACCGTACCCTTAACCGTAACAAAGACAGTAAACCAAAACAATACCACAGATGACACATATCAAGGCTACATCGTTGATAAACCAGTGTTGGACCATGGAAATAACTCTAATGACGGCGCATACCCATCCCACGAAACGGGTTCGTTAAAAAGGGGAATTAAGTGCAGTGAGGGAGAATTAATTTAATGAAGGGTTTATTTGAATAAAGTATTCAGAAATGGGTGAATTTTTATTAAGTGATAAACCTTAGTAAAAAAACGGCGGTTCCTTATTATAAATTTAATTACCAATTATTAGGTTAAAACGGTGCTTTAATTCGAATCCCGGACTTCGATACCCAGACTGGGTTTCTAAATGCAAGTTCATTGATTACAAATTAAGGTGATGTGGAGCACTTTTTTGCTAGCGCGTGCTCTTGTGACGGCTGGTTCATTTTAATTAAAAATTAAAGTGCCTCTGTAGCGCACGTAGCACGTGCTAAGTGAACTGCGAGTTTATTTTATTTTTTTTTTTAAAAATGGTGTATTTAGTGCGAATGCGCGTGGAAACTGTGGGTGAATAAATAGTTTATTTTAACAATTAATTTGTGATTAAGGGGAAAATAAAAATAAATAAAACACATAAAATAAATACCTGGAAGGGGTGTGTATGTAATGCCTAAATGCGCACGGAAGAGTCCCCCAAAAGGAGTGAATCTAGGAAAAGAAAAGTAAAGACCATTAACGAAACAACAAAGACAACACCTTAGTGGGATTGTTGATTTGAAATGTAGTTTTAAGCTGTTATTGTGGAGGGGAGGGGGGTTATAGTTTAGGTGTGGGTATGGTGGGGTTATAGGATGGTTTCGTTTATTTGGTTTATTTGTGTTTGTTTTTTTTAAAAAGTTAAATGTAAATTTTAATTGACTATTATGGATGGTTTGTTTTTGGTTTGGTGTTTGTTGTTTTTTTTTGAGTTTTTTTTAAAAAAATTAGGGGTGCCATGTATGATAATATTTTAAAGTGAAAAATAAATGGAAAATGGTCAAGGGGGTGAGGGAATTTTTTTAAGAATTTTTTAGAATTTTGTTTTAGAAATTTTTACTAATTGTAAATGAATTTTTGACATTTGTTGGTAATTTTTGGGATAAATTGGGAAATATTTAATGTTCAAAAATTTTGGGGTTGGAAATTTCTAGCTGACAAATTTCCAAAAATTGGCAAAAAGCGAAGGGAATTTTTAGAAATTTGTCTGAAATTTTATTGAGTAAAAAATAATGTATAAATTAATTAAATCAGGTAAAGCAGGAAAATCAGCTTAGTTTGGTAAGGAAGGTCAAATGAAGTCAGCTAAGTCCTGTTAGTCTGTGTAAATCATGTAAATGTGACTAAGTCAAGTGAGGTTAGTCAAATGGAACTAGGTTAGTGTAGGTGAAGTCAGATAAGTCAGTTAGGGGGACTAAGTCAGTGGAGACTAACCTAAAGGGGGTTAGTTAACCTAAGTAGAGTTAGGGTTAGGGTTAGGGTTAGGGGTAGGGTTAGGGGTAGGGTTAGGGTTAGGGTTACTAACCTAACTAGGGTTAGTGGGATGGGGTTAGGGTTAGGGTTAGGGTTACTAACCTAACTAGGGTTAGTGGGGTGGGGTTACGGTTAGGGTTAGGGTTAGGGTGAGCTTAGCGTTAACCTAAGTCCAATTAGGTTAGGGTTAGGGTTAGGGTTAGGGTCAGGGTTAGGGTTAGGGTGAGCTTAGGGTTAACCTAAGTCCAGTTAGGTTAGCCAAACTAAAGTTAGATTAACCAACTTAAGGTTAGATTAACTAAGTGAAGGTTAGTTGAACTAATGTAAGGTTAGTTTAACTAACCTCTGATTGCAGTTAGGGAGGAGGAGGAGGTGGTGGATGAAAGGACGGTGGCGGTGGCGGCATCGGCGGAACCAAGCGGCGAGGGGAGACAATGACGGCGTCTTCTGCGACGGCGGCAGCAGGCCAAGCGGCTGTGGACGTGGCAGCCCAGCGACGGGCTCTGCGAATGTGGCGGCCGCTGGCGACGGGCTCTGCAGACCCAGGCGGCGAGGGGGCGGCGTCTGGCAGGACCAGGCGAACGTGGCGGGCTGGAGGCTTCGACGGCGGTGCTGCGGGAGGCTTTGACAGGGCGACTAGGCGGCGAGGAGTAGGAGGTGGGGGGTAGGAGGCGGAACCAGGTGGCTGCAGACCAGGCGACAAGGGTAGGAGGGGGAGGAAGAAGGAGAAGGAGAAGGGAGGAAGGAGGAGAGAAGGAGGAGAGGTGGCGAAGGAGGAGGGAATGGGAAGGGAGGAGGAGGTAGGAAGGGAAGGCGATGGAGGTGGGAGAAGGCGGTGGGAGCAGAAGGGAGGACGCGATGGAGGAAGAAGGAGGGGCAAAAGGTGGGGGAGATGGGGGGAAGGGTCGGGGAGAGAGAAAGAGGGGAGATGAAGAAGAAGAGAGAGAGAAAAGAGAGAGAGAGAGGGATGGTGGTTGAGATTGGGGGAGGGAGAGGGTGTCCGTTGGGGGGAGGGGTGGCGTCCATGGGCGGGGTGCCCAAGGGGTGGGAAGGGGGGTAGGGGAGGAAGATGGGCAGGGGCCCAAAGGGGGAAAATGGGCGGGGTGCCCAGGCAAGAGAGGTGTACCCCCCGTCTCACGCGCGTGCGCGGGGCGGGGTAAAAAAATTTGCCGTGACGGGATCGAAAAAGCACCGAGAGGCTGATACGGGCCACGCGGACACGACCGGGGCGCGTTAAGATGCGTAAAATTGAAAAAGGGCGCGTTCACGTGCGGGACGGAGCGCGTAAAAACACATAAAAATAAAGAAAAATTAATAACTCCCAATCCGGACGTCAAAACAAAATGACGGAAAAACAAAAAGTGGGCAAGACGGCAGGAGGAAGATAGGAAAAATATGCGATGGAGGTTCCGGGAGGGGTAAAGGGCGGTCACGTGCAAAAAACACAAAAAATGAACCAAAAAACACAATTAAAAATTAATATCAGGAGATCCGTGCATCGGAATGAGGTGCAGAAAAAAGGAAAATGGTGCAAAAAGATGTGCCCGACAATCCTATCACATCAAAACATAATTCTGTCTGACATAAGATGCGTTCACGTGGAAAAAACCCAAAAAAAAACCCGGAAATGGGATCGGAAATTAATATTGGACGAACCGTTCGCCGGAATGACATGCAGTAAGAAGGAAAAATGCCCGCATGAAGGAGTGGCACAGGGTTATCATGTTAAACCGCAGTTCCTGTGGAAGTAGGAGGGGTTCACATGCAAAAAACTCCAAAAATACACCCGAAAACTTGTTTAAAAATTAATAATAAAAAATCCGAAAGGCGAAAGAGGGTGGAGGAAAAAGGAAAAAGGTGGGGGAAGACACGGGGGACACGGCTGTCAAATCAAACTGGAATTCCGATGCGAACAGAGCAGGTTCACATGGAAAAATGTCAAAAAGATGCACGAAAAAATCCTTAAAAAATTGGAAAATTAATATTGGACAAACCGTGTATCGGAATGACTCAGAGTAAAAAGGGAAAAATGTCAGGGGAAAAGTGGTTGGTAGGGCTATGATGTCAGATCACGGTTCCGAAGCAAGAAAAGCACGTTCATATGGAAAACCAGTTAATTTGCGCAAAATGCTTCAAAAATTAATAACTCGAAAACCGTATACTGGAACATGGGTAGGTAAAAAAGAAAAATGGTCAGTTCAAAGAGAGGAACAGGGTTATAAGGTTGGATTTGGACTTCGGTGAAGGTAGGATACATTCACATGGCAGGACCTCAAAAGCAGGGAATGAAGGAAAACTGCAAGGGAACAGCCCCAAGGGTAGGTGAAAAATGAACGAATGGGTGGGAAGGGACCCCATCAGGGTAACAACAAGGCATGGCATAAAGGCATGAGCAGGTTAAGGCATATGCAGAAGGGTATGCAATGTAGACGCGTAGGGACGCGTCCCCACACTTAAGATCTTAATGGATAGGGTTAACCGAGCAACAGGGACCTAGGACCACGCCACATACCATCCACTAATGTCCCCACACTTAAAACATGAACGTCACTAAGAAACAAAAGTTGTAGGGTTAGAAAAACTTGGCCCATTTTGTCAAGAATCAAGGTTGATTGTCGATGGCACATCCGGTGTCATTGTCGGCTTCTGGAGGTACCAAGGCATCTTCTCGGCACACATCCGTCATGGCAGGGACCACACAGCAATACCCAGGGAGGTAGCTGGTTAAAGGAATCGCATGAAATTTGTTGATGATGAGGGATACTATACTCAACTCATAATCACTCATATGGAATGAAAGAACAGTCACTCGCCCCATAACTAATATCACTCGAGGAATAAGGATTGAAACCCATATCTCATACCCGGTTTAGAAATCAACAGGGGAATGGTGCAGAAGGAGTATGCCAGGGTGCACAGTTGATGGTGCATTAGAGAGTCGAACCCGTCTGGCATAAGTGCAAGGAGGAAGGCAAGGGAGCCTTACAGTGCAGTGTACAGAACAGGGTGACGTGTCCTGTGATGACAGTAGAGACCCGTCCCGTGGGTGCATAAGGAAACGGGAACATACCTGACTCCAAATGTCGTAACGTCCCTCAATCTCACCTCTCGGTAATTGATTGAAGAAACTCCAGTCACACTCAGCCTACCCTCTGTCTCACGCTTTGTTGATAGATACAGGAGGGCAACTATGTCCTGAAACCCATTGATGTAATTCTCATGGTCACTTGTGCAAAGGTTATATGCCTTGTGCGCATTTGATGGTGCAACTGTGTATCCCGCCCTATGCCGGCATACGGTGCGAGAAGGAAGGCCAGGGAGCCTTATGGTGCAGTGCACAGAAACAAATTGTGCTTTGTGGATTGAGAGGTCCATCCCGTGCGTGCAACACTTCATTCACACTTCTCACCTCTCATTTGATTTGAAGGGAAAAGATTCGTCACTCGGCCCACCCTCTGTGTCACTCTCTGTGGATAATTACAGAGAGCAACCCATACTCACGTCCCCATCCGGTTAGGATGAAAGCTCACGTCACTTGATTGTTTGTCGATGAAGATCGCGTCGTCAGTTGTGGAAGAGGCGTACCCAGGGAGGTAGCCATCAAATCAAACGCTGTGTTAGATAGAAAATGTCGTCTGCTAGAGGACAGGTAGATGCGTTGCAGAGAGACCCAGGACACAGCGTACCAAGGGAGGTAGCTTCGGAATTGGATCCTGGAAATTTCAAGTGATGAATCCACTTTCTGGACTGCTGGGTGTTACCACCTTTTCCACAGCCAGGTTCTCGCCCAAGGGTGTGTGCCACCTTTTCTTGGAACGAGGCCTGCTATGACGGGGAATTACTTTCTTTTCTCTCATAATAGATTTGTTTTTCTTATTATTCTTTTTCATTTTTTTAATTTTTTTTTGTTTGTTTTCCCCTATTCTCGAGGGTGTTTCCACCTTTTCTCGAAGAATAGGTCGGCATGACAGGGACCTAAGTCCTTTTCTCCCATGATCGATATGTATATATTTTTTTTCTTTTTTCGAATTGAGAAAGGGAATGGTAGAAAGACCATTTGTCAGAACCAACCTCGCCACTGTCGCTGGTGGAAAATAGAGGATAAGAGATCATGACTGGAAGGGGGGTTTGAGGGAACAGAGGGTTGCATCCACCTCATCAGGAATGACTGAAGAACGGCTATCAAAAGTAGCATCATAAGAAGTACAGTGCCGTGCCAATGAGGGAAAAGATCAAGTGACCGTAATTGTCAAGATCCCCAAGGAGGGAAGTACTTCTTCAGGCGATATCCATTGATTAGAAAGGGATCATCAGAGGCATCAATGGTCTGCACTTGGACAGAGCCATTAGGGTTGACGGCAAGTACCTTATATGGGCCCATCCACCGTTGTTGGAGCTTGGCAGGAAACTTGCCAAATCGTGAATCATAGGCTAGGACCAAATCACCTTCTTTGAACTCCTTGTGCTTGATGAAGCTATCATGGTAAGCCTTACGTCAAGCTTGCGTGGCTTCCATGCACTAGAGAGCCATCCTACGAATTTCGTCCAAACATTCCAGGTGCGGGAGACGGTGTTGCAGTGAATCATCGTCCCCCAAACGCTCTTTGATAGCCACTCTCAAAGAGGGTAATTCCAGTTCAACAGGAAAAACAGCTTCTGTACCATACACCAGCTGGAAAGGTGTTTGTCCTGTTGCTGCTTTATGGGAGGCTCTGTACGCCTAGAGGGCCTCTATAAGTCGATCATCCCAATCACAACGATGTGCGGCAATCATTCTTGTCAGAATCGAGCAGAGGATGCGATTCGTGACTTCGACTTGGTCGTTGGCTCTGGGGTAATAGGGAGTGGACTTGCGATGGCGGATCTTATACAACTTTGTCAATTCTTCCATGACTTTGTTAAGGAAATGAGTGCCTCTGTCACTTACCAGCTCTAAGGGACTACCAAAACGGGTGATGATATTCTCGTACATGAACAGGGCCACGCTGTTACCATCGTCCCGCTTTAGGGCTTTAGCTTCACACCACTTTGTGACATAATCCATACATACGAGGATGTATCGGTTCTGTTTCCTTCTGGTAGGAGGATCGATTAGACCTACGAAGTCAATGCCCCACTTCTCAAACGGCTTTAAGGGAAGGATAGGTTGCAGTGGCATGGCACTTGACTTGGTGTGTTTCCCCATTCTCTGACAAGCATCACATCTTTTACATTAATCATAGGCATCCTTGTGAATGGTAGGCCACCAATATCCTGCTAGCAGAGCCTTCCTGGCTGTAGCTTCTCCTGCAAAGTGGCCTCCACATGGCTCGTCATGGCAAGCCTTTAGAACAATCCCAATCTTGTCTCCTGCAACACATCTTTGGAGCACTTCATCTTTGCCTTTCTTGTACAGTGCACCGCCTAACAAGGTGTACGGGGCTGATTCCAGCATAAGCTTCTTCCTCTCCCGACTAGAAATGCCAGGAGGGTACTGTTGGGTTGCCAGTAGATTGGCAATGTCTGCATACCAGAGAGTTACAGTTTCTAGCAGGAATAGGGAAGCATCAGGGAGGTCTGGATCATCTTGCTCCTCGTCTGCAGTTTGTGGGATATGCGACAGATGATCAGCCAGAACATGGGAACGACCAGGCTTAGTAATCACCTCAAAGTCGAACTCCTGAAATAGAAGGAGCCATCTCATCAGTCATCCTTTCACATCTGCTTTGTTCATCAGGAAGGACAGGGCCTCATGATCCACATAAAATTTAAAGTGGGTAGATAGGAGGTAATGACGAAACTTTTCTAGGGCAAACACCATTGCCAAGCACTCCAACTCTGTCACTGTATAGTTCCATTCTCGATCAGTGACTTTTCGGCTTGCATAATAGATCGGTTGATCCAGCTTCGAGGAGCCCTTTTGGCAAAGGACAGCACCTAAGCCTTCAATTGATGCATCAATGTGTACATGAAACTCTTTCGTCCAATCAGGAGGTTGCAGAATGGGTGCCTCAATTAGACACTGCTTCAGAGTATGGAAGGCTTTGTCACATTCTTCCGTCCAAGTAAACTCTGCATCTTTCCTCATAAGCTTGTGCAAGGAGGTTGCCTTTGTTGCAAAATGAGCTATGAACCTTCTGTAGTAACCCACATGGCCTAAGAATCCCCTCAACTATTTGAGGTTGGTGGGTGTTGTCAGAGCTGCGATCTTTTCAATCTTTGCAGGATCTGTTGATATCCCTTGTGCAGAGACAATGTGGTCCAACAGAACTTCGGAAGAGACCCCAAAGTTGCATTTGTCGGGGTTGAGGGAAATCCCATACTCCCGGCATCGGTCAAAGCATTGTTCCAGGTGTTCCCAGTGTTCACGGATCAAACTATAGACACAGAAGTCATCCAAATATACCTCAATGAAATCGTGTAGATGATTTTGAAATGCGGCCATCATGACTCGCTGGAAAGTAGCAGGGGCATTGCAGAGTCCAAACGGCATCACTCGATAAGCGTAGGTCCCCCATTCTGTGGTGAAGGTTGTTTTGGATTGGTCCTCTTTTGCTATTTGCACTTGTTTGTATCTGCTGAATCCATCCAGAAGGGAGTAAAGCTCATGTCCTGCCACTGTGTCCAACAATTGGTCTGTGAAAGGGATAGGAAAGTGATCCTTCTTTGTCTTGGAATTGACCTTGCGAAAATCCACACATATTCGAAGCTTGCCATTCTTCTTGGGTACAACCACGATGGGTGAAACCCATTCACTATGTGCCACTGAATAGATGAACTCCGCTTCCAGAAGCTTCAACAGCTCCGCTTTCACCAATGTGGAATAATTTGGGTTCATTCGCCTCTGTCGTTGCCGTACTGGCTTGGCATCAGGCTCCAAGTCAATATGATGTTGACATATTGTGGGATCAATCCCCTTTAGGTCTTTGTAAGACCATGCAAACACGTCCAAATTCTCTTTCAACAAGTTGTACAAAGTTGACAACTCCTCTTCTGGAAGGCTGCTACCCACCTTCAAGTGGCGTTCCATGCCATCTACATCCACAAAGGTTAACTGCCTTTCACCTTCTACTTCACGGATGAAGGTCCCACGGACTGCTTCTGGATATAGATTCGACTCCTTCAAGGGAGTGGTGTCCTCTTCTGATGTCCCACTAGAACCAACTTCTTCTTTTGGTGGAGACTTAGGTTGCTCTTGGAGATGTTGGAATGGGATTAGAGCCGTTTCGGGTTTGGTTTCAAAATTAATTACCTCTTGGCTTGAAGCCTCATCTTCTGATGACACGTCCAGGAACGTCACATAACAGGGACCCTATGATTTCTGTTGGGTTTGTGGGACTGGTGCTTGTCGGCACGGTGCATCATCATCATCTTTCTTTGGCAAGGATGGGTGAGGACGGCATGAGCCACTGCTGAAAGACGGCTTGTTCTTCTTAACCCATTTCTTATAAAGATTTTGCATATGAGAAGATCCATTTACCAGACCAAATGGTACCATCGTCATTCTGTCCCACAGTATGAGCTCATCTACTTCTGATGCTTCTGGAACTTCTTCTCCAAATGTATCCTCTTTGGGTGGGATAGATTCTTCTGGTTCACTTTCATAACCTTCTTCTTCCATATCATATCCATCCTCTTCTGTCTCTGTTTCTACTTCTGCTTCTGTCTCTGTCTCTGTCTCTGTTTCTGCTTCTGTTTCTGTCTCTGTAGGAGCTGTATAAGAGAAGAACATGTTCTCTATTTCATCTTCTGCCTCTGTCTCTGGCTCCGCTATGGCCATGTAACAGGGAGAGCAGTACATCCATGCTTCTATCTCACTGTCAGAAGTGATTTCAGAAGTCATTCCTGGTTCAGGCAGGAAGTATTCACCCATTGATAATGGCTTTGCATCTTTTGGAAGTCGGCTTACAATATCCACTGTTAAGGAACGTGCCATTGTTTTCTTGGGAAGGATCTGTTTGACAGCATCTTCATCTGCTGATGTTCCATCCGTAGCCTCATTAGGGGAGTCAGAAGATAATTCCAAGGAGGTGGATCCATGTCCTTTTTGAGCACCATAGAGCTTCATCACCACTTTGTTGGGTCCTCGTCCCAAGGTCAAAGTTCCTTTGAACCAATCCGTCCTTGCTCGGGCTTCAAAAAGCCATGGTCTGCCCAGTAACAAAGGGTAGGATGTACCATAAGAGTTTGGCTTCACCACCAGATAGGTTAGCCAATAATCTTTTCCAGCCACTGTAGTCTTCACATATGGGAGAATGCCCAAAGGCTTGATTCTGCTCTGATCCGCCAGTCTGATGAGCCATTCGGTTGGTTGCACACCTTGTAGGCCTAGATCCTTCATTGTGACATCCGTCATAATGTTTACTGATGAGCCTCCATCAATTAGTGCATTTGCAATGAAGCAGCCTTCTATCCACACGCCAGTCTCTGGAGTATCCGGATCTAGGAAGGCGTTAGCCACATCCACTTCTTTGACAGGATTTGGAGCTTTGTTGGACTTTGTTGCTGTTGAGGGAGCAATCCTTAAACCACGTCTTCTTGTTAGTATACTTTTGAACCTTTTCCGGCAACTGGGAGACAACATCAATAATTGTCGAAATGTGAGGTTTGGTTTAAAGGTATCTAGATCTCTAACCAGATCGTATTCCTTAATAGGATCCACTGGCTTCTCTAATCGGTTAGGGAATGGGGCAACACCCATTTTCATTTTCCCTCTTTCTTCCAACAGAGGCATCATGGAAATGTCTTCTGCCACTTGTGGCACTTCCTCCTCTTCTGTCTCCTGGACCTCTGGTCCTATCTCTGTAACTGTCTTTGTAACTCTCTGTGGCACTGTAGTGCTCTGTACGGCACTGTCAGGCTCTGTTCTGTTCTGTTCTTTTGGTGGAAGATTGAACTTCACTGTTCTGGAAGGAGGATTATTTTCTTTCTGGATAGATGCTTCCTTCTGCTTTGCATGAGTGATGGTAGCAACTTCCAATTCCACTCAATTGGAGGTAGGCTCTTGGGCCTTGGCCGGACTATTAGTAGCACTGTTTTTCACTGGGGCTGGGCTTGGACAGTCTTTTGCAGTGTGGCCTTCTCCCTTGCATCGACTGCATAAGGGCTTTTAATCCATTGACCTTCTGGGATTTGGACAATTTGGTGAGATATGTCCCTTTTCTCCACATCTATAACACTCCACTTCTGATCTCTGACCACTGCTAGACTGTCTTCCTCTGTAACTTTGAGAGTGAAACCTTCTAGGTCCGAAATTAGGACCAAACTCTCTAGGCTTGGGTCCAATATCCTGTGTTGTCATTTTGGATTCCAGCAAGTTGAATATTGCGTCTTCTTCCTTCCTCCTCCTATCATGCATCTCCTTTAGAGAGCAAATGTCCTCTGTATGGTTCTTCCGCAAACAGTAGGAACAAAAGGCTCCAGGAATGGTTGGTTTTTGTGTGCATTCGGTGGCTAAATGGCCTGCTTGATGACACTTACCACACCAAGTATTTGATCGCATCACATCTCTTCCTGCTCCTGCAACGTTGGATATGCTAGCGGTGTTCACTTTCAGCGTCTGTAGCTGCTCTGTAATCACACTGATTTTGAGGAGTTGATTGCTCTTCTAATTTCTGAGGAGCAGAGAAATGGTGGTGCATCTTCTTCAGGAGGAACTTCAAAAGAAGCTGTCTTCTACTCAAATGCTGGAAGAGGTAGAGGCAGAGGTAGAGGAGGTCGATCTGGAGGCCGTGGTAGAAATCAGAATATGCAGCAAACTCAAGAAAACCAATCTTATGTGTTAAATGATGTGGATCTAGGACATGACACAAGCTATGGTGGATCAAAGATGTAAACCATGTTCATAATGACATGGACAAGTAGAGACAAACTATTACACAAGTGAATTAGGTTCCAAGATAGATTAGCTTGGACTCATAAACACAATCTTGTGTAGAATCGACAATGACAGACACTTAACTGAAAGTACAAAGCATCATGATATTGTGCTCATTTCATAGTCAAGTACAATGCTTTATAGGTTTTGAGTTGTTCCACTCTCCTCACTGTGCATATGGGATTCAGGACAGCTCCTCTTGGAGCATACATCATTTGTCTATTTCTCAACACCCCCCCTCAAATGATGAGTCCCTACACTTGCTGGCTTTTGCCCCCCCTTCATGATAACATGGCCCGGAAGACTAGCTCATAGGCAGCCTAGTCAAGTTAAAGCTTGAGACTTTACATCTTGGCAAGGGTTGTACAAATCAAATTCACTAAGGAAAAGAAAGATCCACTATGGGAAAAAAATATGAAAGATACCATGAAAGTTCTTCAAAACAATCTGTCAGAGTTGTTGATGGTAGTGGAAGCATATTCTTCTTCTTCTCTTTCTTCCATGTATTGGTTTTGGTGATGATCACTTTGTAATTGTTGGGCTCTCTTCTTGTGGAAACATTTATTGGCTACATGGCCAGTCTTACCACAATAGTGACATGTAATCCGATCCTTGTTATTGTTGTTGATGAATCCTCGATCTCTTCCTTTAGGTCCAGCAGCTCCTTTGGTGTACAAAAGATTTTCCCTAGATGATGAGACATTCTCTTTTGCATTCTTGGTTTTTACTTTGCCTTCTTCATCGAGTAGTGAGTGCTCAATATCTTTAAGTGTGAGGCTTGGAACATTACTCAAAGTGGACACAAGATTTTCATATGGATCCTTGTTTACACTTGCAAGCAGTACGGCTATTGCTTCATCTTCCTCAATATTCTTTTTAAGAGATGCAAGTTGAGTTTTTAAACTCTTAAACTTATTAATGTGTATGGTCATAGAAGCACTCTCTTTGATATCCAGTTTATAAAACTGCATGAGAAGTTTTACCTTTGAATTCTTTGCTTGAGTACCAAACATTTTATCAAGTTCCTCCCAGGCGGTTTTAGCATTTCTAATGCCAGATATATGATGTAACACATCATCACTTAATCCCCAAGCAATGATGCCTAGTGCCTTATTATTCATCTTCTTCCATTCTTTGGATTTGAACTGGTCTTCTTCAACGAACCTGTCTTCATCATCTTCCTTCTTGTTATCTGCATCATCTTCAAACAAGTCCCATAAGTCCTTTCGCATCAGGTGGTACATGGTCTTTTCCTTCCAGGCATGGAAGCCTTCTCCATTGAACTTTGATATTTGCTCAAGTTCTGCCATGTTGAGCAGCTCCAATTAATTGAGAAAAGACCATCAAGGGGGATTTGTGAAGTGTCATAAGGAGGTTAATGTCAACTGACATTAGTTGAGTATCAATAGATACTATTCTTGAGCTTAGTATTTGAGTGTCGGTGCTTGATCTTCTTCTTGCTTGTTGATTTGAAGTGTTAATCTTGCTGGGAACTGAGTTCAAACTCAGATAAGAGTGGCAGTGTGTGCCCTCAGTTGAAAGGAATGAGAAATTGAAGGAAAAATGAGCTTGCACCTTGATGGCTATGGCTTCCTGGATTAGGGTTTTGACCCAAGTCTGTTTTTTTTCAGATATCTAGAGCTAGAGTTGATCATTTTGGAAACTTTTTTTATGGAAATGTATCTTACTCCATGCTCTACAAGAACCCCATGGTAATCGTCAAGATCGGGTACTGCAGTTCGCGCGCAGATCAACGAAACGTAACCAGGCGCAGATATGGCAGCGACGTCGAATTTCAGCAATGCCAGGCTTGTAGGTATCCAATGTCAGGCTTAGATGTGATAGGCAGAAGCTCCTTGAGTAGAAGAAAAATATTCCTGAAGAAAGCACACTGAAATATTGCCTGATTTGAGAGATATGAGAGCTCAAAGTGAGGTATGTCCTGCAGGCCACAAACTGGGGCTATGGCAGCAACTAACAATAGTGACAATGCTGAGGTCCAGATAGCCAAATCTCATGGATTGATGTGATACAGGGAAGCTTTGTGAGGTGGAGAACAACTTTCCAGAAGGAAGCTCAGAGAGATCTGGTATGTGGAGTGAGATACAGGAGCTTCAAGATGACAGGGTGCTATTGGCTATGGCTGCCACAAGGTCCAACTGATATTTGAAGTTGAAACTGAAGATATGAGCTGAATGTGGGCTGGTTAGAGATCACCAGAGATGAAGGGAGACTAGAGATTCAGAGTGTGAGCTGTGCCATGCCCAACTGGGCTCTGATACCATGTTAAATGATGTGGATCTAGGACATGACACAAGCTATGGTGGATCAAAGATGTAAACCAAGTTCATAATGACATGGACAAGTAGAAACAAACTATTACACAAGTGAATTAGGTTCCAAGATAGATTAGCTTGGACTCATAAACACAATCTTGTGTAGAATCGACAATGACAGACACTTAATTGAAAGTACAAAGCATCATGATATTGTGTTCATTTCATAGTCAAGTACAATGCTTTATAGGCTTTGAGTTGTTCCACTCTCCTCACTGTGCATATGGGATTCATGACAACTCCTCTTGGAGCATACATCATTTGTCTATTTCTCAACACTATGGAGGAGGACGTGGTAACTCTAGAGGCAGGGGGAGCCAAAGAGGTCGTGGTGGATGGCAAAGAGGCCAAAATGCAAACAGTAATGTTGAAATCTACTACTATGGTAAAATGGATCATATGACTAAAGACTGCTATAAAAAGCAGAATGACATCATGAATGGAAAAATGCAACAAGGGAATTATGCATCTTCTAGTAGACAGGGTGATGAAAGAAATGAGCATTTGTTTATGGTGCAACACATGACCAATTCTATGACAAGTGCAGAAGAAAGAAACGATGTGTGGTATGTTGACTCAGGTGCATCAAACGACATGACAGGTCATGCAGAATGGATGCAGGATGCAAGGAAAATGGAAAAACTAGGATTTGTGGAGACTGGTGATGATACTGCATATCCTATTGTGTAGATTGGAAAAATTTCTTTGTCTATGCAGGATGGGAAAAAGAAATACCTGTCGGATGTATTTCATGTCTCGAATATCACCAAGAACCTGGTTTCTGTTGGTCAAATGGTTGAGCAGGGCTTGCAGGACAGATTTAATTCTCATGGATGCTTTGTTGAGGATATGAAAAATAAAGGTTGCTTGATAGCAAAAGGAAAGAAGAAGGGCAGAATGTTTACGTTGGATGCAGACATGCCTGAATTGAGTGCAGTAATGTTTGCACATGGGACCGGTGTAGTTGCAGATATTGATATCTGGCATAAACGCATTGGTCATGTTAATGTACAACGACTTAAATCAATGCAAGCCCAAAATATTGTTGCAGGATTGCCTAAATTCAAGGTTGCAGAAATGCATAAGGTATGTGAAGCATGTCAGTTTGGAAAACAGGCAAGGAAACTATTTCCTAGACATGTTCAAGAGAGTAAGAAGCCATTGGAATTAATCCACTCTGATGTGTGGACTACTAAAGCTGCATCTCTTGGAGGCTGTCATTATTTTGTCACTTTTATTGATGACTATAGTAGAAAAGTTTGGGTGTATTTTATGAAAAAGAAAAGTGAAGTTTTTGGGCATTTCAAACTCTTAAAGCTATGGTTGAAAAAGAAACAGGCCTGCAAATAAAATGCCTAAGGTCAGATGGAGGGGGAGAGTACCTCTCAAATGAGTTTGCAAGGTTCGTGCAGGAGCATGGTATAAAGCAGCAATATTCATGCAGTCATATCCCACAACAAAATGGAATTGCAGAAAGGAAAAACAGGCATATTGGAGAGGTATCTCGTGCCATGTTCAACGAAAAAGACTTGCCAGATTTTTACTGGGCTGAAGCAGTTGCTACATCAGTCTACATAATGAACAGGACTCCCACTGCAGCAATACATGGGATGACTCCAGAGGAGAGGTACACTGGTAGGAAACCAGATATTTCTCATTTGAAAATTTTTGGTTGCATTGCCTATGTTCATGTGCCAGATGAGTTGAGATCCAAGTTGGATCCAAAAGCTGAGAAGTGCATCTTTATTGGTTACTCTCTGTAGAAGCAGAAAGGGTATAGATGCTATAACCCTTCTACTCGTAAGTTTACAGTGAGCAGAGATGTTGTTTTTGATGAGATGAGTAGTTGGTATAAACCAGTAAATGTGATTGATAATGTAGATGCACAAAATGGTAATGCTGCACAGAATTCACAGCAGCAGTCACAAGATATTAGTGGACCTGGAGCGTCCTCTAGCAGCAGTTCACATTTTTCACCATGGACATGCAGATTGAGATCAGGAGAATCTTCTCAAAGCAATGCAGATAGTGGTATTCAGGTATCACGAAAAGGAAAAGAGAAGGTAGATCAACCCATGGTTGATGTGAATGCAGGTCACTCTTATGTGGATGGTGAATCCAGTGGCTCAGAACAGAGCATTGATGATGAGTTGGGTATTCCTTCTATTGTTACACCTGGAGTAAGGAAGACTAGGGATGTTTTGAGAGCACCTGGGAGTGAACCTACTTTGCGCAGGTCTACCAGAGCTAGGTATCCTGTGGATAGGCTGAAATATGATGGATTTATAGCCATTCACTATGCATATATGGTCAAAGTGATACAGGAATCAGAACCCACTTCTTTTGAGCAAGCCATGGGAAAAGAAAAATGGGAGAAAGCCATGGATGAAGAAATGGATGCCTTGGAAGAAAATGCTACATGGGAATTGGTACCTTTGCCTAAAGGTAAGAATGCAATTGGCTGTAAGTGGGTTTATAAGGTGAAGCACAATGCAGACGGTTCTGTGAACAGATACAAGGCAAGATTAGTAGTCAAGGGGTATGCACAAACACATGGCATTGATTATGAAGAAACATTTAGTCTGGTTGCAAGGATGGCAACCGTAAGAGCAGTCATTGCTATGGCTGCATCAAAGGAATGGTCTTTACATCAGATGGATGTAAAGAATGCCTTCTTGCATGGTGATTTGCAAGAAGAGGTATATATGGGGCAGCCACCAGGTTATGTGCATGCTGTTCATCCTGAGTTTGTTTGCAGGTTGAAGAAAGCCTTGTATGGCTTGAAGCAAGCACCTAGAGCATGGTCTGACAAGATAGGACAATATCTTGTCACTATTGGCTTTCAGATTTCCAAGGCAGACTTCTCACTTTATGTGAAGAAAACAGAGAAAGGTATTATGCTACTTGTCATTTATGTTGATGATTTGATTATGACAGGTGACAGTGATGAAGATATCCTTCATGTGAAAATGCTATTGAAGCAGAAATTTGAGATGAAGGATTTGGGAGAGCTGCATTATTTCTTGGGCATTGAGGTGATTAGATCACCAAGTGGGATATGGCTCTTGCAGAGGCAGTATGGATTGGACATGCTGTCCAAATATGGGATGACAGGCTGTAAGCCTATTTCAGTTCCTTTGGAGCAGAATGTGAAGTTGAGTGCAGATGCAGGTGAGCTTCTCGAAGACCCTACTATGTACAGATGCATAGTAGAAAGTTTGATTTATATGACTATTACCAGGCCAGATTTGAGCTATGCTGTTGGATTGGTAAGTCAGTTTATGCAGGCTCTAAGGAAACCACATTTGGATGCAGCTAGATGCATACTCAGGTATGTGAAGTCTACATTGCAGTATGGACTATTTCATGAGACTAGGGTTCAGATATAGTTGCATGGATACACTGATGCTGATTGGGCTAGTAGTATTTCTGATAGATGATCTACCAGTGGATATGTGTTCTCTTTTGGGAGTGCTGCAGTCACTTGGAGCAGCAAGAAACAACCTACAGTTGCCTTGTCGAGCACAGAGGCTGAGTACAGGGGTGCAACAATGGCTGCATGTGAGGTAGCTTGGCTGCATAAGCTACTTTATGATATGCATCAGTCTACAGATGGGCTAGTTGTCATTTATTGTGACAACATGAGTAGTATACACTTGGTAAATAACCCAGTCTATCATGCTAGAACAAAGCACATTGAGGTGCATTATCACTATGTGCGAGAGAGGGTTTTACTAGGTCTTATTGATCTAGTTTATGTCAGCACAGAGGATCAAGTAGCTGACATATTTACGAAGGCATTGGGCGCAGAGAAGCTGCGCAAGTTCAGAGACCTGCTTGGTGTACAGGAATTGGGATTGAGCTCGAGGGGGAGTGTTGAGATATCGAGCTCCACTCGTGATATACCAAGGTGACCGTTGTGCATTTATGTCACCGACTTGTCAGTTGCAGATGCGATTGGTACACCGCCCATGAATAATAGCTAGATGACAGCTATCCTTATCTACTCTAGTTCGTGGCTCAGTTAGTATGCCACCTTAGTTAGTTGAGTTTGGTTTGAGACCCATATATAGGGTTCTTCTATTTCTATGTACTTGAGTTCTTTTTGGCTTATACAACTAAGAAGAGAAAAACTGTTTTCAGCCTCCACCTTTGTGTGTATTCCCCCATTGTGCAAGCAAGAAAGCTACAAGTGAGACTCCTTTCTTCTCTCCCACAATCTTGACAGATATGCCTTGTATAGAGATATCCAAGACCTCAAAGAAGGCAGGGTGCAGGCTGGCTATGGCAGACACAAGGTGGAAGATGAAGATGGAGTCATGAGAGCTGGATGGAGTCATGAGCTAGACAGAGATGACCAGAGGTTAAGAAAGGCTAGAGAAGCAGTGAAGGGAGTTATGCCATGCTCACTTGAGCTTTGATAACATGCCATAAATGAGGATCTAGAGCATGGCAGGAGCTATGGAGTATGGAAGATGAATATACAACTCATGATGACATAGACTTAGATAGACTAACTATTACATAAGTGAATTAGGTTCCAAGATAGAATCTTGGACTCACAAACACATTCTTGTGTAAGATGGACAATGACACTGACAATGACTCAAACAGATAGTTCCATTCTCTTATAATGAGTGTCAACCAAGTACAAGCCTTTATAGCTTTTTGGATAGTACCACTCTCCTCACTATGCATATGGGATTCTGAACATCTCTTCCTAGAGCATACATCATTTGTGTATCTTCTAGCCTCTTTAGGGCATACATTTAGCCTCTATGGGCAAGGATCATTTGCTATTCTCAACATTAGTAAGCTAATATATGAGCATAAATGAAATAGAAAGTCAATTAATGAGTTGATTGTGGAATAGTGACTAATGGAAGTAATGTGTCAAGGTCTATAGGTAGCTTAGAATGAAAACTTAGACAAGGGTGAGCTTGGATAATCCATTCATCACAAATTGTTGAAGGCAAGTACATTGAAAGATGATTTGAGCAACCCAAACCTCTAGTGAAAGAGAAGGTCATTGAATCCACATTAAAAGATATCTCAGATGATTTTTCTACTAGAGATGTGCAATCTATTTATGATACATTAGCATCAGAACTTACTTGAAAATATTTAAAGTGTATTAAGGTTGGGTTTGGTAGTTTGTTAAAGAGAAGCAAAATTATGCCTCTTCCTAGACATTCAAAGTTAATCAAAGCCCAAAATCTACTCAATACAAAGTTTTTGGAGTTCATAGGAGATCCCATGTATATTATTTGTGTGAAAACATTGAAGGTGGAAACAAAAACATCGATGAGGGTAGGCTCATAGAGCTCAATAATTATTATCTAGATCTATATAAGGTGTAGTTAGAAATGGTGATGTATTATAATATGACTATAGAAGAATGGGAGAAGAATGTGGTGATAAATTGTAGTTTGTTATAAAACTTGATGAAAGTAAGATTGCCAAAAGAGTAAATCTCGAAAGATTTAGTTTTACTTTCTTGAACAAAGCCTTACAATTCGACAAGAAATAACTCAAGAAACTTTAGTCTTCAATTAGAGTACTATGTATATTGGCTTGCTACATTTAAAGTTTCCAAGGAAAGATTCTAAACATCATTGATTGCGAGAACATGGGGAGATGATCTTAGTTAAAGAATATAGTGAATACTTGGCTGAATGACCCCTTGGGGGGACTTAAAAACTTTGAAATGCATATGTGGAATCTTGAATGGTTAAAATGTAATATTTTCATGCCCAAAATGCTTGATAGAGAGGGTCAAAGGAAATGATGGGAAGAAAAATAAGCAAAGAGTGATAAGTATTACATTGACATGTGATAAAGAAGATCCCATATGGAAGCTTATATTCAACATTCTCTAGATATTATTCACATTTATTCATTGCATGATCTTTATGGGAGCTCATGCTCGACCGCCAAGACCTACATACCACTTATTGTTTCAAGCATTTTAAGCCAAGTGCAATGGCTATCTCTCACGCAGCTGTGCGCACTCTCGCACCTACGAGTGTAGTGAGCTTACCTTCATGCCCGATTGAGTTGCCTCCCCCAGAGCTCTTTGGTAACTCCACGATCTAAGATGCGAGCTCAAGTAAGCTCGATCCTCAGGCTACAAGCTCCAAGCTCCATTGCCACACAGGAGACAAGAAAAGTGAAGATAAGAGAAGAAGAAGAGAGGAGAACATGGATAGCTTCACATACTCACTCCCTCACACTCCCTCTCTCAAGCACAAGTACATAAGCGAGAAGAAGAAGAAGAAAAAGAGAGCTAGTTTTGGCCACACACAAGAATGAGCATCTTCATTTACTTTTTTCCTTTTATACATACCCTATCTCCTCCTTGGGCACCCATCCATTTTATACACAATCGTCCATTTTAGCCTGGGTCCCCTTTCCCTATTCCCTTCCTACTTACATTGTTCCTTTACCCATGCATGTCTACATTTACAAATTACATAGGAGGGAGCCTAGAGCTCTTTTACAAAAATTTAGGGTATGCTTTTATATTTAAAATGTGTCTTTCTCTTTTTGCAATCACCTTGGACTTTTAAAGTTGCTTCTACACTTTTGGCCATTTTCCTCCTATTTTTCTATTAGGTTACCTTTTTTCGCTTTGCCTTGCATCTTTTGATTATCTTTTGCTTTCTTTTTTGCTTTCTTTGCACCGGGGTTAACATTACCTCCTCCTAGCCAAGTGCCAGTCCCATGGTACTTGTTGGTGAGGGCTCGGGTGGTTGAAGGTTTTCCATGTGGATCGATGATGGGGCTTTGGGGAGATTGGCCATGGAGAAGAAGCATAAAAAAATGGATGTAAGATTGTGGAGGCTAAGAAGTGACCGAGTGGGTGATGGGGGCCTCCAAGGTCGGTGGTTGGTCCTGGGTTATCAAATGTACTTGAAAAGAAAAATGAAGTGCACTACTTGGGGGTGTGCCTACCTCACCATGATGTGCATGGTGTTTATACCAATGGATTCGGTAGTTGGGCAAGCTTGTGGTGTTGTCCTGTACTTGAGGACCCAAATCGTGCAAGGGGAGATGCTGTGGGTGTGACTTAAGGAGACATGTCTAATTGTAGACGAGTGTAAACTCCCTAGGTGTGTCTTGCCCTTGATGTGCCCTAAGTGTGAGTCATGGGAAGGGGCTAGGGATATAATTGTCCCTAGGTGTAGTGTTTGTGGCACTCTAATGGTATATGAGAATTCCATTTTTTCATTTTCTTGTGCTTCATCTTTGTCTTTTCTTTTCTTTCTTTCTTTCATTCTCTTCTTTTTTAAAAAAAAGTAATACATTAGAAGGGAGCATGCTAGATGTCATCTCGATACTCTTCCAAGAGCTACATTGCGAGGAGGCCTAAGAGACTTGGTAAGAAAGGGTCTGCTCTGCAAGAAGCCTTTTATGTTAATATGTACATCTAGGGGTGTTGTTGACAAGAAGGGGTGACTTCACTTGGTAAAGTGGTTGTTGTTCATATCTTCATGGACTCCAATACAAAAGGAAGGTAGGATCATGGCCCTCATCATGAGGTGGGGCCATTGTGTAGCTATTGATTCTTGCATTAATATAAAAAAAGAGTGGTAGTAGTAGGGTCTCTTTCATTGTGGGCTTTTGCTTGAGCAAAATCCTGAGTACCCTAAGATAATTACAGGTAGTGACGAATGCGAGGTCAGGGTAGGATGAAAACTCGTCAAGGAAGTGCATGATGGATGGGTGGATGTCCCACTCAGTGAAGATTAAGCACTCCTTACATTCACATTATAGATCTTGAGAAAATCATATGTCCCATGCACATTCAGGCTATAGTCTACCCCCTATTCTCTGCGGATATGGCATGTAGCTGGGATCTTGTGCTCCTCCAGTGTAGGATGTTATAGAAGGCCATCCAAGCATCAAGATTGGAGTCCCAGAGATGTCGCTGCCATTTCAATTGGGCTTCATATTCACTGACAGTCTTTGGAATCTCCAAACCTTGCCTTGCTAGTAGTTTGCAGGCTCTCTCTGCCACCTTGTAGGGTATCTTTCTCTTTCATCTATCCATTGATTTCTTAGTCTTTGTGTGAGCTGGATCACCTACTCCACCACTCTTAGAGACATGACCTTGTCTAAGGAGCAAGGGTAGTGGAAGGAGAATTCAAAATTTTGGCATTTGTCCACTTGTTTTTTCAAGTCTTCTCATGCAAGCATAAGATATCTCATATTCCATAAACCTGTAGGCATGGTAACCAAATCAACTACCCATTTGTAATGCATAGACAATCGATAGGTTGGTTTCAACCCATCTCTATGATTTACCATGGAATACATCTGACAGCAGACACTGCATGATTCCACATAATGCTCCACATCTTTATACATGTTCTATCACCAATACTTCTCTTTGATCTTGGCAAATGTGCCCAAAACTCCTTTATGTCTAGCCCATAAGCTTTCATGAAACTCCTGCATCACATGTTGTTGAGAAGCCCTATCTCCCAATACACATACTAGAGCTCCTCTCTTTTTCTTTGCATGATTCCATAAATATCCATCTTTCAAGAAAATCCCATAAGATTTTCTTTTAATCCTTTTAAATTCCAGCTTGAGACCACTCAGCCTTCTTTGTCACGAGGGTGAGATATTGGCCTATTTTCAGCCAATCATCCTCACTCAACTCTTCCAAAAATTGTGTTCTCACTGAAGCATAACACTGATGATGCTTTCTCTCTATTGCCCATCTCTTCTCCATGGCTGTAAGCTCTTTTCTTACTATTGAAATCCCAATTAACAATAGTTGTACCTACTGTATTTGCTGTAGTAAGAGCAGTTGCATACTCATTCGCTATTGTCATAAAGTCATTTTTAGCACCTATCATGGCATCCTCTTCATCTTCCATCAGCTCCTCTTTATCTTCAAACCTTGCTCGTGAAAGCATGTCAGCAGGTTTTCTTTATATGCAATATGCTAAAAATTTGGGTTAAGTGACTTTATATATGCAATCCACCGTAACATGGCAATATTGAGAGTTGAGCAAGTTACTATCATGCCCAATAAAGGTAGACGATCAGTCTCTACCACTACATGAGCTCCCATAAAATATTCCCTATCATACTTAAGGGTTGTCACTGTACCCCAAAGCTCTCTTTTGAATTGAGAATACCATCGTTGTTGTTCATTGAGGACCTTTGCTCCAAAACAAATGGCATACCTATTCCCATCAGCATCATCTTGACCCACTGCCCAACCAATGCCAATTGGACTTGTATCCACTGTGAGAATGATAGGCTCTCCATTCTCATAATTTTCTCTCTTTAGTGTTGGAGCTGAAATCAATAAGCACTTTAACTTCTGAACTATCTTCACATGCTAGTTACCCCACCAAAACTTTTGCCCTTTTCTTAAGAGCTGATATAAACTCTCAACCACATGAACAAAATGTGGAATCCATATCAAGTAAAAGACACATGCACCTAAAAATATTCTCACCTTGGATACATTCAAACATGTCTCCCGCATTCTACTTATGGCATCAATCTTCACCGGAGAGGGCTTTCTTCCATATGGTCCACACATGTGCCCAACAACCAATACTTCCTTTACTCCAAAAACCGACTTTTCTCCTAATAGAGTCAAATGCAACATGGTTCAAAATCCTATCACAATCAACAATATGTTGAACCACAAATCTTCTGCATCCCTACTCATTCAGCTCTTCATTCTTCTCATGGATATCACACTCTTTGATCGGTACATAATCAAGAAAGGGTAAGGTCAACTGAGGAATATACTCCCTCAAAACTTTATGCATAGCATTCATCATACGCGTCACTAAATTGGTTGCTACCTGTGGAAGCGTATACATCCTAACCAATCCAAATGGTGTCTTCATGGTAGTGATATCCCAACTTTCCAATGCAAGCTGGAATTGATCATATCCTGAATATAAATCACCCATAGAGTAAATTTCATTGCCTACAAATGCTTCTACAAATTCATCCACTATCGGACCTGATCCACTCCTTATGGTGACTTTATTAACTAGTTGTAAATCCTGTATAAATCTCAAAGTACCATTTTTCTTTGGAACAGTAAACCACCAATTTAAATATGGAGCTAAAGAGGGCTCCAAAATCCGCATCCTGATCTTCTTGTTTAAAAGTTCCAGCTGCTTAGACAAATATGCCCAAGACACTAGAATAGGCTTTAAATTCCATGGCACATGAGATATTGTAAAGATCACCATAGATGCAACAATGATTGGATCAACACATCCAATTTCATCTGGGTGAAAGGAAAAGGATTTCCCATGCCTTGTCAACATTTGCAAGAAACAAGCTCTTTTTGTAGGCAAGAGAAAGCTTACATCACCGATTTTTAGCTTTTGTAAAGTTTCAGCTGTGAATTTATGTCCTACTCCATGCGGATCTTGCAAACTAGGCCGTTGAGACACTTTTTTAGCCAACCCATCACTTTCAGATGGTAAAGGAAAAGCCAAGGCTTAACCTTCTTTGCAACTGTTTTGTACTTTGTATCCACCCTTGCTTCAGCTCTTTTTTTCAATCCATATTGTAGCCCATAACATTCATGCTCAATAAACACTTGAATGACTTAATACATCTCTAAAGTATCAACATAAATAACCTCTTCTTTAGCCGTGCTTTCAACATTCATTGCTGCAGAAATTTGAGCCACTATATCAACATCAATCAACCTTGAAAATAGCCCTGAAATACCTTCATTTGCAGCCATCAAACTATATATCTTCATCTCTTTTTCAGCCCAACCAACATATTTCTTTTCAGCCCTACACATCCCTGAAATATTCTTAAAACTGCCAAGACTACATGTTGTCTAGATACAAACACAATTTTCCCCTTTCTTGGAGGCATAACTATCTTCCTAGAGGCATAGCCATAGCTTCCACTTACAACATTGCTATCTAAAAACCCTTAAACTCTCCTGCATTAGCTAGAATTGGATTATCCCGTGGCCTATCCCAATTGCAAGGATGATTCACACAAATAGTGAAAAATTGTACCGAATTTGTATTGTCTTTACTCCGAATCCAAGCATATAAAGAACTGTCATCCAAGGCTTTTGTTTCTAGCCTTGGTTCTGAAATGTAGGGTTGCCCCAAAATCACCAGATAACTACATGAATCTTGCATTAAAAAATGATATTCATCCCTAATATCTCCAATAGTCATAGGTACATTTGGACAAGTTGCATAAAGATCCCCTGATGAATTGTTTGATGCCCTCATTCACCATCTCGAACCTACATCAATTAGCCAACCGTGTGCCATAACATTGATTTCAGAACCATGATCCAAGAGAGCTATGCAAGGCATCTCTCTTTATCCCACTTTAACAATTGTCTCTATTGTAGCATAGGCCCAATGCATTCATGAATGATGATGACTGCTTGGAATAAAATGAGCATCTTCTTCTTCATGTCCTTGTTGATGGACATCCCCATTGTACATAGCCTTCTCTCTATGCTTACTGCTGCCCACAATACCATTTTTAGCAAGGTTTCTATCTACTTTCTCATTCATCCCATTTTCAACATCAGTCTATTCCAAAACAGCATTGCATGCATTATCATACTCCCTTTGAAGTTGTTTCTCTATGTCTTTGTCAACTTGCATCAATGCTTGCAAAAATTCACCATCAAACTATCTTTTTTGTTTTAGCATATCAATGATTGCATCATGAAATTCACGCTTCATGATTTCAAGACCACCAAGTGTGAATTTGATGCCAGGAGGCATATCTCACGGTGGATTCCATGAGGTTTTACGGTGGATTCCGTAAACTTTGATGACCGGGGCTCATACACAAAGTGGATTCTTTGTGCGAGAAGTTGATAGGGATGCCTGTACTTTTCGGGCGTTTCATTAATTTAGTGTGTACGTGGGTGATTCCATAGCGGGTGATTCCGCAAAATACATATTAAATTAATAAATGTTTATGAGTTTAGAGTGCGCACTCGTAATAAATTAAGGTTAGGATTTATTTCTAACCAGTTGATTTATTTATGTAGCTGAAGGCTGCTAGGTATTCACTTTTGTCGGTTTAATTGTATTATTTTACTAACGATTGTGAATGCTTCAGTTGATGTGTAGAGATAGCAGCAGTGGGCGGAGGAAAGCATTGGAGTCTAGCGAGCATTCGACCTATGGATTATATTTTGATAGGCCACGCCTATATTTTGTTATGTCTATTGAGGCATCAATTATTTATCATTATTTTGTATATGCCTATGCGCACGGATATGTTATTTCTATTTGGACATTGTATTGGGCGTGCCAGACTCTTTGGCACCGTCCATTAGCTTTATTCCTATTTTTGTAAAAGCAAACTCAAAAGCTAAAAGCTTGATATATTTTTGTAAATTGGGCTATTATTGAGCATGAAGATGGAATATACATAAAATACATGCTTTATGAAGCGCATGCACAAGGCATGGGGGGAGATTGAACCCAATTGGTATTTTGCTCTTGTCATTCATGCTTTTTACCTTGTAGCTTGTGCAAAAAGTAGAGTTCATTGTTCTTGGGGATCTTCCGAGATTCACTACGCGAGCATACATCGACCGATCTGCGCACCAATGGTATCAGAGCGGAGCTGAGATCAAGAGCTTCCAATCGCTACCCATCTCGTGCGAAGGCGAAGCTCCTGGAACGATCGGGCTCTACGGTCAATCTCGTCGCGACCCGTCGATACAGGCAGACTTCTGGCGATCAAGAACCCCTGTTTCTGTCATTAGATTGCGAAGGACCGGGCTATACAGGCGGAGGACCACTCATTCATCTCCTTCATCAAAATCGTGGATAAACAGAGAAAAAGAGTAACTCCCTTTTCATTAAGCTTCAAAGCTTAAAGTTAAAAGTTAATAAGCTTGATTAGAAGCTTAAGAAAGCTTCAATAATCAAATCGATTGCAAAATGGCGTGAGGCTGTACTGGGCGGTGAAAATTCCGCCAAGGACATACTCCTGTCCTCAAAATCGACGGCGGATTAAGAAGCCAAAAGCTTCTTAATCCACTAAGTTACCTAAAGCTCCCCAACTCTGCAAGTCAACAACTCCAGGTCCCACACCTCAAAAATCAAGTTCTGCAAGTAATCTGTGATCAAGTTCTGCAAGTTCACTAAGTTGGCTAAGTTCTTCAAGTCTGCAACTCCGCAAGTCACATAAGTCTGCAACTCTGCAAGTCAGACTAGTCAACTGGAGTCAGAATTGACTTGTGCTCAAAACTCCTATAAGGGCTGTTCCTGTGCAGAAACTCCGAACTGCAAAGTTGTTCGTTGGAAGGTATTCTACCCATATGCAGGTTTGCTGAAGCATTTTCAGCATATGAAGAAGGAAAAATTACAGATTTTCTGAAGATTGAGAAAGAAATACCCAAAAACACATAAGCCTTGTAACCCCGAATTTGAGCTACGCTCATCCCGCTAACCTGATTTTGAGTGAGAAAGGTCTTTTGAGTTTTGCAGGATGACGGAACCACATATGGATGATCTTATGGCTGAAGACGACCTACCTAAACCTACGATGGAGCAAAAGCTGGACTTAATCATGATGCAATTGGAAGAAGAACGAAGGGCTAGGCAAGCATTGCAAGCGCAATTGGCAAGATTACAAAGAGCGTCTACCGACAAAGAAGAACCTCAAGCTGAAGATTTGATTCGACGTACCATCGACGCCACTCTTGAAGCTCAAACCATTCGCAAGGAATCAAAGATAAGTAAACGAAGTTTCAAATTTCGTACTTTCAATGGCATACGAGAAGGAAAGACTGTTCTAGCATTCATTAGTCAGTTTGATGACTATTTCCATGAGGAAACCTATGCAGAAAAAGATAAAATAAAGTGTGTTACTAATCATTTGGTAGACAGAGCATCACTTTGGTGGATTATAGTACGCAAGAGCATAGAATGTCCTGCTACTTGGGAAGATTTCAAGAAGAAGTTCATGCAGAATTTCCTTCCACCGCAATTTCATGAGAAAGCTATCAAGCAATGGGATCTACTCCAACAACGGGATCGTGAGCCTATACCTCAATATACAGAGTGTTTTTGGAATGCACTCCTCTAGCTACGCATGCTTGAAGACGTACCCGAGGCGATACATAAGCGCAAGTATATGTCAGGACTTCTTGGACATTACTACGCTGAAGTTAACATGTTTAAGCCTGCTACTCTTGAAGACGCCATTTCATTAGCTCATGACACTGAAGATAAGCTACGTGGTAGAGACATACGACCACAGCAATTCCAAGTCAATGGTAATTATGGATCTAAACAATTCAATTCCAATTTTAGAAGATTTAATCCAGGTCGTTTCTCTTCATCATCTTTCCGCAAGAATTGGGCTAAACCACCTGCATTACCATCCAATGTAAATCCAAATCCTAAGCCTATTCCACAGCCAAATCCAAATGTACCTAGACTTCCCGCCATTGCAAATAATGTAACCAAAGCCAAGCCAATAGTATGCTATAAATGCCACCAGCCTGGACATCTCGCAGCAAATTGTCATTCAAAGAAGCCACCAGCTCATATCAACTACCTTGGAGCCATGGACGAAAACGAACATGAGGATATGCCTGATTTCACTGAAGATGAGGACGACACTACTACTACTTCTGATACTTTACCAGATATGCCTACTCCACATTCATTATTGACTATGAAATGTTTGGTGCATGGAAAGGAAAAGACTATTTTGCATGATGACGGTAGTACTCATGATTTTATTTCAGCAAAATTAGTAAAAGGATTGAAATTACAGACTGTACCTACGCATTATCGCATAAAAGCTGCATTTTTAGGCACTAGGTATAATGGTACACAAGAAGTGCAATACTTAGAGATTCAAATTGGTCAATACACCGCACACATCTACAAAGAAAGCACCGTTTGAAGTCATTTATGGATATAGATTATCTACACCTGTTGCATCTTTGTCTAATAGAATTCAGAGTGCTGATGATATTGCTAGTATGCATAACAATATTTTTGATGAGGTTAAAGATATGATTGCTAAAGCCCAGCAATCATATACCAAACAAGTCAACAAGAAAAGACAAGCCATGAATTTCAAAGTTGATGATTATGTTTGGCTGAGAATAGAAAAATGTAGACTGCAAAGTGTAGATAGACATCCAGTTGTCAAATTAGCTCCCAGATTTTATGGACCATTTAGAATCATTCATAAAATTAATGATAATGCATTCAAGTTAGAATTACCATCTCATTGGAAAATTCACAATACATTTCACATTAGTTTATTGAGACCATTTAGAGGCCAATTACCGGTACACCCTGTTTATGAAAACCCACCTTTATTAGAGGAAGAGACTGAAATACTTGAACCAGAAGCTATCATAGACACTGACTTTATGACCACTAGAACTGGCCGAAGGTATTCTAGATATCTAGTTAAATTTAAGAACCATTCTGTAGAAGAAGCACAATGGATGCACACTAGAGACTTAAATGCTTTCCCCACTCTCTTAGCTCCACATTGAGCTAATAGCAATTGAGGTCAATTGCTATCCCACCCCGGGGGTATGATGCTAGGAGGCATATCTCACGGTGGATTCTGTGAGGTTTTACGGTGGATTATGTAAACTTTGATGACCGGGGCTCATACAAAAAGTGGATTCTTTGTGCGAGAAGTTGATAGGGACGCCTGTCCTTTTCGGGCGTTTCATTAATTTAGTGTGTACGTGGGTGATTCCATAGCAGGTGATTCCGCAAAATACATATTAAATTAATAAACGTTTATGAGTTTAGAGTGCGCACTCGTAATAAATTAAGGTTAGGATTTATTTCTAACTAGTTGATTTATTTATGTAGCTGAAGACTGCTAGATATTCACTTTTGTCGGTTTAATTGTATTATTTTACTAACGATTGTGAATGCTTCAGTTGATGTGTAGAGATAGCAGCAGTGGTGGAGGAAAGCATTGGAGTCTAGCGAGTATTCGACCTATGGATTATATTTTGATAGGCGCCACACCTATATTTTGTTATGTCTATTGAGGCATCGATTATTTATCATTATTTTATATGCGCCTATGCGCACGGATATGTTATTTCTATTTGGACATTGTATTGGGCGTGCCAGACTCTTTGGGCACCGTCTATTAGCTTTATTCCTATTTTTGTAAAAGAAAACTCAAAAGCTAAAAGCTTGATATATTTTTGTAAATTGGGCTATTATTGAGCATGAAGATGGAATATGCATAAAATACATGCTTTGTGAAGCGCACACACAAGGCATGGGGGGAGATTGAACCTAATTGGTCTCTTGCTCTTGTCGTTCATGCTTTTTACCTTGTAACTTGTGCAAAAAGTAGAGTTCATTGTTCTTGGGGACCTTCCGGGATTCACTACGTGAGCATACAGTGACCGATCTGCGCACCAGAATTCCACTCTACTGCCAAGTATGCGTTCTTCCAAGACTTTTTTAAGGTTTGTAGTAGTCTCAAGATTTGATTGTAGCTTGTAACTAGGCTGCTTGCCCCTTTTCTTCCCTTCTTGTTTCTTATCATGAGATGCATCCTCCGTAACATGTTTAGGTATGGCTTTTTTAGCCTCTTTATGCTGCTTTGTTTTACTTCGTGTTATGCATTTAGATGGACATGAAGAGGAAGGACCAATAGTGTCCTCTTCTCTTCTTCTCTTTACTTCCATAAGAGCTTCCTAATTTTGAACTTTAGCCAAATAAGCATAGGCTAAAAATCAACCATGCATCCTTTACAAGCTTCATCAGCCCTTTCAATTCTCAAACCATATGTGGTTGCATCTATGGTTGCAAATGCTATCCTTGCAGCCATCTCTTCCAACCTCTTCTGCATACCACCATTTCCAAAATTTGGCCCTATTGGAAGACCAGTTTGTGTTGCATGTATTTTTCCATCTTTCCAAAAGACTACTAACCTTTTCGCTTCCGCTTCATGGTAGACTATACAGTCTCACTTTTCATGCTGTAAATTGTCACATCAAATGCATCTGCTCTTGTATCCTTCACTATACGGCCTTTGGGCAACCTTCTCTTCTACCTTAACATGCAACTTTTTGACCTTTGCATTGATTTCTGTCAAATCCAGCCTCAAATCACACATGCCCTTGATTAATTCATCCACAACATCACCTTTAGGAGCCAGACCAACAAGTATAGTTGGTTGTTCTGCCATAGCTATAGGATCCTTGGCTACAATTTCAACCCCCTTTTGAGCAGTGGCAAGTGTGATGCACGTACCTCATCTTAATTTCATCCGCTCTCTCTTTACCAACATATGCACTACCTCAGTTAGATTATCCCAATCTGATTTCTGCCTTGTTTCAGAAGAGGCATCTTCTAAATGATCAGTCATCTTCTCCTGTAAGATAGGATTTGCAGCCCCTTCAGAAACAAATCAATTTTCTAACTCTCCAATGATTACTACTCATCGGCATCCAACTACACATATACCAACTTTCAAATTCATTGAGCAAAGTTATAGCATCCAACCCTTTATTAGACTTTTCAATCGAATTTACAAATGCTTTTTTAGTTACCAATCATTCTGCATCTTCAAAAAAACCTCTTCTCTCAAAGATTTCTTAAAAGCTTCCTAATTAGCATCTCTTCTATGCAACTCATTAATCCGATCATGCAATGCATGCATGGCCAAACGTGAGAAATACCAACTCCATGCATACTGCAATACCCCATGAAACATCTTTTCTTCATAAAATTGGATGAAGACTGAAACATTTTGACCCTTAAACTACTTCAATTCCTGTGCCACTGCCCTGCAATGCATTCACATCTAATGAATCAATTCTTTTTGCTTACTGAGTTTGCATATGCTATTATAACAACAACTATTGTTGTTGTTGATGCTGCAACAAAGCAATCATTTATTGTAAAGCATCACCATCACTTGAACGTGCAGAATCCTCCATCTTTACACACATGCTACTAACTTTCACATCAGGTTCACCAACATTGTCGAAGTGTTTGGGGTCAAAAGTCTACCACGGAGGTAAAATTCAGTAGGGTGAAAGGAGATTTAGGGAGAGGAATATATGAAAGAGAAGGGTTTTGAAGAAATAGAAGATATAGAAGAAAATCGATAGAGGTGAAGCTTGTCAAGTTATTTCACCATTGTGTCGTACATGGAAGACATCAACTCATAGTCATAGTTCACGAAAAAATACATCTAAATAAGGGTGGGTCGAAGCCCAAGACACACTGACACAATAGCTCAGCTCATGCACAAAGACATAACATAATCCATTATCACAATCCATGATCCATGCTAATGCCATCCATTGATTGCTATATGTATTCACCTCAAAATTACATGTAACTTCAATCTAGTAGTGGTAGAAGCCTTTACAATTAAGACATATATCAAATACTTCTATCAAATCCCTATCAAAGGTAAAGAAGCACTTCATCCCTCTCAATAACAATGTATTCCAGCCCTCAACCAAGGCTACAAAATGCATACAAATCCAATCATAAGCTTCTCTAATGATTGCCCAAGGTTGCCCTGTTGTTTAGGGACCATATCCAATACATACATGCACTTAGATCACTTGCAAGCTCTTCCAAATTGAATGGAATGTGGGGTACCTATTTATGAGAGTTTTGAACAGTCCAAAGCAGCCCATAGACTAAGAAAAATCACACCTTTGGATGTCCCAAGTGGTACACTAGATCCCAGGAGCAAGAACCAAGCTCTACGCGTTAAGAAAAGCTATGAGAAAGAAGATGAAGCAAGAAGAGACCTTGCTGGTCATGAATTCCCTATTATTTCCTATTCATGATAGCACCACAACTCTCCTCCTCTCTCCCAAAATGCATACATCAGACACACTTTACCTTCCTCTCCTTCATCTTGCCCATTTTTGAGTTGAACTCTAGTTACATGCCCTTGGAAGCTCCATCTATGGTCCAGCTCTCTCCCTATAGCCCACTCCCATGATTTGCAATGAAAATCATGCTGATCTCCCTATTCTCTCCCACACAACTTCAAAGTTTCACATAGACACACTTAAGTTACATAACTCACTAACAGGGGCATATACCATGTCCCATGCTCAAACCTAGTAGACTTGCTAAACTAAGTGACTTCCAAGCAAAAATGAACTTAAAGAGTTACCACATTATGTCCTGTAACCTATCGTAAAGATCTTGTAGACCAAGTATGCAGACCTACATGATCCATAGTATCTCCATTTTTCACATTATAAACATAAAATCCCATGACAACGGCTAGTGCTTGTCTAGTTGTTTTCAACTATGGGGATTCTCAATTGGCTCTTGGAGCCCTAGGTAACTCCTAATCTTGCCAGCAATGACAATGCTAGTGCTGCTGCACTTTGTTCTACCCATGTGTTGCTTATTATCGATTCATGAGAAGCTCACTCAGTGGTTAAATCCACCTCTAGCGCTCTTTCCCTCTCTATGTTTGGTCCTATTCGATTTCTATTTGCTAGGGCGAGACTTCTTGCATTTCTATGTCCTACTGCAATCTCCTTGTCTACTGTTGCTGGTTGTATGTCACTTTGCTTTGCAAAGATTTCCGCACCAGCTTTCTTTCCTCCTCGAGGTCCACTATGATGTCTTCTAATGGTCTGCCGCCATGGTGGTCCAACCTGGTTTGTGCATTGTATTCATTCACCACCTAGTGGATTTTGACTAGGAAATCCCCTACGTCGAGCTCGTTGTTTTCGCGGTTTGTATTGGGTTCTGCCATATTTGCGGTCTCCTACTCCACTAAGTTGTCTACGAGGTTGATCAAGTCGGGCAGTGTCGTGGTCCCAATGGTATCGATCCTTCTATGTGTCTAGCTTTCCATATTGCATCTCTCACTAGGTCCTACCAATTGGGGCTCTTGATCACCCTTCTAGGTTTGAGGGTCGTCTCCTATTGGTGGATTTGTTCTATTCATTAGGTTTGAGTGTGTTCCTTTTATTTACGAACAATCCTCAATTTAGGTTCACTCAATGTGTGTGTGGTGCTCTTTTCCGTGCACTATGCAAAATCAAGCTTTCAGTTTTCTTCAAGTGCACTCTAAGTGTTGAAAACAATGTGGGTGCAAACACGAGGTTATGAATGTAGCTTCGGCACTCTGGTCTAAGTTCTCGGCCGAATAGGGCTTTATGCTCAGTCATCCACTCTCACTAGTCTGTAGGGTTTGTGCTAAGCTACTCAGCTCAATCAAGGTCAATTGGGGTGGTCCACAAGTCAGTTTACGACCCTAAAAGGGGCTAAAAGCTGACGTGACTCTATCTATGGTCATGTCTAGCCATCCATATGTGATTTCTAAGGCCAATTATGCCTGCAAGGCTTTCAAATCCTTCCCCCAATTGTGGGAGGTGTTCCGCTTTGTCTAGGCTACGCTAAATTTGTCAGTTTCTCCTATCAAACTTTTGGTCGGTTTCTACAGTATCACATTTTTCAATGTCCGATCCCTAGAATCAGATATCTAATTTTCAACTATCCAATGTCTGTGCATCCGATTCAAATTTTTTTGATTCTGACATCCAATTGCTTTGTGTGTGATTTAGACTCATTTGATTATCGTTTGTTTGAGTGGCCGCCGATGGCCAAGCATCCAAGTTCGATTTCGGAGGTGTCGATCATCTGAATCAAACACAGTGAATGATCGGACGTTCAATTTTCGAGACCGGATGAGTAGCATTAGGTTGGATAGATCGAGGAAGTTCGAACGTTTGATTGGATAGAATCGGACGACTAATTGTCCAATTCTGGGAATCGAACCCTGCGAGCCGTGTTCAATTCTGGTGGCACGCAAACAACAATGACAAAAAATTGACTTGAGGTGGCGATTGTGGTCACACCAACATTCAAGGAGCTTCAAAAAATAGGAATGGATACACAAGAAGGTTTCTATATACTTGTTATGTGCAAAAAAACTCGCACACTGCTATTTTCTCTATTCTTCTATTTTCTCCTCTCTTTTCCCCTCTCCTTTTTCTTGGATGTTTTTCAAGTTTTTTTTATAAAATCATTGAAGCTCTATAGTGAAAGTAATTAAGATTTTGATCACTCCACTTATCTCTTTGAAGCAATTGGAACCTACACACAAAGCCAAACATGGTAAATCTTTCATTGCCTAGTACAATAGAAGAAGAGGGCATATCTATCCAAATTGGAGCAAAAGTTTTACCAACTATTCTTGGGATAGGATAGTAAGGAAGTGTGGAAGTCATTCTAGGAGCCTTGAGCCCATACACCCATTACTTCTCCAGGTTTATGGCATACACATGCCACCTCATTATATGATATCCCCAAATAGCCCTCTTTACCTTGACCATCAAGGGGAAAGACCCATGTCATCTATCCTTCTTCAACTCATTACCCTAGCATGTGATTTACAATGCCCAAGAAAAATAAGACATTGAGATTCATTCATGACTATAGTGTGGGGTTAGGTCCTATTGTGGAAGAGTTTGTAGAGACTTTCACTAGTTAGGAGAGCTATATACTCTTTGGGTACCTTATACTCTAGTTAAAATTAGTTCCCGTTAGCAAATGAAAATAGGGATCTCACTATAATGAAGAAACCATTGGGATTAGTGCATATGTGCACTTTACCATGGAGGCAAGAATTATGTTATTATAGACATGATGAATGTAGTGAAAAAAGTATTACAAGATTATATACCACATTTTACCATAGTTTTCCTAGATAACATGCCAATTATTAGATATGCTCAATGCACCACCCTCATAAGGTGCCACCAATGATCCATGGTGCTCAAAGTTGTAAGACCCCCATTATGAGGAGAATCCATATGTGAGCTCGGATAGTGGTTGAGTCCTAACTTATATGTCATATGAGGTCTGTGTGACTGGATGGCAAAAAGATGGCCATTGTGGGTCCAATCTTTGGGTTAGATGGAGTAGTTAAGCAGGTAACAACTCAAGGCACATTGCATTAAGTTGCGAGGTAAGGGAGTTATCTCAAGGGCCCCTATTTTGGGGTTCAGGGGCCTCAGAAGCAGCTCTTGGTTGGGGGGTCCCAGGGGGGCCATGGAAGTGACCCCTAGCTAGGGGGTCTAGGGGGGGACCAGCGCCTCCCCTGGCGAGGGTTCGAAGGTAGAGCCCCTAGCCCAACAATACTCTCTATCTCTTTCTCAAATTCTATTCATTGCGCCATGTAATTTTTTACACCAATAAAAGGGTGTGTAAAAGTAGATAAAGATGAATAATATAATGAGCATAGATGTAGGAGATTTGATGCAAAACACATTATTAACTATGAAAAGATCCTTGATTAGATTGGAAGAGGTGAATCTGACTCTTTCAAGGTAAATTTCAATCTTTGGGATGAATCAAGTTTTGATTGTGGGACACATATGTGGTCCATATGGCAAAAGGCCATTGATAGAATGAAAGAAACTTGCTCATCTGTGTCAATAGAGATGTGGAGATTTTGGGAGCCCGTGTATTTTATCTTATGTGGATACCTCATATTGTCCATATTGCATATGCTCTTTATCAACTATTGAAAAATGAGTAGAAACTCTAGTGGACTAGAATGCACACAAAGGCTATGA
Source organism: Lygodium microphyllum (assembly GCF_053477565.2). NCBI lineage: Eukaryota > Viridiplantae > Streptophyta > Polypodiopsida > Schizaeales > Lygodiaceae > Lygodium > Lygodium microphyllum. The sequence goes on along the minus strand of NC_141162.1, from coordinate 7,789,263 downwards.
GAAACATGAAGATATTGTCGAAGATTGCACCTACTTTAAGGAAAGCTAAGTATATAGGTGTGACACCCATTATCATCACTCATGATACAAGCCCTATATGCATTGGTTGGGCTATTTGGTAGAATGATAACAAGGAAAACAAGTAGGTAGTTAGGTTTCTAACAAAGATACTAAATGAGAGACAAAGAAGGTATCCATAGATTAGGTGAGAGTTGTGGGGAGTGATTACAGGTTTAAAATGTAATAAGAAGTATTTTATTGGAGCACGAGCAATTGTGATCATATCCACAAAGTAAACATTATCATCCCTAGTATTCATAGATGACTTGATTCTCTTGTACTCATCTCTAAGTCCATCTAGACATGCAAGCATAGAATCATCATCATCAACTACCACATTGATAGACCTAAGAGCTTCCACAATGCTCTTAATCTTCAATGCATAGTAATTGATGGATAGATTCTCTCTCTTAACTTGATTTAGCTCTAACTTGAGCTTCAAATTTGTGGCCTTTGTATTTATCTCAACCAATCTTGCCAAGTGCTTCCATGCAATAGAAAGGATTTGTGATTCTTGCAAGTAGTCCATCATAATCTATTACACTCTCACTGATAGCCAATACATTACTTTACTTTGTGTTTGCTCCCTATTTTTCTTAGCCTTTATCTATTCTACAGTAGCATTTCACATACGGACTTGCAATGCTACTACTAGGTCTCTTTCAAAGTAGTTCCAAACACATTTATTCTTCAAGAAATTTGTTGTTCTAAACTTTCAAGAAGGATAATTATTCTTATCAAGATTTTTACTAACAATTTAGTTTAAATTATCAAACATTTTGACAAGACAAGTAACTTTTTGGGAGAAGAGCCAATTAAAGAGCTCATAAATGTTGAAGAGGAACATCAGGTGGTGGTAGAGCAAGGGTTGGCTCTCATGGTGCCATCTTCTTCAAAACAGAACAAGTCAACAAACCCAACCTCGCCTCCTTGGTACTTGCTTCTATTGGATGTGCTGCAATACTTGGAAATGAAGGAAAAAGAGTTGTTTTCCATGGAAGACTTGATTAATTATGATTACATGGATGTGCATCAGAAGATGGTAGAGATTGGAAGATATGATGGCACAAGCTTAGATACCGTGAGTGCCATCATAGCAACACAGGATCAGATTACCTCGGTTGAAGAAGATTACCTTGTGCGAATGCTAAATTTGAATTACTACAACATGATTTGTTTAGTGAACCAAGGCTCCAACTTCCTACGAAGGAGTTTGTAGATCCCTCTACACAAAGAGGTGCCTCGTTGACATAGAGGAAATAAAGATACAAGATGATCTAGAGAAGGTGAGATTTCTAACTACCATATATTTTTATGTAACAAAACTTGACCGTAGGGTGCATTGGGTCCCTTAGAGTCCACTGGTGAAATCTTGGCAAAAAATAATGCATGTAGCTACCTTATCCAAAGTCTGGGCATCTAGGGCCACTTTCTCCAATCCACTGGTGAAATATTGGCCAAAAATGATGCATGCAACTGCCCACTTCGAAGTCTGGAATTTGGAGCTACAAACATAAATTTTTGCCAAGATTTCACATGTGGACTCGAGGGGACCCGATGCATCCTACAGTCAAGTTTCATGGCTTTTTGATAACTCCAGGTTAGTTGCTAATAATATTGTTTGATTTGACTTTGTCATTCAAGACATACTATATATAGATGAGTTTTCATCGAGGCGAGGAGCTTGGAATGCGAATCAATGGAAGGATTCAACTATGAAGGAGTACATTGGCAACCTTGTTGCAAACTTAGTGGTCTTCCATAAGAAGTGCTCACCATGAGGGTAGGAAACAATCATGAAAATTTGGGCTTTGACCAAGTTTGGACCTTTTCGAGCAATACATGTGACATCTAGCTTGGAGAAGGTGGTGCTTGTCAAGCGGTCAAAATTTGTTTACTTGTTTAACCAAACACGTGGTGGAACAATGTATGTGCTTGCTACATTAGGTGACCTTGCTAAAGTGTCAGATCCTCTTCTCCTGAAGAAAGATATGAAGGGGGAGCGTGTCATTTTTTAAGAGAAGAAGAAACTTTTATTTTCATCGAAAGCTGGCCTCTCCTCTCCACCGATAAAAAAGCTAAAAAATGAATCAGAGTTCTTGTTGGCCTATTGGGCTTTTGTATCTTCCACCATCACTATCAACCATCTCATGTATTTTTCTTGATGAATATAATATATTTTACTTTTTCCATATACATAAATAATTATTGAATAAATATGTGGTTCATGTAAGTGTGATGATAATGTGCGGTACGTGAATGACACATTTGCGTATGTTATCATAATCTAATTTAATTATGTCAATGTGTAATACTACACTTGCAATTGTACATAGGCGATAACATTGGTGGGTGAAAATGAGCAATCGGGGACATGATGCTGCATGGGGTCAAATGGGATAACACATGAAAATATCAGTTTTTTGTATTTCTAACACTTACCCATAGCATGAGTCAGGTTGATAGATGGAAATCCCAAGTGGTACCATGCATGTTTGACATGTGGTTGTGACGCGCCTCATGCAGGAAGAGATATCCTTATATAGGGAACATGTTCTAGCTTCTGATTTTGAGTCCCCGAGTGGAATTTTACGTGACAAGGGGCATGTTTGCCATCTAGCAACTGAGGAGAAGCAAGGGGGCATCTTGATAAAATAGGGGAAAAAGTAAAAGCGTGAGGAGTTTTAAAAAAAAGAAAAGAGAAGGAGAGGGGTTCTACACAAGACAATTAGTGTATCACACAGAGAGAGAGAGAGAGAGAGAGAGAGAGAGAGAGAGAGAGAGAGAGAGAGAGAGAGAGAGAGAGAGAGAGAGAGAGAGAGAGAGAGAGAGAGAGAGAGAGAGAGAGAGAGAGAGAGAGAGAGAGAGAGAGAGAGAGAGAGAGAGAGAGAGAGAGAGAGAGAGAGAGAGAGAGAGAGAAGAATCTTGCAATCTGAAGAGAAGGGAGAAATCTGATACTGCTCAGAAGAAGAATAACAAGTTTTTAGAAGAAAGAAGCCATATAGTTGAAGTTATTGAAGCCGTGGAGCATGATGGCAGTATATTAAAGGTGGGAGTGTTGAAGCCAATTGGCTTATGCGAGTTCTCAGTTTTTAGATGATGGTAATAAGAGTCTTCCTTTTGTCTTGTTTTCTTCTACTGCTGCTGCATGGGGCACAAAGTATGCAGATCTGTTCTAATTTATGGATATGAGTGAGAGATAGCAGCGGGTTGTTCTTCATTGTGTTGAGAGTGATGTATGCTAGTCTTTTGCATGAGGCTTCCCGTCAAGAGAGAAGAATGGAAGTAAAGGATCTCTACATCTGAAACTGGATATGTGGTAGAGAATATGTATTATGGGTAGGTGTTGAATGCATGAACTTGAGTTAATGGAAATTTGAAAGGATTTGACGGCATGAAAATGATGAATTAGAGCTCATAACGTTCAAAGCTCCATAACTCTTCATCAATGCAAGTTATGCTGAGATGTATCTGTTGTTATACTGAAATGATAATTTGAAATCAAAGAAAGTGTCCTCCCATTTGCAAGTTTGTGCTTCTTGGAGCAAAGAAGTTATGTGTTTGCTGTATAGAGTAGTAGTGTATTTCTACAGTGCTCTATGAGGCCATTTCTATGCTGCATGAGACATAGGTGAATTCATCATCATCTACACCACCAACTTGGTTTTCCATGAAAGTCATCATGATTATCCATTGGTATATCAGTGTAAACTCTGTTTTGTTGTAGTAATGGAATGTCTATGCATGCTTGTAGTAGGTGAATCGGCATGAAAATTTGCCATATAAAGCTTTGGTTACCTGCATTTTTGGTTTATATTTATGTGTGCTCTGAGAAAAGAAGAACAAAAAGGATCTACAATTGATTTTGCACTGCCTGAGGCAACCACTCTTTGTGGGGCAATTTTCGCATGGGGCTGCCATTCCTAAAAAATAGAAGTTGTGTGAATCTAAAAGCTGTGTTGTTAGAGTCTCAACCATGGTTGTTTTTGCATCAAATTCTCTCTAAAAATGGTAAATTATGAGCTTGAAGGTTTAAACTGCTTAAGTGTTGAGTTGAAGTCTGAGTGAGGAGTTAGTGATCAGGAATATTTAATCATGTGTTCAATGGTGTTGTTTCATGGGTTTTGTTGAGGGGTGATCCTTGGTCTTTATCATGTGGTGTTGTCTTGGGGGTTGTTAGAGGCCAAATACCCAATTCACTTACCATAGATTAGTGCCCCCGTTGAGGATCTCCCATGTTCAAGATCTCTTGTGCTGATCTTATCAGTTGGAAAGTGGAAGGTTTGGAAACCAACCTATACACAAACTCAAGCATGGCGGCTTTTGGATATGAACTCTTCTTTGGTACTTAAAATGAGGATGCTAATCAGTTTATCAGGAGATTGGAGTGGATGGCTTGGTGGAACTCACTAAATGAAGAGACAAGTGCAAATTGAATAAAAAATGAGTTCCTTACAAGGTTTGCAGCTAAGAAAAATCCTAAGAGTTTACAGAAATATTTGAAAATGATGTTTCAAGGGGGAAATGAGGAAGTGTCTAAATTTTCTACGAGATTTGAAGAAAAATGGATAGAAATTGCACAAAGTATGGAGCAACCTTCGATGATGTTCTTGAAAAAGGAAAAGTTTGTTTCATTGCTCAAGCCTAAAATTAGAGAAAAGATTTTGATCAAAGACCCTAATACATATGAAGATGCAGTCAAAATAGCCAAAGAAAAGCAAAGTAAAATACATTTGAGGTCAGATCAATCAAGAGGTATTATTGTGCATTCATTTTTATGGCCTAATCAGGTTGACACTATTGCAAGAAATGCAGGATAACAAGCTGTGAATCTTCATGGGGCGTTTGAAAGAGCAGAGAATAGAACTCAACAAGGCCATAGGAAACTTGATGATGACATGATTAATAAACTACAAGAACAGTTGGAAAATCTGAATTTGAATATGAGCCTATTGCAAGCAAGGCAACCTCAAATACAACCTAGATTTAGAGGACCTCCAAGAAATAGATGGAAAAACTTTGAATGCTTTAATTTCAGGGAGAGAGGTCATATTGCTCATGATTTCCCTTATCCAAGAAGAATAGGAGAGGACATGTATCCCATGCCACAACGGAATGCTAGGCAAGATGCTAGACCTCGATAGGAATAAAGACCACTTGAACCAACTAAGCAACAGTTGGAAAGAAGACCTGATGAAGGCACATCGGGTGTGAATCTAATCAAAACCAACATGTCTGATGATGGGGGAAAATGCATATGTTTTAGCTAACAAGAGAGCCATAGAAAGGGATACTGAAATTGAAACTTGGAGGGTAGCAAGGATTAAAAAGGAAAAATAGGTTTGCAGAAGATCCAGAAACTAGTAAGAAAGCTAGACAACGAAGGAAGATTCAAATGGGGGACTTTTCTTTGGGAGTCAATCAAGTTTCTTACAAATTTCTTAAGGATTTAAAAGGTAAGAAGTCTAATGTTACATATGGTCACTTGTTGCAGATGAACTCATCTTTGAAGAGGCAATGGCATGGGTTGGTTAGCATCAGGAAAGGAAAAATCCAAAATGGGCATGTTGGAGTGGTATACCTATCAAATATGAAAGACGTTATACCTATCATGGATGCATGGATATATGGAAGAAAATTTGATTAGAGAAGCTAGCTCATAAGAGGGTAATCTTTGAGGAAAACAAGGTTCTCCATTCAAAATAGACTTGAAAGTGATGTTGGAGGTGATGAAAGTAGTGATTTACTAAGGAAGATAGAGAATGGGAAGCTAGCCTACTCTCTAGGGATGTTGACATATTTGGGTTGTCAATCTAGGGTTCAAAAAGAGAGGAAAAAGTTGTAAATATTGTTGCACAAAGTACAGACCTCATGTAGGAAGCATGTGATTAGCAACCTGAAATGCATGTTAGACTGCCCAAGCTTATGAAATACTATGAAATGACTTGACTAATGATGAAAGAGATAAATATTAAGCCATTTTTTAGAAATAACCGAAACTATTTGCTACAGAATATCACTAATTGAGTGGTACTAATGGCATTGTGCACCATATCAAATTGAAAGAAGGGTATAAACCAGTGGCCCAAAAACTTAGGAGACCTGATACAATTCAAGAAAATGTAATTAAAGCTAAAATTTAGAAGTTTCTTGATGCCGGATTTATCTATCCTATTGATGATGCAAAGTGGGTGTCTCCTATTGTAATCAAGCCAAAGAAGAATGGAAAGTGGAGAGCATGTGTTGATGTCAAGCCTCTTAATGCAGCAACTAAGAGGGACTACAATCCTCTTCCATTTTAGGATGAGATCTTGGATCAAGTGGCTGATCATGAATTTTACAGTGTGTGCGATGGATACTCTGGATATTTCCAGATTAGAATAGTAGAAGAAGATCATAAGAAAACAACGTTCATTACCCCATGGGGATGCTTTTGATCTATAGAGTAATGCCCTTTGGTCTGATGTGAATGCATACGCCAACTTTTCAAGATGGGTTAACTAGATATTTGCCCCTTTCATTGGGAAATCTTTACGTGTGTTTATGGATGACTTTTGTGTGTATAGCTCAAGGGCATTACACTCTCAAAAACTTAATGAAGTTTTCTACAGACTTGATGAGGATGGCAGTAAGCTAAACCCTGATAAATGTAAAATAGCAAGAACTAGAGTGATACTCTTTGGTCATGAAGTGTCTGCTAATAGTATTTCACTTGAGCCTAGTAAAGTTGAGGCTTTACTTCTTATGGATTCTCCAAAAACTATAAAAGAACTGATGACATTTGTTCAAAAGTTGAGGTATCTATCAAGATCATTCCATATGTTGGCTAAGTTTGTATATCCTTTATAGAAAGAAACTCAAAGGGATCCTTTAGTTTGGACACAAGTTGAAGAGGGTGCATTCTTGCAAATTAAAGAAAAGTTAAGCACTTTTCATGCCTCCAAACTAGTATGAACCTTTCTTCATTAGCATCGGTGTTTGGAAAAATGCAACGGGAGCCATTTTAATGCAGAAGGGAATGGGGATGTCTTATATGAGGCATGTGTTTTATATAAGCAAATGCATTGGAGCAACTAAAAAAGCTTGGATGGAAGAAGAATTGTTGGTATGGGGGCTAGTATATGCAGTTAAAAGATGGAAATAATTCAAAAATCATTTCTAGTACTTACTAGTTTTCAGTTTCTTCCATAGGTTTTGTGATTTGCTGAAAATGCTCAAAGAGTTATTAAGTGGTTGTTGGCTCTGCAAGATTTTAAATTTACATGTTTGAAGAAGGATATTGTAAGAGCTAACTAAGATGATATTTTGACTTATAAAGAGCATGTTAAAAGTGCAACTATTATAAGACAGAAACTAATTCCACATCCACAAATTCATGAGTAGATGAAGGATAAAGATGCTGCCTTGTTTTTTTAATGGCAGTTTACATAAGAGTGGTGAAAAAGGGAGGACTGGGTTTTGTCATTATGGATGCTAAAAATCTAGAAGTCTTTTTTAAAAGTCAAGAAAGTAAAGAGATACAAAGTAACAATGAAGCTAAATATGTGAGTTTACATGCTGGCCTGAAACAGTGTATTCAGTTAGGATACATGAAGATAGTTGCAAAAGGAGATGTTATGTTGGTGGTCAGACATGTTCAAAATGTTTGGAAATCCAATAAAGATATTTTGAGGGACTGGTGGTTGTTTAAGATAAAAGGCCTCAAGAGGTAGCTACAAAAATTTGAAATTTGGTATATTGGTAGGGAGAACAACTGTAGAGCTCATGAATTGGCTGAAAATGCTCTTTCCTAGTATGTTGCTGCCATGAAGGTGGATAATCCTAGATATAAGGGCAAGGAAAGCCTTCACCTGATTGAAGAGTTTCTAAAAACTAGGGAGTTAAAGTTATTGGCTGATAAATACAAAAGGTATGCCATTGTCAGAAAGGCCAAGGCATATGTGCTCATAAATGATCAGTTGTACATGAAGGGGATTGGTAATGTACTGAGAAGGGTGCTAGATAGTTGTGAGATTCCTGCTTGCTTATCTTCATGTTATGAGGAATTATGTGGTGGTCATTTTGGTTTTGAGCTTATCAAAAGAAAAATTATGTTAGCAAGACTTACTTGGCCTAGTTTGAGTGTTGATGTTGCTCATTGGTGTAAAAGTTGTCATGCTTGCCAGTCATATGCAAAAAGGATATTAATTCTAGAACCTGCTAAAGCCATTGTTGCTTATGGACCACTTGAGAAGTGGGGTTTGGATTTTATTGGGCTTTTCCCTGGTACAAAAATAGGAAAGTCTTACATCCTTATTGTAGTTGATTATATGACCAAATGGCTTGAAGCTAAGGCTACAAGGAATTGCAAGAAAGAGGATATAACTCAGTTCCTCATGGAAGACATATATTGTAGATTTGGAATACCACTGGAAATAGTGATAGATCAAGGTCCTGGCTTCAGAAATAAGCTATTGAGAAAATTAACATGGAAACTAGACTTGAAACACAGATTTGCTACTCCTTATTACCCTTAGTGCAACGAATTGGTGGAAGCATTCAATGGAACGTTGTCGGAGGGGTTTTTGTCGAAATGTCGAATCCATCGGGGATCAGAAGTAGAAGGAAGTAGAGATAGGAGATGGAAGAGAAGATAGAGAATACCCAAGTGGTAAACACGACAAAAACAAATCACAATGAATTGATTCAATATGTATTGAAAGAACCTAGAATCTTTGCACTACTCAGAAGCAATCTCCAGGCATTAGTTCTCTTGGAGCTCCTTCGTAGACCAAAAACGTGGATAAAAAAAATCAGCTCTTTCTCTGCTATCCAGAACCCAAATCTGATGGCTCCATTGGCTCCGAAGGGGGGTAAAACTCCAGGACACATGATTACGGATCTTCCAGATCACTCCTTCTTCTTCTTTCAGTTCAATCTACAGTCTTCAGCCTGTTTACAGCGATTGTGACGTGCGCGATTTCGTCAATCTGTCTTTTTTTGTGAAAATCCCCTAATTGGTTGAAAAAGCAACTAGCTTTTTGCATGCCATCCTAATCTAGAAGCTTTTTCTAACTTTTTCAGATTTTTACAATAAATAATATTAAAAATAGACTAAAATTATCCAAAAATATAGTATTTTTGGATAATCCATGTAACTCACACTAGTACTAATGGCTCAGATCACATTGACTCTCTAGATCAATATAGAGAAGTCAGATGATGATGCATTCCATACTTTTTCACACTGTGTCCTCATAACATCACGACATCCACCCCCTCTGAACCTGCACATCCTCCGATATGTGCCAAAATCCTAGTTGTCACCAAATTGTGAGTCCTCCTCATCCTGTGCAACTATATCCTTTACTTCTTCATGTTAACCCCAACATGACCCAACACGAAGAAAGCAAAAGGAAATAAAAAAGAGACAGGGCAAATGCGGAAAAAAGGTAGCCCGATTGAAGAAAGAATATGAGAAAAGGCCAAAAGCGCAAGGGCAACCTTAAAAGTCCAAGGCAAATACAAAAGGGGAAAGGCGCATTTTAAAATAAAAAGGCGCACACTGAAATCTTGTAAAAGAGCGTCGGGCTCTCACCCGTGCAATTTGTAAATGTAGATGGGCGGTGGAAAGGAAGCTAGGAAGATAGAAGGACAATGGGAAAAAGGGCCTAGGCTATGACCGGCCATGTAAAAAGGGGAAAAGGGGATGACCGCCCAAAAGGGATTTAGGGTTTTGTATATAAAGTTGAAAAGTGAATGAGAAGCTCATTCTTGTGTGTGGCCAAAAGTAGCTCTCCTCTTCTTCTTCTTCTTCTTGTTCTTGCTTGCTTGAGCTTGTGCTTGAGAGAGGGAGTGTGAGAGTGTAAGGGTGAGGGACCGGGGAGGAGAAGCTCTCCATCTTCTCCTCTCTTCTTCTCTTCTCTTCTCTTCTCTTGCTCGCGGCAATGGAGCTTGGAGCTTGGAGCGGGAGGATCGAGCTTGCTTGAAGCTTGCACTTGGATCGTGGAGCTATCGGAGTGCATGGGAGAGGAGGTAACTTGAACGGCATCAAGGTAAGCTCACTACACCCATAAGGTAGGCATTGCGCGTTGGCTATGTGAGAGGTAGCCATTAGTGCTCGGCTTGGAACGCTTGAAACAATAAGCGGTCCGGGGGTCTTGGCGGTTGAGTAAAAGCTCCCACATTTTGGTTCCGTTGCCGGGACCAATGGATTCAAGCCTTGAGCACTTGCGCGCTTTGAATCGAGCATTGGAGTAGGGGTCTCCCCCGAACTGGTGCTTGAGATAGGTAGGAAGTGAGGAGGTTGAAGATGGTATTCGATCTCCTTGGCAAGTAGGTTTTTTGATTTTCTGAGATTTATGTTGTGGAATGAAGTAGTGTAGGTATTTACTCTGTGATTTGTATGCAGTTAAGGTAGGAAAAAAAACAAAAAAAGAAGAAGCAAACAGTAGGGTTTTCTGTTGCTGTATAACAGGCTGAACAGGAAGATAGGGGCACAGATCCTTGGAGTGCCACTCGATTCGAGCACTATAGTGATTCCAGGCATGTCTGGCACTTCCTGGTAGTGTTTTGTACCTATCTGGAAGGCGCTGGCCGATTCAGTGTAGTAGATGTTAGTCTAGAGGCATCGCGTGCAACTCGCGAGCTGTCGACTGCGTCATCAGACCAGGCTGTTCGAGTCCCAGAATCGGACCGTCCGACTACTAGAGTCGGACCAGACCTGTCCGATTCCTAGAATCAAACAGTCCGATCGGACGTGCCACGTGGCACTCGGACCAACCAGAATTGGACCAGGCCAGAATCGAACCAGGCTGTCTGAATCTCATAATCGGACCAGGCCGTCCGAGTCTATCTCCATCTAAGTTTCCAAATGTCCAAGAGGTGGGACATGACGCCATCTGTAGCTCTCGACCCAAGGATATGCCTGAGCCACTTAATGTGACTAGATCAACTCATGTTTGATCTACACAGATGAGTGCTCAAAGGCCAACAAAAGACACAATCAGTTCTGATCGCCCTAGGGACTTAACACCACAATCCACCAAGGGTAGCCAGCCCACTAAACTAGTTGCTACTACTTCCAATCAGGGATCGCAGTAGTCACAGCCCTTGGCCGTGACAATGCCCCTTGCGGAACGTGTCCTTAGTGGTTTACCTGTGAAGAAGGTGCCGCAACCAGTGTCCTTGACAACTCCAGCACTTCCAAAGCACCTAGAGCCTAGGCTTGAGGAGAGACCTCCCAAAGATGTGGCCAAGGAGACGGCACATCTGACCACTCAACCTAGCAAGGCTACTCAGCAGGCCACGACTAGGTCCCATGAGGACCCCCTAGGGAAGGGGAATGCTGAGGCCCAACCAAGCATATCAATGAGTGACCTAGCCCAGGGTCTTGAGTCGTTGAGAGATGCACCTTCACTAACCAAGAAAAAGAGGAGAAAACAACGAAGACAACATCAATCATCACAGGTGGTTGTGGACCCCAAGAGCATTGAGACCAAGAGCGAGGGGGAGTTGATGAATAAAGCATCGAGTCCATCCACCAATGAACCCATTAATGCCTCTCTTAATAGCGGTGAAACCTTAGACACATCCGTATGCTTTGAAGAAGCAAAGCAGTCGCTACCATTAATGGCTGCTTACAACACTCTATCCACTGACAATAGAACTCACAGTGACCAATCAAGAGTGGATACAACGCTGTCACAACAGGGTGACAAGATCATACCATTCACACCTAAGGAGAACCATGATGCAATAACGAAGCCTCAAGAGAAATAAGGAAACCCCAAGAGCATGAGCAATCCTAGCGTTGACCAATCTTGCTCATACAGGCCTGAGCCCCTAGCTATGCTAAAGCCCAGGCAAACTCCTAGAACCTTGCATGAGATGGCAACCAAGCAAGCCCTCCCTGAACTTAGAAGTGTCGCAGAATGCTTAGCTGAGTTGGATGCTAAGCTCAAAGCGTTCGCACGTATCTACGTCCTTGCGGACATGGGCGCATGCCCTAAGGAGTAGCTTGAAGAATACTTGCCATTCCCCTTATCTTGGGAAGAGCAAGAACATCTTGACGAGCACTATAACAAGCTCTTACATGAATGCATGCAACTCATCTATGACGAGGAGGCTAACAAATTGCGCTTAACCATCACGTTCAATGAAGTGCTCTGTCAATCGAATCTCATAGACATAGAGCAACTAAAGGACTAACAGAGGGCTGAAGTCGATTTGAACAGCGTTGGTGTGAACGCCGCGTTGCAATGGCCGAATTAGGGCCTGAGATCATGACAGTCTCTGAGGAGCGATTGGCCAAATGACGGTCTCAAAGAGACTCAACCTATGTGGCACCAACTTCCCTACGAGTGCTGACTGCTATTCGAGGTAGGGACTTGGCTGAACCACCTAGCCAAGAAAACTCTCTGTTTGATAAGGTTCTCACAGAGGAGGAGTTACATCTCGCCAGTAGACTCGGAAAAGGGTCCATGCTGCTCGATGTGGCAAAATATCTATTGGTACTAAGTAAGCTGCCACGAGTGCTGGATGCATGTGCCACGCTCCAGTACAACCCCGAGTTCTACAATTGGTTCTTATTCTCGTGAAGTGACATTATGTATATAAATAAACATTGATTCTTGTGTCACCTTGTAAAAACAATATCAACACACACAAGCAATGACAGTCAAGCGCAGGGAGAAGAGTTGGGTCTAACAGGCTAAGCTCCTCAAGTCCTCTTCTCATCACACATTTAAAAGCCGTGTGACCATTCCCACCTCCAAGTGAAGGGCATGCAACCCACATTACCGCCATAGGAGGCCTTGACCAACAACATTGATGATGTAGACAGGGTGCAGTCCCTTTCTATATACCTTCTTCCCATTTTGGTCTATCCTTCCGAGGATGTGCCCTGTCCCACTCCATGACAACCAGCCCACACAACTTAGCATAAGCCAATATCTGCTAATGGCTAGAGGCAAAACGAACATCATCATGGGGGCCATCCCTCTACGACAAACACTACATGCCTCACCCCTCCCATTCTTATCATATGCACTTGATAAACCACACTAAAATCCTTTCCATGCGAACAGTTGTATTCCATATCACGGTCTAACCCTTGGTTCACACCTTGCAGGTCCCCCCTGTAAAATATTACACGGCGCAGCGAATAGAATCTGAGAAAGAGATAGAGAGTACACAACAGATAAGAGGAGAATCAGTAAATTCTTTAACTTCAAACAACTGATACAAAGATGGCTCTGTCCACCCGTGCACTTCCACTGTGTGAAGCTTAGATGGCAATCTAGACAGAAAATAGGTGAAGAGCTTAAGGCTAGCTGGAACAACAACTCTGACTGGGTGAAAGATGAGTGAGTGATGGCTGCGAAGGGGTTTAGCTTTTATAGCCCGCGAAGGTCATTAGGTCGGCCTACTGACCGATCTACCATATGAGTCTCCACTAGTCGGCCAGGGAATATTCCCTTTACCATCGGGCCGGGGGCGTTGCCCCCGGACCCCCGCCAGGGGGGCCGCTGGCCCCCCCTGACCCCCCTGGGACCCCCCAGCCAGGGGCCGCTTCCGCGGCCCCCGAACCCCACAATAGGGGCCCCTTTTAACTCCCTTACCACGCAACTCAATGCAATGTGCCTCGAGTTGCTACCAGCTTAACCACTCCGTCTAACCCAAAGATTAGACCCACAACAATCACCTTTTTGCCATCCGGTCACATAGACCTCATCTGATATACAAGTCAGGACTCAACCAATGTCCGGGCTGACATTTGGCTTCTCCTCATAATGGGGGCCTTACAACTTTGAGCACCATGGATTATTGGTAGCATCTAATGAGGGTGGGGCATTGATCATATCTAACACCCCCCCTCAATGTCCACCCATAGGTGAACTATCTCCTCGGCCCAATGCCGAGTCTCTGAAAATGAACTTGAAGCAGATTCTTCGTAAGTGCTTTGGTGAAGATATCTGCTCCATTCTCCTCTGTTGGACAGTAGACCAATTCCACTATCCCATCCTCCATCAAATCACGCACATAGTGATACTGGATCTCTATATGTTTGGTGCGTGCATGAAACACTGGATTTTTGGCAATGGCGATGCAACTCTGATTGTCACATCTCAGCACAGTTGGTTCTTCATCCTGCACTCCCATATGCCATAGAATCCTTCTCAACCATACGGCCTCACATGCAGCAAAACAAGCTGCCTTGTACTCTGCTTCGGTAGAAGACAATGCCACTGTTGGTTGCTTCTTACTAATCCAAGAGAAAATTCCTGAACCCAAAGAGAAACAATAACCAGAAACTGACTTCCTGGAATCAATGTCTCTTGCCCAATCTGAGTCACAGTTCCCCACAAGAGAAGTTCCGAAACTGTATGTGATACCATAGTCAAGAGTTTTCTTCAAGTATCTGAGCACCCGCATCCCAGCCTTCCAATGACTCTCATGAGGTTTGTTTGAGAACCTGCTCAAAACACCAACAGCAAAACTGATATCTGGTCTGGTGTTACACAAGTAGATCAGACTGCCGACCAACCTCCTATACCTCCCAATGTCTGCTAATGCTGATGTATCCTCGACGGATAACTTTGCATTCACCTCCATAGGTGTAGCTATCTCCTTGCACTCGGTCATGCCAAATGCCTTCAAGATCTCCCATGCATACTTCTTCTGAGAGATGAAGATCTTTCCTGGCTCTTGCCAGACTTCAATCCCCAAACAATAGTGCAGCAAGCCCAAGTCTGTCATTTCAAACTCAGAACTCAAAGCCTTTCGAGTTTGGTTGATCATATCTTCATAGTCACCTGTAATAAGAAGGTCGTCCACATATAGGACAATCACTACAGGCTTTTTACCATCCCTGTAAACATACAAGTTAGCATCTGAGGCACATCTTTTGAAGTTTAGGTTTAAAAAGAACCTATCTATCCGTTGGTACCATGCTCTGGGGGCTTGTTTCAGCCCATACAATGCCTTCTTCAGTTTACACACTTTGTTCTCAGAATGGGGGGCCTCAAACCCTGGTGGCTGAGCCACGTACACCTCCTCCTTGAGGTCACCATTTAAGAACGCTGACTTAACATCCATTTGGTACACTGGCCACTTCTCATGGGCAGCTACTGCAAGTACCGTGCGAATAGTGGTCATTCTGGCATTTGGGGCAAATGACTCTTGAAAATCAAACCCTTCAACTTGTGAAAATCCTTGGGCAACCAGTCTAGCTTTGTACTTTTCTAAGGTACCATCAGCCTTGTACTTTACCTTCCAGATCCACTTGGTGCCAATAACCTTCCGCTTTGCTGGTCGATCCACTAGCTCCCAAGTGTCATTCTTCATTATGCTGTCATACTCTGCCTGCATAGCATCCTTCCATGATGGATCTGCAAGTGCTTCTTCTAAGTCAGTTGGCTCCTTTCCTTCTCTCATAATCTCAACCATCAAGGCCATATTGACTATGTGAGCAGAAGCCCTCCTTTGCTCCTCTATTCTTTGAGACCTCCTTGGTCCGTCTGCCTTCTCCTCAACAGATGCAGGCATAGGATTATTGTGGTCATAGAGCTGCATCACCCAGCGTGGCAATGGCTTTTCCGGTGGGGTGATGTCAGGTTGGTGAACTTTTTCCTCATCATCTGAAGATGATGCTTCCTCCTCCTTAAGGATAGGGATAGCTCTCGAGACAGGTTCATAATGGACTACTTCTTCACTTGATGATAAAGTGGAAGAACTTGCCTTCTCCTCCTCCACTGTATGCGGCTCCTCCTTGAACACCACATCACGACTCGCGATGATCTTCTTTGCCTCTTGGTCATATAACTTGTAAGCCTTCTGCTCATCACTATAACCCAAGAAGATACATTTTCTGCTTTTTGGTTGTAACTTGTTTCTCTTGTCATCTGGAACATGTGCATAACATTCACATCCAAAAATTCTGAAATGTGAAACAGATGGTTTCTTACCAGTGTAAGCCTCATGAGGTGTTTTTCCCTTGAGAGCCTTTGTATAGCTCCGATTTAGAATGTAGACGGCAGTATTAACAGCTTCAGCCCAAAAATGGTTAGGCAATCCCTTGCCCTTTAGCATGCATCTTGCCATCTCCACAATAGTGCGATTCCTGCATTCCACAATACCGTTTTGCTGAGGTGTGTGAGGCATCGTCAATTGACGCTTGATCCCTTTGCTCTTGCAAAAGCCTTCAAACTCCTTTGAGTTGAACTCACCACCACCATCTGTTCTAAATTTCTTCACACTTTTCCCTGTTTCATTCTCAACAAGTATTAGCCATTCTTTAAACTTACCAAAAGCTTGAGCCTTATCACGAAGGAAGTACACCCACATCTTCCTACTGTAGTCGTCGACAATCAACATAAAATAAGAAGATCCCCCCAAGGCCTGTGTAGGCATCTTACCACACAAGTCAGCATGCACCAACTCTAGAGGAGCCTGTGCTCTATTCTTGCTTTCTTGTGGAAATGCCTTTCTTTGTTGCTTGCCCATCATACAAGCTTCACATGGTTCCTTCAATTCAGTTATTGTAGGTAGGTGAGCAACCATACCTTGCTTTTGCATCTCCTTCAATACTGCAAATCCGATGTGTCCAAACCTTTCATGCCAAAGCTTACTTGTGCCCACTCCAGCGGTGGCTGTAAGAGCACTTAGCTCATACAGGTTGTTCCTTCTTTCTTCTTTGCCAACAATTGTGCCAGCACTATCAATAATTTCTGCACCTGTCTTCTTGAACCTCACTTCATGACCAAGATCAGTTATGGCAGCAACTGATAAGAGATTTCTCCTGATTTCGGGAACATACAACACATTTGAAAGCTTTTTGACTTCACCATTTGCAGCAACAAAAGAAATAGTACCTATGCCAGCAGCAGGGCATTTAGCATCATTTCCAACCGTCACAGTGATGGATTCTTGTAGAGGCTGCATAGAACTGTATAGACCTTTCTTGTTGGTCATGTGACGGGAGGCCCCACTATCCAACACCCATGAGTCAGTGGTAGATTCTTCTTGCGCCGAGGAGTACACTTCCTCAATGGTCGCCATGAATAATTCCAACTCTGCTTCAGCCGTATTGGCTGTCTCTTTCCCTTTACTTTTAAGGGTACCATTCTTTTCATCTGCCTTCTTGACACGACAATCTGCAATTGCATGTCCTTTCTTCTTACAGTAGAAGCACTCTCCTTGAAACTTCTTCTTGCCTCCCTTCTTCTTTTTGTCACCATCATTTTTGGTGGAGGAAACACCTTTGCCTTTTGCATTGGCAGAGAATGCAGCATCTCCATTGTTGCTTCCTTCTCGGGCTTTCAGCCTCAACTCCTCCTCCATTAATAATGCACAAAACTCCTCAAAAGTCAAAGCTTGAGGTCTCACCTGAGTATTAAGGGCAGTTACTAGTCCATCAAACTTTTGTAGACAAATCCGAAGACACCTCCGAGCTAGCTCTTCGCTAGTCTTTTGTATCCCAGCGCCAGCCATCTGGTCGCGCAGATTCTTAATCCGAGTGATGAATGCTTCAACCGTCTCTCCTTCAGCAAACTTCTCCGCTGCTAGTTGATTCTCCAAGTTTTGAATCCTTGTTTGGTTTCGTGTTTCATACTGACTCCTTAGTACATTCCAAGCCTCTGACGCTTTGGTTGTATGCTGAATCAGAGTCAAAACACTGTCAGAACAGCTTGTAACTAAGGCACACAATGCATCTGCATTCCTTCGTTTCCAAGCTCGTAGAAGATCTGCATTCGGAGGAATCATCACACTAGGATTTGATGGGTCGGGGGTAGGCTGTGGTTCTACGTCAGTCCCCAGCACAGTCTCCAGAAGCTCATAAGAATCAAGGATAGTTGTAATTTTGAACTTCCACAAGGTGTAGTTTGTACCATCTAACTTTCCTTCGCTGAAGGTTGGTGGACGAATCCTCAGTGTTTGAATAGCCGGTACGGCAGCACCACCTCCTGCACCGCTTCCTGATGTGCCAGAATTGCTTCCTGGAGTCGACATCGTTTCTCTTTGCTGTTGAAGCCTTTGCCTCTTGCATGCTCTCCAATCTCTAGAGCCCCCTGGGCTCTGATACCATGTAAAATATTACACGGCGCAGCGAACAGAATCTGAGAAAGAGATAGAGAGTACACAACAGATAAGAGGAGAATCAGTAAATTCTTTAACTCCAAACAACTGATACAAAGATGGCTCTGTCCACCCGTGCGCTTCCACTGTGTGAAGCTTAGATGGCAATCTAGACAGAAAATAGGTGAAGAGCTTAAGGCTAGCTGGAACAACAACTCTGACTGGGTGAAAGATGAGTGAGTGATGGCTGCGAAGGGGTTTAGCTTTTATAGCCCGCGAAGGTCATTAGGTCGGCCTACTGACCGATCTACCATATGAGTCTCCACTAGTCGTCCAGGGAATATTCCCTTTACCATCGGGCCGGAGACGCTGCCCTCGGACCCCCGCCAGGGGGGCCGTTGGCCCCCCTGGGACCCCCCAGCCAGGGGCCGCTTCCGCGGCCCCCGGACCCCACAATAGGGGCCCCTTTTAACTCCCTTACCACGCAACTCAATGCAATGTGCCTCGAGTTGCTACCAGCTTAACCACTCCGTCTAACCCAAAGATTAGACCCACAACAGTCACCTTTTTGCCATCCGGTCACATAGACCTCATCTGATATACAAGTCAGGACTTAACCAATGTCCGGGCTCACATTTGGCTTCTCCTCATAATGGGGGCCTTACAACTTTAAGCACCATGGATCATTGGTAGCATCTAACGAGGGTGGGGTATTGATCATATCTAACACCCCCACGAGAAAAACATGGAGAGCCTAAGGCACCTGGCTTGCAAAGATGCTCTCCGCTGTGCCGACGGGAACACGCAACACGTGCCCCTCCACCAGTACGCTATGTACCCACCCTCAAGAGGTATGCCAAGAAGCGAGGCCCCAAGCGACACCGCCCCGGACGAAGGCCGAAGAACCCGCGGGCCACGGGAGCAGACTCTTTGGGAGGCACACAAAATGTGGCAACACCAGTTGCACAGACCCCCAACGCACGCTCGGGCACCAGATGCTCAAGGGAAGAAAAGGTTGCCCAGGACAGGGAAGAATTTAATGAAATGTCTAAAGACATTTTGGAAATGGTCGCGGCCCGGGACTACACCATTCATGTCCCGGCTAACATATTCCCTGCCCAGCCTTATGGGAGCCCCTCACTAACACCGCCCCGATTGCCTAGCCAACCGGACTCACCCCGCCTCGTACCTATCGACTAAATCCCTATGATGTACAAGTAGCTCGACAAGTCAACATGCCAGAACATTTTGTTTTTTGATGAGTAAAGGGGCAAGATCCCCACTTGTACACATTCTTGTTACCTCTCATTAATGTATGTGACCTTAACAAGCAATGAAATAGGCACCCCAATATACATCATAGCATTCTGAAAAATTATGTCTTAACATGATTGCATTGGTCTGATGTACTTAACGCAAGCGAGCATGTACTCTCACGATGATAAGTTGGTGCAGAATAACACAGGTCAATGTCTAGAAGCATTTAATATCCAAGTCACCGCAAGACCACCAACCCCACAAAGAACCATTATGGAGGAAGTGACAGGAATACCAAGAAACAAGAGCCATGACGGAAACGCCACTCGATGAGAACCCAAGGACACCTTTGCAAAAAAAGCACATATTGCAACTGAGCATGGCCAAAGCATAATCATCCATTACCTCCTCCTTCTTGGCCAAACTCTATGTTCGGGCAGGAGCCACGCTCTCAACAAGGGCGAACGTCTCTTCGTCATCCAAGATTCAATTCGCAAGATGCTCTGCCCTTGTCCATGCACAGCTCACTCCAAGTGCTACCTCAATTGTTCGATGTCTCACATGTTACAAAGAGGTTTGCAAAATCTCAAGTGTATCTCTTCATCTCAACAATAGTTCCTCTAGCATCAAGGCTGGTGACACAATCATCTCTGTAATGTCAATTCTTCATAGCCTTTGAATCCCAACATTTCTCAATCCAAATGAAAGGCTAACAGTCTCAATGTATGGCATTGATTGTATTCACTTTTCCCACAAAAAAAAAGGAAAAAAGAAAGGAAAAGAAAAGAAATAAAGAAATAAAAAAAAAGAAAAAAGAAAAAAGAAACAAGAAGGAAAAAAAAACACACCATCACAACACTGCACCTAGGGGTCCTCAAATTAGGTACGCCCAGTGACCTTGGTCAGCTGGCTCTGTCCCTAATCCCCTAGCCCTTTGTACATCCCCCACAATTGTTCAGGGCACATTAAGGGCAGGACATACCTAGGGAGCTTGCCTCACCTAAGGTTAGACCTGTCACCCTGAACCACTTGCACAATTCTTTTGCACTCATCTCAATGCCATTACAATCCACAGTGGTAAGCAAGGCATGAAAGACAATGGAAAGTACACCATACTTTTCAAGCACTACAGATAGTCACTAGCTACCAAGAGCTAGACATTAAGGAGCCCAATTATGCTACATGGCCTTGACAAGACCATAATGATGTCTCAAACAATATTCAATTGTAATTTTCCCATCTTCATCGATAAATTTTTCCATCAACTTAGCCCCTTGCTACACTAATCCATTGCTATACAAGGAACCAGGTCGCCGGTCTTCTAACTAAGTATAACCTAAATACTCACAAGCACTTACATACTATTTGCACCAAAGTATATACACGATTTGGGTCCTCAAGTGTAGGACAATACTCCAAGATTACTTAGAGTTCGACCTGTCTCCCAAACTAATCAAAATATGTCTTGTGCACGATAAGAAGACTAGCACTACCCCTTAAGAAGAGACCACAGGAGAGGTTTTCAATTGCAGGTGTTGAAGATTCCAATGAAAGTGTTGTTCCCTCTTCATCAACACCCAACTCTGAATGCTTATCCCTTACCATCCGACAAGCCCGCAAAGAATCGTCATGTGCAGACTCCCCAACAAACCAACATTTGTGCGGGCCATCAATGCAATCCCCAACACAAAATAGCCCTACTGCCAACTCCAACAACCTTCCACCAGCCACCTTGGCCACCAATAGGCCCCCAGGACCTTCTGCCACACCACCACCAACACTCCTCCATGGAAACCACAAGCGTCCTCATCACCCACGTCTTCGGTGCATGCTACAGCCTGCTACCTACGACGGTGAGTGCTATGGGACTGGCACTCGTCTAGGAGGGGGGTAATGTTAACCCCAACACAACCCAACACGAAGAAAGCAAAAGGAAATAAAAAAGACACAGGGCAAAGGCAGAAAAAAGGTAGCCCGACTGAAGAAAGAATAGGAGAAAAGGCCAAAAGCGCAAGGGCAACCTTAAAAGTCCAAGGCAAATACAAAAGGGGAAAGGCACATTTTAAAATAAAAAGGTGCACCTTGAAATCTTGTAAAAGAGCGCGGGCTCTCACCGTGCAATTTGTAAATGTAGATGGGTGGTGGAAAGGAAGCTAGAAAGATAGAAGGACAATGGGAAAAAGGGCCTAGGCTATGGCCGGGTATGTAAAAAGGGGAAAAGGGGATGACCGCCCAAAAGGGATTTAGGGTTTTGAATATAAAGTTGAAAAGTGAATGAAAAGCTCATTCTTGTGTGTGGCCAAAAGTAGCTCTCCTCCTCTTCTTCTTCTTCTTGTTCTTGCTTGCTTGAGCTTGTGCTTGAGAGAGGGAGTGTGAGAGTGTGAGGGAGTGAGTGTGTGAGGGTGAGGGACCGGGGAGGAGAAGCTCTCCATCTTCTCCTCTTTTCTTCTCTTCTCTTCTCTTCTCTTATCTTGCTCATGGCAATGGAGCTTGGAGCTTGGAGCGGGAGGATCGAGCTTGCTTGAAGCTTGCACTTGGATTGTGGAGCTACCGGAGTGCGGGGGAGAGGAGGTAACTCGAACGGCATCAAGGTAAGCTCACTACACCCGTAAGGTAGGCATTGCACATCGGCTATGTGAGAGGTAGCCATTAGTACTCGGCTTGGAATGCTTGAAACAATAAGCAGTCCGGGGGTCTCGGTGGTTGAGTGAAAGCTCCCACACTTCATCTTCCATATCTTCTTGGCTAGCCCCTGTATCATGGCCACTATTTTCTTCCAATTCTGGCAACTCATAGGTAGTAGATTCCCGCCTTTTGAATAAATTGATTCTTTTCCCTGCTACCGGAAGTTTTATGGCTGTCCCATCCAACTCATTTAATGCATAAGTAGCATTATCAAACACATGTCTTACCACATAGGGTCCAAACCATCTTTTGGAAACTTTACGCATGGCACTATGCTGGTTATCTAAACTACTATCATAAACCAATACCCAATCCCCATCTTGTATGGTTCTTGGTCTCAGTCTATGTCTTTTGTCAAAGTGTTTCTTGTTCTGTATCCTTGCTGCCCTTAACTTTGTAGTTACTGCCTCTATGTCTTTTGACTTTCTTTCCAACTATCTAACGCGTAAGGCCAACAACTCCTCTCGATTCAACTCCTCCTCCCAGGGTAACACACTCCATGTGACAATCATTTCTTCTATATCGGCATGATAGGTTTTTTGACCATACATAAAATCTCCAGGCATATATCCTATAACAGCACTATGAGTTGTTTTGTCAGCCCACAAAGCATAAGGGAGCAATCGTGGCCACTCTTTTATCTTCTCTCCACATGCTTTTGCCAATGCCTTCACAATAGGTGGATGACCTCTTTCACTTTTTCCATTTCCTTCAAGGTTATAGGTTGAAGTTAAAGCAAGCTTTATCCCCAACCGTGCAAAGAAATCATGAGCTTCATCTGCATCCAGCTCACCCCTATATGTTGTAATTTGTCCCACACAACCACATCGACAAAAGATCTATTCTAAGAGAAAATTACATACGGCATTTGTCGTCTTAGTACGTAGAGCTCTCCCTTCCACTTAATTAGTCAAGTCTTCATGAGCAAGCACAAGACACCTCATTTTCCAAAGACCTGTAGGTATTGTGACCAAATCCACCACCCACTTAAAATGAAGAGAGAATGGATATGTGGGTTGCAATCCATCTCGATGTCTCACAGTTGAATATATTTGACATGTCGTACATGTTTCCACAAAGTGAGCAACATCCTTATGCATACCCTGCCACCAATATCTCTCTTTGATCTTTGTAAAAGTACCCCAAACACCACTATGACCAGCCCACAAGCTTTCATGAAATTCTTGCATTACTTGTGAAGCTCTGTCACCCAAAATTCACAATGGCATATCCTGTTTCTTTTTAGCATGTTTCCATAAGTATCCATCTTTTAAGAAAAATCCATAGGCTTTCCTCTTGATCTTCTTAAACTCCTCATCTGACCATTCATCTCTCTTTGTTAATGTACTGAGATATTGACCAATTCTTAGCCACTCTGCTGCATATTTGTCTTCCAGAAACACTTCTACACAAGATGCAAAACATCTAAAGTGTCTTCTCTTTGTTGTCCAAGCTTCTGTTAATGCTATAGCAACACCTTGCATTGCTAAATTCACTCTTGCAACATCATTTTCAGCCATAAGAAAGTCATCTTCTTCCTCCTCATCCATCATCCCATCTTCATTCTCATAGGGTGCTCGAGATAACATGTCTTCCACTGGGTTATCTCTTCCTACAATATGCTGAAATTCAGGGTTCAAAGATTTGATGCATGCAATCCACCGGAGCATAGCAATGTTCGGGGTAGCACAACTAGTAATCATACCCAATACCGGCAAACAATCAGTCTCAATAACTACATGAGCACCCATAAAATACTCCTTATCACATTTAAGGGCTGTTACAATTCCCCATAATTATTTTTTTACCTATGGATATCTTCTCTGTCGTTCAGTCAATACTTTTGCACCAAAACGTATTGCATATCTTTGCCCTTCCTCATCATCTTGCCCAATTGCCCATCCAATCCCGATTGGGCTTGTATCAACAATAATAATGATAGGCTTTCCATGTGAATAGTCAGCCTTTCTCAACGTTGGAGCATATTTTAAGAGTTTCTTCAATTTCTTCATTGCTTTCTGATGCTTCCTTTCCCAATGAAATTTCCGACCTTTCCTTAGAAGCTGATAAAGAGCATCGGCTACATGTGCAAAGTGAGGAATCCATATCAAACATAACACACATGCACCCAAGAATCTACACACCTCTAATACATCCGTGCATACTTCTTACATTCTATCAATCCTATCTATTTTTGCTGCTGATGGCCTTCGCCCATAAGGCCCACACATATGCCCAACAATCAAAACCTCTTCAACTCCAAAGACAGACTTTTGTCCAGAAAGAGTTAAATACACCTCTTCTAGACGTGTCAAAATCCTCTCACAATCCACAATATGGTATGCAACAAACTGTCTACATCCATGAGCATCCATCTCTTCATTCTTTTCATCCACTACACACCCTTTGATTGGAACATCATCCAAGAAGGGCATAGTCAATTGTAGTATAAAATCCCTGAGTACCCTATTCATAGCATTTGTCATGTGTGCCACTGAGTTTGTTGCACCTTGTGGGAGAGTACACATCCGTACTAATCCCAAAGGAGTCTTCATGGTTATGATATCCCTGGTTTCAATTGCAAGCTGAAACTGATCATATCCCGAGTAAAGATCACCCAAAGAATAGATCGCTCTGCCTACAAAAGCCTCTACAAATTCATCAACCAC
Organism: Lygodium microphyllum; assembly: GCF_053477565.2. Lineage (NCBI taxonomy): Eukaryota > Viridiplantae > Streptophyta > Polypodiopsida > Schizaeales > Lygodiaceae > Lygodium > Lygodium microphyllum. The sequence goes on along the minus strand of NC_141162.1, from coordinate 7,764,535 downwards.
AGGACCTGCACCCACATTTCTTATGGTCACTTTATTGACCGGTTGCATGTCTTGAATAAATCTCAAAGCCCCATTCTTTTTGGGCACAGTGAACCAATGATTTGAGTACGGGGCTGAAGAAGGCTTCAAGATTTTCATGCGAATCTTTTCATTTAGCAAATCCATCAGCTTTGGCAAGTAAGCTTTAGGCATTGGAATAGGCCTCAAGTTCGATGGTACATGTGGCACAGTAAATATGACCATAGGAGAGACAACATTTGTATCCACACAACATATTTCACTTGGTTGAAATGCAAATGCCTTCCCATGTCTAGCCAACATCTACATAAAATAGTTTCTCTCAGCAGGCAAAAGAAACCCTTCTGCACCAACTTTCAATTCGTGTAATGTGTCAAATGTAAACTGATGACCTATATCTTTAGGATCCCGTAAGCTTGGCTGCCTTGACACTTTTTCATACATACCCTCACTCTCTGGTGGAAGTGGCAAAGTAATTGGTTTCACCTTTTTGTCAACTGTCTTATACTTTGTCTCCACAAGTGCTTCAACCCATTGTAATCCTTCCTACTGAGCAAACAATGGTATAACATCATACATATCCAAATAACATACTGACAACACTCTATTTTCAGCCTCATTTTTTGCATGTATAGTTGCTGAAATTTCAGCCATAGTGTCAGTAATATTCAGCCCATAAAAGATGCCTGAAATGCCATCATTTTCATCTAACAGGCCCAATGATCTTAGTTTCTTAATAGCCCGTTTCATAGATATGCATTCAACCCTACACATAGCTTCCATAGGCTTAAACCAACATGAACTGCTTGCTATAAACTGAGAATTACCAATAGTAAATACATGCTTCATTTCACCAAGAGGCAAGTACACCCTTTGAACAGCACTATTCTAGCCCCGCATTACAGCAGTGCTTAATGAAAATCCAGGTTTTTGAATTCCCTTGCATTTGGAACCAAAGGAGACTCTCGAAGCGTACCACGATTTCTAGGATGATTAACACAAACGGTAAGAAATTGGACTGCTTTTCTCCCATCCTTGCTTCTAACTCTTGCATAAGCAGAACCATTATCAAGCACCCTTGTTTCCATATGCACACTTGTAATATAGGGCTATCCCAAAATCACTGCATATGAGGAATTATCTTGCACAAAGAAGTGTTGCTCTTTCTATACATCACCAATTGTCACTTTTACATTAGGATATGTAGCATAGAGCTCCCTTGAAGAATTATTTGCAGCCCTCATATGCCAACCATGATCAGTGTCCACACGCCATGCACCATTTTCATACAATCCCCGCTCAATGACATTTATCTCAGACCCATGGTTAAGTAAAGCAACACAATGAGTTTCACGCTCCCCTATTTTCACTACCATTTCAGTGGTAGCTCTAGCCCAATGATTTTTTTGTGTACTGACTTCGAGGAATAAATCCTAGAGTCTCTTCTCCATATTGTTGCATTTGCTTTACTCCACCATGCATATTGCTACAAGACAATGCATTTTCAGCCACTTTCTTCTCTTTTCCACATGCTGTCCACATTGATTAGTAGCATCCTACATAGATAATCTAGTACTTACTTCATGCTCATATTCAGCCCGAATTCCCAACAAACCAGTTTCCTCTTCAAATTATAGCAATGCACTAGTGGTATCACCAAGAAACTGATGCTTCCTTTTAATTATGTCAATGATCTCATCATAAAATTCTCGCTTGGCAATGCCAAGCACCTCTCACAAGGTAAATTCCACTTGACTGTTTAAGATCTATTCTTCAAGAACCTTCTTAAGATCTGTGGCTATCTCAATGTCAGATTGCAACTTATATCCTGGCTGCTTGCCCTTCTTTTTGCCCTCTTGTTTGTTATCCTATTTTTGCATATTCCTCTTGTTTGTTATCTACCGGCAATCCCATTTCTTGTGCATGGATCTTGCCATCTTTCCAAAAGATAAGCTGTACTACCAAGGCCTCCTGATAGGCAGCACAATCCTTTCTCTCGTGCTGCAAACTGTCACACCACATACATCTTTTTCCAAGCTTAGGGGCTGTTGCCCGTCCCCTTTCCTCTTGTCCTTTTTCATCCAATTTTGCAACCTTCAATTGAAGATCCCACATCCCTTTGACCAATTCATCTAAGACATCTTCCCTAACAGAGGAAATAATAGTAGGCACAACCACAGGATTAGCCACAAAAGTAGGTGGCTTATTGGATACATCAACTTTCTTTCCCGTAACAGTGGGCAAGCTAGAGACATGCAATCTTTCTCTTCTTCTATGCTTCTTCACAAGTGCAGTAACAACTTCCTTGACATGTCTCCACTCTGTTTTCAAACCTGTCTCTGTAGTCTGATCCTCCAGTAAATCATCAAGCTTCTCTTGAAGCTTAGGATCAGCTGCCTATAGAAACAATTCAATTTTCTCACTTGCAAGAGCTTGCTCTTCTGCAAGAACCAACTGCTTAAATCGACTTTCAAATTCTCTTAACAATTCCATAGCCACAAGACCCTTATTGGGTTGTATAACCCACTCCTGAAAAGTCTTGCGCGTAATCAAACTAGTGTCCTCAACGTAAAATTCTTCCCTGAGTGTCTTCTTGAAGGCTACCCAGTCAGCATCCTGCAGGTATAATTCAGTAATCCGTGCTTTTAGTTCATGAACAGTAACACGTACAAAATACCGGCTCCATGCAGATTGAGCCACTCCAAAGAATTCCATCTTCTGAGCATAGGTATGTACATATGCAGATACATTCCTGCCATTGAATAACTTCACCTCACGCCGCTCAACTGCTTGCAAAGCATTCATCACAACACTTTCTGTTTGAGCTGAAGCTTGCATCACCTATTGTTGTTGTTGTACCTGCATAAGCATATTCATATTTTTCACCAACTGTTGCAAAAAATCACTGGAGATTGTATTCGAAGGTTCTCCCATATTATCTTTCCTTCTTCTATGATGACCTTTCATGTCGGGTTCACCAATGTCGGAGGGGTTTTTGTCGAAAGATCGAATCCACCGGGGATCAGAAGTAGAAGGAAGTAGAGATAGGAGATGGAAGAGAAGATAGAGAGTGCCAGAGTGGTAAATACGACAAAAACAAATCACAATGAATTGATTCAATATGTATTGAAAGAACCTCGAATCTTTGCACTACTCAGAAGCAATCTCCAAGCATTAGTTCTCCTGGAGCTCCTTCGTAGACCAAAAACGTGGATAAGAAAAATCAGCTCTTTCTCTGCTGTCAGAAACCCAAATCTGATGGCTCTGTTGGCTCCGAAAGGGGGGTAAAACCCCAGGATAGGACACCTGGTCACAGATCTTCTAGATCACTCCTTCTTCTTTCGATTCAATCTGCAGTTTTCAGCATGTTTACAGCGATCACGACATGCATGATTTTGTCAATCTATCTTTTTTTGTGAAAATCCCCTAATTGGCTGAAAAAGCAACTAGCTTTTTGCATGCCATCCTAATCTAGAAGCTTTTTCTAACTTTTTTGGATTTTTACAATAAATAATATAAAAAATAGACTTAAATTATCAAAAAATCTAGTATTTTTGGATAATCCATGCAACTCATACTAGTATTAATGGCTCATATCACATTGACTCTTTAGATTAATAGAGAAGTCCGATGATGATGCATTCCATACTTTTTCACACTGTGTCCTCATAACATCACGACAATGTTACAAAAGATTCCCTTTAAGCTAGTGGAAGATCATCATAAAGATTGGGACAATTATCTACATCAAGCTTTGTGGGCTTGTAGAAAAATGTAGAAGACACGTATACAATTCACCCCTTTTCAATTAGTATATAGTCAATATGCTTTATTACCTATGAATGTCATGTTCCCTACGATGGGGTTTGTAAGAAAGCATCAATTAGATCAAATAGAATTGGGAGTTGATAGAGGACTGAATTTGCATACCCTATAGTTGGATAGGCAACAAGCAATGGATTGTTATGAAAAATAAATTGTGAAGAAAAGGGAATGGTTCAATATGCAGCTAAAGAAGAAGAATCTTGCAGAGGGAATGTTGCATTATGAGAGTTTTGAGGTCTCAAAAATGCATTGTAAGTGATCCTAGAGAGAGAAAATATTTTAGAAAATAAAATTATTTTTTAGATTTTTAAAAACTTTTATATTTTGGTAAGTAAATATATAAAAAATGGTTAATAAGTCATTGTCGCGATATTCTCATGGTCACATCAAACCTAGAAATCTAGGCCGCCATAAAGGTGACAAAGATTGTCATAATGAAGATCTTACTCATTCTCATTAAAGTGAAAACTAATAGTCAATTTGAATTTTGTTCGACGTTTGATTACTTCCCTCCATTCTGATCACTCTCTTCTTTCTTTTCCATCCTTACTAGTTTCTTCTTCGTTTTCCTTATTGTTTCTAATTCACATAGTTTTTCAATCCAATCTTCTAATCACATCCTTAGCTATGGATCATTCATCCACCAATGATCTTAGTAGCTCTAGTAAAAGACCTCTCTATCATCTTCACATTGAGTTGGATAGTGAGTATGAACCAATAAGGAAGAGAATAAAACCCATTGCTTTTACAGAGTGTACGAAACATATACTCAAGTTTGAAGAAAAGAAGAATCTTGATCTTTGGTTAGATGGCAAGCTATATCCCAAAGATCCTAGCAAAAATAACACTCCGTCTTTCTATAATAGCTCTTCATTGTTGAGGTTCATTGGTGATGGTTATAATGGGTTTCTGGGTTATACACTTAACTTGGTTTTGCAGAAAAGGATGTCCTCAAATTGTAGAACTATCTTTTATCAAAACATAACAACAATGTTAACCCCAACACGAAGAAAGCAAAAGGAAATAAAAAAGATGCAAGGCAAAAGTGGAAAAAAGGTAGCTCGACTGAAGAAAGAAGAGGAGGAAAGGCCAAAGGCGCAAGGGCAACCTTAAAAGTCCAAGGCAAATGCAAAAGGGGAAAGGTGCATTTTAAAATACAAAGGCGCACCCTGAAATCTTGTAAAAGAGTGCCAGGCAGTGGAAAATCCGGAAAGCTAAAATAGAAGACAAAGACAAAGGCCAAGGCAAAGAGAAACGGAAGACAAAGGTGCACAAGGAAAAGCCCAAGTCAAAACTATTGTAAAAGAGTGCAAGCGCATCATGGTTTAATTCAAGGACCGCCAGGCTCTCACTCGTGCAGTTTGTAAATGTAGACGGGCGGTGGAAAGGAAGCTAGGAAGATAGAAGGACAATGGGAAAAAGGGCCTAGGCTATGGCAGGCCATGTAAAAAAGGGAAAAGGGGATGACCGCCCAAAAGGGATCTAGGGTTTTGTATATAAAGTTGAAAAGTCAATGAGAAGCTCATTCTTGTGTGTGGCCAAAAGTAGCTCTCCTCTTCTTCTCCTTCTTCTTGTTCTTGCTTGCTTGAGCTTGTGCTTGAGAGAGGGAGTGTGAGAGTGTGAGGGAGTGAGTGTGTGAGGGTGAGGGACCGAGGAGGAGAAGCTCTCCATCTTCTCCTCTCTTCTTCTCTTCTCTTCTCTTCTCTTGTCTTGCTCACAGAAATGGAGCTTGGAGGGTGGAGCTTGCTTGAAGCTTGCACTTGGATCGTGGAGCTATCGGAGTGCACGGGAGAGGAGGTAACTCGAACAGCATGGAGGTAAGCTCACTATACTTGTAGAAATGGATGGCGTGTCGGCTATGTGAGAGGTAGCCATTAGTGCTCGGCTTGGAACGCTTGAAACAATAAGCGGTCCGTGGGTCTTGACGGTTGAGTGAAAGCTCCCTCATTTTGGTTCTATTGCCGGGACCAACGAATTCAAGCCTTGAGCGCTTGCGTGCTTCGAATCGAGCATAGGAGTAGGGTTTTCCTTGAACTGGTGCTTGAGGTAGGTACGTAGCAAGCGAGGGAGTTTGAAGAGGTATTCGATCTCCTTAGCAAGTAGGTTTTTGGTTTTTTGGATTTGGAAAAGCATGTTGGAGTAGTGTAGGTGATTGCTTTGTGATTTGTATGCATTTAGGATAGGAAAAAACAAAGAAAACGAAGCAAACAGTAGGGTTTTCTGTTGTTGTATAACAGGCTAAAACAAGGAAATAGGGGCACAGATCCTTGGAGTGCCATTTGATTCAAGCACCACAGTGATTCCAAGCATGTCTGGCATTCTCTTGTAGTGTCTTGCACCTATCTGGAAGGCGCTGGACGATTCAGTGTAGTAGACATCAGCCTAGAGGCATTGCGTGCAACTCGCGGACCGTCCACCGCGTAGTCGGACCAGCTCGTCCGAGTCCCAGAATCAGACACGTCCAGAATCAGACTAGTCCATAATCGGATGCTCGGTCAACCGTCCGAACAACCATCTGATTGGACCATCCTGTCCGATCGGACCACTCGGATCACTCGGACCAACCCGTCCGATTTTGGAAATCGGACCACTCGGACACTCGGACTCGGACCACTCGGACCATCTTGTCCGATCGGATGCTCATCCGATCGAGGCAATCGGACCACCCTGTCCGATCTGATTCCCAGAATCAGACCACTCCAAAAATCGGACTACTGGGCCGATCGGACCACCCAGAATCGGACGTCCGATTCTGATAATCGGACTCCTGAAAATCGGACATCTGAGAATCGGACATCTGAGAATCGGACAGAAAACTGTCAAAATTGGACAGGTATCTAGAACACAAATTTTGACACATCTAAACCCCGAGATTGACCCCAAAACTACGTAGAGCTAAAGGCACATCATAGATCCATCACTAGGCTAAAATTTAGAACAGGTAGTTCAAAATTTGGCTATAAATGGTCCTCCAAATTGTGCTTGGCTTTTACCGTAATGGCTCTGCGGGCCGGGGGGACTGCCCCCCCGGACCCCCGCACAGGGGGCTATGCCCCCTTCGCACCTCCCCCAAGTAGGTTGGAGAGAAAACACACGCTGTGACAGACCCTCCAAATTAGACCCTAGTGTAGTAATGGCTCTACATGAGCATGGATCCTCACTTATAAAAGAGCAACCAAAAGCCCATACCCGAATAGAGAGAAACAGAGATCCTAGAACCTCAACGGGCAAAAAGGCCACACCACAAGAACACATGTACATTGTGTTCAAATTGCATCTAGTCAAAGCAGAAAGCAACATCATCAAGCTATCAATGCGAGAATTACTAGACATGACAGTCCTGACGATAGATGTACCTTGAGTAGCGTTGCACAAACGACCCAAGACCTCAGTAGAGAATCCACGTCTGACTATGCAGTTAGGGACTCAAAGGCATATGTCAGAAGGATTAAATTTACAAGCCAAGACTCGGAAGATGAAGACCTAGTACCACCTGCTTATCTTAGGTTCAAACTCACCGCGAAAAGAGAGCATACTATCGATGCTCTGATTGATGAAGGAGTAGATTTTAACATCTTGACCTATGAATCATGGACCCTACTAGGCCAACCAAAGCTCACACCGACTAGTGCATCTCTTAGCCCTTATGGGGGACACCCACAAGCACTCATATGGAAGTGCAAAATCCTTGCGACAATTGAAACGGAAAGCTTGCCTATCCTATTTCATGTTCCTCCAAATAGTGCTAGCTGCAGGAAAGAAACCCTCCTAGGAAGACCCTTCAAAAGGGTGACCAAGTGTGAGGCGACTATGTAGCATAGAGGATACACTGACACTACCGAGTGTGAGGATAGTCACAACCTTTAGCAAGGGTGACCTCATCAAACCTCGAGGGAAAGGCAAGCAAGGTGCTGATATAACAGTCAAGCTTGCTGACGAGAGCAAGGACTTGTTGGAAGAGTTAATAAAGCAGAGGTCGAACAATGAGAACCGGTGAGTGAGGCCATGCCTGAAACAAGAAGGTCAAGAGACAATGCCAAGGACGGGCTTCGGACTTACAAATATCGTAGAAGACCCCAAAAGAAGCCCAAGCCTTATAGACGAAGGCATCGATGGAGGGACATCACAATGTCGTGATGGATATCCAAAGCATTGCTACATGCTCAAGGCTATTACGCAGGTAACCGATGGATTTGGGTACCAAAATCCCCTGTTGTTAAACCATCTCTATCAGCTGAAGGCAAGATTGCATCAAAAGCAACGAAGCATAGGAGGAAATCTAAGAGAAACTCTAGGTCTCGAGGCAAGAAACCAGACATGAGTGTTTGAAAGAAAGAGCCTCAGCCTAGTATGCTTAATAAGCAGATGTCATATGTAGCCATTGAGCATGCACAAAAATCATTAGTGCCCAAAGAGCCTTTGATTTCCCAAGGGGAGAACAAGCATCATAGGCACAACATTGGTCATGGCAAGGCTACTCGCTCAATAAAGAAAATGGCACAATCGTCTAATAGTCTTGAGAAAATCATTCAGCTAGTGCCAGGCCCACCTATGAGTCCTAGATCTCCTACGCCCTCTTTTTCCAAATAGACACAGGAAGCACTACAGCAGTTGTCAAGGGCGATTGCTCAATTCCAATCTCTATCTCCATCTAAGCTTCCAAATTTCCAAGAGGAGGGACATGACGCCATCTGTAGCTCTCGACCCAAGGATATGCCTGAGCAACCTAATGTGACTAGATCCTACATAGATGAGTGCTCAAAGGGCAACAAAAGACACGACCACTTCCAATCGCCCCAGGGACTTGACACCGCAATCCACCAAGGGTAGCCAGCTCACTAAACTCGCTACTACTACTTCCAATCAGGGATCACAGCAGTCACAGCCCTTGGCCGTGACAATACCCCTTGCAGAACGTTGTCGAAGGGTTCTGAAAGCCAAGTCACGACCACTGAGGACTTTGAATAATTTCAGGATAGAAGGTCAATTTAGCATATCAAAGTCAATTTGAAAGCTCTATTTTTGCATCATTTTTAGTCTCTAAATCTGTAAATAACCAGGGTACATTCATGCACAACATTAGTAATATGAGGAGCTTCTAATGCAAGTTTGTAAGTTTGCATCAATGTATTTCTGCCTTTCAAAACATCAATAGGCTAACTTCATCTTCAAAGGCAAATTGCATATTACGAAGAGAATTTTGTTGGGTAAACTCAACATGATCTTGCAAGTGATCAAATCCCAGCCCTTCACCAAAGATGACAAAGGCTAAGCTTTCATCTCCTGCTATTCACAGTCCTATTCTAACTGAAGTTCAGCCCATGGGTATGGGCTGCTTCCAGTTGCTCTTAGGAAAGAAAAGAACCCAAAGTGATCAATGATTGAAAGAGCTTTGACATGATCCTGTTAATCATAGGGAAATGGGAAAGGAAACATCCTTGCATAAGCATGATCCAATGCTAAATTCTGTGGATATACATTTAAGGCCAGACTTCACATCAAAGCTCAGATTCTTGACTATGCATGTATATCGATTCATTAAGATTCCTGATCTGCATAC